>NW_023600993.1:33539232-34739232 GCF_014898055.3 Talpa occidentalis
TATGTTTCAGTCGATCTGCCTGTTCTGCTCCCTGCTCTGTCTCTGGTGGATCCTCTCACCTCCCACGTCTTTGGCTTGGTACCCCAGTTCTTGTATGCATAAATGAATAAATCTTAAAAAAAAAAAATAGAGAAATCTTCAGAATAAGGGCCTCCCTGGTGGCACAAGGGGTCAAGCACCACACTATGAAGCAATCCGCAGCCTCTGCAGTACGAGTTCAATCCCCAGCCAGCCAGGGTGCAACCCATATGGCAAGGCAGACCCCTCCTGTTTCGTCTGCTGCTCCCCTCAGCAGTGTATTTCAGTCAGTCTGCCTGTTCTGTTACCCACTCTGTCTCTGGTGAATCCTCTCACTCCCCAAATCTCTGGCCTATACCCCAGCTCTTGTATGCATAAATATTAAAAAAAAAAATGGGGCCTCCCTGGTGGCGCAAGGGGTTAGGATGCAACCTATGAAGCCACCCGCAGCCACTGCAGCATGAGTTCCATCCTCAGCCAGGGAACAACTCACATAGCACAGGAGACCTCTCCTGACTTGCATGCTACTCCCCCTAGCAGTGTATTTCAGTCAATCCGCCTGTTCTGTTCCCCACTCTGCCTCTGGTGAATCCTCTCCCCCCTCTCCACACCTCTGGCCTGTACCCCCAATTCTTGTATGCATAAAGAAATCTTTTAAAAAAAAAGATAGAGAGAGAAAGAGAGAGAGATCTTCAGAATAAGAAAAACCATGCTCGAGAAATCAAACCCAAGCCATTTCCTCTACACTTGGACTAAGACCAGATAGTGAGACCTGGATCTCAACCTTGGACCTAACACTATAATGGAATGAGACCTACTGGCCAATATATTTTGTATGTGGGATGACTGCAAGTAACTTGTGGCCAAGAGCAAATTGTATTGTTTTTAAAACAGGTTCACAATTTCTTTGATAGTTCAAGAGATGGAGTCTTCTGCTCAATCAGGACCATCGTTAGTGATTCACTTATAATGTTAGAAGGCCATGGAAGAAAGTAATGTGTAGCTTCTAAAAATAAGTCAAAAAAGGTCATAGTTGATCTCTCCTGCCCACCTGTGACTATGCAGGTGCCCCTCTTTCTCCTTTTACTAATAAACTTGTCCTTTTGAAATGTAAAAGGGTGACGCAGAGGTTAAGGTCTCACTACTATCAAACTATCGCCAGGCACTGCAGCATGAGTTTGATCCCCAGCCAGGGAGCTGACCCATGTGGCCCAGAAGACCTCTCCTGTCTAGTCCACTGCCCCCCTCCGCAGTGTATTTCAGTAGATCTGCCAGTTCTGTTTCCCACTCTGTCTCTGGTGAATCCTCTCACCCTCCACATGTCCAGCCTGCACCCCAGTTCTGGTATGCATAAATAAAATACCTTTAAAATAAAAAAAAATTAACTCTGGTTAGATACATTTTCCAAATGTCCCGCAAAATTTACCAAACATGAAGATATATGGCATTTTTAATTCCTAAATGAAACCTGACATTAATGTAGTAGTATAAACTACACTTCTAACCAGCCACTTCTACCCAGTTTTTAATCAACTATAAAAAATCCCAATGTAGTAATATTCTATTTACCAGTAAGAATGAAGCAGACTGAGATGTTAGTTTTATTATGGTGATCATAAGCAATATATACAAATATCAAATCATTATGTTGTATATCTAAAACTAATATAATGCCATATGTCGATTATACCTCAATAACAACAAAATGAAGCAGAACCACCATGGGATATATGGCAAAAATATCTCTACCTTAAATTTACATAATCCCATTTTCAAGGACTACCATTTGACTGTAAAAACAGTCTTATGGAGGGCCTCCCTGGTGGCACAAGGCGTTAAGTCTCAGCACTATAAAGCAAGCCACAGTCACTAGAGCATGAGTTCGATCCCCAGCCAGGGAGCTAACCCAGATGGGGCAGCAGACCTCTCCTGTCTCGCTTACTGCTCCCCTCAGTAGTGTATTTCAGGCAATCTGCCTGTTCTGCTCCCCACTCTGCCTATGGTGAATCCTCTCACTCTCCCCGCACACCTCTGGCATACACCCCAGCTCTTATATGCATAGATAAATAAATATTTAATAAAAAGAACCTTCTTATGGAAGTCAAAGTCTTACTCCCAACTTAAAAATTGAAATATACAAGTCATCTGCTCAAAGATACTAATTAAGCAAGAAAAGTACTAAACTCATACTTCCTAACCAACAGTAATGTTTATTCCACTCTCCCATATATTGGGATATTACAGTTCAAACTTCCTTGCTTTCAAAAATGTCCCCTAAAACATTAAATGTAATTAAAACTTTTCAAAATGCTGAATCCTGATTAAGAAAGTAATAATTACAATCTCATTTTCTCCAACACCATGTTTTACTTAAGTTTTTTAGTATCAAAATATTTTAAGAAAATCAGCAAGATATATTTAGTTTTATCAATAAATATGCTTTACATTAACTAAGGTATTAATAAAGTATCAAGCAATTCTCTTGCAGATGATGTCCCAGTAAAGTAACTGTCTATAACTGTTAAATAACTTGTGTGGAAGGCTCTGAAATACCTTCCTTTGGCAATCTAGTCTACTTTAATGATCATGCTTAAATCACCCTGAAGTCTTAAATCGCATTTCAGGAAGAAGCCAAACTTAGGGAAGAAATTTACTTGGGAACTTAATAACTTGCAGATATACTTCATCCCTAAGGTATCTGAATTAAATCAATTTAGGGTTAAATTCTGGTCATCTGAAAGGCACTATGGACAGAAATACATACAGCTCTCATCTTCACCAAAGTTAGGATGAAAGACATGTACCCATTAATACAGAAAAGGCAGCTTAGGTAGGAGAAGAACAAGCTCCAACATTGCCACTGGGCTAAAAATGCAACCTCAGACAGTTAACCTTCTTGTGCTTCAGTTTCCTCTTATCTAAAGTGGTCACCTCCTCTAGACTCCTCTGACCTAGTTGAAGCTAATCCTAAATCTGAATAGTCTTGCTTCCTTCCTCTGTGTTGCCAAATCACACTTACCAACAAAAGTCTAAATGAGTAAGTTCCCAGACTAGCTGATTTGTTCATTCATTCAACAAATATTTACTGAGCACTTACAAAGGGCATTTAGAAAACAAAAACAATTCAAGTAAGTTCTCATTTAATTTGAAAACACTTGGGGTTTTAAAAGTGTCTATGTCATAGTGTAGCAGACCTCTCCTGTCTTGTCCACTGCTCCCCTCAGCAGTGTATTTCAGTAGATCTGCCTGTTCTGCTCCCCACTGTCTCTGATGAATCCTCTCACACACCCTCACCTCTGGCCTACCACCCCAGCTCTTATATGCATAAATAAATAAATCTTTAAAAAATAATAAAAAATTGGGCCTCCCCGGTGGCGCAGCGGTTGAGCGCTGGGTTGCAAAGCTGCCCGCGGCCTCTGCGACGCCGGTTCGATCCCCGGCTGCTCCCCGGCCACCGCAGGAGGATCCCACATGGTGCGCAGACCTCTCCTGCCACCCGCTGCTCCCCTCAGCAGTGTGCTTCAGTCCCTCTGCCTGCTCTGCTCCCCACTCTGGCTCTGGTGAATTCTCTCACCCTCCCGCGCTTCTGACTGTACCCAGTGCATGTATAAACAAAACAAACAAACATAATAAATAAATAAATAAAAACATGCCTCTATTAAAAAAAAAAAAATAATAATAAAAAATGAAAGTGTCTATGTCAATATTTTCCACTAAGTTGTAAGTTCCTTGAAAAGACAGGGTAAGTGCAGGAAAAAAAAAACTGAGGCTTTTGCAGCCAGCCAAAGCTTCACTGAAACCCAAACCTGCTACTTCTTCTTTTTTTAAATATTTATTTATGCATACAAGAACTGGGGTACAAGCCAGAGGTGTGGGGATTGAAAGGATTCACCAGAGACAGAGTGGGGAGCGGAACAGGCAGATTGACTGAAGTACACTGCTGAGGGGAGCAGCAGCTGAGTAAGGAGTGCTCTGCTGCGCCATGTGGGTAGCTCCCTGACAGAGTATGGAAGTCGTGCAGCAGAGGTTATGGATAGCTTCACAATGCTGCATCTTAACCCCTTGCACCACCAGGGAGGCCCAAAGCTCCTGCTTCTAGCTAATCTGCAAGAAGTTAAATTCGGAACCTCTCAAACATAAAATGATAGTATCCAACATTTGAGGATTTGAGTAATGGTTCAAGCGCCTCGTTAACAGTAGATGCTCAGTTGCTCACTGAACAAACACATGGGACCAGTAATGTCATGTTTGTTTCATATAGCTGCTGAGATTTATGAATCAGAAAATGCAACATTAAGTGTAAAACAAAAATTTAATTAAAAGTCATCAATTTGTGGGCCTCCCCGGTGGCGCAGCGGTTGAGCGCTGGGTTGCGAAGCTGCCTGCAGCCTATGCAGCGCCGGTTCGATCCCCGGCCACAGGGCGAGGGTCCCACATGGCGCATAGACCTCTCCTGCCGCCCGCTGCTCCCCTCAGCAGTGTACTTCGGTCCTTCTGCCTGCTCTGCTCCCTGCTCTGGCTCTGGTGAATTCTCTCACCCTCCCGCGCTTCTGACTGTACCCAGTGCTTGTATAAATAAATAAATAAATAAATCTTTAAAAAAAAAAAAAAAAAAAAGTCATCAATTTGTACACCAAGTAAAAACAGTGTGTGAAAAAAGAAGCCAAAAACCTGCTGGTTAGTATCACCCCAACACCACCCTCACAGGCTGATAGGATTCAGACTGGCAGACCTAAAGGATATACAATTTATACAATTCTGACTCTCCCTCTGCTCCCCTCAGCAGTGTACTTCAGACCGTCTGCCTGTTCTGTTCCCCACTCCGGCTCTGGTGAATCCTCTCACCCCCTGCATCTCTGGCCTATACCCCCCAGCTCTTGTATGCATAAATAAATGAATCTTAAAAAAATTTTTTTTTAATTAAATAGGCCCAAGAAACAAACTCTGGCTTTATGAAACCCTGAGAAGTCAAACCAAACTCTGATTTTGTCTTAAAGCTTCAGGGACACTGAGCCAACATTAACATACTGGACTCAACGCTCTGGGACAAATCCTGCAGTTTAGCCTCAAACTACTTTTCATCTACTCAAACAAAGCTCTGAAGGATAATCCAAATCTAAAACTGCCCTCTTAATATTGGACCCAAACCAACGTATACAAAGCTTAACACCTGGAGATGAAAAAAATGATTATTAATGTATTTTTCCATTCTATCTTTGATATCCAAAGAAATATTCCTCTTGAGTATTTTCATTACACCTTCTAGGGAATCATTCCTTGTGGTAAGAAAAACATGTAACAATAAAATTGGAAAAAGATACAAAGTGTGGGAGAAATTAAAGTACATTGAATTTAAGAGCCAAGGCACTGGTAGAAGGGCACATGATTTAAAAACTAATTTCATAATATAAATATATTCAGTTCCCTTGGCCACTTTTAGAAGCTCTATTGCCTGCATGCCTGCCTGGGCGGGCACCCGTGTACTCGCGGGAGCGCGCACACACGCACGCGCGCGCACACACACACACACACACACACACACACACACACAGTGACCAATTCGTCACCCTATGAAGAAAAGCAACACTTTTTATATACAGACGAGAAAAAAAATGACAACTTCAAATATGACTCCAAAATTTCAGGGAGGGGAGAAAGAGTCACAGCATTTAAAAAATGTGTCATTCAGGGGCCTCCCTGTGGAGCAAGGGGTTAAGACGCAGCACTACTAAGCTGTCCCCAGCCACTGTAGCACAACTTTGATACCCAGCCATCCAGGGAGGTGACCCACGTGGTGCAGTGGACCTCTCCTGTCTCGCCTGCTGCTCCCCTCAGCAGTGTACTTCAGTAGATCCACCTGTTCTGCTCCCCACTCTGCCTCTGGTGAATCCTCTCACCCCCCCACACCTCAGGCCTGTGCTCCAGGTCTTGTATGCATAAATAATCTTTTAAAAAAAAGTGTCATTCATAAAAATATAGTCTCTCACTTCCTAAAACTTCAGGTAAGAAATAATCATTTCTGGAAGTACCACAATGTAACATCAACATAAACGGAGATCCCTGTCCACGTCGAAAAACTTCCAAAAGCTGACAGGCTTCACTGTGTCCTAGACCCCAAATGAACAGGTTCCTAGACTAGCTTATTTTTCAATCCACTCAACAAATATTTACTAAGCAACTAAGGGCGAAGCGATGAGTACCAACTATGCACCAGGACACATTATAGTGAACAGGCTGCCAGGGTCCTCGCCCCAGCGTTATATTGTCCTCAGTGAAGGAAATAAAGATCTAAAAAGGATATTCCGGAAATTTGGTGCTGTCTGCTACATTACACCTTCTAGGGAATCATTCCTCAGAATTTACATAAAGAGAAGGTTAAGGGGGAAAAAATGTTATAAACAGGGGGTTAAATCACAACTTTCAAAACCGCTGATAGGGGAGACCTAGGTAACAGAAGTCAAAGAAACAGAAAGGGGGGGGTGGGAAATCTCAAAAAGTGGTGATAGCAGTTGGAGTGACAAATGGGGTTCTCAGGGGAAGTACGAGGGAACATGAACTCTCGTTCTCACACGAAAGACAAGCAAAGGTACTACGAAGCAAAGAAACTTTTTTCAGCATTGGTTCCCATCAGCACTGCAGCTCATTTCATTAACCTGCTTTAATTAACTTCCGAGTACAATCGTCCAGGCTTCCTTTTCGCAAAAACATTAGCTCACCTGACGTTCGGAAACTAGTCTCTAAAGAAAACATGAAGCTTTACCACGCAGTTTTTAATAATCGCTCACACACCTAACACAGTTAACAAAAGAAGAACACGCGCACCCCCAGCCCGCGGGGCTCGCCCGTCCCCGCCGCCGGGCAGGCGGGGGCTGCGCCCCAGGAGCGTGGGCTCCGCGGAGCCTGGGCCGGGCGCGGGCGCCGGGACCGACGGCGGGGGCGTGGCGGGCCCGGCGCCTGCCTTTGTTGTCCCTCGTGGCGAGCGGGGGGGAGGGGCGGCCCGAGGCCGCGAGGCCGGCAGCCGGCCCCGGGCCCCGTCGCGCGGCCTCCCGGCCCCCACGGGCGCGCGAACCCACCTTCTTGTAGTGCTTGCCCAGCCAGACGCGCACCGAATCCAGCTGGGACACCGTCTCCGGGCTCTCCCAAAACTTGCTGGCCGGGCCCCCGTCCTTCCGCCGGTAAACGGCCAGGCCCGCGGCCGTCGTCGCGCCCCCCGCCCCCGCGGCGCCTGCCGCCGCCCCCGACCCGCCGCAGCCCGTCGCCGCGGCCATCGTCGCCGTCGGTCGTCTCCACTGCCCGGCCCGCCCCGGCCTTCGCGGCGTTCCCCGTTCGCACCCGCGCGCGCGCGCACAGCCGCCACTACCGCCTCTCGGCCCCGCCCAGCCAACCCCCTTCCGGCGCGAACACTCGGCCCCGCCCCTCCTCAGACCGGCGCCCTAACCGACAAGGGCACGCGCGTGCGCATGCGCGGCACGCGCGGCTGGAAGGGCTGGAACCGGCGTTGCGGCCCGCCCCTTCCGGCGGGGTCTGCTGCGCAGTCTCTGTTCCCCAGGCGCGGTCCCTGCGCTTCTGGCTCTTTCCGCAGTTCCTGAGTCTGATTGTCAAGTGGTCGACAACAGCATGGTGTTTCTGGGTCATCACCTGCACCGCCCGGGAGAAAAGTACTAGTGTGAGAATTTCCGAAGGGATCCCGTTTAGGGTATCGGGTGCTCGCAGATACCCACACGCGGGGTGAGAAGCTGCACCCGTCCCCGCTGGCCTCAGATCCGCTCTGCGAGAAGCGGCAGTGTAGCCCTGGTAGAACATCCACCCGGGACAAGCATCCGGAACGTATTCTACTTCACACTCCTTCCCCGTCCACACACCACCTTGCTGCAGCCACTCCAGCTCTTTCTTGCTTCCGAGCCTTACCACCCACCCGCTGTTCTCCTGACCTGGCAAATGTTCCCCGCTGGTTGTCACTTAGGTGCTTTCAAATTCATAGCTTAGAGGTATTTTGTAAAAGCAACCCCTGACCATTCAGCCTTCAACAGCTAAAGTGCCAGCTCGACATTCTCTGAGAAACACTCACCTCTACCTGTATTTTCCTGAGAACCTAGCAGAGCACAGGGCCTGTTATCTAATAGGTGATTATTGTTTGATGAATGAATGAATGGCCTAGAGAGCCAAAAAGGCTTGAAATTATTGACAAAGTATGCCTGACCATTACGGAATTAAGAACTAATGCCGGGGACAACCTGGTGGTGCAAGGGTTAAGTGTCAACACTGTGAAGCTATCATGGCCACTGGCCACTGCAGCTGCTGCACTACCGAGTCCCATTCCCAGCAAGGGAGCTAACACACATGTCACAGCAGACCTCTCCTGTCTCGCCCACTGCTCCCCTCAGCAATGTACTTCAGTCAGTCTGCCTGTTTCCCACTCTGTCTATAGGGAATCTTCTTACCCACTTCCTGGCCTGCACCAGGGCCTCTCTGGTGGTGAAAGGGGTTAAGCACTGCACTATAAAGGAATCCACAGCCTCTGCAGCATGAGTTCAATCCCCAGCCGGCCAGGGAGCAACCAACATGGTGCAGCAGACCTCTCCTGACTCGCCTGCTGCCCCCCTCAACAGTGTATTTCAGTCAGTCTGCCTGTTCTGTTCCCCACTCTGTCTCTGGTGAATCCTCTCACTCTCCCCCTTCCCACATATCCCCCATCTCTGGCCTGTGCCCAGCTCTTGTATGCATAAATAAAACAATCTTTTTTAAAAATAAAAAAAAAAAAAACAGGGGCCTCCCTGGTGACGCAAGGAGTTAAGTCCAGCACTGTGAAGCTATACACAGCCACTGCAGCTCTTGTATGCATAAATTAATAAATCTTTCACCCAAAAAAGGGAACATAATGCTATATGTCCACAGAACAGCAGGTGATTTGAAAGTCCATGAATTTTTGAAGCAAACTTTTAAGAATTCATACAGTGTTGTCACAGAAAAAAGAAGACACACGAAAACAACTGGAACAAGGGCATTATAGTGTGAAAACATGTTTGGTGGAACTCAAACACATGGGTGAAAACAGAGATGGGTGTAGAATTTTTTAATGGAATGCTTTACATTTTTTAAAGTTTTTATTTTAAAACAATATCAAGGACCTCCCTGGTGGCGCAGGAGTTAGTCTCAGCAGTATCAAGCTATCGCCAGCCACTGGGGCCTGAGTTGGATCCTCAGCCAGGGAGCTGACTTACACGGCGCAGCAGATCTCTCCTGTCTCTCTGCTGCTCCCCTTAGCAGTATAGTTCAGTAGATCTGCCTGTTCTGCTCCCCACTCTGTGTCTCTGGTGCATCCTCTCACACCTCTGGCCTGCACCCCAGCTCTTGTATGCATAAATAAATAAATCTTAAAAAAAAATCTCAAGCTTACAAAGAATTTTCTCTTTTCCTAAACCACTCCAACCAACAAACATGTTATTGACATGATGCCCTTCACTCTCAAAAAGTGTATGTATTTTTTACAGACAAGCATATATTCTCATATAATCACAACACAACTATCAAAAGCTGGGAATTAATGCTAGCCTCAGTCCTCTTCAAATTTTTTCTTGTTGCTTCTCTAAATTCCTTTATACCCAAGTTTCCAGTTCAGAATCATACATTGCATTAAGTCGACTTTCAAGCTGCAAATATGGAACAGCGTCTCTTTCTTTATCTTTCTTTTTTTTTTAGATTTATTTTATTTATGCATACAAGAGCTAGAGTGAAGGCCAGAGGTATGGGAGGCCGGGGGGAAGTGGCCTGAGAGGATTCACCAAAGACAGAGTGGGGAGCAGAACAGGCAGACTGATTGAAATACACTGCTGAGGGGAGCAGCAGTTGAGACAGGAGAGGTCTGCTGTCAGATGTGGGTTAGCTCCCTGGGCTGGGATCGAATTTGTGCTGCAGTGGCTGCTGACAGCTTCACAGTGCTGAGACTTAACCTCTTGCACTACCAGGGGGGCCCCAGTCTTTAACTTTTAAAACATTGACAGCTTAGTGGGCCTCCCTGGTGGTGCAAGAGGTTAAGTCTCAGCACTATGAAGCTATCAGCAGCCACTGCAGCATGAGTTCTAGCCCCAGCCAGGGAGCTACCCACATGGCACAGGAGACCTCTCCTGGCTCGCACGCTCCTCCCTTCAGCAGTGTATTTCAGTCAGTCCGCCTGTTCTGTTCCCCACTCTGTCTTTGGTGAATCCTCTTTCCCCCTATATCTCTGGCCTATGCCCCAGTTCTTGTATGCATAAATAAATAAATTAAAAAAAAAAAACATTGACAACTTGGAAGATTATAAGCCAGTTGTTTTGTGAAATGTCCTTCAATTTAAGTTTGGCTGATGTTCATTATGCTATGTTCTGTTCACTGCATATTATCAAGCAGCACATGATTTCATTTCTTTCTTTTTTTAAAAAAAGATAGATTTATTTATTTATTTATACAAGAACCAGGTTACAGGCCAGATTCGCAAGAGGGTGAGAGGACTCACCAGAGACAGAGCAGGGGAACAGAACAGGCAGACTGATGAAATACTCTGCTGAGGGGAGCAGTGGGTGCGACAGGTCTGCTGCACCATGTGGGACCCTCACCAGCTGGCCAGGATAGAACCAGCGCTGCAGAGGCTGTGGACAGCTTCACAGCGAGGCACTCAACTGCCTGTGCTACCAGGGGAGGCCCTGATTTCATTTCTTTCATTATTTCCATTACTCTGATAAGAGAGTATCTTCCAGGATTCTGTACTTTTTGCCTTTGCAATTAATTAGTATTTCTTGGATAAGTATTTTCAAAGTTTGTAAGTATTCCATTCCTCAAACTTTCCATTTATTTTTATCAAAATCAAATGATTCCAAACTTGACTAAGTATTTGCATATTTGTGACTTCTTAATGAGAAATCATGCTGCTATTATCCTTTTTTTAAAAAAATTTTTTTAAAGATTGATTTTGTTTATACAAGAGCTGGGGTACAGGCCAGAGGCACGGGTGAGAGGATTCACCAGAGACAGAGTGAGGAGCAGAACAGGGAGACGAAAGCACTGCTGAGGGGAGCAGTGGGCAAGACAGGAGAGGTCTGCCACGCCATGTGAGCATCTCCCTGGCCGGCAGGGAATTGAACCCGCGCTGCAGAGACTGTGGTCAGCTTCACAGCACTGTGCTCAACCCACTGCACCACAGGGGAGGCCCAAGATTTATTTTTTTATTTATTTAAGCATACAAGAACTGGAGTATAGGCCACAGGTGCAGAGGGTGAGAGGATTCACCAGAGATAGAGTGGGGAGCAGAACAGGCAGATCTACTGAAATACACTGCTGAGGGGAGCGGCATGAGACAGGAGAGGTCTACTATGCCATATGGGTTAGCTCTCTGGCTGGGGATCGAACTTGTGCTGCAGTAGCTGCAGATAGCTTCATAGTGCTGAGACTGAAGCCCTTGCACCACCAGGGAGGCCCCTTGAAGCTGTTTTTGTTTCTGGGTCCTACATGATTGTACTAAATGCTAAACAGCTATGTTAACATTCTCACAAATTCATAAATAGTTTCCTTTCTTGAGTCTTCAGTGATGAAATAAACAGGAAAGGAAAAAGATTACTTCATATGAATAATTCATATTCAAGGTATAAATTCTGAAAGTTTAATACTGCTTTTATAACTCTAATGAATGGCATAGGAAAAGTCAGTTAACAAAGGGTGAATTTCACAGTTCAACTTTAAAAGTTCTATCCTTTGGGGCCTTCCTGGTGGCACAAGGGGTTAAGATGCAACCTACAAAACTCTCCACAGTCACTGCAGCACAAGTTTGATCCCCGGCCAGGGAGCTACTCACATGGCACAGCAGACCTCTCCTGACTCACCCGCTGCTCCCCTCAGCGGTGTGTTCCAATAGATCTGCCTGTTCTGCTCCCCACTCTGTCTCTGGTGAATCCTCTAACCCCCCACACCTCTGGCATATACCCCAGTTCTTGTGTGCATAAATAAAATAAATCTTTCTTTTTAAAAAAAAAAAAAAGACATTTCATTAAAAAGAAAAGTTCTGTCCTTTGATAGTCAAACTGGAAACATTTGTACTAGCCAATTCATGCTGATTCTGTAATGTCATTAGACTTCTAAATAGGCCATATAAATATGTTAGTGTCATTGCATAATTGAATTATTATGTTCCCACATGAAATTGTGAGAGAAATGAAGTTAAAATGAGTCATTGCCTACATAAACACAAGCTAAACATAATTACTAGTTTCAAAATTAGCCTGAGTACCTAAATATAACTTGCAGTCAGTGACTCTGGGCTAACAGTTATTACCACTAGAATTAACATAGTTGAAATGAAAGTAAAGATGTAGTAAAAAATGGAAAATGGCAAAACTGGGCAACAGGCCAGAGCAGAAGGATACTCTCATTTATGAGTCTCTGCTCATTCTCTGCTTATTCTAATATGGGTTAAGACAACGTCTAATAAATTTTTAAGAAAATAAAAAGGTGGCAGTAAGAAAAAGAATCCAATCTGGTAGCATACATCTAAGTGAGTGAACAAACCACATGATTAACTGTTACCCAGAAAGATTTATCATAATAGTTTTTCAGAAACAGTAAAGACATTAGCTTGTATAAATTTAGATGTTCTTAGATCCCTTGAAGGCTCCCTGGTGGCATAAATCCTATTGAAACTTCACTCTATAGCTACAACAACTATGTTCACAGAACATCTAACCAATTTGCATCAATTAAGAAGGGCAATCATAAAATAGCTACCTTTTGAGTCTACTTCTAGATCTCACTAAATACATCCTTGGCAACTACTTTGAGGAGTTGAAAATCCATGAATAGGGACCTCCCCAGTGGCGCAGCAGTTGAGCGCTGGGCTGTGAAGCTACCTGCAGTGTCTGCAGCGCAGGTTCGATCCCCAGCCACCAGTGAGGGTCCCACATGGTGCGACAGGCCTCTCCTGCCATGCCCACTGCTCCCCTCAGCAGTGTACTTCTGTTTTTCTGCTTGTTCTGCTCCCTGCTCAGGCTCTGGTGAATCCTCTTACCCTCCCCCGCTTCTGACTGTACCCAGTGCTTGTATAAATAAATAAATAAATCTTTAAAAAAAAAAGGTACAGGGCCTCCCCTGGTGGCGCAGTAGTTGAGCGCTGGGCAGCAAGGCTGCCCGCAGCCTCTGCGGCGCCGGTTCGTTCCCCAGCCGCCGGCTAGGGTCCCACCAAAAAAAAAATATATATATATATTTAATTATTTAATTAATTTAAAAAAAGGTAAAATCTAAGCACCATGTTTGGTTTTTTTTTAATGTAGGAATCAGCCTTGCATGAAAGATCATCTCAGCTTTAACAGAAACACATACCTGATTCCTGCTGCGCTGACAGAAATCACTTAAGGATTCCACCTAAGGGAAAGGAAAGCTGTAATGAACGCTGCTGACCTCTACTGCTTAATAGAAGAATTACATTTCTCGCTAAAAAGACCAAAGGCGGAAAAGACTGGCACCGACAAGACACTGAACACTGCTTACCCCTATGTGAACGCAGTAAGCAAGCAAGTTTAAACTTTTTACATTCATCATGATTATTAATATGTATTAATACATTGCTATCTTATCTATTTTCTTTTGCTTACCATGTTTTTTATTGCTACTCTTTTCTCCTCTCTTGCCTTCTGCTCATTTTCCTTTGATGGGCTTAGACGTTTGAATTAGATTTCTATTCATTTACTAGTTACACATGGTCTTTAAAAAATGTAATTATCAGAATCGAATTGAAAACCCAGAAATAAAGCCATAGATATATAGTCAACTAATATAACAAAGGAACAAAGAATATGCAATGGAAAAAGGATAGTCTCTTCAATAAATGGTGCTGGGAAAACTGGATTACTACATGCAAAAGAATGAAACTAGAATACTAACTCACACCATACACAAAAAGCAACCCAAAATGGATAAAAGATTTGAATATAAGACCTGAAACTAGGGCCTCCCTGGTGGCATAAGGGGTTAAGTCTCAGTGCTATAAAGCTGTTGCCAGCCACTGCAGCAAGAGTTCAATCCCAGGTCAGGGAATTACCCACATGGTGCAGCAGACCTCTCCTGACTCGCCTGCTGCTCCTCTCAGCAGTGTACTTCAGTCTGCCTGTTCTGTTCCCCACTCTGTCTCTGGTGACTCCCCTCTCCCCCCACACCTCTGGCCTGTACCCCAGCTCTTACATGCATAAATAAATATTTTTAAAAAAGTAATTGGAGTTATAAATATGCTGGATTTAGAAGTTGATTTCTTTCACTCAACATTTCTTGGCTATTTTTCCACACTAAATCTCATCCTTTGTAATTGCTGTATACTACTTCATTTAACTTATATTATTATGGACTGAATAATATAACTGCCAAATTCCTATGTTGAAGCCTCAACCCCTAATATGACTATATTTGGAGATGGTGCCTTTATGGAGGTAATTAGGTCCTAAAGGAGAGGGCCCTAATCTTAAGGGAGGGACTGGTGTAGTTGTAAAGTAAGAGACCAGAGCTCTCTCTATATATAGGCAAGCACAGAGGAAAGGCAATGTGAGGACACAGCAAGAAAGCAAGCATCTATAAACCAAAAATAGAGACCTCACCAGAAACTGATGGCACCTTAATCTTCGACTTTTAGCCTTCATAACTATCAGAAAGTAAATATCTGTTGTTTAAACCACCTAGTTGTGGTGTTTTGTTATGATCGCCAGCATAGACTAATACAGATGTAGTCTATTTAATTCAATTAGTCCCCTAAAAAGGAAGATGTAAGGTTTTTCAGGGTTTTTTTTCCTTTCAGCAAAAAACAAAACAAAACAAAAAAAAAAAAAAACACCTATTTTAAACTTTATCCAAAAATGTCAAACATGTTAAAAATTTACAGCCCTGGGTCTCTGTGGTGGCTTAGGGGTTAAGTCTCAGTGCTATCAAGCTATCACCAGCTACTGCAGCATAAGTTCATCCAGTCAAGGAACTAACCCATATCGTGCAACAGACCTCTCCTGTCTTGCCCACTGCTCCTCTCAGCAGTGTATTTCAGTGGATTCACCTGTTCTGCTCCCCAGCCTCTGGTAGATCTCCTTCTGCCCCCTCCCCACCATACCTCTGGCCTACTCCCTTCTTGTATACCTAAATAAATAAAAATAAATCTTTGGGCCTCCCTGGTGGCACAAGGGGTTAAGCACAGCACTATGAAGCTATCCATAGCCTCTGCAGCATGAGTTTGATCCCAGGCCTGCCAGGGAGCTTCCCACATGGCACAGCAGACCTCTCCTCACTTGCCCGCTATTCCCCTCAGCAGTATATTTCTGTCTGTCTGCCTGTTCTGTTCCCCACTCTGTCTCTGGTGAATCCTCTCATCCGCCCCTGCACCTCTGCCCTATACCCCAGTTCTTGTAATGCATAAATAATCTTTAAAAAAATAAATCTTTAGGGGCCTCCCTGGTGGCACAAGGGGTTAAGCACTGCACTATGAAGTAGTCCGCAGCCTCTACAGCATGAGTTCGATCCCCAGCCAGCCAGGGAGCAACCCACATGGCGAGGCAGACCTCTCCAGTCTAGTCCGCTGCTCCCCTCAGCAGTGTATTTCAGTCAGTCTGCTTGTTCTGCTCCCCTTTCTGTCTCTGGTGAATCCTCTCACCCCACACCACATCTCTGGCCTGTACCCCAGCTCTTATATGCATAAATCAATAAATCTAAAAAAAAAAAATCTTTAAAAAAAAACATAGTCCTGAGCTTCAGATACTACCTCCAATGTCATAGCAAGTAAGGATAGAAGATCAGGATCGACTTCAGAGCCCCTCCAACTCCTTGAGAAGAAGGAAACCCTTGTCCTGGCATCGGATTAGAAAAACGTCAGGGCTCTAAGGAGAACTGCATGCCAATTCTCTTAGCACCGGGTCAAGGCTCTTCACCCTACCCACCCCTCCTCAGTGAAGAAGATATTTAAAATTCTTAAAACTTTCACAGGAATATGGCCATGATGCTTGTTGGGGGGGGGGGCGGTGAACTGACTGCCTGCGGAGGTGATGGGACAGCATCTTGGCAGGCATCATCCTCTCCCTCCTCCCTTTCTTCTTCCTCAGAAATGTTCTTGCTTATAACAATTGGGTGCCACCCAATTATCTGCACAGGGCCAGAGTCTAACTTCAGATATAGGTGGTTGGAGCTGGAAGATACCCAAATTTAGCATAGGCTGGCCCAACTTGAGGTTGGGCACAAGAACTGCAATCTATTCATTTCATGACTCCAGACCACAGCTTCTACCAATTTTTTTTTTTAAAGATTTATTTATTTATTTATACAAGCACTGGGTACAGTCAGAAGTGCGGGAGGGTGAGAGAATTCACCAGAGCCAGAGTGGAGAGCAGAACAGGCAGACTGACAAAGTACACTGCTGAGGGGAGCAGCAGGTGGCAGGAGAGGTCTTTGCGCCATGTGGGACCCTTGCCCGTCGGCCGGGGATCGAACCGGCACTGCAGAGGCTGCAGGCAGCCTCGCAACCCAGCGCTCAACTGCTGTGCCACCGGGGAGGCCCTACAGCCTCTACCATATTACACTCTTCTTTGTCTTGCTCACTGAGGCAGAGAATGGTCAAAGTCAGCACCTGCTCCACATCAGCTGTTTGCTGTACCTTAAAAGTGAAAGAACAGGTGTGATCTGAGAGTTCACAGCCAAAGAAAACCTATAATGACTAGAACTGGGACATGCAGACTTTGGATATGCCTTGACCCCTGACATTTCTGGCCCTGCACTTGGTCTCCTGATTCAAGAATGTCCAGACTGTGGCAGCCTCACCAGTCATGGATCTCCCAGATTTTGGTTTTAAACACTACAAATAATGCAGCAATGAATGGTGGTATGGTTAGGTAAATCCCTGGAACTGAAATGGGTGAAAGGCTCACACATCTTAAATCTAATATGGCAAACCAACCTTTAAATAAAGTAAATGGGCCTTCCCGGTGGCGCAGCGGGTTGAACGCAGTGCTGTGAAGCTGTCCGCAGCTCCTGCAACGTGGGTTCGATTCCTGGCAGGCCATGGAAAGAACCACATGGCAGCAGACCTCTCCTGTCTCATCCGCCTGCTGTTCCCCTCAGCAGTGTTCTTGGTCGTCTGCCTGTTCTGCTCTCCGCTCTGTCTCTGGTGAATTCTCTCACCCTCCCGTGCTCTGATCTGTACCCCAGTGCTTGTATAAATAAATAAATCTTAAAATAAATAAATAAATACCGAACCCTCAATAGGTAAAAGTTCTTGTTCCCCTGAAGTGGAGCCATTCTTCCAAGAGAAAGTGTTCGCTCATTCAACATGTATCAGTACCTATTTTTGAACAATGTCAGGCACTGTGCAAGGTGCTTAGGAGACAATGGTGAACAAAGGATCAAGTCCCTGCTCTCAGGATCTCTATTCTAGTAGGGAAACAGGCATTATGTAAAAGTAAACAAATGAGTACATGAGGTGGTCTGGGTGCTGAGACCCAGATGGAGAACAAATATCAGTATTTGAGAGAAGATGGCTAAGTGTGTTTCAGTTTTGTTTTTTAAAAACAACCAAGTTGTAGTTCTACTCCTATATATATATAAATATACATACACCAACAGAAATGAAGAAAGATACTCAAACAAAAACTGATACTCCAAAGTTCATAGCAGCACTATTCCCAATAGTCAAAAGGTGGGAACATCCAAATGTCCATCAACATACAAAAAGTTAAACAAAATGTGGTATACTAATGATTATTCAGCCATGAACAGAAATGAAGCACTAATACATGCTATAACAGATACATCTTGAAAACATTATGCTAAATGAAAAAAGCCAAATATAAAAGTCCACATATATAATTTCATTTATATGAATTACCCAAATTAGGAAAATCCATAGGCATATAAAGCAGATTAGGGCTGTTGTTGCGGAGGATGGGAACAGTGAGGATGGGAGTGAGTACTTATTAAACGGGTACATATTGGGTTCCCTTTTGGGGTGTTGGAAAATGTTTTGGAACTAGGTAGTAATGATGGTTACATGGTTATAAGTATGTAAATATACCAAATATCACTGAATTACACACCTCAAAATGTTGAATTTTATGTTACATTTGCCATAATAAAAGATAGCACATTAAAAGAAAGTTTGTTTTGGGCCTCCCCGGTGGCGCAGCAGTTGAGCGCTGGGTTTCGAAGCTGCCCGCGGCCTCTGCAGCACTGGTTTGATCCCCGGCTGCTCCCCGGCCACTGGAGGAGGGTCCCACATGGCGTGCAGACCTCTCCTGCCGCCCGCTGCTCCCCTCAACAGTGTACTTCGGTCCTTCTGCCTGCTCTGCTCCCCGCTCTGGCTCTGGTGAATTCTCTCACCCTCCCGTGCTTCTGACTTTACCCAGTGCTTGTATAAATAAATAAATAAATAAATCTTAAAAAAAAAAAAAAAGTTTGTTTTCTTAAGCTTACTGGCCAATATATAATGTACTTTTTGTCAGATGCCTATTCATGTCTCAAATTTTTTTTTCTGGAGGCCTGCCTGGTGGTATAAGGGGTTATGCGTTAGCACTATGAAGCAATTTGCAGCCACTGCAGCACAAGTTCGATCCCTGGCCAGGGAGCTAACCCACATGGCACACCAGACCTCTCCTGTCTCACCCGCTGCTCCCCTCAGCAGTGTATTTCAATGCATCTGCCTGCTCTGCTCCCCACTCTGTTTCTGGTGAATCCTCTTACCCTCACCCCTGCACCTCTGGCCTACACCCCAGTTCTTGTACACTTAAATAAACAAAAATAAATCTTTTTTTTTTAAATTGTTCTAGGCTCAAGAATAAGCAAAAGACTTTCAGAAAGAAAACTAAAAACATAAAACGTGTAAGAAGGAAAGTATTTAGTATGTGCCACTTTTGCAGTTATTCCTCTCAGTCTTAAGACTTATTAGCAGGCTTTTCTCATCCTCTTTATCAGATCAGAAGTTCCTTTGGAGGGCCTCCCCTGGTGGTGCAGGTGGTTGAGCACCGACTGTGAAGCTGTCCGCAGCCTCTGCAGCGCCAGTTTGATCCCGGCCGGCTGGTAAGGGTCCCACATGGCGCAGCAGACCTCTCCTGTCTCGCCCGCTGCTACCCTCAGCAGTGTATTTCGTCACTCAGCCTGTTCTGTTCCCCCACCCTGTCTCTGGTGAGTCCTCTCACCCTCCCGCGCATCTGGCCTATACCCTGTTCTTATACAAATAAATAAATCTTTAAAAAAAAAACAACTTCCTTTGGAGCTGGCACCAGGTCTTTGTCACTTAACATCACAACAGCATTTCAAGCATAATGCATATGAAGTTGAACCCTCATCTTTTTTTTTTTTAAGATTTATTTATGTATACAAGAACTGGGGTGTAGGCCAGAGGTGTGTGTGTGTGTGGGCAGGGGGCGTTAGAGGATTCACCAGAGACAGAGTGGGGAACAGAACAGAGTGGAACAGAGTGGGGAACAGAACAGGCAAACTGACTGAAATACACTGCTGAGGGGAGCAGCGGGCAAGACACGCGGGCAAGACAGGAGAGGTCTGCTGCGCCATGTGGGTAGCTCTCTGGATTGCCAGGGATTGAACTTGCACTGCAGAGGCTGCGGATAGCTTCAGAGTGCTGTGCTTAACCCCTTGTGCCACCAGGGCCCAAACCCTCATCTTTGCCGTGTCCCTTAATTAACAGTGACTAATCCTTTCAGTCACCCTGACACAGATCTCAAGGTCATTTCTCTATAGACATGTGGTCAGGGATCAGCCTGGCACTCCCCAATCACCTTCTCATTCCTTTCTTTCTTGTCCTTTTCATTGTTGAGCCTAGTTCAATCACTCATACAGTCTCATTTAATTAGAATCCTAGCTTCTATTTTTCTAGCCAATTCTACCTTCATAGTTTCAGAATAATCTTCTAAAAACACAGAATTGTAAAAATGTCTTACAAAAAACAATTGCTTACAGAGCCTCCCTTGTGGCACAGGGGGTTAAAGACAGTGCTATCAAGCTATCGCCAGCCACTGCAGCATGGGTTTGATCCACGGCTAGGGAGCAAACCACATGGCACAGCAGACCTCTCCTTGCCTCACCTCCTCCTCCCCTCAGCAGTGTATTTCAGTCGATCTGACTGTTCTGCTCAGCACTGTATTTCAGCAGATCCGCCCGCTCTGTCTCTGGTGAATCCTTTCACCCTACACACCTCTGGCTTACACCCCAATTCTTGCATGCATAAATAAATAAAAATCTTTAAAGAGAGAAATAAAACAATTGCTAACAAACAAAAGCAAAATCCCTTAACATATACCCAAACCTACTTTTCTGATTTTTTCAGCCCCACACACACATCCAACACTTTGGTCACACTGAACTACTACTGTATATTCTTAGGATTTGCCAGGGTTCCACCTGGATGCCCGTCCAATGGTCCTTCCCCCTGAAGTTGTCATTCAGAAGTAACAGACTCCTTTCTCCTCTCTCTGAGTCTCTGTAGTACTTTGTAACTCCTTTCCAGCATTGTTACTTCACACAAGGCTTTTTTCTCCTTTACTAGACCTTAAATTCCGTCAGGGCAGGGTCTTTGTATCCTCAACGTCTGCTTAGCAACAAATACATAATTCACATAAATACCAGCTTTGCCCAAAATGAACCCGCTGTTCAAACACCCCTCTCCATTTTGTTCAAAGTTGAGATGGGGAAAATAATACTTATAACATTTATTGTTTTGACAAAACCATCTGATACAGCACTAACTCTTGTTCTCCTGAAAGGAGTATATTTTACTCCTTATTTTACTCTCTCCAGCTGTAAAGTCTTGACCCAGTTTTAGAGCTACCTGAACCGAGTTCTGTCCTTTGGAAGTTGGGATTCCACCGAACTCACACAGGAGCCTCGTCTAGAGGACTGCAGCTTTTAACAGGGACGGACAACGCCTTCCTCACTTCTAAGAGGCCAGGGGGTGGGAGCGGGAGTTCGGGGTGTCGGCATCTCCAGACCCGCTCAGCAACACCCAGACCAGTGGTCTCCTCGCGACCAGCAAGTGCCACATTGTCCTTTCCTTAACATCGTATAGTTCGCAACGTGCCATCTGGTTGAGTTCATCCTAACAATCTCGGGAGGCAGGAGTTCTCAGCTCCCTAAAGAACTGAAGACCGGAGCGGGGCTGTGGAAGCGGCGAGCCAACAAGGAGGGTGGGAGCTCGGCGCTCCGAGGAGGATTTCGTTCCCGGCTAAGCTTTTACCCGGCGCGCTTCCTCACTTGACTGGAGGCGCGGGGTGGGCGCGCAGATTCGAGGGGCTCCCTCGCTCCCGCTTCCTGGTCCTGCGGCGCCGCGGAAAGGGGGCGGCGTGAAGGCCGGAGCCGCCCAGATCCTCTCCCCCGGCGACCCCGGAGGGCCGCGCGCTCGCCCCCTTCGCCACGGCGCCGGAAGTCCCGCCTGCGCCCGCCACGGCCGTCCCCCCTCAGGCTGGCGCTGGGGGCCGCCGCGGGTTGGCGCCCCGCGCGGCGAGAGCAGGGGGCGGCCACCGCGAGGCCCAGGCGGGTGCTCGCTCGGGACCCGCTGAAGCGCGGGGGCGGGCGCGGGGGCGGGGCGGGGGCGCGGGGCGGGAGGCGCCGGGGCTGCCGGCGGGACTTCCGCCGCGGGACCCGGAAGGGGCCTCGCCGCCGCTGGTGGGAGTTGTAGTCCGCTGTGGTTGGGGGGGCCCGCGGCTCATGCGCGGTGCACCGAGGCTTGTTTCACATCTGTAACAACAGGTGAATTGGGCTTTTTATTCTCTCCTTTCGTGCCCCCTTGAGGAGCTGGCCGAGGCCGGGGGTGGTCGGCGCGAGGAGGGGCCCGGGTCCGACCGCGGGCTTGGCGAAGAGTGGGGCGGAGTAGCGGGCGGGCCCGAGGAGCAGGCCGGGCATCCTAGGCCTCCCTGGGAAGCCGGTCGGGCCGAGCCTGGGCAGCCAGGCCTCGGCCTGCCGTTGCCATGGAGCCGGAGCGGGGGCGGGGGCCAGACCGGTCCGCCGGGGCGGGCCTGGTAGCCAGGGACTCCGCGGGGATCGCGGAGTGGCCGCTTCTTTGGCGCCAGGACTCCGCTGCCTCAAGGGATGCTCCGTTTCTCGAGGCAGGGCCTGAAGGAAACCCCCGGAGTGCCCTGGGACCTTTGTCTGCCCCCCCGAGCCGTCTGGACCGTTCGTCCAAAGGGAGGCCTGGTGCATTCTGGCCCCCCTGATTTGCCCCCTTTTGCACCCACCTTGTCACTGGGGGAGGCCAAGGGGTGAGGTGTTCTTTGTTTGCTGGTGGCGACTTGGCCCATTTCGCAGGGGAAGATCTAATGCATGTTGGGTCCTTTGTTTGCCGTGAACTGGAGTGCGGGGGGGGTGGTCCTCAGAACCCCCAAGCCTGGAGAATCGCGTTAATATGCTGTCTAGCTAGTCCTCGTGTGGCAACACTGGTCATCTTAATTGTAATTTTGCAAAGCTGAGGTTATCCCACTTTGCAACCACAACCCATGGGAGCTGGCCATACACTGTTGCAGGTGGTCTGCAAGATGGCCAGATGCAGACTCTTAACCTGTTTTTGGGTTGCAACTTACTGGCCAGAGGGACAGGAGACAATGTCTGATGGTTTCCTTTGCAGTTTTTTTTGAGACACTAATCCCACTGTCATTGTGGGTCTTGCCCACATGTTATAATTTACTTAAATCGTGGAATCTTAGAGTTTCCAGGAGGGAGGATTCTTTTCCTCATACAGCCTTTGGGATTTATGATAGTGCTCTTTATTTGTGTAGTTGTTTTAAGGTGCAAGAAATACATTCTTTGCTGCAGTCTCTTGTATAGGTCCTTTACCTCCAAAAGTTATTTACTCTTCAAGTGTTTTAACTTATGTAGCTGTGATCCAAAGTTTATCAGTTGGATCCTTCTTGCCTTTGCAACCTTTGAAGATGTCAATATAAAATGTTATTTCAAAGAATGAACCATGAGACATCTAGGCAACAGTTAGATATGGAAATAAGAAAAGCAGTGTAATATAAAACTTGGAAAGCTTTGGAGCCCAGCAACTAATGTAAATCAGGGCAGATTTCCATTCTTCCCTGAAGCAGCTATGGAATCTTAGGCAAGTTGTATAACTTTCTCTGGGAAAATCTGCCTCCGTTTATTTTTCTGGGAAAGATAATTCCTACTTCTCTAAACAACTATAGATTAAATGAGATAAAGTCAGTGGAAGTCCTTTGTAAACTATAAAAATGGTATGTAACATTTAGTTATTAATCTCTCAATCTGGAAGAGTTTCTTTACCTTAAATAGGTTCATGTTATAGTGATTATAGAGGTAGAACTCAAAACTGAAGCAGGTTTTGCTCTGGATTTTGAGGGAATGCTTTCAAGACTACAAACCTTTCTTTACCATGATGTTTCTTCCTAGGTACCTTACAGGGGCTAATGTGGGACAGCTCACAATAGCGTGAGCCCTGAATCTAGAGTGGGTCATGACAGTTCTTAAAGTGGAACCTTTGTGTCAGGTCTGTGTGTTTCATGCCACTAACAAAACTTGTCCTTGTTATTAGAGTTAGTAAATGAATTTCAGTGATCCGGACCACCTTTCTTTCCCTGCGGGGGCCATCATTTTAGTGACCCAGCATTGTACTTCCCAGGAGGAGGCCCAGCCTCGTGATGAGGAATAGCAAGGAGAGAATTCAGCTTCAGTTCAAAAGCCTACAAAATCTGAGACCATCACTGCTTTTGTAAGGTAAGTACATTTAGCCATGTACACAAAGCTGTGGTGGGTGTCATGAGCAACCACACTATAAAGCAAAAGGCATGTATTAAATCTATTTGTGCATGTCTTGGAAAAAGGTACTGTTTTTAATTAGTCATTATGGAATCTTTTTTATCCTTAAATCATCCCATAGTGACTTTACCTAGAGTTAAGTAGTGTTTAATTATGCAAGAAATCTTGGCATAATATTATTCTACTTATCTTTACATTATTTAAGAGAAATTCTCAACCGTAAAGGTTTCCAACAATACTATATTACAAGAAAGACAGCTTTCTTTTGGATCTCTATGAAATGTTCTAGAACTCTGTAAAATATCTCTAAAAGATCCTATCTTAAATCTCATACTATTTTTTTTTTACACTGCTAGAAGAAAAGGTAGTATTATGTGTGCCTTCATTGGCATTGAGAGGATCAGAAGCTTTTTAAAAGCAAAACCATGTCTTTTTACAAGCAAATTAACTTATAGTTTCTTAACAAGACCACATTGTTGTTTCTTAAATAATAATCATTTAGATGTTTTAGATTTTCTTAATAATCAGGTTTTGTTTAAAATTAGAATCTAAAATTACACCCTTTTTCTTTTAATTTGGATAGAAGGAGTCTGTAGAATGTAATTTCTTACAGTAAATTGTATCATTGTTGATATTGTATTGAAGTTTTCTCTCTGAGCTACCATATCCTATCGGCTGAAATTTCCGGCATCCCTGGGGGAGAGGAGGCCATCAGGGCAGACCTGCTATGGACCTGAAAGATTCGGCCCCAGGTCAGCCCTCTACCCCCCAACACCCCACGATTTGAGAATGAGAGGGATTAGCAGTCAGGAGCAGGAATGTAGGCCCCCTTAGACTTCAAGTAATGTTAGGCATTATCCTAATTTGCTAAAACATGGTGTAGCTGTTTTTAAACTAAGATCACATGAGATTATTGTACTTATCTCAGGAGTTCTACAGTACTAAAAACATCTATAAGTTTAAATGTTTTTAAAAACAAAATTGTTAAATCAGGTGTTACTTATTTCTGTTTGTTTTCTTTTTTTTTAATCTCTAGGTATATTCCTCAGTTAAATGTGATAATAAGCAAAATGCACAAAAATTTTTGACCGACAGTTAATCTTTAACACTTGTTATTTCATAGAGATTCTACCATGAAAAGCTTTTCATTTTGAATCACTATACAACTACTTTTTGATACTGTCAGTCAAATCCCATTCCTGAGAAGTTGATAGGTTTTGTGAAAACTCAGTAAAACCAGTTTGTCCATTAGGCAATCATCAGTCCCATTTCTTGATGTCACATGAGAAAAGGAATCCATGTAGAATTTCATTTTTTCCTACAAGTCCCAGGAAAACAGCAAGTATTTTGATGAGATGGAAACATGTCTCTGACAATGAACTGTATCCCCTTCTGTTTAGCAGGACACAGGGAGTTTAGGATGGAGAAAGAAGAAAGCTCTCAATTAGAAAGAAACACATGTAATTACTCTAGAGTGGAGATGGCCCTTCCATCCTTAAAACTGGGTGCAGCAATTGGGGCTCATTAGTGAAGAGCTTCATTTGTTTGGTCTTCTGGACAGTGCTGTGTTATTGAAGTCTTCTCTTTGAGTTCCCGGACCAAAAATATTAACCATTGCTTCTTGGCCCTTTTTCTTCTTAGGATTCCAGCTTTCCCTCCTGGCCAGAAATGTTCAGCCTGGACTCATTCAGAAAAGGTAACAGAACTGTGCTTGTAACCAACCACATGCCCTTCCTCCCTGTGATGGGCAACTGTGAAGGCTGTGAAAATGCCTTACCAGTATAGTCCTTAGATCTCTCTTTTTTTTTTTAAGATTTATTTATTTATTTATACAAGTACTGGGTACAGTCAGAAGCACAGGAGGGTGAGAGAATTCACCAGAGCCAGAGCGGGGAGCAGAACAGGCAGACTGACAAAATACACTGCTGAGGGGAGCAGCAGGTGAGACATGAGAGGTCTGCTGTGCCATGTAGGTTGCTCCCTGGCCGGCCAAGGATCGAACCAGTGCTGCAGAGGCTGCGGGCAGCTTAGCAGCCCAGCGTTCAACTGCTGTGCCAACCAGACAGGCCCTTTTTTTTTTTTTTTAAAGATTTTTTTTATTTATGCGTACAGGAACTGGAATGAAGGCCAGAGGTGTAGGGGGTGGGAGGATTCACCAGAGAAGGTCTGGTGAAGCAGAACAGGTAAATCTATTGAAATACACTGCTGAGGGGAGCAACAGGCAAGACAGGGGAGGTCTGCTGCCCCATGTGGGTTCGCTCCCTGGCTGGGCATTAAACTCATGCTGCAGTGGCTGTTGATAGTTTGATAGTGCTGACATTAATCCCTGCACCACCAGAGAGGCCTGGAAAACCTTGGCCAAGTGGTGCCCTATGTAACCTATTGAATGGGGCCAGAGGAAGGGCTGGATGTAAGCGGACTCAAAGCAGCCACTTCCTGCCTCTTTGTTTTCAGGCACTCTACCTTTTTTCATACTGCATGAAAATATTAATCTGTTATCCTAGTTTTTTTAGTTAACTGTCTGAAAAGAAGACATTGAAGTTGAGGTTAGTGTGGACAGCGCTAAAATTAAGTACACTTAATTGCCTTGTGTTTGCTTACTAACCAGTGGGCTTTGTTGTCCACCCACTTATAAAGTGAGGCCCACTTGCGTGAAAATAGGGCCACTCATAGTGGGAGTGTCTCTGAATGACTATCACTGACTTTGTGAAGACGTGGAGAGAGCCCAATAAAATTTTGACCTTCCTATTTTCCTGGATTGTTAAACTCTGACATACTAGATAGATGGTACCAGGTGAGAGTATTGGAACAAAATTCCTTTAAAGCATTTGTCGATTTTACTTTCTGGGTGGTAATTGATTTGTTTGAGAGGCTTTCTGTCAGGGTGACATTGTTAGTGTTCAGTATAGTGAAGGTAGCATAGCCTCACTGAGCAAAAGTTCCAGAGTACCAGACTTATGTTCCTGGTTTACCTCCTCACTGAGGATTCTTGAGCAGGTGACTGAGCCTCTGTATCTCCATTTCCTCATGATTTAAATAGGCCAGGTCATAGTACCTACCTCGTGAGGTTGTTCCAAGGATCAGATGAGTTAACACATGTAGAGAGTTCAGAAGAAGGCTTGACACCTAGTAAACTCACAATTCATATTAGTAAATAAGTCGCTTCAGTACTTAATACAATCTGATTTGGGGCCTTGCTTTACATACATATATTCCTGCTAACAACCATTTTTGTGCTTGAAGGTTTCCAGGAAAGCTATTAATCAGTCATTGCCATGAATATTTTCCTTTAGGCAAATCTATACTTTCATGGTTTCCTTACTACAGGGTGAAATACCTTCTCCATCTTCTGTGTGCTGGTATCACTTATGGTTTGTTTCATGGCCTAGGCAGTTGGTTATGACACTTGTATTGTTATATAGGACTGCTCTTTATTTCTTATGGAGTTTTTCTATGTTTCATTGTTCCTATGATGAGATTATGAGCTCCCTTGGGTATCTTGACTTTTGAGAGAAAATGTAGTGTAAACCTGGGGAGCAAAGCTGAGTCAAACTCGCTAGGGTTTGAATCTGGCCGCAGTGACAACAAGCTGGGGGTTAATTACCTCATCTGTCTCCCAGCTCCTATGTTCAGGGGTATAATAAAGACTAGAGATAATATAGGAAAGACATTTGCTGTGGCCCATCCCTAGTCAAGTTGATGTCCTAGAGTTGGCAAGTCCTTAATAAATATAAAAATGTTAATTTATTTGAGATTCAACCTTATGATGTTTTGTTGGAGAGTTACAACCTGGCCTCAGCCTGCAGTGTGCTATGTAGCTGCATAATTGAGCACTTGCTGTATACAATACACTAGATTGGAGACAGCTATGCTTCAGTGATGCTTCCTGGCACTCAGGGGCTTAACTGTCTCAATGGTATGGGCCATTGATATTTCTAATAGTAATAGGCATAGCAATTCTTTGCAGCCAGCTGGCCCACTGGGTCTTATGGCTTTCATCTTTCCTATTATTTAATTTAATTTAACAGACATGCCTATATCTTCAAAACTGCATGCTTATGTGCCTGGTAAATGACCTATTACTGCCTTTGCCAGCATCTTTACATAGGTTTCTTGTCTTCTCAGCTGTAAATCCATCAGAATCAGGTCACAAGAGCAAGCTGAGTCTTTTACAGTCAGAACAAAACTTTGAAAAACAACAAGAATGTGCTATTTTCCTCCAAATACTTGGTCAGAAGAAGACCCAGTGCATTGTTGTGGGATTGTAACAGCTTTACTCTCCTTACTGAAAATGTTTAATGAGATAATAAATAATCATCAAGTCATTTGTCCTCTTTTTTTCTGTTCTTCATCCCTGAATATGACTGAGGACCCTACTCAAACAGGAATGGGGAGATTGAACTGGTCATTTCCAACTTTAGCTTTAAGGCAGAGTTAAAATTAGTTCCAATATAAACCTTGATCCTTGATTTTGTTCCAGAAGACCCTAGCGGTATTTCTACCATAACACGATATACTTTTTTTTCCCCCCAAATCACATACTGTTTTTAGAGGGCTTATTGGAAAAGTAGAGTTGAGACAGTATAGCTGCAACTTTATGACTAGAGTCTGAAAAAAGTAATCATTGGTGCCTGGGAAGATGTTTTGGACCACTTAGGCAGGCAGCACAGTGTGATACTAAAAAACGTACTAAGGATATTCAAATGAGAACAGTGCTGGCAGTTGCTGAGGCAGCTCAGATGGAAATGGAGCTCTGAGCCAGTGGGGCTGCACTTAAGTGTGTGCAGCTAGATGTGTGGGGGATGAGGACCTGAGTGCAGGTACTTGCTTCCTTTCCCACCACTTTATTATGAAAAATTTCAAAAATACTGAAATGCTGAGGAAATTGCATAGCAAACACCCATATATCTACATGCACTCAATTTTTAAAAACCAAGATTTTTTTAAATATAATTCTTAAATTTTTAAAAACTATAGTGGAAAAGCTTTTTTTTTTTCCTGCTGAAAATTACAATTCCACCTGAACTTTTCCAGTTCCTTTACCATGGAAAAATTACATTTGAACCAAAGGTTTTTATGTTTAGTGATATCATTCCCCTATTTTCCAATTGTATATGACCTAATTTGCACTACAGAAGTGGACATCTCTGCAGCAGACCAGGCTGTGAAGTGTGTAGTGTGTGTGCTGTCTCCCTCTGCTGCTCTCTTGTCCCTGTAATAGTTGGAGACCCATGGGACAGAGAGAGCAAAGAGCTCATAAACCTTTTTTTTTTTTTTTTTAAACACTTTTTTTTTTTATTTATAGAGGCATGTTTTATTTATTTATTTATTTGTTTGTTTGTTTGTTTTGTTTATACATGCACTGGGTACAGTCAGAAGCGCGGGAGGGTGAGAGAATTCACCAGAGCCAGAGCAGGGAGCAGAGCAGGCAGAAGGACCGAAGTACACTGCTGAGGGGAGCAGCGGGCGGCAGGAGAGGTCTGCGCGCCATGTGGGACCCTCCTCTGGTGGCCGGGGAGCAGCCGGGGATCGAACCACTGCGCTGCAGAGGTCGCCGGCAGCTTCGCAACCCAGCGCTCAACCGCTGCGCCACCGGGGAGGCCCAAGAGCTCATAAACCTTTTACCCCACCGTGAGGCACTGACATTTTTGCCATTTATGTGGTTTTAAAGATCATATAAAGGTTTATACCTTCCTTGTCCAAATATTTCCACCTTCCCATGGAAGACTCATGAATGTCTTAATTTTAGTTTATGTATATAAGATATACATATATTATAAAATATAAAAACTTATTTTAAATATAGTAGTTAATCTCTGAATTAATGGAGATATTTGGAATGGCAAATTGTTAACTTTTAGAAAGAGGGAGGGCCGCCCTGGTGGCGCAGCGGTTGAGCGCTGGGTTGCGAAGCTGCCCGCGGCCTCTGCGGCGCCGGTTCGATCCCCGGCTGCTCCCCAGCCACCGGAGGAGGATCCCACATGGCGCGCAGACCTCTCCTGCCGCCCGCTGCTCCCCTCAGCAGTGTACTTCAGTCCTTCTGCCTGCTCTGCTCCCCACTCTGGCTCTGGTGAATTCTCTCACCCTCCTGCGCTTCTGACTGTACCCAGTGCATGTATAAACAAAAAACAAACAAACAAACAAAATAAATAAATAAATAAATGAAACATGCCTCTATTAAAAAAAAAAAAATAAAATAAAAAATAAAAAATAGAAAGAGGGAAAAGTACATGTGGATCTGGTCTTGGCTCTCAGGGAGGATGCTAACAGTCAATTACTTCCTTTCTTACTCTAGTCTTAGAGGGAAAGAATAATTTGAGAGCTGGGGATCCCATAGCAGACACAGGGCTAGCTACTGTGAATAGAAGACAACTAAGTGGAAGCACCGAGGGAATTTGCATGGTACTATGACTGTCAGCTTTCAACAATGGTTGTCCCATCTCATCCTCATAACTCAGAGCTGTAGAGCAGGATGTGGAATGGGTGACCAAGGGAGTGGTTGAGGATTTGTAACTGTAAGGAGTGAAAATATGTTGCCCTGATACCCTTCTCTTTTTCCCCAGATCGGGCCCAGCACAGACAGCGTCAGTGCAAACTTCCCCCACCCCGTCTTCCACCCATGTGTGTCAACCCTGCCCCTGGAGGGACCATCTCTCGAGGTAAGGGAGGAGCCTTGCCTCCAGCATCAACTTGGGCCAGGGACTATGGGGAGGTGGGCAGCAGTAGGAGCCTGGGTTCCAGGGCCCTGGGCCGCTGGAAAATGAGTGAGGAAGAGTGGGGTTAGGAGAGCTGTTGGAGCCCTCAGGGAGAGAATATTGGAAGGTCTGGGTTATTTCATGATTCTTGGCCAAATGGCTCGACCCTGTGATCTCATTGGGTCTCTTTGTGTGACCAGGAATAGAGCGTAGACTCAGTCTGGGTGTTTATTACTAGTGTGGAAAATCTGCAGGGCTTGGATCTTCTAGGCTCCTAGGTAGTCCCTGGCACAGGTGGCTCAAAAAGTACAGGGTGCTGTAGCAGGGACAGAACAGAGAACAATCACTTTGCCCCGTGCCCTCCATCTTGGAGGCTTTGGGGATCCCCAGCAAATCACTTCCTTCTTCCCCTAGCACCTCAAAGCACTTTACTGACATGAAAATCTGTATTTTAGTCTATTTAGCAAGGTAGGCTTTCCTTTTGCTTGGGGAGATTGCCAGAGCACCCAGATAATTGACAGCTCACCTAAGGTCCCACTGGTACCTAGGGATAGGGCCAGTATAGGACCCAGGGGAGACCTCTGCCCGTGAGCATCTCCTCTCTTCACTCAGTCTTAGATCTTCACTAGGTCTAGACCAGTGCACCCGGCTGCCCTTCTCTGCCCACTGGCTGGCTGTTCATGCCAACCCCCCAATTGCCTAGTGCAAACAGTACTATTTTAGGTCATAGAATCTTTCTCTCATGTGAAGACAGATTATCCACCATAGGCTCTGTCTGTAAAGTGCTTTGAAGGTCAAGAAGTCAGGAAGGGTCTGGGGAGCACAGAGCACCTCCATATCTGCAGCCCACACTGCTGCCATGTTGCCAGGCAGTTTCCACATGCACCATCCAAGGCAGTGGCCCTGTCTATGGAGCAGTATAGAAATAAGTACTTCTGGCCCCTCTGACCATTTGACTTAGGTTTTAAAGAAATGCCACCCCTACCGTTGCCAAAACAAGAGTTGATTGCCCTTTTTTTTTTCTTTCTTAAAATGCCCTGTAACTCGAAAAGGCTGAACGTTAACATTTCCAACATGGCAGGTGAGTGGCTCTGAGAGTGTCAGATGTGCTTTGGCTAAGCGTATAGATGGTTAGTTGGGATTACCCAGGCAGCACAGCTAAGCCATACCTCCTTGAGCACATGCAGAGGAGAAGGCAGCTGCTCCCTGTGGGGTGACCTAGCAAGCCCTGTGTGCTGTCTGCCCCAGCGGAGCCCAGCCCACCTTAGCCCCATTGTCTCCTCACAGCTGTGCCTCCAGAAGACATCCATGGGTATATGCATCTTTGCCTTCTCTTTCTCTCTCTCATTTTTAGCTGTGTTTCTTCAACATAGAAGCTATATATAAGTGCATATATAAGTGTTGGAACTTTCTGCTTTGCTTTCTCATTCCCTAGAGGCTTTGCTAGTACCTCTGCCCTTAAGAAGGCAGTGTGTGCCAGAAACAGTCTTTCTGGTGTTCAAATAAGGGAAGCAACACTCAGAAAATGATGGCTACTTGAATAGGTTATAGTGCCCAGCAGAGAAAGATTTGAATTGGAAAATATGATCACCTTCTTTCCCCAGTATGCTCTCTCCCTCTACTGTCAACTTCTTACCAATCCCTCTTTTCGAGATAAAGGGGGAATAAATTAAGAAGCTCACTTCTACGCCTCCCCTGGGAATCTTCCCCATTTACCTGGATCTGAGAGGTAGGACACACAAAAGTGACATGGGATAACAATCCTGGGGGCCAGTACTGGTCTTTCCTGTCCATCCCCTCATACAGATGTATTTCCTCTTCTAGGTATAGTGGTTTTTCTCAAGGGGTCTTGTGACTTTTCAGATATGAATGGGAAGGTGTGACTATGGGTAGGATAGTCAATGTGCCCACCAGGCACCTGTGGCTTCCCTTACCTTTTTGTTGCCAACCAGATGGACAATTTCTTGCCATTTTGACCACCCATAAAATATCTATGTTCAAGTTGACAGAGCATTGGCTGACCTCTGGTTTTTATAGGTATTGGTCATGCCTCTTACTTTCCTCCAGAAGTTCTCTGTTCTGACCAAACTCTAGAGTATCTTCAACTTCCTCCTGTTGCTTCTTCCTAGGGCCTCCAAAGTTTAGATTCCTAAGAGACGCTCCTGTGTATTCAGGTCCTGTGCACCTTAAGTGCATGCTGCCAGATGTTTGGCATATCTAGTACCAGATGTGCTTGATTTAGAAGTGGCTGGAGAGTTCTGTGAGCCAGTAAACCCTTTCTCTTTTCAGAACTTCCCTCCTTTCTTCCTGGCAAAGGAGTCAACTTTCTCTCCCCAAAGAATGGAGAGTGGAAGAAGGCTTACTATTGGTGGAAAGGAAGGAGGACATGCATAGGCCCTTCTAATGTTCTTCAAGATGTTCTAAACCAGGAGTCAGAAAACTTTTCTTTAAAGGTCGAAGAGTAAATATTCCAGGCTTCGTGGGCCACATGATTTTTCTTGCAGCCATTTACCTCTGCCATTATGAGTGTAGTAATAGATAATACCCAACAAATAAACATGACTCTGCTCTAGTAAAACTTTATGAAAACACGTGGTGGCAGATTTGGTCTACAGGCTGTATTTGGCATCCCAGGCTCTAGACTGTTGTGAAGAAGACCACAGAATCTAAAAGGTTTGCAAGAGCTGGTCAAAGAATTACCCTCATTTTTTAAGAGGTAATGAGGTTTATAGAGATGAGATACTTGCACAAGGTCTCATACCAACTGTTAGAGGTCGCATGAAGTAGCAGAGTAGGGAAAGGAGGATAAAGAGCTCCCTGACACCCAAGTAGTTTGTTGACATCACCTGGCACTTTTTCCCCCTAAAATATCAAGCGTTTGTTTGAAATGTTTTCTAAAATAGAGAAAACAGCATAATGAACCCCCGTGTATCTATCACCTAGCTTAAACAATTAATTCATGGCCAATCTTGCTCTGTTTATATTTTTCCACTTTGGCTGTGTTGTTGAGAGCAGATTAATGAAATCCTAGCATTTCACCTTAAACTAGGTGACAGAGCAGAGTGCTACACTGAAAGTTCCTGAGCACCAGGATGGGCCCAGACCCACTTTCTACATGTGGTCTTCCTGTCTAGCCTGTTGTCTTCCAGATACTACAATTTTCAAATTGACCTTAGTCACTGCTGCCACTATTAGCTCTCATAAGCTTCTGGATTCTTCTGGAATTTGGGCTGCTAACAATCTTTGAAAACTACTCCTGAAGGGCATCCCCGGTGGCGCAGCGGTTGAGCACTGGGTTGCGAAGCTGCCCACAGCCTCTGCAGCGCCGGTTTGATCCCCAGCAGCTCCCCAGCCACCGGAGGAGGGTCCCACATGGCGTGCAGACCTTTCCTGCCGCCTGCTGCTCCCCTCAGCAGTGTACTTGGGTCCTTCTGCCTGCTCTGCTCCCCGCTCTGGCTCTGGTGAATTCTCTCACCCTCCTGCGCTTCTGACTGTACCCAGTGCTTATATAAATAAATAAATAAATCTTTAAAAAAAAAAAAAACAAAAAACTACTCCTAAAGCTGGGTGGATGCTTTAGCTTTTGACAAATTAAAATTTACTTGGCCAAATTTTTTTTTAAAGATTTATTTTATTAATGCATACAAGAGCTGGGGTACAGGCCAGAGATGCGGGGGAACAGAGCAGGCAGACTGACTGAAATACACTGCTGAGGGGAGCAGCGGGCGAGGCAGGAAAGGTCTGCTGCTCCATGTGGCCGGCCAGGCATCGAACTCATGCTGCAGAGGCTGTGGATTGCTTCATAGTGCGGTGCTTAACCAGGGAGGCCTTACTTGGCCAAATTTAAAGCCCTGAGCGAATCATGTTTTATACCAAAGATCTTGCCATCCCAGTATGAATGATCTGATTAGGGTGTTTGATGGAGTTAGTGGTGTCTTCTTGCTAAGTCAAACCATTGCTGCCAAGGCCACTTTCCCTTTCACCACTTTCTTGATAAAAACTCATTGAGGAAGAAAGGGAGGCGTAAGAGTTGAAGCTACCCCACCCTGCCCTGGGTCTGTCTCTAAGAGGCCCATTCTGTGTTGTCTCAGACCTCAGAGGGCAGGGACTTCTCTCGGAAATCAAAGCCACTTTCCAGAACTTCCCATTTTATGCTAACCACAGCCATGCCAAGTTTGTTTTAATTTTCTCTCTTGATGAAACTGCCTAAGGTTCATAGCTGGCAGGTGGCAGTTGGGGCAAAGCCCAAGTGTTGAGACTTATATTCAGTGTCATTGCCATTAGTCAGCTGTCCTCAAAATGTAATTCCAGACTAGCAGCCTCAGTGTCATTCAGCCAATTATTTAAAAAGCAGGTTCTAGACTTAATGAATAAGTAGCTCTAGAAGTAGCTTCCAGCAGTGTTTTAAAAAGCTCTCCAGGGGATAATCTGAGTCAGGTCTAGAGTTATCAAGCAAAGCCCTCCCTTTCAGCCTGTCTCTAACTACATTGCCAGCCTCCAGCCAAAGGACTGAGACTTGAGTCCCCTTGCAGTCACATTCATTGCCCCTATATACAGGCTCAGCTGGTGTAACTCCTAGCCGACTCAGAGCCCTGCTCCTCAGTGCCTTAAGAGGCAGAAGTGAAATGGGCTTGGCTTGGACCCAAGCATAGTGGTTTGGATACAGAAGCTTATTTGGTTTTCAATCAAGGAACAGCAGCTTCATATTCTCACTGGTGGACGAGCTTAGTTCTTAGGCACGGTGTTCAAGCTGGATATTGTTCACCTTTGACTCCAGCTCTGGGAATTAAATCTGGTCTGCTTGTATTCAAGAGGTCTTCCTTGTCCTGTCTCCAGATTCTTCAGCAGGTTTACTTTGTAAGTCGTTAAATGGGGTGGGGGTGCCCTAGTTCAGCAGTTTTCTTACTCTCTGGTCTAAGTGCAAGCCAATTTTTGGCATAAGTAGGTGAGAGTTATTTACTAGCAAGGATGGGACCTAGAAAGAATTCAAGTTCCTTTTCTTGGATGAACATTTTGCTGAAGCCTGCACTATTTCGCAAGATATCTCTTCCTGCCTCCGATTCAGATGAGGCGCTGTCTGTTACTAGGGAAGGGATTTCAGTTGGGCGGAGCCGCGGCCTGGCTGCCCACCCTCCCACTGGAGCCTGGACTGTGCGAGGCCGGAGCTGGGCAGCCACACTGCCTCGCTTGGTTCCGGGTCCGCCCAGCCAGCAGGGGGCGCACAGCTTTAGTCCGCCCGCCCCTGCCGGACTGCCCTGTCCTTGTCAGACTCTGGGGCCGCGGGGGCCGGCGGGAGCGCGATGGCGGCGGCCAAGAGGCTCATGTCGCTGGCTGCCGGCGTCTCTCCGCGCCTGCGACCGCCGGGTCCCCGCACGACTGGGCGACAGGGACGCTCACGCGGCCTCTCATCAGGCTGCTCCCGCCCCGAGCACATCAAGGAGGTCGCCGAGGTCGAGGCAGGGGAGGTTCAAGGTGGTACCAGGGAAGGCGACGAAAGCATGGTGAACGGTGAGGGCAGAGCTGGGGGCGGCGGGGCCGCGGCGCCCTTGACTGTGGGGTGGCAGAGCTAACGGCTTAGGCTGGGGCCGAGCCTGGCGGGCCCTCTCTTTGATGGTGGCCGAGACTTCCATGCGCCAGTGGGTGGCAGCCCTACTGCTGTCAAGCTAAATGTGGCTCAGGTCTAAGTGGACCCCTCTAAGAGTGGAGCAACTGCATCTCGCAAAAAATAGGTGAGAGTTGCTGATTCTCCAGGGACTGCGGGGAAACGGGTAAAGTCCAAGCTTTGCCAGGGTGGGTGGTCAAGGGTTAGAGCATCAAGGCTTAGCAAGCCTCACCAGTATGGGAAAGACCTCAAAATACACCTGGGACTTAAGGATCTTAGAGACTCCAGTGACTCCAGTGGACCCCAGTGTTGTACCTCCTGAATGATACAGGGAGTGAAACTGGTGAGAGCATCTCTGTCCATCATGGAAGGCTAAAGAGGGCCAGCCTCAGCTTGCCTCAGAAAGCTGGATGGAGTGCCAGTACACATCTGTTGTTTGTGCCTGTGGGTCTAGTGGGCTACTTAAGAGTTGGGTCTCTATGTAGGATCAATCCCCTTTGATTTGTCTTACATGCAGTTTCTTGACTACTTGATTCTTAAATTATAAGTTACCATTTAGAGGGAGATTGGGTCATGTAGAATCCTTCCTCCTGACCAGTTGATGTAGGAATCTGTTCAATGAAACAGCCCCTACCCCTGCAGCAGAGTTACAGCAGAACCCCCAGGGGAGATTTTTCAAAAATACAGAACCTTCTTCCATTATCAAAATACTGTGTGGCGATCAGGGTGTCTAGGGCTGTCAAAAAGCTCCCCAGGAAGTTTATGATTAGTCTTTGCAGGTACACATGTGTGTGTATGCATCCCCTACAAAGTTCCAGTTTGGGGCTGTTTTAAAGTTGAGTGTAATGCTAGAGTTTGGGTGGAGAATGGGAAGGTTTTCTGCTCCTCTATTGGTTTGTGACCCTGTATCTCTTGAAAGGTGTCTTTATTCCCTCACAGCGGGCTTTTTCATGGCCTGGCTAAGGCCTGTGTCTCGAACAAATTGCCTGTAGTGGAAGTCTCACCCGTTTGTGCTCTGGGATTAATCCAAAGTACAAATTTTAAAAAGTGAGGCACTTCTCAGAGTGTCTGAGCTTCTTGTCTCTCCTTAACTCCAGTAAACAATAGGGAAGAGTAGCCTGTGTTTCAGTGATGGAGGTCCCTAATCAGTGCCCTAGCAAAAAGCTGACTGTAGGGCCTGATAGACTCTGGGGCTAATTCTTCCTTTTGTGTGTCTTATTTTAGGAGGAGCCTTGCATTGTCTTGATCTCCAGTTTGTGTGTGCAGTGGACTTTTTTGTTTGTTTAGTGCCTTCTTTCAGACATCAGACAAGGGGGGGGCAGTTATATTTGTAGACTTCTGTAGCTGATGTATTGAAATGAGAGCTTGGCTGGGGACGAGGATGCTGGCTGATTCTCCTCTGGGTTGTGGGTCTCAGAACTGTCAGGAGATGGTCCTACAAATGGGTATGATCTCACTGGCCCTTGTAAACTTTGAAGGCATTCCTCCTTTTCCAAGATGATCCTGGGTGGTTTGAGGTCATGAGCCAGCATCCTCAGTATCTAGCCCACGGTTGCCCTGACACATCCCACTGAATTTTTAAAAGAAAAAGAACAACTATAATGCTTTTGTTCTTATTTTCCTAGCTTCTAGGGACCTATTAAAAGAATTTCCACAGCCCAAAAACCTTCTCAACAGTGTGATTGGAAGAGCACTTGGCATCTCACATGCAAAAGACAAACTGGTCTACGTGCACACAAATGGACCCAAGAAAAAGGTAACTCTTTGGTTACCAGGATGAACTATTGGTCTGAGTCAGGATGGAGAGTGGGTGCCCTTTTCTCCCTCTGATTTCTGTGTCAAGGAGGTCACCATGTGTGTTTTCTGAATTGATAATAATCAACAAAGGACCTCAGAGCAAAAGCTAGATTTGAAGAAGAACCTGGTTTAGGGAAAGGGCAGGTGAAGTGAGGCATTCTTACCTTGTGTAAGACAGACCTCTGCACTGATTCCTGGTTTTGGTCCCCCATTGATTAACTAGGTCTGCAAAATGAAATAACAAAAAATTAAAAAGATTAACTAGGAGTGCAGAAGGTTAGAGAATCCTGTGCCTAGGGTCTTATAGGTTCTGGGATCCACAAAAGCATGCATATAAACCATTGTGACGAAGATTTTTAATAAAGATGGGTCCCAGCTTACCTTTTGGCAGTTTGAAGAAATAAAACGGCTTGCGATGGGACAAATGACTTGTTAGAACCTTGTGAGGAGTTAATGATGGGTTTGGAATTCTCTTCTGCACTCTCAACTCTGTTGTGAGGTCCACGGCTCTGCTGTTGCGTCTCCATGTGATTGTAACAGTTTTGTAGTCTGGAGAAGCAAGCGTCCTAATTTTCTCTTCTCTTCCCCAGAAAGTCACCCTCCACATAAAGTGGCCTAAGAGCGTGGAGGTAGAAGGCTATGGCAGCAAGAAGATTGATGCTGAGCGGCAGGCTGCAGCCGCGGCCTGCCAGCTGTTCAAGGTGACCCTTACCTGGCTAAAGCCATGTAGATCTCTCCCTCCTAAGAAATTCCCTACCACTATTGTTATGGTCTCTTTGGTGCCATGTGCATCTAGGTAGAGGTTGACAGGGTATTCGCCCATTTACCTGTCTTCCCATTTTATGCATGGTTCTATTCTTAGTGTTCAGCCAGTGGGGGAATTTATTTATTTATTTATTTATTTATTGCTACCATAGTTGAATCTACTTTTTTTGTGGTTATGCAACCACAAAGAAGAACCCCTTACAAAGAAACATTCCTAAGTACAATACCATGGGTATATTGCCATTTTGCTTTCTCTTTTTTCTCATTATTTCATGTGAGTTTTCCCTGTAGTCCAAGCTCTCTGTTGTAGTGGAAGCATGCTAGTGACTTCTCTTACTTTCCAGTGGTAGGACATGGGTACCCTTCAGGTTTTGACTTACCAGCATTTATCAGATCTGCAGTGTTTCTCACCAACCTGTTTATATCCATCCTTCATTGAGTCCCTTCGTGGCTCTGCCAACTTTATGTCTTCCTCCAGTTCCTAGGTCTTCATCTCTGCTCTGACAAAGACAGGGCTGTAGGATGAGCTTCTCTTTTGCTCATGGGCTCCAGATCTGCATTTTCTCTGCCTCCTTTCTCTATTTGAGGAAGAAATTCTCCTTATCCCTCCCCTCAAAATTCTTCCTTTTTTTTTTCTTTCCCCTTTCTGTATCTGTTCTCTGTCCCCTCCCCCATCCTTTTGATTTTCAGATCCTTCCTCTCCTGATTCTTTTCTGTAGGCCTCAGAAATACTTCAGTGTTCTGATCGCTTCCCTCAGCTCTGCTTCACTGCCAACAATTTTCTGTGCTTGTGGTTCACATTTTCTCCACTCTGGTATTGCAGCCACGGTCACAATTGCTGGTTACCTACACATCCTGGAAGTGGTTGCCAGGTGATTCTTGATGATTAGAATAACTTTTCCAGACTCATCAATCTCTTCAGTTTTCCCTCAGCTTGAATGTTTTATGGCTTTGGCACTTCCCAGGCAGCTCTTTCTATGCCCCAGGGTTATACCTGCTCTCCCCTCTGGTTCACTCAAAGCTCATCTTCTCCCATCTTCTGTAAACATTACTCTTTAACTCTTCTCCCTGGAAAAATCTTATCTCTTAGAGGTTCTGCCATCCTGTGTTTACTGTCTCAGAAGTCTCCATGTCATAGGATTGCTCTGCCTTGGGAGTTCTCCACTGGGAATGGCTTTACATCCCAGGGGACATTTGGTTGTGTTTAGAGACATTGGTGATGGCCAGATGAGGCCAGGGATTCCTCTAAATGTCCTACACTGCCATAAGACAGCCCCCACAACAAAAAACTGCCAGGTCAGAATGCCAAAAAAAGAGAAATTCTCTTACCTTCTTTGGAGAAATCCTTTGCCCATTTTTTTTTTTTTAAGATTTATTTATTCATCTATTTATTTATTTATTTATTTTGTATTATTTTATTTTTTTTAATAAATTTCATTTTTATATTCCCCCATACAATTGCAAACCCCCCCATTCTGACCCCAATCCCTCCCCTCCTGCCCCCCAAAAAGTGTCTCTGGTTCATAGTTTTTTGTTGATTTTGATTTTCACTTTCTTATAGTTATTCATTTTCCTGGTCCCTTATTTAAGTTTTCTAGATTCCTGCTATGAGTGAGACCATCCGGTATTTTTCTTTTTCTTTTTGGCTTATTTCACTGAGCATGATCCCTTCCAGCGCCATCCATGTTGCTGCAAATTGCATGTGTTTATCTTTTTTGAATGCTGAGTAATATTCCATGGTGTATATGTACCACATCTTCTTGATCCAGTCATCTATTTTTGGGCATTTGGGTTGTTTCCAAAGCTTAGCTATTGTAAAGAGTGCTGCTATAAACATAGGGGTGCAGGTGCTCTTTGGAATTGATGTTTCTGTGTCCTTTGGGTAAATACCTAGGAGTGGAATTGCTGGATCATATGGAAGCTCTATGTTTAGTAGGTCCAGAAATCTCCACACAGCTCTCCATAGTGGTTGGACCAGTTTGCACTCCCACCAACAGTGTAGAAGAGTTCCTTTTTCTCCACACCCTCGCCAACATTTGCTGTTGCTAGTTTTTTTAATATGTGCCATTCTCACTGGTGTGAGATGGTATCTCATGGTAGTTTTGATTTGCATTTCCCTGATTACAAGGGATGTTGAACATTTTTTCATATGCCTGTTGGCCATTTGCATTTCCTCTTCAGAGAAGTTTCTTTTTAGCTCTTCTGCCCATTTTTTGACTGGATTATTTTCTTTGTTGTTGCTGAGTCTCATCAGCTCTTTGCAGATTTTTGTGATCAGTCCTTTAAGATTTATTTATTTATACAAGCACTGGGTATAGTCAGAGATGCGGGAGGGTGAGAGAATTCACCGGAGTCAGAGCAGAGAGCGGAGCAGGCAGACTGACGAAGTACATTGCTGAGGGGAGCAGCGGGCAGCAGGAGAGGTTTGCGTGCCATGTGGGACCCTCGCCCAGTGGCCAGGGAGCGAACTGGTGCTGCAGAGGCTGCGGGCAGCTTCGCAACCCAGTGCTCAACCGCTGCGCCACCGGGGAGGCCTCTTTGCCCATTTTTTTAATTGGGTTGTTTTTTGTTGTTGTTATGAGTCCTTATTCTGGAGTCCATAACCTTTTCTTTCTTCAACATTGATACTCTCTCTTCTTCAACTCTTCTTGTTTCCCCCCAAACGAGAATACTTATTAAGTATTGCCCTCACGCTTTGTTCAAGGTGCCAGCAACACCAACACACAGGTAATTGAGAAAGCTGTTAGAGTAGCCACAGCCCATAGGGGAGGTGCACACATGAGGAGTGAAATGCTTCTCAGCCTCCTGAAGAGTGCAGGCTTATTTTTAGAATTTGCGAGGGGCCAGGAATGGATCAGGATACAGAGGCATGAAACCAGGATGTATGTGATCAAATGAGAGGAACGTGAATGTTTGGTCTGAGCGCTTGGTCAGATGGTATTGACAAGTAAGTGGGAGCCAGCACCCCAGTGTCTTCGATATCACAGTAAAGAATTTTGATTTGATCCTATGGATGCTGGGTCTGTTGGCTCATAGCAATGTACCTGGACTCTGGTGCAGTCATCCACTATCAAAGGGCTGGAGTCTCACAAACCTGCTTGAGTCGTGTTGCCTTCTCCAATCTCAAGTTGAACCTGTACTTTATTCATAGTGTTCCTTGTTTTGACTTCTCATTTAATTTTTTGTTCCTTAGACCCTGGTTGCCTGCATTTCTATTCTGCCTCTTAGATTCTCTGCTTCTTGAGGGCAGGAATCAGGTCTTATTCTTCCTAATGATGCTCAGGTTACGGCATGTTGATTTGTATATGAAAAATGTTTTGATATTAGGAAAAGAAAGAAGATATACTCACAAATAATATTGCTGTATAAGTGCCTTTAAATTATTTCTAACATGTGGTCCTAGTGTTGGGTTCTGTGTCAGAAGGTGTATCTGTTCTATGCTGTGGGCCACATAGTTCCTAATTGCTGTATTCACTGAAGCTTCCTAGATCACTCTGAATGCATCTGCTTCCTTGTTGTCCTTTGTGGTCTTGTTTTTTGTCTAATAGGTATAAGAATTTACTTTGTTATTTTCATCTGTCAAAACTAGACATTTAAAGTGTTCTCTCTATGCCCAGTTCTGGACTAGGGGCTGAGGTGGGTAGACAGGTCAAAAAGCACAATTCCTACAGATGAGGAACTTAAGGTGTAACTGGGCATGTACCAGGCAAACTAAGGTTCGAGGATGCTATGGACCCTCACAATGCCTCTTTACCCCCTAGGGCTGGGGTCTGCTGGGTCCCCGGAATGAGCTGTTTGATGCAGCTAAATACCGTGTGCTAGCCGATCGCTTTGGCTCTCCGGCTGATAGCTGGTGGCGTCCAGAACCCACCATGCCACCCACTTCTTGGCGGCAGCTGAATCCTGAAAGTATCCGACCAGGGGGGCCTGGGGGACTATCCCGCTCTTTGGGCCGAGAGGAAGAAGAGGATGAGGAGGAAGAGCTGGAGGAAGGGACCATTGATGTCACTGACTTCCTGTCCATGACCCAGCAGGACTCCCACACCCCACTCAGGGACTCCAGGTACAATTGGAATTGGAGTAGGGGATGCAAGGGAAGCTGGGTGCACCTTAAGGTGGCGACTGAGGGATATTCCTTGGGATCCTTCTCTGAGATGGGAAGATCCACACGGCTTGCATGCCCTGTTATTCATTGCTATATCTGCCTGTTCTTAGGAGAGAGCCAGTAGTGGTCTTAATTGTGTGGCTGGCTTTCACAGCCTCATGTCACCTTCCTTAAGCACACTCAGATCTCCCAGAGCCCCAGCAATTACTTTTCCTGCCCCCTGCCCTGTCATCCTTTGAGGGGAGCTGAGGGAGCATCATCCATGCTCTGTGTCTGTGAGCGGATCACGGGCCAACAGAGATGCTCAGCCTGCTCTCTCTTTCAACGCTCCTGGCTGCTTGCTGCAACACTACGATTCCTAGTACTCTGGATTTCAGAACCTGAGGTGAAGTTGGCCCAGGAGGAGATAAAACTTACTCACCTAAACTTTTGGTCCTCCCAGGGGGGGTTCCTTTGAAATGACAGATGACGACAGTGCTATTAGGGCTCTGACCCAGTTTCCGCTTCCCAAGAACCTTCTGGCCAAGGTGATTCAGATTGCAACATCATCCTCCACAGCCAAGGTAAGTTGGGTCTCCTGGAAGGTGTGTAACTAGGAGGATCTTTTTTATCTGGTTTTCCCCAAGCCTAAGTAGGAGGGAAACTGCAGGTGTGTGGCAGGATCAAGGATACCTCTTGCCTAGCCCAGCCGTGGGAACTTGGGACTCTCAGAAGGTGAAGAGGGTGAAGTAGCAAGGATGAAATGAATGGAAGTCCAAACATAGGAAGAGCACAGGGAGTGGGCTGGGACGGTAGGAGTGGAAGCACCATCTCTCTTCAAAGGTGGCAGGAGTGGAGGAGGGGGGTCAGGCATGGGCAACTCTCTTGCTGAAGTGTGAATTTTATCTTTGCTGCCAGGCCTGAGGGGCTTTGGTTAAGTAGAGCTTCTCTCCAGGTGCAAGGCTGTTTGGATCCCTCTGGTGCCGTGCCTGGTTGTCCACTCATGCTGATAGCTTAAGCCTGCGGCTGCCACCACTTCTGTTTGTCTTAAGGTGCTCAGAGACAGTGGGCTAGGAAGGCAGATAGAGCCATTGCCCAGACACCATCTGCTATAAAATAGCAGTATAGCAGAAGCCAGCCCAGGATGATGAGCTACTGCCCTATGGCCTCTTGCTTCTGCCAGTTCAGTGGACTTCTTATGCGCCTGATGTTTGGCACCTGCTGAGATGAGGGTTAATTCCATCTCTAGGTTCTTCACATTGTGAGAATGCCCAGATACTTTATTTCCTGCTTTTTAATAACTCCCTTTCCTTCTGTGTAGAACCTCATGCAGTTCCATACTGTGGGCACTAAGACCAAGCTGTCCACTCTCACCCTGCTCTGGCCCTGTCCCATGACCTTTGTCGCTAAAGGACGCCGCAAAGCAGAGGCTGAGAATAAGGCGGCTGCCTTGGCCTGCAAGAAACTGAAGGTGAGACAAGGGGCTTCCTGGTATGCTGCATGTGTCATGGGCTCCTTGCTACCCTTGAGAAGTTGGTCCTTTTTCCAGGAAATGAAATCCACCATACTACCTGGCCTTTAGCCTGGGTATGGAAGTATCTGTTGTCCGAGCCTTGTCTGTTGGGCCTGTTTGAAAGTCCTGTTACAAGACTTTCCTATAGTCCCTCTGAGAGAGGGTGAGAGTGGGTTTGCCTCAGGTGAGCTCAGCCTTCTTGGTGCTGTTGCCCAGAACCTGGGTGAAACTGGAAGAAGACAAACTCATCATTTTGAATGGCACACATCTGGAGAAACAGATGTGCTGTGTGCTGTGACTCACAGATGAATAGCCTGAACCATGCCAGGGACAGGAGAGGAAAGGGATCCCGTTTCACTGTGAATACCTTGGTCAGATATACTTTGGTGCATGTTTGGTTCTGGAAGCTGCATTGTTGGTAAAGCTGGCGTGAGAGGTAGTGAGAGCTTGGCGAGTGGAAGAGAGAATGGCTGTGTTTGTATATCTGACTCAGGAGGGTGAAACTAGGGCTAATGGGGAGAACTTTGAGGAAGTCTGAATTTTAGTCTGATAGACACAAGCACTGGTGGTGAGAAGCCTCTGTGGTTGGGCCCTTTCTGGTGGAAGGAGAAACTTCCAGTTGGCAGCAGTGTTTAAGGTCCTGGGAAAGGATGGTAGCCTTTCCTGCAGCAAGGTGGCTGTGTTGGCACCATCCAGAGACTGCATCCCTGCTCTTGAGGTCTGCCAGGAGGCCAGAGGGAGGGTAGACTTATTGAAGGAGGGTGTGTTTTGTTTGGGTGTTGGGTGAGAGCAGAATCCAGACAGTATGGTGGTGGGAACACAGGACCACAGGGCTGGAGGATTGGTTTTACACACGTAGCTTGAGGTGTCCTGTTGTATCTTTGGTGAGCTGGCTTTGGGCCTGTAGGAAAATAAGATTCATGCAGTATTTCTTTTCCAGTGGGTTATTTTATCAAGTTGCCTAAGTAGACATAGGAAATTTCTGATACATTTGTATAATGGGGTCACACATGGAATGGGTGCCATGCAGACAGGTGGAATGGCAGCTGGATCTGATTGGTTGCTGCGGGAGTAGGGTGGACTTTGGTGACACAGAGCGGGGGCCTATGTGTGTTATGGTAAGGGGCTGGCCTGCCTGTCCTAGAGGTCCACGTTGGGAATTGGTAAGATTAGATTGGACAATTTGTGGGGGTACAGCTGCTCAGGGACAGGTTTCTCAGTGACACTCTTCCTGGCAGGTGTTGGGGCTTTTGTGCTTAGACATGTCAGGTCTTGCTTTTCTTAAATTTTAACTAAATTTTGTGTTGTGTGATTTCCATTTTCCTGGTTTCCAGTTTTTCTCTACCGTGAAAATCAAATCTCATAGAAAAGAAGTTGCTCTGCACTTCTCTTTAGAGCTCCTGAGTCTGTCTAGGAGGCTCAGCCTGTCTAGACTAAACCTTAAGTGTCCCCTCTGCAGAGCCTGGGCCTGGTGGACCGGAACAATGAGCCGCTTACCCACGCCATGTATAACCTGGCCTCGTTGCGTGAGCTGGGTGAGACTCAGCGCCGGCCGTGTACCATCCAGGTGCCTGAGCCCATCCTCCGCAAGATAGAGACCTTCCTGAACCATGTAAGAGAATTGCCCTCCATCCCCAGGTCTTCTGTGCCCACTCCCACCCAACCTGCTCCAGACCAAAAGCTTCCACCAGTAGCTGGCTGTAGAAACTGCCCATTTCCCCAGGGAAGTCAGGGACTGAGTCCTCTGCAGGGGGTTAGGCCACAACATCTGACCCAGGTGCATCATGTGGAGGGGCTGGTTGTGAGTGAGTGAGGAAGAAGGTAGTTCCCTTTACCCATTTTGCTTACCTCTTCTGTTCCAGTATCCCGTGGACAGTTCATGGATCTCCCCAGAGCTCCGGCTGCAGAGTGATGACATCTTGCCTTTGGGGAAGGACTCAGGACCCCTGAGTGACCCTATCACAGGCAAGCCCTACATGCCTCTGTCAGAAGCAGAGGAGGTGCGTCTGAGTCAGAGCTTGCTGGAGCTGTGGCGGCGGCGAGGGCCAGTCTGGCAGGAGGTTCCCCAGCTCCCTGTGGACCCACACCGGGACACCATCCTCAGTGCCATTGAGCAGCATCCAGTGGTAGTCATCTCTGGGGACACAGGCTGTGGGAAGACCACGCGCATCCCACAACTGCTGCTGGAGCGCTATGTGACTGAGGGCCGAGGTGCCCGCTGCAATGTGATCATTACCCAACCTCGCCGCATCTCCGCTGTGTCTGTGGCACAGCGGGTCAGCCATGAACTGGGCCCCACCCTGCGCCGGAATGTGGGCTTCCAGGTGCGGTTGGAAAGCAAGCCCCCAGCTCGAGGTGGGGCCCTGCTCTTCTGCACTGTGGGCATCCTCCTGCGGAAGCTGCAGAGCAACCCCAGCCTGGAGGGCGTGAGCCACGTCATTGTGGACGAGGTTCATGAGCGGGACGTGAACACAGACTTCCTGTTGATTCTGCTCAAGGGCCTCCAACGGCTCAATCCGGCCCTGCGGTTGGTGCTCATGAGCGCCACAGGCGATAATGAGCGCTTCTCCCGCTATTTCGGTGGCTGCCCTGTCATCAAAGTTCCTGGTTTCATGTACCCTGTCAAGGAGCACTACTTGGAGGACATCCTGGCCAAGTTGGGCAAGCACCAATACCCACACCGGCACCGGCACCACGAGGTAAGGTTATGTGCTGCTTCTGCCCAGGGCTCCTGGCTTTCCCTCATGAATTCCCCGCTTCCCTGGCCCAGTGGTCTGGTGAGCCCTCCCCCAAGCCTCTTGTTTCCTTGATAGAAACAGAGGAGTGGATTCAGGCTTGGGTGGCAAGGGGTATGGTCAGAGTTGGAGGTGACATGTACCCAGCCTTACTGAGTTATGGTAGACATGTCCTGTGCACCACCACCTGCTCTGGGGCTGTGACTGTGGTCTCTCTTCCCTCACCCCAGTCTGAGGATGAATGTGCCCTCGATTTGGACCTCGTGACTGATCTGGTTCTGCACATAGATGCCCGTGGGGAGCCAGGTGGGTGTTTTTCCCTCTTCCCTGTCCCTTCCTGACCTGCTGGGAGCAACCAGCTCATGCTTGCAGACTCCCTTCACAGGTGGGATCCTCTGCTTCCTGCCTGGCTGGCAGGAGATCAAAGGAGTGCAGCAACGCCTCCAGGAGGCCCTGGGCATGCATGAGAGCAAGTACCTCATCCTGCCAGGTGAGAGCCTGGGTGCAAGGAGTCATGGAACCCAGACACCACTCCTGTCCTTGTTCCTGGGGATTAACTCAGCTGGGCCTGGGTTTCTGATTAGAATGCACTAATTTTTGCTGACTTTATGACCTTTCCTGAGGATATTGTTTATCTAGCCCTCAGTTTAATCAAAATGGGGTCAAAATTCTTGCCCCTGCCCTTACTGCAGGGAGGTTTGATGGGAGCAGTGCCTAAAACCAGTGTGTTCTTGCTGCCTACCAGTGCACTCCAACATCCCTATGATGGACCAGAAGGCCATATTCCAGCAGCCTCCAGTTGGGGTGCGCAAGATTGTCTTGGCCACCAATATTGCTGAGACCTCCATCACAGTCAATGACATCGTGCACGTGGTGGACAGTGGTCTGCACAAGGAGGAACGCTATGACTTGAAGACCAAGGTGGTACCCATCTCCTGGGCCCAGCCAGCTCCTGGGGGAAGAACTTCAAGTTCCAAGGTGGCCCCCAGTCCAGATCTGCCTTGGACCTGCTGTGTGTGTCTGGAGAAGGCCACACTTGTGGGGTCTCAGTATCCCTGTTGGGGGGCGGGGGGTAAGGTGGGGAGAAGAGTGCTGTTGAAGCATTGAGGTAAAGACCAGGTATGGGGAAGCACTGAGGAAGTCCTGTGGCGTCTGTGTTGCTGCTCACCTGCTCCCTCCCCCAGGTGTCCTGCCTGGAGACCGTGTGGGTGTCACGAGCCAATGTGATCCAGCGCCGGGGCCGGGCGGGCCGCTGTCAGTCAGGCTTTGCCTACCACCTATTCCCACGTAGCCGGTTGGAGAAAATGGTCCCTTTCCAAGTGCCAGAGATCCTGCGCACACCCCTCGAGAACCTGGTGCTGCAAGCCAAAATCCACATGCCTGAGAAGACGGTATGGCAGTGATGGGCTGGGGCCAGGGGCAGCCTTGGGAAAGGGGAGACAGGACACAAGACTTATGCTGGGATTTGGCTTGTTCTGCTGTAGGCAGTGGAGTTCCTCTCCAAGGCTGTGGACAGTCCAAACATTAAGGCAGTGGATGAGGCTGTGATCTTGCTTCAGGAGATTGGTGAGTGGGGCAGGACCTGGCTGGGCTGCAGAGGGGCTCTTGGAGGTGGGACTGACAGCTGAGCTATTGCAGGGGTGCTGGACCAGCGGGAGTACCTGACCACTCTGGGGCAGCGACTGGCTCATATCTCCACTGACCCCCGATTGGCCAAGGCCATAGTGCTGGCCGCCATCTTCCGTTGCCTGCACCCGCTGTTAGTGGTGGTTTCCTGCCTCACCCGTGATCCCTTCAGCAGCAGCCTGCAGAACCGGGCAGAGGTGGACAAGGTCAGACCCAGTCCCGTTGCGTGACCCTCTGGCTCTCCTTCCTACCTTCTGTCAGAGGTGGCCTCCTGTTAGCTCCTGCCCCATGGCCTTGGTCCTTTCTCCTTCCCTGCCCAGGTGAAGGCACTGTTGAGCCATGACAGTGGCAGTGATCACCTGGCCTTCGTGCGGGCGGTAGCCGGCTGGGAGGAAGTACTGCGCTGGCAGGACCGCAGCTCCCGTGAGAACTACCTAGAGGAGAACCTGCTCTATGCACCCAGTCTGCGCTTCATCCATGGTCAGTAGGCTTCTGTGCCTAGCCTCTTATAGACTTTCTCCCTTTCCCCCGGCACTGGGCTTGTGTGTAAAGAGCTTCTATCTTCAACTTTGTGGCTAGGGGGCTGTTGTTTCACTCCAGCTTTGCCTCCCCAGGACTCATCAAACAGTTCTCAGAGAACATTTATGAGGCATTTTTGGTGGGGAAGCCCTCAGACTGCACCCTGCCCTCAGCCCAGTGCAATGAGTACAGTGAAGAGGAGGAGCTGGTGAAGGGCGTGCTGATGGCCGGTCTCTACCCCAACCTCATCCAGGTGATGCCTCAGGGAGGGGGATTTACCAGGCCCCAGCCCACTTCCCCATCCCCAAACTCTTGCTCAGCCCACCTTTCTTTCCTTTATTCCCCTTGCAGGTGAGGCAGGGCAAGGTGACCCGGCAGGGCAAGTTTAAGCCCAACAGCGTCACTTACAGGACCAAATCAGGCAACATCCTGCTGCACAAGTCGACCATTAACAGGTGGGGGGCAGGCAGGGCGGGTAGGGCAGCTGTGCTAGGCCAGACGGATGGCCTCACCTAGCCCTATATTCCTTCAGGGAGGCTACACGGCTTCGGAGCCGGTGGCTGACGTATTTTATGGCTGTCAAGTCCAATGGCAGCGTCTTCGTCCGGGACTCCTCCCAGGTGCACCCACTAGCTGTGCTGCTGCTGACTGACGGGGACGTCCACATCCGTGGTCAGTACCTGCAGACCTTCCACCCCACAGCAACTTGGACTGTTCCATCTCCTCAGGGACCTGGACTCACCTTGACTCCTGCTTTTCTCTTGCCCCAGATGATGGGCGCCGGGCCACCATCTCACTGAGTGACAGTGACCTGCTGAGGCTGGAGGGTGACTCACGCACCGTGCGGCTGCTGAGGGAGCTACGCCGTGCCCTGGGCCGCATGGTGGAGCGGAGCCTGCGCAGTGAGCTGGCAGCACTGCCACCAGGGGTGCAGCAGGAGCATGGGCAGCTGCTTGCCCTGCTGGCAGAGCTGTTGCGCGGACCTTGTGGCAGCTTTGACGTGCGCAAGTCAGCTGATGACTGAGCCTGGCATCTGCTGGGGCTGTGTACAGAGTGCAAATGTTTATTTAAAATAAAGTTCTATTTATCCCTTGTGAGCATCGCTATCCACTTGGGGCTCCTCTCTCAGGGCCCCAGCACCCTGAGTTGTCAAACCAAGAGGAAGGGTGGTAGTGAAGGGGAGGGACTGATGATTCTTTGTGGGGAGTGGGGCTATGGCCCAGAGTCAGGCATGGAGGGGGATTAGAGCCACTCCCTCAAGTTCTTGGACTACCAGTGCTGTTAACAGATTTTTTACTCCTAGGCTAGACCAGTTGTTACAGCTGCTCCTATAGGTAACCTACCATGGGCAGAGCCTGTCAGGACTCTCCTTGCAGGTCAGACAGTGCTGATGTGGGGGCCACAGTGTGCATTCTCAGTCATTCTGGCTTCCCCTGCCTAGCCGCAGTTTGGGGGGAGGGGGTGAAATCCTACAGGCAACCTATATCCACTTGGACCTTAACTCTCAGGTGGACTAGGGTTTGCAACAACCCTGCCACAAGTCTGGACTTCATGGGATCCACAGATGGATCACAGGTGCAGGTCCAGACTATATAGTGCATACTAGGCCCTCAATGTGAGGGGATGGGAATGGGGGTGGACAGGGCTATCCATGCTGGAGGTGGAGACAAACCAGGACATACAAAAGAAGACGTGGTGGGACATCACAAGCTTTTATTTACTCTTGAAGTCATTAAAACAATCACAGATCCACACGGGAAATGGCTGAGCCATAAGCAAACCGGGAAATACAGAAATGCCCCACCCCTAAATGGCTACAGAGTACCCAGAATATGGAGCTGTGACCAGATGACCTCTCGGCACACAGTCCACTTCAGCCCACCTGGAGAGTGCTCTGCTCAGGCACCTCCCCCAACCCTACCCCTGGCCAAAGGAGCGAAAGGCTCTAGATAGAGCCTGTTGTCAAACTCGGCACCCCTATGGTCCCCAGATCAATGGGGAGGGCACAGGTACCTCTATGTCCTGCATTGTCATCCCTACTCTCTCCTATTGCCCTACCCCCCACTACTGTTGCGCTTTATCACACCCCTTTTCTTCACAAAACAGGTGTCCTAATGACCCTGGTGGTCAAATCCTGTAGATATGCTCTGGCGTCACTTTTTCTCCAAGACCTCTGCAATTTCTTGGTATGTGCTTGGGAAAGCTGGGGATAGGGTGTCACAAACCTGCCCAAAGAAAATGCTACTTCAAATCAGGAACATCTTTCTGGCCCAGGAATGCCCTCCCTCTACATGGAGATCAAACCTGAACCAAGTCAAAAGCCCCTACCTTCTCCAGTTTCAAGGACAAGAGGAGCAGGCAGGGCAGGAGTGGGTAGAGGTGGAGAAAGAGGGCCTGAGGGGGCAAAATGGGCTGCCTCCTCAGAGACAAGTCTGCACAGCAGAAAATGCTCTGCCAGAGGAAAAGCCCTTGGAAACTCCCAGGCCATTTCATTACAAACTCTTATGTTTTAATCCTTTATTAGAAACCATGCAAACTTTAATACAAAAAATACAAGTGCAATTAAGAATCTTTGTGTCAATACAATTCCCGGGATTTCTCATCATTGCAGCCATCCCAAGACCAGGCCTAGCTGGGATATCCCTCTACAGACTGCCTTGTCTCGCCCACTCCTCTCCAGTCAGGCTACAAGGAAGCAGATGGCCTGTCTCATGCCTTTATTTTTGAATTTCCAGACCTGATTCCCCACTATCCACAAGTTCTGGACATCTCGAGCTCCGTGATAACTGAGGGCACGAATGTCCTAGGCCTGGAGGCTGGGAAAAATTTGACATCCATGGCCTTTCCTGGTTTTTCTCCAGCCCTGGTCTTGTATATCCCACCAGATCCCAGGGAATGAGACAGACAGAGATGCCAAAACCAGCCTCTTGGTTAGAAAGAAAAGCAGCATACACACAAAATAATAAAACCACCAGTCCACACGACTAGATCCTAGTGTGAACTACCTCATCACCAGACCACTGCCCCTATGCCTCTCCTGCCTGGTTCACATCATCTCTGGGGCCCTGAGCTGCCCAGACCAGGGCAGCCCCCAATGCCTGACCTCCCAGCTGGAGGCTTAAGGATCTCCCTTCCTATTTCCTTTAACACCTACTGCGGACTTTCATTTAGACATGGCTTCAACCTGCAAAACTCCACCAGTTTTCAGGTTATTTTTAAAAAGTGGGGGAAGGGTAAAACAAGAAAAAGAGTGTGATAGCAGCTAGGCAGATATGGGAAGCAGTGGGGACAGTAGCGCTGACCTCTAACTAACTTGGGACAGGGTAGCAAGAGGCATCTGGCCCCACCAGCATGGAGGGCACCACTGTGGGGTCTAAGGAAAAGAGGCAGTGGCATAGTGGGCTCCAGGGGATGCGGTCAGCACACGGCCATCATGTGGATGTCGACTTCCAATCTTCCCTCCAGGTAGATAGGAGGAGGAAGGGCATGTCAGTTTCTCTTGGGTTTGGTCCAGAAACCCAAAATAGAGGAGGTTGGAATCCTGTTCCCTTCTCCTGGATCCCAAGTTAGCCTCACCCACCCTGTTTCCCCCTCCCAGCCTTCCCCTTGGAGCATTGGTGTGAGGATATGACAGGAGCAAAGCAAAGAGCTGGGCCTGGGGCAGGGAGTTAGAAGATTTGGGGTGGGACTGCTGCTGCCCAGGAAAAGCGAGGCAGGAGGGAAGGAGGGGTCTAGAGACTGCCCAGCAACCGAGCAGTCATGGTTCTAGTAGGCAGCCCGGGAGAGGGAGCCAAGGGCCCGGGTGCCTGAGCTGAGACCACCAGGGAAGTGGGGAGGGCGGGAGACAATGTCGGCCCCATGGTCGGTGCGGGCCCTGGCATTTGCCCGGAACGTCAGCCTGTAGGTCTCAATCTGCAGTGACACGGGAGGAGGGAAGGGAGAGGGCAACGAGAGAGACAAGAGGGGGACACAGGGAACGGAAGACGAGACCAGAATGTCATCATTAGATGCCTGGAAAATAAAAGGTTGCTTCGTTAAAATTTAGGCCACATTCTAGTAAAAAACAAAGGAGTTTCACAATTTGCAGCCAGTGGCAGGGCCCCTGGCTGGCCCTCAGGCCAAGCCCAGCCACTTACTTGTCTCCTGGATCTGGGTGTCCAAGGTCTGGGCCTCCCTTTGGTCACCACCCCCTGACAGGGTGGTGTGGCCATTGAGGCCACTGGCTGGAGTGGGGGCGCCAGCTTCAGGCGCTGCCTCAGGGATGGCCAGCTCCTCCCCAGCAGGGGGGCCAGGACACGGAGGGGCCTCGCTGCCACCGCCCTCAGTCTACAATGAAACAGTGGGGGAGACAGTGCAGGGTCAGTTGGGGAGGGAGTGGGATGGGTGATGGTGGTGGGTTTTACACACAGCCCCCACCCAACTGCCCCTTCCCCACTGGATGAAGTTACAGGTGCTGCCCACCCCAAACCCCAACCATAAGCCTGACTCCTGGCTAGGTAGGGGCAAGAACACAGGCTCTGGAGTAGGAGAGCACAGTCCAGGGTTCAGTGGTTTACCCTGGACAGGCACATGCTCTTGGAGCTCCCTCTGTGAAGTACAAGGCTTCAAAAAGCCTCTGAGATGAGAGGTGCCAGGCTTCTCAATGAGGATGACACCAAATAAAAACAGCAACAAGACTGGAGAACAATCTCATGATGGTGGGGCCTGCCTTGGCTGGGAAGCAGGGATGCCACAGGTAAGTTAGGGAGCTCCAGGAGTTTAATGTCAGTCGCCTATGTCCCAACAAATCCCAGGCACCTTCTGCATATAGTGTATGCCCAGAGGGCTTTTCTCAGCAACTCACAGCAGTAATGAGGCAGCCCTGCCTAGTTTGTCTATCTGTTCGTGGGCTGCAGACCTTGAGACCCTTCCTCTGCTGGGCAACATTCTGGACATGGGGCCACATGGCAAAAGGAAGGAGATGTACCAGGAGGGGTGACTCAAGGAGACTTTGGAGGTCTGAAGAGCTTCACAGGAGGAGAGTATATGGGAGGGAAGTGAACACCCAGCACAAGGAGAAGCAGAAGAAAGGGAGGCGCCAGTGATCTAGAATGCCCAAAAAGTGATGATGGAAGATTCCACAGGGGTCTTTAATCAGAATGGTGTATAAGAAAAATAATTCCAGAAATAATAAAAGGGAGATAACGTGAACAAGGAAAAGAACTTGGGGCTTGCAGTCGGACAGGCATGGGGGTGAAGCCTGGTTTAGATGCACTTGCCACATAGTACTATACACCGGTTAGCACCCCACAGTGCAGCAGCTCATAAAGTGTGGAGGCACAAATTAAGAGCCTGTGAGAGAGTCAAGACCCACAATGCTGAAAAAAATGAGGCAGGGCTGAATCAGAGCAATGAAGTAGGACAGGACAAAAGGATGGGAGACCAGGGTTGGGCTAGCAGGTGCAAGACTGAAGGGGACAGCAGCTGCTTTTTCTTCTTACCCACTTTTCCCTGAGCAGCCACAGCTATCCTTAAACCCAGAAGCCTGCAAGTGCTGACCCCACAATGCCCCCTTCCTAAGACAACATGGAACAAAGGGCAGACAGCAGCGTGGCACACAAAGGGTCTCACAGTAACGTGGAAGGAGGGAGGGAGGGAAGATAAGAGGAGGAAAGAGCAGAGGCCCAGCTAGTCCCAAGGATGGAAGCCCTGCCACTCACATGCTCTCCCAGAGCCCGAGGCCAGGGTAGGCCATTGGCAGTCCCCCCAGACACAGATGGACTCCAGGCCTGCTTCTCTGGCAGCTGGAAACATGCTAACCTGTCCCAGGTTGGAATGGAGTCTGACACGCACCTAACCCATACTTCCCTCTTTCATGAGTAGCTTGGAGGAGCTGCACTATGTGGACCCTCTGCCTTCTGATGATGCATGCCCCAGCCCACAGACCTCTGAAACTGACTGAGATGGGCTCAACAAGTAAGGAAGGCCATGGCGCTCAGGAGAAGATTCTGTCTCCAGCTGAAAGGGTGAGAAGTGGCAGGGCTGGAGCCTCTTCATCTGTCCTGCCTCAGGACTGATGATGGACAATGGGAAACAGCAATGGTGTGAGTGAAACATGATTCTTAAAGAGACTGAGGAGCGGTGACAGGTGCCCACCTGCTGGGACCCAGACTCCAGCTGCACAAGCCCACCCCTCCCTAGCTGCTCCCCCAGTGAACCACTCACTACCTTCACGGCACCTCCTGCAGGCAGGTGGCCCACATTATCGAGGGATCCCACCTTCGCCTGGGCCTTTTCTTTGAAGTTCAACTTCTGACTTTCAATCTTGACATCTCCTCCACCTGGAAACAAAAAGGAATTGGTCATTCAGGATGGCAGAGAAATACCTGAAGGGAAAGCCAGGGGCCTGGAACAAAAAAGCCAAGGACTGGCTATGTGTCCAGTATAGAAGTGGGGAAAAGGTGACCTGTTCCAAATGTTCGAAGACAAACAAGAAGGTACAGTGAACAAGTATTTGTCAAAATTGGGCTACTCCACGGGCTGACCTGTGGTGTGGTGAGAAGGGCTGCTGCAGCCATCACACGTCTTTCTCTTTCAAAAAAAAAAAGTCTACTCTTACCCAACTTAGCTCTTCATCCAGCCAGAGGGAATCCCTCCATTGACAAGCAAAGCCATCCTCACCACCCTCCCAGCCTGCAGCTGCAGACCAGACTCAGACAGGCCCAGATTGCAGTGTGTTGCCCCCTGGGCTAAACTCTAAAAGTGCAAAGATAAGCATCTGATATAGGGTCTCTCTGCAGTGTGACAACTGACATCCCATAACTAAGGAGGCAGTGCGGTGTACCCCAAACTTCTCCAGTCTCATGAACATCCTGTGCATCGAGGTCAGGCCCCTGTTTTACAGATGCCAGCACTGATGCTGGAAAAAGAAGTGACTTGCCCAAAGTCACCACCAAGTGAGTGACTGACAAAACAGGGTGGATGCAGTTGGTCTAAGACACTGAAAGGTATCACACAGTAGTGAAGAGAAGAAAAGGTGCAAGGGCCTCTCCGGTGGTGCAGTGGTTGAGTTCTGGGCTGCGAAGCTGCCTGCAGCCTCTGTAGCGCCAGTTCAATCCCTGGCCACCTGCGAGAGTCCCACATGGCGCGCAGACTTCTCCTGCTGCCCGCTGCTCCCCACAGCAGTGTACTTCGTCCGTCTGCCTGTTCTGCTCCATGCTCTGGCTCTGGTGAATTCTCTCACCCTCCCACGCTTCTGACTGTACCCAGTGCTTGTATAAATAAATAAATAAATCTTTGAAAAAAAAAGGAAGAAGAAGAAAAGGTGCATGTCAAGAGTGGACCCAGGACCATGAGTTGAAAAGAGTAGATATAGACAAGGGCAGGTCTGGGATCCCAGCGTCCTTCACCAGTGGAAGTAGGGAAGGCAATCTGCTTGCTGGGCGAGATTCAGGTATCCAGTCAGTGTGGCCACAGGCTCAGGACAGGGGCATGGGCCATACTTCACCAAATTCTGCAGGTGCCCCCATCGATAACTGGACCTCAAGTCACTCAGTTTCACTACAGAAGGAGGTATCTCACAAGAAAACATTTTCTAGATAAAATGGGAAAATCGAAGGCTAATTAAGGGCCAAACTGCTTGATCCTTTTACAAAGAACATATTCAAAGCTGGATGACACTTCTTACTGAGAGAGAAAGGAATTTTCTTTGCCTTCCACTAACTGGCCCATGGTCACTGCCAGGCCATGTGCGTGCTGCTGCAGCGATACTTCCCTACCCTCAAAGCTGCTGCAGACCCAGGCACAAGGAAACACCAAGATTTTAAGGTGAGCGCTGAGGCAAGAACACTGACTTGGCTCAAACAACATCCCAGCTGCTCAGAGTTGCTCAACTGTGCTGTTGGAAGGAAACTGCATTACTGAAGTCCAAGATCCATGTCTGCAGGCCCAGGGTGGCACTGAATGACTCTCCATCTTCTGCCAGAGCCGGTGGGTGACACTTTCTGCTCAGGAACATTTATAGCTCCCAACTGTGACAGATGAGTCCTGACCACCAAGCCTCTCTCAAGCTCCTTCTATATTGGTATTCGGAGTACTCATCAGGAAGGCTGAACTGGGTTTTGAGCACAGTGCTCACCTCTCCCCTAGCCCTAGGTCAACAGTGCCATGCAGCCAGCTGGTCCTCAAGAGGATGCCCTTACAAATGGCAGCCTTTATAAACTATTCCTCCTCTAAGATATCAGCACTCCATCCCCTATCTCTGACAGGGACCAAGGGTTGTGATGTTTCTACTGCTGTGTCCTCTTGGGGATGGCTTCAGTACACTTTATGGAATGACAATGGCAAAAGGACAAAACCCAGCTAGTTTATGACCCCGGGCATCTGGAGGCAAAGAAGGCCCACTCACCAGGCTTATGTTTGATGTTGGCTTTGGACCCACACTTGGAGGAGACCTTAGAGATGTCCACCTTTTTGTTCTGAATCTGAACCTGAGAAGAAAACATGAAAGAAGTGTTGCTTCACAAAGAAGGTATATATATCATTAGGGTGAAACCCATGCTTTCCCAAGTCCAAGTTTTTCTCTCCCTCTGTAATGCCTGCATTTCAACTCAATCAAGGTCAGGGTCAACTACCAAAGTGCTTAAAAGAGCCCCTAATCCACACTACTCCTGCTTGTGGCTTCTGCTCCCAACTTCAGGCAGACCAATCCAATGTTCTCTCTCTCTCTCATATATACACACACACAGGTCTTTCCATCTTGACCCTTTCCATGTACAGCTCTTCTCCCACAACTCTAGATTCAAACCCCAACATCAAAGTTCCCTGAAAATGTTGCTCCACCTCAAATCTCACCCATCAACTCCTTGCCCAGAGAAAATTTGCAATAATGTTTTTACCTCATCGTTGACAGCACAGCTATATTACAGATATGACCTGGTATTCCTGCTTAATTATTATAAACATTTCCCCAACAAAGCTGAGGAATGCAAAGAAAGGATCACATAATAGTCTGTAAGAATTTACATAAATTTAATCATATTCTTAATATTGATAATTTAGGGGTTCCCCCTACTAAATTTTCATTATTATAACCATGACAGCAATGAGTTTCTTTGAGATTAGAAGTGCTAATTTTCAGGTGAAAAATGCTTCCCTTTGGTTGCTTTGGTTATTTTTATGGGCTGCTAGCCATTTGCATGGTATGCCACCTAATGCTTCCATGCTTCCTTTCCATCAGTGGCTACCTTCTAGGACCTTGCCTAGCAGAGTAACTTCTTATAATTATCTGCTTGCCTAAGTCATCCTCACTCTTGCTTCTAAGAACTCTGTCCACATGCTATTCCCTAACCAACAGTGGCTGCTGAGCATCAGCAGCTACAAGTATCACAAAAAGAAGAATGACCAGAAGGAAGACACATGTCTCCAGCAAGGAAGTCACAGGTCTCCAGCCAGAAACTATCCACCACCTATCAAAGACTTGCTAACATGTGGCAAACAAAATCAAATCTGATTTTTATTATAAGACCAATTAGTGGGAGCCTCCCTGGTGGTGCAAGGGGATAAGATGCAGCACTATGAAGCTATCCACAGCCACCACAGCACGAATCTGATCCCTGGCCAGGGAGCTACCCACATGGTGCAGCAGACCACTCCTGAGTTGGCTGCTGCTCCCCTCAGCAGTGTATTTCAGTCAGTCTGCCTGTTATGCTCCCCACTATGTCTCTGCTGAATCTTCTCATCCCCCACACTTCTGGCCTGTACCCCAGTTCTTGTATGATAAATAAATCTTTTATTTTTTTTTTTAAAAAAAGACCAATTAGTGGTTACCAGAAGGGAAGGGGAGAAGGAAGGTGGGTAAATTGGGACAAAGGGAACAACGGTATGGTAAAGGTTTGAATTGGACTTTTAGCAGTGAACTGAATGCTGTATATGTACATGTTGCTTCTCAGTGATGTACACCTGGAACTTATATAGTGTTGTAATGCAATGTTACTTCTATTAAAAAAAAAAAAAAGACCTGAGGGTGAACTGCAGATATCAATAAATGCTATTGAAATGATACTGCCCACAGGTCTTAGATCCCATCACACATACATGTGATATCCCCTTTCACAAGGATACAGTGGAACTAAAACAACTGTAAAATTTAAAATTGGGACCAGTCATGGAAGTAGACCTATTCCCTACCCTGATGTCTGCTTGGTTCTCATCAAGGGTATGTTTATATGTACATGGGGTGTTGTGGAACACTAGCTGGGATTCTGCTCCAAGCCCCTTAAGATAGAATTTCCATGTGGGGTGGAAGGGGAGTATTTGGAAAAAGGGATGGGGTTTAAATTGTAACGCTCTTCAGCCTGGAAAGAGGGCCCACTGTTTTTAAACTGCATGTTTATTTGCAAGGAATTTTAAAGGGCTGATGGGAGGAAATACAACACCTAAGTAGGCTGTTGATCCCACCTAAAAACATTGTTTCTGGTTGGTTTCCGAAGGCTTTGCTGCTTAAGGGAGCAGCCTAAAATGAAATGCTTTTTATTATTTTTTTAAAAGATTTATTTATTTATACAAGAACCAGGGTACAGGCCAGATGTGCAGGAGGTTGAGAGGATTCACCAGAGACAGAGTGGGGAACAGAACAGGCAGATGGACTGAAATACACTGCTGAGGGGAGCAGCGGACGAGACAGGAGAGGTCTGCCTCGCCATGTGGGCATCTCCACGGCCGGCGGGGATCGAACTGGCACTGAGGCTGCGGACAGCTTCACAGCGCTGCGCCTGACTGCCTGCGCCATCAGGGAGGCCCGAAATGCTTCTTAAAAAGTACATTCCTCTGTAAAAGTCTGTTTTGAAGTCATGTGTAGGCAGCATGGGAAGACCACAGTATGTAATAAATGATGAGTATTTCAGAGCTCTTACATACACAGTACAACATACGTAAATAAATTTTTTTAACATACACACTTGTAGGTGCACACCCCTGTTCCCTTAGATTCCCTGTTCACCTATTTATGCCCAGGCCAAATACCTGAGAGGGAAAGCTATGGCCAGTGTCTTCCTGGGTCCCTAACAGGCTATATCTTATTATCCAACTAGATACTGCCTTCAAGACTTCACCCATTTCAGGGCCTCCCTGGTACACTATCAAGCTATAGGCAGCCAAGCCACTGCAACACGAGTTTGAGCCCTGGCCAGGGAGCTAACCCAGATGGCATAGCAGACCTCTCCTGTCTCGCCTGCTGCTTCCCTCAGCAATGTTTTTCAGTCATCCCACCTATTCTGTTCCCCACTCTGTCACTGGTGAATCCTCTCATCCCCGCACCTCGGGCCTATACCCCAGTTCTTGTATGCATAAATAAATCTTAAAAAAAAAAAAAAAAGAGCTTCACCCACTTCAGCTGATCCTACACCAGGATGGTTAATGTGCAGCCAACTACCAGGCTGGCCTAACACACTCTACCAGAATGAAAATGAAATGGTTTCTGTCCTTGCTAAGAAGAGCCACTAGAGGGAAAATAACTAGGAAGGAAGTGCAGTGAGGGGGAGTTGTGTAGAACCAGAAAGGAATGGTCTATGTTTGCACTCCTCACAAGAGAGTGGGGAGTGTTTTTAGGCCATGGGAAGGATGGCATAACCACGAAGGTGACAGGAGAGACAGAGACTGAAAATAAAAAGGTTGAATAGAGCAGGACTTAGTCCAGAGCAGGACAGTAAGAAAAAAGAAGCCAATAAACTCAGAAGAGACCAAGACAGGCTGGGCTCCCATTCTGGTGTAGGAGGTGGAGAAGCAGGAGGGGCCGAGGCTGCATGTAGATGCTCCACAACACTCCTGGCACATACTGGAGACGGGTTTTTTTGGTTTTTTGTTTTGTTCTGTTTTGCTTTTTACCTTTTTTTTAAAGAACAGGTTTATTAGCAAAAGTAGAAAGAAAAAAAGAGGCACCTGCATAGTCACAGGCAGGCAGGAGAGGTACTGGAAAGGTATTCTTTACACACTAATTGACAAGGACACTTTGCCTGTTTCTCCTTACATCAGGAATTGCTGTGAATTGGAGTCACTGTGATCCCAACACAGATTCTAGGCTTAGCACAGGAACATGAGAAAAAGATGTGTGGATGGAAGAGGAAAGGAGACAGAAAGAAAAAGAGGGAAAGGAAATAAAAGGAAGAAGGGATTAGAAAAAGAAAAAATGAGAGAAGAAACAGAAGGGAAGGAGGAAGATGAAAGTAGGGAGAGAAAAGAATAGAAGAAGGAAGAAGAAAGGAGAGAAAACAAAGATAAAGGGACAAGCAGAGAAGGGATAAGAGGAAAATTAGTAATTCCATTTCTGCAATAACAAAGATTTGAGGATTGGGGCCACTGCAATATTATCTGTACCCCAGGCATACAGGTGTGCATCCCCAGAAGCTGACTCAGGCAAAAGGCCTGCTGCTGACTGTAGCCCTGAGTCTAGGTTTCTGGCACAGCGGGAGGATAATCCAAGGCCTTCTACCCACAAGTGGGAACCCCTCCAGGTTTTTTAGAGACTCACCACAAACACTTGACCTAAGCACATCTGAGTATCACATTTCCCCTTGTTCTGCTAAACTGCTTCTTGGAGAAAGCCCTGGCCAGGCTGACATGTCCTTGTCAGTGCCGGCAGGTAGCCCTTGCCCCAGTGTGCCCCACAGTAGGCTGTGCCTCAGATGCCAGCTGTCCAGAGCTTATACTTACATTACCACCTCCAGGGACATGCTTAATATTGTCCTTGGAACCACACTTGGACTGAATATGGCTGTAGCTCACTTTTTTGGAGACTATCTGGACCTGGAGTGTTAGAGAACAGAAAAAACAACACAACAGGAGAGGGTTGGTTAGAACCAACACAGTGCATGCTGTGAGTCTACACATGATCACAATGACCAACAAAGATTGTTGTTAAAACTCGCCCCCATTTTCAGCAGAACAGCAGTGAAAAGTAAAGTGGAAGGAGTTTGGAGGAGCAGAAAAAGGAGTGAAAACATGAACAAATAACACAGGGACACACACAGATGCTGTAAAAGTGCTACATGGTGATCATCTATGCTCCTTGGGGACTGGGTTGTGATTCACAGGCCCAAATAGTAGCAGACCCATGAAGCCCATCAGGTGGCCCCACTCCCCGCCCTTCTCTCTCCCCAGAAACTAGATAGATCTCAGCATCCTATGGCTTCTGTCTGCAAGGATCTAGTTTATCAGGAACAGACCTCACCCAAGGATGACCCTCCTTAAATTTGGGGCAGAAATACTGTGGCTAGACCCACCCGGGAGGCAAAAGCTGTTCAGGAAGGCACTGAGCAGTTGGCTAAAGGGGCACAGATCTGGTATTAATTAACAGGAAGGAAGGGACATTGATTAGTTATAACTGCAAGTGGATCAGAGGCTACTGGACCTGCCATGCAGAATCTCAGATACCAGCAGAAGTACAGGCAACAGCCTCCAAAGACACCCCTCTAACAGCTCCCACACTTCCACACATAGCCCAGAGTTTGAGAAATTACAGTATATTTGAAGTGTAGGTCCACAGTGAAACACCTTCTTCAGTCCTCCAGATGCCCAAACCTATGCCCTGGTAAGTTTCATGTTCAAGGAGAATAGTCTTTAGGCTGCAATGATGCACATTCTGGGCGCCATCAGCACCTTCTTACTCTATACAAATGGCACCCCGGGAGTGGGGTCACACCAAGGCACAAGAATTCTTTTGTGGCCGTCTTAAGAAGGAATAGTTGCCAGCTTCATTCCTTCTTTAACTTCAGTGACCTTCACAAAGGACACAGTACTCAAAATGGAGAGTTCTCCACAGAGCAGAGCACTATACCCTGACAAACGCCAACCCATATATCACCATTTCTTGCCTTCTTTACAACTTCACTGGTGAATAATCAGTTAGCAAACCACTTCCTAATGAAGCAGAGACGAGACCTAGTGGAGCTCTAGGAGTCCTCCAGAAGCCACATGCAGACTTCACCTGCAATCATACAATAGTATCTTTAGGCTGACACCTCCTGCCCTGCTTCTCCAGCAGCCCTTAGCCACAGAGGTCACATACCTGCCATAGCTAAGGGAAGAAGGTTCCCACTGCAAGCAGAGGAGGCCTAACTTCAGGGTGTGGAGGAAAAGGGAAAGAACCTAGAATTTCAGCTTACCTTTTGCCCTCCAGTTGATGCTGCAACTCTTAGGCTGAGTGAGCTTCTGTTGGTAATGAGCGCTCTAACTTTCAGTTAAGAGGTGTTTTGGTAACAGGACAAATGAAGCTATCTCCATACCAAAAAGTGATATAAGAGGGGTCTTCTAGTTCACTGTAAAGCACAAAGTCTTTGGCAGGTGCTGGAAGATTGCCAGTGCTGCGATTACTGGGCAAGAGTCAGATTGTGTGTGTATTTGTGTGCCTTGGTTCCAGACCAAGATCTGTGTGAAGGAAGTGACTGAAAGCTTTTAGATCCATTTTATCCAGCTGAGTTAATATCCCCAAAAGGGCCACTGGGTTCCCAACTCCATTAACTATCAGGGTTAATATAAAAAAGTTTCTAAAGGCTGAGTCATCAAACACAGAGGAGGGAACATGGGGGAGAAGTAGAAACTAGTTAAGAAGAGGAAAAAAGTACAATAGAAGGGAAAGTGACTCAGGCTGGAAGAAATAGTTTATCTTTTACCTTCAAGAGGTAAAAGTCTAAATAAAAACTCACTTTCCCAGCAGTCGGTTTCTGCGCACTCACAATTGGGCCGGCTGATTTAGTGACAGCATTAGGTTCAGGCTTTCGAGCTGTGGCAGCTGCCTCTGTTTTTTTCTCTACTTTGGCCTGGATGGAGATAAAGGGAGGGCAAATTTCAAACAAAGAGAGGATAAGAGCCCAAATGCCAAAGAAGGGACTCGAATGCAGGGGTCTCGAATCCAGACCAGGCTACCAGGCAGAAGCAGGTCACCACAGCATCTAGGAAAAAAACACCCATTCCCAGGGGTGGAGAGTGGGGGGCAAGAAAGAAAAAGAGAAGCTGCAGACTGAAGTCCTGAGATATGAGAAGGGGTCAAGATACCATCTGCAGAGAAGATCTGGCTAATTTGGCTAAGAAGACCAAATTAGTGATTCTCTTCTGAGTGTGTATTGGGGTTATTATCAATTTCAAATCATAATGTTCTCCCACTCAAATGTTCTGGTGCCCCAAGCAAGCAGCCATGGTCACAGGGAGCCACTACTGATGATGGAATGTGTCACACAGCCTCCAGGCATGTTGGAACAGAAAACAATTGAAACATCAGATTGAGTCACTCAACTCTCCACCAAGACCTCCTGTAACTTTTGTACCCTGAAAGTGTAAGTGGAGCACAGAAAGGGGAGATGGGCTATCAGCATCACAGCCCCAGTGGCCTGGCGGGGAGGGCAGAGCCACAGCCTCTTACTAAAAGCAACTCTTAGGTCCTTGTCCCAGACTAACCCTAGTTTGTTGCCAGTGTCCTCCAAAAGCACCAGGATTCTGTCTCATTATTGTACCCTCTTCATTTGTTTAATAGCTCTGGATTGAGGTAATTTAAGTATCTTTCCCTGCATGTGGGTGGGGTGGCTTAAATACTAGTGAATGACACAGATGATGAACATTCTCAGATGGACTTTTGCCACTACTTTTTCCACACATCAAACCCCCTGGTTACTAATGGTTAATAAGTAAATCCAGATGGGTGCAACCAGAAAATCCTTAAAAGTGAAGCGCAGTCTGCCATCCTGCCTTTCTCCATCATGCCACTCTACTGCAGTCCTTTTTTTAGGAAAGGAAGAGGCTCGCAGCAAGTCATCTTGGCCACAAGAGGACACTATAGTCCTCTTTTGGAGACTCTCCAGCCAAGTAACGGCTTGGGGAATGAAGAGATGCTCCACCTTCTGGTTGTCCTGATGCTCAAGGTACAATGCAGGGTATTAAGAACCATGAAAAACCAGGAACTCGACTGAGATACAAAGAGAAAACCCAGGGTTCAGCACTTTCCTTCTGTACTCCTGGGTTGTGGAACCCAGGCTGAAATTCCCTGACCCTCCAGTGGCCCCCGAGAGGACCAGGACATGCCTGCGGCATGCCTGGGGCACAGTAGTTAGATGTGGTAGGGGAAGAAGCAGGGGACAGCATGCCAAAAATCCCAAGTTCCCTGGACCCACCCGGCCTCCTCCAGGCTGATGCTTGATGTTTTCCGTGGAGCCAACCTTAGAGCGGACATTTTTCAGATCAGGGGCAGAAGCATTGGTAGTCAGGCGGCTCAGCCTGGGAGCAGAGGAGCTGGACTTGGCTGATGTGGGCTTCTTCTCTACAGAAGGCGTCACAGAAGGCCGGGGAGGTGTGGGTGTGGACTTGATTCGACTGGGAGCCGCCCCAGCTGGGGACGCTGCCCCAGGGACAGTGGTGTTTTTCTTCACAGAAATGGCAGAGGTGCTCCTTGAGCGACTCAAGTCAGCTGCAAAGGTAGGAGTGAGAGATTACAAGCATTCAGGGGAGAGAGCAAAAGGGAGCTGGAAAGTCATGGAAGTTTAAATTGGGGTTCTATACAGTGGGAGGTGGGTTATTACCTGGTACAGGCTTTGTAGCCATCTTCTTGATGTCTGCAGGTTTTCCCTCAGTCTTGACAGCTGCACAAACATACATTTCTTAACATTATGTCTAACAAGCTGACTGGAAACAGCTCATCCAACACTGAGATTTGGTCATTCATTCAACAATTACTGAATGTCCCCTGTGAGCTAGGGATTGTGCTAGTATCTGGGAACAGGGTAGTCAATTAGACAGCCATGTAAAGACCATGTCCTTATGCAGTGCACAAGGCCAGGCACTACATTTCATTCTTTTCTACAGTCTTGAACGGCCTTCCACAGGGCCTTAGGACCAAGTTATCACTGCATGCCCACAGAATCAAATGGATCATTTCTTGTGCCCCAAGACCATGACCACAATGTACTAGGTGCTGTGGGGTCATTTAAAAAACAGTAGTAAATTCTATATAGGAATTCATGAAAATCCCCTTCACTCAAGATTCTTCTGAATATACATATCTAACCTCACATGGAAATCAAAGTTGCCAGCATTTAACACATTAAGCACTGGTGCATAAGCAGGGCTGCACCTTGGGCAAAGCCCAGGTTCTACTCTCCTCCTCACTGGCTCCCATAGGGGAAAGATGGCAATACTCACCAGTGGGCCTCTTGGAAGGGGCTATGGGGGGGCTCCGACTGCTTGGCCCAGTTGAGGTAAGAGTGGCAGATGTTGTGACTTTTGGACCAGTCTGAGTGCTCTTAGAGCCAGGTCTGAGGGCGGGGGCAGAGGCTGGCTTGGATGGTGAGACCCGTTTGTCAGGAATCTTTGCCTCTGTGACAGGCTGATAAGAGGAAAGTGGGAGTAAGAGCTTCAGCTCAGCACTAGCCCCAGAAAGTCAAATCAAAGGATGGTTGCATACAAGCATATACCAGAAAATGTGGGTACTGAAGAGGCCAGCAGCTGACAGGAAAATATCTATGGCTCTAAGATCAGAGTCCTCCAGATAATGAGAAATTAGCCATGTAGGCTGCTGGATGATCTAGGTTAGGAAATGGGGCCTGTCAAACTATATCAACCCCAGTGAAAAATCAATAGCCCTAAAAAAGTATATCCTATCAGAAAGATGTCTGCATCAGGATCTACTGTATTAAATACTGCTATAATCGATGTATTAAATACTCAACTAAAGGTTAAATACATAAAAACATAACGTTTGATGTTCAGACAGATTCATTCTTTTGGTTAAGATATACCCAATGAATGCTGAATAAAACAGGGATACAGATGAAGACAACACTGGCAGAATGTCAGGTCAGAATTGAGTTCGAGCTCCAGTACCCTCCCTAACTCACTGTATGTTTTTGGACAAATCACCGAACCTCTCTGAGCCTTAATTCCTCATCTGGATAATGAAGGAGGTTGGAACAGGAGATATCTAAGATCCAGCTTTTACAATATCTGATGTTCGGAAACAGAGGAAGAGAAGTCTCTGAGAGCAGATGTGACGAGAAGGGGCAGGCAGTGGGCGCAGGCTGACCAACAGAGGGACTACAAAGCACTAATGTCACCACTACGACTGGAAACAAAAGGGAGAAGTCTCTACTACACGGCATCTGAGTCATGCTAGTTCCTCTCCCATAGAGAATGGTCATGTCGCTGTCGAGAAAGGGAGGGAATCAATTTAGCCTGGTTTCTATAGGAATATGGCATAAACGTATTATTTTAACAGCAAACACAACATGTTACTCATGAGGGAAAGCCAAACCAAGACACAGCAGACCCAGCCCTTTTATTACAAGAAAAATAGCCAATCAGCTAAGGAGGTGCTCAAAAAATTAAGGGCTGGCATCCAATTAAACAAAATCTAACCCTGCAAGTGCAGGGTAACAATTATTCTACAAATGAAGGCCCTAAGCATGGGTGTGAAGAGCCCTAAAGCTGAAGTTAGAGGAATTGGTTTAGTTACCAGCTGGAACTTATAGGATTTTGTGCAGAGGAATTTCCTCTCTGTTTGCTCTAAAACGTGAGGGGCTAAACCAAATCATCTCTGAGTTTCCTTCAAATTTTCAATACTATGTCTATGACAGAATAATCCAGTGAGTGAGGTATCTTCGTACTTTGCTAGTAAGAGTAATAATGGTAAAATAAGTTAGACTGGGCCTCCCTGGTGGCACAAGGCATTGAGCGTAACACTGTGAAGCTGTCTGCAGCCTCTGCAGTGCAAGTTCGATCCCCAGCCAGGGAGCTATCCACGTGGCGCAGCAGACCTCTCCTGACTTGCCTGCTGCTCCCCTCAGCAGTGTGTTTCAGTCAATCTGCCTGTTCTGCTCCCCACTCTGTCTCTGGTGAATCCTCTCACCCCCACACCTCTGGCCTGTACCCCAGTTCTTGTATGCATAAATAAATTTTAAAAAATTTAAAAAAGAAAAGAAAAACAGTCAACTGGGTTCATACAGCTTTATGAAATTTTATCATTGACAGGATTGCTCAGTTTCTTGATGAGGGTTTCAACCTAGATTGCAAGTCCCAGTTTCCTTTACAAGATTAAACTAAAATACTGACATTTTAACATGGGAAAGAAACTATTTCCCACTGTGAATTTAAAGAATATTAATATTATCAGGTTGCCCTAAAGGTCCTTCTCAAAAAAAAAAAAAGAACAAAACAAGAGATTATGGAAGACAGAAACAGATTTCACCCTCTCCTCCTAGAACAATCCTGTAAAGCTAATGCTGCCCTAAATTGACCAGTTTCTAGGCAGTAATGTGTGGATGACCTGGAAAACTGAAAAATTTCAAAAGGGAGCCCAGTGAGAGGTGGCCTAATGCCAAAAGCAAAGTTAGCTATCATGTGATGCTGAAACCTGCTGAAATGAGCTAAAAGAGTTGATCACAAAAGTCTATCTAAAACTAACAGAGGGCCTCTCTGGTGGCACAAGGGGTTAAGATGCAACCTATGAAGCTATCCACAGCCACTGTAGCACGAGTTCCATCCCCAGCCAGGGAGCTACCCACGTGGTGCAGCAGACATCTCCCGTCTCGCCTGCTGCTCCCTCAGCAGTGTATTTTAGTACATCCACCTGTTCTGCTCCCCACTCTGTCTCTGGTGAATCCTCTTACCCCTCACACCTCTGGCCTGTGCCCCAGTTCTTGTATGCAAAAATAAATAAATCTTTAACAAAAAAATAAAAGTAACAGGTAAAATTAATTTCTTTTTTTTTTTTTTTAAGATTTATTTATTTGTGCATACAAGAGCTGTGGTACAGGCCAGAGGTGCGGGCGGGTGAGAGGATTCACCAGAGACAGTGGGGAACAGAACAGGCAGACTGACTGAAGCACACTGCTGAGGGGAGCAGCGGACGAGCCAGGAGAGGTCTGCCGGGCCATGTCTGTTGCACCCTGGCAGACCAGGGATCGAACTTCTGCTGAAGAGGCTTTGGACAGCTCCATAGGCTGTGTCTTAACCCTTGTGCCACCAGGGAGGCCTAAAATGAATTTCTAAAGAGTGATTAAAGACAAAGAACTGGATTTAATCAGAAATTTGAAATGGAAATTATGTTAAAAATGAGTGTCTCACAAGTATGTGGATTAAGGGGACTTGGTTAACACATGTTTAAAAAGGTAAAGAGCAAGGAGAATAAGGAAAGGAGAAGAAACTAAAGTAGATCTAATATTGCATCCAACATTTTGTACAGAAAGTATAAAAGGCCTTTAAATGTTATAGCAGCATCACTGGGTCCCCAAACTGATTCTCAAATCAATATTCTCCTTTTCTCTTTCCTTCCTGAATTCTAACAGCCTGATCCCATTGTCTAGAAGCAATAAGAGATTGTCTATCTGACATTCATAGGGCAAAATTTTTTGGACAGTGCTTGGATGACTACTTACCTTGGGCTTCACGTCTTTTGAAGGTAAGATGGAAGACCTGGTAGTGGTGGCAGCAGGGCGTTTGGGTGGGGCAGCTGGTACTAAGCCTGAAGCAAGGCTCATGGGTTTTTTATTCGACCCACCAAAGGTGGTGGGAGCTGGTTGCTTAGGGAGAGAAGTGGACTGTATTTTGGCTTTCGATGTTGAAGTCTTTGCAGGTTGACTGGTGGCCAAAAGCTTTAAGTTGATTTGTTGTGGGGTTTTTTTTAAAGGTCAACATCAAACACACAGACAAGAATAAAAACAAATTTAAAAAAAAGTATAAATTGCACAATTCAAATAAAATTATAAGCAATGAGGATAGATGCAACTAAAAGTTAGCATTCCTTTCTTCTGAGCTCAGTAAACAGTGAATACGAAACAAGGTTAGAAAATTGTTTCTTAATAACAGTGTTGTAAATTTCAGTAGTTCAATACCTAAAGATTTAAATTTAGTAACAGTTTTAAACAACTAACTACCAGAGGCTGCAGTATTCCATGAAGCAAGACATCATCCAGTGATTAAGTTATTTAGAACATGTATCACCACAGTGGCTGGCGATAGCTTGATAGTGCTGAGATTTATCCCCTGCAGCACCAGGGAGGGCCGGCATCCTGTTTTAAACACACTTAACTATGGCATTTGAATTTTGTAATAAGTACCAACAAAGTACCTGAAGCTATGATCCATCTTAAAAATCTGTGTTCCCTTTTGAAGACACAGGGAGGGTGCCAGAGTCTATTTCAGAACAGTTCTGTTATTCATTTGTTAGTCTTGTTAAGGAAAACAGAAACAACCTCTACAGATATAGATACGGTTAAATGCAGAAATTTTAAGGTTTGAGTTAGAACACTCTAGTAAATGGAAATATAAAATATTTTCTAAGCACATCCAAGCTCGTAACAGTTCAGAAGAAAGAAATTTCATTCATAATTCAAGCAAAAGATACTGTTTAAAAAAAAAACAAACAAGTATACTATAGCTATTGAAACTAACCTACCATTCTGGCACCTACCTTTGTTTTCTTTTCTGGACTTGGTGGGAGCTCCTTGTTTGGAGGGGCGGTGATGTCATTTCCGGTCACACTCAGAGCAGGTCGTCCTTCTTCTGGCTTGGCTATTCCTAAGTGGAAAGAAATTATTCTAAATAAGTATTTTTCACACCCATTTTGAAAATGTAAGTCTTAGGAGAAACAGACTACTAACTAGCACTTAGTTCTGAAAACAAATCACAGAACTCTGCTGCTGAAATGTGAAGAAGACTCCCAAGTTCCCCTCACTGTGAGGGAGCACAGTTTTAGATTCAAAAGATTCTAGTTACAGCTTGTCCCTGTGGAGAAGCAATGTAAGCTAAGTGGGATTTGCACAAATGATCAATGGAAGGAAATGGCCCTTCAAGTTTGGTTTTCCTTCCCTGGAGACCAGCATAGGGGTCTGTCACCCAACCACTACCTCCTGCAGCATGCAGGCAACAAAAACCTTTTCTACTAGAGTTTATCTCTTGGAATAAAGGTTGCTGAGAGATGGGATAAGAGCCAGAAGATCATCCAATATCCTCCCCTTACTTCCTTTCCCCATAAAGAATTACTTTATGGAGGATGTGAGATTAACTTGATCTAGGTTCCAGCAGTGACCCAGATTTCCAGCAGGGCGGAGGAGACCCGTGAAATCAGACCCAGGTCCAGAAATCTGCTGCCTAAGGCTACACCTAGCAGAACCATTGTAGGGAAGTTACTCCTAATTTCAACAGAAAAAACACCAAGAAATTTATAATCTGGTTGTGGGACAGACCTAACTGGCATAAAACCCATAAGATAAGTTGGATTAAAGGAAAATAAAAAACTTTAACATGGTGAGATAAAAAAGTAACCCAAAGATAAATGAACCTCACATCAAAGACAAAGAATTTATTATATAAATTACTCATACAAATCAATAGCTCCCAAAAATGCCAACAACTCTCTACAAAAATGGTCAAAAGAATACAAACACATACATATACACCATGGAATATTACTCAGCATTCAAAAAAGAGAAACACATGCAAGTTGCAGCAACATGGATGGCGCTGGAAGGGATCATGCTCAGCGAAATAAGCCAGAAAGAAAAAGAAAAATACCGGATGGTCTCACTCATAGCAGGAATCTAGAAAACTTAAATAAGGGACCAGGAAAATGAATAACTATAAGAAAGTAAAAATCAAAATCAACAAAAAACTATGAACCAGAGACACTCTGTGGGGGGTGGGGGGCAGGGAGGGGAGGGATTGGGGTCAAAATAAGGGGGGTGCAATTGTATGGGGAATATAAAAATAAAATTTATTTAAAAAAAAAAAAGAAATGCATGCAAACATCCTTGCTGTACCTTTAAAAAAAAAAAAAAGAAAGAATACAAACACAGCTTACAGAAAAAGAATCAAAAGTCACTTTTTGAAAATCTGAAAAGATATCTAATCTTAAGTACAAGAGAAATGAAAATTAAAACCACACTGAGATGCCATTTTTAACCTAACATTGTCAAAAATCCTAAAATTAAAAAAAAATCTGTTGGAAAATAAAAACATTTGTTGGGAACAACATGAGGAAACACACCACTAAGTAACGTGTGCAATGGTACAACCCATATGCAGGGCAGTCAGGTGGTGTCTCTGAAAATTACACATGCAGATAAACTATAATCCAGAAATAGAATGTCTAGAAATCTATCTTTAAGATGTACTTGCACAACCATAAAATAGTAAATATGCAAGATCTCTCATCAAAACATTGTTTCTAAAAGCAAAGGACTGAAACAAACTAGAAGTCAGTTAATAGAAAATTGGTCAAAGCATTATGGCAAAAATAGCAAATATCTGAATCTGAAAAGTAAAATGAAGCATGAAACAATTCTTTTATGTATGATATAGAAACATCTTTAGGACCAGGACATAAAATGTGAAACAGCTGGCCCAGAAAAGGGATTAAGGGTTGGTGGAGATGGAGGATACATTTCCATTACAAATACACTTGTACATGCATTTAAAACAAACAACAACAGGGCCTCCCCAGATGTGAAGTAGTTCACAGCCTCTGCAGCGTGGGTTTGATTCCCGGCCAGCCAGGGAGATTCCCACATGGAGCGGCAGACCTCTCGCCTCAGCAGATTTAAAGGAAGTTGCAAAGAAATCTACAGGAAAGTAGATCATGTGTACCTTTCAGCCAGCCTTCCCCAGTGCTGATATCCTGCCTAACTATAGTGCCTCATCAAAACCAGGAAACTGAGGGCCTTTCCTGGTGGTGCAGCGGTTGGGCGCTGGGCTGCGAGGCTGCCCGCAGCCTCTGCAGCACCGGTTCATTCCCCGGCCACCGGCAAGGGTCCCACAAAAAAAAAAAAAAAAAAATCAGGAAACTGAGATCGGTACCATCCACAGAGCTTATTCAGATACTTCCACTTTTACATTCACTCAATTATTTGTGTGCACACATGCATATTGCAGTTTCTATACAATTTTATCATATGTGTAACTTTATGTAACCACTACTAACAAGGCACATAACTGTTCCATCATCACAGGGGCCCCTCACTTTACCTTTTTATAGACTACCCTTTCCAATTCCTAAATCTCTGGCAAAATACTATTTCTATAATATTATCTCAGAATATTATATTGCTAAGCAGTCCATGATAAAAACATGATTTAAGCACCACCCCTTAATAAGACATTTTAGTTGTTTCTGTTGTAGCTGCATTTCACAAATTTTGATATGCTTTTTCATCTTCATTCAGTTCACTGTATTTTTTAAAGATATTTTTATCTCTTTATGCATGTAAGAACTCGAGTCTAGGCCAGAAGAGCAGCAGGTGAGAGGATTCACCAGAGACAGAGTGGGGAGCAGAACAGATGGATCTACTGAAATACCGACTGCTAAGGGGAGCAGAGGGCTAGACAGGAGAGGTCTGCTACACAAATGTGGGTCAGCTCCCTGTGTGGGGATTGAATTCACGCCACAGCAGCAACAGCATGATAGCACTGAGACTTAACCCCTGCACCTCACTTTATTTTTAAAATTTCCTCTGAGAATTTCTGTGACTGATTACTTAGGAGTGTGCTGTTTAGTTTTCAAGTATTAGAAGAATTTTCTGTTGTCTTTCCGATATTACTTTCTTATTTCATTCCATTATGGTCAGACTATAATGTATGATTTCTCTCTTTTTTAAGGTTACTTAACTTTGTTTTATGAATCAAGACCAGTTTTTGTAAATGTTTCACAAGCGCTTAAAAAGAAGGTGTATATTGCTTCTCTTGGGTGGAATTTCTGTAAATGTCAATTGGACCATGTTGTTTGATGGTATTGTTAAATTCCTTTACTGATAATCTGTCAATAGGTCTATAGAACAGGATACAGAAGTTCCCAACTATAATTATGAACTTGTCTATTCTTCCTTCCAGTTCTATGTTTTTGTTTCATGTATTTTGAAATTCTGTGGGTTTTTGGCACATAGTCAACAAAATTCCTGTGCTTTGGTGGACAGATTTTTCTTTGCTCTTAAGTCCATTTTGTCTGATATTATACAGCTACTTTTTTAAAAATTAATGTATCTTTTCTAATTTATTACAGTCAACCTACCTACATCCTATGTTTAACTTGCTTTTTTTCTAGCAGAATATACTTGGGTCACTTTTTAAAAATGTACTATTCCAATTCTGTCTTTTAATTGTAGTATTAGAACTATTTGCATGTAAAGTAATTATTGAATGATAGGGCTTATGTCTGTAATTTTATTATTTGTTTTTGTTTTCATTTGTTCCCTCTGTTTCTCTTGCCTTTCTTTTTTTTTTTTAAAAAAGATTATTTATTTATTTGTTTGTTTATTTATTTATTTATTTATACAAGCACTGGGTACAGTCAGAAGCGCGGGAGGGCGAGAGAATTCACCCGAGCCAGAGCGGGGAGCAGAGCAGGCAGAAGGACCGAAGTACACTGCTGAGGGGAGCAGCAGGCAGCAGGAGAGGTCTGCGCGCCACGTGGGACCCTCCTCCAGTGGCCGGGAAGCAGCCGGGGATCGAACCCGCGCCGCAGAGGCTGCGGGCAGCTTCGCAACCCAGCGCTCAACCACTGCGCCACCGGGGAGGCCCTTCTCTTGCCTTTCTATGGTTTACTTGAACAATTTTGAAATTCCACTTTGCTTTTCGTATGTTTTTGAGTAGACTGCTTTGCATTGTTTTCTTAGTGGTTGCTTTAGGTATTACAGCATACATACAAGCCTACTGGCATTAATGTGTTACTACTTTGAGTGAATTACTAAAAACTTACTTTCACTGAGGATTTTTTACCTCCCCACTTTCTAAATATGTGTTAAACATTTCCTGTTCATACACTCAGCACCCTGTTAGATGGTGTTATTTTTTCCCTTCAATATCAAATATGATTTTAAGAATTCATGAGGATAGTCTATTATATATTTAAACCTATTTTAACAATTCTCTTGTTCATTTATTTCCAAAATTCCAAGTTTCCTTCTGTTGTCATTATCTTTTTTGAAGAGTTTTCTTTAGCCATTTTCTAAAGGTAGATCTTCTATCAATAAATTCTCTTAATTTTTTTCCCTCTAAGAATGATTTCCCTCTTATCCCTTTTATTCCCAAAGAATGGCTTTACCAGAGATAGAATTTGCAGTAGACAGTTCTTTTAGCAATTTTAAAATGTGCCACTGTGTCTTAGTCAAAAGGCTGAGAAGCGATCCCCACCATGGTTTCTTTTTTTTTTAAATTTTTTTTTTTTAATAGAGGCATGTTTTTTTATTTGCTTTGTTTATACATGCACTGGGTACAGTCAGAAGCACGGGAGGGTGAGAGAATTCACCAGAGCCAGAGCAGGGAGCAGAGCAGGCAGAAGGACCGAAGTACACTGCTGAGGGGAGCAGCGGGCAGCAAGAGAGGTCTGCACGCCACGTGGGACCCTCCTCAGGTGGCCGGGGAGCAGCCGGGGATCGAACCTGCGCTGCGGAGGCTGGAGGCTGCAGGCAGCTTCGCAACCCAGCGCTCAACCTCTGCACCACGGGGGAGGCCCTCCCACCATGGTTTCTAACAAGAAACATAATGTCATTTGAATTGCTACTCCCCAAAAACTAATGCATCACTTCTCTCTTGTTGCAAAATATTTTTCTTTGCCTTTAGCTTACGAAAGTTTGATTATATGTCTTGGTGTGGAGTTTTCCTATTTGAGGTTCATTCAGTTTCTTGAATCTGTAGATTTATGTCTTTTGACAAATTTGGGAAGCTTTTAGATTCATTTAATTGAATAACTGCTCAGCCTCACATTCTTCCTCAGCTCCTAGGATTCCAATAATACAAATGTTAGAACTCTGTTATTTTTCTATGTATAGATCTCTAAGGATCTATATATTTTTAAGTCTGTTTTCTCTCTGTTGTTCAGACTGAATAGATTCTAATTCTATTAACCTGTCCTCAAATTCACCAATCCTAGTCTCTGCTATATCCAATTTACTGAGTCCACCAGAAGCATTTTTAATTTTCACTGTCATAGCTTTCCTATCTATAAATTCTATTTGGTACTTTTTTTAATTTCTATGTCTTTGCTGAGATCTGAGATTTGCTTCAAGAAAACTCAAATTACTTGTTGAAGCAACTTTATGATGACAGCTTTAAAATCCTAATTTTGTACTTTAGCAGGTAATAACTGTTTACATTTAACATGCAGGTTCTGACTATAGTTTCCAGAGCCCTTGTACTGAATTTCTGTAGTGCTCTGGCTTCATGAGGGCCTCAGCTCAATCCCTGCTAATACTGCCTGTAAGGCTTAACCCGTTGCACTCCGAACCATTTTACGATATTTTGATTTAATTTCTTGTGCCATTTCAAGATAAAACTTCAGGGAAACATGCATGTCTCAGAAAGTTGCGCTGAAATAACCTCAGTTCCCCATAATCACTAATAAATTGCAATGTCCCCTGAGAGGGGACATCCGAGTGATATGCTAGAATTCCGATGTCCCCTGAGAGGGGACAGCGGAGTGCAAAGGGTTAAGCACTTCCCTGGGCCAGTAGTTTCACTAAGTGGGAGCTAAATAACACTGGACCTGTGGAATACAGAGTTTATTTTGGCCTGTTTTCCCATTGCCCCTTGCTAGTTGACTTCCTATTTGATCTCTGCTCCTGCTTGGAGCTGGAAGCACCTAGCTGGGCTTCTACTGCTAGAAAGGAGGCAATAGGAGGAAATGGACTTACGTATCCTTCTGCTACTGAGTAGAAGGCTGGCAAACACCAGGCCTATAAGTGCTGTTGGTGCAGTCATCTGTAGGGGACAAAGGATAGCTCTGTTTTGCCAGTGTAGGTGGCTCAAGCCTACAACTGTGACAGGGAATGGAGTAGACAATAGGTAAGTGCTCATGAGCTCTGCTGACAATCTGCAGGGGGACTGAAACCACTGCTGTTGCTGGGCTTCTACTAGTTTTACTGGACTTCCCTTTTCCAGGGCTTTGGAGAAGAGCAAGCAAACCTTCCCCCCAACCCTTTCTTCTACCCTTTATTTTTAGTGGCAGGGGGGCTGCTTATTAGTGATTCCAGGTTGCAGGCACTCTCCAGACCCAGACCAGGATATACATGAGATAAAATGGAAGCCTAGAGAAATCATTGCACCATCCTTTCTCAAGTCCCGAGGTTCCCACCCAGCCCACCCTCTCCATTCTACCTTTTGGATTCCTTTTATGATTCTCTATTGAATTCTTTCTAGCATGTTTAACTGTACTATAAGATAGGCATAAGAAAACATGAATAAGTGTTATCATGCCTTGGTAGATTTTCTAATGTGTAGCATTTTGTATTGATTGATGTTTGAAATCATGTGTATTTCTAGTCAAAAACTGAAATTTGAAAATTTTTAAGCTGTGAAGAAATAAAAAGGGCCTAGCCACACAAAATCAGTAATACTTTTGTTCCATAGCAAGTGAAAAATATCAAATGTGTGATTTATTGTCATAGGTCCCAGATCACTATCAATACTTTTCAACAGACACAGGATTTTTCAGTAAACAACATGAACAATCTGTGAAGTCTCAATTCCTATGACATAAACACACAACATCTCAACCTGTACAAGTAATGTCACACGATAAAAACACCTCACGTACACACAAGCAGAAACTACTATCTACTATCTCCCTTCCAGATGATGCTTTTTACCATGACAGTTCCTCTTTCCCTCAAGGGTATCTATCAGCCAATTGCTAGAGACCACCACATAAATGTCCCTATGATTTCTCAATATAAAAAAACAAAACTCCTCCCTGGTGGCACAAGGGGTTGGGACACAGTCTGTGAAGCTGTCCGCAGCCTCTGCAGCATGAATTCAATCCCCGGCTGGCCAGGGGGCAACCCATATAGCACAGCAGACCTCTCCTGATTTGCCCGCTGCTCCCCTCAGCAGTGTACTTCAGTTAGTCTGCCTGTTCTGTTCCCCACTCTGTCTCTGTTGAATCCTCACCCCCCCCACACACACACGCCTCTGGCCTGTGTCCCTGCTCTTGTATGCATGGATGGATGAATCTTAAAAAAAAAAAAAAAAAAAAAACACCCTCGTAACTGCTCAACAAACCTTCTCTCTTATGTTGGATTTTTCTCCTATTGATACTACTACCTTCTGGGAAACACAGGCTCAAGTAAAGCACCACCTTTGTCTATCTGTTTCTCTCACTCCCACATTCAATGTTCAGGTCCAGCTGATTTCACTTGTCATATTTCCCCTATTAAGTCCTTAAAATTTCATCTGCTATTTCATGAATAAAACTATGTTTTTTCTGACTTTCTCTGCTTTTTAGTTCATTTTATCTACTGAGAACAGGTGAGTCTCCCCAAAGCAGATTTTTGGCCACTTTATTTGACTTAGGCAATGTTTTTAAACATGGGAGTAATGTTTAAAAATCTCAGGGGTCTTTTGAAATGTGGGTGTCCAACAACTTTCTAGATTTTTTTTCTCTCATAATTTCTTGCCAGTATGTACAGGAGGTTTTGGTATATTTGCTCAACCCACACCCTTCTCTAAAGAAGCCTCCCAATGAATGAAGTGGGCATATCTAAATGACCATGACTCGTAAAGAAGGCTGTAGTACCCAGCAAACACTTGACTGGACGAAACTGTGCCAGTAAGACATATTTAAAAGAAAGAAAACATGAAATATGCAGGCAAGCGACTTGGCTCTCTAAGATATATGAGGGCATAAAGTGATGTACAGAGCCCAAACCCAGGAAACTCACTGTCTTATACAGACCAGAGTCAAAAAGGAAGCAAAGGGAGACGGCAGAGAAAAAAAAGTTTCCAAAAGGGAAGAGAGTGGAACACATGTTTAGGAAGAAACAGAGCTTCTGTGAGATATACAGATTGGCTACAGCTTGGCTATACTTCCTGAAATGCAACTAGATTCCCTGGGATTCTTCTATAGCCTGACAATAAACATTTTTAATAAATTTGAGTTCCTCTGAGTGTGCTTTCATTCTTTGCAATCAAATAATCCCTATGAGAGTGTCCCAGAGATCTTTACTTTTGTTCTTTTACCTAACATGAGTTGTTTAGGCTTCATACCTTTGCATCAGATTTCCAAGGGTCACTTCCATGATTCACCCACGTCCCTTCCCCCCAAAAAGATCATAAGTTGCTTGAGGATAAAGGATAATATTCAGAGCCTAGAAAGATATTGGCACATGGTAGGTATGTTACATAAATAAAACTTTATGCAGTTTTATCTACTTAGTGGTTAGTTGAGCTAGCATTCAAACATTTTTCAATGAGTTTTGCCAGTCATTTGAAATTTTTTTCTACCAGCATTTTCTACCAGATCTTCTGTTACTGTAAACTAGGAAGAACTTGTTCTGAAATAAATGAACAACAACAACAACAAGAAAATCACAGTTATTACAACCTAGAAGGTACATGGCACTGAACTGGGCACCTGGGGATCATAAAAGATGACACAGTCATGTCCATGCGGACAGTCTGCTTCAGCTCGAAGTAAACAAGAGAAATGAATACTCAAGTTCTTGACATCTTGGAGTCATAAGAAATCATAGAGGAAATATGAGGCTTCTTTACTCATCTCCATTGAACAACGACCTTTCAGTATTCGAGAGTCAGGTTTCACTTAACCCTCCCCTAGAAAATACCACTTCCAATTTTGAAAGGAAAAGGGTAAAATTTTTCATTAAAATATACTAAGAGGAATAAATACTAGAGAAAACAGTTCCTCAGAAAACAGGGGATCCCCTCCAAACAAAATACATATTTTTAATTCCTGTTAACAATCTTGTGAATCATGATCCTTTGTGCTGAAACTGGATTCAGAGGAAAATAAGCTTTTTTAGACCACCAACAATAAGACCCATGGGAGTTGGGGGATGGGGAAGAAAAGAAAGGGCCATGAAGAAAGGCACAGAGGCAGTCACAAAGACAGCAACATTTAGCTGTTTATTAAATGCAAGTTTCTCCTCTCCTCTTTCCCTTTCTTCTCCTTCTCCCCACAAATCCTCCCTATACTCATAAAGAAAGAGAAAACTAGAAGCAAGATTGGGTCAAACATGAAGAACAGGAAAAGAATATTAAATAGCCAGCTTTAAAGGGCTCTTTTCAGCTAGAACAAAAGTAAAACATTCTCAAAAGCAAAACGGAAAACAGAGCTTGCACCCAGACTGTGCTACTTAAAGAGGAGGTTAGTGCTGATAAACCCATTGTGAATCTACACAGTGACAGATTTTCAAGCAAGGAAATCAATCAGCTGCGATTGGATGATTTAGAGCTCAGGGCATCTGGTTCAAACCAACAGGGAGCTGAGGGGTGAGAGGATGGGGGATGGGAGACAGGAAGGCAAGTAAGGGAGTCTGTTTCGTATGCCCACCACCCTCTGATCCTATGTACTCCCAACCCAATTAGCCCACCCCAATCTGCCCTGCCAGCAGGCATTCAGGTTGACCCAGGTAGATTCACTTCGCTTGCTTTCTTGCCTGACTCCCAGCAACCTTCCAATGCAACAGAATTAAGCTTTCCCCAGGCTGTCAGACTCCAGCAGCCTAATGCTCCTGCCAGTAATCTGTCACTGTGGTTCCTTCCTTGCTGGGCTTGCTCCCCAAGGAGGCAAAATTTAGAAACATACCATCACGTGGGGTCTCTTCACACTGAAACGATGGAGTGCTCTGGGTTGCAGTGACCTCAATTTCTTTCTTCCCTGCCAGAGTCGTTTGTCCCAGCTGTTTCTCACCTCCCTGGCAGACTTGGGAGCATGAATCTGTTCTTGTTTCACTAGTATCTTCTTGCCCCTTTTCCTTGCTGCTTACTTCAGGAATCTGCTCCAGCTTACCATGGAGAGAGAACCCAGCAGTGCCCAGTTCCTTTTTCCCAGTGCAGCTGCTGCTGCTAAAGTTGGTCGGTTCTTCTTTCTTGGTCACTGATTCCTCAATGATGAAAGGAGGTATCTTCTCAGTAGATGGGATGGGCAGTTCTGCAGGATTCAATTTGTAGCTAGCTGTCTGTTCCTCAGCCACTGTCATGGAGCGCCTTATAGCAGGAGCCCCCAGTTTTCTGGGTAGAGGACTTGGCATTGGACTACTGGAGAAAGGCAGCAGGCCAGAAGAGAGCTCTTCTGGGGGTGGGAGTTCAGGATACTTATCTGCAAGGTTGACAGCTGGAGGAACTGAGAGGTGAGAACATTCAGACAGGGCCCGACGCATTGCCTTTTTCTGCTGGGGGGCTTGGTCAAGCAAAGCCCCCTCCTCAGTAGAACACAATTTCTCCAACTCCTTATCATGGTCCTTGATATGAGAGCTGGCATTCAAATATTCCTGGGTGAACTCCACCATAGTGATGGGTGGAATGGCAGTGGGTGAATGCTCAACAGCAGGGGTTGAATGGGCTACAGTCAGCAGTGAGGACTCACATTCTGTCTGCCCAGAGTTATTCACCACTCCAATTACCCCACAGTCAGGGATGATGCCATTTTCTTTTCCTGGAGCTGCTTCCTTTGAGCCCTGAGAGCCTTGAGCCACTGGATGAAAGTTGGGGTTCCAAACACTGGTTTCTTGCTCCTTAACATGCTCAGTGGGGATGTCAGCAGCTCCAGTGAAATTCAGATCTGTCTGGCTTTTGGTCTCTGGTCTATTTTCCCCTCTCACTGTCCCCTGAACTGCAGTGGTTTTGTTTTTGTCTGGCCCCTCTATCGGTCCCAGATGGAACTCAGCTGTCTTCTGGAGGACTGAGTTGCCCCCTGAGGGAGGGTAGCTTTCTGAAATCACATACCTGCTCTCAAGGTGACCTGAGGTTGCTTGACAGTCCTTGTCCTGCACTTCAATGCTGAGCTCTTTGTCTAGCTTCCCCTCAAAGAAGCAGAGCTTATTCTGCTCCAGGAAGCTGGCATTCTTCACAAGCCCGTCTTTCAGCTGCCCATCCATGCTGACATTCAGCCCGATTTCATTTAGTCTGCCCTCTGTCCTCTGCCACTCAAATCCAGCTTGGCTGATTTCTTTTGGGGAGTCCATCCGACACTCTGCAGGTCTGCCCTTACAGAGCTGGCCGAAAGCAGCAGAGTGAGAGGCTGACTGTTTGTCTGAGAGCGACATCGTCTCTTCCACTGCTCTCTCCCCCTCTGGCTCCTAGAGCTCTAACACCACCTACGATCACACAGAGCTTGCAGTGACATCACACCAAGTCCCCGGTATTCATGACAAAAACCCATCGTTGCCCCAATGTTCCTTTTTCTCAAGCAGATGGGTGCTAAATGTATTTACTAGTGTGAAAAAAAGGAAGAATGAATAAGAGAGAAAGGAAGAAACCTGCTACTTGCTGCATAATCAAATGCCACTGTTAAACTGAAAATGTAATTTCCTGTTAACTAGCACTCTGTTTAGATCTGCAATTTAAAACACAGTATGGTGCCAACGTGGGTACTGAGGATAGTAATTATCACGGCTTTCACTGATATAGATACATGAATACCCACACATTCACTTATCTGACACTATGCCCACACTTCCACATTCACCCACGCAAAAAACTGTTTTTAAAAATAAGACTCATTTGCCAGTCCCAAGCCATAATCCTTAAACAATGATTCTAGAAAATTGCCCAAAATTTCACATAAAAAGCTTAATGTAATATCAAAATTGCAGGCATTTATTTCTCCAAAGAAGAGTGAGTTTGCTGTCATAGCAATTTGTGAAATTCATGTGAAAACTGACTTGAGTGGAGTCCCCAAAGCCCAGTGAGAGCTTCATTTATAGTTCTGCATTGTGGAAGAGTTTAATAAAGGGTTCAAATGAAGATTTTTGTGATCAGGGCTTTGGAGCCATGTATCCCACTAATAAAGACACGTGTGACAATCCATCTCTTGCACTTTTACTCTTGTCCCTGGCTCCCCTTCAGTTTTGAACAAGTGGGTCTCTTCCTCCTGCACCAGCTCTCTACTCTTTCCAGTCAGCTGATCACTTAGTTGACATGTGAACACATATAGGCAGTTCATCTTCCTTTTACCTCTGAAACTCGGGGATTCTGGCAGTCTATGGCTTAGGGTTTTACCCACCTACTATGTGTCCCTATTAAACTCAGGATGGTTGTCTGCTGTTTTGGGTTTAGTGCTTACAAACTGTATGTTCAAGACTGAGGAATCCTTAAAAAAAAAGTTCTAAAAAAGTTACACTAGGGCCTCCCTGCTGGCACAAGGGGTTAAGTTTCAGCACTATCAAGCTATCAGCAGCCACTGCAGCATGAGTTGATCCCCAGCCAGGGAGCTAACCCACATGGTGCAGCAGACCTCTCCTGTCTCGTCCACTGCTCCCTTCAGCAATGTATTTTATTAGATCCTCCTATTCTGCTCCCCACTCTCTCTCTGGTGAATCTTCTCACCCCAGCATCTTTGGCCCACACCCGAGCTCTTGTATGCATTAATAAATAAAATAAATCTTTAAAAAAAAGTTACACTGAAAGGACAGGTCATATTCTTCCTTCATATTCTTAACAAAAAGCTGATTTTTGTTACCTCACCTGCAAGTGACTAACACAAGCTATTGTGAAATATTCCATCAAGAATAACAGAGATGTCTTTTTCTTAGATGAAGAACAGATTGAATTGTATAAGCCATTTATAATGCTTTTAGAAAAAAGGTGAAAGTTAAAAATTGTTCCACCTTTGTTCTATAAAACGTGAGATCACAAAAGCCCAGTTGAAGAAAATATCCCTAACTGGACCCTTTGTCCCCAAGCACTTCTCTACTGTTCATACTGCTCACAAAATTTACTCAAGTCTCAACTACAGTGTGGAGACCAATGTAATCCACCTTTTGTATTAACTTTAGTACCTAATACAGGGCTAAGTTCATGGTCAGGAGTGGTAGTACTTCAATGTTGGAGAAAAAAAATGTAAAATTCCATTCAACCTCTGTCCTGAACATAAACTAAGCCTTATACACACCTCTCCTTCCTCTTGTTCTTAAGTAGCACAGTAGCAATACATGTCAAAGTATGATAAAGCTTCACTAGCAAGGAACCAGGGTCACCTTACACTATGTCAAACTTCTCACTAAGGAAAAGAAAGTGAGAATGTACAATGACATCATGGCATGCCAGGAGGGTCATGGTTCTAATTAGTAATGAAGGGGAAAAAACAGAACAGAAACGTTTAGTAATGAAATACAGCTGAATTCTGGCTTTCTAACTTTTCCTATATACATATAACTTAATAACATAATTATGTATAATACCTGATGAAATTATGATGGTACGCTAAGAGTATTATTGGAATGTAGCTCCAACGTGCCAGAGGCAAAATTTTAGCTAATACCTTTGAAATTAGGTGTGATTCAACAATTCCACACACTCAAACTAGAGACCACTTTCTTCCCCATCACCTGTCATTTTACTGATACTTTCTATTCTTTGGTTTATTTGGCCTGGAGTCAGAAGAACAGGTTTTAAAATCTCTCTGTACCACTTAATAGTTATGATTTTGAGAAATTTATTTCCTAACGTCAGCTTCCTTGTTCACAAAATGAGGTATGGTATCTTTAAGGCCCTCCATCGTTGCTGAACAGTTTTAATACTCTTATATCTCAATAAAAAGGTTGAAGGAAATCAAGGATCTGCAACTAGGTCCCATTCATAGTGTGATTTTTAACTTGGGGCTCCAATGACTAGTATGTTAAGTAGTCACCTACCCACCCCAATGTAAGAATATAGTCTGTGAGCAGAGGTACAATAGGGGATGTAGGAGAATGTCTGAAGAAACTGGAAGTCTGAGTTGACCTTTGTTGGGAGAGACCCCGCGCAGTGAGCAGAAGGGCCTTGACCTGAGTACCTAAGGCATGTGAAAACACATGCGTCTCGGAGGAAAACCTAAGTGACAGGACCTGGTGTTGAGAGCCCGGAAAGTGACCTGCGTGGAGTCAGGCCTCTACATCTCCACAGTCTGAGAATAACAAAAATAATAAGCGAACTTCCCAAGCTCTAGCTATGGGGCGATAAGATTATGTGCGTGAGAACTAACCACCTGGTACCCTACTGTCTGAAGTAAATAGATAATAGTAAGAAAGTAGACTAATCATTCATATGTGTTATCATTATATGGTATGCTTTGATGTTACACCTGCTGCAATTTAAATAGTATATAATGAGCACTAAGACAATAAAGATTTACTGCATGCTGGACATGACAGTCCCCCATGTCTGATTTCCCTCACTGTCGTGTCCCAGGTCCAGGACTCACTAGAAGTCCACAGACCTTCATATTTAGATGGAGCAGAAAAGAACCTAGGGCAGGGGGGATTGGGGGGAATCAAGCATGGATACTAGTTTCTTAGAGTCAAATGGTTTCAGTTCTAGCTAGCCTACCCAGATTCTCCCTACCAGTGCCTGCCCACCCCCGACTGCCCCCCCCCCAAAAAAAACTAAGGCAATAACTCAAATGGTAAGTTCCTGCTACCTTCAAATTCCACATATCTTTTATGGATTCTATCCATAAATAGCAAATTGCAGAACCAGGAAAATGAAGCCAGACATTCACAAAGGAGCACATATTTGGGACCAGAGTCCATATAATGGATCAGAAATATAGATGGCTTGAAGAAAGATAATAATAATGATATGGATACTGTCCAAGCAGAAACCTCAGTTTATCAGGCTCACATTGGAGAGGTGGAAGAGGCAACCTGGGGGATCAATGGTTGAGAAGTATAAGACCAGACAGAAAGGTTGGAGGCAAGTGCCCAAGACACCAGGCCAGCTAGATGCTTAGGTATGCACATGAGCTTAGTAGTCCCCTGGGGAGGGATATAAGATATCCATAGAATTCACCCCTTCTTAAATGTGAAAGATATATAAATCACATGTAGCAAGGGAGAGCATAAACAGAATATACCCACTAATATTAATTAGCTAAACCAAACAGAACTAAGAAAAGGTATTTATGTATGAAGCAGATTTTACCACCCCCAGTAAGAAATTGACATGAAATGAAAAAGCATAAATCCCTGGACTTAAGAATTACTGCATGAGATCCCTCTGATAACTAAACAAAACAAACCACCAATTACAAGACACCATACAAACCCTAATTTTAGTAACTGACAAGAGAAAAAGAAAAGCTAACTCTCAAAATCTAAGAAAGTGCCTAAAGAAATTAATGTCCCATCTTTCAAATCTCTTTCAAGACAAGGGTCATTCCATAAAAGCAGTACTTAAAGGACATCAAAGTATGTGACATGGTACAGGATCAGAAAGTTGGCTGTCCTCTAACTTAATTCTCTTCTTTTACAGAAAAGCAAATGGGATCAAGAAGAGAGAAAATGGGGCCTCCCCAGTGGCGCAGCGGTTGAGCGCTGGGTTGCGAACCTGCCCGCAGCCTCTGCAGCGCCGGTTCGATCCCCGGCTGCTCCCCGGCCACCAGAGGAGGGTCCCACATGGCGCGCAGACCTCTCCTGCCGCCCGCTGCTCCCCTCAGCAGTGTACTTCGGTCCTTCTGCCTGCTCTGCTCCCCGCTCTGGCTCTGGTGAATTCTCTCACCCTCCCGTGCTTCTGACTGTACCCAGTGCATGTATAAACAAAACAAACAAATAAATAAATATAAATAAACATGCCTCTATAAAATTAAAAAAAAAAAAAAAAAAAAAAAAAAGAAGAGAGAAAATGTTTTGTCCAAGATCAAATGGTGAGTTAATGGAGAACCACACAGAAGATTCCTGGTCTCCGACTGTCACTCTTCCCACACCACTGAGCAAAAATTAATCTTAAGTCACTGGATACCTCTCCTTTTTAATGTTCACTTTTTTGCTCATGAAGTACTTCAAGCTTTAATTAACTCAGAATCATAACTTACCTTTTTGTAATCAATTTAAAACTCCCAAATTAATACACAGTGTATATGTATGTGTGCATAGGTATATGTACATGATGGGGCGGAGGTGGGGGTAGGGGGAAGCAAGTATGGAATTAAGAAAAAGAAGGGCTGCATTTAGTTTTAGTGTTTACCTCATATCTTAATCATGGTCTTGTTTTGTATTAATTATGCAAACAATAAGGAAGATGTGAGTGATGTATTCCTTAGCAATCTTCTGTTACTATTTTCCATTCTCAAGAGAACTTAGATTTATGTTCTAAGTTTCTAGTGCCTCAGCACTGTGAGCTTCTCTTTATGCTGTAGGTCCTTCTGCTTCACTAAGAGTGAAGAGACAGAGAAGTGAGGCAGTGATTATAGCTTGATTTCACTATGACTTTTGCAACATAAGCCAAGGAAGAGATCATGTGGAATTAATGAGTTTGTTCCTCACCTCAAGTGAGGTGAATGCTACCTGGATGGCAAACAACGGGGAAAACCTAGTACAGAATAGTTAGTAAGATCTGATAGCTGTGTCAGAACTCTTGTCCAATTAAGAATTACAGATATAATCTCACTCTGAAATGCCCATTTATTCAGGAGAGCTGCAACAATTTGTGATTTTATCTATACAGAGAGATATATATATCTATAGCTATATCTATATAAAGATATCTATATACATCTATATATCTATATAGCTCTATCAAGATATATATCTATCTCTATATCTTTATATAGAGATATCTAGATAGAGATACATACACACACACACACACACACATATATATATATATAGAGAGAGAGAGAGAGAGAAAGGCCTATATTTCAATTTGGTGGATGAGGAATTTACATTAAGTGTTTAAAGGCTGAGCATATGCAGGTAAAACAAAATGTAAAAAAAGAAGTACATAGGAACCAGAAGACTTAAATTCTAGACTCAGTTGTCCAAATCATGCCGAGTATCCACTATCTGCAGAGCAATAGGCAATGTTTACAAGACAATCAGATTTTTTCCTAAAGTTACACAAATTATCATTTTCATTGATAATTTCAATCTGTTCACAGTTGAGATGATCTCTTTCAACATCACAGGTGAAAAGAATGGGGATAATCATCTTTACTGTTCATTTCATTTATTTTTTTAAAGATTTATTTATTTATGCATACAAGAGCTGGGGTACAGGCCAGAGATGTAGGGGGTGAGAGGATGAGACAGAGTGGGGAACAGAACAGACAGATTGACTGAAACACAATGCTGAGGGAAGCAGTGGGTGAAGCAAGAGAGGTCTGCCTCGCCATGTGGGTTGCTCCCTGGCTGGCAGGGGATCAAACTCGAGCTGCAGAGGCTGCGGATTGCTTCATAGTGCTGTGCTTAACCCCTTGCACCACCAGGGAGGCCCTCATTTCATATTTTAATGAAGTAAATATATTTGCAACACCAAAAGTCAGAAACTAAGTTGTTTATCGCTGTTTTCTGAATCCTCCAAAGCTACTGTCAGCCAGGGGGTAAAAGTGAGGAGTGTGAGGGGAATCATCTCCTTTTAAGGTAAAACAAATATTTGCTGGATTCATTTCCAAAAACATTTAGATGCTCTGGCTCAAGTAAGACAAATAGAAGCACTGACCACACAGAATTGTTTGAGGGCTAAGTGTTGAGAACAGAGTAAATTTTAATAAATTGTAGCTATTTTTAGCTGTGACATATAGAATTTCCCAATAAATGTCATTTATCAGATAATGAGATAGTAACTGGGGAGAAGGCAATATGGAAACAAACCACAAATGGCACATTGGTTAAGAAAAGAAGTACCAAATGGATACTTCTCCAGTTGTAAAATAGTAACAAGTTCTAAAATTACAGATTTTTTTTACCAGCTGAACATATTTTATTTATGTACAAGGGCTTTGAAACTGTTAGGATTTGGGGTTTATAAATTACTTCATTTCACACCAATAGAATTTCCCACCATAAATTGACATTCCCAGCTGCTGGAAGACAGCTGATGAGCTTGAACAAACTAAAGAAAAAGCAGCAGCCAGATAAAAAGGAGACTCTTGCTATAGCAAAGGGAAGGGCCCATTTACAGGGATTTGTGACAACTGTCCCACTCACAGAACAACACACCAAGTGCACTGTCACTGATAGCTCTACTTGGCTTGCATTGGAGCTGCTAATGTGGAACAATAACACATACTAGAGTCCAATATGGATCGTCCTTTCAAAGTCCTTTCTTTCATACAGTTTCAAAAGAAGTCCTTTTCCAACAAGTTGAACTCAGACTTCTTGAAGTATCTCAATCTTCCTTGCTTAGAACAACGTGTAAAACATGTATAGAAACCTCCTCCAAAAGTTTCCCTAAACTTGAGGGTGGCATTAAAAAAATAACAAGAAAGGAAAGAAGCTAGAAGAGGCTTTAGCATTATATTAACTTTCCCTGCTGCCAAAGAGGAGAGGCTAGCAAAAGATTAGGCACCATGTATGTGTAAAGCTCTATGCTGAGTGTCAGGGAGAGAACATGCATAAATCAGTTTCTACCGGAGAATAAAATGCTGGACAGAGTCAAAAGACCTAGATTCTATTACCAAATTAGCCTCTGACACACAATTTATGGTCTCCTGATGTGTCTCCATTTCTCCATCTAGAAAAGTGCTTTAGTAAGGGCTTAGACATTAAAATTTAAAAAATGTATACAATTACTCATTTTCAACTTTCAACTTTTTCAAGAACCTAAAACTTCTGGAAGGTTACACTGGGGCAACACTTTGGAAATTATGGGACTTAGAACAAAAGATAGGTTTAAATTCTACCTCTGTCACTTCACAATCTGTGTGACCTTAGTATGAAGAGCCTCCACTAACGCACATGCTTGTGTGTTGGGGGGGGTGTGTGTGTGTGATCATCCACCCTTAACTAGGTACATAATATTCACTCAATAGGTGGTTACTATTATTTTTAATACTATCATTAGTAGTATCTTTACTATTCAAACACTGAAAAGCATGGGTAATACCATCTATGGTGTCAGGACAAACGAGGTCAAAATAGGTGATTATTGCTGGCAATATGGGTACAGGGCAGTTACATGAATGATAGGAAGTGAGGAACCGAGATAAAATTTAGTAAGGACAGGTCTAGAACCAGTCATAGGCGAAACGTCAGAGCCTACATGAACCAATGGTGGTTGGGCACAAGGGGCCACCCTGCCTGCCCCTCTATGACAAATCTACACAGACACTCCCTATTCCACTCAATCCCCTGCCACAGAGTCCCAGGCTTGCCTGAAGTTCTGCATTTGCACATTTACCTGCTTCTTGGACATCTCTGAATAAGTCTTACTAGAAATATACAACATCTTCATGAAGAAAAGATCAAATACCAGTGAGGAGGCTAGGACACATAAACATCGACATATGACATTACAGAACATGGCATATTATTAGGTTGTTGGACAGGAAAACTCAACACATAAACATTAACTCTCCCTACGTTAATCTACACATTTAACGTGATTTCAAGAAAAAGATTGACTAAAATTTTGTTTTCTGTAAAACCACAGAAGCCATTTCTCAAATTTATAGGTAGTAATAAGCAAGAATAGACAGGAAAACTTGTAAGGTTGAGGGGCAGGGCTAGACCCACTAGGAATTAAAATATTATGTTACTGGGCCTCCCCGGTGGCGCAGCGGTTGAGCGCTGGGTTGCGAAGCTGCCCGCAGCCTCTGCAGCGCCGGTTCAATCCCCGGCTGCTCCCCGGCCACCAGAGTTGGGTCCCACATGGCACGCAGACCTCTCCTGCCGCCCGCTGCTCCCCTCAGCAGTGTACTTGGGTCCTTCTGCCTGCTCTGCTCCCCACTCTGGCTCTGGTGAATTCTCTCACCCTCCCGCGCTTCTGACTGTACCCAGTGCTTGTATAAATAAATAAATCTTTAAAAAAAAACAAAAAAACTTTAAATAAATAAGTGTTTGCTGTTAAAAACTACCAAAACCTGTAAGTAGCCTTTAAATCATGGCCTGGATCTTACATTTAAAAAAAAAAAAAAATTATGTTACTGAAACCTGAAAGCCAGTGGTTCAGAAAAGAAAGTCTAATAGACTAAATCAATACAGAAATTTATAGCATGACAAAGGTGGCATTTCAGTGGGAGATAGTCTTAAATGATAATGGGATGACCAACTAGTCTGACCTCACATCCTATGAATGAAACACAAATTCTAAAATGATAAAAATTCAAAATGTTAAAAATTAATGGAAAATATTTTTATAAACTCAGAGCAGGGAGAGCTTTTATGAGATTGATAATACACAAGGACATCATTAAATAAGTGAAATACAAAATAGATCTATGCTAAGAAATAATTTTTTACCGATTTTACTGGCACACATAACATAAAAGAAAAATTCACTCTAATGGAGAAAGTGTGGGAAAACAGGTACTGAGCTATGCTGAGTACTTTGGAGTAACCTCTGGTATATGTCTGTGGCCCTGTGGGGAACATCTAGCAACACCTACCAAAATTACAAGTACATATTCTTCAGCTCCACCCCCCGCCCCACCAGTCATTCTGCAAGGCTATGCCTAACACACAACCTCTGAGCCTGGTCTGACTATGCCAGGAGCCCAAGTTCTATAGTGCCTTACTTCCTCAAGAATAAGAAACTCTCTTACTACATTTCTTTGGGAATATTGAGCAAAAAGGAGATGGCTAGATTTCAAAAAATTTACATGTTACCCTGTGTATCACTGCTGAAACTAAAGAGCCAGTCTAGAAACTAAAACTGAAGAACTGGGAGAATGCTGGCAATCTTAACAAAGATTGGAAAGCCCTCTACATACAATTTCATCTTCTGCATTGGCAATAGGGTAGCTAACAGGAGAAAGATAAAAACAGAAAAGATGAGAATATCTTATGCAAATAACAACCTTTAGCATTTTATACTCACACAGCACATATTCCTTACTGTGTATATATTTATGCACAGCACAAGCTCTACCCAAACAACAAGTCCTTATCATGTAGAACACCATCCCAGACTACACCTATCCAAAAGCTAACTGGCTACTCAGGCCAACTGGTGTTTTTTTTTATTACTGGAGTTAGTAGCCACGTCATGCAAATTGGGAAATAGTGATTAAGAAATAGCATCATTTGCAGACTGCGAAAAATCTCAAAGGCTAGGAAACTTGTTTTTGAAGGTTAGAGGCAGGTAAGCCACTATTAGATGTATTTTTTGGGAAAAAAATTTAAAAAGCTAACATTTCTAAATTTTAAAGAAATAATCTCGGGCCTCCCCGGTGGCGCAGCGGTTGAGCGCTGGGTTGCGAAGCTGCCCGCGGCCTCGGAGGCGCCGGTTCGATCCCCAGCTGCTCCCCGGCCACGGGAGGAGGGTCCCACATGGCATGCAGACCTCTCCTGCCGCCTGCTGCTCCCCTCAGCAGTGTACTTCGGTCCTTCTGCCTGCTCTGCTCCCCGCTCTGGCTCTGGTGAATTCTCTCACCCTCCCGCACTTCTGACTGTACCCAGTGCATGTATAAATAAAAACAAACAAACAAATAAATAAAATAAAATAAAAAAACATGCCTCTATAAAAAAAAAAGAAGAAAGAATCTCAATCTCATTCCAATTACTTTACTATAAGAGCCAAAAGGACAAAATTTTCAGGAGTCCTACATGGGTGAGCTTTACAGATTTGCCCATGGATATAGACTACATTTCATGTACATAGACTGTGCCCAAAATTCTAACCCACACACAACTGCTGTAAGCAACAAACTCAAAAAATATGTTGCAGCACCACTGAAAGATTATTCCCCACTACTTGAAACAAAATAACATCTGTACGAATGTTGGTCAGAGGCTACCATTTCCTAATAAGGGGCACATAATTTTTATTTAGTCCCAAAGCAAATTGAGTCTTTAGTCCTACCAGTGTAAGCTACATAAATATACTGATAATATTTCGTCAGTCTGCCTGCTCTGCTCCCTGCTCTGGCTCTGGTGAATTCTCTCACCCTCCCGCGCTTCTGACTGTACCCAGTGCTTGTATAAATAAATAAATCTTTAAAAAAAAAAAAAAAAAGGAAAACAAAATCTCCACCCACCCCACAGTGGAAATGTTTTCTTTCCTCTTATGAATCTGTATAAAAAATAATAAAACTACACATAGGAAGTATATTTGAAAAATATTAAGGAAAGCGAATGGTGCTAGGCCATCTGATTACACATCATTATTGGAAAATCAACTTCCCCGAAACTCAAGTCCGCCATTGTGCAAAAAGGCATGCAACCAAGTCACCAGCCTCCTCAAGCTGGACATAAGGCATGCCTTTGGCTGCAGAAAACACATAATTAGCAGTTAGAGGTTTTCATGCCAGTGATTAACATGAACAATTAGAGTCTGGATGGAATCAAAGCACAAGCTCTTTGCCTTTCTGATGCTAACTCAAAAGCCATAAGCACACACATCTCCCCATGGCAGGTTCATACCACTGGACTTCAGTTGCTTGGGTCTCTCTCGTTCCTGGCTGGTAGACTTTGGCAAAAGTGGAGTAAGTCCTCGGGCTTTGGTAGGTCTCATGTAGCCTTTCATTGGTTCTGCTGTTCTGCTTTTATCTTCTGTCTTCCTTTCTCCCAACGCCTTTGGTTCAGATTTTTCTGTCATTTTCTCAGGTGCCTCCAAGATCTTAACTTTGGATTCTGGGGGCTGAAAACCCTTAGGAGCAGTCATTATTAACTCATCTACCACCTTTGAAGGAGCAGCTTCAACTTTGTCATCTAAGAAATTTGATGCAAATTCTGGTGTCACCACAGAAACATATTCCAATTCTGTGTTTTCAGAAGCCAGACTAACTTCTTCCAATTTATCCTTTTCACTTTTTGGAGGCAAAAGAGTCACATCTACCTTTGTATTCAAACTATCTAGGCCCACAGAATCTCTATCTTCAGCATTTTGGTCCTTACAGAAACTAGACTTTTGTGCCTTGTCTCCCAGTAAGTCAGAAATTTGAACTGGAGCAGACCCTTCTTCAGATTCTTTCTTTTTGTTTACTGCGTATGTTGGAAAATTAGTCCTATCTGCATATGCTTCCAGGGCTCTGACCTCACCTGGCAGACTTTGGTCTTCTACTGGCATTCCAGAAAGAATATGCCCCTTTTTTAGCGCTGTGATTTTCTCTATAAAATGCTTAGAAGCACCACTGGGCATTGACTCAGATTCTCCATTCACATGTCCTCCATCTATCTCTGCTTCATTTTTCTTGGGATCAGCAAGCTCCCCTTTATTCTTAAGACAGTTATCTCTATGACTGTTAACTGTTTCTACAGCTGCTGTAAAACTTAGGTCAACTCCTGTGCTTGTAGAGGGCATAATAGCAGTAGGAGTTCTGGATCTTTCTTGGTCTGGGATTCTCTCATTGCTGTAATTGTCTACCACTGATAATTTGGAGATTTGGGCCAGACCTGTCTCTTGCCTACATTCTGCCAAGGTATCTGGAAAGGAATCAATTTCCTTTACTACTTTAGGAGCAGTCAGTTTTTCACAAGCTGCTAATTCCAAAGTCTCTGGAGGGGCTGATTTACCCATCAACCCTGGTGGAGTTCCGGGGCAGGTAAATGTAATATTTCTATTTTCATCCATATAGCCTATTCCTTCAATTCTGTGGTCCCCTGTGGTTTCCATGGGAACATGTATTTTTGTTGCATCTATCTTATTCTCTAGAATGTGCTTCTCAGAAAAACTATTTTTAACTCTTTTACTTTTTCCATCATTACTCCTTTTATTTGGTTTGGAAACCACTGCAGCGTCCCCATTGGCTACATCTGTCTTATTCTCCTCAGACAGTACTGAGGGAACAAACCCTACTCCCTGGATTTGTTCTTGGCAGCTCACATCTGTCACCTTGGTAGCTGGTTCAGTAACAGCAGAATCCTTGACTGTGATTGTTTTGTTCTCGCCAAGAGCCCCAAGCTCAAAAGAATTAGCCTCAGTACTTCTACCCTTTTGCTCAACTACTTCCACTGTGGGTGTCTCTGACATATGTGAAAACAAAGGGTCATGATTTATGGGAAAAGTGAGTGCTAATTCCTTGTTTTGATGGGGAGTACTACCAGCATCTCCATCCTTCCCTACAAAAGGTGGGTTAAGGCTTTCTTTCTTGCTCTCTAATCTCTCCTGCTGTGTGGAATAATTGTTTTTAAACTTTTTGTTTTTGCCTTCATTGCCTCTTTTTTTAGGCTTCTCAGAAATCCAGTGAGCTGCCTCATGATCCATCGAAGGAACCTTTCCTTCCTTGCTCTGGTTACCAACCCCCATATCTCTGGCTACTGTTCCTCCTCCTGTTTTAGCACCAGAAGTCTGAGTCATGCCTGACCCACTTTCCATGGGAATCAATACTTGCAAGGTGCCTGCCACCCTGGGGTCTTCTGTTTCCTTAGGCTCCCCTATCACCATTGCCTCAGTAAGATCAGGCGTGGTCCCTGGTTGCCCTGAAGAAGCTAGCCCCAGTTCCTCACTTTTATTCCCAGTGACCACTGTTTCAGTTTTAGGGGTTGGCTCACTTGGCACAAGAACAGCTTTGCCATCTTTCTGGCTGTCCAGAAGAAATGGCAGCTCAGACCTTGCTCTTCCCTTTCCAGAACTCACCCTCACTTTCCCAGCACTTCCTCTACCTTTCCTGCTTTTGCCATCACCTGCCATTTTCTTAAATCGTTCATTCCTTAACTCTGGGACCTGAATAAACTCTTTGTCCTGCTGTTCAGAAGCAAAAATACTGATTTCTTGGTTTTGCTTTGGAAAAACTTTCTTTAATTCTTTAACCTCTTCAGCTCCTTTGAGAAACTCTTTCTGTTTGTCATTCAGCAGTTTAGTCATTTTACTCTCATCATTTCCTTCTTTTAGACTTCTGTCTAATGAACTACTTGCTGTCAAAGTGGATATCAAATTAGGCAGTTCCTTTGAAACTCCACCCATAGTTTCTTGGTCAAAGATAGAAGAGCAGCCTTCTTTGTGTCTAATCTCTAAAGGACTTTCTATTTTGCCTGCAGAAACTTCCATCAGGGGACCTTTCAGATTGAGAGAGCCTACTGTTTGGCTTTTATCCAGAGTCTGTAGGTGAGGTTCTGGCTGTAGTTCACATTCATCTTGCTGCAAGGATTTCTTGTCTAGGCTCTGTTGTACTGACTTGTTACCTTTGACTTCTGCCTCTACACTCAGATTGGATTGAGAATTTATTCCAATTTTGGGGAGTTCTTCCAAAGGACACAAAGGAACACTGAGACTTTCTGAGGCAAAATGATCAGCTACCAGTTTGGCTGCTCTAGAGTCAACTCCACATTTGTTTTTCAAGATTTCTCTGGACCCCAGTCCACATTCTGGGCCCTCTGTGGTAAAGTGGCTGGGAAGAACACTTGATTTTTGTAGGTCAGTTACAAAATGATGACCTTGAGGTTTGTCTGCATTTTCATCATCCCAAGGTCCCCCAACAGGGGGTTGAGGATTTCTTTTCGGTTTTGGTTTCTTCTTTTTTTTCTTCATCAACACTGGTGTACTCTCTATATCCCAGGCCTCCCTGCCAAGATCCCTCTGGGGTTCAAGGGCATCAACATGAATAGTTTTCCTTTGGTTTCCAGACTCACCACAGGAAGATGAACCAGAGACCCAACCCAACTCAGACAAAGAACAGGAGCCCAGCCCAGGGTCAAAAGTCTTCCATGGAGAAGAGCCTCCCAGCTGCTCAGGACGGGTCCTGGCAGGTCTAGGCCGGGAGGACCTGCGGTCACTGGGTCTGCATACTTGTTTGGCTTGTGTAGGAGGGGTACCTGCAATACATGAAGCTGGCTAAAATTCCAAAAAAAAAAAAATCTCCTTGTTATTGTTTCTTTAAAAAGACACTCATTTAGTGACTCATTTAAGTAGTCTATTTTCACCAACCCACATACTATTTCACTTAGGAAAACAGCTTTTTCCAAAACATTTCTCACCTTAAATGAGATTAGCAAATATTTAACAAAGATCATCATCTCAGGTAAAGACTTTTTTCATACATATTTACAAAATATTTGTAAAGAAATTCAACAGATTTTCTAACTCCTATAAATAATTACTGCCTATAAATCTCACCTGACACTTATTTATATTTGTCATTATTTCTAATAGGTACAAATTTCCAGTTCTACAACAAGGTGGTAATTGTTCTTGGTGACATTTATTAATTAGCTGAATGAAATATATATGATTTTGAGTTCATGATACTAAAATTCTGTCACCAATATTATACAAACTTCTTGCCAAACTAACCAGACTGATTCTGGGAAACAGACCAGAAGCACCAAACTTAAGCTACCAGGGGAAAAAAGAAAAAATACAGAATTAGTATTTTGGCCAGAGAAAAATCCTATCATTCCCGAAACAGAACATCCTACTTTAAAAGACAAATGTTTTAGATTTCAGTGTTCTGTTTCAAAATGCACTTTTCCAAAAGACAGAAAAATATAAATAATTCCAAGTAAGGTAATGAATTAAATAAATTACGATGACCACCACCTGGAAATTTCAGGAAGTCAACTGATTCAGCCTTTTGCTTTCAACTCATTGCAGTATGGATCCAAAATCCTTGAAAGAATCCCATTAACAGCAGGTCCAGGACAGCTCTTGTCCAGTCTGACCCAATGAAATGACTTCAAAGAATATTAAATAGTTTAAAATACTTAAATAGTACCTTTTGTTCTTGTTTTTATTTCTCTAATGTCCTGGAAATCCTAGCTCTTATTTAACACCTCAGGTCAATTATGCCCTCAAAAAATGTTTGCTTTTTAGTTCTCTACAGATTTTATAACATTTAAAAGTTGGCAATTAATCTATTTCATTCAATTTTAATATAAATCTTTGGTTTCAGAGTTCATGCCTGGGAACTTTTCTTGCCACCCGGGCTATAATATAATAGGAACAAGAATACAGATTTAAATACCTATGGTGCTTTAGCATGGGGTATTTTGTAAACAATAAGGAGCTGATAAATCTTTAATAATGTGTTGTTACTAAAACAACAATGAAAACATCAAACATTTATTTAGCTCCTAATTGGCCGAAGCAATGTATGTATAAAGAACTAGAGAGCTAAGTGAAATAATTCATGTTTCCTGTTGTCCAGTTTATGGTCTAGTCACAGTTATAGAAAAGTAAGCAGAGAATTATTAAGTTGATAATCATATGGTAAGCTTCTTGCTTACCATCAAAAACATACAAAATTCACAAAATAGCCAAACTTTAAGTTAGAAAGTATCTTGGAGTAGTGGTTCTCAAAGTTTAATGTATGAAACAATTATCTAAGGAAATTCTTAAAATGCTTATTATTATTCTGAAGGTCTGAGGTAGAACTCAAGATTCTGTACTTCTAAAAGGCTCCCAGGCATGCAGATTTCATGGTGAGTCATGAAATATACTGAAGTAGTTAGAATTTACAGATGCCTAGGTTCAGTCAATTTATTAATTCTAGCTGAATAAACTGAGATAAAGTAAAGTCAAAAGATATGCCTAAGATCATGCAGGACAGAACAGTGAACAGCTGAACTGGATTAAAATTGAGACATCTTTGAGTTGATTATTTGAAAATATGTAACAAGTTGACTTTCTGCTAAATAAGACAAAATCTAAGAAAGACAACTGACTTCATAAAAGATATTACTGATTACCACCATACAACTAGGGGCACTATCTATCACCACCAATCTATCGCTCTGAGCTTCAAAGCGTCTACTTTGTTTTCCTTATTTACCAGAGGTCTCCGAAGAATATTCAGAACATTGATTATTGGATGGTTTCTCTTGCTCCGGCTTCTCTAACACAGAATCCTCGGATGTTGGCAAGTTGTCTTTTTGGCCCACAGCTGTGACTGGTTCTAAAGGTAACAGTAAAAACCACAAAAGTTTCAGAGAAGGATTATTATAGCTATTTCTCCACCTTTTAGAAATTGGAAATTGGTTTTTGAGAAATGAGCGACGCTCATCTGAGTGTCAATGAGCGTCAATGAGCGACGCTCAGCAGAGAAATGGAATGGTAGTTGTATGGTGGAAAGAAAGTAGAGTTGGGAGGGTCATTTTTTGGATAGGAAAAACAACAAATACTCTGTTGGTGGAAATGATTTAATGAAAGGAAATTTTTTTGGTGAGAAGCAAGACAGGTGAGAAAGTAGGCAAAAAGAGATGGTATTGAGTCCAAATAGGAGAGGTTGGGTTTAATTAGGACCAGAGAAAGTTTACTTATAGTAACAGAGTCTATGGCTACAGATGGAAACAGTGAGGTAGAGGAGATAGTGGCCATTGTGAATGATCTCTTTTATTGCTTCAATTGTAAGTAAAACAGGAAGGTCAGCAAAGAACAGCAGGATGGAGAAAGTATTAAAAGCTGCAGAAGGGTAAAGGTGAGGAGCTGTCTGAGAGAAGATATGTGTATAGACTTGCAAAGTTATAATGCAACTATCTTTATTTCATTTCGTGTGACTTCTATCCCTTGCCCCTTAGAAGACTATAGCCTAGGAGACAGAAATACTCAGCTTAAATGTAAACCCATACCTGGTGAAATCCCCAAAGCAGGTGCAGCTGATTGTCCCTTATGTTGGAGAAATTCTATTTGGGAATCCTCACTTATTTCTTCCACATTCTGTGCAACTTCCACGTCCTTTACTGGAACTGATGCAACCTCTGTTTCAGAGGGCAGTGCAACATCCTTGGCTAGAGTCACACTGTTGTCCAGATTCATCTCTCTTCCAGGAGACAGAGGCACATCCTTAGGCAGGATTACCTCTGTTTGTGGAGGTAGAGGAACATCCTTGGCCAGGGCTATTTCTGTTTCTTGGGTGAGAACCATATCCTTACCCAGGGTCAATTCAAGAGGTGGAACCATGTCCTTGACTGGGGTCACTTCTGTTTTTGGAGATGGAGCCATGTCCTTGACTGGAGCTACCTCTGTTTCTATGGGTAGTGCCACATTGTTGGTCAAGACCATCTTGGTTTCTGGGGTCAACACCACATCCCCAGTTAGAGCCACCTCTGTTTCTGAAGACAAGGTTGTCTCCTTGCCTGAGGATTTTTCAGTGGTTGATATAACATCTTTATCCAGTGCCACTTCTATTTCTGAGAGTGATAACACACCCATGGCTGGGACCATCTCTTTATCTGTGGGTGGTATCATGCCCTCAGCTGGGGTCAAATCCATTTGCATAGGTGGTATCCTCTCTGTTTCTTTGACTAGTATTACATCCTTGGCTGGTGCTACCTCTATTTCTGTGGGCAGTCCCATGCCCTTGGCTGATGACACATCTTTTTCTGTAGGCAATATGACATCCTGAACAGCAGTCTTCTCTGGTTCTATGGGTAGGCCCATGTCCTTGACTAGAGTTATGTTTGAGTCAATGGATGATTCCATGTCCTTGGCTAGTGCCACATCTGATTTGGTAAGTGGTTCCATGTCTTTAGCCACTGTCACCTCTGTTTCTGTGGATGGTGCCACGTCTTTGGCTGGTACAATCAATGTTTCACCAGAGGGTGTCATATCAACAGCCTTCAGTCCCATTGTTTCCAATGCTTTTGTTGGTGTCCTCTCTTCTGGTGATGCCATTTCTACCTCCTCAACTGGCACTAGGGGATATAAATTTAAAAATTTAGGACCCATCATTGTATGTTCATAGTTTTGCACTCAAAATTTACTTTCTTAGAGCCTAGGAGTATCTGATTTTTGCAACCTTAACTGAAAAGCTGTCAAATTAATGTACCTTATGTTTTTAATGCTTAGAACAACTGATTTTGGACAAACAAACAGTAGAGGAAAAGGGACAAAGGAGAGAGGGAAAAAAGGTTTAAAAAAATTACAGGTACACAATTTTAGAAAGGAAATCTGTGGGACATCAAAAAAAAAAAAAAAAAAACCCACAGAATTCTACATCTGCACTAAAGTAAAAAGGAATTTTCTTTGCCCACCAACTACAAATGGTGTAGTTCAACTATAACTTAATTCCTCCAGCTGTGAAATCAGTAATATAAGCTCATAAACATTTGTGATAGCTGTGAAATTTTTATCTATATGATGTTATATGCTATGAAAATATAAGTTTAATAATTTGTATTACTGATGTTGTGACCATTAACTGATAAAGAGAGCTTCCATATAATTTACCTGCTGTTGGTTGCAGAAGTTGGGTAGTAACCTCTGGGGAAGTGAAAGGTTCAGAATGTGGGGAGTTTGGGGTTTCCACAGACCACCCCTCAGGAGCAAAGGTGTCACATGGAAACAGACCTAATATGGGAACACAAACAAGTATGTTTTTGAAACTTGCTCAAATTGGAGGGGAAAAAAGGAATGACATTTAAAATCAGCTTTATATATTGTCATATGGGTATAGAGATAAATACCAATGAAAAACAAAGAAAGAAAGTTTTAAAAGAAAAGCTGTTGATATTCTACAGCTTTTGGATAATTGTTAATGGGCCTCAAAGTATGACTGTCTCCCTGCAGCACATGAGTCAACACTGATTACCTTCTATAGTGTATTACAAGGACTAAAAATACTAAAGATTGAGCAGTAGCTCCAAGATCATAATTGATATAAGATAATGTATAGTAAGAAATTGTGAACCTTAATTAATCTCCTCATTTGTAAAACCTCCTTTTTCAATATAGAAGATAATTTAGTGAAAATGCTTTATAAATTATTAAGAACTAGACAAATGTAAAAGACACAATAGGAGATTTACTATCACATGGTCTTTGCCAGTAAGATCATCACAATTCACCTAGAGAAGCAAAACAGACATATATTAAATATGTAGGGGCCTCCCTGGTGGTGCAAGGGATAAAGACAGCACTATCAAGCTGTCGCCAGCCACTGCAGCACTAGTTCATCCCTGACTAGCCAGGGAGCAACCCACATGGCACAGCAGTCCTCTCCTATCTCACCTGCTGCTCCCCTCAGCATTACATTTCAGTGGATCTGCCTGTTCTGCTCCCACTCTCTCTGGTTAATCCTCTTCTCCCCGCCCCCGCACCTCTGGCTTACACCCCAGTTCTTGTATGCATAAATAATCTTTTTAAAAAAATGTAAACTATATAGTATGAGCTGTTTTAAGAGTTTAAAAGCAAGTATGAGGACCAGAATAGTTACAGACGGTTTCAGAGAGAAGAAAGAGCAGGAATAGAGGAGAGAATAGTCAATTTCAAGAATAGAGAATAATGAGCATAGGAAAAAGTATGACGATATTAACAGGATAAGAGTATTTCTGGGACAAGATTAGTCTGATTCAAATAGATCTTGTCTACCAGAGAGGGAAAAATAGGATTAGCGCAGATAATAAAAGTATCAGAGAAATTTAGACATGAAGAGAAAAAGAAACAAGTTGTCTTTAAGATCTTAATCATGACACCAATATATTGAATTTAAAACAGGAACTCCAGGTGATCATTTAGCAGATATACGTAGAATGAACTTTAAAAGGGATTAGAGATCTGTTAGGAAACTACTATGGTGGTGTAGGTGATGGGCTTATGTTGCATAGAAGTAGAGAGAGCATAAAAGAAAAGAAAGATGCTGTAGAGAAAGAAATGAATGCAACTACATGACTCACTAGCTAGTGAGTGCAAAGAACAAGAAGGAGACAAAGTCAAAATCAACATCAGAAAACTAGGTGAATAGCATCAGTCAATTCATTTAATAACCTTCTCTCAGGAGACCTTCAGTTAAAAAAAAAAAAAAAAAAAAAAAGCATAGGTCCTTCCCTGGTGGCACAGTGGTTGAGCACTGGGCTGCGAAACTGCCTGCAGCCTCTACAGCGCCGGTTCAATCCCCGGCCACCGGCAAGGGTCCCACATGGCGCAACAGACCTCTCCTGCCGGGCCCGCTGCTCCCCTCAGCAGTGCATTTCTTCGTCAGTCTGCCTGTTCTGCTCTGCGCTCTGGCTCTGGTGAATTCTCTCACCCTCCCGAGCTTCTGACTGTACCCAGTGCGTGTATAAATAAATAAATAAATCTTTTAAAAAAAAAAAAAAAAAAGCAGCAAAAAGGCCTCCCTGGTGGCGCAAGGGGTTAAGCACCACACTATGAAGCAATCTGCAGCTGCCCAGGGAGAAATCCACATAGCGAGGCAGACCTCTCCTGTCTCGCCCGCTGTTCCCCTCAGCAGTGTATTTCAGTCAGTCTGCCTGTTCTGTTCCCCACTCTGTCTCTGGTGAATCCTCTCACACCTCTGCATCTCTGGCCTGCACCCCAGCTCTTGTATGCATAAATAAATCTGGGGGGGGAAAAAAAAAAAAAAAAGCAGCAAACCCAGAAAATCCTCCCCATTTTCTGTCCAAAGGATATAAATTCTTTTTCCTGGATATAGATTCTTATCAGTCCACAGAGGGTACCAAAGAAATCTGCAAACATACCCAACTCCAGTAGTTTCTCCCTAGTTATTTCCCTACAATATATCATTTTTGGAAGCCTAAAATTGCTTTCGTTTGTCCACTCTACAAATGTATTGTTCATTGTGGAAGATGTTAAATAAGCTGAAATTCTTTGCTACCACTTTCACTACTTTTCTCCCATGTGATGTATACTACATGCATCAATACTTTTTTTTTATTATTTTATTATTTTATTATTAATATGACTTCTTGTTAACAAGCCCAGCTGAGAACCTAAAATGGCTAGAAATTAAGTTTTGCCTCCCCTGGCCACATTCACATTAAATGTTTTATAAAACCAGGAATGAGGATACCACTTATTGATAACTAAGATCTGTTTAAAATGTTTACTATCTATCAGAGATTATGCTTTTACATAATTTTTTTTAAACACCACTGTGATAGATCCATTTTATAGATAAACAAGGTTTAAGGAGGATATAACTTGCCCATGGCATTTGCTAGTAAAATGTAGAGACAGAATCTGGTCCTAAGACATAAGATTCAAAATCCGAAGAGTCCCTGAGCAGCCCAAATTGTGAATTCTCTCCCTCTGATTAATCTTGACAGGGCCCTGTCACAGCCAAAGCCCCCAAACATGGCTTTATCTGGTGGCTAACTTCAGTGGTGATGGATGAAAGGCCCCATTAATTGTTTGGAGTTAAAGACTAAATCCAGATGGAGAAGTCATACCATAAGTGTTTTTCAGGGAATCATTTTGTTCTGAAAATGTTGAAGCATTAGTTGTTCCACCTGGGAGGAAGAGGAACTCTGACAGGCCATCATCATGGTGCATCTTAAAAGGATCTGGAAAAAGAAGGAATCCAAAACTCATTTCCAGTACTAGAAAGATTAACATTCCTTATTACCCTATAATAAATATTGATTAGTAACATGAGATAATATGTAACTATACATGGCAGAGAATCCATAAATTCACTAATTCATTTCTGTAAGTTAAAATTCTAAGCTACCACTTTGAATTACTTATGAGTTAATAATATGTAATCTTATGGTCTCCAAGATTTGATTATTTAAATCAGAAAGCCAACAAATGTATAAAACTAGGGCCTCCCTGGTAGCTCAAGGGGTTAAGTAAGCACCACACTGTGAAGCAGTCCAAAGCCTCTGCAGCACGAGTTCAATCCCCACTTGGCCAGGGAGCAAGCCACATGGCACAGCAGACCTCTCCTGTCTCGCCCACTGCTTCCCTCAGCAGTGTATTTCAGTCAGTCTGCCTGTTCTGTTCCCCATTCTGGCTCTGGTGAGTCCTCTCACCCCCCACATCTCTGGCCTGTACCCCAGCTCTTGTATGCATAAATAAATAAATCTCTAATATATATATATATATATTTTATAAACTGAAAGAACTAATGCTCAACTCTAAAATATACTAAGAGGTAAAAAATACAGAAGTAATTTAACTTTCAGAGTATATTTACATGGCAGATATTCATTTTAGGTTAATTTTAAAAGACAGAACAAGTGAAATAAAGATTCTTTCACCTATTGTGCACATCATGAAGAAAACTGCACTTCAAAAGCTGTCTGTTTGTGACAAGGTGAACAATCTTGAGAAGTAAAATAAACTCTAGACTCATGAGTTGGCATGAATAAAGAGACTGAAAATATCAGGTAAGCTCTTTCCCTTCTCACAAAAAAAAAAAAAAGAGCAAAGCAAGTAAGTCTAATGATAATTCTGCTAAGGAAGGCTCCTCAAAATTTAGCATACATTTGAATTATACTGAAGGCTTGTTAAAACAGAGATTTCTGGGCTCCCTGAAGGCTCCCGTAGCACCCTGTATTTCTAACTAGCTCCTTGATGGTGCTATGACTAATTCACTAAAGCACTTTGAATGTCAGAAGCAGATATATAAAAGCCCAGTCCTTTAGAGAATGTTTATTCTGTGGCTCTGATGCAACTGCATCAACTCCTTCTAGTAAGAGATTTCAGAACTAAGGGAGACAATGGCACTAGGGTATGTGAACAAGCAAAAGACAAAATAAGAAACTGTTGGGGGATGGAAGTGGCCTTATGCTGCATCTTCAGAACAGCAAGAGATCTGGAATATAAGGGATATGATAAACATTCATTCTCCCAAGTTTAAACTTGGTTTGGGGTAACTATTGCTTGCTTTGCCTCTTATACTTCCACTGAAGGAAAATTGGATGCTTAAAACATCAATAAGATTAATGGCTGTAATATTTACACATAGAATAGGAGATTGCTAAACCACTTGTAAAAATGGATGGTTTCTACAAAGTTCATTGCTTTTTCACTGGGTGTCTATGACATGGCAACCCTGTGTACTCTAAAAAATCCAAAGATATACAAGGTTAGAGTTGAGATATTTACTAGAGCTCTGGGTATATTTTAGTTCAAGTCAAGGAAGGTCTTCAACTGATAAATATTTAAAAGTAGAAATAAGAACTGAGTGATTAGGGGACAGAGGAAAGATTTTTTCTCTATTTATATGCTCTCCTTTAGTGATCTCATCTAATCTTATACTTTAAAATTCAACTGATATAATTATTAAATTATTATTTATCTTTTAAAAAAAGATTTATTTTTATTTATGCATACAAGAATTGGGGTGTATGCCAGAGGTGTGGGGGGTGGGGAATTAAGGATTCACCAGAGACAAAGTAGGGAGCAAAACAGGTGGATCTACTGAAATAGACTGCTGAGCAGCAGGCCAGACAGGAGAGATCTGCTGTGCATGTGGGTTAGCTCTCCGGCTGGGGATAAACTCATGTCACAGTGGCTGGAAATAAGATTTTAACCCCTGTGCCACCAGGGAGGCTCTAAATTACTATTTATTTAACTAATAATAATAACTCCTTTTTGAAGAATTAAGATTAAGGTGCTACTGATCATTTAGTCTCTAATGTACATGAGTTTCAGTTAATATACTCAAAACCGGTATGAAGGGAAAGAACTAGAGGGTCAAGTTCATCAAAAAAGGGTGAACAGAGAGGAAAAGGGCCAAATAAATGTTCATGATGTAATTATACCTTGGTTTTAAGTCACAGGCTATATTTAGGCTAAAATGCTTTATCTGAGGGGTAGTTGTGGCTTTCTCATGTTTATGTCATAGTTCACATAATAGCAGTCACAGGCAAGTCTGCACTTACCAGTCTGGATAGGATTTACCACTTGCTCAGGTTCAAAGCAAAAGTTTGTATTTTCTGGCCAGCCCTGGTTGTTCTGATATCCTTGGTAGGCCATTTTCTCTTCAAGGAATGCAGTTGGAGACCCTTAAAATAGAAACATGAAACAAAAGTTAAAAAGGTATGCAGTTTTCCCCTTTACTAGAGTTGAGTACAAAGTACTGAAGCTAGTAGAACTCAATCGTACCTAGCTAGTGCCTTTGAAGAAATTTTCTCTCAAAAAATATTTAAGAAAGAAGAAAATAAAGTACAGAAATGCCAGGCTGTAATCAGGATAAAAATACTTAAGGAGGCATTCTGGTTATGGATGCATGGAAAGATCAGTGGTATTAATTCACAAAAAATGTAAAATTGGGCAAAACTGTCAAAAGCAATCATTCCAAGGCATTAGAATTTCAAAAAAGCCAAATCTAAGTAAATGGAGAAATATAACATGTTCACAAATTGGAGAGTCAGTATTGTTATTGACTCCGGAGAGATGTTAGAATAGGTCTGAGGCTATTTTACAATCACAGTAATAAAACGTTTTCACGTAAGCATAATAAATCTGGGGACTTATTTTCCATTCCTGCAAGAATGGAACAGGTTAATATCTGTATCTCTAATTAAGATAATAATTTTTTAAAGATTTATTTTTATTTGTTTATTTTATTCATTTATACAAGCACTGGGTACAGTCAGAAGCACGGGAGGGTGAGAGAATTCACCAGAGCCAGAGCGGGGAGCAGAGCAGGCAGAAGGACTGAAGCACACTGCTGAGGGGAGCAGTGGGCGGCAGGAGAGGTCTGCGCGCCATGTGGGACCCTCCTCTGGTGGCCGGGGAGCAGCCGGGGATCGAACCGGAGCTGCAGAGGCTGCGGGCAGCTTCGCAACCCAGCGCTCTACCGCTGTGCCACCGGGGAAGCCCGATAATTTTTTTAATAATTAAAACATAGGCAAAATACCCAGTCCCTAAGAAACTTATGAAGGAGTTCACTGAAGGGTGAGTTAACATTGTAAATGTGAAAGCCTCCTGATCCTATGTGTCAAACAGAGCCTGTGGCACTGCCCTGTACACAATAAAAAAACTTCCTCAGCTTTAAGTTGTAAGAGAGGGACGATACCAATTCTTCCAGAGAGAGAGGAGAGTTTTTCCAAATTTTGGCAGTATTTATCAAAAGTGCCTTTAATAGAGATGTTCCACATATAGCCACACCCTATGTCAATTTTATTTATCTTTTTTTTTTTTTTTTTGAGAACATAACAGGCAGATTTATTGAAACACACTGCTAAGAGAAGCAGTGGGCGAGGGCGAGACAGGAGAGGTCTGCTGCCCTTATGTCAACTTTACATAAATGACCACAGTACAGAAGGTACTTATACTACTACAGAGGGTAAGTATACCTCCTGTTACAGTATAACTTGGGGCCAAGGAGAAGAGAAAAGCTTAGCAATACAGTTCAGATTTGGAGTATACTACCAGAGAGAATGAAACGTCCTGTAACGTGGTCTTATATATTCATCTCTAAGCTCCTCCAGAGGTTTAATACATTATCTCTAGCTCCTCAAAGCAATCCTCCTTTGGATCTCTCCCAATATCCTTTTCCAGTCCTTCAATTTTAAGAGAACCAACTATAAATGAAACAAGGAAGTCATCCAAAATGGACTGGGGTCAACTGGTTTAAATGTGTGGTTTGCTTTTCCATGGTATCTTGTGTACTCAACACTCTTTCAGCAGACACAGAGGGCCAATTTTTTGTGGACCACTTAGTTGTTTTTAAGACAATGCTGGATAACAAGTCTCAAGCAACAACAGAGTGAGGTATTTAGTAAAGTTCTCAGGAAAAAGACATGGTAGCCAGAGCTAATTACTGGTGATGGGCAACTCTGATTTAATAGAAGTATGATATATGAAATAATAAAAAAAAGAGAGAGAGTGAGGCTCTTCATTTCATTTTTCCCCAGCCAAACATTCACTCTTTCAATATATTTTAGCCTCTTTTCCTAACTGCTGTTTATTGCTGGTATATATGACTTGGGTTATTCACATGGAACTCAAGAAAGGAAAAACAAGAAGCACCAGTAAGAGCTAGTTACCTTATTTTATTCTAAATTATTATTTTCTTACAAGCAATACTAGTACAGTTCATAATTTGCATATTACTAAAAACAACCCCCCCAAAACACTGAATGTGTGAGCCCTTCTATTTCATCTTTGGCTCTTATGTTTTCCCCCCTAGTGGCAACCTTAGAACTTTAGAATTAAAGATACCTATACAGGATCATCCAGTTCAAAGCCCTGAAGTTTGTCCAGATCATCACTTATGTATATAAGAAGCTTACTATGCACCAGGCAATGTTCCAGGAATCAGAAATCCAACAGCAAACCAAGTGATGAAAGTCTTGCTCTCCTGGAGCTTTGATACTAATTACTTACACACTTGTGCTTGGTCACTATGAAAACAGACAAGTAAGTACTATTTTAATTGAGGGTTTAAAATATGCCCAACAATGCAAATCTTGGCAAGCCTGAGTTTTCACACCTAATACCTGCATTACCTACTTCATAAGGTTGAAGGAAGATAAATGAAAGTGTTTAAAATAGCATAAGAAACACTAATAGTCCTACAATAACTACTATGGATTAGGCAGAAAAAAGTTTATTTTTTAACAGCATTTTTCAGTGTTGCTACAGGAGTTTTCCAAAAGGCCCTTTAGGATATTAATCCATAATCACATATTTTCTTGTAATATTTTTTCTTTTAATTATTTATGCATACAAGAACTGGGATGTAGGCCAGTGGTACGGGGGATGAGAGGATTCACCAGAGAGAGTGGGGAGCAGAACAGGCAGATCTACTGAAATACAATGCTGAGGGGAGCAGCGGGTGAGACAGAAGAGATTGACTGCACCATGTAGGTTAGCTCCCTGGCCAGGGATTGAACTTATGCTGCAGTGGCTGTTGACAGTTTGGTATTGCTGAGATTTCACCCCTTACACCACCAGGGAGGCCCTAGTAATCACATATTTTCTTGTAAGTCTTTTTAAGAAGTTTAAAAATTTTTAGAACTTTTAAATATTCTATGTTTATCATTGAAAAATTCATTATTGGGCCTATAGGCAAAACACTACATGATATGCACATCAAAGACATATTTACAGACACATCACCCAAAGCAGTGATAGAGAAAGCAAAGATAAACAGCTGGGACTACATCAAATTAAAGAGCTTCTGCACAGCAAAAGAGACAATAACAAAAACAAAGAGAAACCCCACCGACTGGGAGAATATTTTGGCACACAACACTAATGATAAAGGACTGATCACAAAAATCTACAAAGAGCTGATGAGACTCCACAAAAACAAAGAAAATAATCCAGTCAAAAAATGGGCAGAAGAGCTAAAAAGAAACTTCTCTGAAGAGGAAATGCAGATGGCCAACAGGCATATGAAAAAATGTTCAACATCCCTTGTAATCAGGGAAATGCAAATCAAAACTACCATGAGATACCATCTTACACCAGTGAGAATGGCACATATTAAAAAAACTAGCAACAACAAATGTTGGCAAGGTTGTAGAGAAAAAGGAACTCTCCTGCACTGTTGGTGGGAGTGCAAACTGGTCCAACCACTATGGAGAGCTGTGTGGAGATTTCTGGACCTACTAAACATAGAGCTTCCATATGATCCAGCAATTCCACTCCTAGGTATTTACCCAAAGGACACAGAAACATCAATTCCAAAGAGCACCTGCACCCCTATGTTTATAGCAGCACTCTTTACAATAGCTAAGCTTTGGAAACAACCCAAATGCCCAAAAATAGATGACTGGATCAAGATGTGCTACATATACACTATGGAATATTACGCAGCATTCCAAAAAGATGAACACATGCAATTTGCAGCAACATGGATGGCGCTGGAAGGGATCATGCTCAGCGAAATAAGCCAGAAAGAAAAAGAAAAATACCGGATAGTCTCACTCATAGCAGGAATCTAGAAAATTTAAGTAAGGGACCAGGAAAAAGAATAACTATAAGAAAGTAAAAATAAAAATCAACAAACAACTATGAACCAGAGACACTCTATGGGGGGTGGAGGACAGGAGGGGAGGGATTGGGGTCAAAATAAGGGGTCGCAATTGTATGGGGAATATAAAAATAAAATTTATAATAAAAAAAGGAAAGAAAAATTCATTATTTTACATGCATTAATCCTGTTTCTCCAATTCACTAATATGTTTCTTTAGAAAATAAAGACTGTGCTTTTACTTTGCCTCTTCATAATGCCTAACTCACTGCATGGCACAGAATAGCATTTAATAAATAAATTGCTATCAAAATTACCGCAAGGTTATTATTTTGGACTGGATGATTCACACTGTATGCTGAGTTTTATGGAACGTCATTTACATTTAGTATAAAAAGCAGGGCCTTCCTGGTGACGCGGGGGGTTAGGACTCAATCTATGAAGCTATCACCAGCTGCTGCAGCATGAGTTCGATCCCCGACTGGGGGGCGGCCCATGTGGCGCAGCAGACCTCTCCTGACTTGCCTGCTGCTCCCCTCAGCAGTGTGTTTCAGTCATTCTGCCTGTTCTGTTCCCCACTCCGTCTCTGGTGAGTTCTCTCACTCCCACATTTCTGGCCTGCACCCCAGTTCTTCTACACAGAAACAAATAAATCTTAAAAAAAAAAAAAGGCATCAGGAATCTTAGAGTAATTTAAACAAAAGCTTATCTTTTCTAAAATAAATTTTAAAGACAGTCATTTTGTTTGCATTTTTCACCCTTTCGTTAAAAAGAAAAAAAAAAAAACATTGTTAGACATGTGAGTACATTTCTTCACACATTCTGGAGAAAGAACACAATCTCTGATTTTAAGATGCAAAAAGGCCTCGGTTATCCTCCCTCCACAGTGGTGCTACATACAGCACAGCCTAGAGCAACTCTCAGGAGCAATGGTCAAAACGGTCAGCCTCTGGTCAACTGTATTATTAATGAGCATGTTTGATAGAAGCTCCCCAAATCCCCATTAAATGCTATGACCTAGATTTCCTTCTTAAAACTACACAATGGAAGTAAACAAACCCCCTTGCAGGAACAGGCTTCAAACAAATTTTGTGTTAATTGCAATGTACTCATAGAGTTAATTGCAGTAAAAGAATCAAAGTTCCAAATAAGAAGTAAACTTATACAATGCAAAGGAAACAACCGTAGATACCTTGGTTTCCCATAAAAGTAGAATGGGAAAAACAGCGTCAGTTTCTATTTTTGTGCAATTGAAGGAATTTAACAGAGAAGGCAAGTGGCTAAATAGTAAAAATATTAATTAATCAAGTAGTATTATCTACATATTAATGCCAGACTAATTCTGTCGGTAAGATCCACTCCAACTTCAAGAAAGGCCAATTTATTATATAGCCCACATAAATACAAGCTCTTTGGGATCCTTAATAATCCTGTCAAAAGATTTATTGAGGTATAACTGACATTCATTAGCTAGTGAAGGTCTACAGCACAAGAAAATGAATATATTTGTCACCTCTAAAAGTTTCCTCATTTTAAGCATGAAAAGTTATGCTGATACCAAATGGCTTAAGAACTGATACCTGAGGAATATTCAGTGACACTCTCCCTCTATCTGGAAAATCGGTGAGATGACAAAGTAGCACAACAAGAATAGGTTGAAGTAGAAGACCAGACACCAGATCCAGCTCTTTGGAGAGAACTTGGTTAAGTCATTTTATTCCTTTGATCATTAGCATTCTCATCTATATCATGAAAGGATTATATAATATTAGTATCTGGTCTCTAAGCTTTCTTCCAATTCTAAAAGTCTATTAGTCCACATCCCTATATACCACACTAGGTTTAAATGTAATTTTCACTCTTCTAGCCTCTTCCTGCAGTCCTTCAACTCATCCCATCCCACCCCAGTCCCAGTGAAGGCTTCACTACATTTTTGTGCTAGAAATAGCTATCTGAGAAAGGACAAAATGCATAATAAAACATTTTATTGAGGGCCATGTTGTATGGTGACGTTTAAATTATTTGGAAATAGGAGAGGCTGGCAAGAGGGTTTCACAAAAAAGGTAGAGGTTAATCTCTAAGTATGATCTCTTCAGCTACTGTTGACACTATAAATAACACTTATGAGACCATCTTACTTATTATTACAAAGATAAAATTGACTGGGAAAATAATGTGTACATCTATACATATATTATAAACTGACAGAGAAATTATGGTAAAATGTTACCAATTGGTAATTTAGAAAAATCATAAAAGTTAACTGTGCTTTAACCTATCAGTATTTGAAAACACCAGTAATGAAGTTCTCCTGCAGAAATGAGATAACTTTGGGTTAACAGTTTCTTGTTGGTTCATTGTAAAATAAACCAGCAAGCCCGTCTTGGAAATATCCCAAAAGACCAAACAGTACACTTGTTTTGCTTCAAGGAGAAATTCTGCAGAATCCTTGCTAGACTGGGTGCCGGTAAGGGTGCCTCCATGAGGCTATAAAACATATACTAAGTAAACTACTTAGCCAGCAGTAAGTAGTTCAGATGTAAATACTACTGTTTTCAGTTGTTCCTTCTATCTCGCATGACACTTAATTTTCTATCATCCTGAATGTATACGGTTCCTATAAAACCATGTCTCTACACTACTTCCTTTCTCCTTCTCCAAAGAGGTTATATATACTCCTCTCCAGCATCCTCCAACCCAGTTATCTCTTACTTTACAGAAAATAAACTGCCCTTTGTTCTACCACAAACTAACCTACCAGAGTCCATCATTTCTTTCATTGTATGATCCTCCCCCTTTATCTTTTTATTTTGGGAAAAATAAACTAGAGAACATAAGAAATACATGTCATTCTCCTCTCCAAGGGGCATGTCATTATGCAAGAATGCCCCTATCATCTTTCTTGCCATCTGGTCCTTAGTCACCTAGACTTGCTTTTTTATTTCTTCTATCCTCACTTCTTATCTTGTTACAAGTACAATTAAATCTCTAGCATCTCTAAAATACATATAAAATCCAAACTGCATTAAAGAAAAAGACATAAATATCCTCTATAGGGCCTCCCCTAGTGGCACAGGCGGTGGAGTGCAACGCTGTGAAGCTGTCCGCAGCCTCTGCAGTGCTGGTTGGATCCCGGCCAGCAGGGGAGGGCCCAACATGGCGCGGCAGACCTCTCCTGTCTCGCCCACTGTTCCCCTCAGCAGTGTACTTCATCAGTCTGCCTCTTCTGTTCCCCACTCTGTCTCTGGTGAATCCTCTCACCCTCCCGCGCATCTAGCCTGTACCCCAGTTCTTGTATAAATAAATAAATCTTTAAAAAAAAACCCTTAAAAAAGAAATCCCCTATAGAAAAATCTATGGGTTAAAAGAAATTTAGATTCTAATTTGAACAAATCAGCTATTGAGAAAGCAAACAAATGAGATAATGAGAACACTGGTGAACTGTACACTAACCATATATATGATATTATGAATTTGTTTTTGTGAATGGTACTGAAATTATGTTTGAAAGTAATAATTTTTTTAGGGTTACACTGATATAAAGATAGGAAGTCTGGGATTTGTGTCCACAAAACTATCTAGGGTTGGGTGTAGGAAGTACATGGGGATGGATGAAATTGATTGCCCATGAAAAAAATTAAACAACCTACTAAAAAATCTGTGTCTATTCTGACTCTTAACATTAACATGTCCAAATTACTCCTTGGTTTAAAACTCTATAATGTTGGGCCTCCCCGGTGGCGCAGCGGTTGAGCACTGGGCTGCAAAGCTGCCCACAGCCTCTGCAGCACCGGTTTGATCCCTGGCTGCCGGCGAGGGTCCCACATGGTGCGCAGACCTCTCCTGCCATGCCCGCTGCTCCCCTCAGCAGTGTCCTCCGTCTGTCTGGCTGTTCTCCTCCCTGCTCTGGCTCTGGTGAATTCTCTCACCCACCCACACTTCTGACTGTACCCAGTACTTGTATAAATAAATAAATCTTAAAAAATAAAAAAAACTCTAATGTTTCCCCATAACCAACAGATAACACAAACATATCATACAAGTTTCTGTATAAATCAATCTTAAAAAATGTTTCAACATTATTAATCATCTAGTCACTTGGAATACCAAACCATTCCTGACCATGTCCCTCTATAATTTTACATAAGCTGCTTGATCCATCTAGACTACTTTACTTAGCCTCCCCTATATTGTTTGCCTCCCCAAGGCTTACTCATGCTTTCAGGATCACCCCTCTAAGAAATATTTGTATGTACTGCTTCTCTTAAACACAGGGATATCTTTCCTCAGTGATTTCATGACAAGTGAGACTTACGAATTTAAATACTTAAACACCTGAATATAAGATTTAGCTCAGCCCCTCTCTGATTAACCATTTGAGAACAAGGATTGTGCCATCCCATTCAGTGTTCCCAGCACCATATGCGTGACACTTCAATGGTGTCCAATAAATAGTTGAATAATCAAATGATTACAATTTGAGGAAAATTCATCTGGCAATAAAGATATTAGTACTTGTAAGGTCGGTGCAGGGGGCCTAGTGAGTTCCCCAGGCTGCAGGTCAAAGAGGGGCCTTGAAACGGCAGAGAGAATTCCACCTTTGCCTCAGCTCTGGAACCAGAGGCCTCCACCCAACACAAACAGGACCTGATAGTGATCAACCAGAAACCACAAAAAAAAACCCAACTTCAGTTCTGCATACCCAGTTTCCTGCCTAACCTTTCCTCACCCTATAAAAGGACATCTCCCCCCACAATGGATGCGACTTCTCCGACCCCCATGGGGGTTGGCGAACCTCGTGGCAGGGGTGCAATAAAGTTTCCTGCCTGTGAGAAACTTGACCTGGCTCTTCTATTTATTGCGCAGATCCTTTCAGTACTCTGGTAGGTAAAGATACAAACTATAAAATAAGATTCTATTTTTTACAACACCTTTGTTCCATTTAATTTTTTTTAAAGATTTTTATTTATTTATGCATACAAGAATTGGGGTGCAGACAGAGGTGTGGGGAGTGAGAGGATTCAGCAGAGACAGAGTGGGGAGCACAACAGGCAGAACTATTGAAATACATTTCTAGGGAAGCAGCAGGCAAGACGGGAGAGGTCTGCTGTACCATGTGGGTTAGCTCCTTGGCCGGGGATCGAACTCATGCTGCAACGGCTGGAGCTAGCTCGATAGTGTTGAGACTTTAACCATGTGCCACCAGGGAGGCCTGTGTTCCATTTAATTTTATTCAAATATTTTTGCTAATATTAAAATATTATTCAAATATTTTTGAATATTTTTATTCAAATATTTTTAAAATATTTTTGCTAATATTAAAATATCAAATATTTTTGCTAATATTAAAATATCATGATTAGAGCATAATTTACTTTTTCTAAATGTTCAGGACACTTTTTTTTTTAAAGATTTATTTTTATTATACAAGAATCAGGGTACAGGCCAGATGCGCAGGAGGGTGAGAGGATTAACCAGCGACAGAGCGGGGAGCAGAACAGGCAGACTGGCAAAATACACTGCTGAGGGGAGCCGCGGGCAAGACAGGAGAGGTCTGCTCACCACGTGGGTTGCTCTGAGGCCGGCGGGGATCAAACCAGCGCTTTAGAGGCTGCAGACAGCTTCACCGCGCGGCACTCAACCACCTGCGCCACGAGGGAGGCCCAAAATGTTCAGGAAGCTTAATAAAAGTAAACAATCCAGGCAAAAAATGGGCAGAAGAGCTAAGACACTTCTCCAAAGAGGAAATGAAAATGGCCAAAAGGTAAATGAAAAAAAGTTCAACATCACTTGTAATCAGGGAAGTGCAAATCAAAACCACAATGAGGGCCTTCCTGGTGGCACAAGTTTTCTAAGTTAGAACATTAACTGGGAAAAAATGGAACCATGATATATGGAGTGGAGACACCTGGTTGCATCCATATGAAACTGACCATCTTATTCTTCTCCCCCCACCCCATCACACACATCCCCTTAGAGAGAGCTTCATTTACTAGTGAAGGAATATGCCCCTTGGTGACTGAGAATACTAGCCTTCCTGATTGAAAACAATGAGAAAATTTTACCTGGGACACATGCTCATTTTCCTCAAGGTCAATCTGTTCCCCCTAAACCAGTAACTAGGGTAAATCTCAGTATGCTCTAGGGCAGGGTTTGGCGAGCTACAATTCATGGTTCAAACCTTTCTTGCCACCTGTTTTTTTAAATGGCCTCCAATCCAAGGGGTGATTTTTACATTAAAAAAAAAATGTGTATAGGGCCTCTATGGTGGCCCAAGGGGTCAAGACGCAACCTATGGAGCTATCTGCAGCCACTGCAGCAGGAGTTCAATCCCTGGCTAGCCAAGAAGAAACCCACATGGCACAGCAGACATCCTCTGACTGTGAAATATACTGTTCCCCTCAGCAGTATATTTCAGTCAATCCACCTGTTCTGTTTCTCACTCTGTCTCTGGTGAATCCTCTAACCCCCGCACATCTCTGGCCTGTACCCCAGTTCTTGTATGCATAAATAAATAAATAATCTTTTTTAAAAAATGTGAATATATGTAATGAAATTATGCTTAGCCAATAGTATAAACTTGTTAACATCAATCACTTTTTTTAAAAAGCCACTTACCTTCTTTTCTTCCAGTAAGTCTCCCTCCAGGAGATAATTATAGATTTTCTGGCTGATCTGCATACCTTAAATTGCAATTCTTTGGCCCCAAATAATCCCTGCTTTGTTTTTTTAATGGCCTCCTAAACTTAACACAATAAAAAAAATCTACACTGACACATCATTATCACCTAAACTCCATAAGGTTTTTGACATTTTAAATGGCTGGGAAAAAGTATAACGCAGGAAAATAATGTGAAATTCACATTCCAATGTTTATAAACTTTTATTGAGAAACAGTCATACTCATTTTTTTATATATTGTCTGAGGCTGCTTTTGTGCTACAACAGCAGAGTTTAGTTATTTGTGACAGAGACCATATAGTCTGTAAAACCTAATTATATCTGGCCCTTTACAGATAAAAATTTGTCTACCAAAATCCAGGGATACAGATACACATTATGAGGGAAATAGCTGTCACACCAAAAAATGGCAGGACTCTGATAACAGTATGTTTGCAGAAATCTGGGGAACATGTAGATGAAGGATATGCTAATGATGTCCAACCACGGAAATAGGATATAATTCTACATGGCTCTTAATTTACTACTAGAAATTCCAAGATTAATGTGTTAGCTTATACAACTGGAAGTGGCTCCAATACCTCACTCAGTTGGTTGACTGAAATTTAGACTCAATAGTGACCTACATTTAGTGAAATAAAACTGCCCAAGTTTTCCTGGCAACATGTAAAGGAGGGCAATCCAAAGGCTTAGGGAGAAAAACATTGGATAAATGTTTATCTGTGACCTATGCTGCCTGAGAAGGCCCAGAACACACTCGTTTAAGACACAGAAGTACATTAGTGTGAGGAGCACCTGCACACATTCTTGGAAGCTCTGGTTTTCTGGTTTGAAAAGCTTTATCTGTAAAAAGCCAGCTGTAATATTTTATGTTTTGTAGTCTCTGTCACAACCCTCAGGTACGAGGGGAAATATGGGTTCCCTGTTTTCAACACAGATGATGGGATCCTAGAATAGCAAATGTCAAATGGCAGCACTTGGTCACCAAAGACAAAGTGTGCACATCTACCATTAAAAGCAGCAGGGTTGTATCAGTAATCAGAAAGTCTTGAGTCTTTGGTGGTAGTTAACTGATCAGTGTTCCATAGGCAGTTTACTAATACAGAGATTGATCTATACAATAGAAAAACAAACTCTAAATGTGTGGGTAAAAACTTTTCTTGAAAATTCAAGGGCTCTAAATCCAGTTTCCAGACCCAACTCAATTTGCAAACCCAGAAATCCTTGAGGAAGGATTCTGCACTGTTTCCACAAATACAAATCTTCCTCTAAGCTTCCCCAAAAGCCAATTACTAGAATGAGTGTGGATTAATGAAAAGGAAATATCCAGACCTTTGAGAGATTACTAATTCCTTCGGACCCCAAATGCCACTGTGGCCCACGAAAGTGAGGGTTATAACAGATGATAGTCAGGTTATAATAGATGGAGTGCTCACCTCAAGTCCCACTCACAGTAGACCCAGATACTCCATGAACCATTTTGTGGTTATTTCCTTAGTTCCTGGGCAGATAATCAGAACAGAGCAGTGTAGGAAAGGCAAAACTCCTCCACTGACTGCCCCATCTCAACCTCCCATTACCATTTGGTTGACTCAATCGACAAGGGTCTTTATATTAGGAAAAGCTAAATGGGAAATCCTTATAGCTTCCTCCTCTTCCTAAGATATTAAACCAGAAGCAATACCACACCCTTATGAGAACAAAAGATATTAATGCCACCATCAAAGACTTAAAAAAAGAAAAGGACAGTGATATTTATTACATCCTCAATTAAAGCACATAATAGGCCTGTGCAGAAGCTGGATTGATTTTGGAGTACAACCTTGGATTATCCTAAATTTAGTCAGGAAATTACCTCATCTGCAACATCTTTATTAGAGCAAAACATTACGTTCCAGGTGACTATACTGCTGTTAGCCTGCTTAATGTCTTTTTCCTCCCATCGAATTCACAAGGACCTGCTTTTTATTTGCCTATGAATATTGCTTCAAAGCTATTTAAATTCTCCTAGGATAACAAAACCCACAGAGATGCTGAACTTCATACCATTACCTTCCCCCTCACCCAAAAAAAAACTAAAACCACATAAGCTGCCATATTGACATTACACTAATTCAGTGTGATGACTAGGAATAGCAAATACAGATGCTTAAATAAGATATACCCTTCAAATCAATTATCTGGAACTGAGATTTCCCTCTCAAGATGAATAAGTTCTACAACTTGCTTCAGTAACAATAAAAAAAGAGGTTGTGCTTGCCAGACTCTTTGGATTTTGCAAGTAACATATAACATATTTGAATGTACTTCTTTAAGCCACCACAAAGTTAGCTTAAAGTTCATAGTTTAGAATGGGGACCAAAGCAAGAGTGCTCTGTGGCAAGTATGGGTTGCAGTTCAAACTGCTTTGCCCTTTGGACCTAAAAGATCCAGCAGATCCAATGATAACTTGAAGCATCAATGGCAATTAGGGATGCTAAATGAGGCCTCTAGCAAACAAGAGAAACACAGTCCAAACTTCTGGAGTTTTAGAGAAAATCTAAACTTTCTTCTATAAACAACTATTCCACCTTTTGAAAAATATAATAGCTTTAGGTTTGCTATTGAGCCTTGATAGAGACTAAATGCCTAACCATGGGGTATAATGTAGCCATGTGGCCTAAGTCTCTCATCATAAACTGAATGTTGTCTAACGCAACTCCACAGAGTTGGGCATGTATAGCACCAATCTACCGTCAAGTGGAAATAATATGTAAAAGACCAAATTCAAGCAAGTCCAAAGATGTAAGTCACACAGCAGGTGGCTTAGACTCCTTCTGTTTTCACTTCTGTTACAGTGCCTCATTTCCCTCCACCCATGGCAACAGCCTCCCAAGAGTTCCATATGAATAAGGAAGAAAAACCTCATCTTGTATAAACATAGGTCTGCACAATATGCTGGTATAGATGCTGCATTATAACTCAATTTAAAGGTAATCCTGAAGAATAGTGAAAGAAAATTTTTCCTGTGGGTAGAACTTTGAGCAGTACATTTGTTTGTCCCCTCTGCCTCCATTGAGAGATGGTCAGAGAACAGATTTATACTGATTACAGTTAAGTATTAAGAATTGTGCTGGTTGGTTAAAAACCTGGAAGGAAATATACATGAGTGAAATGATCACAATGGGCAAGGACTAAGATATGTATGTTCCACGTGAAAAATCAGTAAAGGGGATTCACTATAGAGAAAGCTCTCAACAGCCAAATGGACAAAAACACATGGATATCAGTCAGCCTCTTCCCCCAACCACCAAAGTGTTCCCTCAAAGAACCCATGAAAAAGTGGCCATGGGGCAGCAGCAGAGGTGGAGGTTATGCCTGGGAGCAACAACATGGACCTCCCTTAAACAAGGCTGACTTAGCTAAAGCTACTGCCAAGTAACATGACCAACACTGAGTCCCCAAACTGGCACCATATCCAAGGAGATTAACTAGACACTGGTAGTAAGCTGGTTACACTGAACTTCTTCCATTATGGGAGGTGGGGATATGATAGTGGAGGTGGGGGTGGGGAGTAAGTTGGGTTAAAGAGGAACAGAGATTTGTCTTTACTAGAGTAGATGTATTCTGGATATAGATTTGCCTTCTCTAGCCACAGTACTTCTACCAGAAGCACCACTCACAGTTATAAAATGGCTGATCCACCATAATAACATTTCACATAATTGTGCTACTGATCAAGATAGTTAATTTCACGGGAGGGGTGGGGGGGGAGTGAATAAAGGGGCTCATGCCCAAGAAATTAACTGGTCTTATTATACCCTCTCATCCAGAATGGCTGCCCATTGTTTTAAAAGATGGAATGGTTTATCAAAGACTCAGTTACAGTTTTAGTTGGAAGACAACACTCTAAAAGAATGAAGTGTAGCTTTGAATCAGATATGCTTATAGGGTGCTGTCTCCCTCACAGTCAGAATATGTGGATCTGGAAACACGAAAAGGGTAGAAGTGGGTTTTACTCACTATTATATCCAATAACCACAAGGAATTTTTGCTTTCACTCCTAAGAAATTAAAGATCTGGGGCCTCCCTGGTGGCGCAAAGGGTTAAGCACTGCACTAAGAAGCAGTCCGCAGCCTCTGCAGCACAAGTTCCATCCCTGGCCACCAGGGAGCAACCCACATGGCAAGGCAGAACTCTCCTGCCTTTCCCACTGCTCCCCTCCGCAGTGTGTTTCAGCCAGTCTGCCTGTTCTGTTCCCTACTCTGCCTCTGGTGAATCCTCTCACCGCCCCTGCCACATCTCTGGCCTGTACCCCAGTTCTTGTATGCATAAATAAAAAAATCTTTAAAAAAAATTAAAGTTCTGCTTGTTTGGCATCTTAGTCCTCAAGGAAGGAATATAGATGTCTACCAGCATACACACTATGTTTCAACTGAGTTAGAAAATAAGACTTCTACCTGGCCATTTGGGACTCCTTATTCCACTGAAGCAGGGCAGTGGGGATTATAGCTGACATGATTGATACTGATTATCTAAATTGAGTTACTACTACACATGAAGACTATGTCTGGAATTCAGAGGAATCTCAGTTATCCCTTAATAATCCCATGCTAATAAAGAATTAATAATTGAGAATTAACCATTACAACCTAGTATCAGCAAAATGGACGGAAAATTAGAATAACCCCCCCACCCCCAAAAAAGCACACATTACTGAGGAAATCAAAGTTTGAAAAATTTAGGTCATTTCACCAGGTAAAGAACCTCAACTTGCTGAGATTTCTGAGACAAGGAAAATATAAAATGAGCAGTTGAAAAAAAAATTAGTTATGTCTTATGGTCTCTTGGATATTTGCAGAAATAAGAACTGTGATGGATTTATATTTTTTCTCTATTTTGTGTTTATTTGCATATTTAAACCATATCTTTCCTTCTTCCCATTATTATAAGTTGTCAAAACTTAACACAAAAATCAGTTCCTGGGGCCTCCCTGGTGGCACAAGGGATTAAGTGTCAGTACTATGAAGCAATCCACAGCCACGGCAACACGAGTTCAATCTCCGGCCACTGAGGTGACCCACATGGCACAGCAGACCTTTCCTGTCTCACCTGCTGCTCCACTCAGGAGAGTATTTCAGTAGATTCACCTGCTCTGATCCCCACTCTGTCTCTCTGGTGAATCCTCCCACCCCCCACACATCTGGCTTAAACCCCAGTTCTTGCATGCATAAATAAATAAATCTTAAAAAAAGTTATTTGGTGATATATAAAAGCTCAAATGTATGTTGAAAAGTGTATATGGTGGGCCTCCCTGGTGGCGCAGCGGGTTGAGCACAGTGCTGTGAAGCTGTCTGCAGCCTCTGCAGTGCGGGTTTGATCCCGACCGGCCGGCAAGAATCCCACATGGTGCAGCAGACCTCTCCTGTCATGCCCGCTGCTCCCCTCAGCAGTGTATTTCACTCATTCTGCCTGTTCTGCTCCCCACTCCGTCTCTGGTAAATCCTCCCCCCATCCTGTGCCTCTGGCCTGTACCCCAGCTCTTATATAAAATTAAATAAATCTTAAAAAAAAAAAGTGTAGGGCCTCCCCGGTGGCGCAGCGGTTGAGCGCTGGGTTGCGAAGCTGCCCGCGGTCTCTGCGGCGCCGGTTCGATCCCCGGCTGCTCCCCGGCCACCAGAGGAGGGTCCCACATGGCGCGCAGACCCCTCCTGCCGCCCGCTGCTCCCCTCAGCAGTGTACTTCGGTCCTTCTGCCTGCTCTGCTCCCCGCTCTGGCTCTGGTGAATTCTCTCACCCTCCCGCGCTTCTGACTGTACCCAGTGCATGTATAAACAAAAACAAACAAACAAATAAATAAATAAATAAATAAATAAAAAAACATGCCTCTATTAAAAAAAAAAAAAAATTAAAAAAAAAAAAAAAAAAAAAAAAAAAAGTGTATATGGAAGCTAAGTAGACAAAGGGGTAAACTGTGTCAGTTTTCAATTTACTGCTTCTCAGCAATAAATCTCCCCTTCATTGCCTTGTGATAACGGAGCTGGACCCTGCAAACATTTCTCCTTTGCCAGTTGGCATATTAAGTATAGTAGAGGATGGTGATGGGAGGGCCTTCCGTCCTACTTCTGGTGTGCTTTTCCCTTTTCTTGGACCCATTGTGCTCGCTAGTGTTCAGAACACCCCACAGTACACTTACCCCAACATTTTTTAGGCATTACTGTGAGCATCTTCCCACGTAAGTTCCGCCAATGCCTCAAGCTGGCTTACCAGTGATTCAGCAGCTCCTCTATGTAGTCTCCTGATTGCCAAACAGTTGCCTACAGTACCTCAGTAAACATCTTCACCATCCTGTGAAGACATCTCAAGAAACAACTCTGGGGGAGAAGGGCACTCTTCCAAAGCTTAGGGGTAGTAACTGCTCTCTAGAAGTCATTCCTGTATCCTCTAGAGTTTCTTTACTGCTAAGTAGTTAATTTTCTGTTCAAAATTTTGTGGGTGTCTGTCTCTTGACTAGATCTGACTGATACAGATACCAAGAATTTAAAAAAGGTGAGATGGCCTAAATCCACATTATACCAAAAAATGAAAGATCAAGAGATGTTTAACCCAAAGAAACCGAGATCAGATGGCACATGCTAATCTGAAATCAAAAGGTTCTCATGTGCAAGAGGCAGAATATTTGCTGTTCTACACTACTACCGGCAGCACAACAGTAACTATTTTATACAGAATAAATGAAAACAAGAAATACCAAGTTTTATTAACCAGAAATCCAACATCAATACTTAAATTTGCAATTTACACAGCTTTGTACCTTTTCTGCTCTCATTTTATTTTTTTTTTTTTTTTTTTTTTTTCTAATAGAGGCATGCTTTATTTCTTTCTTTATTTGTTTGTTTGTTTTGTTTACACATGCACTGGGCACAGTCAGAAGCACGGGAGGGCGAGAGAATTCACCAGATCTGCTCTCATTTTAAATTGCTGAAAACCGGGGACTACACTTGAAGGGGTAGGGGTAAGCAAATATTGTTTAAAAATGAACAATGATGTAAAAAATAAAAAAATAAAAAAATAAATTGCTGAAAACCCATTCGAGAACCAGCTGTGTCATGCTTTTGCAGTGACAAAGTTTGAAATTAATTTTCTCACAAGAAACAAAAGTTCTTCCCCTTTAGTATGTTTGGAGTTCTTTTAAAGTTTTACCTTCAATTCTGTCCTCTAGAAATAGAGCATCTCCAAAGACACAAGAATACCAGACATGCTCTATAACACCAGTTATAGCCAAATAAACTGTGATTATAAAACCATTTAAATTTTAAAGGGGGGGGGTACTAATGGCCAAACAGAGAATGATTTATTGGCAAAAGCATTTACAGATTGAACCTGGTAAGGACTTTCTATGTGGATATTAATCACCATTTTAATATCTTATATTTATTAACCCCTTCAAGGAATTACAACACACTGAAGTTATGTTCTGTCCTTTAACCAAAGAATTACTTTATCTCTGGTTCTCCTTTTATAGAAAAGGAACTGTCAGCTCAAAGAAAGCAAATAACTTTCCTAACAGACTAAAGTCCTTTCTCAAATATAAACAAATCGCTAAGGGAGACTTATTTCCAAAAAGATACATACCAATAACCTAGCAAAAAGTATTGCAATTATATCAACTTTTTTTCCCCATGTGAGGCCTGATGAAAGAGCCACCTATTCAGAAAAAAAAGCTGGTGAAGAGCAAGGAAGGATGCTTAATCAGACTGCTTATGCAACTTCACAATATACAAAAATTTAAGTCAGTCTGTCTTCTATTTATAGACAAAATGACAAGGGGGCTCACTGTTCTTTTCAATACAACAGTCATTATGGTATAGCCAGAAGTTTATAAATTTTTCAATAACATAGAAAAATCATAGCACATGGTTTTTCACTCATTTGTATTTCTCCTTACTTCAGCAACAAAATTTTGGTCATACACATATTAGCTAGGAAATGAAAAATCATTGCAAACCTAACATTCTCAGGAATATGGGAGTAACACCAGACCAAATGGGCTAAATGGTATATACTCAAGGCTTTGTGATAGAAGAGGGGAGAGGAGATGACTATACAGTGGATAAATTAAAAATTACCTCCCAAATCTCTCCAGGCTACAGAAACACAGTAACGAGATCTATGTGCAAAAGTCCTGATATGCTTTAGAATAACCAGAAAATATAAGATGAAAGAAACACACCTTCGCTACCAGAATGGGATTGCTGGATAATTCTACTTTTAATTTTTTGAGGATCTGGCCTATTTTTTCCTATTTGTACATTTGTACTCACACTGCACAAGTCTCCAATTTCTCTATATTCTTACTAAATGTAACAAAAATATCTGTTTTTTCTCTTTTTTAAAAATAATAGTCATCCTAATAGGTTCAAAGTACAATCTCTTTGGAGTTTTGATTTCCATTTTCCTAATGGTTAACGATTCAGGTCATTTTTTTCATGTGCTCATTGTCTATTTGTGTATCTTCTTTGGAAAATGTCTGTTCAAGTCTTTTGACCACTACAGTGAGTTGTCTGTTATGTTGTGAGTTGTAGGAATGATACATATAATTTAGATATTAATCCCTGATCAGATACATGTTTTGCAAATATTTTCTACCATTCTGTGGGTTGCCTTCTGCTCTACTATAAATGTCCTTTGATGCACGAAAGTTTTAAACCCGTACAAGGGGTGAAGTCTCAGCACTATGAAGCTATCAGCAGCCACTGCAGCAGTAGTTCAATCCCTGGCCGGGGAACAAATCCACATTGGAAGACCTCTACTGTCTCGTCTGCTGCTCCCCCTCGGCAGTGTATTTCAGTGGCTCCACCTGTTCTGCTCCCCAATCTGTCACTGGTGAATCCTCTCTCTCTCTCTCTCTCTCTCTCTCTCTCTCTCTCTCTCTCTCTCTCTCTCTCTCTCTTTCTCTCTCTCTCTCTCACACACACACGCACACCCTCTGGCCTATACCCTAGTTCTTTTTTTTAAAGATTTATTTACTTACACATACAAGAGCTGGGGTGCAGGCTAGAAGTGTCAGGGGTGAGAGAACGGACCAGAGACAGAGCAGGGAGCAGAAGAGGCAGATTGACTGAAATACACTGCTGAGGGGAGCACCGGGCAAAACTGGAGAGGTCTGCTGCATCATGTGAGTCACCTCCCTGACTGGAGATCGAACTCATGCGGTAATGGCTATGGATAGCTTCATAGTGCTGATTCTTAACCTCCTGCACTACCAGGGAGGCCCTTACACCCCAGTTCTTGTATGCACAAATAAAATAAATTTTTAGAAAAATAATAAAGTTCTATGCAGTCCAATTTATATTTAGATTTGTTACCTGTGCTTTTCGTGTCACATTCAAGAAATCATTGCCAGTTCAACGTCATAAAGCCTTTTTCTGTATTTTCTAAGAGTTTTATAGTTTTAGCTTTTCATATTTAGTTCTTTGATCCATTTTGAGTTAATTTTTGAATATGCTGCAAAGAAACCAACTTCTTTGGATGTAGATACCAGTTTTCCTTATACCATTTGTTGAAAAGACTATCTTCTCTCTCTTAAAATGATCTTGGTACCACTGTCTAAAGTCATTTCAACACATATGCAAGAGTTTATTTTTGGACTCTATTCTACTCCGTGGTCTACATATCTAGCTTGAAGTCAGTACCATACTGTTTTGAAAATGGTAGCATGATAGTAAGTTTTGAAACCAGGAAGCATGAGACCTCCAACTTTATTCTTTTCAATATTATTTCAGCTGTTCAGGATCCTATAAGATTCCAAGAGTCTTAAGATGGACTTTTTTTTTTTTTTTTTTAAGATTTATTTATTTATTTATTTATACAAGCACTGGGTACAGTCAGAAGCGCGGGAGGGTGAGAGAATTCACCAGAGCCAGAGTGGGGAACAGAACAGGCAGACTGACTAAATACACTGCCGAGTGGAGCAGCGGGACCCTCGCCGGCGGCCGGGGATTGAACCGGCACTGCAGAGGCTGTGGGCAGCTTCACAGTCCAGCGCTCAACCGCTGCCAGGGGAGGCCCAAGATGGACTTTTCAATTGATATTTTTACCCCAAAAGTGGTTTGAATTTTTGAGGGAAAACATCCATCCTTTGAAAAAGTATTGTAAATATTCCTTCCAGAGACTGACATTTCACTGTTGTTTTGGAAGTTCCTGGAAGCTCAGTTGGAGTAATCATTTGCATCCTCTTTTCTATACTGGAGAAATTTTCACAAGAAATAAATCCTCAAATATTTATGTAAAAATCATTAAAATTATATTATTCAATTTTCTTCTTTAAAAATTAGGATGAGAGTACCAAAATACAAGTAGCAAAAACTAACTAAATTGAGAAATTGTCAATTCAACAATAATTGCTGGAGACTTCAATACCCCACTTTCAGTAATGGATAGAATAACTAGACAAAACACCAACAAGGAACAAAAAACCTGAACAACCTAAAAACTAACTAGACATAACAGCAGAATACACGTCTTCTCAAGTATACATGAAACATTCTCCAGGTCAGATCATATGTTAGGCTATAATACAAGCCTGAATATATTCATTGAAATCACGTAAAGTATGTTCTCCATCCACAAAGGAAAGAAATTATCAAGCAATAACAGAAAGTAGTTAGGGATATTCACAAATATGCAGAAATTAACAACATACTGCTAAATAACCAATAGGTCAAAGAAAGTAGAAATTGAGATGAATAAAAATGGAAATGCAACATATCAAAATTTATGGGAGCAGCTGAAGCAGCGCTTAGTGAGAAATTTATAGCTGCAAATACCTCTATTAAAAGGGGTAAACAAGGAAAGGAGGAAAGAATATGCATTGGAGCAAAGAAAGTTTGTTCAATAAATGGTGCTGGGAAAACTGGGTTGCTACATGCAAAAGAATAAAGCTTGACTACTACCTCACACCATACACAAAAACCAACTCAAAATGGATTAAAGACCTAGACATAAGACCTGAAACCATAAAATACATAGAAGGAAATATTGGTGAAACACTATATGATATGCACATCAAAGACATATTTACAGACACATCACCCAAAGCAGTGATAGAGAAAGCAAAGATAAACAGCTGGGACTACATCAAATTAAAGAGCTTCTGCACAGCAAAAGAGACAATAACAAAAACAAAGAGAAACCCCACCGACTGGGAGAATATTTTGGCACACAACACTAATGATAAAGGACTGATCACAAAAATCTGCAAAGAGCTGATGAGACTCCACAAAAACAAAGAAAATAATCCAGTCAAAAAATAGGCAGAAGAGCTAAAAAGAAACTTCTCTGAAGAGGAAATGCAAATGGCCAACAGGCATATGAAAAAATGTTCAACATCCCTTGTAATCAGGGAAATGCAAATCAAAACTACCATGAGATACCATCGTACACCAGTGAGAATGGCACATATTTAAAAAACTAGCAACAACAAATGTTGGCAAGGTTGTAGAGAAAAAGGAACTCTCCTGCACTGTTGGTGGGAGTGCAAACTGGTCCAATCACTATGGAGAGCTGTGTGGAGATTTCTGGACCTACTAAACATAGAGCTTCCATATGATCCAGCCATTCCACTCCTAGGTATTTACCCAAAGGACACAGAAACATTAATTCCAAAGAGCACCTGCACCCCTATGTTTATAGCAGTACTCTTTACAATAGCTAAGCTTTGGAAACAACCCACATCCCCCAAAATAGATGACTGGATCAAGAAGATGTGGTACATATACACCATGGAATATTACGCAGCATTCCAAAAAGATGAACACATGCAATTTGCAGCAACATGGATGGCGCTGGAAGGGATCATGCTCAGCGAAATAAGCCAGAAAGAAAAAGAAAAATAACGGATGGTCTCACTCATAGCAGGAATCTAGAAAACTTAAGTAAGGGACAGGAAAAAGAATAACTATAAGAAAGTAAAAATCGGGCCTCCCCAGTGGCGCAGTGGTTGAGCGCTGGGTTGCGAAGCTGCTCGCGGCCTCTGCAGCGCCGGTTCGATCCCCGGCTGCTCCCCTGCCACCGGAGGAGGGTCCCACATGGCGCGCAGACCTCTCCTGCCGCCCGCTGCTCCCCTCAGCAGTGTACTTCGGTCCTTCTGCCTGCTCTGCTCCCCGCTCTGGCTCTGGTGAATTCTCTCACCCTCCCGCGCTTCTGACTGTACCCAGTGCATGTATAAACAAAACAAACAAACAAACAAACAAATAAATAAATAAAACATGCCTCTATTAAAAAATTAAAAAAAAAAAAAAAAGTAAAAATCAAAATCAACAAACAACTATGAACCAGAGACACTCTATGGAGGGTGGGGGGCAGGAGGGGAGGGATTGGGATCAAAATAAGGGGATTGCAATTGTATGGGGAATATAAAAATAAAAAAAAATTATATAAAAAAAAGGGGGAGCCTCCCCGGTGGCGCAGCGGTTGAGCGCTGGGTTGTGAAGCTGCCTGCAGCCTCTACAGCGCAGGTTCAATCCCCGGCTGCTCCCCGGCCACCAGAGTTGGGTCCCACATGGCACGCAGACCTCTCCTGCCGCCCGCTGCTCCCCTCAGCAGTGTACTTCGGTCCTTCTGCCTGCTCTGCTCCCTGCTCTGGCTCTGGTGAATTCTCTCGCCCTCCCGCGCTTCTGACTGTACCTAGTGCTTGTATAAATAAATAATAAATAAATAAATAAAATATTTAAAAAAAAAGGGGGGGTAAACAAGGGCCTCCTTGGTGGCACAGGGGATTAAGCACTGCACTATGAAGCAATCCACAGTCTCTGCAACATGAGTTCGATCCCCAGCTGGCCAGGGAGCAAGCCACATGGTGCAGCAGACCTCTCCTATCTTGTCTGCTGTTCCCCTCAGCAGTGTATTTCAGTCTGCCTGTTCTGTTCCCCACTCTGTCTCTGGTGAATGCTCTTACCTCTCGCATCTCTGGCCTATACCCAAGCTCTTGTATGCATAAATAAATAAATCTTTAGAGGGGGGAGTAAACAAAACTACAAATAAGTAACTTAACCTTCTACCTTAAGAAACTAGGAAAAAGGGCATCCCTGGTGGCACAAGGGGTTAAGTCTCAGCACTATTAAGCTATCGCCAGCCACTGCAGCATGAGTTTGATCCCCAACCAGGGAGCTAAACTACAGGGCGCAGCAGACCTCTCCTTTTCACCTGCTGCTCCCCTCAGCAATGTATTGCAGTAGAGCTGCCTGTTTTGCTCCCACTTTGTCTCTGGTGAATCCTCTTACCATGCCCCCACCCCCACACCTCTGTCCTATACCCCAGTTCTTGTATGCATGAATAAAAATAAATTTAAAAAAAGAAACTAGAAAAAAAGAGAACAAACTAAACCCAAAGCAAGCAGAAGAAAGAAAATATTAGAATGCAAACAAATGAAACAGAAAGTACAAAAAACGAGGGGCTTCCCTGGTGGTACAAGGGTTAAGATGCAACCTATAAAGCGATTTGCAGCCACCGCAGCACAAGTTTGATCAGGCCAGGGAGCCTGGGAGGGAGCTAGCTGGCCAGGGAGCTACCCACATGTCGTTGCAGACCTCTCCTGACTTGCCAGCTGTTCCTCTCAGCAGTGTATTTTAGTCGATCTGCCTGTTCTGTTCCCCACTCTCTCTCTGGTGAATCCTCTCACTCCTGCCCACACCTCTGGCCTGTACCCCAGTTCTTGCATGCATAAATAAATCTTAAAAAAAAAAACTCAACAAAACCACAAACATCAATTCCTTGAAGAATTGACCAAACTGACAGACCTTTGGTTAGGCTAGTTAAGAAAAAGATGACTCTATTTACTAAATTCAGGAACAAAAGAGGTGCATTTACACCAGTTTTATAGAAACAAAAGGGTTTATAAGCTAATGCATAAGAACTTGATTGATTAACCTAGAAGAAATGGAAAAATTCCTAGAAAAAAAGAAACTACTGTATTTGATCCAAAAGGAGAACATAAGGATGGAGAATTCCAAAACTAATAATTCCTCCGGTCAGTTCTACAGTTTTTAAAAGTTAGGACTGGGAATTAGTGCCATGATTGGTGGAGTTCCTCCAAGTTTCTCTGTATAGATAGAATTCAAGAATCATCCTCTATGGTAAAGCCTAAGGCATCCAGCGATGGTTGTAGAATCCAAATGCATATAGATGTGATTTGACAGCACTTTATACCAACCAAACGAGAGTTTTCTGCCCCACACTATCTCTGATGCCAGAGACAAGACAGTGCCAGTAGCCTGGCACTGCAGAAGTGGAAACTGAGGAGTACAGTAGAGTTAATTAAGAGACGGTAAATGTTCAGTAAATACTACCCAGTTTCATAACTCAGGTGGAAAATTCTGATCCATTTTTCCCCCTGCAGTGACTAATACTTCATTGTATTGGGTTTTCCTGTTTCCAATTATACTTTCCTAGTCTCCCACCTTTGTTTCCTGGGATCAGTTCTCAAAATAAATAGTCTGGATTTTCTACCAGTGATGCCCCAAAAAGGCCTTAAAACAGGCCTTAAAAGGTCTACACCTTCCCACTGCTTTTCTGATGTTTAAGAAGATCCACCATGATATAACATATTTTGGTAGAAAAAGTATAGGGTTTGTCCGACTAGGTATACTTTCAAGCTCTATTACTAACCTAACTTCAGCTTCTTCAAATTAAAGAGATCTACTGTTTTACATTCAAAAGAGGTTTACAAACTTATCCTTATTATTGATGAGATGTATCAGAGAGAAATGAACTGTTTGAGTCAAGATTCAAGTAAAAATACAAGATTAATTTACAGTAGTTATGTGTAAATGTCTGTAGTTCTGTGAGTAAAAATCCTCTTGTCTCTGGTAAAGTATGGCTCCATGTATAATGTTTTAATTTTTCTTAGAAAGGAAAATGTTTTACATGCTACTTGAGGAGTTAAAGCAAATATCCTGTTTCTATATGTGCCTTTTGGCATAGTGTAGAGTTTCATTTTATATAGAGAAGCAAATCATATAAACAAAGTTATGGTTAAAAAGTAGAGCAAACTTACAGCTCATGAAATTATTTTGTCTTATTCAAATTCAAGACTACACAAATTCAAGACTAATGACTCACAGTATAATTAAATGCTTTGATTAGATAAAGGCTCTTAAGTTCAGTCCATAAGCTGGATTCAAAGGAGCACTAAACACCCTAGAAGTAAACATGCTGTTTACTTGCTGTTTACTGTGGATATTTCTGCGTTCTATTATTTTTATCAGAAAGCAGAAACAGAAATTAAGAAACACTAGGTACTGGTATTTTACTGATACATGCAACTCCTAGGGAAATCAAAGGAAAAAAATTAATGTTTTATTTCAGGATTCTGAAAGAAGTGGGTGGGAAGAACTCTGCATCTAGGAACACAGTGTGCAGCTTTGTCTTACTCCATTTATGGGCTGGCCACCTTATGGGTTCGCAGTAATAGCTACCCAGAAACTGTAACATTAAGGTTTATTCCTCTGATAAGATTTCACATTTTGGAATATTCAGGATTTTTCTAATTCTTTTTTTTTTTAAAGAAAAAATAATTTTTTTTTAAAGAAAGATTTATTTATTTATTTATACAAGCACTGGGTACAGTCAGAAGCATGGGAGGGTAAGAGAATTCACCAGAGCCAGAGCGGGGAACAGAACAGGCAGACTGATGAAGTGCACTGCTGAAGGGAGCAGCGGGCGCACAGGAGAGGTCTGCTCGCCATGTGGGACCCTTGCCGGTGGCTGGGGATTGAACAGGCGCAGCCTCTGCAGCAGGCAGCTTCGCAGTCCAGCGCTCAACCGCTGCGCCACCAGGAAAGGCCCAATTTTTCTAATTCTAAATCCTTTGTATTCTAGCTGATGATGCAAGAAGCAGTGAAGAAACACCAAGGATACCTTATGCATCATTCTAAAAAAGCAGTTTTACAGTGGGGCCTCCCTGGTGGTGCAAGGGGTTAAGTCTCAGCACTATCAAGCTATCAGCAGCCATTACAGCATGAGTTCAATCCCCAGCCAGGAAGCTAACCCACATGGCACAGCAGACCTCTCCTTTCTCACATGCTGCTCTCCTGAGCAGTGTCTTTCAGTCAGTCTTCCTGTTCTGCTCCCCACGGTCTCTGGTGAATCCTCTCACCTCCCACACCTCTGGCTTATACCCCAGATCTTAGATGCATAAATAAAATTTTTTTAACTTTTTTTTTGTTTCACTGCTGGTATGACCTGAGGGTTTTATTTCCCATCATATTCAGAACAGTTATCACAGTAATCTATTCTGACCACAACAGAAACCACTAATAACACTGCCTTTTGTGGAGCACTTAGTGTACTGCATCTAGCCCCAGGCAATGTAAATAATAGTAACTTGTCTCTGTGGCAGCACAGAGGTTTATTCCACAAATAATTTGTGGTTAAGTGTTGTTAAGTCTTCACTGTAATGGAATAGCATCAATATTAAACAGAGCAACAATCCACTTTTACATGACTCTGTATCTTTGTCCAGAATCCTCTCTAATCTCCCAGACCCACCACATTATTAGTTCGAAGAGGGAAGAAGCCAACTGTAGCCACACCTCATTTCACTTTTGTTAAAATGCATATATATAAGATTTAAGAATTGTCCCCATCACCAAAAGCTTTAATTCTAGGGTATCTATAAGAAAACCAGAATTGTGAATTATTTATTATAATATTTAAATTTGTGTGCTTCAAAGCTAAAAAAGACTAGAGCTCTACAAGGAAAGCTAAGAACATTAAATTAAAGCTTTCTTAATAAAAAGAAGTGTTCACCAAACTAAAAAAAAAAAGTCTTTTATGCCACGCAAATTACTTTAGGCATAGAATTCTTACAATGGTTTAATTCATTCAACATACTACATTTGCAAATCTATGTACCATAAAGAAACATTAACCCAGAATGGTAAGGAAACCAAGCAATCCATTTAATTTTTCCCAATACATAGCATACTAGATTATCAAATAATAAAGTAACAATATACTGTTGAATATAACAAGTTTTATTTGATAAGTTATGAAAAGTTTTGGAATAACTTCTTATTGCTACTCTGCCAACTGTCTTTTTCACCAGATGCCATAAAATATCAAACAGTCATTTGGGCTTCTTAGTATCGCTAACAGATTCTGGATAACAGGGAGTTTACACTGAGAATCAAAAATGACAAAGTAACTAAAAGAATGTAGAAAAAGGAAAAACCCCACACAATTATTATAGGTGGGAAGAGAAGCTTTGTCAGACTGAGAACTCATGCCTCAGTTTTTATTTACAAAACTCATCTTAGTCATATTATACTTCAATAATTAAGACCCCAACCAAATCCAGTTCATAGGTGTTAATGTAAGACATTTATTAGTGTAGATTATTTAGCACAATGATCACATAAAAATGTTCCAAGATACAAATCGTTGAAGTCAATGTCACCAAAAAAAAAAAAGGAAAAAAAACACACTTAGGTGCATGAACAAAGTTATAAAAATATTATTTAAAAACAAAATTATAAAAAAAGAGAGAGAGATTGCATATAAGACAAATTACATTTCAGCAGAGCAATCCTCACTAGTCCGGTCACCTCACCAGTGAGATATTGGACCACGCAGGTATAACCATCATGGCAATACAGCATTTAATTATAGGACTGGATACTTCATATGAAGCTATATATGAAACATGAAATTATTTCTATCAAAATTAAATATCCAACTGAAACAGAGAGAGCTGATAATATATACCAAAATTTAGCTAGCTATTAGTAGGAAATTTCAACAATATCATAAAGTCAAAAGGAAAATGCTTGGGAAAAAAATCTTCAAACACAAATAAACATAACAAATGGAAATAAAAGCGGAAAAAAATCAATGTCAACAATGAAATGTGAGTGTGTGCCTTTGACCACAGCCACAGGAGCACTGCATCCAGGCTGCGGAGACTCATTAGGATAGAAAGATGTCAAAAGCGTTTTTTTAAAAGTTAACACTACCAGTTTTGAAAAATTCTCTGGCCAAAAAAAAAAAAAAATCACACATCCAAGTAAAAAGAAACTGTTTTATTTGATGATATGCTCTACTATGGTAGGAGTTTTTATATTTTGTAACTATTTAAAAGGTAACTGTAAGTTCTTCTCTCTAGAACTTAAGAGTGAGTCCCTTTAGTGCTTTCTCCCAAGAATCCACAGAAGGAATTTTTTGCAGAGAAATCAATCCTATGATCAGAAGAGGACATGCTTCCTAATTTCCAAAAGTCAAGGCAGAGGCTCAATTTAAACTTACATAATATTATGACTTTATAATTTCAAGAGTTTTGTATCAGAAGATCTAAAATAATGTACATCTTGAAATCTTCTTCAGAACCTGATTCCATTTCTTTACTTTAATCTGAAACAATGAGTAACGTGGCAATTTCAAAAACCTTCATAATCAGTAAGAGGACTGAAAATTTAGGATTATTTCACAGTCCACATCTTAAACCAGAACTCCTCTAAGATTTCAAAACACAGCCCATGGTTTTTGTATCCTACTTATAAAAATATCAAAGCTTAGCAACACTGGTGGCTTGGATAAGCCTCATTGGCTACAATACTGCCAGTGCGTAAAAGTAATCAAAGCATATCATCTGAAAAGATTCACAGTACTTAACCCAAATAGTTTCAGATTTTTTTTTAGCTATTAGATTGAAAAAATGAGGAACAGTAAATCCCACTGAGACCATCCTCAGACTGTGAGAATTATAGAATTATAAAGACTAATGTAGATGGCAAAGGACCTGACACATAGATCTTCATGTGTGATCCGCCAATCCTATCATATGCTGCACAGAGGCACCACCAGAGCTAAAAAGGATATTAATTGTTAATTGAGTTTGAGTTTATTCTATGAGATAATAATTTCATTAGAAATCTGATGAATTGGTTGTGGTTCTTCAAGTTGTCACAATTTAGTTTCATTCTTGCCTTGTTACAGAAAAAGTTATTTTTTATCTAAATCAACTTGTTGATTTATAGTTGTTCTAACAAGATTCCATTTTTGTTGCAGTTTTCAATTGTTATTTTGAGATTGCATGATCACACAAAAGTAATTTTAATTATAAAATTTCATACACAATAGTACGGTTGTCAAATTTTCAAGAGAATCTAAGCCTAGTCAAACAGATCAAAATTTCATAATAGAAATAATTTCAGCCCACCCTGCAAATAATAAAGGATGATTTAATTTGAGGAAATATTTTTCAAAGTTTCAGAGCTAATTTAACTTAGAAAACTTCAAATTAGTCATCATTATTCATATTTTAGTGAGGTTGCGAGAAAGAGCCTAAATGATCATCCTTCCTTAAAAGCAAGGTCACAGAGGGAGGAATGAGAAAGAGGAAAAGGGAGGCTCACTGCAGTACTGGTGGACTCAATCCCTTTATGAAAGCACATGTTCTCATTTGGTGTCAGAATACCCTGGTTCATGTTGAAGAACTGAAGATCAAATGAAAAAGGCCAACTGAAAATGTTGAACAAAAAGAAAAATATGAGATGAACTAAGTGATAAAATGAGTTTTAAAGAACAAGAAAAAAAAGACATTAGAATAACCTTTACCAAAAAAAAAAAAAAATACTAAAACGAATTCATCTTCTACTTTGTGCTCACAAAGGGAAAGGAGGTCCCATCAAGCCCTGCAGGGCACAAAAGGAAGTAGGTGGTTTGCTCAGGCATCAGCAGAATTAGGCCCCGAAGAACTACCCTCAGCTTCTTCTATATGGTGTCCAGGAAGGAAAAGCAAAGCTCTGCAAAATGCTGCAGGTTTTAGAAGTGTAACGGTGCTTAGGAAAGATCACTGGTCTGGTGTTGCAGCAGCCCCAGTGTTGAGACACACGCTAGGCTTCTAGGAGGAGAAAAATAGGAAGGGAGGAAGAAGTAGGAAGGGGAAGGAAAGGGTAGAAAAGCACAGGTTATTAGTAAACAGCAAGTTCAAAACAGCAAGATGCTCATAAATCCTTTATACACTATCAGTGGAGATGGTCTGCTCATAAGAATACAGGTAACATTCTGAAGGAAACAGAAATAGGAGTTTTCAAAATGCCACTAAACTACACGTTCCAGTTAGTGTTGACCAAATTAGAATGAAGTCAACATGCTCCAAAAACATGCACTCTTCACCCTGGCCCCCTCCCTATTCCTTCCCATGCACGAATGGAGCATGAATATTTTCAGTAAAGCATCTGTTTTAATACAGTTAAGTGAACTAATTCAGAACTCAAACATCTTCACAGGTACACAAACTATATTCTGCCCAAAGATGGAGCAGTGCCCAACAGCAGAAGGACATGCTCTTCTAACACCACTGGGCAGTTTCTGAACAGCCTGGCTCTCAGAAGTTCCCACCAGGGAACTATGTCTTGAAACAGCAAGGGTCAGGCTGTATGTTATCCCTGTTCTTTTTTCCTGCACTATTAATATTTGGCAATGAGAAACAATTGCTACATGAAGTTTGGGTCTCTTCTGGTCAGACAACATCCTGCTGGAATAGAGATCTCCACTAAAGTTTGATAGCTGTTTCCCTCGTGGATAGAAGCAGTCTTCACCCTTTCAACTGGCTAATCAAATCAGTTCCCTCCAGTCTTGCATTCCCTAGCACTGCCTCCCACATAAAGCAAATTAATTTATTATATTTTTAAATTTTATGTTCAAGCTCCCTCTTTAATCACAGGAACATTTCTATAAATGTTTTTTGAAGCCAAATTACGTAAATGACAGGCCTCAAAGTGGCCACAAAAAAGTCTATACAACTAAGACTATCAAAGAAATACAATATTTCCGTTCACAAACCTGGAAGGTAAGGTAGCACTTCTGATTGTTTCTAGATTTCAAAAGTTACTAATCTATGAGTTGCTAAATAAGGATGCTAATATCATTGGGGTAAGTTAATAATCACAATAAATAGAACATAGTCATCATTAAACCTGAGGTACAAAAATATATACAAAATTTCTAAAAATCACAGAATAAAAAGCAAATCCTGGGATAACTGCTTGCAAACAGAGGCTTTTGGGAAGCCTTAGAAACCAAGAAATCCTGTGACAGATCAAGGAAAGGCTTATCAAGGCTGAGGCTCCATACAAGAGTCACTATAATAGTACTTACCCAGACTGTAATAAAGTGAAGCAAAAGTTTATGCCCCAGTTAAGAGCATACTCTGCTGCAGATGACAATGTGCTTGAGCATTAGAAGTCTACTCTCTGGATCAACAGTATGAGTCTGAGCACAACTGCAAATTAAGTGCAGTTATTTATAAAAATCCAACATAACTCATATCAGCTACCCAAGAAAACATTTAGATAGCAAACACATCCTGTGGGATCCTGCTTTCCTTTGAGAATTTTGCTCCTGGGCAGATACTGGGGTTGGGGAAGGGGATGCAGGAAGTTGTGCTAGTTAGGAGATGGGAATCTATAGGAACTCTTAGTCCTAGTCCTAGCTGACAAAATATCAAACTCTAGAAAGGGTTAGGAGTTAAAAGTTAGAAAGATTTAAAAAGTAACAGTTAAAAGAAAAGTAAAAGAAAAATAGGGCAAACAAGAAAGGAACTTTTAATTTGTAGTTCAAATGTTTTCTAACACTAGCTGTGGAAAGCAAACTAAGTGCACAGTGTGCATTTAGGGAAGAGACCTGCCTACAAAGCTGTAGTAGCCAAAGGTCCCCAGTGTAACATTTCGGTGATCATTCTGCATCTGCAAGTATATTTTTAAGGTTGATTTAGCTTCTGTATGATACAATTACAACAAACATTCAAAGACTATCAAAGGAAATTTACTCTTCTTTTTCCATTGATGAAGATTTTTGTGGCAGATGCCCTGGATTTAAATATATCCAACAAGAAACAATAATATCCTTGGAAGAAATAATCTAGATGCTTCCACTAACAATCCTCCTCAAAGGAGCTTATTAACATGTTTACTGCGGCTGTTTTCAGCCACATATTTGGGGAATCCTAAGAACCACTTACCTGTAGAATCATTTCCTCCTATTCCATGATCACCGTTGGCTAGCACTGCTGGTTTAGAAGATGGAGGACCTGCAACAACCACAAATAATTATCCATTGCGACAGATCCACTATTTGTGACAGAAAAACAGATCTATGTCTACTAGAATTTGTGTCACTCTTCATAACACTGGCTTAAAGTACATAAAGAGCTATCAAATTTTAAAGATCCAATAAAAGGAAACCCAGTGACAAAGAATAGAACTGAGCCATTGATGTCCACACGGTGCCCAAGTTCTGTTAATATCCCCACTGGAGAAAAGGTCTTCCTAAATGCAAGCCAATGTCTTTTCAGCTCTGTAAACTGTCAAAGATTACCTTATACTCAATAAAAACATCATCAAGTCCTATGGTTTACAATCTATGATTCAAATAAAATGTTTCAAGCACACAGAACCATTTAAAATAACCTCCACATAAATGTCCAGGGCACCATCATTGTTCCTGTACATGAGAATTATGCAGAGGTCATCAGAAGCACTTCTAGAAGCAGAGGAGTTTTTGTTCTTTTTTTAATTTTAGTTATTCTAATAGGAGTGTTTTGGGATCTCATTCCCTAATAACTAAAGATGTTAAACATCTTTTCATGTGTTTATTTGTCATCCCTTTATTTTCCTTTGGTGAATTGAACAGTCAATTTTTTGGACTATTTTTCAATTGGTTGTTTCCTTACCATTGACTTGTAAGAATTATATTATATATTCTGGCTACCAATCCTTTATCAGGTGAATTTTGCAAATGTTTTCTCCCAGTCTTTACCTTGTATTTTCATTTTAACTGTGTGTTTTGAAGAGTAAAAGTTTTACTTTTTTAAAAAAGTTTAATAATAACGTGGCTTCAGAGGACATCTTAAATCATTTAGCTAAGACCAGGGAGGTTACAGAAGAAAGGGGAGGTCAATTAGGGAGGTTATCAGGGAAGGCACAGTAGACAAAAGTATGCAAATTTAATCCTGCCTTCTCCACTGAAAAGAGCTAGAGATTAGGTCTTTCTAGTACACACCCTTACAGAAGTATATCTTTTGTTTTGTTTTGTTTTTTTTAAGATTTATTTATTTATACAAGCACTGGGTACAGTCAGAAGCACGGGAGGGCGAGAGAATTCACCAGAGCCAGAGCAGGGAGCAGAGCAGGCAGAAGGACCGAAGTACACTGCTGAGGGGAGCAGCGGGCGGCAGGAGAGATCTGCGTGCCATGTGGGACCCTCACCCTGTGGCCGGGGATTGAACCGGCGCTGCGGAGGCTGCGGGCAGCTTCGCAACCCAGCGCTCAACCGCTGCGCCACCCGGGAGGCCCCAGAAGTATATCTTTTTTAAAAGCAACGTTGACCCACCCTTCATATTCCCTCCCATTAAATCAGACTTTTGCCGGGCCTCCCCTGGTGGTGCAGCGGTTGAGCGCTGGGTTGCGAGGCTGCCCGCAGCCTCTGTAGCTCAGTTCCATCCCCGGCCACCGGTGACGGTCCCACAAAAAAAAAAAAAAAAAATCAGACTTTTGCCAAAAAGGACATATTTGGGGATGGCAGATTTTTGCTTCCCTATACAAGCAAGGAAATCTAGGAAAGAGCTGGATGTTTTAGAGATGTAGAACTGGAAACCATCTCTAAGCACAACAGGGGTTCAGAGTAAAGGCAAATACTTCAAGATAATACTGGAAGATGGTGGTTAAAGGGGAAACCTGGAGGTTTTCCCTTTGTGGATAAATATTGCAGGTAACTACAGGGTCTCCCTTGGTGGCGCAGGCAGTTGAGCGCAGTGCTGTGAAGCTGTCCGCAGCCTCTGCAGTGGCGGTTCAATCCCAGCTGGCTGGCAAGGGTCCCACATGGCGCCGCAGACCTCTCCTGTCGTACCCCTCAGCAGTGTATTTCATCAGTCTGCCTGTTCTGTTCCCTGCTGTCTCTGGTGAATCCTTTCACCCTCCGGCACATCTGGCCTGTACCCCAGTTCTTATATGAAAATAAATAAATAAATCTTAAAAAAATATATATTGCGATTAACTATAAAGCAACAGATTTTTTTTAAGATTTATTTTTATTTATTTATGCATTTAAGAACTAAGGTGTAGGCCAGAAGTGCAGGGGGTGAGAAGATTCACCAGAGACAAGAGTGGGGAGCAGAACAGGCAGCTCTACTGAAATACACTGCTGAGAGGAACAGCAGGCAAGACAGGAGAGGTCTGCTGTGCATCCTGGCCGGGTTCAAACTCATGCCACAGTGGCTGGCGATGCTTGATAGAGCTGAGACTTTAACCCCTATGCCACTGGGAGGCCCCAAAGCAACAGATTTTTAAACTTTCATGGGGGAAGACAGGGTCCTGCTTGTCCTTCAATGATTATCTTCCAAATATTTATTTTTCAGTAATCATACTTGCATTTTTCATAGAGTACATGGTCTACATAGAGTTACTTAGAAAGCTGTGATGAACACAACCGCCTTATAAACATGCCAACCATATGGCTGCCATTTGCTTATATTAGACTGTTCTGAAACCTGGATAGCAGTTCCCCAGATACCCACAGGGCCAACTTTGTCCACTTCATTATAAATGGGCTTTGAAAACAACAGCTGGTATTTTCCATAAGCAAGTAAATCTGTATCACAGTACCCAACATCAGTTAGGCCTAGAAGAGGTGATCCTTCTGTCTTCCATCCTACTTGGTCTACAATCTTTCTTGGCAACAAGTACCCAGCCTCTAGGACCTCAAATCCTAGTCCCTGCATCTCCTCTCTTAATATTTAATCTAAGGAATACTGCTAAGTGTAGATAATTTTGATGCAAATATGCTCATTGCATTATGTTAACAAAAACTATACAACCAAATGTTCAATGGTAGGAAAAATAGTTACAACTACATTTTTAAACCAAATACGGCAAAAATTACCAAAGTGGGACAGTAGGGGAGGAGAGGGAGGTTTGTTTTTCTGCAATGACAATGTACTGTTACTTTGATAAAAGTCAGATTTTGAAAACAGATTGTGTACATATGGCACATGGTAAAGACCTTTTTGTCTAATGCAAACACAAGAATTAAGGCAGAGTAGAGCTACTTCATGTTTCTGTAGCTGGTGAACCCAAGTACCTCAATTAACTGAAATCTGCTTTCCATCAGCAAGACTGTGACAGTTCCACCACTGAACATGTGGGAGATTAAAAGTTTTAAATTTGGGGCCTCCCTAGTGGTGCAGGAGTTAAGTCTCAGTGCTGTCAAGCTAGCTATCAAACTATCACCAGTCACTGTGGTAGGAGTTCAATCCCTGGCCAGGGAGCTACTACCCACATGGCACAGCAGACCTCTCCTGTCTTGCCTGTTGCTCCCCTCTGCAGTGTATTTCAGTAGATCTGCCTGCTTTGCTCACCACTCTGTCTCTGGTGAATCCTCTCACTCCCCGTACCTCTGACCTATATATGCCCCAGTTCTTGCATGCATGCATAAATAAAATAGATCTTTAAAAAAAAGTTTTAAATTTTGAAGAAAACTAATTGATCATTTTTTCTTTCATGCTTTTGGTGAGGCATGCAAGAAGTCTTTGCATTTTGTATACAGTATAAGAGAAACATCTAAGTGCATAATTTTGCATGTACAACATCAAATTGTTCCTGTATCATTTGTTGAAAAAATTATCCTTATTCCACTAAATTGTCTTTGCAACTTTATGAAAATTAATTAATCATGTTATGTATAGGCCTAATTCTGGACTCTTCTCTTCCACTGCCCTCTATGCCTGTGCATTTTATCAATACAACATCATCTTGATGTTGTATTGTAAAAAGTCTTGAAATGAGGTATGTGAGTCCTCTAACTTTGGTCTTTTCCAAAATTGTTTTGTGTATCCTAGTTCCTCTGATTTTTCATATAAATTTTAAAATCAAGTGGTGATTTATATAAAAACCCTGACGGGATCTTGATTTAAATACATAGATTATATGGATCAATTTGTATACACAACCTTTCTTTAAAAGCTCTAACTATATCTAAGTGTAGATAATTTCAGCAACCTCACTAGCTCCACAGTCAATCTGCCAACTAAAGAGTTTCCTATGAATCATATCAAGAATATCAGAACTATTTTTCACAAGACAGGAGAAAATCTAGAATGCATGCTACTAAAATATAAAATATAAGATTTTACTTTGGAAGTGAACAAATGACTCTGTCTAACTTTCTGGCTCCCACATATTTAAGGCAGGAATCTTGAAACAACTCAAGATTATTTATTCTGTTATCTGAGAGGAACAACTAAAAATAACAGACTAAAAGACAGTACCAACTAGGTGGAAGAAGAAAAGGGTAAATAAAGGAATGAAAGAAAGACAATAGACTTTTATTAAATACCCACTATGCACCACGTACCATGCACCATGCTAGGGCCTCACATACTGTGTTTTATTTATCCAGAGAGATGTCAAGTATGTTCTAGCTGTTATTTATAGCAAATATGGGAGAGAACATATGCCAAATATGGGATAGAACATATCTGGCACAAATAAATTCCCTATTACATTCACACAGTAAGCTTAAAAATTTATTCTTCCAAGCTCAAGAAGGCTAATTTTTAAAATTTGTCTCACTTTAAAATGTTGATTACAAAAAAGTAAAATGCAGATTACAGGAAATACATATTTTAAAAGTTGATACCATTTGTCATGAGTGATAAAATCTTTTTTTAATTTACTAATAACCAATGCTGGCAAATATATAGGAAAATAGGTAATCTCATACACTACTGGGGAAATATAAATCAGAACAGTCTATCAAAGGGCCTCGGTGGCACAAGGTGTTAGGACACAGCACTACGAAGCAATCTGCAGCCACTGCAGCATGAGTTTGATCCCTGGCCAGGGAGGTGACCTACATGGCGCAGCAGACCCCTCTTGACTCAACCGCTGCTCCCTTCAGCAGTGTTTCAGTCAATTGCCTGTACTGTTCCCCACTCTGCCTCTGGTGAATCATCTCACCCCACATCTCTGGCCTGTACCCCAGTTCTTGTACGCACAAATAAATAAATCTTTAAAAAATATTTAATGTCTGTCAATTTAAAAATGTACAAACAAAAGACATGAAGCTTTTCAAGATTGTGATGATACTACAAAGATTCTCATGTGTCCTTACCCAGCTTCCCCTATGAAGAAAAATGGCTGTGTTCTGGCAGACAGTTTACCATCATAACCTCACCATTATGAACCTTCACTTAACCCAAACATTTTCTGTCAATTTATTTATCCAATTCTGCAATGTCTATTCTAAACCATCCAGTTCTCTTTTAATCTGTTTATCCCCTTCTACCTTTGTTTCTCAGCATAGAACCTCACCTCTTTCAAAGAAAGTATGAACCCCCATCAGAAGAAATTTCCTCACAAACCTAAAGCATCAACATTGAGATTCCTCCTCTCTATACCTGTGCATTGAATCCCATCTATTTCTTTCGTTCAAAGATAAGATTGTTTTTCTATTAGTCTCAAAATCAGGTATTATCTCACTGCTCTCAAATCTCACAGCTCTTATTCCTTTCTTTTGGCATTTATCTATATTTCTTAATGAACTGTGAACTTCTTAAGGTCTCAAGTTTTGGGTTCATTTCTTTTCACCTTTAGTGACAAGTGTTCTCGATAAATATTTGCTTAAAGAACAAATGAATGAATGATTGAAATAAATGTGACTGCCATTATATGTATGGGGTGACAGAATGTGACAGGAAACTGCAAATGAAGGAACTCCTAAGTTAACCTAAAATTTCTAAAAACAAAATATCAGAGATTATACTTTCAAAATCATTTTAACTGATATTCTTCACGGGTTTTTATTGTCGGGGGATAAAGTGATTAATGTAAAATTTCAAAAAGATCAACACCAAGAGGCCACAAATTATACTATTTCCTTATTTTCAGTACCAGAGCTACAATCTACATGGGGGGAAGAAGGGATGTTGCTGTGATTTCAAAGAGCTATCTGAACATAACGATGTTTTAACCATTCCCAAAGTAATAAATTTGACTGTAAGAAACAAATGTTCCTCCCAACCCACTTGGAATCTGTGCCCAAGAAAAATGGAACTTTTCTATATGAGAAAAAAAGATTTTAAAAAAAGAATATAAAAGACAGCTTGTCATATGGTGGTTTACAGGTAAACGTTGCTTGTTTCTTTGGTATCTCTACCCTATGCAGATCTCAGAATTCCTCAGATACAAGAAAGAATCTTTCAAATTAATAAGAAATTTCCGCTTTTCTTTTACACTAGAGTACCACTACTGTGAAAAACAGTACACTGTTTTTCTTTTCTTTTCCAAAACAATGGTTTCTGCAAAAGTGTCACACTAATTTTTCATGCATCGATACAACTTCCCACATATGAACAGTAAGGCTATTAAGAAAGATTCCCTGGTAGCTCAAGGGGTTAAGCACCTCACTATGAAGTGATCCGCAGCCTCTGCAGCTGAGCAGACCTCTCCTGTCTCGCCTGCTGCTCCCTTCAGCAGTGTATTTCAGTCAGTCTGCCTATGTTCTGCTCCCCACTCTGTCTCTGGTGAATCTTCTCACTCCCCTGCATCTCTGGCCTGTACCCCAGCTCTTGTATGCATAAATAAAATTTTTTTTTTAAAAGGCTATTAAGAAGGTTTGGAGTAGGGCCTTCCCTGGTGGCACAGGCGGTTGAGCACTGCACTGTGAGGCTGTCCGCAGTCTCTGCAGCGCCGGTTTGATCCCGGCCAGCCAGGGAGGGTCCCACATGGTGCACCAGACCTCTCCTTGTCTCTCCCACTGCTCCCCTCAGCAGTGTATTTCGTCAGTCTGCCTGTTCTGTTCCCCACTCTGTCTCTGGTGAATCCTCTTACCCTCCCACGCATCTGTCCTATACCCCGTTCTTGTATAAAGAATAAATAAATCTTTAAAAAGAAAAAGAAGGTTTGGAGTAGACATTTGTGCCTACCTAACTATAAATACCTATCACTTTGATTTGCAGACATACTTGCTTTTGTTAACAAAAGCATTAACAAATCCAATTTGAACAAAATTCTTTAAGCTCAGTTTAGCAGTAAACAAAGCAATTTCAATTTAGTTTAATAAACAATGGCTGCATATCTACCATGTGCCAAGAATAGTGACTTTTTTAATGCAGGTCTGTCCCTCTTTCCTAGTTCCCCAGTGACTCCCCACCCCAAGATGCTGTATGAGCTCACCTGGAGGGTGTGCTTCTGCATGGTTCTCTCCTGTCACTGTCTCTCTTGTCACTTTCACTTCTGGATTCTCACTATGGAGCAACTTGAAGTTGCTGGTACAGTGTGAACTACTCTATGCCTCTCTGCCTTTGTTAAAAGTGTCATTCTGCATGGAATATAAAAGTAAACAAAATACTATTCCTACTTCAGAGTGGCTTATAGATAGCTATAGATAACAAGTAGCTTCATTATGACCTTAAAATTAAAAATGCCATGGGAAAGGAAGGTTCAGGGGAGGCACTTATCAAATAATAAAAAGATGAAGAAGCTTGGGGGTGGAGGTGAGGGGGAACAGAGGGAGAAGGGACAGAGGTCAATGGATGTTCTTACATGGTTACATCTATACCCAATCTTAAGGGGTGGGGGGTGAAGATTAAAAAAAAAAAAAGCAATTTTAAAGGATAGCAGAAAACCAACTTTAGCCAAAGCTTTAACATCAGCAAAATCCAGATCTATGCATATTTCCCCCATTATCCAAAAGTAGATATAATTTGGTAAGTTATTTTTTGAATCTTGGAATTCTCAATATCTTTGCCATATAAATTCATAGCAATATTATTCCCAGACCCAAAAAAGTACCCATTAAATCATAACAAATAGGGGCCTCCCTGGTGGCACAAGGGGTTAAGAGGCAACCTATGAAGCTATCCACAGCCACTGCAGCATGAGCTCTATCCCCGACCAGGGAGCTACCCACATGGTGCAGCAGATCTCTCCTGACTTGCCTGATGCTCCCCTCAGCAGTGTATTTCTGTCAATCTGCCTGTTTTGTTCCCCACTCTGTCTCTGGTGAATCCTCTCACCCTCACACCTCTGGTATGTAAAACCAGTTCTTGTATGCATAAATAAATAAATCTTTAAAAAAAAAAAAAAAATCATAACAAACAGGGTTGTTCTATTGATACTTTGAGATAGCAGAAGAAACCTGTATCTACAGCCTAGAACTCTCTTCTAAACTTCAGACTCTCTGATCTACCTGCCTGTTGATCTTCGCAGATAATCTGTTCCACTAAAAGACAACTCACATTATGGGACTGTGTGGAAGTTTTCTTCTGAGTTTGAGTATCTGTCCTAAAGGTCTTCAACTGAGACCTGAACTGGAGAACAAGTGCTGAAGTCTGAACAGAGAAGGGAAGATATGAAAATAGTTGTCTAGCAAAGCAGAAGACTTTGCAAATTATATTAATTCATAGCAGATTCCTCAAGTTCATGCTGTTTGTATAAATAAAATGACTCATTTACATGAACATAATATGTATATGTCTAATAATTTTGCCTTTTGAGTTTATTTTAAATAAAATTTAGTTTAAAAAGAAACAGTATCTATGAGATATTAAATCAAAGTATGCATTCATGGAAACAGTATGTTTTTATTAGAAGAAATTGAAAAAGCAGGCAATCTTGGTTCAGTTTGTGGTTCTGTCACTATTAACCAATGATCAAATGCAACTCCCTTATAATTTCTAGTCTCAGTGGAAAACAGGAATTTATTGGCATCCTTGATTATCATGAGGATTAAATGCAATAATATTGGAGCCAGTAGTATGCCAACTGCACAATGTTAAGTAAATACTAATAACAATTATTACTCTGTTATTAACTGGAAACTGATCACTAAAATGAAATAACCCTATACGAACACTGAAATTAGTTTACTTTTGCCTTAATACAAAAATCTAGCTTAAATGACATTATCAGACTAAGTAATAACTGTGAGACTAAGAAATAAGCAATTTATCAGAATTAAATAAAATAAAGCAAGATGGGCCTCTCCAGTGGCGCAGAGGGTTGAGCGCAGCTCTGTGAGCTGTTTATAGCTTCTGCAGCGCGGGTTCAATTCCCAGTCAGCCAGGGACATTCCCACATGGCGCAGCAGACCTCTCCTGACTCACCCACTGCTCCCCTCAGCAGTGTCTTCAGTCCGTCTGCCTGTTCCACTCCCCGCTCTGTCTCTGGTGAATCCTCTCACCCTCCCATGTTTCTGGCCTGTACCCAATTTTTGTATAAATGAAAATAAATCTTTAAAAAAAAATAAAGCAAGATGATTAGAAGAGAATTTAAGAGATTTTCTACCATATACTCAACACCTCACAGTCTAAAAATCTAAGCCCAGGAAAGAAGAATAACAATAAGATTATAACATATAAACAATTGGGTTTTGGAGTAGGAGAGAGGCTTACATAAGTCTCTGTCAATAAGACTTACTAGATTCTAATCATTGGAACCTTGTGTATTACTGGATAAATCCTCACTCAAGAGACACTGACTTCTTGTTCCACTGACTAATTTCTGAGAGGGATGTCCACTTCATCAAAAGCTAAACACATAAAACACTGAAAATAACTCAAGTTTTTCAAAACTAATCACATGCTCTAAATTATAAGGGCAATCAAATTTGCTTTTTTTTAAAAAGATTTATTTTTATACAAGAATGGGGGTACAGGCCAGAGATACAGAGGGTGAGAAGATTCACCAGAGACAGAGCAGAGAACACAACAGGCAGACGGACCAAAGTACACTGCTGAGGGGAGCACCGGGCAAGACAGGAGAGGTCTGTCCCGCCATGTTGGTTTCTCCCTGGCCGACCGGGAATCGAACTCTGCTGCAGTGGCTGAGGATTGCTTCGTAGGCTGAGTCTTAACCCCTGCGCCACCAGGGAGGCCCAAATTTGCTTTGTTTTTTTTAATCTCTTCTTCCACAACAGATTTCAGATTCCATAGCTGGAGAATCCGTTTGACAGAAAATGGAAGTAACAAAAAAATGAGAGGGTATGTATGCTCTGTGGAAGACAGCCACAGTAAACCTGCATTGGGCAAAATGGGGAGGATTCAGCATGGTTTCAATACAAGGGCACCCGCTAGTGTGTGTGTCAGGCCTATGCCAATACCACCCTCTAGTGGCCGATCAATTTGGCTGCCATGATCCACAACAGAAGTCTGCAATAAATATTTAGTTGTATTTTTTTCTTTTCTCCCGAATCAATGTTTCTCAATCTTGGATATGCATCCAAGATATCTGCAATGACTCATTAAAACACAGATTTCTGTGTGGCCTAGTGGTTAAGTCTCAGCACTATCACCATTACAAGCTGAGTTCTGCCCCCAGCCAGTCGTTAAGTCACATATGGCGCAGCAGACCTCTCCCATCTTACCCACTACCTCACCTTAGCAGTATATTTCATTAAATCCATTTTGCTCCCCGCTCTGTCTCTGGTGAATTCTCTCACCTCACACCTCTGGCCTACACCCCAGTTCTTCTACTAAGCACCAACCCCAGAATCTCTGAATCTGTGTAGGCCTAAGAATGGCAGTTTACACAAGTTCCCAAGTGATACTTCTGGTGCAAGTACCACAACCCTGAACTACTGTCCTAGGCTACAACAACTTATAATAAACAAGTTTTTAGATTCCAAAACCCCCTGCAGCAGTGGGGAGAAATTATTCTCTTACTCTCACAAGTAGGACTATCTAAGAATACAAAGTACAGAAAAATTAAGTGACTTACCCACAAATCTGCCAAATATTTGTTTCTAAGGGTCAAAAACGGGCTAGTTCACTCAAATATCTATGGTGACATTTAGATGCATCAGAATCACCAATTATAGCTTTTGTAAGTCACATTTGAGAGAAAACTTCTATCTTTTGTATCCCTTGCCTAGAGAAGACAACCACAGAGTTGATAATGAACAACTAGGATAACATTTTTGAAGAAAAAGTCAATCAGGACATGTGAAAAACTGTTTTGAGAACTGTTTCCCAAGGTGACAAGCATTTTAGAAATAGTTTGACACCAGGTCTATTTCCAGGTATTTGGCTATTAGTATATTTCATGGAGGCAATGCTAAGATAAAATTCTTCCAGAAGCTAAACTAAATGAGGGCAAAAATAAGAGGTAATATCTTCACAGAAAAGGCCTGAAAACAAATGACAAACGCAGGAGCAACAAAAGCATCCCAGCACTCACATTATAAACTCTGAAATACCATTTCATAATTTTAAGGGCCAGGAGCTTCCTGGAGAAATCACTGTTGCCATATTTGGGGCAGAAAATGTACCTGGAGCAAAAAAATGCAGCCTTTCCTGCTTTGTCTGAAGTGCCATAAAAGCAACCCTAGTTTCTTACTTATTTTCAGTTGAGGGTAATTAGGGTGGGGAATTGAAAATTAAAATAAATAAAAACACCATTGTCCCAAGAGTTCTATTACATGGACCCCATTCAACTGCAGGAAACTAGCTGATAAATTTCCACTGGTTCGCCTAAGTAAACCTGCTATAAAAATCATAGCAAGAAAACCAGTAATAACTTAGCAAATCTCATCTAAGAACAACCTTAAAGCTAGATGTATAATAAAACAAAAAAATGAAGTCTAGGCTGTTCCATCACTTCTGAAGAAGTGTTCAGAAGAACTAACATCTGATTTAGAATAGAACACAAACAAGAAACCTATCATTGTGGCATAAACCATCAGTCTGATAAGCTATAAAACCCACAGGAGAGAAGTCCTCATAAACACATAACTCACTCACTACACTGTGTTTTTTATAAGATCAAATAAAGAAGTGCTTTTTCTTCTTTTTCACTATCTCCAAATAGCCCACTCTCCTTCCTGTTATCCAAAGTGAAGCCTTCTACAAACAAAAAGGATGAACAACTTAAAATTTAGTTATATTACAACTATAAACTTTGTATTATTCTTTTTGAACAGGTTAATAAACAAATGTATACAAAATCCAATTGATCCAGGGCCTCCCCTGGTGGTGCAGGGGGTTGGGTGCAGCACTGTGGGGCTGTCTGCAGCCTCTGCAGCTAGGGTTCAGTCCCCAGCCAGCCAGGGAACTGCCCACATGGTGCATCAGACCTCTCCTGACTTGCCCGCTGCTCCCCTCAGCAGTGTAGATCTGCCTGTTGTGCTCCCCACCCTGTCTCTGGTGAATCCTCTCACCCCCCTCCCACTTCTGACCTGTACCCCAGTTCTTGTATGCATAAATAAAAAAATCTTTAAAAAAAAAATCCAATTGGTCTAAAGGGATATACAGTAACAATAAGTCTCCTTCCTATAACCAGTTCTGATTCTTACAGTAATCATTACTGTCAATTTCTAGAGTAACCTTCCTGAATTAATGAACTTTCAATTACAGGTTATACACATATTCGAACTGTAAGCAGGGGAATGTAAATATTTTTTCTTGCAAAAGAGCTTCTAAAAAACTTTCTTCTTCTTGGTCAAGTTAGTGGTCCCAAGATAAAGCACAAGAAAATCTGCTTCTGCTTCATAGTCCTCACCCACCAAGATGAGTCCCAGGGGGTGGAAGCAATGCACAGCTAAAAGAAAACAGAAAATGAAAAGCAGCAAGCTTCTTCCACCTGTGACTGATAAGGGTAAGTTAATGTGCATGGGGAGAACATCTTAGCCATGTCTAAAGTTACAGAAACACTCCTTACCATTTCCTTTCTTCCTGCTAAGTTTTCCTTACTTTTAGGTCAATCAAGGGACAAATAATTCTATTGACCATTACAGATTAAACGAGGAATAAGCATTCCCATTTTCCATCAAGAAATCCAATTTTTTTCTTGGAAGAATATTTGTATGTATTTTTGTGATTTTATCATATTTATATGACTTTAAACTCTCAGTAATTTTTTGATAATTTGTCATTATACTCTCACTCCCCAAATACAGCACATATAAAGGCAACAGAATTTTTTCTTTTACTTAGGCTATAGAATACCAGAAGAATGTCACTCCCACCCTATAAACAATTTAAAAAGGTAGACTGACTAACAAAATCATAACGACCTCATCAGAAAGCTGAGGTTTTATGGCCACTAAGTGGCATGAAACCCAAAGAAAAACAAGCCCCTTGAGGAAATACAGGAGTTAAATATTGGCTCTCCTGTGTCAGATAAGAGATTCTGGATGCCAGACAGGAAGTAAGAATAATTCAAATAAAAATTCTAATGATTTGCTAAAAGTGAAGGCTTGATGAGAGTATAGGGATTGTGATATCCATAGACACAAAGGGAGTTCCCACCCACTTGCAGGGTTTGTCTCCATAATATCTACGAGATGCTCACAAGAAAGACTTGAGGGAAGGGGCCTCCCCTGGTGACACAGGTGGTTGAGTGCCACACTGTGAAGCTGTCCTCAGCCTCTGCAGTGCTGGTTCGATCCCGGCCAGCTGGCGAGGATCCCACTGGTGCGGCAGACCTCTCCTGTCATGCCCGCTGCTCCCCTCAGCAGTGTATTTCATCAGTCTGCCTCTTCTGTTCCCTGCTCTGTCTCTGGTGAATCCTCTCACCCTCCCACGCATCTGGCCTATACCCAGTTCTTGTATAAATATTTAAATATTTAAAAAAAAAGAGCCTCCCTCGGGCCTCCCCGGTGGCGCAGTGGTTGAGCGCTGGGTTGCGAAGCTGCCCGCGGCCTCTGCAGCGCCGGTTCGATCCCCAGCTGCTCCCTTGCCACCAGAGGAGGGTCCCAAATGGCGCGCAGACCTCTCCTGCCGCCTGCTGCTCCCCTCAGCAGTGTATTTCGGTCCTTCTGCCTGCTCTGCTCCCCGCTCTGGTTCTGGTGAATTCTCTCACCCTCCTGCGCTTCTGACTGTACCCAGTGCATGTATAAACAAACAAACAAACAAAAAACCAAACAAACAGATAAATAAATAAAAAATAAATAAATAAATAAATAAATAAATAAATAAAGAGCCTCCCTCAGTGGTACAGACCTGAAGAAAGCCAGCAGTAAAGGAAAGGCATGAAGATACATCCACTGAGACCCTTTTATTCCCCTATGCAAACTAAATCTTTTAAGCTACTGGAAGAGGAGGATCAAACTCTGTCATCCCAGGGTTTGGGAAAGAGCCAATGTTGTAGTAGGAAAAGAGTAATAAGAAAATACCTCTTACCCTAGGGGAGGAGCAAGAAAAAGTCCTAGCCCAGGATCCTACATCAATACCACTAAAAGACCCTACCACTGTGAACACGGTAAATACACTAAGAAAGAGTCAACCATCCTTTTATATGGGAGTGAGCCTAAATCAACACCAAAATATGGAAATACTGCCCACTACTAGCACAACTCAGTCCCTACACTAAGCAGAAGAGAGGAATTTGAAGAAGTACACTAAAGGAATTGACAGTGACAACAAAGCCCAAACCTAGCTTTGCACCTGCCTAACCTGACTCAACTCTACACCAATCATCTACTAAAAGAGATGGCACAAATACTTTTTATCCTTAGCCTCTATTATAAATGAGTTTCAACTTTCACTCAAAATTTAAGAGAGAGGGCCTTCCTGGTGGTGCAAAGGGTTAAGCACCGCACTATGAAGCAATCCACAAACTCTGCAGCACAAGTTCGATCCCCAGCCAGCCAGGGAGAAACGCACATGGCGAGACAGACCTCTCCTGTCTCGTCTGCTGCTCCCCTCAGCAGTGTATTTCAGTCAATCTGCCTGTTCTGTTCCCCACCCTGTCTCTGGTGGATCCTCTCACCCCCGCATCTCTGGCCTGTACCCTAGCTCTTGTATGCATAAATAAATAAATCTTTTTAAAAAACCAACAAAGGGCCTCGGCGGTGGCGCAGTGGTTGAGCACTGGGTTGCGAAGCTGCCCGCAGCCTCTGCAGTGCCAGTTCGATCCTCGGCTGCTCCCCAGCCACCGGACGAGAGTCCCACATGGCGTGCAGACCTCTCCTGCCGCCCACTGCTCCCCTCAGCAGTGTACCTCGGTCCTTCTGCCTGCTCTGCTCCCCGCTCTGGCTCTGGTGAATTCTCTCACCCTCCTGCGCTTCTGACTGTACCCAGTGCTTGTATAAATAAATAAATAAATCTTTTTAAAAAAACCAACAAAATTTTAGAGAGACACAAAGTACAATAAGAAAGCAGTGTCAATGGGCCTCCCTGGTGGCGCAGTGGTTGAGCGCTGGGTTGCGAAGCTGCCCGCAGCCTCTGCAGCGCCGGTTCGATCCCCGGCTGCTCCCCGGCCGCCGGAGGAGGGTCCCGCATGGCGCGCAGCCCTCTCCTGCCGCCCGCTGCTCCCCTCAGCAGTGTACTTCGGTCCTTCTGCCTGCTCTGCTCCCCGCTCTGGCTCTGGTGAATTCTCTCACCCTCCCGCGCTTCTGACTGTACCCAGTGCATGTATAAACAAAAAGACAGACAAATAAATAAATAATAAAACATGCCTCAATAAAATAAATAAATAAAAAATTTAAAAAAAAAAAAAAAAAAAGAAAGCAGTGTCAAAAGACAAAATAATCAGACTTACATATGACCCAAATATTCAAATTACCAAAGAGATTTAAAATAATTATGACTACAATATTAAAGTCTACATAGTGGAAAAGACAGAAATATCAATGAATAGATGCAGAATTTCATTAGAAAAATGGAAAAAAATCAAGCAGAAATACTAGAAAATAAAAACAGAAGATACAAAAGATAATACCACTTGAAGGGTTACCACTGTAGACACAGCCAGGAAAAAAAATTAGGTAACCTGAAAATCAGTCAAAAATACTAAAATGAAACACAAAGAGAAAAAAAAAAGAGGGAGAAAAAACAGAACGTCTGAGAGCTGTAGAGGACAATAGCCAACAATCTAACAAACATGTAATTGGAATCTCTGAAGGAAAACAGAAAGAATAGGTCAAAGAAATATTTTATTTTTTTTTAAAAGATTTATTTATTTATTTATACAAGCACTGGGTAGAGTCAGAAGCGTGGGAGGGTGAGAGAATTCACCAGAGCCAGAGCTGGGAGCAGAGCAGGCAGAAGGACCGAAGTACACTGCTGAGGGGAAGCGGGCGGCAGGAGAGGTCTGCGCGCCATGCGGGACCCTCCTCCGGTGGCCGGGGAGCAGCCGGGGATCGAACTGGCGCTGCAAGGCTGCGGGCCGCTTTGCAACCCCGCGCTCAACCACTGCGCCACCAGAGAGGCTCCAAAGAAATATTTTAAAAGATAATGGCCAAAAAATTTCCACACTTAATGAACCACATCCACATCAAAGCACACATAAAGCTCAAAGGAACCCCAAATAAGGACAAATGTCAAAATATCCCCTAAACACAATACATTCAAACTGCTGAAATTAGAGATGAAATCGTGAATCAGGGAAAAAAAAAAAAAAAAAAGCAAAAGGGGGCCAGAAGAATATAGATCAAGGTTTCCCATCAGAAACAAAACTAACACAAAGACAATGGAGAGACATATTTAAATTATTGAAAGAAAATAATCAACATAGAATTATCCTCCAAAATTGAAATTTTGTTTTATAATAAATTAAAGCTGAGATAATTCATCTCTAGCAGACTTATACTGTAAGAAATGCCAGAGAGGTTTTCAGGCAGAGGGATTATGGTACTTGATAGAAATATGAATCTACACAAATGAAGAGTACCCAAAATGGTAAAAATTAAAACTCAATTTTAAAGGTATTTTTCAAAGTTTTTATTCATTCAAAAAGATAACTGACAATCTAAAGCAAAAACAGTAACAATGCATTTACATATACTAACATATGTAAAATTAAGTGTCTGACACAAACACAAAAGATGAAATAGGAAATGGACTTTCTTGAGTCCTTGCCTCCAAAATGACCAAGAAAAGCAGCAATAATGGTTATGCCTAAAAGGGTTGTTGCCACGTGCAGCCTATTTGCTGCATCAACTGCAGGACAAGACCATTTAAGAAGGTGGTCCTTTGAAACACAGTGGAGGCGCTGGTTGTTACAGACATATCCAAAACTAGCCGTCTTCGAAACCTATGTGCTTCCCAAGCTGTATGTGAAACTGCATTAGTGAGTGAGTTGTGCCATTGCCATTCACTGCAAGTAGTCAGGAATCATTCTTGTGAGGCCCAGAAGGACCAAATATCCCCAGCCCGATTTAGACCTGTGGTGCTAATGTAAAGCACCCAAAAGCCCATGTAAAGAAGCTAAGTTGTTAAGGACTGTGGAAAAAAATCTTCTCTGAGGAGAAATAAAATTAAAATTATACTTTATACAGCATGTTTGAGTGTATCTGTTGCCATATTGGGAGAGGGTGGTGTCTATATCATAGGGACTATAGTTATTTTATACCAAGTATTTAAGTATGGAGCGCCACAAAGTTTTTCCAAAAAGTAAGTTTACCCATGTAAAATAAACCTTGAATTTCTTTTCTATTTGTAAAATAAAAAAAGAAATAGGAATTAGAGAAATAATATTTTGCTTGGTAAATCTTATACTACACATTAAGTACACAATATTACTAAAGGCAAATCTGAGGAAATCAAAGATGTACACTATAACATCTAGAAAATATACACACACATACACACACATAAGTCAATATTGGAGTTTCATATATTCAATCACTCCAAAAGCAGATAAAGAAAAACAGAATAAAGAACAGAAATAACTGGGCATCCCCTGGTGGCACAGTGGTTGAGCACTGGGCTGCGAAGCTGCCTGCAGCCTCTGCAGCTCCAGTTTGATCCCCAGCCATCAGTGAGGGTAACACATGGTGCACAGACCTCTCCTGCAGCGCCCACTGCTCCCCTCAGCAGTGTACTTGGGTCCTTCTGCCTGTTCTGCTCCCTGCTCTGGCTCTGGTGAATTCTCTCACCCTCCTGGGCTCTGACTGTACCCAGTGCTTGTATAAATAAATAAATAAATAAATCTAAAAAAAAAAAAAAAAAACAGAAATAACAAATACAAAGCAGCTAGCAAAATGACAAATGTAAATCCAACCTTATCAATTTTATAAATAGCCTCAACGAGTCTTAATAAAAGAGAGATCTTAAGATCTGGTTAAAAATCCAGAGTCAATTATATTCTATCCTTAAGAACTCCATTTTAATTAAATAAACACACTGAAAGTGAACAGATTGAGAGGCATATATACATGCAAACATTTATCAAAAAGAACCTACTGTAGCTACATCAACATAAGATGGAAATTAGATTTCAGAACAAACAGTATTACCAGGAATAAAGAGGGATAATTCATCAAGAAGATAGAGCAATAAAAAACATCTGCACATGACAACAGATCTCCAAACTACATGTAACAAAATCTAAACTGAAGAAATAAATCCACACAATCACATAGTCTTCGACACCGAACTCTCAGAAATAATTACAGTAGATACAATAAAATCACTAAGTATATAGAAAACCTAGACAACACTATCATCAACTAGCTTAACTGACATTAATAAGAGTACTCTACACAATCGCAGCATCATGAACAGTATTTCAAGGGCCTCCCTGGTGGCTCAGGTGGTTAAGCACCGCACTGTGAAGCTGTCCACAGCCTCTGCAGCACGGGTTTGATCCCAGCCAGCCAGCGTGAATCCCACATGACGAAGCAGACCTCTCCTGTCTCACCCGCTGCTCCCCTCAGCAGTGTATTTCATCAGTCTGCCTGTTCTGTTCCCCATTCTGTCTCTGGTGAATCCTCTCACCCTCCCGCGCATCTGGCCTATACCCCAGTTCTTGTATAAAAATAAATAAAATCTTTAAAAAAAAACAAACCAGTATTTCAAGTAGTCACAGAACACTGCCTATGACAAATCATGGTCTGAATCCTGATGAACTCTGACAAACAGAAATGAATTTAAAATTTAAAGATGCCTTCTGAGTATAAGACAATAAAACTAAAAATCAACTATGGAAAGAATTATTCTAGAAATTATTCTAGAAAATAAATTAGAATGGAATACTTCCCATTTCATCTTAAAACAAAACGAGCATCACAGGAAAGGGGCCTCTCTGGTGGCACAAGGGTTAAAAACAGCTCTATCAAGCAATAGCTAGCCACTGCAGCACAAGTTCGACTCCCCATTTCCTGGTGGCCAGGGAGGTAACCCATATGGCGCAGCAAACCTCTCCTGTCTCACCCACTGCTCCCTTCAACAACGTATTTCAGTCAATCCAACTGTTCTGTTTCCCACTCTGTCTCTGAATCCTCTCACCCTCCGCATTTGTGGCCTGTACCCCAATACTTCTATGCATAAAAAAATCTTTTTAAAAAAAAAGCATCACAAGAAAACTACAGACCAATAACCCAAATGAGCATTGATGCAAATCTGATCCAGAAATATACAAAAAGAGCAAACCTCTTTTAAAAGATTTCATCCATGTTTTAATCCTGACCTGATATTACTCCCAAAGACAAGTGGCATCTAATTCCATTCTAAATTTTTTTTTATTGAGTTCTTTTTTTCTTTTTTTAAATTGAGTTAATATCCAGGCCTCCCTGGTGGCTCAAGGGGTTAAGATGCAACCTATGAAGGGCCTCCCTGGTGGCACAGCGCTTGAGCGCTGAGTTGCGAAGCTGCCAGCAGCCTCTGCAGCGCTGGTTCGATCCCCTGCTGCTCCCCGGCCACCGGTGGAGGGTCCCACATGGCGCGCAGACCTCTCCTGCCGCCCGCTGCTCCCCTCAGCAGTGTACTTCGGTCCTCCTGCCTGCTCTGCTCCCCGCTCTGGCTCTGGTGAATTCTCTCACCTTCCTGCGCTTCTGACTGTACCCAGTGCTTGTATAAATAAATAAATAAATCTTTAAAAAAAAAAAAAAAAAACTTCATTAATTGAGGCCTCCCTAATGGCACAAGGGGTTAAGATGCAATCTATGAAGCTGTCCGCAACCACTGCAGCATGAGTTCGATCCCCAGCCTGCCAAGGAGCAACCCACATGGAGCAGCAGACCTCTCCTGACTCACCCGCTGCTCCCCTCAGCAGTGTACTTCAATCTGCCTGTTCCGTTCCCCACTGTCCTGGGTGAATCCTCTCACCTCCCACACCTCTGGCCTGTACCCCAGCTCCTATATACATAAATAAATCTTTTTAAAAAAATGGGCCTCCCTGGTGGTGCAAGGGGTTAAGCACCACACTATGAAGCAATCTGCAGCCTCTGCAGCACGAGTTTGGACCCCAGCAGGCCAGGGAGCAACTCACATAGCGAAGCAGACCTCTCCTGTCTTGCCCACTGCTCCCCTCAGCAGTGTATTTCAGTCAATCTGCCTGTTCTACTCCCCACTCTGTCTCTGGTGAATCCTCTCACCCTCCTGCATCTCTGGCCTATACCCAGTTCTTGTACGCATAAATAAATAAAAATATTTTAAAAGTTAAAAAAAAAAATTTTAAAAATTGAGTTAATAATCGCTTTACAGTGGGCCTCCCCGGTGGCGCAGCGGTTGAGCGCTGGGTTGCGAAGCTGCCCACAGCCTCTGCAGTGCCGGTTCTATCCCCGGCTGCTCCCCGGCCACCGGAGGAGGGTCCCACATGGCGCGCAGACCTCTCCTGCCGCCCGCTGCTCCCCTCAGCAGTGTACTTCGGTCCTTCTGCCTGCTCTGCTCCCAGCTCTGGCTCTGGTGAATTCTCTCGCCCTCCCGCGCTTCTGACTGTACCCAGTGCATGTATAAACAAAACAAACAAACAAACAAATAAATAAAATAAAAAAAAAACATGCCTCTAAAAAAAATAAATAAATAAATAATAAAAAAATAATAATCGCTTTACAGTGTTATTTGCTCTATGTAAGTGTAGGATCCCCCCCCTTTAGGTGTTACTGTCATAGAACAAAAGAAATCATAGTCTACCACCATGGATAGATCCTTGTTCTCCTTCCTCTCTTAATTAAGTTTTGACTGAAACACAGAATTTTATGTTGTCCTACTTTACAAAGCTACATCCAAAGAAGGCACAACAGATCATTTAATATAGGAAATTAAGTGGCAGATTTTAATGCAATTCAGATATTACAGAACAAATATCTATAGCTTCATGAACACATACTCAACTAAAAGGTTAATGAGCCTACCCCCCTTGGTTTCAAACAAAAAAATTTATATAGTTACTAGCCTACACTAAAAAATCAATTCAGTTCCCTAAAGGTTTTTAACTAATGCACCCTCTAAACAATTAAATTTGGCTTAAATACTTACCTTCAACCTGGTTTGTATCTGAGCATGATTTCTTCTTTGACTCCGAATTCCCAGTTTTTTCATCAACGTCCAGAAGAGGAATATAGTCTGTTTTTCCAACAGTTTCTCCCACAACATCATCAAAGGCCTCTGCCTCCAATGTGGCAATAAAGTCCCGTTTTATCTCTTCCTCAATTTCTGGAGGTGGGTCTGTTAAAGCATCTGTAAGACTGAGGTCAGCCATTCTGCACCACTGAAATTGCCTGGTTAAAGGGAGAAAAAATGTTTCATTGGATGAGCACTGCAACGGGAAAAATATTCCTAAAAACTCGTCAAGTTATTTTAAACAAAAAGAAACAAATAAAAGTTTAGACTAGAAGAAGAGTCTCCCTCATTTTACAGAAAGTTAAAGTTCAGGAATAGATAGGAATAGTATCCAAAATCTATACTGATTTTTTCACATCTGAGCGGCAATGTTCATTAATAATGTTATTAATGCTCATTAATAAAAAACTGAAATATGGAAATATAATCAATTTATCCAAGGTTACAGAAACTAAGATTCAAATCAGATCTTTTTATTTTAAACCTTTATAACCCTTCCAAATGTATATGCATTTCCAAATACCATGTACATAATTTTTTAAAGGATATACAAAAGAGGTCAGATTATATTATAGTCCCATAAAAAAAAAGTTGCATTGCTATCAGGCAAATGAAATCACCTTTCTAGACAAAAGTCTGTGAGTATGGGCCTTATATTACTTCATGAATCACTAGTGAATAGTTCCAGCAATCAAATTATAACACGTGACCCTGCTGGCATGGTAAAATACAGACAAAATGTTGATTCAGCTAGGGGAGGGGGTCCCTCTCTGTGATCATGTACATTATCATCTTCACTGAACACCAAGCTCTCGGTTTTCAAACATAATCTGAAATTATGAAGTATGATCTACTATAGGCAAAATTTCGGGTGAACAGCCAAGGAAATACAGAAATGACCTAGTATAGAAAGCCAAACAGTTCACAGTAAATTGAGCTCCTGATGCACATACAGCACAGTAGGAAATTAAAAAATGTGCCTTCTCTACCTTGAAAGAACAGAATTTTAAGATACTCCCAAGAGATGATAAAGTTAAATAAACATAAGACCTTGGTTTCCTGGCCAAGAAAACAGAAATAAAACACAATTCTTAGTTGTACAGAATTTTATTCCACCTATCTCCCACCTCCACATACACCATTACCTACCCCCATAGTAAAGTTAGGCACATGACTAGAACTTGACCAATTAGAAGACAGGAGGGGAGGGGCCTCCCTGGTGGCACAAGGGGTTAAGACGCAGCCTATGAAGCTATCCACAGCCTTTGCAGCATGAGTTCGATCACCAGCCAGAGAGCTACCCACATGGCGCAGCAGACCTCTCCTGTCTCACCCACTGCTCCCCTCAGCAGTGTATTTCAGTCAATCTGCCTGTTCTACTCCCCATTCTGTCTCTGGTGAATCCTCTCACCACCCCCACACCTCTGTCCTGTACCCCAGTTCTTATATGCATAAATAAATAAATCTTTTTTAAAAAAAGAAGGCAGGAGGGAAATGCTTGGAACAGGACATTTTCAACTTAACTACAACCTGGAAGGAGGGCCAATGAATGTCAACTGCTCAGCTGCTCTAATTGTCTTCTTTCTCAAGTCAAAGTGAGTGGCATTTCAATAAATTTTTCTTCTCCCGAATTTCATTAACGTATTTCTGTTGTGTACAACCAAAGAATCTCAATTAATATACACAGTCTTTCTCCAACCCAAGTTTTTTTGAAGTAAAACTTCACCTAATAGGGCCTCCCTGGTGGCGCAAGGGATTAAGCACCATACTATGAAGCAATCCACAGCCTCTGCAGCACGAGTTTGATCCCCGGCCAACCAGGGAGCAACCCACATGGCACAGCAGACCTCTCCAGTCTCACCTGCTGTTACCCTCAGCAGTGTACTTTGGTCAATCTGCCTGTTCTGTTCCTCATTGTCTCTGGTGAATCCTCTCACCCCCCGCATCTATGACCTGTACCCCAGCTCTTGTATGCATAAATAAATCTCTAAAAAAAATTAAATTAAATTAAATTTCACTTGATAGTCAGGCTCTTCCAGTGTCTATCTATCTCTCTCCAACAAATTTTCTAAGGAAAAAGAAATATACCGCAAGGAATACTGTCCTTCTACCTTCATCTCTGTCTCCACACACTCTTCTACCCCCACTAATATTAGCCTTTGCTACAAATATGAAAGTCACAGACCTTTTTCAATCATTTCTTTTTCATTTTCCCTATAGGACCCACCCAATTTCAAGGCTATCAAAACTACAAAATGTGCACAAAGCAAATACTTGCAGAATCTTAATAATCAAGTGAGCCTATCCCAATTCCAATATGCACAGGCTTTTGCTCTATGTTATCAATGTTGTAGAAAGTATCAGACCTGTAACAAAGGGACTTAGGAGTGAGGTAATTATTCTAAACAGATGAATATCTGGATCATATAATGTTATAATATAATGTTACTTCAATTTTTAAAAAAAGTCAGGTAATAAACCAGACTAGCATAGATTATAAACTCAGTTCTAATAAAAGGGGATAAGCAGAGGAGCAAGATCTACTTCTAGGCAAGTGTCCAGAAAAAAATAGGTAACTTCTGTCCTGCACAATGAATGCTGAGGGCAGGGAGGAGGGCATGTCAGGGAGCTCATATTTGTGTAAGCCTTGGAGAAAACACTCACTACACATTCTTTTTTTATTTTTAATATTTTATTTTATATAATTCTTACATCATTTTTCATTTTTGCACAATGCATTTTCATTTTGGTTATATTCCCCATACAACTGCACCCCACTTATTTTGACCCTAACCCTTCCTCTCCCTCCAGCCCCCGCAGTGTGTCTCTGGTCCATAGTGGCTTGTTGATCACTACACATTCTTTATGGTATATAATTACAAATTAAGATACCAAGATTTGGAAAGATATTAAATATTTAATTTGTACAGACTTTCAAGTAAAATTTTTCCCAAAGGTTTAATGACAAATGTTTACTTGTTTTCATGTGCCTAACTTTCCTATTTGAAATAGCTACCATAATTTCTGACCAAGATTTTTAAATGATGATCTTTTCAAATTCTAGATGGTACAAAAAGGGCAATAAATAATTTTTCTTTCTGACTCCTTTTCTTTTTTAATCTTCTTTCTTTAAATTTTATTTTTATATTCCCCATACAATTGCGACCCCCTTATTTTGACCCCAATCCCTCCCCTCCCGCCCCCGCCCCCCATAGAGTGTCTCTGGTTCATAGTTGTTTGTTGATTTTGATTTTTACTTTCTTATAGTTATTCTTTTTCCTGGTCCCTTACTTAAATTTTCTAGATTCCTGCTATGAGTGAGACCATCCGGTATTTCTCTTTTTCTTTCTGGCTTATTTCGCTGAGCATGATCCCTTCCAGCACCATCCATGTTGCTGCAAATTGCATGTGTTCATCTTTTTGGAATGCTGCGTAATATTCCATGGTGTTTATGTACCACATCTTCTTGATCCAGTCATCTATTTTTGGGCATTTGGGTTGTTTCCAAAGCTAAGCTATTGTAAATAGTGCTGCTATAAACATAGGGGTGCAGGTATTCTTTGGAATTGATGTTTCTATGTCCTTTGGGTAAATACCCAGGAGTGGAATTGCTGGATCATATGGAAGCTCTATGTTTAGTAGGTCAAGAAATCTCCACACAGCTCTCCATAGTGGTTGGACCAGTTTGCACTCCCACCAACAGTGCAGGAGAGTTCCTTTTTCTCCACATCCTCGCCAACATTCATTGTTGCTAGTTTTTTTAATATGTGCCATTCTCACTGGTGTAAGATGGTATCTCATGGTAGTTTTGATTTGCATTTCCCTGATTACAAGGGATGTTGAACATTTTTTCATATGCCTGTTGGCCATTTGCATTTCCTCTTCAGAGAAGTTTCTTTTTAGCTCTTCTGCCCATTTTTTGAATGGATTATTTTCTTTGTTTTTGTGGAGTCTCATCAGCTCTTTGTAGATTTTTGTGATCAGTCCTTTATCATTAGTGTTGTGTGCCAAAATGTTCTCCCAGTCAGTGGGGTTTCTCTTTTTGTTATTGTCTCTTTTGCTGTGCAGAAGCTCTTTAATTTGATGTAGTCCCAGCTGTTTATCTTTGCCTTCACTATCACTGCTTTGGGTGATGTGTCTGTAAAGATGTCTTTGATGTGCATATCATGGAGTGTTTCGCCTATATTTCCTTCTATGTATTTTATGGTTTCAGGTCTTATGTCTAGTTCTTTAATCCATTTGAGTTGGTTTTTGTGCATGGTGTTAGGTAGTAGTCAAGCTTTATTCTTTTGCATGTAGTGACCCAGTTTTCCCAGCACCATTTATTGAACAAACTTTCTTTGCTCCAATGCATAGTCTTTGCTCCTTTGTCAAAGATTAGTTGACCATAAATCTGTGGGTTTATTTCTGGATTTTCTATTCCATTCCATTGGTCTGTGTGTCTGTTCTTGTTCCAATACCATGCAGTTTTAATGATTATGGCTTTGCAGTATAGTTTGAAGTCTGGGAGTGTGATGCCTCCATTCCCTTTTTTTTTTTTTTTCAGGAGAGCTTTGGCTATTCGGGGTTTTTGGTGATTCCATATGAATTTCATCAATAATTGTTCTATTTCTTTGAAGAATGACATTGAAATTTTTATTGGAATAGCACTGAATCTGTATATTGCTTTTGGTAGGATGGCAATTTTAATAATGTTTATCCTTCCAATCCATGAGCAGAGGATGTCTTTCCATTTCTTTGTGTCTTCTTCTATTTCTTTTAACAGTGTTTTATAGTTTTCTTTGTATAGGTCCTTTACCTCTTTTGTTAGATTTATTCCCAAGTATTTGATTTTTTTTTTGTTTCAATAATAAAAGGGATGGTTTTTTGATTTCTTCTTCTTCTTCATATTTATTGTGTATAGGAAGGCTACTGACTTTTGCGTGTTGATTTTGTATCCTGCCACTTTACTGAACTGACTGATTAGTTGAATTAGTTTTTCTGTGGAGTTTTGGGGGTTCTCTAGGTATATTATCATATCATCTGCAAATAGTGATAGTTTGACTTCTTTTCCTATTTGGATTCCTTGTATGTCTTTCTCTTGTCTTACTGCTCTGGCTAGGACTTCCAGTATTATATTGAAAAGCAGTGGTGAGAGTGGACATCCTTGTCTTGTTCCAGATCTTAATGGAAATGCTTTCAGCTTTTCACCATTAAGAATGATACTGGGGCCTCCCTGGTGGCGCAGCGGTTGAGCGCTGGGTTGCGAAGCTGCCCGCAGCCTCTGCAGCGCCACCGGAGGAGGGTCCCACATGGCGCGCAGACCTCTCCTGCCACCCTCTGCTCCCTTCAGCAGTGTACTTCGGTCCTTCTGCCTGCTCTGCTCCCCGCTCTGGCTCTGTGAATTCTCTCACCCTCCTGCACTTCTGACTGTACCCAGTGCTTGAATAAATGCATAAATAAATAAATAAATAAATAAATAAATAAATAAATAAATAAATCTTTTTAAAAAAGAAAAGAAAAGAAAAACAAACAAAACCAATCATTACAAAAAAAAGAGAATGATACTGGCTGTTGGCTTGTCATATATGGCCTTTATGATGTTGAGGTATGTTCCTTGTATCCCAAGAATTTCAAGGGCTTTTATCATGAATGGGTGTTGCACTTTGACTCCTCTTCTTAAGACAAATGTGATGTTAAATTTCCTAGGCTTATGCTAATGATTCCTAAAATGTACCTTTGTTATTATCTAGTATGTCAAAGTAATATTACTTCAAGCATACACAAAGGGGACGCTACTAATTTTAATAAACTGACTTCAAATAAGGGTTAAACATCACTAGCAAGATACATTTATAATTTCACTTTTTCAAAGTTGAATTTTTGTTTTGAAGTCACTCTACTATCGTTGTACTCCTCATAATTTAAGTTCATTTATGTCTTACAAAGTCTTTTTTAACATCAATTACTATCTCTCAATGAACATAAAAATAATCACTCCTAATACAACTCTCCTATACAATTCTTGAAAGGTGTCTGAGTTTTGAACAAAAACAAGTCTATGGCCTCCATGTCATATCCACCCCCATGCCATGCTAAGTCAGAGGATTTCTAGTTTTACTAGTGTGGGGCTGGTAACAAAAACTGACCCCTATTCTGACAAAGGAAATAAATTTGATTTGAAGGGGGATGGGTGGGGTAGAAAACCTGTTGCATGGTAAGAGTTATTGTTGAGCAGCAAATGCCATTTCACACACCCGAATTCAGAATGCAGGAGCTTTTCTGAGGGAACAACACAAATAAGAGTTTAGATAAAACTTCAACTCTATAAATACCTGAATGCTCATTTTAAAGTTCCTGTCACAGTGATCAGTACATGTGGCTCACCCGTAACCCATTTACAACAATGACAATGGATGGCAAGTCTATTCGAAGCACACGCAGGCTACTTTACATACCAAGTATTATTGTCACTCCAGATTCTGCCAGGGGAAGTGCTGAAAAATGACTCATTAAAAATTTTTAAGGGCCTCCCCGGTGGCGCAGCGGTTGAGCGCTGGGTTGCGAAGCTGCACGCGGCCTCTGCGGCGCCGGTTCGGCCACCAGAGGAGGGTCCCACATGGCGCGCAGACCTCTCCTGCCGCCCGCTGCTCCCCTCAGCAGTGTACTTCGGTCCTTCTGCCTGCTCTGCTCCCTGCTCTGGCTCTGGTGAATTCTCTCACCCTCCCGCGCTTCTGACTGTACCCAGTGCATGTATAAACAAAACAAACAAACAAACCAGCAAACAAATAAATAAAGCATGCCTCTATAAAAAAATATATACTCTAGGCAAACTTTTCTTAATCTTGAACACAGGTGAAACTAGACAAAACCAGGAATACATTTTAAAACTAATTTATTTGAGTGCAGATCCTTTAAGGGCCGTTTTTAATCCACTGTAATTTTTTCCCTCCTCCCTCACATTACCAGACCATTTACTAAGCTGACATGTGTGGCTCATGGACTACGACCAGGAGCTTAAATTTGGCCTAGAAAGATAAAATGGATAGAAAATTATAAAACTGTAAAATGGTAAAGTGATTTGGCTGTGAGTATACATAGTGAACCACCCAGCGTCTGCATTTAACAGTTCAGCTATTCTTATCACCACATATAAATGCAAGGATGATTTAAAAACACACACACACAAGCTCGAAGTATATGAAATACCCTAAAAAGGCAACATTAGTGTTGTGTTGGAAGTGAAAACACTGGCCTTTAGCCAGAATGTTTCAGTTATCAATAAATTAAAGAGACGATTACTCAATTTTACAGTCTATTCTAAAACATGCGCAAGTATAATAAACTCCTTAAGTATGCTATGGATTTCTTAATCTGGTTCTGCAAGCTTTCCAGAACTGACTTTTTAATAAATTCATAAAATGAGGGACCCCCTGGTAGTGCAAAGTGTCAGCACTATGAAGCCACTGCAGCGTGAGTTCGATCCCCAGCCAGGGAGCTAGCCCACATGGCGCAGCAGACCTCTCCTGCCTCGCCTGCTGCTCCCTTCAGCAGTGTAGTTCAGTAGATCCACCTGTTCTGCTCCCCACTTTGTCTCTGGTGAACCCTCTCACCCCCACCCCCACACCACTGGCCTATACCCCAGATCTTGTATGGATCAATAAAAATAAATTCATAAAATGAACATCATCTCACACTTACAGAACCATTTAAGGTCATTTAATAATCATTTATGCCCTAAAACATTTAATTATGTATTTTATGGACAAAGGATATGACACAGTACTATTCTCAAATCTGAATTATTTAGAAAAGCAAAAAAAGTACCCATGTAAATGAGCACTATCTACTTTTTAAAAAATGATCTCTCAATGACTATATATTCCTCTTCTCTTCATATAAATAAAAGTTAACTTTAAAATGGATTTGTTAACAGGAGGCAAGAAAGCTGGGCACAGTTTCTATCTTCAGTGAAGCACATCTGACTGGCTATAAGTCACTTTCCAGGGTGAGTTCCCTAATCTTAAAATGAGAGTGGTTTGTTAAATAATTTCTAAGGTTGATTATTCTATAAGCTAATTATAATTGTTTCATCATTTAAGTTACAAGTAAATAAACTTTATACAGATCCTCAGTGTGAATGTGTGACTAATATTTTATATATCAAGTGCTCGATTATAACTGGATTTAAATTTATTAAAAGAAAAAGGCTTTTTGGCAAATGGACAGACTGAAAACAAATTCATGAGTGCACAGTACACTGCCTGAGCAGATCTGATGGAGCTTAAGAAAAACTCCACCCAGTTCCGAATAACATCAAAGGAGACTTGATACCACTCTGTCAGAAAACAAGCCCCATATTATTAAACAAAGCACCAGAGAACACAGTTTCCTATCATAGCACTTTGAAATTGCATCTTTCATCCTGAGCACATGTCTGAAGTGAAATATCTGGTAAAAGGGGGTTGAAAATAGATAAACTAAGGCAAGAGGAAACATGACATGACGGTGAAGCACAGAATAGAATCTTGACTACTCTCTTACTATAAATAGTTCTGTGCTCAGAAAGAGTAAATTAAGAATATATGATGAGTTCACAAACACCTTCTCTGCTGTATAGTTACTTTAGATAGTTCACAAACTCATATTACTGAACTGAAAGTATTTTCCAGGTCTATACATTAGTAATTCATACCAAATTTAAATGTACAAAAATATAGGCCACGGTTTAAGTTCCCAGAAGTCCTCCTGAAAATTTTAGATCTCATCTATACTCATTTACTTGGAGTCTGCGTTCATTTTATCTGAGAAGAAATTTGATAAACAAGTTTGCAAATGGCCTTCTGCTGCCTTTGTCCTCCCTCTCTTTCTCTACCCTCTCCCTGAAATCATACTGCTTTAGAGATAAAGGCAAAAAAAAAAACAAGAAAAGGAAGAACTGAAGTCTAGACAAATGTCTTTATAAGCATTGTAATATTTTCATTTCACTCTGTCACATTAGCCAAAATTTTCTACCAAGATATATTTGCTCTAGGCAGCATTCTCTTTTAAAATGTGTAGAATTCTGGGCCTCCCTGGTGGCACAAGGGGTTACGCTCAGCACTATGAAGCTATCCGCTCTGTAGCACCAAGTTCAATCCCCAGGCAGCCCAGGAGCTAACCCACAGGCACAGCAGACCTCTCTTGTCTCACCCACTGCTCCCCTCAGCAGTATATTTCAGTCAGTCTGCCTGTTTTTTTTGTTGTTGTTGTTTTTAAGATTTATTTATTTATTTATTTATATAAGCACCCGGTACAGTCAGAAGCGCGGGAGCTAGAGCCAGAGCGGGGAACAGAACAGGCAGGCTGGCGAAATACACTGCTGAGGGGAGCAGCGGGCACGGAAGGAGAGGTTTGTCACACCATGTGGGACCCTCGCCAGTGGCCGGGGATCGAACCGGTGCTGCAGAGGCTGAGGGCAGCTTCGCAGCCCAGCACTCAACAGCTGCGCCACCAGGGGAGGCCCCGGTCTGCCTGTTCTTTTCCCCACTCTGTCTCTAGTAATCTTCTCACCTCTGGCTCCGCACCTCTAGCCTTTACCCCAGTTCTTGAATGCTTCAATAAATATTTAAAAAATAATAAATAAGGGCCTCTCTGGTGCAGCGGGTTGAGCGCAGCAGTGTGAAGCTGTCCACAGCTTCTGCAGTGCTGGCTCAATTCCTGGCTGGCCAGGGGGATACCCACATGGCGGGCAGACCTCTCCTGTCTCACCTGCTGCTCCTCTCAGCAGTGTTTTTGGTCATCTACCTGTTCTGCTCCCCATTCTGCCTCTGGTGAATTCTCTACCCTCCCATGCCTCTGGCCTGGACCCCAGCTCTTGTATAAATAAATCTTTAATAATAATAATAAATAAAATGTGTAGAATTCTATTTTACAACCTAAAATTGAATAAGGTAACATACATCCCTAGATCATCATTCACACTAGTTTTTATCAAATAGTTTTTCTCCAAAAGTATACGAGTTTTTGGTTTTATTGTGAAAAGGAGAAAAATAATTTAGCAGCCTAGAGCATTTCATGAAACAAAGCAAGTCTGCAAAAGATATAAAAGTAGGGCCTCCCCGGTGGCGCAGCAGTTGAGCGCTGGGTTGCGAAGCTGCCCGCAGCCTCTGCAGCGCCGGTTCAATCCCCGGCTGCTCCCCGGCCACCAGAGGAGGGTCCCACATGGCGCGCAGACCTCTCCTGCCGCCCGCTGCTCCCCTCAGCAGTGTACTTCGGTCCTTCTGCCTGCTCTGCTCCCCACTCTGGCTCTGGTGAATTCTCTCACCCTCCCGTGCTTCTGACTGTACCCAGTGCTTGTATAAATAAATAAATAAATCTTAAAAAAAAAAAAAAAAGAAATTTCTTTAAAAAAAAAAAAAAAAAGATATAAAAGTAAAGAGAAGGTATGTGGGTCCAGAGCCCCTTGGAGTTTAAAAAAAGGGAGGTAATACAATGTCAAAGACAAGTATGACCTCTTTCAAAATAGTGCCTCCTTTCAGCTTTACAAGAAACTTTCTTTTCAGTAAATTGGACAAATTTAGAAATAAAATTATCATTCATAACATTGCTCATTTGAAAGAAATGAATCCTGAATTCCAAATAACCAATTTAATAAATAAATATTTATTAGTAATTCTTAATGGTAGCCTACTGCTCATAATGCTCACTTAAATTTTCTCTATGACTGATATTATGTCCTGGTTTTTTGAGTTTTGGGGGGAGAGGGTGGTAGGAGGGCGACAGATGAGTTATAAACAAGAAACAAAACTATAAAGATATGTGGGCTAATATTTTCTTCTGTATCTTTTAAAATTTTTGACTGATTTAAAAGACAGAATTCTGAAGTCAACACTAAGCAGCTATCCTAGGATACTAGTGAGAGTGCTATGGCCAAAATGCAGTGCTTGTCCTCAAGTTTGGAAGGAATCCAGGTCTCCCAGCGACCATTTACAATCTAACATGGTTAGAAGTATAGTCTGCATCATAAAGATTTCATATTCAACATGAGACATTTTGAGTTTGCCTAGCAGGCTTTCACTTACTAAATGGGGACTTTATTCCTCAAATTTGATTTAATGAATTTCTTTCAAAAGCCTATTACAGTTCAAATTGAACCTTATTTGCTTGGTGGCTGTGTTCTCTTTTTAATTTATTTAACTAGAAAACCTTGATTTATACTTTCACTCAAAACAGTATTTCACTCAAAGCAAAATCAAATCTTTATTAAGGATCTCTAGGGGAATCAGCTACCATCTTACATGTGACAGGCACATATGATCCCTGAGGCTAATCTGAGATTCTCCTGCTCCTTCCCAGAACCAGACTGGCAAATGGCTAGAGATAATTCAGCAACATCTTGACTAGTCAATAAACTAGAATCCCCCTGCAGAATATGTTAACTTTCCATCCCAAGGTGCTTTCTATCCCAAGGTGCTATTTTACAACCTAAAATTGAATAAGGTAACACTTACAATAGAATAAGCTATACACTTCAAGGACAACAGTTGTGCTGTTATGAACTGAAGGAATTTCCAGGTTTGGCAGGGTCCTGTTCATAACCACCATTTGTCCCGTTCATCACACGATCAGCAACAGGAGAAAGGCCTTGTCTACTAGAATAGCTAAGGCCATCACCCAACTACATTCCTATATGAAAGACTACACTGGTAGATTTTACTTCCATGTAACCCCCAAACAAAGAGTTCTTTTCCCATTGCTATTTTAGGGAGCTCTGTCCTCTAAATATAAAAACACTGCACACATATTCACATACATAAAACCTTGCAGCACAAAGCTGCAAGTCTATTTATTTACTTACTTTATCCAAGTAGCTTGTGTTCATTCCCAACTGAGTGCATTCTGAATCTCTAAACAGACACCTGTCTGCCACTTTTCTGTCTGAGTCGATTTAAATTTATTTCTACAAGAAAAACAATCTACACTAGAAACCTCCCACTGTGAGCCATGTGATACAGGCAGCATGATGTCTACCCAGTCTGGTTATGTGGGCCAAAACAAGAGATGGATGACAATGACACAGCACTTACATATCTGCTATAACCATCTTTAAAAGCAAATCCTACGCTGACCTCACTTTTTAAAAAACCTGAATCTTAAGGACATTCTCAATAAAACCTAATGCCCCAAATTTTGAAAAAGAGAAACTATTTTTTTAACTTCACTATTCTTCCCACTTATTCTTCTTCAGTCTAATTAAGAACCAAAAAACTCATTTTGCTTACCCCTATCCAACTTATTTCTTACCACTTAAGATCTCTAAAGGCTTTTTAAAAAAATACCAGTTAGTAAAATCTAGAATCCAATTCCCCTATTTTAACAGACAACAAGAAGGGAAACCCAGAAAGCAAATCACATAAAAATGAAGCTGGGACTGGGGATCAGGCTTAGAGGAGAGCAGCAGAGCACCAAAAACAGAATAGGAAGTGACAGAAGCGGCAGTCTTGGAATTTTGAAATTTTCTCCTTTTATCTGACACAGTAACAGTGCCATACTTCAACACTGATTTTTTTGGGTGTTTGTTTTTTGTTTTTTTTTTCCCTTCCTTTTCTTCTCAAAAGATGAAGGCAGGAGGGACAGTTGGGAACATCAGGAAAACAATCCAGTTTATTTAAAAGAAACCCGATGCCTATTTTTAAAGAATAATAAAAAAAAATCCTTAGTATGATATATCAAGGTCACACAATCCTAGAAGACCCAGTCCTGAACCTACCACAACCACCAGAAGTTTTCCATGGGGGTATCCGCATATTTTAGTCACATGGGATCATTTGCCATTTTATAAGCATACCATTCACATTATCTCTGTGTATCTTTGCTCATAATGCTCTATACACTTAAAATTTTCTTCAGTGCTTCCACGTGTCAGTCTTAAAATGAAGGTCCACATCAACTATTTATCACATTTTCTGTGATTCTCTTTTATAATCTGTTCTCCCAGTAACCACTCAGAACTAAGACATCATCTGTATTTCTTTTGTAACAGTAAAGTCTGATTTGTATTACGGTTAACTGTATAGATACCAGTACCTCTTGTAAACTACTATATCCCAAAGGGAAGGACCATGTCAGTGATAATGTGTATCTTCTCTTAGTGAATTACTTTACATAAATTATGGACTAAAACAACAAAGACCAGGGCCTCCCCGGTGGCGCAGCGGTTGAGCGCTGGGTTGCGAAGCTGCCCACGGCCTCTGCAGTGCCGGTTCGATCCCCGGCTGCTCCCCGGCCACCGGAGGAGGGTCCCACATGGCGCGCAGACCTCCCCTGCTGCCCGCTGCTCCCCTCAGCAGTGTACTTCGGTCCTTCTGCCTGCTCTGCTCCCCGCTCTGGCTCTGGTGAATTCTCTCACCCTCCCGCGCTTCTGACTGTACCCAGTGCATGTATGAACAAAACAAACAAACAAACCAGCAAACAAATAAATAAAGCATGCCTCTATTAAAAAAAAAAAAAAACAAAGACCAAACGACAAAGCATTGCTAACTAAACAGTTCTAAACTGGTATAATAGAAGTTTGGGGGGGTCGGGGAGAGAACATTTCTTAATTTGAAATTGATCAGAGGCACCAAAACTACAAAAGGAAAAAACAGATTCGAGGTTAACTCTCATCTCCAATTAAGAATATGCACCCTCATTTCTTTTCTTTTTCAAATATAGTTTGTGCCAGAACAATCATGAAATAAAAGCCCACAGGGAGTAACCATACAAGTCAGCTCTCTATGCCAGTCATCTTATCATTATTAGACATGGCAATAAAAATAGCTCTCTCTGTTTTTAGAAAAGCACAACATTATGCAATGTAACAAAAACAGTTTTTTTGTTCATGAGATCACCTACCACTATCATGCTAACATCATATAAAAATTAAAATTTTTATAAATATTAATGCTTTCAGAATTATTAAAATGTCAGATTGCTGGACCTCCTGGGTGGCACAAGGGGTTAAGACACAACCTATGAAGCGATCCGCAGCCACTGTAGCACGAGTTCGATCCCCAGCCAGGGAGCTACCCACATGGCACAGCAGACCTCTCCTGACTCAACTGCTGCTCCCTTCAGCAGTGTATTTCAGTCAATCTGCCTATTCTGCTCCCCACTCTGTCTCCGGTGAATCCTCTCACCTCCCCCCACACTTCTGGCCTGCACCCCAGTTCTTGAATGCATAAATAAACCTTGAAAAAATGATTTAAAAAAAAAAAAGTCAGATCGCTATAAAATCAGCTCATAAGTCTCTAACAAGGAGCAGAAAACATAAGTAATTTTAAGATTACCTAGTGCAGGAGAAATTAGGTTTGGGGAAGAGTATTCATACTTGATTAGCTCTTAGCCTTTGAGAACTATTTCATTTAAGAGAACTATTTGAGAACTATTTCATTCACTTCCAAAATGGAAGTTTCTGAAATTCAGAGCCATAGTACACCATATTTTATTGTGTATCAGTGAAAGTGAAGAAAAATGGAAGGTAGAATGAAGAGGAGATAGGGATTTGTGCTGATAATTCTATAATTATGTATTTATAATGTATGTCTCTTCCAGAGGCCTTCCTTGACACTGAGTTCCTAGCTGGCAAAGACAGCACCTTTTACATCATTTTATCCTGGGCATTTCAGTACAATAAAATGATACCTCCTAGGTTCTCACAGAATGAACATTCCCTCTTACTGGATGTGCCCTGTTCTAGATCATGATGTCAGCCTTCTCTTGCTGGAACTGACTCTTGTCCCTATAGGAAGCACCCTCATGGCTCTTTTCACTGTTGGTCCTAGACACAGAGGTAGCATTGAGGTACAGTAATTCAGTTCTTTTGAACAGGAAAAAGGAGGACCTAAACTCTATAGAATAGCATTTCACAAGCATTTTGTAGAACACCCTAAGTGGCAGTAAATGCCCTGCCCTTTAATATAAAAATACCTTACAGATGCTTTCAAATACAGGGGAAAGGCTGGAAGTAAAAGCATTAAATGAAAATTGGACAAGCAAAGGAATCTTTTAAGTTATTATTAATGTATCTTTTAACATTTTACCTGAAATAGAGGTAAAAATCTGAGTTAAAAGTGAAATCACTGGATCAGAATCACTCAGGGACAGAATTGAGCCATTTCAGTTTTTAAAAATTGATTCTGAAAGGCACCCACATTTGAGAGCTACTGAATTAATCAACAATCTACCTTAGACATCAAAGATTTAAGTTCACTGAAATGAAACATAAAACAGGACTCATAAAACTTAACACTAGGGAGAAACCAACTTGTGCTCAGTTGGGAGAGTGGGTGCTTTAGATCCATTTACGAGAAATAGAGCCTGAGATACAAATTCTTTTTTTTTTTAAAGATTTATTTATTTATACAAGAACCAGGGTACAGGCCAGATGTGCGGGAAGGTGAGAGGATGCACCAGAGACAGAGCGGGGATCAGAACAGGCAGACTGACTGAAATACACTGCTGAGGGGAGCAGCAGGCGAGACAGGAGAGGTCTGCTGCGCCATGTGGGATTCTCCCCAGCCAGCTGGGATTGAACTGGCGCTGCAGAGGCTGTGGACAGCTTCACAGCGCGGCATTCAACGCCTGCGCCACCAGGGAGGCCCTGAGATATGAATTCTTATACAAGCAATTTATTGAGGGGGGCCTCTCTGGTGGCACAAGGGGTTAAGTCGCAGCACTATGAAGCTATCCGCAGCCACTGCAGCAGGAGTTTGATCCCCAGCCAGCCAGGGAGCTACCCACATGGTGCAGCAAACCTCTCTTGACTTGCCTGCTGCGCCCCTCAGCAGTGTATTTCAGTCAATCTGCCTGTTCTGTTCCCCATTGTCTCTGGTGAATCCTCTCAACCTCCGCACCTCTGGCCTCTACCCCAACTCTTGTATGCATAAATACATAAATCTTAAAAAAAAATTATAAACCCATGAACTTAGATCAGGAGTCAGCAAACGTTTTCGGTAAAGAGCCAGATAATAAATCATTTAAATTTTGTGGCCTATATAATCTTTGTCACAACTACAGGCAGCCCTAATTTTGCAAGATTCTAATATGCACAGATATCATCTATCATGGTTAGTTAAATTACACCAGTGCCCTAACAACATGTTTCAAATTTTAGTTTCCACAGTATATTTACTGTGAGTAATTACATAAACTTTGCTGCTAGCTCTTCCGTTTACAAATCACTACATAAATAACAGGTGTGCATCAAGATCAGAGGCCTATCATGTCCCTTCCTTCAAACCCTGTTGGTGACTGGTCACTGCTCATTTTTTATTCAGTTCATGCATAAACAGTTGTGATGCTTCATTGTCTCCCACTGATAAAACCCATGTGACTTTTTATAAAAAATGTGTAAGTTAAGGAGGGAATTGGTCAACAATGATGAAAGTGCGGCAAAGAAACACAGTCATAAACTGGAAGTAAAATTTCAATCGAACATAGATGGAGTTATAGAAGAACTAGCCCTCTGTGGGAATGTTGAAACTACCATCATTCAAAAGACTGGCTATGCGGGCCTCCCTGGTGGCGCAGCGGTTGAGCGCTGGGTTGCGAAGCTGCCCGCAGGCTCTGCAGCGCTGGTTAGATCCCCGGCTGCTCCCCGGCCACCGGAGGAGGGTCCCACATGGCGCGCAGACCTCTCCTGCCGCCCGCTGCTCCCCTCAGCAGTGTACTTCGGTCCTTCTGCCTGCTCTGCTCCCTGCTCTGGCTCTGGTGAATTCTCTCACCCTCCCACGCTTCTGACTGTACCCAGTGCTTGTATAAATAAATAAAAAATAATTAAAAAATAAATCTTTAAAAAAAAAAAAAAACAAAAGACTGGCTATGCATCCAAAGGAACTTAGTGAAGGTGCACTTATTTACATAAATGAGGAAAATATAAAAAATATAAAAAGATGAAGCTGTCCCAGAGGAAGTGATGCAAGAACTCTTGAAGATACTTTGTAAAATTGCAAGCCCAAGGATAAATTTTTGGAAGTTGTTTCAAACTTGGAAAGGAGGGTGACAGTTTGCCAAGACATAGAAAAGGTGTCATTCCATGTCTTAAGTTACATAATGAGAAGAAGAAAGCTGGCCCTGTTAAAACTACTCTTGATGAGTTCTTTAAAAGAAATTAAACATTGCAATCCCCACTGTTTCCATTCTTTTCTTTTTTAATTTTCCTTTCTATTTCTAAGAAACAAGAGTTTTTTTGCAGTTTTAAAAGGTCATAGAACATTCCTAATTTTCCCTGCTGATTGTTTTTTTTTTGTTTTGTTTTTTTTTTTGAATTTTTTTTTTTATAGAGGCATGTTTTTATTTATTTATTTGTTTGTTTGTTTGCTTGTTTATACATGCACTGGGTACAGTCAGAAGCGCGGGAGGGCGAGAGAATTCACCAGAGCCAGAGCGGGGAGCAGAGCAGGCAGAAGGACCGAAGTACACTGCTGAGGGGAGCAGCGGGCGGCAGGAAAGGTCTGCGCGCCATGTGGGACCCTCCTCCAGTGGCCAGGGAGCAGCCGGGGATCGAACCGGTGCCGCAGAGGCCGCGGGCAGCCTCGCAACCCAGCGCTCAACCGCTGCGCCACCGGGGAGGCCCTTCCCTGCTGATTGTTAACATTGTTCTGCAAAATTTCAACCTGTATGGTCATTTGTACAGTTCCAAACTACTGTGTAAAAAGCAAGGACTCCTGTACTCAACATTGCCATTATAGTGTGAAAGTATCTACAGACAATATAAAAATGAGAAAGGTGTGCCTGTGTTACAGCAAAACTTTATATATGGACACTAAAATTTGAATTTCCTATGTTCACCTGTCATGAAATATTTTTCTCCTTTTCATTTTCTGTTAATTATTTTAAAATGTGGAAACCATTCTTAGTTCATAGAATAACTGACTCCTGGTTAGGTGAAAAAAATCTTAAAATAAGTATTATTTTAAAACCAAATCTGATAATATATAAAACCAAGTCTAATAATGAATAAAAGATACATTTTAGAAAAAAAATAAAAGGCATTTTCAACCAAGCAGGCTAATTAAACACTAGCAGAGTCTATTCATGTAATTCATATTAATAGGTTAAACAGAGAAACTAAAAGCTTACCTCCCGATAGAATCAAAAGAGCCTCTGGGAAAAAAGACTGCAAATTAGGATAAGAGCATCCTTTATCTGACAAAGGATGTCTACATAAAATAAAAATAAACACATACCATAAATTTCATTCTCTTGAGATCAGGTAGAAAGACTGTAAAGAATGTCTGCTATAGATGCTTCTGACCAATACTGAGCAATAAGGCAGAAAAAAGAGAATCAAGAGGACAAGGATTATGAAGGAAAAAAGGGAAACACAAATAAAGAGGAAATAAACTATTAGAATTAGTAAGTGAATTTATTAGCAAGGTGGCTGAATTGCAGGTAAATTTAAAAAACGGTGTTTCCAAATACTAGCAAAAACAATTAAAAAATGTTTTTAATATTATTTACAAAGATCTCCTTATAAATATGTAGGGATAAGTTTAGTGAAATATATCCATGATCAATATATAGAAAATGAGCAAAGAAAATAAAAATCTTAAGAAATTAAAGACTTAAATCTTAAATTAAATTTAAATAAATGGCTGGTTATACGATTACGTACTATGTACTGAAAAACTCAATATTTTAAAGATGTCAATTATCCCCAACCTAATCTAAAAATTGAATGTAATTCCATACAAAATCCTAGTGATTTGTTCTTTTTAATTTAAAAATGAAAATCTGATAATAATTTTTTTTTTTGGGGGGGGGACCCTCGCCGGCAGCTGGGGAATGAACCGGCGCTGCAGAGGCTGCAGGCAGCCTCACAGCCCAGCGCCCAACCGCTGCGCCACCAGGGGAGGCCCTCGGATAATAAATTTTATAAGTCAATGCAAAGAACCAAAAATAGTCCAAACAATTTTAGATAATAAACTTAGAGGACCTTAAGCAACTAGCTATCAAAACTCACCACTAGATTAAGCATTACATGTTCAGAAACTGATGACCTACAGATACGTCAATTTCATGTTTCAAGTTAATATATAAATTTAGTAATAAGATCTTGTGGTACTGGCACAGTCATGAACAAAGGGACCAAAACAAGAGAACAGTTTCAAAATAGAATCACTACACACATTTAGTTTTGTAACAAAGGAGACACTGAAGAGCAGCGGGGAAAGAACTGTCTTTTCAACAAATGGTGCAGTTAACTGGATATCCACGTGGAGGAAAGGATATCAATTTCCATCACACTACAGGCCTAGGATAGCAGGCCTAAATGTTAAAGATAAAACACTTAAACTTCGGGCCTCCCCAGTGGCGCAGCCGTTGAGCAATGGGTTGCGAAGCTGCCCACAGCCTCTGCAACACCGGTTCGATCCCCGGCTGCTCCCCGGCCACCAGAGGAGGGTCCCACATGGCGCACAGACCTCTCCTGCCGCCCGCTGCTCCCCTCAGCAGTGTGCTTCGGTCCTTCTGCCTGCTCTGCTCCCAGCTCTGGCTCTGGTGAATTCTCTCACCCTCCCGCGATTCTGACTGTACCCAGTGCTTGTATAAATAAATAAAAATAAATCTTTTCAAAAATAAGTAAATAAATAAAACTTCAAAAAGATAATATAGAAATATCTTCACGATCATGAGGGTAAAGCAAAGATTGCCCAGAGTACAGGATCATCTACCCTAGAGGGCTAAAAATGATAACATGGACCACATTAGTTAAGAATTAATGTTCAGGGCTTCCCCGGTGGCGCAGCGGTTGAGCGCGGGGTTGCGAAGCTGCCCGCAGCCTCTGCGGTGCCGGTTCGATCCCCGGCTGCTCCCCGGCCACCGGAGGAGGGTCCCACATGGTGCGCAGACCTCTCCTGCCGCCCGCTGCTCCCCTCAGCAGTGTACTTCGGTCCTTCTGCCTGTTCTGCATCCTGCTCTGACTCTGGTGAATTCTCTCACCCTCCCGCGCTGCGCTTCTGACTGTACCCAGTGTTTGTATGAATAAATAAATAAATCTTAAAAAAAAACATTTAAGGGCCTCCCCGGTGGCGCAGCGGTTGAGCGCTGGGTTGCGAAGCTGCCCGCAGCCTCTGCAGCGCCAGTTCGATCCCCGGCTGCTCCCGGCCACCAGAGGAGGGTCCCACATGGCGCGCAGACCTCTCCTGCCGCCCGCTGCTCCCCTCAGCAGTGTACTTCGGTCCCTCTGCCTGCTCTGCTCCCCGCTCTGGCTCTGGTGAATTCTCTCACCCTCCCACGCTTCTGACTGTACCCAGTGCATGTATCAAACAAACAAACAAACAATAAATAAATAAATAAGACATGCCTCTAGAAAAATAAAAAAAATTAAAAAAAAATTAAAAAAAAAACATTTAAAAAAAAAAAAAAAAGAATTAATGTTCATCCAAATATACCATTAAGAAAATGAAAGGTTGGGCCTCCCCTGGTGGCGCAGCGGTTGAGTGCTGGGCTGCGAAGCAGTCCCAAGCCTCTGCAGCACCAGTTCAATCCCCAGCCACGAGCGAGGGTCCCACATGGCACGCAGACCTCTCCTGAGGGGTCCACTGCTCCCCTCAGCAGTGTACTTCTTCAGTCTGCCTGTTCTGTTCCCCGCTCTGGCTCTGGTGAATTCTCTCACCCTCCCGCGCTTCTGACTGTACCCAATGCTTGTATAAATAAATAAATCAATCTTTAAAAAAAGAGTGAGAGAGAGAATGAAAGGCAAAATCGAGAGTTGAAAAAGATACCTGTAATACAAATAACATAGAACTCATATGTGGGATATATACAGAACTCCTACAAATCAATAAGAAAAAAACACAAGCAAAACAGACACCTCTGGGGCCTCTCTGGTGGTGGAAGATCTTAAGATACAACCTATGAAGCTATCCATAGCCACTGAAGCAAAAGTTCCATCCCCGGCCAGGAGCTACCCACATGGCACAGCAGACCTCTCCTGACTCATCCGCTCCTCCCCTCAGCAGTGTATTTCAGTCAATCTACCTGCTCTGTTCCCCACTCTGTCTCTGGTGAATCCTCTCACACCCACATACCTCTGGCTTGTAACCCCAGTTCTTGTAAGCATAAATAAATAAATCTTTTAAAAAAAAAAGACAACTCTGATTACAGACTATCTAAAATAGTAAATTAACATAAAAATATATTTTAATACTCATCAGATATTAAACTGAGGTCCAATAAACACCTGCCAGAATTGCTACATGAAAAAAAAATAGTATCAAGTGTTGGAAGGATGAGGACCTCTCATACACTGAGGTAATTTGATATAATCATTTTAGACAACAATATGCCATATTTCTAAGGGAAGAATCCATATTTAAGGCAAAATCCTGAATAAATGGACTGATGTTCCTGGTGTGCCCTATTCCCCATCATTAATCTCCTATCTCCCATCATTTCTCAAATTTATACAAGAACCTAATATAATATAGTTCAAGGAAGAAAAAATAACAAGAGCTTTTAATCAGAACATCTTGGTTAGCAAACACAACAAAAGACACACAGAAGGTCAATGGACACATAAAAAGATTTTCTACAACACTTATCATTAGGGAAAAGCAAATCAAAACCACAATGGGATATAATCTCGTACCATTTGGAATGATTATCAAAAAGTCAAAACAATAATTATTGGAAAGGATGTGCACGGTTGGTGGGAATGTAAGTCGATGCAGCCACCATAAAAAACAGTACAGAACTTCCACATGATCCAGTAATCCCATATCTGGATATTTATCCAAAGAGTATGATTTTTTTTTAAAGAGTTATTTATTTATTTATATAAGCACTGGGTACAGTCAGAAGTGCAGGAGGGTGAGAGAATTCACCAGAGCCAGAGCGGGGAGCAGAGCAGGCAGAAGGACCGAAGTACACTGCTGAGGGGAGCAGCGGGCGGCAAGAGAGGTCTGCGCGCCATGTGGGACCCTCCTCTGGTGGCCTGGGAGCAGCTGGGGATCAAATCCGTGTTGCAGAGGCTGCGGGCAGCTTCGCAACCCAGCGCTCAACCGCTGCGCCACCAGGGAGGCCCCGAAAGAGTATGATTTAAGACTATTTTCACTGCAGCTCTACTCATAGTAGCCAAAATATGGAAATAACCCAAGTTCTGATGACAAATGAATGGATAAAGATATGGTATATACACAAATGGAATAGTACTCAGCCATAAAGAAAAGAGAAAAATTTTGTCATTTGAGACAACATAGATGAAAATTGAGGGGATGCTAAGTGAAATAAGTCAAAAGGAGAAAGACACATACCATATAATTTCACCTATCTGTGCAATATAAAGAAGTGAGGAGGGAAGAACAAACAAAAATAAACCCTTAGCCTCAGTATGTCATTATTCATAAGGTAAAATTTGTCCATATCCATACACCTAGATTTCCCACTTCTAGATATATATTAGATGGACTCTTACATCTATGTACAAAAAAGTCAGTAGGGGCCTCCCTGGTGGCGCAAGGGGTTAAGTCACAACACTGTGAAGCTATCGGCAGCCACTGCAGCACAAGTTCAATCCCCAGCCAGAGAGGTAACCCACATGGAGCAGCAGACCTCTCCTGTCTCGCCCACTGCTCCCCTCAGCAGTGTATTTCAGTAGTAGATCTGCCTGTTCTGCTCCCCACTGTCTCTGGTGAATCCTCTCACCCCCACACCTCTGGCCTGCACCCCAACTCTTATATGTATAAATAAAATCTCTAAAAAAAAGTCAGAGGGGCCTCCCTGGTGGCACAAGGGTAATTAAGCACAGTACTGTGAAGCTATCCATGGCCTCTGCAGCACAAGTTCAATCCCCAGCCAGCCAGGGAGCTACCCACATGGCACGGCAGACCTCTCCTGACTTGCCCGCTGCTCCCCTCAGCAGTGCATTTCAGTCAGTCTGCCTGTTCTATTGCCCACTGTCTCTGGTGAATCTTCTCACACCCCGCGCCTCTGGCCTGTACCCCAGTTCTTGTATGCATAAATAAATATTTTAAAATATATGGAACTTTCAAAAAAAGTCAGTAGAATTATTTCTAAAAATCTGGGAACAACCTATTAACAAAGAATAAATTTTAGGGGCCTCCCCGGTGGTGCAGGTTGAGCGCAGTGCTGTGAAGCTGTCCGCAGCCTCTGCAGCAGTTCGATTTCCAGCCAGCCAGGGAGAAAACCACATGGCACGGCAGACCTCTCCTGTCTTGCCCACTGCGCCCCTCAGCAATGTTTTCAGTCCGTCTGCCTGTTCTGTTCCCCACTCTGTCTCTGATGAATCCTTTCACCCCCCTGCACCTCTGGCCTGTACCCCAGCTCTTGTATAAATAAATAAATCTTTAAAGAAAAAAAGAAATTTTATATTAATATAATGAAATCAATACAATGCTGAAAATAAATTAGCAACAGATATACACATCAACATGGATGAATCTCAAAAACAGTGTTAAGGGAGTCATACATTGGTACTTAAACTATTAAATAACAAGAATGACACAAAATTCAGAATAATGGTACTCTGGGGTGGGGAATTCAATAGGGAAAAACAAACAAGGGTTTCAGAAAGTTCAATTTTGTAAGCCAGTAGTAAATTCATGGATATTTACCTTTTTATTTAAATGTTATATATATAGTCTATATAAAAGAAGGTGGGGAGAGGGGAAGATGGAGGGAATGGGGAGAGAGAGATGGGAGGAAGAGGAAAAACAAGAAGAAAGTTTCCCGAACGGTACCTACACTAAACTATGAAAAACAGTTCGAGTAATGGAGTGATACCTTTAAAACTGAGAAAAGCTAGTTTGAACTTAAAGAGTTTTATAACCATCTATCAAATGAGGACCAAATTGGGAAATTCAAACACCTGATAAATACAAAAAGTTTATTTTCCATATACCTTCACTGAAAATGATCTTTCAGCAGATTCCAGGAAAATGACAAATGATACGATATGCTAGGAGAGCCATAACAGTATTGGGGTAATAGTACAAGTAGCCTATAAGAAAAATGAAATCCCAGAATGATGGTAATGCACTAGATCTAGAAACAATTCTATACAAAATTAACCTTTAAGCAGCTTAATTTGGGCCTCCCCTGGTGGTACAGCGGTTGAGCGCTGGGCTGTGAAGCTGCCCACAGCCTCTGCAGCACCGGTTTGATACCTGGCCGCCAGCAAGGGTCCCACATGGTGCACAGACCTCTCCTGCCACGCCCGCTGCTCCCCTCAGCAGTGTATTTCGTTGGTCTGCCTGTTCTGTTCCTCTGGCTCTGGTGAATTCTCTCACCCTCCCGCATTTCTGACTGTACCCAGTGCTTGTATAAATAAATAAATAAATCTTTAAAAAAAATACTGTTCTCCTGTAAAAAAAAATAAATAAAATAAACAGCTTAATTTTAAAAAGCTGAATGACTTCAGAAATGTAGTACAGATAGCATGTTTTTCTGTCATTAAGAAAATAAAAGACATGGGCCTCTCCTGGTGGCACAGGCAGTTGAGCGCAGCGCTGTGAAGCTGTCCACAGCCTCCACAGTGCAGGTTTGATCCCAGACAGCTGGCGAGATTCCCACACGACTTAGCAGACCTCTCCTGTCTCGCCCGCTGCTCCCCTCAGCAGTATATTTCAGTCAGTCTGCTGTTCTGTTCCCCGCTCTTTCACCCTCCCACATATCTGGCCTGTACCCCGGTTCTTGTATGCATGAATAAATAAATCTTTAAAAAAAAAAAAAAGAAAGAAAAGACAATTAAAAACAGGGGACATACTGGAGGGGAAACTAACAAGAAAGTGTTCAAATATAATTAATTAAACCATAGCATTATGTTGAGTTAGTTATATATTTTAAGAACAGAACACATTTAATACTTAAGCTTAGAATATTCTCATTGCATTTACTAACACAGGAATGATCCACAAAGACTGACATATTTACTATTTAGGTACAAAGGATATATAAAACAGCACAGAAAGAAGTAAGGTGATTACAGGGATAACTCTAAAATAGCAACTGAGATCAAATGAAAGCCTTCTGCTGACTCCCCAAAGTTTAACCTTAAGTGGGCAGAAGGCAAAGAGAACTTTGCCTCCTAACTGGAATGTGCCACAAGTCTGTATGTGCTGACCTTTAAAACACAGTGTAAAGCTTGTCTGTTCTCCCTTCTGTAAGTGGGCTGACAGACTGAACATGGGTGGACAATAACTTGGTGGCTCTGATGTTGGCTATTGGCTCTAATGCATTTCTTGTATAAGCACTGGGAGATTTTTGCCATAAATGCATTTTTAATCCTTTAAAAAAAATAGGCAGAATGAGATTACAAATGAAAATGACATAACATATCCATCTTAGGGGGGAAACTGTCCTAAAAATAGCAAGAACCAAGGAATTTACAAAATAAAATCACAGAGTTCCAAACTAAATTTCTTCCAAGAAATTTGGAATTCTGAATAATTAAAGTTGCAAAAAGTAACATGCAATAAAAGAAAGATTTTGGTGATGAATACAGAATCAAAGAATTGCAAACTTAATAGGATTGTGGCAGAGATGTATTCAATTCTCACCAATTCTGTTTTTCCTCCTGGTACTTAATGAGAAAACATTTCCTACCCTCCTCCCAAGCTAAGAACATATGACTGGGTACTAGTCAATGTAAGTTAAAGTAATTTGCTTTATCACAAAACATTTGATAAGGTTCCTCCCTTGGTAGTCCTCTTTACTGTCAACCGAACAAATACAAAGGATCCAGTGGATGATCCAAGGCACCAGATAAAGAGCTGGGATTCTTAAATCATCACATGAAGGCCACAGGCCAAACACCCAGACTATGTGAGCAAGAAATAAATCTTTATTGTCTTAAGCCACTAAAACACTCCATACAGTAAAGCAAACAGTATTTACTACTACCCTATTAGAGGAATCTTTTACATGTAACATGCTCATTCTACAAATAAACTGCTGAACAAAGGAACAAAAATTATACTAGTTGGTTGAAGAACCAGGTCTCCTGACTTACCACTATTCTGGAAGCTTTCACCCAATAAGATTTCCATGCTAAACTAAGAATTTATTATCCCAACATTTGTTACACTATCACAAAAAAGGCAACAAGACAATTTCTCACATAATCACAAAGGACAGGGCCTCCCTGGTGGCACAGGAGTTAAAGTCTCAGCACTATGAAGCTATCTGCAGCCACTGCAACATAAGTTCAATCCCCATCCAGGGAGCTACCCACAAGGCGCAGCAGATCTCTCCTGTCTCACCTGCTGCTCCCCTCAGCAGTATATTTCAGTAGATCTACCTGTTCTGCTCCCCACTCTGTCTCTGGTGAATCCTCTCACCTCCCACACCTCTGGCCTGTACTTCAATCCTGTATGTATATGCAAAATAAATAAATAAATCTTAAAATAAATAAACGAATAAACACAAAGGACCTTAATTTTCTTTTCTTTTTTTCAAAAGATTTATTTTATTTATTTATGCATAGAAGAACTGGGGCCTAGGGGTCTAGACCAAAGGTCTGATCTCGTTTTCTTTAAAGTATCTGAAAAGCATTCCACTATATATTATGTGGAAATGGTATTGTGCTCATTTTTATGAAGTTATCATAGGCATTAAATCCACAGTTAAATATATAGCTTCTGCTTATGCCTTTATTTTTATAGGAGGAAAAAACAAGTTTTTAACAATAACTCAAGTCATGTTTAAAATCATCAAGGCCTCCCTGGTGGCACAGCGGTTGAGCGCTGGGTTGCGAAACTGCCCACAGCCTCTGCAGCACTGGTTCAATGCTGGGCGAGGGTCCCACACGGCGCGCAGACCTCTCCTGCCGCCCACTACTCCCCTCAGCAGTATACTTCGTCAGTCTGCCTGCTCTGCTCTCTCTTCTGGCTCTGGTGAATTCTCTTATGCTCCCGCACTTCTGACTGTACCCAGTGCTTATATAAATAAATAAATAAATCTTTAAAAATAATAATAATAATAATTCATCAGGGGCCTCCCTGGTAGTGCAGGAGTTAAAGACACAGCACTATCAAGCTACTGCATGAGTTCCATTCCCAGCTGGCCAGGGAGCTAATCCACATAGCTCAGCAGACCTCTCTGTCTCACCCCATGCTCCCCTCAGCAGTGTATTTCAGTAGAAATGCCTGTTCTGCTCCCCACTCTTTCTCTGGTGAATCCTCTCATCCCCGCCCCTGTACATCTGGCCTACACCCCAGTTCTTACATGCATAAATAAATAAATCTTTAAAAAAAAAATCATTGGGCCTCCCCTGGTGGCGCAGCGGTTGAGCGCTGGGCTGTGAGGCTGCCCGCAGCCTCTGCAGTGCCCGTTCGATCCCCGGCCTCTGGTGAGGATCCCACAGGGGGGAAAAAAAAATCATCACTGGCAAGTCATCTGATCTTTCTTTATATGTTCCATAAACCAGGTAAAATCTTGAGCAGGTCACCTCACTTTGGAATAAGAAGTCCTTTTTTAAGCCTACCATTCTATAATTTGACTCTGTTCAAGTCAACAAAATGAATATTTACTAAGGTGAACCATAGAAAAGTTGCTATTTTACCACTTTGACTTATATAAACTGCACTTTCATATGGCTTTATCTGATACTAAGTGTCACGCCCTGTGTTCAAAAGAGCACTAATATTTTTAGATACATGCACATGGTTTTGCTGATGCAGGACTCTAGAATTGTCAGCAGAACTAAAGTGCAAAGTTTATACATAAAAGAGAAAAATCTTTATATATTCTCTTCTGAATATTACAGCAATGTTACTTAACAAAGAAACTACACAATTGCAGTTAATGTATTAGCTCCAGATAAGTGAGTATTTGGCCAAAATCACTGGAGTTACCGTGTAAATGTAAGTGCTGCTTGTCTATTTCATCAGTTTAGATTTCTACTTACATGAAGATTTAAGATTAAGTTTGCCTCATTGCACTCACAGAGGATTAAATTACTTGTAAACAGCTAGCCATTCCAGTGAAAGACTACATCGTGAGTGCTCCTATTACATTCCAATCAAATACAAAGATTTTTCTTTGGCAATCCATACAAACCAGGAATTTATTTGGATTGGCCCACAGGAAAGTTATATTTCCTACCAAATCACCTGACATTGAGAAACCTTACTCCAAAGACAAGGTCAAGAATCAAATGAAGGGGCCTCCCTGGTAGCATAAGGGGTTAAGTTGCAGCACTGTGAAGCAGCCACCACAGCACGATTCACTGTCTCTGGTGAATCCTCTCACCCCCATACCTCAGGTCTACACCCCAGAGTTCTTGTATGCATAAATAAATAGAAATAAATCTTTATAAAAATAAATGAATAAAATATAAAATAATGAAGAGAAAAGAAGCTTAAATTATTCAGTTTATCTTGTATTTTACAAGAGAAAGAGCCAAAGAGGTTTCTCCTTGCCCAAATGCATCCTGCTTATTACGGCCAAAGCTACAACAGAATCAAGGTCTTCCATCTCCCACAAAGTCCAAAATTCCCTCCTCCCCTGGTTAAGAACACGCTAAACATAAGAAAAAATACTGGGTACAGAGACAAAAAAGTGGCCATCCTAGGTCAAAAGAGTACAGAATGTTTTGAAAAACTGGGCTTCATTCAATTAAAAATCAGTAATTTTTTCATGAAAATACAGACTTATAGCTTCTTTCAACAAATCAGAAAATCAGACTTATATTCTTCATTCCCAATCAATAATATATTGGAGATAAGCTTCCTGTAGACACCCACTCACACAGTATGTGAAGCATAATCATTCCAAGGCAGCTTCACTCATTCACTTTAACTGCCAGGATGCTGTCCTGCACTAGAGCTATTTAAATCATCAACTCTAAGCAGCGGCAGTATTTTGGTTGTATTTTGGTAGCTGGGATTAACCAAATCACAGTCACTTGACAGGAATGATGGGGGGGGGAGGGTGATGAAGGGAGGGAGAAAGAGAAGCAACCACACACTATGAAACTAGTGGTATTTCTTTTAGAGCATAATCAGAACTTCATTCACACATCCAAAAGGTCTTATTTCCATAGAAAGGGAAAACCACTATCTTGTCTTTCCCAGTTTTAATCAATGACATTGGGGGGGGGGGAAGAAAGGAGGGAGGGGACCCAATGGTTGATGGTGGTGGTAGCTGTGATATGGTAATATACATCTGAAGAGGTGTGAATTATTTCCCTAAACCATATGCAGTATTGTAAACCAGTGTTACCATAATTTTTAAAAAAAAAAAGTTAATCTCATACAACACAATTTATATATTCTAATTCTCACATATTTGCCAGAAATAAGTAAATGTGAGAAAAAAAATATTTAGGGGAGACTCCAGTAAGCATTGAGTACATCTAGTGTCCGGGTCTTGGTTTCTAATACTATTCTAATTAAAGGAATCAGGGCTTCTTGGAGAAATGACTGATTATAGTATGGTGGCAGGAAATATACAAGCTAAGGCTAAAGGCATCCTGTAATTCTGGAACGTAAATTTTATGATGGCATGTTAAAGGAACACAGGAGTCAACTGAAGAGTTTCCAACTGACCAAAACTGCAACAATTTGAGCAATGAAAACAGTAGTATTGTGTTGGTATCCAAAATATAAAATATTCATGAATCCTTACTGATATAAATAAGTGAGGGAGAACAAATAAATCTCCCATAGAGAATAATCTCAAGTAATGAATGTAGATACTCCACCTTCTAGCAGGTAAAACATAAAGCTTGATTGCTTAAGTGTGGGTGAGTACACAGTGACCTCCTTTCTGTTAGGGGAAAAGGAGGTCCCAAAGCAAATTCCATACAGGCTTTGTGGACTCCACCCCCACCCCAGGTCAAAGCCAAAGACACTGGGAACTCCAAATCCCATCACCACCAAAGGGAAGGTGGCTGGGACCTGAGGGTGGGGTTAAGCAGCCAGGTGGATACAAAAGGCAGACACGTGGGCTTTGGGGGCTCTCCATTTTGGGCTCTGGGCCAGCGCGGAGCCTCCGGCCAGCTCTGGGAGTGACTTTGGGTTTCCAGGTCGTCGGATCGGGTAGGACGCATTAAAGACTTTATTTCCCTATTTTCTCCCTGAGTTGTACATTTTCCTTATTTCCTTTCCTCTTGTAAATAAACCTTTTATTAACCCTTTTGTGTGTGTCTGTAGTAGAGTATTCATAAGTCCCTTTAAAGCGCGCGGGTGAGGACCCACAGCCAGGAACCCGTTTAATATCGGGGTTTGCTCTATAACATTTCAAAGAGTACAATATTAAAAGGGATGGGAGAATAAACACTACCTAAATAATGTGATTAAGATTAACATTAACAATGATAAGTCATGCTGATGGTTTATATGTATGCATGAATATAATCAGTATTTACTTTCAACTTGATATAATGTGAGAAGGCCAAAAAAAAATATGGAGAAGGCATATCACTTGTGCTATTTTCTGCCCAAAAATAATAATCCCAGTCAAATCATTAAGAAAAAAAAAATTAAACAAATCCTGGTTGAACAACATTCTACAAAATATCAGCCCAGAACTCCTCCTCAAACTGTTAAAGTAATCAAGAAAAGCACAAGTCTGAGAAATCGTCAGACAAGAGATGCTTAAAAAGGACAACAAAATATGGTATCCTGGATGAGATCCTAAAACAGAAAAAGGTCATTGAAAGGTCCATGCAGGAAGCCAGAATGCAGAAGCCAACCAGGAAGCCCACCTGGGGGGCAGGAATGCGGATACCTGCCTGGAGGACTCAGACAATGAGCTTCCCCCCTCCCACTAAGAGTCTCATCTCAGACAAAGAACCTCTACCTGCCCTACAAACTTTTCCTGCCGAGCCCAACTACCCACCTGACCTCTCCTCACCCTATAAAACCCTGCTTCCCCCTAACAACTTGCGCGACTCCACTGACCCCCGCCTTGGGTCTGTGAGGTCCGCCCGGGGCGCAATAAACTTTCCCTCCCTTTGAGAAATGTAGCCTGGCTCTCCTTGTCTTTACGGCGCCGAACCTTTCAGTCATGAGGTAAAAACTAAGGAAATCCAAATAAAGTATAAAGAACTTGAGTTAATAATGCATCAAAATATGTTCATTAAGTGTAACAAATATGCCATACTAATGGAAAGTAAGGGCAATTGGGTGTAGGATATATAGAAATTTTCTATCATCTCTACAATGATAGATTTCCTATAAATCTAATTCTAGTTTCTAACATTTTAAAACTTAATTTAAGAAATCTTTAGATGGACATATTTATATACAAAAATTGATACCATTATAAATTATCTTTACTTCTGAACATGGACAGAACATGAACTTCTAAAGTGGTCATAGAGTTTGTCTGCTCTATTTAACACAAAGCATCAGGATTTACAGAAATTTCTAAAACACAGGGAAAAGTAATTATACACAGTATATCACCTATTTTCCCCAGAACAGGTATTCAGAAATAGGGCTAAAGAAAAGGGTAGTATATGATACTTATCTTTAACACTAGTAACAATCAGTAGTCACTTTCAATTTAAATCTGATCCAGGATCTAAAACTGCACCCTCACACAATGAGAGATTTAGTAAATCCATAGGAAAGTCTGTATAAGTAACTTCTAAGACTCCTATCACTGAAAACTGGCTGGCTCACCACTAAAACTTCAAATCTTTATTTCTACCACCTTGCTCTAGAAAAACAACTTAAATTTGTTGGTTCAGACAAAGATTACCAATTCTTTATTCAAGCTCATAGAAACAAAGCAGAACAGCAATGTGTGTCAAATATTTCTAACCCAATTACAAAATTTTAAAAAGGGCATTTGATTCCAACTTCCTTGTTTTGTATGTAAGAAAAGGACCAAGGGGATTAAAAGGTACTTGATCAAGTTCATCCTTGAGTCTCAAGTAGAACCAGGATTTCCTCTCAGGCCTATATTCCAAAGCAGGAAGCAAGGGAAAGATAAGAAATATTACAATTTTATCTCCTATGCTAGGTTAAAATGCTTTGCTTTCCTCAGAGGTCAACAGATCCAACTATGCCTGCCTATTACAAATAGCAGCAAATGACCATCCTTTTTCAAATGGCATGCCCACCTCATACAGATTTTTGTCCCATATTTAACTATCAATTCTTGTATTGTTCCATTAGTCAGTACACATGATGTGAAAGTTGAAGCCTCAATTAAAGCTCCTATATGTATACAATTTAATATAAACAGAGAAGTGAGTATATATTAGTCTTCCTGACACCATCCTTAAAAGTTTTTTCCTTTAACTGAAATTTACACAATATACAATAAACCATTTTAAAGTATATGATCCCATGGCATCCACTTCTTTAGTTTCAAAATATCCTTAGTGTTTTTAATTGTAGATGTAGTCATCCAATGAGGAATGTTACCCTGTTTGCAATTCATTCATCATTCTCAAGAAAGGCCTACCATGTTCTTTCCTTAAGTGTATTCTGAGTCCCTTTATCATTCTAATCGCTTTGTAAGCGTGGCCAAGCCAGAGTGCGCAGGTGTTGTGCCAAGTACCTTTTACCTTCTTCGACATATCAGTAGTAGTCTATCACAAAGAAAACCCACACCCCTGCCCTGAACATAACCACAAAGTCAAGCTTATTGTGTGATTAGCCACCATACAAGGCTTTTGTTTCACTAAATACTTCAGGCATTGCACACTACTCAGGAAGGAATGACCTCATCCCACTGACCCAATGTCCAACTTTATCAAAAAGCTTTTTGTTGCAAGCTGTGATAACCCAGGAAACCAGATCTATTTTTACTGTTCTGTCAAGGAGGAGGAAAAGAAGAAATCACAGAGACAAAAGAGCTCACAAATTGCCCATTTTAAAAAATCACTTATTCCACAGAGTTTTCTCATTTCTTTGGTGTGGGTCAGAAATGAAGAAAAGGAAAACGTTCAGAAGTGTTTAATACAAAGGAAAAAATCATTAGTGTGAAAATTAAAAACAAATTTCATATTCTAATTGAGAGATCAAATACTGAGATCTACCTTGGAATTGATTTTAGTGAAAAACAAAGGAATTCTCTCCAGCATCACCTCAACATTAACTGAGTACTTATATTCCAGATATTATTCTAATCACTTTATATATATTAACTTAATATTTTGAACAACTCTAGCATGAAAGTATATTTTGACCCCTTAAAATGAGGACACAAAGGCACTTAGAGGCTAAATAAATACTCGACCAGTAAAGTATAAGATCCCAACTCTTAATTACTACCCAATACTGACTCTCACAACAACTTTTATAGCAAGCTCTAGGTAGACTAAAAGACAATTCAACATATGGAAAAGTCAAAGGCAATATATATACCACCTTCACCTATAACCACCCACTCCAACTCCCAACCTCTGAAACAGGTAAGAAACATCGTCAACACTGAAAAGTAGAGGGTAGTAGAAGTGGAAAAATAAGCAAGGACTTCTCTTGCACCATGACATTAGATGTTCCAGATGGGGAAATGTTAGCACATATTAAAAAAAGGGGGGCGGGGGGGGCGGGGGGAAAAGGAGTTGCTTAGAATAGCAAGATCTGACTATTGCTATAATATTCTCCTCCAAGGATCTGGGAAGCACAGGCAATCATGTCACTTAAGAAGTGTTCTCTCAATAACAAAAACAAAGAGAAACCCCACCCACCAACTGGGAGAACATTTTTGCACCCAACACTAATGATAAAGGACTGATCACAAAAATCTACAAAGAGCTGATGAGACTCAGCAACAACAAAGAAAATAATCCAGTCAAAAAATGGGCAGAAGAGCTAAAAAGAAACTTCTCTGAAGAGGAAATGCAAATGGCCAACAGACATATGAAAAAATGTTCAACATCACTTGTAATCAGGGAAATGCAAATCAAAACTACCATGAGATACCATCTTACACCAGTGAGAATGGCACATATTAAAAAAACTAGCAACAACAAATGTTGGCGAGGGTGTGGAGAAAAAGGAACTCTTCTGCACTGTTGGTGGGAGTGCAAACTGGTCCAACCACTGTGGAGAGCTGTGTGGAGATTTCTGGACCTACTAAACATAGAGCTTCCATATGATCCAGCAATTCCACTCCTAGGTATTTACCCAAAGGACACAGAAACATCAATTCCAAAGAGCACCTGCACCCCTATGTTTATAGCAGCACTGTTTACAATAGCTAAGCTTTGGAAACAACCCAAATGCCCAAAAATAGATGACTGGATCAAGAAGATGTGGTACATATATACCATGGAATATTACTCAGCATTCAAAAAAGATAAACACATGCAATTTGCAGCAACATGGATGGCGCTGGAAGGGATCATGCTCAGCGAAATAAGCCAAAAAGAAAAAGAAAAATACCGGATGGTCTCACTCATAGCAGGAATCTAGAAAGCTTAAATAAGGGACCAGGAAAATGAATATAAGAAAGTGAAAATCAAAATCAACAAAAAACTATGAACCAGAGACACTTTTTGGGGGTGGGGGCGGGAGGGGAAGGATTGGGGTCAGAATGGGGCATTTGCAATTGTATGGGGGAATATAAAAATAAAATTTAAGATTAAAAAATAAATAAATAAATAAATAAATATACAGAAGAAAAAAAAAAAAAGTAGTGTTCTCTCATGGGGAAAGAGTTAGTTTGTCCGGTGCTCCAGGCTCTTAGATGAAATAGCCCCAAACTATATTCCCTTGTTCTACATCCATGCTCATTCAGCATCCCTCCATTTAGCCAAGGTGGAAGGGTAGAGAGAGGGGGGAAAGGTGACTTAACAGGGGAACACTCTAATCATTAAAAGTCAAGTTCAGTTGAAAACTCACTATCTAGAGTTAAAGATTATAATCTAGTCCCACAAGTCTGGTGACCAATTAGCTCCCCTTGGTAAGACCATCAAATGTAATATCTGACCCCCAAATGTAATATCTTTCACTGTCTAGTAAAAAAATAAAACTGCCATTCATTAATACTCAACTAATTCTGGGCCTCCCCGGTGGCTCAGCGGTTGAGCGCTGGGTTGCGAAGCTGCTCGCAGCCTCTGCAGCGCTGGTTTGATACCCCTGGCCACCGCCAGGCAAGGGTCCCACATGGCACGCAGGCCTCTCCTGCTGCCCACTGCTCCCCTCAGCAGTGTACTTCAGTCCTTCTGCCTGTTCTGCTCTCTGCTCTGGCTCTGGTGAATTCTCTCACCCTCCCGAGTTTCTGACTGTACCCAGTGCTTGTATAAATAAATAAATAAATCTTTATAAATAAATAAATAAATAAATAAATAAAAATCACATTCCTTTAAAAAAATAAAAAAAAAAATACTCAGCTATTTCAGAATTTATTTAAAGATTTATTTATTTGTACATACAAGAACTGGTCTACAGGCCAGAAGTGTGGGGGGATGAGAAGATTCACTAGAGACAGAGTGGGAGCAAAACAGGTAGGATGACTGAAATACACTGCTGAGGGGAGCAGCAGGCAAGACAGGAGAGGTCTGCTGCGTCATGTGGGTAGCTCCCTGGCCAGCTGAGGATGGAACTCATGGGGCAGAGTCTATGCTGACAGCTTCATAGTGCTGTGCTTAATCCTTTGCGCCACCACGGAGTCCCTATTTCAGATTTTTTTTTAAGTTGTTATTCATTTACTATATATGTGAGTCACTCAAAGCACATGGATGTGCCTGCTTGACTATAAGCAAGTATCTCCTTGACGCCATCTAAGGCACTATAATGCTATAATTTATAAGGCCAAAAGCTTTGACATAGGGGACATACCTCCAGGCCCTGATCCAAGCAGTTCCTTTTGCTCAGGCAGTCTATAAACTCTAAACTGCTCTTAAGCACTAAGGAAACACAAAATAGATCAAGAGCACTATTCAGAGTGAATGTTCCTGAACACTGGCTACAGTAAGGTAAATCAAAGATAGAAGGGGGCCTACCTGGTGCCACAAGGGGTTAAGACATAGCACTGTGAAGCTATCCGCGGCCACTGCAGCATGAGTTTGATTCCCGCCCAGGGAGCTACCCACATGGCACAGCAGACCTCTCCTGTCTCACCTGCAGTGAATTTCAGTCACTCCGCCTGTTCTGTTCCCCACTGTCTCTGGTGAATCCTCTCACCTTCCACACCTCTGGCCTATACCCTATATGCATAAATAAATCTTTAAAAAAAAAATAGAAAGCCTACTGAGAGAGAAAGACTAAAACCAGATTACCGGGCTAGAGCCTGGAGGTAGTCTAAAAACAAAAGTAGATGTGGCGTTTGCTCCTCTGAAGTGCAAAAAGCTTTCCCCAAATCTCAGTGAGACCTCCTGACCTTGTCTTGGACTCTGGGTGGATCAAATGCATTCACGGAGAATAGTAACATAAGCACCAACATAAAATAAAATTTGAACTTTCAGGGAAGACTTTACGTAAACAATGTTCTGAGTGAGGAAAAGAAAGAAAGGGTCCATTCCAGTAAGAGTTCTGAATAAGAGTCTCCATGACTTCTAGAGCACTCAATATGAAATGTACTTCTAGCACAACACTGATAACTTTATTATTTATGAGTCTCTTGTACTCTAAAAACTATCAATTCAAGAGCCAGGATTTTCAGAACGATCCTTGGATATTCAACAGCATCTATCCTAATTCCAGGAACAATACAGATACAAAATAATGTATCATTGAAGAAAAATAAAATATAGTTCACATTTTCTAACTCTGTCAATATTTTTCTTTTTTTTCTTAAAGGACTTATTTATGCATACAAGAACTGGGGTATAGGCCAGAGGTGCGGGGCGGGAGAGGGGGGGTGAGAGGATTCACCAGAGGCAGAGTGGGGAACAGAACAGGCAGATTGAAATATACTGCTGAGGGGAGCAGCTGGCAGACAGGAGAGAGGTCTACTGCGCCATGTGGGTTATCTCCCTGGCCAGGAATGGAAAGCATGATGCAGTGGCTGCGACAGCTTCATAGTGCTGTGACTTAACCCCTTGCACCACCAGGGAGGTCCCCAATATTTTTCTTTTAATCAAAACTCACAGGGGAAAATCACTTTGAATAAAGACCTATTATTCACACACATACACATATAAATGAAACAGAAGTTTTGTGGATCAATAATAATCTATACCAGGAAGAATATACTGAACCAGAACTGAAAGTTAAAATTGAGAGTCATGGGAAACTCTTTAAAAATAATTTCAAATTAAAAATATTTTTATTTCTATTAAAAATTTAAAAAGGAACAGAATTTAAGGTTTCAATTCAGACAAAGTCAATCTCTTCAGAGATGGAGAAACATACTTAAAAAGGAACAGAATTTAAGGTTTCAATTCAGACAAAGTCAATCTCTTCAGAGATGGAGAAACATACTTAAGTAATTTTCAAACTTTAATATGGACATCTCCCAGGCAGATGGTTTAAAACATAGTCCTAGCAATATAGTCCTAGTCCCAAGAATCTGATTTGGTAAGTCTGAATAGTCAGTATTTCAAAATATCAAAATTATCAAAAAATGGTTTCAATGCAGATAAAATTATACTTATCAGAAACAAGCCTACACAGTCTAAGATTTACTCTCAAAAGTCATAGCTTTTCTTCCTCCTACACCAAGCTACAGGTTATCCAAAGTAGCTGCAAGAGGATTCTTCCTTGCTAATATACTGGCTTTTAATCTAAAAATAGTTTCAACAATCCTGTTACAGATTTCCTCAATATAACTCATCAAACTACTAATATCTAACTATTTCTCTTAACTATATATAGCCCTCTGCACCAACAAAAGAATGATATAAGTGAAAGGCATTTTTGTAGCCAAATCATTTGCTTTATAACTGAAAGAGTTTTAGAAAACCAGTCACACTTATAAGAAGCGTATGTAGTCACCAATTTGGAATTCCTGAGTGGAATAGCTAAAAAGCAATGGAGTAACTCAAAGTCTGACTGTAATTTTACTTAAAGGCAATATTAAAATAAAGCTTTCATAGGCGCACACTACAATACACACCTCTGCTTCCTGTAAAAACAAGCCAGTAAGAAGATACTTGATTAGGAATCCAAATTCCTAATTAACCAGTTTAGTAAAGCAGGATACAAAACGAACACACAAAAATCAGTAGCCTTCCTATGCTAACAATCAATCTGAAGAAGAAATCAAAAAAACCATCCTTTTTATAATTGAAACAAACAAACAAACAAAATCAAATACTTGGGAATAAACCCAGCAAAAGAGGTGAAGGACCTATACAAAATAAAATTATAAAACAGGTTAAGAGAAACAGAAGATACAAAGAAATGGAAAGACATCCCCTGCTCATGGATTGGAAGAATTAACATTATCAAAACGGCCACCCTAACAGAAGCAATTTACAGATTGAATGCTATTCCAATAAAAATTTCAATGACATTCTTCAAAGAAAGAGAAAAATGATGAAATTCATATGGAACCACCAAAAAAAAACTCGAATAGCCAAAGCTCTCCTCACTAAAAAGATGGAAAATGGACTTCAAACTATACAAAGCCATAATAATTAAAGCTCCATGGTACTAGAACAAAAACAGACACACAGACCAATGGAATCAAATAGAAAAGCCAGAAATACACCCACAGATTTATGGCAACTAATCTTTGACAAAGGAGCAAAGAATATGCAATGGAACAAGGACAGTTTGTTCAATAAATGGTGCTGGGAAAATTGGACTGCTACATGCAAAAGAATGAAACTAAACTACTACCTCACACCATACACAAAAACCAACTCAAAATGGATAAAAGAATTGAACATAAGACCTGAAACCATAAAATATATAAAAGAAAATATAGGCAAAACACTACATGACATACATCTTATAACATCTTTAAAGACACATCCCCCAAAGCAGAGAGGGTGAAGGAAAAGATGAACAGCTGGGATTACATCAAACTAAAAAGCTTCTGTACAGCAAAAGAGACATTAACCAAAACAAAAAGATACCCTACTGATTGGGAGAAAACTTTTACACACAATAAAACTGATAAGGGACTGATCATAAAGATCTACAGAGCTGAGCAACTCAACAAAACCCAGTAAACAAATCCAGTCAAATAATGAGCAGAAGAGCTAGAAAGACACTTCTCCAAAGAGGAAATGCAAATGGCCAACAAGTAAATGAAAAATGTTCACTTGTGGGCCTCCCTGGTGGCACAAGGGGTTAAGCACTGCACTACGAAGCAGTCTGCAGCCTCAGCAGCATGTGTTCAATCCCCAGCTGCCAGGGTAAGAAAATGGTCTAAATTGATTGTGGTGATGAATACACAAATGTGAAAATATTAAAAGCCAGAAATATATACTTTATTTTTTTATTTTTATATTTCCCCATACAATTGCACCCCAGAAATATATACTTTAAATGGATAAATATATACTTTAAATATATACTTTAAATATATACTATTAAGGCATAAAAGTTGTATCTCAAATTATTTTTTAAAAATTCAGACTCTGAACTCCACCTCATATTGAATGAATCAAAATTAAAGGCAGAAAACAAAAACTAGTTTAAAATATCTTCTAGAATTGCTATGAAGTTTGTCCGAAATTTGGGACCCACTGCCAAATGATGATGGACATCCCAAACATAAGTGCACAAGTTGCACAGACTGGCAGAGAGAAAAACAGAATGCGCTCCGTACTTCTCACTGGCAAACTGCTCATAAAAAACATGTGAAAACTGGTAGCTTGGCTGTTTTTCGCCTTTCATCTAAATTTAATTTTTTACAGCATTACTTATTTAGCAAAGCAAAAATGAAACAAACACAATTATCAATAAATAATAAAACGGTGGCGCAGCGGTTGAGCGCTGGGTTGCGAAGCTGCCAGCAGCCTCTGCGGCGCCGGTTCAATCCCCGGCTGCTCCCCAGCCACCGGAGGAGGGTCCCACATGGCGCGCAGACCTCTCCTGCTGCCCGCTGCTCCCCTCAGCAGTGTACTTTGGTCCTTCTGCCTGCTCTGCTCCCCGCTCTGGCTCTGGTGAATTCTCTCACCCTCCCGCGCTTCTGACTGTACCCAGTGCATGTATAAAAAAAACAAACAAATGAATAAATAAATAAATAAAAAACATGCCTCTATTAAAAAAAAAATTAAAAAAAAAGAAAAAAATAATAAAACATGATCAATTATCAATAGCATACTTCAATTTTGTGTCTAATTAATGACTCCACATTAATTTGAAAGGATAGCTTCTTAAACAAATTATATGTTTCAAGAAATAGAAATTAGGGCTTCCCTGGTGGCGTAAGGGGTTAAGCACCACACCATGAAGCAATTTGCAGCCTCTGCAGCACAAGTTTGATCCTCAGCTGGCCAGGGAGCTACCTACATGGTGCAGCAGACCTCTCCTTACTCGCCCGCTGCTCCCCTCAGCAGTGTACTTCGGTCGATCTGCCTGTTCTGTTCCCCACTCTGTCTCTGGTGAATCCTCTCACCCCCTGCACCTCTGGCCTGTACCCCAGCGCTTGTATGCATAAATAAATAAATCTTTAAAAAAAAAAAAAAAGAAATAGAAACTACAATAATTTCAAATAGTGTATAATACTTCTACATCTATGCTCATCTGGAAAGTGATTTCATAATTACTGGTTTTGATTTGACTTACACTGCAGCTATTTATATTATACAAAGTGGAAAAAAGCAAAATTGAGTAATAATTTTAATTAGATTTGCTACATTAATCTGGATAGCTAATACTAAAATTCCCTAGCTACAAAAACTAAATTTCCAAATAAATCTAAACATCTGGTAGTATATTGTTGCACAGTACTTAGAAAAAGTTGTACTATGGGAAAAGATTTATGTCATTCTGGTTTATGTTCTGCAAATTCCAGCAGAAAACTAATGCTAGGTTTCATTGAAACAAACGCTGCTAGTATCTCCTATTTCTTCTAAGAACAAACAAGAAAGCCATTATTATCTCTGATTTTCTTCTAAAAAGTATAATGACCCCTCTTACAATATTATGGAAAATATGAACAAGAATTTTAGTCAACACAGCATTTGAGAAGTCGTGGATACTTTTATTTTTGACCTTTAAAATATAAACAACCTACCCAAATACTCATAGAGTTTCTGAAACTAATGGATAGATATGGTTTACGTCTAATTCCCTTTAGTAAAAAAAAGTTATGTCTAAACACTGGGATTCATGTGAAACAATACATCCTTTATTTGTATGTGAACTATTTCTGAGGCACTTAACCTAGTATAGAACATATACCAGTGGTCTCCTGAAGGCAATGTTACATGCAGTACTGACTAGGAATTATGTTTATAATTAAGTGGGGAGATCTTAAATAGTATAAACAATTGTTAATTTAGCAAGTAAAATATGTATACACATTCACACAAAATAGCTAATAAACACAAGACTCTGAAAGAAAAAAAGACAGTAGAACATCTAAGGACTCCAAGACTCAGAGAATAATGCAGTGATGAGTTCCGTGGTTCTTGTTTTTGCCTTATACTGGAAATAACAAGGCTGCAAAACCCTGAAAAATTTAAGAGTACAGACAAGAAAAACCCCAACAAAAGTCTGCTCTCTCTAACCAAAGAACCAGGAAAGGCATAGTTCAGCAAGATAGAAAACTTTTAGACAATAACCACTCTATTCCATACAAACACACAGAAAATACTGTATCCAACACTACCCACAAAGCAAAGGTTGGTAGACAGTCTAGCCATCCACCCTCTCCAGGTTGGAAAGAGGTACCTAACATCTCCTCTCCTGGATGGAGTCAGAGAAAGTCAAGGGCAGTAGTTAGGACCTTCATGCCATTTAAGGGAAAACAAGGTAGTAAGACCACTGCAGAGCCTGAATTTCCACCAAACTGTATCAATATTAAAAGGAATTCTTTAAAAAATAAACATATGGGCCTCCCTGGTGGTGCAAGGGGTTAAGACGCAACCTATGAAGCTATCTGCAGCCTCTGCAGCACCCGTTTGATGCCCAGCCAGGGAGCTACCCACATGGCGCAGCAGACCTCTCCTGACTCGCCCACTGCTCCCCTCAGCAGTGTATTCCAATCAATCTACCTGTTCTGCTCCCCACTCTGTCTCTGGTGAATCCTCTCACCCCCCCCATACCTCTGGCCTGTACCCCAGTTCTTGTATGCATAAATAAATAAATCATTAAAAATAAATAAATAAAAACTAAACATACAACTACCACAGATCCCAGCAACTGCACTCCTAAGTAAATTTCCAAACTGTTTCCAGAGTGACTGTACCACTTATTCTTAACTGTTTCAATGTCAACACTATGGTTGTAATACTGTTCTGTAAAATACACCACTGGGGGAAACTGGGTAAAAGGTAAAAGGACTCTCTCTGTATTGTTTTCTTATAACAGCATGTGACTCTACAATTATCTAAAAATTTAAAGTTCAATCAAAATTTAATCTAAAAGAAAACCACAGAATTTTTAAATTATATATAAAACTGATGAATATACTAAACATTTGGACCCCTTAAAGCAGGACTAAGAGTTGTACATATCCTTATAACCTTAGGACCTAAGCCAAAAACCTAGAACATATTAGATTGTATAATATAATCTATAATCAGTACTTCAAAAGAAATATGATGCTTACAAATCTAAAGTTCCATTTCATTGGCTTTAAACAAAATAATACATTAAACCTCAAGGGCAAAAAAGTTGCCTTTAAGAAAATTTAAGTACCCTAGGATTTTTTTCACAGAAAACAGTGATTCATTCTTAGACTACAATGAACTAGAAAGATATTACCTCATCATTTTAGCCAATTTATTGCTAGAAGGAGGAAGTAGGCGAGGCGGGGGAGGGGAAGAAAAGGGGGAGGAAAAGAAGGAAGGAGGAAGAAAAAAGGAAGAGGAAAGGAAAGGGAAAAAAGGAAAAAAGAAACCTTGCAGGGCTTAAAAATACCAAACATGTAATTTAAAAGTGAACATACAGCAGAGAGTCTTTAGAAACATATAGCAGAGATTCTTTAGAACACATAAATACTATGCATATCCACCCATTTGAAATGCTTTTTTGGTGAAAATGTTATCCTCTTTGCCTAAATTTCATCAACATGTCTGATTCTAATTGGATCTGGCTGAATGGGGTACATTTTGAATAGAATGTCTTTCAAGCTAACTGTCAGAATTAGTAACCATTTCTACTATCTATGAATACAGTCCATTCTACCTGACAAAATTGTCATTCAGTAACAAGACAATCTATTCGTTTACCAAATGCAGGTAATTCATTAAAGAAATAAGTATACTCAGACTTATAAGACCAATAAAATAACTTTTCTAATTTAAATTACTCTGCAAAGATATGGGATTTGAAAATCTAGGTGCAGTATTCCTTTAAAGAGTCTTCATGACTTGTAATGAAAGTGAAAGCAGAGGTTAACAGCCAATAAACAGATGTGCAAGTAAAAATGAAGAGCAAATTAAGAGCCAAACCACCTGAACTAAGTTGATAATGATAAAAACTATCCAGGATGGGACTCCCCTGGTGGCGCAGCAGTTGAGCGCTGGGCTTGAAGCTCTGCAGTGCCGGTTCGATCCCTGGCCACAGGCGAGGGTCCCACATGGCACGCAGACCTCTCCTGCCGCACCCGCTGCTCCCCTCAGCAGTGTATTTTGTCAGTCTGCCTGTTCTGCAACCCGCTCTGGTGAATTCTCTCACCCTCCTGCGCTTCTGACTGTACCTAGTGCTTGTATAAATAAATAAATAAATAAATAAATATTAAAAAAAAAAACTACCCAGGATATCAACATCAGAATGGCAGCCATGTTCCCTTCAATCTTTTATGACCCGGAAAGCCTTGGTCATATGAAGTCTTAATTATTTCACAATTAAACTACTCTTGAACATCTCAAACTTCTGGCCTCCAAGATCCCAATCATTTCGCTTTTAACACACGTAGGTTCCGGAACTGCCAGTTTGCAGTGGAATTCTGCAGCAACCAATAACTAGTTCCATCACCAAAAGATACTTGGATGTGTGACAAATCAGTCACTCACACATTACTGATACATTCTCTTGTGTTATGTTGCCTGTAACACAAAGACTAAAAGGTCTTATTTTTGTTCATGAATGATACATGGGCATGAACTGTTACAGAATAAAATTCAGGAAAAGCCATTAAGACTATGGAAGAGGGCCTCCCCGGTGGCGCAGCGGTAGAGCGCTGGGTTGCGAAGCTGCCCGCGGCCTCTGCGGCGCCGGTTCAATCCCCGGCTGCTCCCCGGCCACCGGAGGAGGGTCCCGCATGGCGCGCAGACCTCTCCTGCCGCCCGCTGCTCCCCTCAGCAGTGTACTTCGGTCCTTCTGCCTGCTCTGCTCCCCGCTCTGGCTCTGGTGAATTCTCTCACCCTCCTGCGCTTCTGACTGTACCCAGTGCATGTATAAACAAAAAAAACAAAACAAACAAGCAAACAAATAAAGAAAAACATGCCTCTATTTAAAAAAAAAAAAAAAAAAAAGACTATGGAAGACTAGGGCCTCCCTGGTGGCACAAGGGGTTAAGATACAGCACTATGAGGCTATCCACAGCCACTGCAGCACGAGTTTGATCCCCGGCCAGAGGGTGACCCACATGGCGCAGCAGACCTCTCCTGACTTGCCCACTGCTCCCCTCAGCAGTGTATTTCAGTAGAGCTGTCTGTTCTGTTTCCTGCTCTGTCACTGGTAAATCCTCTCACCCCCCTCACTTCTCACCTATACCCCAATTCTTGCATGCATAAATAAATAAAATCTTAAAAAAAATAAAAGAAATGCAAACTCGTGGGTCCCACCCTGAACCTTAAGAATCAGAATCTACATTATAACAAGATCCTATTTTTATGTACACTAAAATTTGAAAAGCCCTAAGTAGGGTTTCAGTTCACGGGCCTCACAAAACAAAGAACAGAAATCAGATCCTTCCCAAGGTTAAGTATTACAAGGAAACAGCCATTATAACTCTCAAGGCAAAACATGACTAAACCAAAGCCCAAATTTCCCACATCCTCAGGGGATGTTACAGAAGTCTGCATTAGTGAGAAAAAGAACAAAAAAAAAATCCCTGAGAAATTATGGCCACAGAAAAATCCTCTTGTGTATTGGCGTCAAAGGTTCTCATGATATTGGGCCTCTGTCTGTCTTCAAAGGAAGCTCCATTCCATTTTTCTCTTTACCTTTGACTTTATGGTTCTAGTTCTGCCAAAGCAAGAAAACACTAAATTTAATTCTTCTTTCTACTTGCTGTATATTGATATATTTGAAATAACGGCCCCTACCTATTTCTTCTCCAAGTGAAATATCTCTAATTCCTTACATAGTGCCTCAAGTCATTTGATTTCTACTTTTATCACCAGCCAATTAATTTTCTTCTGGATAGGCCCTAGATTATCCATGTTTCTGAAAATGTGGCTCTTAAAAGTGAACACAAAATTTAAGGTATAAATATTATACCTTATGGGCCTCCCCGGTGGCGCAGCGGTTGAGCGCTGGGTTGTGAAGCTGCCCGTGGCCTCTGCGGTGCCGGTTCGATCCCCGGCTGCTCCCCGGCCACTGGAGGAGGGTCCCACATGGCGCGCAGACCTCTCCTGCCGCCCGCTGCTCCCCTCAGCAGTGTACTTCGGTCCTTCTGCCTGTTCTGCTCCCCGCTCTGGCTCTGGTGAATTCTCTCACCCTCCCGCGCTTCTGACTGTACCCAGTGCATGTATAAACAAACAAACAAACAAACAAATAAATAAATAAAACATGCCTCTATAAAAAAAAAAAAAAATAAATAAAAATAAAAAAAAATAAAAAAAAAATAAATATTATACCTTATAAGGACCCTTCCCCTAAGGATTATAATGACCCTCCCCAAAGATCCTTGTATTTCTAATCCTAAGAATCTATAATCTTCATGTTTCTGTGTCTGAATAATACCAGCTCCCCATTGTCTCAAGCTTAAACAGAAGGAAAGAACTGTTTTAAGGAATATTTATGTATTTTTTAAATATTAATAAACATCTAGTACTACTGAAATCTTGGTTATGAGTCAATTCAACAAAGTACCCTGAGCCACTTAAGGCATTCATCTGAATCCACTTAGTCATTTAAATCTCTGCATGATCTTATTAGCATTCATAATTTACAGTCTATATCATGACACTTATTAAAATAGTATGTGTCATTTCTTCTACTTTACAACTTTTAAAAAGGAAACTTGGGTTAAAGACAAAGCTATCAAGCTATCGCCAACCACTGTAGCATGAGTTCAATCCCCAAATTCAATCCCCAACTGGCCAGGGAGCTAACCCACATGGCGCAGCAGACCTCTCCTGACTCACCCAGCTGCTCCCCACAGCAGTATATTTCAGTGGATCTGCCTGTTCTGCTCCCCCACTCTCTCTGGTGAATCCTCTGACCCCCCAGTATATCTGGCTTACATACCAGTTCTTGTATGCATAAACCATTAAATAAATAAATAAATCAAAAGTAACCTGAAACACTTATCACAGTACTGTGTACAGACTGTGTACCTCAGTCTAATTGGTATATAAATATCTATGGTATAAAATTGAACATAGTAAAAAGAATGATAGAGATTAAAGTTCAACTCCTGGACTGCCCTAGTGGCACAAGGGGTTAAGTCTCAGCACTATGAAGCTATCCGCAACCACTGCAGCAGGAGTTTGATCCCAGCCATGCGGTACAGCAAACCTCTCAACTCACCAGCTTCTCCCCTCAGCAGTACATTTCATTACATCTGCTTACTCTGCTCCCCACTCTGTCTCTGGTGAATCCTCTCACACACACCCCCACCTCTGGCCTACACCACAGCTCTCGTATGCCTAAATAAATAAATCTTTAAAACAATAAAAAGTAAAGTTCATAAAGTAAAAAGTAAATAAAGTTCAGTTCCTGATTCACTATGTATTTAATATGTGACCTCAAAGAAGTTAACTACTCTAGACCTCAAAGGGTTCCCTGAGACCATAAATGTCATATTGCATAACCAATTTACCATATATGGCCACTGAAAACACCAATGCACCACTAACTTGATATATACCAAAATAATACTTTGATTTGGATCACCAGGCAGTATTTATTGGCACTTTAAAGGGTAACTAACTAACCCAGTCACATAGCTCTTTAATTCTCACAATAAGCCTGTGAAGTAGATATTATCAGCACTCTAATTTTATAAATAAGGAAAAAGATTCACTGATGTACCACCTTCATAACTATGTGATACAGTTAGGACCTGAATCGCACTATTTTGACATCTGGCCCTTTACTATTACTACCATGCTATAGTTCTCTGCCACTGGTAATTGCAGTTTGGTTAATTTTTGCAAGTCTACCTCAGACTCTCAGGCCAACTCGCTGCTAAAAAGACATTCCTGTCCCTGGCTAATGAACTAAATTAAATTGATAGTTTGTCCCTGAGGCATTTCAGCTATGCTAGGCATATAAAATTGTTCAGAATATTCTTCAAACAATTATTTTGTCCCCCGCACCTTTTTTCCTTGCATTTTTTTAAAGGTTTATGCATTCAAGAGCTGGGGTACAGGCCAGAGGTGTGGGGTGTGAGAGGATTCACCAGAGACAGAGTGGGGAACAGAACAGGCAGATCCACTGAAATACACTGCTGAGGGGAGCAGTGGGCGAGTAAGGAGAGGTCTGCTGCGCAATATGGGTTGCTCCCTGGCTGGGGATCGAACTTGTGCTGCAGAGACAGCAGACAGCTTCACAGGCTGCGTCTTAACCCCTTGTGCCACCAGCGAGGTCCCTTTTCTCGTATTCTAAAAGGGCAGGTTTATTAGAAAAAAAGGGAAGAGACACCTGCATAGACAAAGATGGGCATAGAGTTGCTTTGTCCACATTTTTAATGTTATCTTATTTTAGCCTGCCTAGGTGGTCTGCTGATATATACTCTAAAAGCATACCCTACCCAAGAGAATCAAGCTAAACTGGACACTGACTGAGCGCTAAGCAACTGGCTGTATCATAGAACTTCTAATCATTCTTAAGTGATCCAATCCTACCTGAGATTACTAGGTTTGTAACTATGCAATTTTGATGTTACTGTTTTAAGAAAATAAGATGTGATTAAAGGAGGGCCTCCCTGGTGGCCTAAGTCTCAGCACTATTACTGAGTTCGATCCCTGGCCAGGGAGCTGACCCACATATAGCGCAGCAGACCTCTTCTGTCTCACATGCTGCTCGCCTTAGCAGTGTATTTAGTCAATCCACCTGATCTGGTCCCCACTCTGTCTCTGATGAATCCTCTCACCCTCCGCGCCTCTAATCTACATCCCAGTTCTTCTACAAAGTAAATAAAATTTTTTTAAATTATTAAAACAAAGATTTTTGCCCATTTTTAACATATTAGCAACTTTTTAAAAAAAGATTTATTTATTTGGGCCTCCTGGTGGAGCAAGGAGTTGGGACACAGCCTATGAGGCTGTCCGCAGCCTCTGCGGCATGAGTTTGATCCCTGGCCAGGGAGATACCCACGTGGCGCAGCAGACCTCTCCTGGCTAGCCCACTGCACCCCTCAGCAGTATGCTTTGGTAGGTCTGCCTGTTCTGTTCCCCACTCTGTCTCTGGTGGGTCCTCTCACCACCACCACCACCACCCCCCCACGCCTCTGGCCTGGACCCCAGCTCTTGTATGCATAAATAAATAAATCTTTAAAAAATAAAATAAAAAAATAAAGATTTATTTATGCATACAAGAGCTGGGGTCCAGGCCGGAGTTGTGGGGGTGAGAGGATTCACCAGAGACAGAGTGAGGAGCAGAACAGGCAGATCTACTGAATTACACTGCTGAGGGGAGCAGTGGAGAGACAGGAGAGGTCTGCTGTGCCATGTGGGTAACCTCCCTCGCTGGGGATCAAACTCATGCTGCAGTGGTTGCACATAGCTTCATAGTGTTGTGACTTAACCCCTTGCACCACCAGGGAGGCCCCTATTGGCAACTTTTAGCAGGTAAATTGTTACTGGTAATTCTCACTGCTAACAAGGATATCATGTTGGTTGCCTGAAGCAATGTGGCTATTAGGAGGCTTTCCAATACCAGCAAGCAATACTCAGACACCATACTGGTGTCCAAGAATTGAACTCAATTCAACTCTGACACTACCCAGAGGAAGCAAGAGATTCCACAGGTAAAAAGCTCAGTCACCTAACTGCAGATGCCAGCTGCAAACTCAGGTGTTTACCTGTGCTTCTGACCAACCAGATACAGATTAGAGGTCCAGACATCCCCTTCTCAGGCTTTTTCTGTCTTGTTTCTTTCACTTAGCATAATGTTTTCTTTTTTTTTTTTTTTTAAAGATTTATTCATCTATGCATAGAAGAGTTAGCGTACAGGCCAGAGGTGTGCGGGGTGAGAGAATCCACCAGAGACAGAGTAGGGAACAGAACAGGCAGATTGAGTGACGTACACTGCTGAGGGGAGCAGTGGGCAAGCCAGGAGAGGTCTGCTGCGCCACATGGGTTGCTCCCTGGCTGGCCTAGAATTGAATTCATGCTGCAGTGGCTACAGACTGCCTCATAGGTTGCATCTTAACCCTTGCACCACCAGGGAGGCCCCACTTAGCATAATGTTTTCAAGGTTCATCCATGTCATTGCATATGTCAGTACTTCATTCCTTTTCATGGCCAATTAATATTCCTTTGTGTAGATATACTACATTTTGTTTACCCACCCATACATTAAGACATTTGGATTATTTCTGATGGCCTGGATTTGCTTCAAAATAATCCAGTAAAGAAGGGCAGGCTAGTAGTTGGAATTATTAAAGAGAAGTGCTGGGTATTGAGTGCTCATTTCATCAACTTTTGTGATGCATTTGAAATTTTCCATAATAAAAAGTTCCTTAAAAAATAAAAATAAATAAATAAATAAATAAAAAGAGAGGGCCTCCCTGGTGGCACAGGCGGTTGAGTGCCACACTGTGAGGCTGTCCACAGCCTCTGCAGTGTGGGTTTTGATCCCGGTCGGCCAGTGAGAATCCCACATGGTGAAGCAGACCTCTCCTGTCTCTTCCGCTGCTCCCCTCAGCAATGTATTTCTTCAGTCTGCCTGTTCTGTTCCCAGCTGTCTCCAGTGAATCCTCTCACCCTCCCATGCATCTGTCCTGTACCCCAGTTCTTGTATAAAAAATAAATCTGGGCCTCGCCGGTGGCACAGCGGTTGAGCGCTGGGTTGCGAAGTTTGCCCGCAGCCTCTGCAGCGCCAGTTCGATCCCCGGCTGCTCCCCAGCCACCCAAGGAGGGTCCCACATGGCACGCAGACCTCTCCTGCCGCCCGCTGCTCCCCTCAGCAGTGTACTTCGGTCCTTCTGCCTGCTCTGCTCCCCGCTCTGGCTCTGGTGAATTCTCTCACCCTCCCGCGCTTCCGACTGTACCCAGTGCTCGTATAAATAAATAAATAAATCTTTAAAAAAAAAAAAAAAAGAGGGACCTCCCTGGTGGTGCAAGGGGTAAAGACGCAGCACCATGAAGCTATCCAGCACTATGAAACTATTCGCAACCACTGCAGCATGAGTTTGATCCCAAGCCAGGGAGGTGATCCACATGGCGCAGCAGACCTCTCCTGTCTCGCCCGCTGCTCCCCTCAGCAGTGTATTTCAGTCAATCTGCCTGTATTTCAGTCAATCTGCTCCCCTTCTGTCTCTGGTGAATCCTCTCACCCTCCCACACCTCTGGCCGCTACCCAGCTCTTGCATGCATAAAGAAATCTTTAAAAAAAAAAAAAAGGGGGGTGCCTCCCCTGGTGGCACAGAGGTTCAATCCCCAGCCACCGGGCGAGGGCCCCACATGGCACGCAGACCTCTCCTGCTGCACCCACTGCTCCCCTCAGCAGTGTACTTCAGTCCTTCTGCCTGTTCTGCTCCCCGCTCTGGCTCTGGTGAATTCTCTCACCCTCCTGTGCTTCTGACTGTACCCAGTGCTTGTATAAATAAATAAATAAATCTTAAAAAAAAAAAAAATGAGGGACACAAAAGAGATTATTATGAAATCAAACTCACATGTAGGATAATGTAACTGTAGAAAGTTTGGGAAATACAGCCTTCAACAAATGATCTAAAAAGTTTCCTAACAAGGGCCTCCCTGGTGGCCTAGAGGTTGAATCTCAGTACTACCACCTCAAAGGCCCACAGACAACAGCCTGGGTTCAATCCCCAGCCAGGGAGCTAACCCACATGGTGCAGCAGACCTTTCCTGTCACACCCGCTGCTCCTCTCAGCAGTGTATTTCAGTGGATCTGCTTGTTCTACTCCCCACTCTGCCTCTGAGGAATCCTCTCACCCCCTCCCTGCACCTCTGGCCTGCACCCCAATTCAATACAAAAATAAAATATTTTTTAAACAATAAAAATAAAGTTTCCAACAAGTAGGCAAAGTCATATACTGACATAACCAGATTACTTTATAGAGCTCAATTAAATCAGACAGACAGAGTAATACAGGTACATCTCATACCCCGATTATTTCCTAGTGCTAAGAAATGGATCAGAGACAGTGTAATTACTCTTGATTTCCTCAACCTCATAACCATGCAACCTGTGGTTACTTCCAAAATTACTTCCTAATTTGGCCTACTCACCAGTTACTCTGATTGCTGGTGGCACTCAATTTTTTATAACAAATACAGAAATTTTCAGAAACTAGAATTTATATCACCACCTTTGAAATGGCCAATCTACAGTACTGAGTCACTTTTTAAGAAATCATTTTAACCCTATCTCATTTCTTCATGTCAGGTAACAAAAAGTAGACAGAACAAAAACAAAAGAACATGTCAGATCCTGCCCCTTGGCAATACATGTTTTGTTACCCCAGTCTCTCTGTGATTTAGTGAATCAGAAGGAAAAGAAAATGAGTGAGCTTCAGTTCACCGAAGAAAAAAATGTGAACACATAATTAATGGCCAACATGGACAATCACGTTACCATAAGTACTCCCAGGTTCATGAAAACTATTCTATGAATGAGGACAGACTACATTTCCCTAGAGAAATAATACACAAATACATATTCTCACTGGGAGTAAGAACAGGTCATCAATTCCAGCCACAGTCACTCACTTCCTGTTTGTCCAAGGACAAATGATTTCACATCTCTATTTGAACTGAAAAATAGATTTAAAATGCCAATATTATAGGAGCGCAATTTAAATTAATTAACAACCACCAAATGCTTTCGGAAATTTTGCGACTATTAAAAATGTATTTTTCTACTTTACACATACACTAGGACTGAACAATAAGTAAATCTATTATAAGTAATTAGAGCCAACTTTCTCATTGTCAGAGAAAGAATTACAAATAAGTGACAGGAAATATACACTAGTAAGAACTCTGAGGTGCTGGTTAGTCAGATAAACCTGTATGAAATCATGTTTATATTTATAGACAAATAGATACAAAAATAAACACAGATATATGAACAAATTGGAGGGGTCAATATACATACATCTATTTCCTAGCTCTATCCTCTGAGAGTCTAGAAGCAGAGATATTCCAGTATAATGAGTATACCATTAGAAAACAGATTGTGGTTTTTAAATATTTTTCTCCAATAAACGAAACCAGGACTCCTTAAGGAAATGTCTAGAGCTGGGGTAAGGAAAATACAAGATGAGACTGGAGCATCTCATAGAGCAAGAAAGTGCTCACACCAAAAATGAAAGGACACAGGTACCAAAAGGTCAAAGTCCAAACAATTTAAGCAACAAAATATAGCACTGAATTATAAATCAAAGAAAAAAATACATATGTAGGGCCTCCCCGGTGGCGTGGCACAGCGGTTGAGCGCTGGGTTGCGAAGCTGCCCGCGGCCTCTGTGGTGCCAGTTCGATCCCTGGCTGCTCCCCGGCCACCGGAGGAGGGTCCCACATAGCGCACAGACCTCTCCTGCCGCCTGCTGCTCCCCTCAGCAGTGTACTTCGGTCCTTCTGCCTGCTCTGCTCCCTGCTCTGGCTCTGGTGAATTCTTTCACCCTCCCGCGCTTCTGACTGTACCCAGTGCTTGTATAAACAAAACAAACAAACAAATAAATAAATAAATAAATAAATAAAACATGCCTCTATTAAAAAAAAAAAATACATATGTATAAGTCCATACTGGCACAAGTTATTGAATGAAAAGGGGGTGGGGCCAAATCTTCCTTACAGAAGAATTCCAAATAATAAATACAGAAAGAATGAATGAAACAGAATATCACCACTAGAATAACAGATTAATAACTTCTGTTCAGGCAAGTTTCACTGATGAATGCAAAAATTAGTGGATGAAACTTTAAGGAAGTCAGATTTTTTTTTTCAGCCTCACAGAATCTCCCCCTAAATATTTGCCCTTTTTTAAAGATTTATTTATTTATTTATGCATACAAGAGCTGGGGTACAGGCCAGAGACATGGGGGGTGAGAGGATTCACCAGAGATAGAGTGGGGAACAGAACAGGCAGACTGACTGAAACACACTGCTGAGGGGAGCAGCAGGGTAAGAGAGGAGAGATCTGCTTTGCCATGTGGGTTGCTCTGGGGATTGCTTCATAGTGCAATGCTTCACCCCTTGCGCCACCAGGGAGGCCCATCCCCTAAATATTTATTAATTACTGTGGGTGCTCACAAACTCTTTGATAGTCCTCCCTTCAGGAACTGAAGCTTAATTCCCTTCCCCTGGAGGATAAGCTTGAGAAAGCAGGTAGACACTAACTTAATCAAGTTATCAAAGCAGACATCAGTATTGTCATGCTGATATCAGTATACCCTGGTATGACAAAAGGGAATACCATCTCTATGGTATTCTTTCCTAAAATGAATAACCTCATTAGAAAATTCAAATTCAATAACATTATACAATAATTGACCACTTCTCTTCAAAGGTGCAAGAAAAAAATGGCAAGGAGACCGGAAAATTAAGGAAACATGACATATGAATGCAATGTGGTGTCCGGGATTGGATCATGTAGTAAAAAAATGGTATTATTCTGTATAGACAAGGGAAATCAGAGGAAAATCTGTAAATCAGTCAACATTATTAAACAATATTAATGTCTAAATGTAATAAATATATCATGATTATATAAGATGTTAATAAGAGAAAATGGATGAAGGGTATATAGAAATACTACATTATCTCTACCACCCTTCTGTAAACCTAGAAATTATTTCAAAATCAAAGGTTTGTTTAAACTGCATTTTCTTTGTAAATTCAGAAAGGAAAAGTTATAAATTTTAAGATAGAAATATATGCAAACTAGTAAGATGAGTTTTTATGGTGAGAATATTAAGTTTTTTAACCTATAAAAGAATCACAAAAGTAAACTTGTTGACTTTAAACATTAAAATTTTAATGACATATAAAACAGTTCACCATAAGGTCTGCACTGAGATTAGCCAAGAAATGACCCCACATTTTTTTTTTAAAGATTTATTTTTATTTATGCATACAAGTACTGAGGTTTAAGCCAGAGGTATGGGCGGTGAGAGGATTCACCAGAGACAGAGTGGGGAGCAGAACAGGCGGATCTACCGAAATGCACTGCTAAAGGGAGCAGTAGGTGAGACAGGAGAGGTCTGCCTTATCATGTGGGTCAGCTCCCTGACCCTGGACAGAACTCATACTGCAGTGGCTGGTGATAGCTTAATAGCACTGACTTTAACCCCTGCACTACTAAAGGAGCCCTGACCACACATTTCTGTAAGTTTGCTTTTTCCCCTTTCTTGACCCTAATTGTTCTCAACATACTACTAGCAATAAGTACACAGTAACCTGGTTCTAAAAGTGCCATGTAGGGCCTCCCCTGGTGGCGCAGAGGTTGAGCTCTGGATTATGAGGATGCCCGCAGCCTCTGCAGTGCCAGTTTGATCCCCAGCCACCCGCGAGGGTCCCACAAAAAAAAAAAAAACCGAAAACATAAAAGTGCCATGTAAAAGGACAAAATGAAATCAGTGATATTTACTTGGTTTCCCTTTCATACTGAACAAATCAAATGAACCACCAAGATCCAATGGATCAAAATGTCCCTCTCGGATTTTCTTGCTTTATGAGGAAAAATAAAACTTACACTTAGTATTTTTTTTAAATGGAGCAGGAGGAGGAAAAAAGCAATGCCAAAAATGTGAAGTGTCAACAGTAAAAGTTTACAGAGCCAAAGGACAGATCACCAAATCCAGAAACAAGATTAGGCAAAAGAAAGAATAAGATAATATCAGGCAGCCTCACTTCTCAGACAAAAGCTAAGTCACCTATCTTGAATTAGGTAGGAGGTTTAAACCATGCAAGCCCCTTCACATAGGAAACTCCCACCCTCACTATATAACCAAAATAAAAACTGTGGCCCAGTGTATTTCCCTGCTCTCAAGATGCTTTCAACAAGCTCTCAAGATGCTTCCAACAAGCTTGTCCTACTCTCCCCTGGAAGTCAAATTATATAATGAATAACTTTATACCATCAAAAAAATGAGAAATAAGAAAATCCAGGTGCTCTTTCACTGTCAACAAACTATAGAAAATTACTTTATAGTATATAACAAACTTATTCAGAAACTCAACAGGTGAAAATATGCTGGAATAACAAATATACAAAGAGATGATTTGGAATATAAAAATGAGACACAGAGAAAATATGTTAAGTTCTCTGAAGAAAAAAGACACACAAGGCTTCTGTAATTTGGTTAAAACATCCCTTAAGATCATCCAGTGCCGGGCCTCTCCCGGTGGCGCAGCGGTTGAGTGCTGGGCTGCGAAGCTGCCCACAGTCTCTGCAGTGCAGGTTCGATCCCCAGCCGCCAGGCGAGGGTCCCACATGGCGTGACAGACCTCTCCTGCCATGCCCGCTGCTTCCCTTAGCAGTGTATTTCATTGGTCTGCCTGTTCTGTTCCCTGCTCTGGCCCTGGTGAATTCTCTCACCCTCCTGCGCTTCTGACTGTATCCAGTGCTTGTATAAATAAATAAAAATAAAAATCTAAAAAAAAAAAAAAAAAAAAAAAAAGATCATCCAGTGCCCCTAGTCCCAATTCTACTACCTACTGATGAGACTGCCCAGAAACAAAAGAGGTGTCCTGGCCAAAGAATAATTAATTCCAACTGTGTATGTGGCACTTAATATATTCAATGTAAATAAATTTCAATCTACTTTGTCAGTCTCTAGTGAATTTAATTTGCATGAATAAATTCTCAAGAGCCTGAATCACCCATGTCTGCCAAAAATTTTGACTTTCTTAACTACTGTGTAGGGGTCAGAGAGACCTTGATGTGGATGCCACTTCCGCCACTTGACTATCTGTATGACCTCTTATTTCTGTCTGTGTCAAGTTCCTCATCTCTAAGTATATACCTACAACTAGTGCCTGTAAAATGGCAAGTACTCAAAAGTGATAGCTTTATTTTTAAATCAAATTTGAAAGTATCACTGAGGTAAAAACATTTGATTTTAAGAGATAATATGAAAAAAAGAGATAATATGAACCATCAAATGCATCAATTTAAAAGACACCCTTGATGAGAGATATCCCATTTATCTAGAGAGTTGAGAAAAGTTAGAAAGTTGCAAGTACTCCATGCACAGCAGAGATGGAGTCTTTTGCTTAGCAACTCTAATGTTGTCTACCAAACATCCAGTTTGTAATAGTTAGAGCATGACAACTGTTCACTCTAAATCCATGTGCTCGGCTTGGATTCAGGACTGATTTATAAAAATAGCTGCTGCTGCTCTACGAATCTCTTTGAGCTGATGACTGGGCAGTGTTACCCTATAGGCCTGGAGCAGCTGTATTCCCGTGCCACACCCATTTCTCTGCCTACCAAGTCGAGCTGACTAGCAACCCCCTCCCATCTCTGTAGCACACTATTCTCTCTCTTCCTGGGCTGAGTGAGCAAATTACAAGCACAAATATCCCCTGATGCAATGCCACAACCATGCCTGGGAAAGAGCAGACGCAGTTGCCAAAAGCCAAAAGCGCAGCAACAGGGAAATGGGCGGGAGACACACAGAGACCCAGGGAGAGGGGGGCAAGAAGGGGAAGAGAGAGAGAGGGAGAAAGAGACACCAAGAAACACTGCAATGCTATGCAGTCAGGGAGGGAGAATCGAGAGGCCATGGGGAGCAATACTGTAACTGGACCAAAGAAGGAAAAGGAGAAAAGGGGGTTTCCAGAAGAAAGCTGGGTAGCAGCAGCCTTCCTGAGGAGCACGTTTCACCCTGGTTCTGGGTTCTAAAATACAAACCTAAGGGTAATCACAGACTTCTTCTAAAAGTAGCAAATGCATTTAATTTACACACCCCTGGGTGGAAGCAAAACACCCAACATTCCCCCACCGGGCAAATTCACTCCGGCGCACATACCAGCGGAGAACCTGTTCCATGTGCTAAATCACAATCTCTGTTCTGGGTAACGATTCCAAGTGCCCCTCTTCATCACCGCCCCAATCCTCCCAGCCCTACCCTTAACTACCCTTCCCGCGACCCCTGCGCATTCCCGCAGCCAGACACATGCGTAGTCCCCACTCAGGGTCAGGGCCGGAGCTCGCAGGCAGAGCCTCGTCGGCGCCGGGCTCTCCCCTCAGCCCCTCCTCAGCCCCTCCCAGAACCTCCCAGAGGACTTTCTCTCCAAGGTTCGCCTCAGACGCCCCCTCAACTGGCCCCCAAAAGTCTCTCGGAAAGACCTCTGAGTTCTCCTCACGCGTCCCCGAGCCCCACCCAGAGCCCCAGACTGCACCGCCCCTCGCACCCGGGCTCAGCCTCATCCCAAGCGCGAAGCGCGCCGCTCGGCCCCCCTGCGCCAGGCTCCGAAGCCCGGCCGCTCAGCCCGCTGCACCCCGCGGGCCCCTAGATCCTACTTAACTCTCGAAAGAGCAAGCCCGCAGGCCCCCAGCCCAGCCGCCCCCGCGTCCAGCAGCCGCCGGCCACCGCCCTTCCTCGCCGCGGGTGGGCCTCCGCGGGGTCTCGGCGACAGCGGGGCGAGGCTCCGGCAGTCGCCCGGACGGAGAAGCCGCCCCTCAGACAGCCTCGCCAGCAGCAGCACCTACCCGCCGCCGCAGCGCCGGAGCTGGAGCCGGAGGGAGCCGGGAGAGGGCCGGGAGGAGCCGGAGCCAGAGAGCCCAGTCCTAGGGGCGGGGCACAGGGAGGCGGCCGCTTCCTCGTCGCCCTCTTGAAGGCCGGCGGGTGGGCGGGGCGCCGCCACCGCCTATCCCGCGGGCGCCGCAGCTCTGACCAATAAGCGCGGCGAGGAGGCGGGCAGCGGGCCGCGGCCGGCCAATGAGCGCCGGCCCCGCCGCCTCCGCTACGCGGTGGTAGGGGCGCGAGCTGAGGGCCGTTGGGGGCAAGGGACGCTTGGGGGCTTCAATCTCTCGCCTGCCGCCGGCTAACGTCTGGCCTCTGGCTGTCGGGCCGACGCCAGGCCTGGTCTGCCGCCGATACTCACTGCCTTTAGAACTTGGGCGCTTGGAACGGAAGGGATGCCGATCGCCCGCTCCGCGCGGCTCGGGCCGGGTCGCCCCGCCCGCCGGGCCTGTAGCCCTGTGATGTCACCGGGGAGGGGCGCGGGGCGGGGTCTAGGGCGCGGGCCTGCTGCGCGCAGGGAGGGGGCGGAGGAGAGGAGAGGGGAGGGGAGGAGAGCTGGAGGACGCGGCCGGGGGACCTCTCGGAGCTGAGCTGCGCTGCCGTCAGCCGCCGCTGACGTGATGGCCCCAGTTGAGACGTGCTGTAAAGTGTACAGTACATACCGGATGGCTAAGACAATAAAATATTTATAAAGTTCTCATGCATAACATATTGATTATTGATTACACAATTGATTGGTTTGATTTTAAAAACTACATTAAATATATTTAGCCCAATAAGATGTATATGAGAGAATTTCATGTGTCCTTTTACTTTTTAAAATGTGGCCACTTGGGGGGGCCTCCCTGGTGGCGCAAGGGGCTAAGCACCCTACTATGAAGCAATCCGCAGCCTCTGCAGCATGAGTTCAATCCCAGGTTGCCAGGGAGTAACCTACATGACACAGCAGACCTCTCCTGTCTCACCCACTGCTCCCCGCAGCAGTGTACTTTGGTAAATCTGCCTGTTCTGTTTCTCTCTTTCTCTCTCTCTCTCTCACAAATACACACACACACACACACACACACACACACCCCTCTGGCCTGTGCCCCAGCTCTTGTGTGAAAAAATAAATAAATCTTAAAAAAAAAATGTGGCCACTTGGATGGCACTGGTCCAATATGAAAAGAAAGTAACTATAAGGATTTTGAGAACTTCCTATGTCCCAGGCACTCCTTACACCAGTTCTATATAGTTGGTATTAATGTTCTTATTGTCATTTTACAGATGTGGAAACAAGCATAGAAGTTTGGTAATTTAGTAATGTTAGCAAGCCAGTAATTGGCAGTGGGGTTTTAACTCATGAAGCCATGGGCTGGGCCACTTACTTAATCTCTAGAACATGCTGGTAACCAGAAAGTGTATTGGACATAGTTGAAAGCTGTGGCATAAGTTCCAGCTCTGCTATCTTCTAGTAATGTAATCTTGAGAAACTTAAGCTTAGTTGCTTTATTTATGAAAATGAGATAACATAGTCATTGCTTCTCAGTACTATAAGGGTGGCCTAGAGGTAGCAAGCATACTGAGGTAGTTAAACTTGTACTCTAGACCTATACTCCCTGTGTGCAAATCTGGGCACTAATACTTATAAGTTATGTGAACTTATGGAAAATATTTAATGTTCCTGTACCTTAGTTTTCTCAACTCTAAAATGGATAATAATGGTAGGTACCTTGTTAGTGTAGTTATGCAAATCAAATGTGTTCATATATATAAATATTTGGGTGGGTGCTTAGAACTTAGGAAGTGCTTACAGAATTTTTTGTTATTGTAATGATTATAAAGGAATGGTAAAAGTCTATACAAATAAAAAGGGATTAAGAGTAAACAGATAGGGCCTCCCTGGTGGCGCAAGGGGTTGAGACCCAACCTATGAAGCTGTCCACAGCCACTGTAGCACAAGTTCGATCCCTGGCCCGCCAGGGAGCAACACACATAATGCAGCAGACCTCTGCTGACTCGCCCGCTGCTCCCCTCAGCAGTGTATTTCAGTGGATCCGCCTGTTCTGCTCCCCACTCTGTCTCTGGTGAATCCTCTCAACCCCCCCATGCTTCTGGCCTGTACCCCAGCTCTTGTATGCAAAAATAAAGAAATCATTAAAAAAAAAAAAAAAAAAAAAGAGTAAGGCCTCCCTAGTGGTGCAGTGGTTGAGCGCTGGTTTGCGAAGCTGCCCGCAGCCTCTGCAGCGCCGGTTCGATCCCAGGCTGCCAGGCGTGGGTCCCACATGGCACGCGGACCTCTCCTGCCACCCACTGCTCCCTTCAGCAGTGTACTTCATCAGTCTGCCTGTTCTGCTCTCCGTTCTGGGTCTGGTGGATTCTCTCACCCTCCTGTGCTTCTGACTGTACCCAGTGCTTGTATAAATAAATAAATAAATCTTAAAAAAAAAAAAAAAGGAGTAAATGGATAACTAGAAAAGGTATAGAACTATGGATCTGAAGTCCTGGAAAGAACTTTAGTTCAACCAGAGAGAAATGAAATGACTGATCTAGGTCACATACAAATTAATAAAACAGATGCTGTGAGCCCAAACCTAGAGTTGTCCCTTCTCTCATATTTACCTAGAACAACCATTACACGTGTGAAGTTATTCATCTAACAGACAATGATTGAGTACTTCCACATCAGGAAGGGGATTTCCTGTCCTGATGAAATTAGCATTATTTGACCCTAAAGCCTACAGATTTTATCTAAATATGAATTTAACTGTTGTTGGAAAACACAGAGGTGGTAATTTTAAAAAGTTACTTTGATCTTTCCTGCTGTCTGGAGGAGGCAGCCGGAAGGCCTAGCCTGGGCTTCTTTTTTTTTTTTAATGCATAAGATTTATTTATGCATACAAGATCTGGGGCGGTGGTGGTGTGAGAGGATTCACCAGAGATAGAGAGGGAAGCAGAACAAGTGGATCTACTGAAATACACACCTGAGGGGAGCAGCAAGTGAAACAGAGAAGTCTACCTCATCATATGGATCAGCTCCCTGGCCCTGGACTGAACTCAGCCCACCATGGCTACCAATAGCTTGATAGCACTGAGACTTTAACCCCTGAGCCACCAGAGAGGCCCCCATAATATCTTATTACTCATGAAAAACATGCTTTACATTTTATTCATTAAAATTTTACCAAAATGGGCCTCCCTTGGTGGCACAGGTGGTTGAGCACAGCACTGTGAAGCTGTCCGCAGCCTCTGTAGCACTGGTTCCATCCCAGCCAGCCTTTGAGGGTTCCCACACTGTGCGGCAGACCTCTCCTGTCAAGCCCGCTGCTCCCCTCAGCAGTGTATTTCATGAGTCTGCCTGTTCTGTTCCCCGCTCTGTCTCTGGTGAATCCTCTCACCCTCCAATGAATCCGGCCTGTACCCCAGTTCTCATATGTATGGATGAATAAATAAATCTTAAAAAAATTTTTTTTTTACCAAAATGTTGGTCAGGAGAGAGACATGGCAGAGCCCTATGCTGACCATGGAGACTTACCTCCAATTTTAGCTTAGACTTCTTCAGTGACTTTCCATTGCATTAAAATTCTGAAAGTGGGCCTCCCAGGTGGCGCAGCGGTTGAGCGCTGGGTTGCGAAGCTGCCCGCGGCCTCTGCGGCGCCGGTTCGATCCCCGGCTGCTCCCCGGCCACCAGAGGAGGGTCCCACATGGCGCGCAGACCTCTCCTGCCGCCCGCTGCTCCCCTCAGCAGTGTACTTCGGTCCCTCTGCCTGCTCTGCTCCCGGCTCTGGCTCTGGTGAATTCTCTCACCCTCCCGGCTTCTGACTGTACCCAGTGCATGTATAAACCAAACAAACAAACAAATAGATAAATAAGACATGCCTCTAGAAAATTAAAAAAAAAAAAAAAAAAAAAAATTCTGAAAGTGACTTTCAAAATCTTGTGCAATGATACTGTTTCTGTCTTGCCTCATCGTCTGCCTTATTTCTCATTATGCCCAGCATCATCTGCCTTCTTTGTTTCTTGAACTACCCTCTCTTAGACCCTTCCTCATGCTGTTTCCTTTGCCTCTCTTAATTAGTAGGTACTATGATTTTCTGCATAGATATTTGGAAAGATCTACAAACTATTAAAACTAATAAGAGCTCAGCAAGTTTACTGGGTAAAAAGTTAACATACAATGAACAGCATTCCGGGCCTCCCTGGTGGCGCAGGCGGTTGAGCGCCGCGCTGTGACGCCGTCCGCAGACTCTGCAGTGTGAGTTCAGTCCCGGCCGGCCAGGGAGAAACCCACATGGCGCGGCAGACCTCGCCTGTCTCGCCCGCTGCTCCCCTCAGCAGTGGATTTCGTCAGTCTGCCTGTTCTGCTCCCGCTCTGTCTTTGGTGAATCCTCTCACCCTCCCGCACCTCTGACCTGTACCCCGGTTCTTGTATAAAAATAAATAAATCTTTAAAAAAAAAAAAAAAAAACAATGAACAGCATTCCTATATAATAGTAATCATCAATTACAAAATGTGATAGAAAAAAAATCTGATTCACCACAGTGAAACAATCAAATCAATACAGTATCTATGAATATACCTAACAGCAGTGTTCTAACACTTCTAATAAAAAACATTATAAAACTTGCAACTTTTACCCAAAGCAGTGATAGTGAAGGCAAAGATAAACAGCTGGGACTACATCAAATTAAAGAGCTTCTGCACAGCAAAAGAGACAATAACAAAAACAAAGAGAAACCCCACCAACTGGGAGAACATTTTTACACACAACACTAATGATAAAGGACTGATCACAAAAATCTACAAAGAGCTGATGAGACTCAACAACATCAAAGAAAATAATCCAGTCAAAAAATGGGCAGAAGAGCTAAAAAGAAACTTCTCTGAAGAGGAAATGCAAATGGCCAACAGACATATGAAAAAATGTTCAACATCACTTGTAATCAGGGAAATGCAAATCAAAACTACCATGAGATACCATCTTACACCAGTGAGAATGGCACATATTAAAAAAACTAGCAACAACAAATGTTGGCGAGGGTGTGGAGAAAAAGGAACTCTTCTGCACTGTTGGTGGGAGTGCAAACTGGTCCAACCACTATGGAGAGCTGTGTGGAGATTTCTTGACCTACTAAACATAGAGCTTCCATATGATCCAGCAATTCCACTCCTAGGTATTTACCCAAAGGACACAGAAACATCAATTCCAAAGAATACCTGCACCCCTATGTTTATAGCAGCACTATTTACAATAGCTAAGCTTTGGAAACAGCCCAAATGCCCAAAAATAGATGACTGGATCAAGAAGATGTGGTACATATATACCATGAAATATTACTCAGCATTCCAAAAAGATGAACACATGCAATTTGCAGCAACATGGATAGCGCTGGAAGGGATCATGCTCAGCAAAATAAGCCAGAAAGAAAAAGAAAAAGAAAAATACCGGATGGTCTCACTCATAGCAGGAATCCAGAAAACTTAAATAAGGGACCAGGAAAATGAATAACTATAATAAAGTGAAAATCAAAATCAACAAAAAACTATGAACCAGAGACACTTTTTGGGGGGTGGGGGGCAGGAGGGGAGGGATTGGGGTCAGAATGGGGGGGGGGTTGCAATTGTATGGGGAATATAAAAATAAAATTTATTATTTAAAAAAAAAAAAAAAAACCTTGCAACTTTTAAGGCCTCCCCTGGTGGCGCAGGCTGTTGAGCACAGCACTGTGAAGCTGTCCGCAGCAGCCTCTGCAGCACCAGTTCGATCCCGGCTGGCCAGGCAGTGAGGGTATCACATGGCGCTGCAGACCTCTCCTGTCTCGCCCACTGCTCCCCTCAGCAGTATATTTCGTCAGTCTGCCTGTTCTGTTCCCCTCTCTGTCTCTGGTGAATCCTCTCACCCTCCCATACCCATGGTCTGTACCCCAGTTCTTGTATAAATAAATAAATAAACCTTTAAAAAAAAACTTGCAACTTTTAGAAGAAAATATAGGGAGATATTTGATGCTATCAATGTAGGAATCTCTGGCTGAAATTTCTTAGTACTAGTGCTTGCAGATAAATACAAAATTTTTACATACTGTTATCCTAATTTACAATGTTTATGCTGGGATCCAACGAGGAGAAAGAAATATAAGTACATGTATTATAATTTGAATAGATTCAGGTGACAGAATTTAAGAGGCAGAAGAGTCTTTTTTTTTTTTTAAGATTTATTTATTTATTTATACAAGCACTAGGTACAGTCAGAAGCACGGGAGGGTGAGAGAATTCACCAGAGCCAGAGCAGGGAGCAGAGCAGGCAGAAGGACCGAAGTACACCGCTGAGGGGAGCAGCAGGCGGCAGGAGAGGTCTGCGCGCCATGTGGGACCCTCCTCTGGTGGCCGGGGAGCAGCCGGGGATCGAACCGGTGCTTCAGAGGCTGCGGGGAGCTTCGCAACCCAGCGCTCAACCTCTGCGCCACCAGGGAGGCCCAGCAGAAGAGTTTTTTGAGATCACTTGCTCAAACCTTTTTCAGGTAAGGTAATTGAGACATGTCTATGACCCACAAAAAAGTGACAGAGTCCTGATTTGATCCATTTGCTGACTGTCAGGCAGGTGCTCATTGCACTTACTCTTCTTTGCTCTCTAAAATGTTGTAGAATGTCCTCCTTGGTGGCCTAAGGGTTACGTCTCAGTGCTATCACCAATACCACCTGAGTTAGATCCTTGGCCAAAAAGCTAACCCACATATGGTGCAGCAGACCTCTCCTGTCTTGCCTTCTGCTCCCCTTATTTCAGTAAATCTGCCTGTTCTGTTCCCCACTCTGTCACTTTTACCCCTCTGGACTACACCCTAGCTCTTCTATGCAAAAATAAAATGGTGTAGCATAGTGATGCAGCAAATACTACAGACTAACACTTCAAAAACTCTCTGCTACCTCCTACTTTAATGACTGAACACTTAAAACACTCACCTGTCCAGATTATTTTACTGCTGGGATGACTATGTGCCTTACTGGATGGAGTTTCAAGACAAAGTCAGCTACATTCCTTCACCTGCCTGGAATATAGACACAATGCCTAGAGGTGATGCAACCATCTTAAGATGATAAGAATAAAAGTCACAGGCTGAGAATGAGGAGTAGAAGATGGGAGGAGACTAGCTCTTAGCATTCTTCAGCAGCTCCCCATTTTTGAATGCCTACCTCTGAACTTCCAATAAAGTGAGAAGAGTAAACTACTATCTCTGAAAACCTTAGTCAATAAATCCTTACTGGCATAAGCCACCATTAGTCTCTGTTACTTGCAGCACAATAGAATCCCAACTGATACAGGGAGTAAAAGGTCCTGCATTTTAAGTTAGGAAACCCCATTCGAGCATTAGAGCCCCAGCTCTGCCAGGAACAAACTGTGTGGCCTTGGGCAAGCCATTTCCCATCTATGCACCTCAAGTTCCTCATCTCTATCAACGGAAGCAGATCAAGACATTCTCACCTCTGGCTTTCTCTGATCCCACTCATTGTGCATATTGTGTAACCGGTAATGTGGGACTTCCTTTCCCTTGACATAAGATTTTTTTTTTTAAGATTTTTCTTTTTTTCTTTCCTTTTTTTAAAGATTTTTAAAGATTTGTTTATTTATGCATACCCCACCATAGGTACAGACCAGAGATGTGGGGGGTGAGAGGATTCACCAGAAACAGAGTAGGGAACAGAACAGGCAGATTGAATGAAATGCACTGCTGAGGGGAGCAGTGGGTGATATAGGAGAGGTCTGCTGCACCATGTGGGTTGTTCCCTGGCCGGCCAGGAATCGAACTCGTGCTGCAGAGGCTGAGGATTGCTTCACAGTACAGTGCTAAGCCCCTTGTGCCACAAGGGAGGCCTGGCATAAGATTTTTTTTCCCCTCAAGTGTTTTATTTTTTTAATTGAATTATTTTTTAATTGAGGAAACATTGGTATACAACATCATGTGTAGAAATAAGACTACCTTTTTTATTGTATCCACTTGTCGCGTGAACTCAGGGCTAATTACAAGGGCCTGCCTATTGTGACTGTAATGAAGCACATATCTTTGGTGCATTCCCTGAATTTAAGTCCTTGTTCTTCCTTTAGTTGGTTCCATTTACCCACCTCTAGAGGGTGGGAGTACAAAAGGGGTTCTAGGGCCTCCCTGGTGGTGCAGGGGTTAAAGACAGTGCTATCAGGCTATCACTAGACACTGTAGCACAAGATCGATTCCCTGGCTGGCCAGGGAGGTGACCCACATGGCGCAGCAGATGTCTCCTGTCTCACCCGCTGCTCCCCTCAGCAGTGTATTTCAGTAGATCTGCCTGTTCTGCTCCCTACTCTGTCTCTGGTGAATCCTCTCACTCCTGCAACACCTCTAGCCTACACCCCAGTTCTTGTATGCATAAATAAATAAACCTTTAAAAATAAATAAATAAATAAATTACGCCTTCTGAATTTCATCTTGCATTGGGGTAGTGCTTTCCCAGTTTTAAGTGCTTTTTTTCTCTGGTTTTGCAAATTAGGCTTTCTACAACTCTGAGATAGGCAGGGATGCTATTATCATCCCCGTTTTGAAGTATCTGTAAGTCTCATCTGCACACTTCACTCTCTTCCTTTGCTCATTCTCTAGCTTCCACTCTCCAATCTTTGACTCCTACTCACTGGTATCACCTCGTTCTCTCCTTTATTGTTCTTTCCCTACTCGTCCTACTCCTTTGTTTACTCCTTCCCCTCTGTGTCCGCTTACTTCACAGGTCCATTCATCGTCTTCAACGAGATATGTACGCCTTCCAGCTCCCTTTCTAAAAACAAAGGGGGACCTGCTGCACCTCCCCCCGCAGTGATCTTTAGGAATGGCTTTCGCCACGGTCCCTAGATCCGGCTGGGCAACCAGCTAGGGGGAGAGAACAGCCTGAAGCAGAGGAAGTGCAGCGGAAGTTCCCTGAAAAGGCAGAAACTTATCAATAGATAAGGACCACCAAGAACCACTACAAGAATGCTAAAAATCTTATGCCGTCTTTCTAGAACTACAACTTTAATCCCTTATTTGTCTTTCTAAACTTCCTTCCTTCTTCTATAATGGTCATTGCTTGTTATGTAGATCACCTTCCTGATGATGATTGACTGAGCCCATGAGCAAGCTAATTTCATTCCTGTGCTTTTGGAAAACATATATATACTGGTCACAAACTTAAAGAAAATTACACTCAGATTTTCACTCTTAAAGTGTGTCTGTTTGTCATTTCTTTCGCTGAAGCCCTGACCACCCTGCACGCTTCTCTCAACCCTGAGGTGGCCTCATCGTCTACTGTCTACTGCTGTGCTGGTCCGCGGCAGGGTGAGATGCCCAATAAGCAAGTGGCCCATCTGGAACTAGAAAGCACATCCTTTGATTCCTTGTTCAGTGCTTTCTACTACACCTTGATTTTTAAATTTTTTCCCTTTCCCCTTTCCTCTTCAGGATCACTTCCTGACTACAAGTCATAACTGAGCTCAGCTGTGACCCCCCAAGACTTCTCACAGTAAATGCTTTCTATTCCAGGCACTTGGCAGGCTCAGCAGATACCTGTCTTTCCTTCAATTCTTCGTCCATCCTCCATTCTGAAGCCCCAGTCCCAACAAAACTTCCTATTTTCTTCCCAACTCTAACTCCAATCATCATGTCCTGGCAAAAAACCCCACTGTACATATCACATAGAAACCAGAATGTAGCCCTTTGTAGGTCAATGTACTTGCTTGAGACAATTCTCATCTCATTTTTGTTTTTGTTTCTTCATCTCACTCTTCACTCCATTTATCTAACCTTTTGTTCTGTTTCTGAATTTCTTAAAGAGATCAGGCAGGGTCAGAGAAGATGTCAACTAGAAAGCTATTTGACATCCTCTAGGGCAAAGGTCCAGCAGATTGTCCACGGGGTGCTATGAGGAGCATATGGCCTGCCCATCTACAGTAATGGCTGGGAATGTGGGCCCAGTGTGATCAGAGACAATGGAGCCAAATTTTTATGCCCAATGTCTTGGTAAGTGAGTGTCAGCACTAAGTTTAAAAATACTGGATAGGGGTCTCCCTGGTGGCTCAAGGGGTTAAGCACAACACTATGAAGTTATCCGCAGCCTCTGCAGCACAATTTCGATCCCCGACCAGGGAGCTACCCACATGGCGCAGCAGACCGCACCTGGCTCATCCACTGCTCCCCTCAGAAGTGTATTTCGGTAGATCTGCCTGTTCTGCTCCCCACTCTGTCTCTGGTGAATCCTCTCACCCCCTGCCCTGCCCTGCACCTCTGGCCTGTAATCCAGTTCTTGTATGCATAAATAAATAAATCTTTTTTTAAAAAATAAAAAAATAAAAATACTGGGTAGGTCAAACTATTCTGGGGACCAATTGCTCTTGGGCTGCCAATTTGCAATCTCTGCTCTGGTCCAAACCCACTCCACAGACAAGGAGACACATATGGTGGTACAGCACAGCAGGAGATGGGGTTGGAAGGAGTCAGGGGGAGTAACCAGAGCTCAGACCCTCTGTTCAGAGCTCAACATCAGTCACTCAGAAGCCAGAAGCAACTGTGGTCAAGCAAGCCTCTTGTGACAGCCTGCTCTAGGAAAGATATTCTGAGAGGAGACAAAGATGAAGAATTCTTTTTAAGGATGTCTGCCTTAGCTCCTGGCATTTCTCCACTTAGCTTGGAATTAAACATTTGGCAGGTTGGGACAAACCAACTTATATTTAAGAAAAAGCTGTGCCTGTTTATGGAATTCCTGTGGGTACAAGTTCATACTGACTGAATTAGGATTCAGGGGGCTTCTCAGGGGAACATTTTCTTAACTTTTTATTTGGAAATCATTTCAAGTTTATTGACATGTTGCTAAGATAAAATTAGTGCACAAAACCCTTTACCAAGATTTATGTCTTTTCAACATTTACCCATTTGATTATGTGACACAGATGCACCACACACAAATATATTTTTTAAGCCATTTGAGTGTAGATCACATATATTATGGCTTTTTAGCCCTAAATATTTCAGTGTACATTCATAATAATGAGGATATTTGTATAACTACACTACAGTTATTAACCAGTAAATTTAATATTGGCTCTGGAGTTCTGGTATCTACCATCCCTATTCCAGATTTGTCAATTGACTCAACAATATATCTTAAAGAATTTTTTTCCTAATCCAGTTGCCATGTCTTAGTTCCCATTAACGTGGAACATTTTCACAGACTTTGGTTGTGGGGTGTGTGTGTGTGTTATGACATTGACACTTTCAAAAACTACAGTGCCCCTTTTTCTTTTATTGTACTGTGTTTCATTTGGGATATGTGATGTTTTCTCCTTCTTAGATTCAGATTATGCATCCCTGTCTAGAATACCAGTAAGTGATGGTGTGTCCTTCTCAGGGCATTATAGTTGGATGCACATGGTGCCCACCTGCCCCTCATTGATGATGCTAATTGTGATCATTGAGGCAAGGTGTTTTCTGATTTCTCCAGGGTGCTATTACTATTTCCCCCTTGCAACTAATAAGCAGTCTGTGAAGAAGCACTTTAAATCATGCTTATATCCTGCTTCTCAGCAAAAAAACTTCCCTAGATTAACATGTATTGATGATTTTTGCTAACCAATCTTGACCGTGATGATTTCACACACACACCCCTCCCTCCACATTTACCTGTTGACAGTATTTATATGTAAACTATATCCTTCCCATTTTGGAACGGTAGAGTTTTGAGCTCTGTGAAGTTAGTGAGATCTAGAGTTTCACCAAAAAACAGTCATTCTCTTCTCAAAGTGCTAGAGGGCTAATGGAGCTAGGCCAGTCTGTCTAGTCACGGAGAGCAGAGAAAGGGTGAACTGAGACGGTCACTCCAGCTACTGGAGCTGAGACCTTCAGAAAAATAAAGCTGCAGAGAGAAATATGCAGAGGTTTCACAAAAACAGCTTTCATTTCAAATTCTGCCTCTCCCCCATGGCTGCTCTGTGACCTCCCACAGCTCACCTCCCTTCTCTTGGTCTCTGCTTGCTGACTTGTAATATGGGATAATTCTTACCATGGAGGCTCACTGGTAACATTAAAGGAAACAATGCTGCAGCTGGGCCCATAATGTGTTAAGTAAGAAGTGTTTATTACACAGAAATTTGGGGATTTACATTGTGTTTGAATTATGGTTCAATTCAACAAATGTCTACTCAGAGTCTACCAGGTACGGAGGTCAGAAACTAAATAAATCAAATCACCTCCCCCAAAAAAAGCTCACAATCGAGAGGAAGAAGATACACTTAATTCTACCTTTAGGTATTTATCCCCCCAAAATGAAACATATATCCCTACAAAGATTTGTTCAAGAACATTCATGGCAACTGTACTCTTAATAGTTCCAAACTGGAGACAGCCCAGGCAGCCACCATCAGATGAATGGATAAACAAATTGTACTGATGTTTAGAATTTACTTGAAATGTAGTAAAAATAATATGAATGAATAAATTGATAGAGCCATCAGAAGATGGATCCATACATTATAAAAAAAAATATGATAAAACTGTGTGGAAACAAGATGGTGGAGAATGAATGGTTGTTAACTAAACAAAACTTTGCTATATATTTGAAATGTTTCCTGGTAAAATGTTGAAGAAGGGAGACAATGCTGTATAGTTGAAATCAGACTTTGATAAATGGTGTAGTAGTAAAGTAACCAGCTTGTTGTGGGAGCACAAAAAAGAAAGGAATTGTTTCAGCTGGGATGGATGGTGGCCAGGGTCAAAGAAAATCTCAGAGAGGAGGGATCTTAGGAAATGGACCTAAAAGATAAGTTATTTAGAGACAGAGGTGGTCAATGGGAGAAGGACATCCTATTAGGAAAAAAAATTGGACCACCTGAAAATGCAAGGCCTGCTTGCAAAGCTGCAGGTGAGGAGAATGACCTTGAGGCAGAGTGGCAGGAGAGGAAGTCGACTGGTTGAACTGTGACTAGGCTATGACAGCCTTTAAAGACAGATAGGGGGCCTCCCTGGTGGCACAAAAAGTTGAGAAGCAACCTGTCCACAGTCACTGCAGCATGGGATTGAACCTGGCCAGCCAGGAAGCAGCCCACATGGTGCAGCAGACCTTTCCTGACTCACCCACTGCTCCCCTCAGCAGTGTACTTCTGTCAGTCTGCTTGTTCTGCTCCCCACTCTGTCTCTGGTGAATCCTCTCACCCACCCCCCCATACTCCTGTACACCAGCTCTCGTATGCATAAATAAATAAATCTTAAAAAAAAAAAAAGACAGATAGGGCATCTGTTTTTGATTTGGTAAAAAACGGGGAGCCACTGAGCAAGAGTGTGCACATGCATGTGTGTGTGTGTGTGTGTAACACATAAGGCTCTGTCATGTGGCAGCCAGAGTAGAGGAAGGCCAGGAGAGAATAGCAGTGGGGAGAGACCAGCAAGGCTAGTGGTCAGTTTTCTGTTGTTTTTTGACTATACTTTGCATTGAAGAACTGGGGTGTAGGCCAGAGATGTGGGGGGGGGGTGAGAGGAGTCACCAGAGACAGAGTGAGGAGCAGAACAAGCAGATTTACTGAAATACACTGCTGAGGGGAGCAGCAGGTGAGACAGGCGAGGTCTGTTGTGCCACATGTGGGTTAATTCCCTGGCTGGGAATCGAACTCAGGTAGTAGGGGTGGTAGCGCTGAGACTTAACCCCTAGGCTACCAGACAGGTCCTCTATTGTTTTTATTAGCAAGCTGACAAAAAGGGCAATTTTTGTGACAGAAAAATGGCTAAAATATGACATTCAGGGAATCAAGAAGCCTTTAAGTGAACCAGTAAAATAGTTTGTCCTAATTACCAGTTCTCTGGGAGTTTTCATCTCTCTGAAGACTTCCTGTTCCCTTTTGAAGCTCTAGGTCATTCTCAGAGTACACTGACCTCCCCTCTGGCTCTCAGCCACTGCCCAGAAGTTGCAACTCACCCTCAGGGCCTCTGGAATGAACACACTGGGAACTGGAAAACCTGGTGTCCTGCTTCTGCCACCTTCACTCAGTGTGTCCTGGATTCCTCATCTGTAAATTGGTTATGCCATCCTCCATGCCTCCTGCCAGTTTTGACATTTCTCTACTCTGGTCTACTTGCAACCCGCCTCTCAGTCTTTCTCTCAACTGTACATTATCTTTGAACTGGCAGATGTCTTTCAGATCACAGTCCACCCTGTCTTAGCTCTCTTACCTGTCCTCCCTCATCAAGGGTATCACAGCAGTGCCCAGCTCCAGTCCCACTGGCAGGTCAGGTGTCCCTAAGCTTCAGGGTTTGAGTGCATGAAAGGGGTAACAATTCCCACCTACCTGCACTGTGGTAAAGAACAGGAAAACATGCCAGTGGCCTGCCACACCAGAAGCACACAGCTTCTCTCTCCACACCTTCCCTCCTTTTCCCAGAGTCCACAGATGACACATAGTGACTTACCTGAAGAGGCTACCAGAATAGTCACGCCCTCTTTTGTCCAGCACCCAAAACATTTGTTTCCATTTCATCCACCAGCCCTGCAAGCAGGACAGAAATGCCTTGTGTTCTAACCCCCTGCTGAATTCTCAGAAGAGCTTAGTTTTTTTTTAAAAGATTCATTTATTTATGCATATAAGAGTTGGGGTGTAGTCCAGAGGTGTGGGGGTTGAGAGGATTACCAGAGGCAGGATGGGGAGCAGAACAGGCAGATCTACTGAAATATACTGCTGCACCATGTGGGTTAGCAACCGGTTCCTGGATCGAACTAGTGCTGCAGTGGCTGCGGATAGCTTGATGGTGCTGAGAATTGACCCCTTGCACAACCAGGGAGGCCCTGAAGAATTTAGTTTTATACACATCACCTTAAATTCTCACATTGAGGTTGGTACCGGCTCTTCTTTGACAGATAGGGAACTGAAGACTCAGAGAAGCTACCCAACTTGCCCAAGGACACACAGCTAGATCTAAGAAACTCACAACCAAGATATCAAAAGGATCAGTTACATATTCTACATATCCAGGATTGACTTTTAAAAAAATAAATACGGGCCTCCCTGATGATGCAAGGGGGTTGAGTGTCAGCACTATCAAGCTATGGGCAGCCACTATAACATGAGTTTGATCCCAGGCCAGGGAGCTAACCCCCATAGTGCAGCAGACCTCTCCTGTCTCGCCCACTGCTCCCCTCAGCAGTGTGTTTCAGTAAATCTGCCTGTTCTGCTCCCCACTGTGTCTCTGGTGAATCCTTTCGCCCCCAGCACCTCTGGCCTATACCCCAGTGTTTGTATGTATAAATAAATAAATAAATCTTTAAAAATAAATAAATAAATATATAAACATAAATACAAATGTATATATATGCTATATATATTATACATAGTGTGTGTGTGTGTATGTGTGTGTGTGTGTACCATAATCCCCACAGATAGGCTACAGATAGGCTCCATATAAGCACTGCGGGGCTAGGGGTGCTGGTGCACACATGGGAAGATGAGGGTAAAGGGGCAGATAAAGCTTCCCACCCCCATGATCTGTGTGATTCAAAATATGTCCAATACGGGCCTCCCCGGTGGCACAGCGGTTGAGCGCTGGGTTGCGAAGCTGCCCGCGGCCTCTGCGGCGCCGGTTCGATCCCCGGCTGCTCCCCGGCCACCAGAGGAGGGTCCCACATGGCGCGCAGACCTCTCCTGCCGCCCGCTGCTCCCCTCAGCAGTGTACTTTGGTCCTTCTGCCTGCTGTGCTCCCCGCTCTGGCTCTGGTGAATTCTCTCACCCTCCCGCGCTTCTGACTGTACCCAGTGCATGTATAAACAAAACAAACAAACAAACAAAATAAATAAATAAAACATGCCTCTATAAAAAAAAAAATAAATAAATAAAAATAAAAAAATAAAACAAAATATGTCCAATAATTCTTTGACATCTTACCCTTTCAAAGGTGGAGGCTAATTTCTCTTCCCTTGAATGTGGGCCAGACTTTGTGACTCATTTCTCCTGCATAGAATGGGGCAGAAATGATGGAAACAAAACTGTAAAAAGATTATAACTCCTCCTGGCTCCTTTCTCATATGGCTCATTGTGGGGGAAGTCTGTCACCATGTCATGAGGACACTCAAGCAGCCTTGTATAGATGCTCCTGTGGAGAGGAAGTGACATCTTCCACTAAAGCCAGCACCAGCTTCCCAGGCAGACATGCGAATGAGTCACCGTGGAAGGGGATCCCCCTGCCTTAGTTAAGCCTTCAGGTAGCTGCAGCCACAGCCAACACATGATTGCAATTCTTGAGACTCCAAACCAGAACCTGCCAGCCAAGTCATTTTTGAATTCCTGATTTGCAGAAACTGTGAGATAATAAACATCACTTATTGAACTAAACCACTAAGGTTTGAGGTAACTTGTTGCATAGCAGTGGATAACTCAGACATCCCCATTGCCTCTCTCCAAACTCCCTGTTCTCCACTGTTCAAAGCAACACATTTTTACCAGGTACCTTCTGTATGCCATCCTTGATCAAATGCTGGGGACAGGGCAGTGGGCCAGCAAGATCAGTATGACCTCAGCCCTCATAAAGTTTAAGGGGTCACACACTCCAAATGTTTACAGATGCTTCTTTGGCCCACAATGTGCCTGACATCTAGAAAGCTCCCCCCAGGGGGCCTCCCTGGTGGAGCAGGGGTTAAAGTCTCTGTGCTATCAAGTTATCACCAGCCACTGCAGTGCAAGTTCGATCCCTGGCCAGGGAGATAACCCACATGGCACAGCAGACTTCTCTTGTCTCACCTGCTACTCACCTCAGCAGTGTATTTCAGTCAGTCCACCTGTTCTGGTCCCCACTCTGTCTCTGGTGAATCTTCTTACCTCCCGCGCCTCTGGCCTATACTCCAGTTCTTGTATGCATAAATAAATAAAAATAAATCTTTAAAAAAAAAAAATAGAAAGCTCCCCCCAGTTCACCCCTCAAACTACATTCTGAACATTTTTAAATTGAACTTTCTCCTTCAGCTCTGAACATAAATGGCTCCCTCATGATGTCTTTTCTGATTGTAACATTGGAAATGAACCTTCTCACCTCTGAACCCCTATAAAGCTTTATCTCAACCTTAGTTTGGCCACTTAACATTTCTCTTGCATTGTAATTATTTGTGCTTTTAATTTCCCTTATTATCTGCCTTAGGCTTCTTGGGTGGATGTCTTATTCATCTCTGTATTCCCCACATGACTAGTGTACTGAGTGCCATGTGCATAGTCAGCACACAAAAAATACACATTATGCAAGTGAACACACAAATGACTTGACTGTAACACAGCAAACAGGAGCTAAATGCCAACAGAGAAAATGCAATGTTAAGGAATCTAGAGGGAGAAAGAGCAGAAAAGATAAACGAATTAAACTCTGTTAGAGTCTAATAATATTAATCTATGCTCTATGATGTTGCAATTGTTCTCCTGGGTTTATCACTTAAGAACAAATAAATGCATGTGTCTGAAAAAAGACTCATATAAAATGTTCAGAGCATCCTTATTTGTAACAGGCAAAAACTAGAACTAACCTAAAAATCAACAAAGGAATGGATAAACTGAGGTGGTCGGGTGGGCATAAATGGAACACTACATAGCAATCCAACTCAAAAAAAGAATATATTCTTTTTTTTTTTTGAGTTTTTTTCTTTATTGAGAAACTTAAGACTTGGGTACATCAAATAAAACCAATTTCTAGGAGGCAGAAATCAAAATCCACAATAGAAAAAAAAAGTTAACACTATCTGGGCCATCGAAGAACCCAGAGAATATATTCTTTTAATTGAAAAATTCTAGGTGCTTTCATAATTGACCTTTTGATACAAAATGACCTATTAAATTTGTAATTGTGGTTCTGTTACAGGACAGGGAGGGGGCAGCCCAAGCCCCGCAAACCTGCCTATTCTAAATGGGTTCTGCCATCCGCTGCATCAACGCAAAACATATGAGACTTTAATGGGAAGGATCTTTAATAAAACTAGGAAACAATACAGGTAAGGCAAAGAATCTAGTTTCTAAATGAAGCACCCAAAGTTACCCATCCCCTCGTGGGTAAAAGTCCATCCATATGGGATCGGCCCAGAACAAGGCCCCAAAGCCTGCCACAAGTCTAAAGCATCTTCCAGTGGGGACCCAAAGCAAAGGGTCACAAACAACCGGACAAGCCCGGAAGGAAAAGAGCAAAATCAACATCAAGATAAAAACTGCCGGGCCTGCCCGGTGGCGCAGCGGTTGAGCGCTGGGTTGCGAAGCTGCGCGCGGCCTCTGCGGCGCCGGTTCGATCCCCGGCTGCTCCCCGGCCACCAGAGGAGGGTCCCACATGGCGCGCAGACCTCTCCTGCCGCCCGCTGCTCCCCTCAGCAGTGTGCTTCGGTCCTTCTGCCTGCTCTGCTCCCCGCTCTGGCTCTGGTGAATTCTCTCGCCCTCCCGCGCTTCTGACTGTACCCAGTGCATGTATAAACAAAACAAACAAACAAACCAGCAAACAAATAAATAAAGCATGCCTCTATAAAAAAAAAAAAAAAAAAAAAGATAAAAACTGCCATTGTCACCTCCCCACGGGTCTCACCCACATCTGTGTCACCCAGTCCACGACCAAAAGACAAGCACAGTTTCTTCACGTGTCTCTAGGCTCCATGCGCCTCCTCCAGGTCTCCTGGCTCCATCCTGCTTCCTTCCTCAGTCTCTGCTGCAGCTTCTCCTCTTCCTGCTCAGCTCCACCCTCCCTTGGGTGGGACAGGGAACCTCCCCCTTTCCTGGGACCACCCTGTTACAGTTCTTGTGTTGAGGTCCATAGGACAAGCTAGGAAGTCTTCAAACCTTTGAGCTGAATTCCTGGAGGGGCTATTTGGCTTCCCAGGCAGAAGGACCGAAGTACACTGCTGAGGGGAGCAGCGGGCGGCAGGAGAGGTCTGCACGCCATGTGGGACCCTCCTCTGGTGGCCGGGGAGCAGCCGGGGATCAAACAGGCGCTGCAGAGGCTGCGGGCAGCTTCACAACCCAGCGCTCAACCGCTGTGCCACCGGCGAGGCCCAAGAATATATCTTGGTACCTGCAATCTCAAAAATATTGTGGTAAATGAAAGAAACTAGACACAAAAGGAGTTCTTAAGTGTAATAAATGATTCCACTTACACAACATTCAAAACAGGCAGAACTAACTAACTAACCAAGAACTAACCAATGGTGACAGAAGGTAGGACAGTCATTACATGTGGGGGGGGAGTATTGATTAGGAAGAAAGAGCACAAGAGGATTTTCTGGGCATTCAACTTTCTTGATCTTGGTGGTGATTAGTTGAGCTGTAAATAGATTGTAGTTTACTATATGTAAATTATACCTTAATTAAATAAAACAAAAACTATACTCGGGCAGCTCATATCATAGAAGAGAACCACCATATTAATATGCTGAGAACATCAATAAAATCACATCAACCAACAGACCTCAGGCTGTTTCAGTGTTCCAGTTCTTACACCAGTTCCAATGTGTGTTTCTTCCCCTTTACTACCAAGCAATCCCTACGCCATTTGGGTTTCCTATCATTCAACTATCTAAGAGATAGGATCAGATTCCATAGGTTAAGAGCTCAGTCCTTCAAGACTGCCCTTCCCCAACTTCAGATGCCAATGCAAGCCCAGTTTGTCACCTTTGATTCTGACCAACTAGCTAGAGGTTCCAAGGACACTCCTTTCTGGGATTCAATAAACTTGCTAGAGCAGTTCACAGAATTCAGAGAAACATTTTACTTACTAGATTACCTGTTTATTACAGAAGTTAATAACTCAGGAACAGCCAGATGGAAGAGATACATAGGGCAGGGTATGTGGGAAGGGGCACACCACTCTAGCACCATCGCCATCTGTTCTCCAATTGGAAGCTCTCCAAACCCTATCTTTTTTTTTTAATGGAGCCTTCATTACCTAGACTTGATAATTAAATCAATGACCCTGGCCATTGATTCAATTGCCAGTCGGCTCCTTTTCCCTCTCCAGTGGAGGTCAGATGGGTGGGACTGAAAGTTTCAACTCTCTAATCACAAGGCTGGTTTTCCTGTCAACCAGCCCCCACCCTTAGGTGCATTCCAAAAGTCAACTTACAAACACAAACTCTAGCATGGCTGACAGAGACTTTTACTGCACTTATCACTTAGGAAATTCCAAGGGTTTTGGAGCTCTGTGCCAGGAACAGGGACAAAGACCAAGTATATATTTATTATAAATAACAATAACAGAGTGAAAAGTCTCAGTGGGAGGTAGGATTTCACACAAAAGCAGCATTTTACTTGTCAAATTTAACCTGATAAGTCACAGTTTATCTTCCTGAAGTTCCTTTGTGGCAGAGTTTGGATTCAAGTTTGGACTCAGCACTTTTTCTTTAAGTTGTGGCAAAATATATATGATTCTATTTTAATCATTTTTAAGTGGACAGTTCAGTGGCATTCCGCATATTCACATTGGTGTTCAACCAGTACCACCGTCCACCTCCAGAACTTCTTCATCTTTCCATACTGAAACTCTAAATCCTTTAAACAGTAACTCCCCACTTCTGCTTGCTCCCAGCCCCTGGTAGCCATTGTGTTCTGCTTTCTGTCTCTGAATTTGACTGTCTCATATGAGCAGAATCATACAGCTTTGCAACGTGATTTAGGACAGAGCCATCTGTGGTTAGTCAGCCCCATGGGGAAATTGGGCTTCCCTATGGCACTGGCTACCATAAGCGCAAATGTGATTTTTGGTTTCTCCAGTGTGTTTGTTTCATATGTCAATTTGCTGTTGAAAAACTGGCTTGGGCTTTGTGAAGATTCTGTGTGTTTGTGTGTAATTTGTTTGTAGTGACTTGCTAAGAGATTTTAATTTGTGGAAATTGTTCTGTGCCAGTTTTACTCAAAAGATTAGGCAGTACATTGGACCAGATCAAAGATGGCATCTGAGGCCACTTGGCGTGCTCTTGTAAAAATCAGAGATTCTTGTTGCTAGGACTTTGGAACTTTTTTTTTCTTTCTTTTTGTAATCTCTGCTGTCTCATTAGCATTTTTATTTTATTTTATTTATTTGTTTGTTTGTTTGTTTGTTTTGTTTATACATGCACTGGGTACAGTCAGAAGTGCAGGAGAGGGAGAGAATTTGTAACAGGGTGGTCCCCAGGAAAGGGGGAAGTTCCAGTTTCCCTGCCCCACCCAAGGGAGGGTGGAGCTGAGCAGGAAGAGGAGAAGCTGGAGAAGAGACTGAGGAAGGAAGGAAGCAGGATGGAGCCAGGAGACCTGGAGGAGGCGCATGGAGCCTAGAGACACGTAAAGAAACTGCGCTTGTCTTTTGGTCGTGGACTGGGTGACACAGATGTGGGTGAGACCTGTGGGGAGGTGACAATGGCAGCTTTTATCTTGATGTTGATTTTGCTCTTTTCCTTCCGGGCTTGTCCGGTTGTTTGTGACCCTTTTCTGTGGGTCCCCACTGGAAAATGCTTTAGACTTGTAGCAGGCTTTGGGGCCTTGTTCTGGGCCGATCCCATATGGGTGGACTTTTACCCACGAGGGGACGGGTAACTTTGGGTGCTTCATTTAGAAACTAGACTCTTTGCCTTACCTGTATTGTTTCCTAGTTTTATTAAAGTTCCTTCCCATTAAAGTCTTATATGTTTTGTGTTGATGCGGCGGATGGCAGAACCCATTTAGAATAGGCAGGTTTGCGGGGTTTGGGCTGACCCTTTCCCTGTCCTATAACAGATTCACCAGATCCAGAGCGGGGAGCAGAGCAGGCAGAAGGACCGAAGTACACTGCTGAGGGGAGCAGCGGGCGGCAGGAGAGGTCTGCGCGCCATGTGGGACCCTCCTATGGTGGCCAGGGAGCAGCCAGGGATGGAAAGGGCGCCACAGAGGTCGCTGGCAGCTTTGCAACCCAGCGCTCAACCGCTGTGCCACTGGGGAGGCCCTCATTAGCATTTTTAAAGGCAATAATGGTTCTTCAGTGGTATGTTGCTTTGTCTTTGGCTACTTCCTGCTCTCTGCCTGATGCATTTTGCAAGCCAATTGTGGAGCAGTGGTGTTTAAATTAGCAAATGTATGCCTGGGTGTTAAGGAAAGAGTAGCCTTAAGCAGTAACTGGTAATTGCTGGTATCCTTGATGGATTCTTGGAGATAACTTGAATTTTTGCAAAGTCTGGATCAGAAAAATTAACAAGATTTTGTCTGAGTCTGAAAGGATTTGCTGCTGTGAATTTTGTCTACACGATTTGTTTTGGGCATGTTTGCCATTTTGAATACTGGATTTGTTCAATTGCTGGTGTAAGACAAGATTCTAAGTTTCTGCTTCCTGTTGAGGAAGGTCTGTTATGGAAAGCACTCTTTAGGGTGCATCATATAACTGTACCAGGTTTTCATACCTGTGTTGTTGTTGTCCCTCCCTACTGTGGGGGAGGTGTAATTGTTATAGGACAGGGAGAGGGGCAGCCCAAAACCCCGCAAACCTGCCTATTCTAAATGGGTTCTGCCATCCGCCGCATCAACACAAAACATATGACCCTTTAATGGGAAGGAACTTTAATAAAACTAGGAAACAATACAGGTAAGGCAAAGAGTCTAGTTTCTAAATGAAGCACCCAAAGTTACCCGTCCCCTCGTGGGTAAAAGTCCATCCATATGGGATCGGCCCAGAGCAAAGCCCCAAAGCCTGCCACAAGTCTAAAGCATCTTCCAGTGGGGACCCAAAGCAAAGGGTCAGAAATAACCAGACAAGCCCGGAAGGAAAAGAGCAAAATCAACATCAAGATAAAAACTGCCATGGTCACCTCCCCACGGGTCTCACCCACATCTGTGTCACCCAGTCCACGACCAAAAGACAAGCACAGTTTCTTTACGTGTCTCTAGGCTCCATGCGCCTCCTCCAGGTCTCCTTCTGGCTCCATCCTGCTTCCTTCCTCAGTATCTTCTTCAGCTTCTCCTCTTCCTGCTCAGCTCCACCCTCCCTTGGGTGGGGCAGGGAACCTCCCCCTTTCCTGGGGACCACCCTGTTACATAATCTGTGCTTAGATGTTTAATCTGCTCTTTCAGCTTCTGTCCCAGAGTGGCTAACAGAAGTAAGGAGATGACTCCTTTTAATTGAAAGTTAATTACTGATATTTTGATTTTGCCTTTTCAGGTTCTATTCCAGGAAACCCAAGGAGTGCCTCTTGGTGGCTAACAAGAGATGACTCCTTTTGCTTAAAAGTTAACTGTTACTTTTATTCTTTCAGTTGCTGTACAGAATACCCCAGGATTGACTTCTAATAAAAAAGTCTTCAACACTGAAAACCCTAAGGTGATAAACAAGGTCATGTAACTTTTGTGATTAATAAAACTTTTCCTTCCTATTTCCAAAGTCTTAGGTTTGTAGGATGACAACTGGAAATTTTTCTGCCAGCAACACTCCACATTTTTTTTGGACTTTGACATTTTTTTTCTGAGCCTATGGAGTAAAACTGCAGTTACATAACATATTCTATGTGGCATAACTTAAAAAAACTGTCTTTGTCTATATGTTGTATGTCTGTATGTCCTTGTGTCTGTCTTGGCCTAGAGAGGTTGAAAAAATTGGTATACGTGGTGCCCATAGACGTTGAAAAAAAAGTCTCCAGTTATGAGAAAAACTAAAGGTTATGGTTTGATTGTCAACATTGTGCTACTGAACTAAGCCGGTGCCTTCACAGAGATTGAATATTGTTGTTTCTGTTAATTTTATGATATTTATGGCAAAGCTTCCCAGAAATCTAAATTCAAGTACAAATTTGTTAGCCTGTCATTTGGCTGATGCAAGGAAATTTTGTGGAATCTCAGTAGAGCTCCTGAGACACTCCACAAAGTTTCTCCCTTTCCTCCTGGGAAAGGCATTAGATGAATTTGTTCTATCTGGCTCACCTAGTAGAGTAAAACTAGAAGGGAAGCATTGTCACTTGGGAAAATGGGTAACACCATGACCTGATATGGATGTAAATTGTCAATGATGATTGTCACCTTGTAATATTATATACTTCAATTGTTTAATATCTACAGAAATTGTTTCTGAAAATATAGGGAGAAAAGGTCTCAACAGAACTGTTGAGAGTAAAACTTTCCTACTAAGGACTGAATAGACTTGGAAATACACCTCATATTTACTAAGTTTTCCTTGACATAATACTGATGATTTTTTTGCATTTTGTTCTAAATCCACAAAGTTTTCTTGTTTTGGTGACCAGGATCTGCAGCAAGGTTGTAATTTTTTTTTTTCCAACAAAGCCTACTTGTGTTTGCATTTTCTCTCCCCTTGATACCAACACAGCATAAATATAGTGGTAGTAATCTTTTACTGCTTATCTCAGAGTCTGTTTTTGCATAACTTCCATAGGGATTTTGTTTAAACTGAAAAAAATTGGACATAAGTTTCATTGTGTGGCTTTGTGTGGAGTTCTTCCAGAAAGTTGAAAAAGAGCTGAACCAAGAAGAGGAGAACCTGTTTGCCTTGTTTGTAGGGTTCCAGAGACCTCCAAAGAAGGTGAGGAAGCTTGCCTCCATTGGCAGGACTGGACAACCCAGCCAATGAAAAGTCCCTGGTACCCTCGAGAAGAGGAAAGCCCAGGTGGAGTCTGATGAGACCAACTTTATACCTGAAGCATACATCGACTGGATGCCACCGGTTCGCTCTGATCCTGTATGGAGTATTTCAACAAAGCCAGCTAAAAAAATTGCTGTTAGTTATTTTCTGCCCTGTGATTTTATGCAAAAATAGGAAAAATGGTTACAAAGTAGATTTAGTTTGCAAACTTTTGCTATGCTGTTAAAAGTTTGGGATCAAGGTTGAGAAAATTTGTGTTTTACATCGGTTGAACCATTTTAAGATTTTTTTTCCTGTGATTTTTACATATCTGCTGTCTTGTTTTGGCTAATGCCGCCAGATTTTTTTTTTTTTGGCTTAAATTGATGAACTATTTTTCCTGGAGTGGAGGACTTTTGCTTTCCACAATGGACAAATACCTGGAGAGACTGGTTTTCTTTCACACTGGAACCTGACAAAATGTTCATCTGAGACTGCATCCCAACCTCCATATATTCGATCTTCATCACTATGGAAATGGTGGCAAAAAGTTAAAGGGGGGAATTGTTAGGGGAAAAAGGATGTCCCAAAGCTAATTCCATATAGGCTTTGTGGACTCCACCCTCACCCTAGGTCAAAGTCAAAGACACTGGGAACTCCAAATCCCATCATCACCAAAGGGAAGGTGGCTGGGACCTGAGGGTGGGGTTAAGCAGCCAGGTGGATACAAAAGGCAGACACTTGGGCTTTGGGGATCCCCCATTTTGGCTCTCCGCCAGCTCTCAGCATCCGGGCAGCTCTGAGAGTGACTTTGAATTTCCAGGTCGTCGGATCGGGTAGGACGCATTAAAGACTTTATTTCCCTATTTTTTCCCTGAGTTGTACATTTTCCTTATTTCCTTTTCTCTTGTAAATAAACCTTTTATTAACCTTTTGTGTGTGTGTGTGTGTAGTAGAGTATTCATAAGTCCCTTTAAAGCGTGCGGGTGAGGACCCACAGCCAGGAACCTGTTTTAATATCGGTGTTGCTCTATAACATGACTGCTTTATTCCACCTAGCATGCAAGCTTCACCCATGTTGTAGTATCTGTCTGAAATGCATTCCTTAAGGCTGAATTATATGTTATAACTTTTTTATAAAAATGAATGCTTAGTGAGCACTCTTGCCTTGAGCACAACTTGAGGTTATCTTAGTGTCTCAGCATTGGCTATTTTGATTCCCTGAAGGCTTGGGCCCTGACTCTATCCTTCCCTGGGGCTGGAGTAAGTGGACTATGTGGTCTTTAGAGAGATTGGGAATATGGCCTATGATCAGCACCCTTTCCTGACCTGAAAAGTCCATAATAAAGGGCAGGTGGATCAGAGGTGATAAACTCAGGGAATCTGAGACCAAGCTAGGAGCACATATCTGACTCCTGAATCTAGACAGGCCACTCCCCTCCCTGCCTAAGCCGGTTGGGTGTAAGCCACCTCCAGGCATTTTTCCTGGCACACATCACCCCAGAACCCAGCCAGAGATCAGCACTGATGTCAGTGGGGAATCCCAGGCAATCAGCACTCATGTCCAAGACCCAGCCTGCAGAGAGTGGCTTGGCAGCCTGACTTGGCTCTCCAGGGCACCCAGGTAAGAAACAATGCCTGGAAGCATAGTTAACTCTATGTATGGAAGAAGGCTCTTGCCCAGCGATCTTGGCTGAGGTCCCACAAGGGACCTTTACTTACCTATCCCAAATGTGAGACCCACGAGTATATTCAGCATCCTTCCTTAAAAGCATTGGAGAGAGGGCCTCCCCGGTGGCGCAGCGGTTGAGCGCTGGGCTGCGAAGCTGCCTGCAGCCTCTGCAGTGCCGGTTCAATCCTGCCGGCTGCGGGCAAGGGTCCCACATGGCCCGCAGACCTCTCCTGCCCTGCCCGCTGCTCCCCTCAGCAGTGTACTTCGGTCCTTCTGCCTGTTCTGCTCTCCGCTCTGACTGGTGAGTTCTCTCACCCTCTCGCGCTTCTGACTGTACCCAGTGCTTGCACAAATAAAAATAAATAAATAAATCTTAAAAAAAATAAAAGCATTGCCGAGAAGTATGAGGCCATATACTCCAAAGTCACCCTGGGTTCCAGTCCTGGCTCCTGCACTTGTGAACTGTGAAGCCTTTAGATGATGTAAGAAAGTACCAGAATCCAGTATGCCTTTGAGAAGTGTAATCAAGGATCATCGTCATCATCATTATCAAGTTTCAGCCCTATTGGAGGGGAAAAAACCAAGATAGGGTGCAGGTTTCATTATCTCCACATTTAAAAAAGAAGGAAAGAAAGAAAGAAACAGAAAAGATTGATGGAAAAGAACATAGTGGGCAGGAGCAGAGGGTTGTTTCCAGACTGCCCATGGACATGGGAAGCAGGTCATATAGTTACCAGACCCATTGGCAGCAGTCAGAGCAGCTCTTGCCTAAGTCACTTGCTCAAGTTGGCCACTCACCTGCCCAATTTAGACTGGAAAGTCATCAGAGAGGACCCTGTTCAGTCAGTAGGGAAGAAAAATGCCCACATTTTGTTCCAAGATAGAACCCGAGGGGGTTGTGCTTAATGTAATTCCTTTGGCTCTTCTATTGTCTCTGGGCACTGGGGGTGTTGCTCATATCATCAGGAATGAAGCACCAAGCAAATAGGGGGCCCACACATCTAGTCATAAGCACTGATTTTGTCACTTACCAGTGGCTCATCTTGAGTAAGTCAGTTAAGCTCTGTAAACCCCAAGTTGCTCGTCTATAAACCAAGCAGTCATAAATCCTCTGTCAAGGTTGGTCAAGGTTGGTCACATGAAAACACTTTGTAAATGATGAAACCCTACTGAAACCATAAAGATTATTGTTATCATTAGCCCCTAGTGTACTGGATTCTGGTATTGGTCCTCCCTCACCAAGGGTAAATTGCATCCCCTCTCTGCCAACTCGATAGTTGGGCTAGACGGGCATCTCTGTTTGATCAAGTCTGACAGTTAGCGGTCATGATAGTGGGAAAAGCAGGAGATGTGAACCTCTGGGCAGGCCACACAAGGCAAACACACAGCAGTAACCAGTGCTGGATGATCAAAGGAAGTGACCCTACATGGGGTGCCTGAGATATGGCACTGAGCCAATCTCTGGCAGTGCTAGGTTTGAACCGGGAGGCCCCAGATGGCCAACCCCAGGAAACTCCAGGACAAAGCTAATCCCTAGAGCAACAGGCCAAAGCAAGAGCAGGGCCTATGGAAGGGCCACTTCGATCAGACTGGTGTCTGCAGGCTAGGCAGACATTATGTCATCTGTGCATCTGGAAACCACAGACCCGCCCTCCCAAGTCCCCAGAGGCTCTCATGCTCTCTGGCCAGGATCCCTGAGTTCCGCTCTCTCTGTATCCCCAACCCTTCACATTCCAAGCTCCCAAGGAACTGAGTTAGGACCTCCTGGGCTTTTGTCCAAGCAGCTTGCTCCAAATTCCGCCACCCCTCGTCCCTTGGGAGTAAACAATATAACCTTAAACAAAGACCGCTGCCTCAGCCTTGAAGAAAATACTGGGCCATGTTCAGGGCTGTACTTACTGTTTATTTCTTTATACCCACCCTTTGTTCCAAGATCGGTCTGGAGGGGACTGTACTTATTGTACTTCTGCCCACTCCTTGGGCTTCCTGGTAGTGTGAATGTTGCTCATCCACCGAGGGGGAGTGGAGCAGGTGTGTTGCAGGTCAGAAACATGGGGGTCTGATCCCAGTTCTGCCCTCTTATTAGCTGGCAGGACTTTCAGTCACTCTGAACCTTAGCTTCCTGTCTATAAAATGAGGCCAATAATACTGATTTCACACTGGTGGCAAGGATGATATGACTCAGGGCATGTCAGGTGGCTGCACACAGTGGGTGCTCAAAATGGCTGACCTTTCTATTTTCTCCTCCTCCTTCCATTAGACCAAGGTCCTTGTTCCCCTGGAGGCTGATGAGCAATAGGTCTGAGCCTGATCCTGAGATTGGCATTTCTAGCAAGATCCTGGGAACTGCTGCTGGTGACCCAGAAGCCACATTTTTGAGAAACCTATGTTAGTGGAAATGCATCCCTAATCTCCCCAGTGAGGAGGAGGTAGGTACCCTAGTCTTGCACAAGGGCAGTTCTGGGATGGACTAGTCAAAAGTGAAGAACTTCAAGTATTTATTGATGTGTGATTTACATGCCATAAAATTCACCCATTTTAAGTACACAGTTTGATGAGGTTTAGGGAACTTAGAGTTGCGCAACACTTTCCACAGTCCTGTTTGAGCATTCCCACCACCCCAAAAAGTTCCTTCAGCCAATCTGTGGTCAATCCCCATGCCCCCTCCAAGCTCCAAGCAACCACTAGTCTGCTTTCTGTCTTTAAGTTTTGTTTCTCTAGAAATTTCATATACATGGAAACATGCAATATGTGGTCTTTTGTGTCTGGCTTCTTTCAATCAGCATAATGTTTTTGAGGTTCATCCAAGTTACAGCCTGTGTCAGGAGTTTCTTTCTTCTTACTGTTGAGTTATTCATCATTTGGGTTTATCATACGTGGTTGCTAGTGATGGACCCTTGAGTTGGTTCCAGTTTTTCATACTGTGAATAATGCTGCTATGAACATGTGTAAGCCCTTATGAGGATATGTGTTTTCAAATGTTGTTTTTTTTTTTTTTTTTTTATAGAGACATGTTTTATTTATTTATTTTATTTGTTTGTTTTTGTTTATACAAGCACTGGGTACAGTCAGAAGCACGGGAGGGTGAGAGAATTCACCAGAGCCAGAGCGGGGAGCAGAGCAGGCAGAAGGACCGAAGTACACTGCTGAGGGGAGCAGCGGGCGGCAGGAGAGGTCTGCGGCCATGTGGGACCCTCCTCCGGTGGCTTGGGAGCAGCCGGGGATCGAACCGGCGCCACAGAGGGCACGGGCAGCTTCGCAACCCAGCGCCCAACCGCTGCGCCACCGGGGAGGCCCTCAAATGTTGTTTTTTTAAAGGTAAGCCATAATTTACCAAGCCTCTTTTCCCCACTCCTCAGGGAGTCTTCAGCCAGTTGTTAGAGATGTGAGACAAGGGGTGGATTGCAAAGGATTAAGAGAAGGCCCCAGCTTCTCCTGCCAGCAGGTAAACTCATACTCACACTCAGACCTCTCCCCAGGTCTGCCATCTGGCAGCCTTACCTTTTCCCTTTTATTTTTCTTTTTGGAAGAAGCTTGGAAAGGGTGTGATTTCAGATTCCCTTGCACCACCCTAGTACCCCTGGGCCTAAGGCAGTCTATAGGCAATCACTTCTTGGTCTAAACTCACTTGGGGTGCGTAAGGTCATTCACGGTCCAGCACTGGCTCCTCCTCCTTACCTATGAGCTGGGACTCATGTTTCTGTTTCTGAAATCTTGCTGCCTCTCTCCTGGGGACAGGCGGTCCAGTTCCACAGTCACCATCAGCATGTCTTGTGGCTCCTAGTAATGGATATGGATGGTGGTGCCATCCTGCCTGACTAGAAGCACAGGATAGAGGTGTGCACAGGTAGGCCGGCATGGGCGGGTGAGTGAGGCTTCCCCACTTGTCATCACACATCATTACTATCCCCCCACTACCCCAATTGTTGCCTTGATTTAGAGCTGGTGATTAAAGGATTTTGCCTTTCAGTTAAATTAACTTCTCAAATCAGCCAGCAGGAAAAAGAATAAAAACAGAATTGACCCAGATCTCTTGAAAGTCCTGGAGTTTCTCATCTCTCCTGAGCATCACTAGGCCTGTGAGGTCCCCATGGAAGAAACATTGTCTTATCCAAAAGTGGCATCATTCTCTACTTGCACAGCCAGTCAGAGCAAGCTCAGGACCCAAACTCTGGCCTTTTGCTCCAAAGGCTCCTGGCTCAGACTTCAGATTTAAAACAGCTAAACTCTGTTCCTTATATCTTAGGCACATGCCAGTTGCTGTCAGAAAAGTCTACTTCACTTCTGAGTCCTTCCTTCTGCCATATGACAAAGTCACCAAAGCTGTATTCTCTACATATACACCGTCCCTTGTAAGGGCCCCAAGGGAATCAATAGTGCAAAGGCAGACTATATAAGACCCTTTGCTTCAGGCCAGTTCCCCTTTCTAGTTCCAGTAAACCTCTCCTATGTCCAGACAGTTTCTGGACTCAAATCTTAGGCCATGCCACTTGGTAGAGGAGGTTCTGGCCTCAGAGTACAAATATCTGGTGTATCTGCCTGTGTGGAGTTGTGGCAGCATTGACCTTGGGCTCTTCAGCAAGGGTGATGCCTGTCCTGCCTGCTTCTGGGGACAGATGAGATAAGAGGAAGAGAGAGATGGGATGCACTCACCATGAAAACTTGTAGGGACCACACAGACCCCAGGTTAGAGGAATTCAGAGAGCAGGAAAGACTTCCCTCCTGGAACCAGTGAGGATGGAAACAAGGATCCTTTCAGGGGAAAAGTCTCTTAGGAATTGCCATCCTTGACTTTCTCCCCAGATTTGCCAAGTCAAACAGTGGCTCTGTGCCAGGAGTAAAGAGGTGCACCAGAGCTATGGATTAAAGTTGTATTTTTGTGTAGCAATGATAATTTGGGTGGTTTAGGCTTAGGCCAAACTGTTGAGAAATGTCTGTGCATATAACATAGGAAGGGTAATAGCAAGTAGATAAAAATAAAGGCCTAGAGTATAAGTCTCAGGCCTTTACCTACTAGCTGTGTGGCCCTTCACATGCTGGGCCTCAGTTTCCTTATCTGTAAAATGGGAGTAAACATCTCACAAGGTTACTGTGAAAATCAAGTGAGAGAATGTACATGAAGTTCTGTGCTCATTGGGCCTCCCCAGTGGGGTGGCGCAGCAGGTTGAGCACAGCGCTGTGAAGCTGTCTGAAGCCTCTGCAGTGCAGGTTCGATTCCCAGCCGGCCAGGGAGATTCCCACATGGTGCAGCTGACCTCTCCTGTCGCGCCCGCTGCTCCCCTCAGCAGTGTATTTCGGTCCTCTGCCTGTTCTACTCCCCGCTCTGTCTCTAGTGAACCTCTCACCCTCCCACGCCTCTGGCCTGTACCCTAGCTCTTGTATAAAAATAAATAAATCTTGGGCCTCCCCGGTGGCGCAGCGGTTGAGCGCTGGGTTGCGAAGCTGCCTGCAGCCTCTGCAGCCGGTTCGATCCCCTGCTGCTCCCCGGCCACCGGAGGAGGGTCCCACATGGTGCGCAGACCTCTCCTGCCGCCCGCTGCTCCCCTCGGCAGTGTCCTTCGGTCCTTCTGCCTGCTCTGCTCCCCGCTCTGGCTCTGGTGGGTTCTCTCACCCTCCCGCGCTTCTGACTGTACCCAGTGCATGTATGAACCAAACAAACAAACAAACAAATAATAAATAAATAAATAAGACATGCCTCTAGAAAATTTAAAAAAAAAAATTTAAAAAAAAATAAAATAAAATAAAATAAAATAAAATAAATAAATAAATCTTTTAAAAAAAATTCTGTGCTCATTGCTGATATGAGCACCCAAAATGACAATTTCCTTGTTTTGTTTTATTTTTATTTATTTTATTTTTTAAGATTTATTTATTTATGCATACAAGAGCTGGGGTATGGGCCAGAGATGCAGGGGGGTGAGAGGATTCACCAGAGACAAAGCAGGGAACAGAACAGGCAGACTGACTAAAATACACTGCTGAGGGGAGTAGCAGGCGAGTCAGGAGAGGTCTGCTGTGCCATGAGGGTTGCTTCCTGGCCAGCTGGGGATTGAACTCGTGCTGCAGAGGCTTTAGATTGCTTCATAGTGCAGTGCTTAACCCCTTGCGCCACCAGGTAGGTCCCTGTTTTATTTTATTTTTAATAAAGCACTTCCTGAGTGCCTGCTATTCATTCAATTGTTGATTTGTTCATCCATTTAACAGACACTTCTAAGTGTCAACAGTGTGCCAGAATCTACAAAATGCAATAGAAAAAAAAAAAAACAGGTAAAAATTTATATAGTGCTTGACAATTTGCAAAGCTCTCTTATATGCATTGCCTTGTTTTACCTTCAAGGCAAGGTGAAGAAAATAGGCTCTGAGGATGCAGTGATTCGCCAAAGATACCAGGCTGAAAGTCAGATCTTCCGACATCAAATCCAGCTTACTGTACAGGATGCCTCATTGCAAGAAGGACAGGGTAATTAGAAAACGAGTAAGATGGGCTCCTCCCTGTAACACTCCTCGACTAATGCTTTCCAGAACAGTGGACACATCCCCTCATTGTAGTCTTTGCCTTGGTGTCCTGTTAGAGTTACTTGTCCTGACTCATCTCTGGATTCTAGGAGCCTGCCCAGAATAAAGTAGTACATCTGGATATGATGGCTGTCCATCTGAGGACTTAGTTGCCAACAATGGAGGAAGGCGCAGGTCACAGTGGCCCTCCTGTAAAGAAGCTGGGAAAGTGAAGATGTGGCTTCTCTTTTGGAGGACTCTTCCCTCAGAGTGAGGGAGCGCCAGTAAAGGTTTTTCAAAGGTTCTGGGGGGGCCAAAGAGAATACCAGAGGTGACGTGCTCTGGCCTGTATCTGGGTGGGCTGGGAAGACCTATATACATTTAGCCCTAATTAAAGGCAAGAGTAAGGAATCCTTCCGCAGGGGTCTCTGTCCCCCACTGAGGGCTAGAGCCAGGATTTGAGACTTCTGATGTCCAGTGGTGCTCACATAGGTTCCTGGCCAGAAGGCCTCACCCTGCACTGGCATGGAGACACACAGCCTGCTGGACTCACCCCACCCAGGTACATGGGCAGGATTCGCAAGGATTTGGCCACCTCTAGAGGCAGGATGTGGACACCAGCTTGGGGAGGAGTCATTGAACCTGATGTTGAGCATTCCAACAAACAGGCCCTGGCCAAGCTGTGGTTCTTGGGGGAAAGCTTGTTCCCACGCTCTGATACCCAAAAACACTCTACGAACCTCAGTTTCTCTAAGGCTAACTCTATTGAAACTAGGGAGAGTCAGACCTGAAAAAAATAAAGGGAAAAGACAGCTCACATATACATAAAACAATTGCATAGACAAGCCTGGGAGGTGATTAATGTGCCCTGGGGGAATCTGAGAAAGCACTGGAAGAGGACTGAACCCCATGAAAAGGGCTGGTAGGAGTCTGCTGTGCAAAGCAGGAGCTAGAGAGGAGGTTTCCCTGGGAACAGCATGTTCAGGGACACAGAACCATGAACAGGCGAATTGAGGAACACTGAGGAGTCTGGCTGGACTGGATGGAGCAGGGACAAGAGGCAGGATGCAAGGCAGGAAAGGCTAGCAAGGAGAAGCTGACGAGAAACGGCTTGGGAGGATGAACAGTTTTGCATTTGAAGGGGAAATTAGCATTTGTGCTGAGAAATAAAGTTGGGTATGGTGTGCCAACTCTGCCCAGGGGCTTTGCAAGCATTTTCTCTAAATCACACAATGTGCATATTTTACAGATGGGATGGGCGCAGAGCCTGGTTTTCCTACAGTGCTAGCCAGCTGTGAGCAGATTGCTGGACAGAGGGACCTTGGCAGAGCCACCAGTCCCTGGAGGGTGAGGACACAATTCCATGGAAGGAAGCAAGTTGAAGATTTTAAAAGAATTATCTCTTCTGACCTTAAAATCTGAACATGGGTTTCTCTACCCACCCCACCCTACTCCCGCCTGGTCACTGAAGCACCACCCAAGTTCACAAACCCAGCACCTAAGTGAGCCACCCGTTAAGGAACCCCCAGATGGAGGACTTTCAGTGGTAGGGCACATGTGCCTGATACATGGCAGATGCTTAGTAATAGCTGTTGGATGTTTTCTGAAAGAATTCTTTTTGGCTTTCACCAATACCTTCTGACATATCTGCCAATTGCTCTGGTTCAAGTCACGTGGAAAAGGAAGAGGATCCATCCATTTCCACGCTGCCCCTCAGGGCCAAGTGCTTCTGGAGCTTTCCTGGATGGGTGAGGGAGGGAGGGAAGCTTCCTAGAGTATGAGAAGACTGACCTTATACTAGGGAGCAGCAGACATGTGGAGGGGGAGTGAAGGTGGGCTTGGGAGACCCAAATCTGGGGAGGCTCATCAGAGGACAGAATGTCAGCTCCTAGCTCTGCCTCTCAGCTTTCAGTGCTATTTTCCCATCTGTGAAAGGCAGAGTCCCATACCTGCTTCGTCAGGCTTTGCTGAAGTGGTGGGTGGCAGAAGAGGGTGGAGGGAGGAGAAACCAGCTCTACATGAGCTCATCTGCAGGGCCCCATTCCCTACCTCCTGGATGTGTGTCAGTCTCAGCTGGCTACGTGTGGTCAGGCACAGCCCTTCCCTGCCTGTGTACCTGCTGATAAGCTGGGCTCAGTAGGGGTGCATACCTCATAGGTAGGTGTCAGTGAGGACATGGTGAGATGGTTTTTATTGCTTTCTTGTTTTGTCCGGTGTTTTTGTAATTGTATGGGAGATAGGAGATGAACCAGACACTAAACTTGCCAAATCCTATGTGCTGGACTCAAAACAGTCATACCTGGGATTCTTGAGTACTTTCTAGAATGGTTCTAAGTTCCTTATATATATGAAATCATTTAATTCTCAAATCACCTGCTATTATTTGCATTTTGCAGATAATGAATCTGAGGTTTCCATCCACCCATCACCTCCCCGCTCTGTGGCTCACCAAGGTGTTCAGTAGCCTGTGCTTTGGGTCAGCCCACATTTGTCAGCACAGCTAGCTCCCCTGAGCCAGCCAGATGTCTGGGCAGGCCTTGGAACTCCCAGACCTGTCACCACACCCTGTTTCAGCCTCACCTTCCCTACCCCTCTGGGTAGCTTCGCAGCTGCCAAGGCCTGTCATCCTTCCCCCTGCACACCCAGTTGTTTGGGTGCTGGCAAATGCCAGGCAGATGAGGTGCCTCAGCTTCCATCAGGCCAGATGCCTCACCTCCAAGGTGCAGGGCAGGCTTGGGACGAGTAGAGGAGAGACAGGGTGTCTCCCAGGCTCAGAATTGCTGAGACTGATTGCAGCTGTCACAGCATTAACTCATCTGGATCTGGCGCTTACAACAAACTGCCTGTGTGTGTCCAGTTGGATCCCTGGAGAGGCAGGAAGCTAGAAGATGAGCAGCCAGGAGGTATCTTCTGCCCAGATGCAGGGACAACTTTTCTCACGCTTCAAGCTTAAATCAAGTCTTCCCAACTCCTCCCATTATTCTGAAACATTAGTGCAGGACTCATCATGAGCCCAAGAAAGAGGGGAAATCGAGATTCCCAGCATAAATTAAGAAATTAAAATTTGTGGGAATTCAGTAGTATTAGAGTCACCCAGAGGTGTGTTCTGGGCTCAAGAAGTTGAAACCCAAATCTGGAACTGAAGCCCCAAGGTGGGGGTCCTGCCAGTACTTAGCAAGTCAGCCCATGCCAGGCCTCTGCTCTTCCCACCCTCTGTGCTTTGTGCTGGAGGAAGGAAATGTTCTGTGTGAAAGTACTTTAATAAAAAAAAAAAAAAAAAAAGATAAAAATAGGTAAAGAATGCTATAAAGGACCCTGAAAATAATTTCCCACTCATTCAGGGAACCCTGTGCTCCTTACTGGGGTGGGCCCAGCAACCTGCGGCAAGGAGACAATGGGTGTTAAGGGACTTTCTTTTTTTCTTCCAGACTTACTACAAGGGGCCTCTTCCCTCTCAGCCTCCTGGTACATCCAGGGGTGTGGGTTCCAGTGGTGCTTTCACCCTGACATTTATGGAAATCCCACCTGTCATTTAACCTGCTTGACCAATTACCTTTCTGTGGTCAGAGAACAGGCCCTGACATTGAGGTAGGTGGGGCCAGGGGGAGAGGTGAAAAGACTTCAGAGGTTGAGCCCTCGTTTTCCAGTTTGGGCAGGAGTTATGGAGCTGAAGCTTTGTTCCTGGCATTAACTCCAAATTTACTACCCAGAGGTCCCTGAAATTTCGCCTCCCAACTTTCCACCAGTCAGCCTGCCTTGTGGGCAAGCCCAGTGCTGTGTCCCAGAAGAAAGTCAGGAAAGAGTGGCAGAAGAGTCAGGAAAGAGTGCCTGGACTTGAACCTGAAGAATAAGCATCTACTCCCATCTCTGCTGTGTCAGCCAAGTAACCAGAAGCAACTTACCCACCTCGATGAGCATAAGTGTTCTATCCATAAAACAAGGGTCTATCTCACGGTTTTACTGTGAGCATCAAGGGAGAATGGCCTAGAAGAGAAACCAGTCCCCCCCAAAGTCAGCCCCCAGGTACCCAAGTCCCACAAGATTCTAGAAAAACTGCTCTGTGGGTAATTAGGTTAGGAAAATGCTCTTTCCTTTCCTGAAATTGGTGATCTATGCTGAAAGAGCAAAGATTCAGAGAAACAAGGAGAAAATTGTTTAATTCAAGGTTTTCCAAATAGATTTGCTCCAGGAATCCTTTTCTTTTAATGTTGGTTTCTATTGAAGGTGATGTTCTGAGGAGCAGCCTTTATGCCAACAGTAAGTGGCATGGTGTTTGGAAAATGGCAAACAGTTCATTTCTTTGGGAGAAGAGACTAAGGAGAAGAGTGGCAACAGCCTGAAATCAGGGAGGCCTTTGACAGGTTGTACCCCCACAGCAAAAGCAAATTGACACTGTGGTGTGGAAGGGCAATTTGAATACACTGACAAATGTTTCAGGCTCTTTTGGTCTGGTAATTTCACTTTGAAGAACTTATTCTGAATAAATACGTATACTTACCATATGTACAAAAATCTTCACTGAAGCATTACTCATATACAAATAAAAGAAAATCAAAAACAATCTTGACCCAAGCATCAGAGTAAAGACTGACAATCCAAAGATCCAGCCCATCTGTGTGCTCTGTCAGGTGAGACTTCCATCATTTTTACTTCAGTAAAAATGCAAATTTCCACTTACGTGAAAAACAACTTTGTCTACACACGTATACAAACATGTAACATGTTATTTTTCATATTTATGTATAAGGCTTTAGTAAATATTCTTTTTTTTTTTTTAAAGTAATTTTATTCTTTTTTTTTTTTTTTTAAATATTTATTTATTTATTTATTTATGCAAGCACTGGGCACAGTCAGAGGCACAGGAGGGTGAGAGAATTCACCAGAGCCAGAGAGGGGAGCAGAGCAGGCAGAAGGACCGAAGTACACTGCTGAGGGGAGCAGCGGGCGGCAGGAGAGGTCTGCGCGCCATGTGGGACCCTCCTCCGGTGGCTGGGGAGCAGCCGGGGATTGAACCGGCGCTGCAGAGGCTGCGGGCAGCTTCGCAACCCAGCGCTCAACCGCTGCGCCACCGAGGAGGCCCAGCTTTAGTAAATATTCTTATTCACTGGTATATAGAACCATGCATATCCTAAGTGTTTATACAGGATATACCCTAGAGTGAAAATGTCACCAAGATATTTTGAGGTATATATACTTTAAATATCTGTATCACAGATATCTAAATGTAGATATATAGATAAAAGTATATGTAGTCCACACATACACATATATTTGTATATACTTACATGACATATACTTCTAGTAAAATCTAATTAGGGCCTCCCTGGTGGCGCAGCGGTTGAGTGCTGGGTTGCGAAGCTGCCCGCAGCCTCTGCAACGCCGGTTCGATCCCCGGCTGCTCCTGGCCACCGGAGGAGGGTCCTGCATGGCGCGCGAACTTCTGTTGCCCACTGCTCCCCTCAGCAGTGTACTTCGGTCCTTCCGCCTGCTCTGCTCCCCACTCTGGCTCTGGTGAATTCTCTCACCCTCCTGTGCTTCTGACTGTACCCAGTGCTTGTATAAATAAATAAATAAATAAATCTTTAAAAAAAAATCTAATTATAGATGACATGCATCCATATACATTTACATGTATATAATACAAAGAATAGAAATGTATCTTTTTATAAATGCCTACAAAATGGCATAAAAGAGGTCTAGAAATAAAAAGATAAAAGAAAAACAGAAGGGATTTAGAAAAGTACACATGAAAGTGAAGACAGGAATTTGGGATTAGGCTGGGTACTGCAGTGAGGCTTGTATGCATTTCCCTGTTGTTTTATTTTTTATAGTGAGTGGGCATTACTTTAGAAATTCTGAACTTTTTAACTAGGAACAAAAAACACTGAAACTAGACTGAGGTGGATGGTTTTTCTTTTGTAGCCAACTTGAAGCCTCTGTTTTTGCAACTGGAAGCCATGAAGGTTTATAATGAAAAATAAGCACCTCATGACTGATAGGTTCCCAGGTTCACTTGCCTGTGGTTTCAAAGTAAAATCCCAGTTTTTAGATTGCTTGTATTTGAAAATGTTCTCTTTCCCCCCTCCCCTCCCTTCCTTTCCTAAGTAATAGTCATACCACTTTAGAAATGTCTTACAAGGGGTCCCCCCTGGGGGCACAAGGGGTTAAGACACAGCACTATGAAGCTATCCCTAGCCACTGCAGAACGGGTTTGAACCCTGGCCAGGGAGGTGACCCACAAGGTACAGCAGACCTCGCCTGTCTTGCCCACTGCTCCCCTCAGCAGTGTATTTCTGTAGATCTGCCTGGTCTGCTCCCCTCTCTCTTCTGGTGAATCCTCTCACCCCCAGTATTTCGGGCCTACACCCCAGCTCTTGTATGCATAAATAAATACTGCCTGTTCTGCAACCCTATCTGCCTCTGGTGAATCCTGTACCCCCTGTACCTCTGGCCTACACCCCAGCTCTTATATGCATAAATAAATAAATCTTAAAAAAAAAAGAGGGCATCCCTGGTGGCACAAGGGGTTAAGATGCAACCCATAAGGCTGACCGCAGCCACTGCAGCACGAGTTCGATTCCTGGCCAGGGAGCAGCTACCCACATGGCACAGCAGACCTCTCCTGTCTCGCCCGCTGCTCCCCTCAGCATTGTATTTCAGTCAATCTGCCTGTTCTGTTCCCCACTGTCTCTGGTGAATCCTCTCACACACACCCCCACACCTCTGACCTGTACCCCAGTTCTTGTACGCATAAATAAATACATAAATCAAAAAAAAAAAAAAAACACAAGAAAACAAAATATCTTAGAAGACAGAAATCAGAGTTACCTTCCTTAATCTGAACATCCTCTCTCTGTAACCACTCATGAGTAGGTTGGTGCAGATTGTTTTTTAGGGGGGAGGGGAGAACAGAAAAGGTGGGTTTATTGAGCACCCTGCAAAGGAGCAGAGGGAGAGACAGGAGAGGTCGTCTACCAGGGCAGATTCTTGGACAGATTTTCAATGGCAGTATTATGATGCTATGGAACACCCTAGAAGTTAGTGTGTTATTTGGCCATAGAACCTGACCCCTAGGACACAGCCTAGCAGGGGATTTGTGAGTATAGATGCCCGCATTTCCCATTCCCAGAATCAAACGGTCTATTTGAATTTACATATGCATGTGTACCTTCCTGTTTGCTCCCCATTGCCTGTTACATTATATACTTTCTGGGATTCTTTCCCATGTTTGTGAAGTGTATCATTTAGAAGTTCATCTAGTTCAACTCTCTAGGTGGGGAAAACATGTTTTTGTTTATCTGTGATTCTTTTACTCTCATTCTTGCAAGTAGTTACACTATTCTAGGTTGAGAGAGACTAGATGTACTTTGTAGAAGGCATCCCAATCTTTAGTCTTCCATTGCTGCTACTGAGCAGTGTTAGTGTGCTGGCCTTCCGTTTGGCACATGCTTAAGGTTCTGTCTTATGTGCCCAGCTATGGATTTCTTCTTAGGATTCTGATCCATGTTTTTCTGTCTCAGTCTGCCTGTCCTGTTCCCCACTCTGTCTCTGGTGAATCCTCTCATCTCCCTGCATCTCTGGCCTACACCTCAGTTCTTGTATGCATAAATAAATCTTAAAAAAAAAAAAGCCAGGGCCTCCCCGGTGGCGCAGCGGTTGAGCGCTGGGTTGCGAACCTGCCCGCGGCCTCTACGGCGCTGGTTCGATCCCCGGCTGCTCCCCGGCCACCGGAGGAGGGTCCCACATGGCGCGCAGACCTCTCCTGCCGCCCGCTGCTCCCCTCAGCAGTGTACTTCGGTCCTTCTGCCTACTCTGCTTCCCGCTCTGGCTCTGGTGAATTCTCTCACCCTCCCGTGCTTCTGGCTGTACCCAGTGCATGTGTAAACAAAAACAAACAAACAAATAAATAAATAAATAAACATGCCTCTATAAAAAAAAAAAAAAAAGCCAAACCTAACAAAATCTGATGTCCTTCCATGAAGACTACTTTGATGAATTTATTGAAAATATATTGAAATAATCCAACCCCTACCCTTTGTGCTTCTCCTTTTGGTGCCCTTGTTTTTTGCTACATGAACCATATGCTGGAACTAAGCCTTGGGAAACCACAGCCTAAACAGCCACAGCTTTACCTGCACTCAGGGCAGGTAGGGTGCCCTTAAATGTAGGTGGGAGCCAGAATGGGGTGGGGAAACTCCTGCAGGGTCCTCAGTTCCTCCCGGTTGCTGTTTCCGGAAAGGGGCGGGTAGGAGTGGGCAGGGAAGAAAAGCTGGAAGGCCCATGTGTGAGGAGTCTGACCTGGGGTACCATCGCCATCTGGTGGCAAGCCCTGGCTATAGCAGCAGTCGCATTAAGAAGCCCAGCAGGGAAAGAACAAAGGAGGCCTGTGGGTGGAGGCGATAGGCCTTTGCCTGGAAAAGAGCTGCCATCAGCTCCTTGGAATGAGCTCCCAGCCAGGTCTGGGTCATGGGAGTGTAAGAGCAGGGGGCCCTAGACTGGACTGTGCTTTAAACGACTTCCAGGCAGCAACACTTGGAAATCAAGATTTCAGATCAAGATTGTAGAATCTTCAAGATAATTCCAACTCCCTGCCATGCTGTGGAGTCACAATTCAGAGATCACACAGCTGTTTCTGCCTCTCTTTGTCACTCCACCCCTCCCCATTACAGGGCAGCATTTGTTCACTAAGGTCGGTGGCACAGCCACCGAGAGGGAAGCTTTACCTTATCTTTCCTTCTCCCTTTGACTCCACTCCCACTTTCTGCCCAAAGTCCTAACATCCTGTCCTAGCCAGTCCCCCACCACTTCGAACTCAGTAAGTGCTACATAGTGCTGATACTTAACTCCTGTGCAACCAGGGAGGCCCTTGGGATAGCTTTTCATAATGAACTAGGAACCTAGATGCTATCTTAATTAACTTGAATAAGAGTTTAAGGAAATTAGTAAATGGTTCAGAAATTGATGATGTTTTGATAAAATTATTTTATTCTAAAAGTTAAGAAAAAGCACGTGAATATTTTCTACGTGCTTTAAATGTGCAAATATTAATTAAAAGTAGATATTTAGCTGTCTTTCACCATAAAATCTAAAGTTTAAGTGGTCTAATTTAAATCTGAACTGGGGCCTCCCTGGTGGGACAGGGCTGTGAAACTGTCCCCAGCCTGTTTGATTCCCATCCGGCCAGGAAGATTCCCACATGGCGGGACAGACCTCTCCTGCCTTGCCCATTGCTCCCCTCAGCAGTGTTATTTCAGTTGTTGGCCTGTTCTGCTCCCCTGCTTTGTCTCTGGTAAATCCTCTCACCCTCCTGCGCTTCTGGCCTGTACCCCAGCTCTTGTGTTTAAATAATAATAATAATAATAATAATAATAATAATAGGGGTGGCGAAGTTGCCCGCAGCCTCTGCAGCGCTGGTTCGATCCCTGGCCGCCGGGTGAGGGTCCCACATGGCGCGCAGACCTTTCCTGCCGCCCGCTACTCCCCTCAGCAGTGTCCTCTGTCTGTCTGCCAGTTCTGCTCCCCACTCTGGAGAATTCTCTCCCACTCCTGCGCTTCTGACTGTACCCAGTGCTTGTATAATCTTTTTAAAATAAATAAATAAATACATAAAATAAATCTTTAAAAAAAAATCTGAGGGCCTCCCCCAGTGGCATAGTGGTTGAGTGCTGGGCTGCGAAGCTGCCCGCAGCCTCTGCAGTGCCAGTTCAATCCCCGGCTGCCAGTGAGGGTCCCACATGGCGCGCAGATCTCTCCTGCTACGCCCGCTGCTCCCCTCAGCAGTGTACTTCAGTCCTTCTGCCTGTTCTGCTCCCCGCTCTGGCTCTGGTGAATTCTCTCACCCTCCTGCGCCTCTGACTGTACCCAGTGCTTGTATAAATAAATAATTAAAAAAAAAATCTCTGTATCGTCTCAAAAACTCTTGTTTTGGAGGCATATGGGATGCATTAGAATATAACCACATGACCTCATATGCAGTCATCTTTAGATATTCCGTATGTACTCTGAAAAATACAGAAACTATTGAATGTAGAGTAGGGTGGGAGGAATACTTGAACATGCAGTCTCTTTGGTAGTTAAAAAACAAAACAAAACAACCTGGAAGAAATGAGGTGTTAGATGAGGGAGATTAGTGTTTAATGTGAGCCTTTTGGTACTATGTGGAATATTCTCTCCTCCAAGTCTTCACAAGATGTAAACTCACCAACCTAAAGCTTACTGCAGAGTAGTGCTAGACTTTCTTCATACATTGTCTTAGTTCTTGTAATGCAAATCAGAAAGGAATACATTATCTAAATGAGGTTTAACTTGAGGTTGGATCATGGGTGAAATAGTTTATATCGCAGTATTTGTTAAATATTTAAAGCAGTTTATCAAATATGCTTGAGTCACTACTGTTTGGACACACATATAAACACAAGTTACTTTCTATCCCTAGGACTACCCTATTTTGTAAAAACCTTTGTCCCAGCTGTTTCTCACTTTGGTGAATAATTCACTACTAGCCCAGCACCACATTTTCAAGTTTCTCTGGTTGTATGTGGACAAATGACTTGTCAACATTTGATTTTTCATTTTGTAACTAACTCCTTTAGAACACAATTAAAACTCCTCCAGGGTCTCTCCTTGGCTTATGGCTAAATCCATATGAATTAACAGGTCTTGTAAGGAAATGTCAGTGGTTCAGGCAAAACTCAGATGTACCTATTTCATCTTACAAGTCAATCTGAGTCACAATATTTTGGAGTCAAAGTAATAATTGAAGGTTATTCCAGCCATCTCTGAAGCCAGGCCACATGAGCAAACTGTGGCCTCATAAGGAAATGTGGTTGCCCTAGTCACTCTGATCCTAAAACCTTACAATGAAACAAACTTCTTAAATCCATAAGAACCAAGCTGAGAACATGGGTTCAAGATTGTTTTTATTTTCAGAGACTACAACAGTTGGTTTGCAAAGCTAGCTAAGTTGGTACAATCTGAAGGTCATCCCACTTCCCTGTTCTGGCATTCAACCAACAGAATCCCTACAAATAAGATTATAGAGACCAACTGCGATGTATCTCAATGTGTGTGGGGGAAGAGGTCATTTCCCTCTCCCCTTTGTTCCCCTCCTCCCCACATACTTTTTCTAACAAGATTGTTTTATAGCCAAATGCAACTCAAACCCATAACACAGCAACTAGTCATCTCCAATATCATTGATTCCCTCCCTACCTCCAGAACAGAAAGCAGAGGCAAGAGGGGAGATTGACTCTTGTGTATAAGACGAAGTTGGCTATACCCCAATGGAGCAAAGGTGGTGCGGAGGCTAGCACCTAGGAGTGGGGATGAGCAGGGACCAAACAGGCCTATCTAGACTCAATCAAATCAGCCCCAGCTCCTTGGATGGGAGGTGTTCCTTTGAGACCCCCACTTCCATGGGGTTAGATGAGGGGAGGGTGATGATCCATCACTTCCTGTCCCTCAAATTAAAACATGATAAACTCAGAAAGTTTCACCTTCAAAATCCACCACGCTGCCTCCTGAGAAACACATTCTACGCGGTCATCTCTATGCCAGCACCCACACCTTTTTTGTCATGACCAGGGTTTCCAGCCCTTCTCTCCACCCTTGGGTGGCCCAGCTTACACTGATTTGATACTCTTTGACTCATAAATGACTATTTTTAAAAAATTAAAGTAAAAGCTATCAAAGAGTATCAGAGTAATTGAAGGAAGACACTCAGTGTATACTCCCCTCCCCCGTCCCACAGAGCCCACCCATCCCTGTCCCCCTACTTTGGGGTACCTAAACTACTTTGTTCCAACACTGACCTGGGATGGCCAAATGGAAGCTGCCTGAAGTGCTTTCCTGACTGACTCCTATACCAGCCAACATCACAGGGAACTGGGGAGAGGAAGGGCAGGGTGACCTCCCCCCAAAAAGATCTCATTGCCTTCGAGGTAGGTCTGGGAAGTTTAGCTTATGTCCCGTAGCCAAGCCTGAGTCCAGTGCCTGCTCCCACCAGTAAGTATCTCAGTTCTTGACTTTAAATAGCAGCAGCCCCAGTACCGCAGTGCCTCCTGGGGTTGACAGAGCTCCTAATTCTCTGTCCCACAACTCACAAGTTTGCCTCTTCTTCCCCCCTCCTTTCTTTCTTTTTTTTTTTTAAATTAAAAGCAGAGGTAGCCCCTGGGATGCTAAAACCCTACCTAGATTGGCAGTATTTTGACCTAAAGAAGCAGTTAAATAAGTCTCCAGGAGTTTAAAAAAAATAAAGTGATTGATGATGTTGAATAAATTAAAGATATGGGTTATCCCAAAAAGACCTTTCCTTCCCAGGCTGTCTTTGGTATTTGGCCAGCAGCATTTCTGTTTGTGTAACTTCTCTCCACTTCCACTTTCCTCCCCTCCCCTCAAGAATGAAGGCCAGTGCCCAGTAAGGCCCCAAGTGGCTCATCCAGCTGCAGGGAATGAAGAGTTTGAACATCTGGACTTGGTGCTCAGAACTGTGCTGTGGCACTATAGCCCTGGCAGAGCAGTCCTGATGCAGGAGGAGGACATCTTACAGGGGACAGAAGAGGCATGGCCAGCAAGATGGTCTGGGCTCCAATTGTGGGAGTGTGGGAAGTAGGTTTAAAGCATGGAAGCCCCAGGCCCTCTCTCCAAATGTCAGCTGGCCTCTTTGCTCAAGTTTCTTTGCAGCAAAGAGGGTGAAAAGGAGGAAGGAAGAGAGGCTTGGCTGCTGCTGCCTAGCACCGCAGCTCTCAGAGCTTCTTCAGACGACTGTACATTTCCCTTTTGCTCTTTTCCCCTGCCCAGGTCCGGCTCTTGGTACGGAACTTCTTCAAATCTTCTTTAAAGTCCTCATGGTGCATGGGCCGGTAGCTGGGGGGTTCACAGTGAGACTGGGGTACAAGTGAGGATAAGGTCAGAATCCACCTGTCTCACACTCACAATCTAGCTCCCTCCCTGTCTGGGGCTGCAAGGCTGGAAGCAGCAATCTGATCTGCCTGTGATTCCTAGGGCTCTTCTTTTCGCACAGCTAAACCCCAGGCCCCAGTAGTAATAAACAGCCAAAACCACCAGACAGACCCCATATCCAACCTGGGCAAGAAGTGGACCATACTCTCCACTCACATCTTACCTGGCATTTCAGGAAGAATTCCTTGTATCCGCCCTTCAGCACATACAGCTCAGGGTAGTGGAGTTTGGGGTACTCGTTACCAAGTCGATCTCTCTCTCTCACATACCGGCACCTATAAAGAATAAGAGCCAAAGCAAAGTTAGTTCTTTCCATACAGGAACACATGAAAAGGACAACACAGTGTAAGGAGTAGTGTAGGTACTCCTTACACACATCTTCCAAACTTCATATTCATTCTTGGAAATAATCAGTGTCGAGTTTCGGGCCATGTGTGAGCTTTAGGAATAAGTTCAGACAGTGCCACCGCCAGGTAAAGCAGTCTCCTCTCCAACTTCCCTTGCTCCCAGTGAAACAAGTCTGTAGTATCTAACCTTGGCCAGCATTCTCCCTGACATCACTTAAATCTAGCCTGAGTTGACAGCCTATGACCTAGCTACTCACTATTTTCTTCATCTTGCCACATTCCCCAGCTTCCTTCTCTATCAGTGTCTCTCCCTATCTTCTTCTAGATAACTGGGCTTCTTTTTTCCTGTGGCTTTTAAAAAGGCTTAGCTTGCTCCTGCCTCAGGGTACATACTTGCAACCTAAGCCTGGATTGAATACTCTTTTCCATATCCTCACCTGGCTGGTGGTTTCTTACTGCCCAACCCATGGAAGCTTCAAAGTAGCTTCATAAAATTGTTACTAAATAGGTAAGAATTTGAGAAAATCCATTACATGTGAATTTGTTTTTCAGTATTATCTATTTACGTGGTATGTATATAAGCTAAAAACAGAAATAGGGCCTGCCTGGTGGTGCAAGGGGTTGAGATACAACCTATGAAGCTATCTGCAGCCACTGCAGCAAGAGTTCGATCCCTGACCAGGGAGCTACCCACATGGTGCAGCAGACCTCCCATGACTCGCCCACTGTTCCCCTCAGCAATGTATTTCAGTCAATCTGCCTGTTCTGCTCCCCACTTGTTTCTGGTGAATACACTCATCCCCCACATACACCTCTGGCCTATACCCCAGTTCTTGTATGCATAAATAAATAAATCCTTAAAAAAAAAAACACAAAAAAAAAACAGAAATAACTTGTGATGGACAAAAGGATGCTCAGTATGCTAAAAAGTAAGCTCCAGGTGTGAGCCATATACCACTACACCCTACAGAAGCACCATAAGTCCAGCCCAAGCGAAGTTCTATGCAACACTCACATACGAGGGCCTCGCTCAGAAGAAAACTCGCAGTGGAACACGACGATGACACGCTTGCCATCAGTGGGTACGATGGGCTTCTTGAGTAAGAAATCTTCAACCTCTTCTTCCATGTGCAAGTTTACTGCACCCTGTGAAGCACCAGAGACTCTTGGCACTCTGCGTTTTACATCTGTCATTAATGATTCTGTGAGACTAACCTTTGAATGGGTACCTCAAGTTATCTTATGGCTCTGGTGTACTTTATGTGTGGTGTTTGTGAATTTGTAGCTTTAAAAAGCCATAAGATAGTGGCAAACACTAACATATATTTAAAGTACCCCCTTACGTATTTCAACACTATTTTACTGGTTAAAAGATTAAAATGGGGAGCCTCCCCGGTGGCGTAGCAGTTGAGCGCTGGGCTGCAAAGCTGCCCACAGTCTCCGCAGTGCCGGTTCGATCCCTGGCCACCAGACGAGGGTCCCACATGGCATGACAGACTTCTGCCGTGTCTGCTGCTCCCCGCAGCAGTGTACTTCATCTGCCTGTTCTGCTCCCTGCTCTGGCTCTGGTGAATTCTCTCACCTTCCCATGCTTCTGACTGTACCCAGTGCTTGTATAAACAAATAAATAAAATCATAAAAAAAAAATAAAATTAAAATGGCACAACCACTTATTTCCTTTCTCAGAAAATATGTCTCAACATCCACCTCTGAATGGCTCAACTCAACTACATACTTCAGAAGCACCACTAATCCTGGCACAGACTGGGACGCTGCCAGAAATGGCTTTTCCTAATTAGAAGCCTGGGGCATTCAGGCATGGCGTAGAAATCAATTGGTATCACCTAGAAATGCACTTGATTTGTGAGGTGTGATCGTGTGAGGGACAACACAGGAAGCATTTACAATATGGTAGACAGCAGTACAGACATTCTTTCAATGCACCGGGAATGAAAGGACTTTTATACCGACTGTCTCCTTAAAACATTTTCATAACCACCATGTGTGCTAAGAAGCAGTCAGGTGTCACCCACCCTACCCCTTTAAAAGTCAGATGCTGTCTAGGGCTCCTTCTATGCCTCCCATGACAGTGGGACTTGCCAAAAAGCCTCAGAAATCCATACCTTGATGTGTCCCCCCTCATATTCATATGGGTAGCGGCAGTCAATGATAACAAACTCTTTAATGAGGTTGGCAAACTTGCCATTCAAAACAGATGCCATCTGTGAAAAGAAAGTCAAGGAGAATCACCTTTGGCTGCTAGGAACAACTAGATTCAAAAAACCACAAATGGGATGTTCCAAAAGGATGACTTACAATTTCTGGAGAGATGTATTTTAAATCCTGATGCTTTCCAGCAACTGTATGAAAGAGATAACCCTTAAACAAAAGAAAACAAAACAAAACAAAAAGAAGATATTTAGCAAACCTGAAAGCCTATAATGCAACATTTATATAGCTTGCCTGCATAGTAAGAGGCAGCTTAAAAAACAAACAAAAAACCAATCAAATATTAACTCAGTAATATATGCTAGTTACTCATCTAGGGATTTTATTAACATCTTGACATTTTCACACAAACCTATAAGGTATATAGCCAGATTTGAATACAAAAAACCTTGGAAATTTTCTTTTCCTCCTGCTTTGGTCAAAATCCTTATTTCAATATCTTTAATTGCAACACCTAACATGTGCTAGGCTTTAGAGATGGAAAAAACTGACCCAGTTTAGCCCAAAATGATGGGCACATCAGCAATTACTCACAGAGGGCAACTATGAGTCAGAAGCTCACCCATTCATGGCCATGTGCAGGGTCATTATAACAAACACAACCAACAGCTTCATTCAAATGGAAGATTCCACACCAGCAAGGATTCACACAGGTCTTTGCTTGCTCTTCCAGCCTTCAGACTAAAGTTGTTTCCTATTAATCCATGTATGTTTCTCTATTCCTTAAAAACCCACCTGGCTGAAAGACATCCCAGACCCCCTAGATGAGACAAATCCCCTTATATTTCTCTTAGCCTGCTGCATATATTACATGACAGTTATTTCACTTGATCATGTGACACATGTGGTTCATGTCCTCATGGTACAACAGGTCTTTTAATGACCACATCTTATGGTTTTTTTTTTTTTTTTTTTTATTTTTTTAATTTTTTTTATTTATTTATTTGTTTGTTTCTTTGTTTATACATGCACTGGGTACAGTCAGAAGCGCGGGAGGGCGAGAGAATTCACCAGAGCCAGAGCGGGGAGCAGAGCAGGCAGAAGAACCAAAGTACACTGCTGAGGGGAGCAGCGGGCGGCAGGAGAGGTCTGCGCGCCATGTGGGACCCTCCTCTGGTGGCCGGGGAGCAGCCGGGGATCGAACCGGCGCCGCAGAGGTCGCCGGCAGCTTCGCAACCCAGCGCTCAACCGCTGCGCCACCGGGGAGGCCCACATCTTATGGTTTTTGAGGGGAGAAACTAGATCTCATTTTAGAATCTTTTTCTAGCATACAATAATAAGTGCTTCAATAAATGTTAGCTAAATTACTGAATAAAAGAGTAAGGGTAGGGCCTCCCCTGGTGGCGCAGGCGGTTGAGCACAGCGCTATGAAGCTGTCCGCAGCCTCTGCAGGGCCAGTTCGTTCCCGGCCCGCCAGTGAGAATCCCACATGGTGAAGCAGACCTCTCCTGTCTCGCCCGCTGCTCCCCTCAGCAGCGTATTTTGTCAATCTGCCTGTTCTGTTCCCCACTCTGTCTCTGGTGAATACTCTCACCACTTCCCATACCTCTGTCCTGTACTCCAGCTCTTGTGTGCATAAATAAATAAATAAATAAATAAAATTTTCAAGCTGAGTGCCCTTGGGGGCACCCCAGAGTGCTATCTTAGAAAGCTTGAGGGGAGGGGCCTCCCTGGTGGTGCAAAGGGTTAAGATGCAGCCCATGAAGCTATCCGTAGCCACTACAGTACGAGTTCGATCCCTGGCCAGGGAGCTACCCACATGGCACAGACAATTCCTGTCTCGCCTGCTGCCCCCCTCCACAGTGTATTTCAGTCAGCCTGCCTGTTCTGTTCCCCACACCTCTGGCCTGTACCCCAGTTCTTTTTTTTTAAAGATTTATTTTTATTTATGCATACAAGAGCTGGGATACAGGCCAGAGGTGTGGGCAGGGGGTGCGGGGAGTGAAAGGATTCACCAGAGACAGAGTGGGGAACAGAACAGGCAGATTAATCGAAGTACACAGCTGAGGGGAGCAGTGGGCGAGTCAGGAGAGGTATGCTATGCCATGTGGGTTGCTACCTGGACAGCTGGGGATTGAACTCATGCTGCAGAGACTGTGGATTGCTTCATAGTGTGGTGCTTAACCCCTTGCACCACCAGGGAGGCCCATGTACCCCAGTTCTTGTATGCATAAATAAATAAATCTTAAAAAAAAAAAAAAGGTGGAGGGGAATTCCAGGCGACTCCTCCTATGCCAACCCCACATTATAGAGTTAGAGCAGCTCCACTTGCATCTGCTTTCTTTTTTTTTTTTTTTTTTTTTTAAAGATTTATTTATTTATACAAGCACTGGGTACAGTCAGAAGCGCGGGAGAGAGAGAATCCACCAGAATCAGAGGGGAGAATAGAGCAGGCAGACTGATGAAATACACTGCTGAAGGGAGCAGTGGGCGGCAGGAGAGGTCTGCGCGCCATGTGGGACCCTCACCCGGTGCCCGGGGATTGAACCGGAGCTGCAGAGGCTGCGGGCAGCTTCGCAACCCAGCGCTCAACCACTGCGCCACAGGGGAGGCCCTGCATCTGCTTTCAATTACCTTGGAAAAGTCTCCTATAAGGTCCCTTGGGTCATTATCCAAAATGTTCTCAATGGTCCCTTTTGGGGAGGATGCCAGGGATAAAGACTGATGTAGAGCCTGTAACAAATCAAAATTGGGAGAATGAGAACAAAGTTCTGCACAGAATTTTAAAAAACATCCACTTAATGTTTGTATCAACACTGGATCTGGAACTCCCTGTCATAGTAGCAAGGAAGCTCAGGATTATATGGGCATGTCCAAAGGCCTAGTCATAGGAAGGTAAAGATTTCTTAAGCCGTAGACAAAAAGAAAACTCAACATAAAATAAGAGATTGGGGCCTCCCCAGTGGCGCAGCATTTGAGTGCTGGGTTGCGAAGCTACCCGCAGCCTCTGCAACACCGGTTCGATCCCCAGCTGCTGGGCGGGGGTCCCACAGGGCGCACAGACTTCTGCCGCCCGCTGCTCCCCTCAGCAGCGTACTTCGTCATTCTGCCTGTTCTACTCTCCGCTCTGATTCTGGTGAATTCTCTCACCCTCCCGTGCTTCTGACTATACCCAGTCCTTGTATAAATAAATAAAATAAATCTTAAAAAAAAAAGAGAATGGTAAATTACAACATAACTTAAATTCAAGAAATTCTGTTCATCTAAAGAACAAGATTAAGACAAAAGGCAAGCTAGAGTGAGTGGGAAAAGATACCTAATAAAAGATTTATTTTTTAAATTAAAAAAAAAACCAACACATTTATTATCTGAATATGTAAAGTACACAAATAAGAGACACTATGACAGAAAAATAGGCAAAAACCCAAAACCAAACCAAACTCAACTTGCAAAAAAGGAAAACCTATCACCAAGAAACATGATTATCAAGAAATGCAAAATCAAAACAAGATAGTACACACTTACCAGACAGAGTTATAAGCCAACAGCAAAGAATGTAAGGAACCGGAACTCTCACACATTGTTCTGAATAAAACCATTTTGGGAAAAGTGTGTGGTGCTGTCTACTAAACAAACACATGCCAACCAGTCCCATAACAGGTATTTATCCATAAGAAATTAAAGCGTAGGGCCTCCCAGACAGAACAGGAGTTAAAGTCTCAGTGCTATCCAGTTATCGCCATCCACTGCCTGAGTTTGATACCCAGACAGGGAGCTAACCCTCAGTGCAGCAGACCTCTCCTAACTTGTCTGCTGTTCCCCTCAGCACTGTATTTCAGTATATTTGCCTGTTCCACTCCCCACTCTGTCTCTGGTGAATCCTCTCACCCCCCTGCACCTCTGGCCTACACCCCAGCTCTTGTATGCATAAATAAATCTTTAAAAAAAAAAGAAATTTACTGTAGATGATAGGTGAAACAGTGATATTCTCATAATGCTTAGATTTTCCCTACAAGAGAACTTAAAAATACCAGAAAATGAAATATACAGAAATAAACAAAAAACACAAGGGTCAATATATACATAAAAGAAATGATCAGGGCCTCCTTGGTGGTGCAAGGGGTTAAGATGCAACTCATGAAGCTGTTCGTAACCTCTGCAGCACAAGTTTGATCCCCTAGCCAGCCAAGGAGCGACCCACATGGTGCAGCAGACCTCTCCTGACTCGCCTGCTGCTCCTCTCAGCAGTGTATTTCGGTCAGTCTGCCCATTCTGTTCCCCACTGTCTCTGGTGAGTCCTCTCACTCCCCACACCTCTGGCCTGTGCCCCGGCTCTTGTATGCATAAATAAATAAATCTAAAAAAAAAAATTCAAATAAAAAATAATAAAATAAAATAAAAAATACTCTGAAATTTTTTACTTATTTTATTTTATTTATTTTTTTTATTTGTCAGTGTTTCCTAATAAAAATCTCATTATAAAAAAAAATGTTCACAGGAAAAGAAGTAAAACGATCACTATTTGCAAACAATATAGCATTATATGCAGAAGATACTAAAGACTCCATCAATAGTTATTAGAAACAGTAAATGTATACAGCAAAGTTACAAAATCAACATACAAAAACCAAACAAACAAGAAGCAGAAGAAATTAAGAAAATAATTTATAACACTTCAATTAAATACTTCAGAATCTACCTGACTAAAAAGGTAAAAGAACTATACAAGAACTACAAGACATGAGTAAAGGACTTAGATAGCAAAACAAGGAGGTGGAAGGATATCTCCTGCTCAAGGAAGGGGAGAAACAATAATAATCAAAATGACTGTCTTGCCTGACATGATATACAAATTTAACACAACCCCATCAAAATACCAGCAACGTTTTCTAAGAATCCTAACAAAAAATACTGAAATTTATATGGAACCACCAAAAAAGCCACGAATGACAAAGCAACCCTAAGAAAAAGGGAGGGAAATGGAAAATATTACATTACCTGACCTCAAACTTCAAAAAAAAAAATAAATAAATAAAAAAACATTTATTTATGCATACAAGAATGGGGGTGTAGGCCAGAGGTGTGGGGAGAGGATTCACCAGAGACAGAGAGGGGAGAATAGGTGGATCTACTGAAATACACTGCTGAGGGGAACAACAAAGATAGGAAAGGTCTGCTGCGCCATGTGGGGTTGCTCCTGGCCGGAGGCTGGGATCTAACTAGTGCTGCAGTGGCTGGCAATAGCTTGATAGTGCTGTCTTTAACCCATGAACCACCAGGGAGGCCCTAAAATCCCACTTTTATTTATTCATTTATTTTTTAAAGATTTATTTATTTATACAAGCGCTGGGTACAGTCAGAAGCGCAGGAGGGTGAGAGAATTCACCAGAGCCAGAACAGGGAACAGAACAGGCATAAGCTTTGCTGACTCCTTTTTAGAAAAATATGGTGTACAAAACATTTGCTCAGCAATCCCACTTATTCCCCCCAAAGTGAACATGCGAAGATGATGAATACTATAGATGTGTACAGTACTAAAAGACCAGAAACAATCTAACCAATAATAAAGAGCAGATTCATAAGGTTCTCATGAAGCTATCTGAAAATAATTTATATTTGTGCACTGAGATACATGATGCTCATTATTGTTTATTAATAGACAAAGTTAAAAAATAACAGAATCACAAAACAAGCCATACAACTTTGAACAGTGCAATTTATTAGATTGAGCAGACTAGACAGAATTAAATATACTGAACTTGACACCCAAGAGGATATATTTTCCTTGAGTATAGGTGAAACCATTGTCAAAAAATCAAACTCATTAGGCCACAGGTAAGTACAAATAAAGAAACCCTGAGAAGCCAGTTCTCCCTAACCAAAAGATTAAGAAAAGGGTAGCCTGTGTAGCCTGTAAAGACAAAAAATTTTCAGACAGTAACAATTAACACTCTACACTTCAGCCAAACACCCAAGAAAAAAAAGTATGGCCCTAATCCATAACCTGTCAGCAAGGGGAGAAATTACACTTCCAACCAGGCCCAGCTGTAATTCAGTGCGTCAATCTCCATTCCACTAGGACGATGGAGGGGAGGTCTTGTGGGGAGCTTAAATTCCCACTCCTGCCTAGCAATGAGGCTTCCACCATCCCATGTGTGATAGGGAGTGTGTTAGGAACCTGATCTTCTACCCCACTCTCCCCACAGTATCAGAGGAGGCCTACAAAAACAGATTTACATAGACCAGTGAGTGCTTTATAATATCTAACATGTATAGGATATAATTGGAAAATCTCTTGCTCATACTAAGAAAATCTCAACTTGACGTAAGAAATGACCACCTTAGAGTTGAAATAATCTGACTTTAAAGAAGCCATCATAATAAAAATGCTTCAAAAGGAATTATGAACATGGAAGGAAAAACAAAAACAGCAAGTCTCAGTAAAGAAAAAGAACCAGATTGAAACTTAAAACAGAAAAATACGCATGACTCTCCTCAAACCAAAAGAACTTGTACAACTAACCTCCTGGGGCTTCTCTGGACTAGCTGCCTCTCCAGGACTGGAACCCGCCATGCTTTTCCTCCTTTTCGTATTTCCAGGTGGGGACTCCTCTTGAGATCTTTCTGGTCTTTTCAATGTTGACCTGGTAGTGGAGCTGTATGTGGAAGGGGAATCAAACAGCTTGCATCGATTGCCCTAAAGGAGAAGAAAAATAATCTTTCCTTAAAACCTGCTCACTTAGATGGTAAAGAAAATGAACTGAAACTGACCAAGGGCTTCCTGGATAATCTATGATGCACCCCAAATTATGAAACAGACACTGAACATTCATCTGATCCCAGCAACTCACAGGGACTGGCATATAGTAGTCAAGGAAACCTGCTGCTCAATGAACATGTACTAAGGGCACATTACTATGGAGATGAGGAAAACAATCCACGCCCTCAAAAAGCTTACTGCCTCCCTGGTGGCATAAGAGGCTAAGCACCGCACTATGAAGCAATCCGCAACCACTGCAGCATGAGTTCAATTCCCGGCTGGCCAGGGAGCAACCCACATGGCGTGGCAGACCTCTTCTGTCTCGCCTGCTGCTCCCCTCAGCAGTGTATTTCAGTCATCTGCCTGTTCTGTTCCCCACTCTGTCTCTGGTGAATCCTCTCACTCCCCGCATCTCTGGCCTATACCCCAGCTCTTGTATGCACAAATAAATCTTTAAAAGAAAAAGCTTACTGTCTACACAGGGTCCTAAGAATCAATTAAATGTCACCTTCCAGCCGGGAACACAATTGTGGCTTGTCTCTTCCCCTGTACTTTATTGCTTTAACCTTTCTTGAACAGCTCTACAGATTTTAGTATGTTCCTAAATCCAGGAAAGATGTGAGTTAACCAGATTATACAATAAAAATGAGTAAGGTGGTTAAAAAAGAATTAAGAATATGACGTCTGAAGGGAGCAGAGGAGCCACTGTCTCTCAAAATTGTATTCAAAAGCCCTCTCTCTACCTGGTCTTTTAAGAATAATTTCCCAGAGTCTGAGGGTAGCCAATCTGACCAATACAGTCTAACTTCAGCAACTTTAACTATCACGGCCTGTTCACAACTCAGTGTACCTTGGCCTGACTTTTCCTTTAGTGCAAAACTGTCCTTTCATATCCCAGTAAACCAGTCCTTTTTAAGCTGATACTACAATTTCAGTATTGCTGCTTCTTTGCAATGTTTCTGTTTGTCCCCAGGGAACCCCCCTATATGGCTCTCCCAGAGACTAAGAATTTTCTCCTTAGATTTCTGACATTAAATGAATGTTCAGACGGGCCTCCCCGGTGGCGCAGCGGTTGAGCGCTGGGTTGTGAAGCTGCCCGCAGCCTCTGCAGCGCCGGTTCGATCCCCGGCTGCTCCCCGGCCACCAGAGGAGGGTCCCACATGGCGTGCAGACCTCTCCTGCTGCCCGCTGTTCCCCTCAGCAGTGTACTTCGGTCCTTCTGCCTGCTCTGCTCCCTGCTCTAGCTCCGGTGAATTCTCTCACCCTCCCGCGCTTCTGACTGTACCCAGTGCTTGTATAAATAAATTAAAAAAAAAAAAAAATGTTCAGAAAAGCAAGATCAGAGATTTTTTTTTTAACCCACAAGGGCTGGGAGGGTTTTTGGAAAGAGGGTCCACAGCTTTTTGCAGGGTCTCAGAGGGAATTGTGAGCCCCTCAAGGACAGAAACCCTAGCTCCAACAATCTCCAGCAACTGATTCTGTAGTGTTTGTAGAAGGTTAATTCCCTAGTGTGAATGGCCCACCATTATGCTAGAAGCTAAGCTATGGAATATAAATAAGAATGATCCAAAAAAAGCAACTGAATAGTCTTCAGACTACAGGCTTCTGACTGATAAAACTTTTTCAAACTACCTGGATTCTAGAGTTAGAAACAATTCTGGTCCCTCCTAATTGACACAAATTTACTGATTAGGAAAGATGCAAATAGAAGAAATGCATCCCTCAAGGACAATTTGAAGGTAGCTGAAACCCAATCTAATACCCATATTCCCTAGGTTCTATCATTCCATTCAAACTTTGGCTGTCCTCAGCTGAAGTGGCATTATTGAGGATCTCTACCTCTGAAGAAATTAAACAGAAAACACACATAAAAACCACCCAACAAAATCAAGGACCTACCTTAAGGCAATCTCTCAAACTGTCCTGTTGTCATTCTTATGGCTTCTTCCTCTACCTCTACCACCTCAAATACCAGTAATTCTAATTTAGAAGATTCCTTCAATCCATTCCCTCCTCTCCACATGATTTAGAAAATCTCCAGCACTTTCCTGGATAGGTGCAATAGGCTTCCCCTCCAATTAACATAATCATACTCTGAGAAACCTAAGTCCCAGGGAAATCAAGTCTAAACCCCTTAGATTGGCAGATAAGTCAAAGGCCCCACAATCTTGCCTGCTCTGCTCTCCAACTTCACTGAGCTACTTGCTCTTCCCTCATATAATTTCATGAGTCAATAGACTCTGTGCCCCCTCACCCCCCACCACTATGAGTTGCCATACAACTGCACTCCCTGCTCCAACATGCCTTCTCTAGGGGTTCCCTCCTGACTTGTTGACAGCATTCAGGTGGCTGCTCATCGCCTGTTTCTTCCTAGCTCCAAAGGACATTCTGACTTTGCAGAGTACACAATACCCACCCATTAAACAGATGGATGTGGCTATATGCATGATTCTAACACAGTCACAGTAACCGGATAAGCTGCTACACCACTGTGTACACCTTAACTCCACTGTTACTATGCCACTGAGACATGGAAAAATAACCATTCCTCCTATCTTACTCTTCTAAGAATGAAGTTTTAAAAATGACTACCTTGTGCCCTTACTATGCATACCTGCAGCCCAGTTTAGACTGCTAAGTGATACTAATCACGATCGATTGTGAAGAACCTTGAGCTGCTACTTGTTTCACCTTCTATAATATCCCTTCCTGGACAACCACCCTTCTCATATATATGTGTGGTATTCTCAAGACTTTCCATATCTTGGGGTCTCCCTGGTGGCCTACAAGTTAAGTCTCAGTGCTATCACCACTACAGCCTGAGTTCAATTCCTGGTAAGGAAGCTAACCCACATATGACTCAGCAGGCCTCTCCTGTCTTACCTGCTGCTCCCCTTAGCAGTGTATTTCAGTCAGTCCCCTTGTTCTGCTCCCCGCTCTGTCTCTGGTGAATCCTCTTACCCCCACACCTCTGGCCTACACCCTAGTTCGTATTTAAAAAAAAAAAAAAAAAGATTTTTCCATACCTTAACTCATCTTTCTGGCTCAAAACAAACAGCTATCTTACTCCTGTAGTGGTCACTCCGAGTTCTGCTAAAGTTCTTCAGTCTAAAACCAGTTGTTATTTTACTGCATTTAACAATACCAATTCTTCAAATGAAGTTTTCCATGTCAACATTTTTCAATCAGACCATAATACCTGTAACAGTTTTGAGTCTTCTCATTTGTTCTGATTGTTCTCTGAATGGGCAATATTTTCCACACTCTCCCAACTATGGAAAATAAAATGTGGTAGTCCAGTATGTTCTCTCCCTACCCATCAGAATAGGGCAGTTAGCATCTCCTGGATTGGGTTCTCAGCCTTTTTATAGTCAACACTCTCTGAGGAAGAGCTGTCTGCTACAGGGCCATTAGTTAGGTCAAGTGATATAGTAAATGGGCCTGTAGCTAAAGTCTTCATGTTACATAAGAGCATATTCTTTTTGCCAGCTACAAAGTGACCAGTCATGAAGCTGTCAATTAAAACCTAAACCAATACCACTTTTTATGTAGTTTAAGATAGAATCACAAATGAAAATATTTTGGTTTCCTGTGATGTGGGTTATAGGGTTAGTTTTTTTGTTTAGTTTAGTACACTGTCCCAAAGGTTAAACATTCAAACTTCCTCCTGACAGACTGGGACAACTTACAAGATTTATAGTTCTTCTCATGACTAGGGGAGCTGTCCAGAGACTTGCCATGCATGACGGGGTCTCTTCATCATTCTAAAGCAAGAGAAAACAGTGATTCAAAGATGGAGCACAGACTAACATTAGTTTAAATGCTTTAGGTATTAATTCTGTCTGAAGAATACAGACAGACCTGGAGAGAAAGCGTCTAATGTTCACCTTTCTTTCCCACTTCAACATTTTAAGGTCAGAGAGAATCGCAGGTATCTGAACATAGCTTAAAGTATCTCTGGAGGGTATGTGAGGAGATTTCTCTATAGTTTTATACCATGTGGCAACTAGGTCTCCACTGCTTCATGTCTCTTACACAAAAACATAATGCCAAGTTTCTTCAGGGCAAGTAGTTTCATATCAATGCCTTTTCTTTTGAAGCCCCCATATGATTTAACCAGGCTAGAAATTTTGTCAATAAAAATCTCACCAAAAGACTTTAAAATAGAACAAAAATAGCCAATTAAAGCCCTGGGAGGGCCTCCCTGGTGATGCAGCAGTTGAGCACTGGGTTGCAAAGCTGCCCGCAGCCTCTGCAGCACAGGTTCAATGCCCGGCCGCAGGGCAAGGGTCCCACATGGTGCGACAAACCCCTCCTGCCATGCCCGCTACTCCCCTCAGCAGAGTATTTCATCAGTTTGTCTGTTCTGCTCCCTGCTCTGGCTCTGGTGAATTCTCTCATCCTCCCGCGCTTCTGACTGTACCCAGTGCTTGCATAAATAAATAAATAAATCTTAAAAAAAAAAAGAAAAAAAAAAAAGATTTTAAAATAGAACAAAAATAGCCAATTAAAGCCCTGGGAGGGCCTCCCTGGTGGTGCAGCAGTTGAGTGCTGGGTTGCAAAGCTGCCCGCAGCCTCTGAAGCACAAGTTCGATCCCTGGCCGCAGGGCAAGGGTCCCACATGGCACACAGACCTCTCCTGCCACACCTCTGCTCCCCCCAGCTGTGTATTTTGTCAGTCTGCCTGCTCTGCTCCCCGCTCTGGCTCTGGTGAATTCTCTCACCCTCCCGTGCTTCTGACTTGTATAAATAAATAAATCCAGTGCTTGTATAAATAAATAAATCCTAAAAAAAAAAAAAAAAGCCTATTAAAAGCCCTGGGAATTACTGTTCTTCACATATTTTCTCCAGGGGAAGTTAGTGGAACGGATAGGAAGAAATACACATATACAACTACAGAGTACCTTCAGATTTTCTCCATCAAGAAGATCCATGAAGCCATCATCTTCATCAGACAAAGTGGATGTCACAGGTGACTGGGGCATAAAAAGAGGAATGAAATTCCCTGGTTCACTGCTATCTCTTTCATTTGAGGAAAACTACAAGACAGAATTCATAGCTTGTTAATAATCAGTTCGGTTTCTTTAAATGGGTCACTAATTTTTCTGTATTTGTCATAAGGAAAATTTTAACAGCTACTAAGTGAAGGAAAATGATACTCAAGAATATGAAGGATTTGATGTTCACTAATACTCCTGAGTCGAATCAAGCTTAGTAGGGTTCACAAAGTATTGCCAGAAGCAATTCACCTTCCAGTGGGATCTAGGGATACCCTTGTGAAAGACAAGGTTTGTTTTATCAGAGGATTGTAATGGGTAAGTGGGAATGAACATGAGGTATAACTGATAGTATGATAATTTGCTAAAATGAGAGATGAGAAGATTCAAATCTCTATGGTGATCACTTATTAATTTTCTAGTAGTCTAACAGAAAGAAATAAAGGGTGGTTTGCTTGTAGAAAGTCTATCCCAGTTCTTTGGACTTGAAATTTAAATGAAGCTGATCAGTTTTTAACTGAGGAACTACTTGTGCCAGACACTATGATATAATCTTTACATATATGATTCCATTTAAGCCTCACAAAATAGTTTTTTATTTAATAAATCAGGAAACAAAAGTTTAATAGATTACCAAAATCACAGTTTACTGCTTTTTGACTCCAAAGTTCAAGCTTTTCTCCCCAACATTCACTCCCTAGGAGAAAAACATTCCTAGAGTACAAATGGGGCACCTCAGAAGGCAGTCTGTGGAAAACCTCATTATAAAGTGAATATATATTTACTATAGAAAATTTAGAAAACACACCCATAAATCTACCATCTAGAGATAAACTTCACTATTTCAGGCACTAGCTTTGCTTCACAACATAAAACAAGTTCTGTGGCATCTCTGATCTTGAACATCTACGCATACCTAAGCAAACAAGCAGTTTTTCAGTCAACAGAGTCTAGGTAACTATAATAGTGTGAAGAATTACACTCTTATAATACCAATTTTTGTGACCTCAGTTCTGGGACCTCCTGCCCCCCAGGTATAGATGTGACACAGAAAATTCAGACAAATCTCCAACAGAACCTAATTTTTTCTCCTTGATTCTTCTTATAAGAAGACACTATGAGGAAAGATAGGTGGTGTTTAGAAACTAAAGCAAGGATACAAAAGAAATACCCCCAGACATGATAAAAAGTCTAACAGGTACAATTAGCACTGGCTTTCAGTATGCATCCTCAGCATTTACAATTAGGGGTAGCCAAGAGATAAGAGCACTTGGTGCACTGGTCTTCACTTGCAAGACTAAAAATCCTGGTTTCCTATTTATCTGTCCTTTGGCAAATTACCCAACCTCCCTGATCAAATTTTTTTTTTAATTTGTTTTATTTATTTATGCATACAAGAACTGGGTTTAGGCCAAGGGTGCGGGGAGTGAGAGGATTCACCAGAGACCGAGTTGGGAGCAGAACAGGCGGATCCAGGTGGAGCTAATGAAATACGTTGCTGAAGGGAGCAGCAGGTGAGACAGGCGAGGTCTGCTGCGCCATGTGGGATGGATCCCTGGCTGGGGATTGAACTCATGCCACAGTGGTTGGTGATAGCTTGACAGCACTAAGATTAACCCCTGTGACACCAGGGAGGCCCTGATCACTCTTTTTCAATCAGTAAAACTGGGAAAAATCCAGTTACTTCATGTGTGCAAATGCTAGATGGAGCAGCAGCAATACAGCTGGACCTGAACCTCAGATCACAAGTCAGACTGAAAGGTGGTATTTTCAGATTCCCAGGAAAACCTGGGAATCAAATGTGGTCATTTTGCTGAAGTTGGGCATCTCCAGTCTTTACAAATAAAACTGTGAGGTCACCAGTAGGAAACTGTGGCGTAATGACAATCTGCCTGACAAATAAAATGCCATGGGCTCCAAATACTGTCAAGTAACCTATAGGCAGTAGGTTCACAGGAACTTATAATAGCTCTCAATAAACCACCTTTGGAAGTAGTCAAGTGCTCTCACCAAACAAAGCATTCTGGGAAGTATCTCTAGCAATCAGGATACATGATAAAAGTTTTAAGGAACATACATACATTTAAAAGAATGACCAGGCAGCACTCCGTCTGTCCACCTGTGACTATGCAGTGCTTCTTTTCACCAACTCTCTCCTGCAGGGCAGCAGTTTCCTTCCTGCCCGTCACCTGTACCATGCAGGGACTTCTCTTCACTGACCTCCCTCAGCGGAGGCCACTGTTCTCAAGGCCGCCAGCCTGCAACCATGCAGGCCTCTCTTAGCAAACCTGTTCCCTCGGGGCAGCTCTTCCTGCCCACTTGTGTCTATTCAAGTGTCTTTTACTCTCCTATCCCCTTTCTAATAAACCTGCTCTTTAAATTAAATAAATAAAAGAACAACCAGATTATTTCCCCAGAAAGGACAAGGTCAAGTTATTCCTTAAGTCCAGTATTTCAAACACACCATATCTTACTCTGCTTCCGCTAGTTTACTCTCCAGACACAGCAAAAAACACCAAAAATATAATAGCCTAACTTTCAAAGACAAAGTCAAAGCAAAGATAGTAAAAGTTATTGTGTCTTCTACTCCAAGTTAGTTAAGTGTGCTTTAATTCTCTTCCCATCAGGAAGTCCCCTATGAAAGCCAGAGCACATACCATCCGAGCTGGGGCAGAGTTCTGCCTCTGTGTAAGGAGATCTTTACCCTCTTCAAGTCCATGAGAGTGCAGGCAGCCACGAGACGCAGGTCTTATTGGCTTCTTAAACTCAAAGGCTTCCTGCAAGACAGTATGGTTGAGATATCTTCCACTGTCTATAAAAAGCAGCTCCAGGGCCTCCCCTGGTGGTGCAGTGATTGAGCACTGGGCTGCGAAGCTGCCTGCAGCCTCTGCAGCGCCAGTTCGATCCCCAGCCACCGGCAAGAGTCTCTCACATGGCGCGACAGACCTCTCCTGCCTAGCCCGCTGCTCCCCTCAGCAGTGTATTTCTTCATCAGTCTGCCTGTTCTGTTCCCCACTCTGGCTCTGGTGAATTCTCTCACCCTCCCGTGCTTCTGACTGTACCCAGTGCTTGTATAAATAAATAAATAAATCTTTAAAAAAAAAAAGGCAGCTCCAGGGCCTGGACTATATACAGGTCAGGTGAGACAGGCAAGGGTGCTGGCACTGAGCCCCTTTATACCTGCCTCCAACTAAGGGTTTACCTATCTATGATCTAATTCCAACACTGGATCTTGGTAACTAAGAATTCTAAAGACTTGGTCAACAGCTAACTTCTCAAGGAAGTTTCCTAATAAACACATGATTATCTACTAAGAATACAAAATGCTGAGCTATAGGCTAAATCTACAGCTTTTTAAAATCTAAAGCAAAGTCATTTCAATTGCCTATGAATGGGAATAAACCTATTCATTCTAGATTTATATATTTGAGGGATCTGTATCTCCACCTTCTTCCTACCAATGGATGTAAGTTTTTCCACTAAAAATCATTACATTCCCTGCTAAAATCAGTAAGAAAACAAACAAAACAACTACTGCATTACTCAACAACATGAATGAATCTTTCACGGTAAGTTAAAGAAGTGAAAAAAGCCAAAGTGATATAGAACATAGTATATGATTTCATCTACTTAAAGTTTAAAAAAACAGCCTCCCTGGTAGCGCAAGGCGTTAAGTGCAGCACTGTGAAGCTATCCGCAGCCTCTGTAGCACTAGTTCCTCTCCTGAGTTCAAATCCCTGGCTGGCCAAGGAGCTACCCACATGGAGCAGCAGACCTCTCCTGTCTCGCCTGCTGTTCCCCACTGTCTCTGGTGAAACTTCTCACCCCACACCTCTGGCTTGTACCCCACTTCTTGTATGCATAAATAAATAAATCTTTAAAAATAAATAAAGTTTAAGAAAACACTCATAATATCCCCTACCCCAAAATATCCACCCAAGAATCTGTCATTAAATGCCTGAAGCAGTAACAGGTCATATCATAGAATATCGGTATACCAACACAATATTAAACACTTTCTGTGCATTAACTCATTTAACTATCAACCACAACCTAATTATTCCCATTTTACAGTTGGGACATTAGGCCTTAAGTTGTCCCTGAGATTATTATAAGGCTAGATAGGACTTTAGTACAAAAGCTCTTCTAAACCTATAATCTAGACCAAAGTCCAAGTAAGCAATTCTGGGAGAAGCCAAGTTTAGGGGGGCTGAGGAAGAAACTAGGTATTCAGACAGTGTTAGCCTGTTTACTAGAAAGTACTACACAGAGGTAAAGCAGTATTACAAGTGCTCAAGGCTGGAGCTCATTTCCGTATTATTTCTCAGAAAATCTTGCAAACTGCCAAAGGAATCATCAATTGGGAGGCAAGTTTTAAAATAAGTCTGTAACATTATAAAGATTATGACCTGTGGCATTTTAGCAGGAATGGAAAGTGGTGGGAAATAAATATGGGAATGTGGTGAGACATTAGGCTGGAAAAGTTGAGCTAATTCATAGAATGATATTGGAGGCCAATCCTGTGCAGGGCAGCCAGTCAGGTGTGAGAAAAAGCCTCACTGGGGTGTTTTTTGGACTTTTGGATAGACCACAGCTTACCCCGTAAGCTACCATTTAAGTGATGATACCAGTTATAGATATTCCCTGGCACTTGTTGGCCCTATTCTTTTTTTAAAGATTTATTTTTTTAAATTTATGCATACAAGACCTGGGTATAGTCCAGAGGTGGGAGTGGGAGAGGATTCACCAGAGACAGAGTGGGGAGCAGAACAGGCAGATATACTGAAATATACTGCTGGGGGGAGCAGCAGGCAAGACAGATCCTAGCCAGGGGTTGAACTCTTGCCACAGTAGCTGGCAATAGCTTGATAGTGCTGAGACTTAACCCCTGTGTCACCAGGGAGGCCCTGGCCCTATTCTTTCAGATACTGCCAAGAAGTTTTTTCCTGAGCTTACAACTCATCCCAGGGGCAATGCAAAGAAGCAAGGAAAGCTAGGGGAGACCCTAAACAGATAAATTATTCATAGATATAATTACTCCCAAGAGCTATCATCTGAACAATTCCCACACGCCAGGAGCCATTTAAAAAGCCCTATCTATCTATCTATCTATCTATACACATATCTATATATATACATATACAATATAATCTTATTGTAATCCACAACACCATAAGGTACTACTACTTCTATCTTACAAAGAAATGACTCCAAAGACCATGCATGATTTTAGTGAAGATTTAGTCTCCCAGAAAGCAATCCAGTCACTTATTTATAAGCCACCTACACTGGTGAGTTTTACCTCTGCCCTAGGTTAATATATTGATGCCGCACTCACATTTTCCTTGTTCTCATCCTGGTCAATCAGTTGAAAGACATCATGGTCAAGAGAATCAGAATGGCTCCTCTTCAGAGCTGGGCTACACCCCAAGAGCTTCTGCTATCGAAATGAAAAAAGGAATTAGGTACATAAATGACTATTTCATGGAAATAGTTCTCAAAAGAAAAGGAGAGCAAAGGAAGGCCTAGCTCCTCATACGGAAGTAGGTAAGCAGTAAATGTGGCCAGACCTCCACTTGTCAGAACATAGGATACAACTTTCCCACTACATGGCTTTATACTTAACCTCACAGGGTCTAAAGCCCTCTCACAGTAGGGATTTAGTATGACAAATCATGCCCAAAGTAACATCCAATACTTACTGGTTTGATAAAACTCTGGTATTTAGAGATGGAAAGAAAAGCTCTCAAGAAACAGTCATTATTGAAGTTGCTCTAGTGTTTATGAGGCTAAGGAAAAATAGTCTTCACTATCCAAATTAAGGTTGACCATCAAGATCACAATGGTACTTAAGGGGTCAGATAAAGATATTAGTTCAAAATAAACAAGGGAACTAACTTACAGGTAGGAAATTTATTCTTCTCATGGGATTTTCAAGGCTGCAATGAAATCAGAAGGTAAATGAGAATAAATCAAGTAAAGAGATATTCATATTAGCTGATGCATAGTGTCTGCCCGATGGTTTGGGTAACAGAACAATCACATAATCCCATTTTAGGTTTTAGATAACACAGAACAGATTTCTTGAAGTTGTCTTGTTCTTACAAGCACCCATAACACTTGGGCTTCTGAAAAAAAGCAAGCCCAGGGCCTCCCTGGTGGTACAAGGGGTTAAGTTTGAGCACTATCAAGCTATCCCCAGTTACTGCGGCCTGAGTTTGATCCACAGCCAGGGAGCTAACACACATGGTGCAGCAGACCTCTCCTGTCTCGCCCACTGCTCCCCTCAGCAGTGTATTTCAGTAGATCCAGCTGTTCTGCTCTCCACTCTGTCTATGGTGAATCCTCAACCCCTGCACCTTTGGCCTACACCCCAGGTCTTGTATGCATAAATAAAAATAATCTTAAAAAAAAAAAAATTTTTTTAAGAGAAGTTCTTTTCTTAAACAAACATTTAAAAGTAACATACAGGGGGCCTCCCCGGTGGCACAGCGGTTGAGCGCTGGGTTGCGAAGCTGCCCGCAGCCTCTGCTGCGCCAGTTCTATCCCCGGCTGCTCCCCGGCCGCTCCCCGGCCACCGGAGGAGGGTCCCACATGGCGCGCAGACCTCTCCTGCCGCCCGCTGCTCCCCTCAGCAGTGTACTTCGGTCCTTCTGCCTGCTCTGCTCCCCGCTCTGGCTCTGGTGAATTCTCTCACCCTCCCGCACTTCTGACTGTACCCAGTGCTTGTATAAATAAACAAATAAATCTTTAAAAAAATAAAAAATAAAAAAAAATAAATAACATACAGGGCCTCCCCAGTGGCGCAGCAGTTGAGAGCTGGATTGCGAAGCTGCCCGCAGCCTCCACAGCGCTGGTTTGATCCCCGCGGCTGCTCCCCGGCCACCAGAGGAGGGTCCTACATGGCGCGCAGACCTCTCCTGCCGCCCGCTGCCCCCCTCAGCAGTGTATTTCGGTCCTTCTGCCTTCTCTGCTTCCCGCTCTGGCTCTGGTGAATTCTCTCACCCTCCCACGCTTCTGACTGTACCCAGTGCTTGTATAAATAAATAAATAAATCTTTATAAATAAATAAATAAATAAGTAAATACAAGTAACATACAGGGCTTCCCCAGTGGCGCAGCGGTTGAGTGCTGGGTTGCAAAGCTGCCTGCAGCCTCTGTAGTGCTGGTTCAATCCCTGGCCGCCTGACCTCTGATCCCACTCAGACCTCTCCTGCAGCACCCGCTGCTCCCCTCAGCAGTGTACCTTGGTCCTTCTGCCTGTTCTGCTCCCCGCTCTGGCTCTGCTGAATTCTCTTACCCTCCCGCACTTCTGAGTGTACCCAGTGCTTGTATAAATAAATAAATCTTAAAAAAAAAAAAAAAGGTAACAAATACATACTTTTCTTTACTGTCCAAAGGTCCGGGAGAATCCAGACAAAAGCCTGTGGGAAATTAAAAAAAAAAAAAAAAAGAAAGAAAAACTCAAGAAAAAATACACAATAAATGCATAAATAAGGGGCCTCCCGGGTGGTGTAAGGGATTAAGACACAGTACTATGAAGCAATCTGCAGCCACTGCAGCATGAGTTCAATTCCCCTGCCAGGTTGGTGACTCACATGGCGCAGCAGACCTCTCCTGACTTGCCCGCTGCTCCCCCTCAGCAGTGTACTTCAGTCAATCTGCCTATTCTGTTCCCCGCTCTGTCTCTGGTGAATCTTCTCACCCCTCACACCTCTGGCCTGTACCCCAATGCTTGTATATATAAATGAATAAATCTTTAAAAAAATGCATAAATAAGAGCCTCCCCGGTGGCGCAGCGGTTGAGCGCTGAGTTGCAAAGCTGCCCGTGGCCTCTGTGGCACCGGTTTGATCCCCGGCTGCTCCCCGGCCACCGGAGGAGGGTCCCACATGGCGCGCAGACCTCTCCTGCCACCCGCTGCTTCCCTCAACAGTGTACTTCGGTCCTTCTGCCTGCTCTGCTCCCCGCTCTGGCTCTGGTGAATGCTCTCACCCTCCCGCGCTTCTGACTGTACCCAGTGCATGTATAAACAAAACAAACAAACAAACAAACAAATAAATAAAACATGCCTCTATATAAAAAAAAATGCATAAATAAAACTATTAGTACTACTTCTTTTATGCAAGTCAACAGAGCCTCAAGAGTTGGACCTTTGCCAGAAGTGAAGTCAAGTCTATTTTGTGATCAAAAACTTCATATTTGTATATATCTTAGTATCTTCATAGTATACCTATTATTATACATTCTTACTTGCCTCTTTATCACAAATGAGAACCCTATCCCTAATTCTTAAGCATACATTTTAAGACTTGCTCTCTTGGGGCCTCCCCGGTGGCGCAGCGGTTGAGCGCTGGGTTGTGAAGCTGCCCGCAGCCTCTGCAGCACTGGTTCGATCCCCGGCTGCTCCCCGGCCACTGGAGGAGGGTCCCACATGGCGAGCAGACCTCTCCTGCCGCCCGCTGCTCCCCTCAGCAGTGTACTTCGGTCCTTCTGCCTGCTCTGCTCCCCGCTCTGGCTCTGGTGAATTCTCTCACCCTCCCGTGCTTCTGACTGTACCCAGTGCTTGTATAAATAAATAAATAAATCTTAAAAAAAAAAAAAGAAAAAGAAGTTTTTAAAAAAAAAAAAAAAAAAAGACTTGCTCTTGCAGTTCCCTAAATTAGACTTCTGTACCCCAAACGCTCTTATCTTTGCAAATAAGATGTCTCGGTAGACATCTAGAGAAACCCTACTGTAATGTGAATTTATGAATCAGAATAAAACATACTGAAACACTGCTTCCAAAGCATGTTCACTGAAATCATTTCATTATCCTGCCAACAATTTGACCAGCATCTTAACCAACAAGATTTTCGAATGCCACTTAAAGATGATGTGTGGTTCATTTTACTTTACTACAGATACATATCACCTCCTTGCTTCCTTTCTTTACAAACTACCACAGTGGCTCCTTTGTGCTGGTCTCAAGGGTGTTTGTCACTTCCCTGAGTTCTGTCCCAACTACTCACCAAGCTAAATTCCTAGGTGAAAGCACATGTTTTAGCAAATTCCAAGTATTGTTCTTCCCACAAAGCAAACAATGATAAATCTTTAAGATTAAAAGAATACCTGAATCTGTTGACTCAGAGGAGCCCATTCTCTGCAAACTGCTGTTTCTTGCCTTCGGTGGCTGTTCACACTCACTGAAAATGAGAGAAACAGTTTTCTATGTATTTCAAAAATACAGTTAAAAGGCTACATACAGGAGACAGGCCATGAGGCTAATAAGTAGCCAGGCTGCCAGCAACCATCATTACTTCTAGGCCATACCACAGATTCCATTTTGCCACCCAGGACACTCAGTTAGTATTTGGGCACAAAAGGAAAAGAGAAAGGACTGGAGGGCCTGGTTCATACTGTAGAATAGAATGATGGTGATAAAAGTTGGGAGTATTTCCTGCAATGAGCATGTTATCTAGGTACTGTGTTAGGAGCAGGGATGAAAGATGAATATAAGTTCCAGCATTTCAGAGAAGTTGGAAGACATGTACTTACTTAAAAATTGGGATATCCACGATTGAAAAGAAAGAGGCATCACCAGACACACTGTGAGATGCATGTTTTAACAAGAAAAAGTCCAGGGCTCTTTCCAGTTATGGAGAAGTTTAGTTAAAAAAAAAAAAAAAAAAAAAGGCTTGGCCTTAGACAGCATCTAGGTAGACATCAGGAATATGCACGGGGCGAGGGATTGAGGATTATGCACAAACACCAGGAAATAAAATGCCACGTCCCTTTGTTGAGAAGGAACAAAGCTCACAGGAAACTATGATCCAGCGAGGTGCTCCAGCAAAGGGTGAGCCTCCGCTCCCCAACCCCCCAACCCCGAGAGTGGATTTCAAGGAGTTTCCTGGGATAGGGACAGGAGTACAGAGCAATCCGAAAAGGGTGGCGAAGTTGGGGGACCCGGGCCTTTCCCACTCCGCTACCAGGCCTGTCTCGGGCACTAAGAGCGGCCCTGGAGGGTCCGAACGGCCTCTCCCGCCCAACATTCCGCCTGGGGGGAGGGTGCACATGGCGGGCCCCAGACCAGCGGCAGACCAGGGCCTATAGGTCTCGCCCTTCTCCCTGTCGGCTTCCCGGCCTGATCTCCCCGCGAGCCGTCTGGAAGGCCAGAGGCCTAAAGCACCGTTCATCCGTCCCCCCCGTACCTGCCCAGCCCCTGCAGCTGGTCCATGGTGACCGTCAGATTGGTGACAGGAGACAGACCCCCGGCGGCAGGTGCGCCAAACAGCGCCTTCACGACCGGCTGCGGCGCGGGAGGGGGGCTGCAGGCGAAGAGCAGGCGGCGGCGGTGCGGGGGCTCCGGGCCCAGCTCCATGGCGGCGCCGGGCCTCCTGGGCTCCTGCTCCCTCTTCCTCCGCCTCCGCCGCGCCCGCCCCGCCCCGCTGGCACCGGCCTCGGCCGCGCGCCCTGTCGCGGGCGCCCGCGGGTCAAACACAAACACGACCCCGAGGTTCACGGGCGCGGCTGCCGCGGGCAAGCGGCGCGGACGGGTGGGTGTCCGGCCCCGGCAGGCGCCAGCCACATGCACGGGTGCTTCCCCTTCACCCCGCGCGGCCCGCGGGCGGGCGGGCGCCGGCAACCTGAAGATTAAATCCAAACAAACGCAGCGGGTCGACAAGGGAGAGCGGCGGGAGCCGCGAGGCAACGGCCTGGGCTGCCGCACTCCTGGCTTTTCTCTCACCCCTTTGCCCAGCCCGAGCCGCAGAGAAAGGGGCCAGCCTTCACCTCCCGGGCTGTCGCGCCGAGGTGGCCTTTCGCGGTAAATAGCTGCTCACTGGGGACCGCCGCTGCCCCGCCCCCCTTTCCTAGTTGGCGCCAAACGGAATCCACCAATCCGTAGGCAGCTTCTCCTCCTCGCACCGGAGTGGCAGCGAGGCTAGACCAATGAGAGGGGAAGAAGGCGGTAGCTCGCGGGACTCTGCGAGGGCACCCGCTCTTGGAAAGGGAGGGGCCTAGCGGAGACCTGAGCGGATCGGAAAGGGTAGGGGCTCAGAGGGCAATGAAAACTCCCAGCGGAGCCTGCGAGGCGCGCCGCTCTAAGCGGAAGGCCCCTCTTGGTCCGTTGCATGCTGGGAAGCGTAGTTCCCACCCCGCGCGGTAATCCTGTCACCTCCTACCCTCCTTGGAACTTACCTGACCCGCCCAGCCCTCACCCGACGCCCTGGGAGGATGTGGAGGCCACAGAAAGCCCTCCGGGCCGCTGGACGTCAGGCGTGGCCCAGCCTTGACTGGACCTATAGCTGTGCAGTGTTATGGACCCCCACTTTATAAAGAGGGAGGAAACTTTATGACCCCAGGACTGGTCTCTGCCTCCCAGCCCACCGCCTGGCCACACTTGATTTGAACCCTACTTACCGGCTGAGCTGGGGGCCTAACATTCTTTCCCCTTCTCCATTTTAGCCCTTACATATTTTCTTAGAATCCTTTTCTCCTCTTTCACCCTTTCTTATCCCACGGGGAGAGCCTAGATAGCAATGCCTTAAAAATGAAAATAGATAACGCTTACATAGTACTTACGTGCCCCACACTTCTAATTACTTTATATGTATTCATTTCATTCTTACAATAACTCTATAGAAAGGCATCATCCCCATTTTATAGGTGACTATATATATACACATATATAAAAGATTTATTTATGCATACAAGAGCTGGGGTGTAGGCCAGAGATTGGGGGGGATGGGGGGCAGTGAGACGATTCACCAGAGACAGAGTAGGGAGCAGAACAAGCAGACTGACAGAAATATACTGTTGAGGGGAGCAGCAGCGGAGTAGGAGAGGTCTGCTGTGTCATATGTGGGCTAGCTTCTTGGCCAGGGATCAAACTCAGGTCATCTCGGGGCTGCTCTATAACAATCTCAGTGGGTCTTAGTGGTGGTAGTGCTGAAACTTAATCCCTAGGCCACCAGGGAGGCCCTGTTGTTTTCGTTTTAAAGCTTGAAAAGTGTTACGGCTGATTTTTACTACGTTTGGGAGCCATCTTTTATTGTGAAATGGAAGCAAAACGAAAAGGGTAATTTAACAAGCATTTTCTCCATTTGCTTAGGAATACTCTCCAAAGTCCTAGTGCAGCACAAGGGGAAGAGAAAAGTCCTGCACTGTGAATTGGCACTTCTGAATTCTAGTCTGGTTTTGTTTGGGGGAAGTCCATTTTTGCTCACTCAGTCTCTACTAACCCCACCAGTTTGCCAGATTTAAACAGATAGGGTAAATGCTTTCCTGGAGATGTACCTGGAATGCCCTCCTTACCCCAATACCTGATTCACTCAGCTAACACCCTTTCCAGGATAGCTCTAATCTGAAACATCCTGACTGATGTATTTCCCTGTTATCTTCACATTCCAAGCACTGCATGTTTCAGAGAGTTTAAGAAGGGAGTCTGATCTATTATGATAGGTTAGAGAATACCTGAAGAAATGACTAGCAGGATAAATCTTTAGGAGCTAGGAGAAAGTGTTCTAGGCACCTGGACAGGACTTAAGCAAAACTTTGAGATTGGAAGGAGTCCCCATTGTGGGGCAGAGAATGAGTGGGAGCAAAGGAGATTGGGGAGGGGCCAGTGTATAGGCTGCAGGGACCAGTAGACCAAATTCTGAAATTTGGACTTTATCTCAAAGGCAATGGGACACAAGGAGTTTACATCTACATTTAAAAAAGATAACCCTTGCTGCAGAGTGGAAAACTGATAGAGCAACTATCAGCTGGTAGAAGTGGGGACACAAGTTCAGATGGGAATCCCAATAGTCCTACTCTAAGATAGTGGTACTTTGAACTAGGGAAACTGAGCGAGGGAGAAAATGATGCAGGGGGAAGAAGAAGATCTCAGTCTACCTGTGGGTAATGAGAGAGGTGGGTCACAACTGTGTCTATCAAACACCAGACTTCTGGCTTCTTCCTACCCCTCCTTGGTAGCAACAGGCTTGAATTTTTAATCTTCAATACTTATGGCAACATCCTACATAATTCTGTTTAAAGAAGGAATTCCCCTTATTAAAACAAAAACAATCCCATTGATTTTAAGACTAATTTTCTTATTTAATGTCTTCTAAATGCCCATTCTTTCACCCAACTGTAAAGACTTGGATTTATTCTGTATGGTTACTTGAGGTGGCATGAGCCTCCCTGGAGGCTGCCAGGTTTCAGGATAATACTGTTATAGGACAGGGAGAGGGGCAATGGGGCTGACTAACCACGGATGGCTATGTCCTAAATCACGTTGGACGCCAAATCTGTTATAGGACAGGGAGAGGGGCACCCCAGACCCCCACAAACCTGCCTATTTTAAATGGGTTCTGCCATCCGCCGCATCAACACAAAACATATGACGCTTTAATGGGAAGGAACTTTAATAAAAACTAGGAAACAATACAGGTAAGGCAAAGAGTTTAGTTTCTAAATGAAGCACCCAAAGTTACCCATCCCCTCGTGGGTAAAACTCCATCCATATGGGGTCGGCCCAGAGCAAGGCCCCAAAGCCTGCCACAAGTCTAAAGCATCTTCCTGTGGGGACCCACAGAAAAGGGTCAGAAACAACCGGACAAGCCCGGAAGGAAAAGAGCAAAATCAACATCCAGATAAAAGCTGCCATTGTCACCTCCCCACGGGTCTCACCCACATCTGTGTCACCCCGTCCACAACCCAAAAGACAAGCGCAGTTTCTTCACATGTCTCTAGGCTCCATGTGCCTCCTCCAGGTCTCCTTGCCCCATCCTGCTTCCTTCCTCAGTCTCTTCTGCAGCTTCTTCTCTTGCTGCTCAGCTCCACCCTCCCTTGGGTGGGGCAGGGAACCTCCCCCTTTCCTGGGGACCACCCTGTTGCAATACTAAGAAGGAAAGTCAGAAGTAAAAGCATTCTAAGATGGAATGAGTAGTCCAGGAGGCTGTATGACCTGTGTCCTAGATGTTGAAGTGAGGGGAGTATTTAGAATTGGGGGTTCCCCAATTCTAACTCCTTATCACAATCATCTGGGAAGTGCTGACTTTATTTAAATATTAAGTAATCGGGGCTCCCCAGTGGCGCAGTGGGTTGAGCACAGCCCTATGAAGCTGTCCGCAGCCTCTGAAGCACGGGTTTGATTCCCACCCAGCCAGGGAGATTCCCACATGGGAATCTGTAGGATTAGGGAGCAGCGCCCGCTGCTCCCCTCAGCAGTGTATTTCAGTCGTCTGCCTGTTCTGTTCCCCGCTCTGTCTCTGGTGAATCTTCTTACCCTCCCACGCCTCTGGCCTGTACCCCAGCTCTTATATAAAAATAAATAAATTAAAAAAATATTAAGTAATCAATTTATGTGGTACAAATTCAAATGATACCCAAAATGATCCAGGTAAATCCTCCCATTCCTGTCCCCAAATACTCTGTTTTCCTCCCTGAAAATGAAGTTCTGGGAGCAGTTTTTTGTTGGGTTGCTCAGTATTTGTGTTTATGCTAACATGTAATATCCTAACATACCTTTTTTTAAAAATATATTTAGAGATCATTCATATTAGCAGGTAGAGTTCTCTTTTTTGGGGGATGGCTATCAGTTTCAGGAGTTTTTTTTTTTTTTTAAAAAAACAGGTCCTCTTGTCTCTCCCTTAGATATATGTTTTTAAAGATTTATTTATTTATGCATGCAAGAACTAGGGTGTAGGCCAGAGGTACAGGTGGGGAGAGGATTCACCAGAGACAGAGTGGGGAGCAAAACAGGCAAGATCTACTGAAATACACTACTGAGGAGAGCAGCAGGCAAGACAGGAGAGGTCTGCTGCATCATGTGGGTTAGTTCCCTGGCTGGAGAGCTAACCCATGTCACAGTGGCTGGAGATAGCTTGGTAGTGCTGAGACTTTAACTCCTGTGCCACTAGGGAGGCCCTCCCTTAAATATTTTTATTTCATAGCCCTGGTTTGGGATACAGGATCCTGGAATCTGGAATCTATGTATAGTCACAAAGCTCTCTGAATTATTCTGAAACAGGTCAGCTTTGGGGCCATTGAAGACTAGAGCACACACATTATTCTAATACACAATTTGTAATTGTGCTGGGTAACAAACTTTGTGGATGGTATTCTGAGCACCGGCTAAGTCTTATCTCATGACTAAATGTTTGCCCTGGGATGGCAAACTTTTCCAGCTGAAGTACCACCATCCTTTTTCACTGGTGCTTCTAGAACAGTTTTACCCAGCCCCTCCCCCAATACGTCTCCAGCTTCCTCCCTAATCCTACAGCATTCCCAAATTCCTATCTTCAACCAGAATCTCTCAAAAATTCCAGCCTTTCATCAGAATCCACCTAGAAGGCCACTGGCAACTCAAACTCTTGCCTCACAGCTACTTCTCTCCTACCTGCTCCCTCCCTAATTCCTCCTCAAAAAATGGTATTTCCTTGTATCCCTTCTCCCTCCCTATGCTGCCCAGGTCTAATTGGACACCCAAGTCCAGATCTATGCAAATAGGACCTCCTCCCTTTCTCCGTTTAACCCTTCCCCTCCTCTTCCCCCCTCCTCCCCCTCATTGCTTAAAGAAAGAACTTCCACACATTTTGCATCCATGACCCAGAACACACTTATCAAAAAGTTTTCAATATAACTTGTACTCATACTGCATATAATAGTCTATTTTCATTTTATTTTATGTCACTAAAAATCCTGCCCATGGACTTCTAAAATTAATGTTATGAAAGTGTGCACCTACAGTTGAGAAGCAATGGCTGACAGTCTATAGCCCCAAAACTCTGGTCATCACAAGATTCTTTATTGTAAGGGAACCTCCTCTTGGGCTTTACCTCCTTTTCCTTCACAAGCACTTCTATACCAGCTGTGACCCAGGCTTATTTTATGTTTTTTTTTTGTTGTTGTTGTTGTTGTTGTTTAAAGATTTATTTATTTATCCATAGAAGAACTGGTGTGTAGCCAGAGGACCAGGGGGGTTAGAGGATTCGACAGAGACAGACTGGGGAGAAGAACAGGCGGATCTACTAAAATACACTGCTAAGGAGAGCAGCCAGTCAGATAGTGCTTCTGTGGTCTAGCACAGGTCTGCTGTGTTTCTGTGGGCTAGCTCCCTGGTCAGGATTGTATTCAGGCTTCAGAGGTGACTGCACTGAGATTTAACCCTTAGACCATCAGGGAGAGCCAACCTTAGGCTTTTTAGGTGTCTCTGCCATCATAGTTCCCAGCGTTTATAGTGCCCTCCCCAGCCTAGACAACTGTTTTAAATATTTCCCCAAGTTAAATCTCTGAAAAACTTCTTCCCTTTCCAGTTTTGTATGCTCGAATCCTTGGCTCAACTTTATTTTTGTATTCATATATAAATAAACATTTGTTATATTCAGTGCTTTCTTGGACAAATCCAACCCATAAAATAAAATGCCACAATCACACCCTCAGGGGGTACGCATCTGCTGTGTGCTTAAATGTAATCTCACAGAAAGATCCTTAGAATAATGGAACCATCACCATGATAATGGCTGCTATTTGTGGATGGTTGGTGGGAACTAGAGGAGGAGCTGAAATGGGTGAGTTTGGAGGAGGGGGAACTTCCCAAATGAGATTAAATTTGCTGAAGCTTGAAGGTGTTTTTTTTTTTTAAAAGCTTTATTTATTTATGCATACAAGAGCTGGTGTACAGGCTAGAGGTGTAGGGGGTGAGAGGATTCACCAGAGACAGAATGGGGAACAGAACAGGCAGACTGACTGAAATACACTGCTGAGGGGAGCAGTGGGCAAGACAGGGAGTCTGGTGCCCCATGTGGGTAGCTCCCGGGCCCCGTTGGAGACTGAACTCACGCTGCAGAGGCTGCAGATAGCTTCACAGTGCTGTGCTTAACCCCTTGCACCATCCAGTGAGGCCCTTGAAGGTGTTTTCTGAGAGGAAAGAGCCCTTAGTAGGTAAAGTTGAGGATGTGACACCTGAGGGTCCTTGATATCTCTCCAGAAAAGAATTTCACAAAGCACTAAAATGAAGGCAGCAACCAAATTAATTAGGACACAACAGGACAGAACACTGTTAGAGGCAGGGGGCAGTCTCAGAAAAGCAGGAGTTTTTAAAGTTTTTTTCCTTTCTGAGTAGGGAGGGTTTCCCTCTTAATCATGTGTACCTTGCTCCCATTACTCCCTCCAATTCCGGATTAATTGAAACTGATGGAGAATAAGAATAGAAGAACTGGAAAGGAGATATGAGGTCAAGAACCTAACTCACATAAGGAAGTAGGGATAGAAGGGATTAGCCTAATCCATTAACCCAATTATAGAAACCAAGGCCTTTAGGCATCAACGCCCAGATCAGGAGGTGCAACACCCAGAAACTATCAGACTGCTATAGGGAGTTTCAGGGGCACAAACCATCCACCCACAAAGATGAGCCCCTCCCTGAAGATGATAAAACCTAATGCTGCCCCCACAATGGGGCAGCACTCCGTCTGCCCACCTGTGACTATACCAACTCTTTCTCTCTGCAGGGCAGCAGCCTTCCTTCCTGCCGGTCACCTGTACCATGCAGGGATCTCTCTTCACTGACCTCCCTCAGCAGAGACCACTCTCCTCAAGGCCACCCGCCTGCCACTAGGCAGGCCTCTCTTAGCAAACCTGTCCCTTTTGGGCCAGCTCTTCCTGCCCGCTTGTGTCTATGCAAGTGACTTTTACTGTCCTATTCCTTTTTTAATAAACCTGCTCTTTATAACTACCTGTCTGTCTGGTGGAGAAACTCGCCGCATGCCACCAAAACGGAAGCTCTGGTGAAACCTTTCCCAGAATGAGTCCAAGGACCCAGCACTCCAAAAAACTTCATCAGTTAGGGTAGTGGTTATCTTGTTGGGAGAGGTCACATTATTTCTTGAATTGGAGGCTAGTTACATCAATATGTTCACTTTGTAGAAATTCATTGAGCTTCACATTCAAGATTTGTTTGTTTTTTTGTATGAATGGCATCTTTCAATAAATTTAATTTGATTACTGGAACCCAAAAAAATGGAGGCCTCTCCAGTGGCTGGGCCCAGGTCCCAAAGGTAAACCTAAGTCAGCTCACACTTACTGGCAATGCCTCACTGTCAAGGAAATCTTTTTTTTTTTTTTAAGATTTATTTATTTATTTATGCAAGCACTGGGTACAGTCAGAAGCGCGGGAGGGTGAGCGAATTCACCAGAGCCAGAGCGGGGAGCAGAGCAGGCAGAAAGACCGAAGTACACTGCTGAGGGGAGCAGCGGGTGGCAGGAGAGGTCTGCGCGCCATGTGGGACCCTCGCCAGCGGCTGGGGATTGAACCGGCGCTGCAGATGCTGCGGGCAGCTTCGCAGCCCAGCTCTCAACCACTGCACCACCAGGGAAGGCCCTGTGAAGGAAATCTTACCAATCACAATCCTCCAGCTTGGCGTTAGCTAGGTCAAGCTCTACCTTACCCTAGAAAATGGACCTGCAGCTCTATAAGGAAATCCCTGACCTCCTAGCCAACTGTACCCTGTGTTTTGCTTTGTTCTTCTAATGCTCAAGAAAACCCCTTACTCTTCCGTCAGGAACAGTGCTCCACTACTGTGTGAGACACTATCCCGATCCAGGGATTATTTTCTCTTGACTGAAAAACACCTTTTGTTATTAATTATTGTAGTTTTGTCATTTGACAATAAAATTCAATAAAATGTTTGTTATTAATAATAAAACAACTTTCTGCCCGTGATCCCACTTTCTCCATCTCCACACTCCTTTCCTTAAGATGGTTCTAATTTCTCTTCTCCCATTTTCTCTTGAGCCCACTCCAATCAAGACATTTCCCTTCTCAACTTCATGGAAAAGATTTTTATCAAGTTCTTCAGGCACCTTCATTTAGCTAAACCCAATGGCTAATCGGCACACCTTGCTTTACTCTGCACAGCAGCATTCCTTTCAGAAACACTTGCTTTACTTGGCTTTTAGGGCAACACTGACAGATTTTCCTCCCAGTTTCAAAATAAGAAAAAAAAAAAGAAAAAAAAAAAGAAAAAAAAAAAAAAAAAAAAAAAAGAAAGATGCTACAAAGAGGCCATTGTGGTGCGAGCAGTCCCTCAAGCCCCTTCAAGAATGGGAACACCATCAAGATAGAGAACAGCCTTGGGCAACCTGGATAAGCTGGGAGCTCCTGCAGGGCATCTTGCCTGTTCCCAACAGCAGCATCAAGACTGGCTTACAGAGATAAGGGGAAATATTTCCGGCCATGAATTAAGCAAAGAATTTGAAAGTTATCCTGAAGGCAGTGGATTTAGAAAGGTGCTCTGAGAAGTCACCATCTGTTCCCCAACCAAGGTGGATTGGACCTATAGCTTGGGGTGGCAAGGCGGGTATTACAGCCCCTTTTTCTTTTGAAAAGGTTGAGAACTTTTTCTTCAATTCTTCCTCCTTGTGGGCATTGGGAAAGGCCACCAGAGGGCATTCGTTTCTCCTGAGAAGAATATTCTTGGGAAAAGAAGGAGCATTGTGGGCAGAAAGGCAGCTGTAATTACAATGACGGGGCTGGAAGCTGGACACACGTGTGAGAAACCCAACACGCCCCAATTGCTATGAATATATTTCCAGTCTTTTGTAGTGTGGGACATGATCAGCACCAGGAGGCCCAAAACTGTGCTATTAGTCTCAGCAGGACCTTTATCTTAGGGCCTCTTCACTCAGTTTTATACCCTTAAGGAGATGGGAGGAATGACCCCCTGATCAGTCTACCACACAGAGACTTTGGAAAGAGAACAAAGCCACAAGTGTACATGCTTGTTGGAAATTAAAATAAAATGGATTGGAGAAAATTTAGGGATTATTGATCTTGCTGTTCCCCCACCCCACACTTACCCTCCTGTACGCTACTACAGGGCAACACTTACCCTCCTGTACGCTACTACAGGGGAGTGTCTAGTGCTGGATATTCTGGGAGAGGTGATTCCCCAAAAGATAGAGGTAATAGGACTTAGGTCAGGGGCAGCAGTTAAAAAGTGATGCTGACCAGGTCGGAAACGGAGCAGGTCAAAACTCCCGTGCTGATCAGTAGTGGGATCGCGCCTGTGAATAGCCACTGCACTCCAGCCTGGGCAACATAGCGAGACCCCATCTCAAAAAAAAAAAAAAAAAAAGTGATGCTGAGACAACAGGGAGCCACAGAAGGTTCTGGAGCGGGGGGAGAACTTCCTGCCAAAGGACTGAGTTTCCTTATGAGATTTCTTGGGACCCTCCTACTAGACATCAGAGGGCGTGTGTTGCAGCTGAGCCCTCCTTACAGTTTGCACCTGGATGCTGTGCCCCATATGGTATGTACTCAGAGAAGAGGAAACATTTTGCGCTGAGGCTAGAAGGGGCTGGAGGCTAGCAAGCCAAACCTGTGGTATCATTGCCTTATTCCAACCTTTCTCAATTCCTGGGTCCCTGGGAGATGAAATTCTTCCTGGGGCTCCATCCTGTCTGGGTTGAGCAGGTCTCTTGCACCATCCTACTGTTAGTTGGTTGACAAATGCCCACATTAGGTAAGGTGCTATTTGGCGGGAGGTCCAGAACCTGTCCCCTTCTAGCTCTGAGATATGACTGCCCTAGAGGGACTTAGGATTAGATCCATTCCAATTCATTAAACCTAAAATCCAGACTCCAATGCATACCCCAGGCCTTCTGGGATGTTAATGTGTCCTGCAGGGAGAAAGGGGACAAATTTGAGGAAATTGGGTGAAACAGTTTCCTTTTCTCTCTCTCTTTTTTAAAGATCTATTTATTTATTCATACAAGAACTGGGGTGTAGGCCAGAGGTACGGGGACACCAATGACAGAGGGGGAAGCATAACAGGCAGTTTTACTGAAATACACTACTAAGGGGAACAGTGGGCAAGACAGGAGAGGTCTGCTGAGCCAAATGTGGCTTAGTTCCCTGGCCAGGGATAGAACTCAGGTTGTAGCAGCGATAGTGCTGAGACTTAACCCCTAGGCCACCAGGGAGGCCCCTCTGCAGGACTCTTTAGGACCTTTAATAACATCATGGGTATCATGAAGCTCCAAGAAACAACAAGGAGGTTTTACACATATATTTAAATAAGAATCCCTTTTCATAGAGAATCTTGTGTGGCCATAATGCCATGCACCACACTCTGGGAAATACCCACTTAATTTAATGCAGCCCCAGATTCATTTTATTTATTTATTTTTTATAGAGGCATGGTTTATTTATTTGTTTGTTTGTTTGTTTATACATGCACTGGGTACAGTCAGAAGCACAGGAGGGTGAGAGAATTCACCAGAGCCAGAGCGGGGAGCAGAGCAGGCAGAAGAACCGAAGTACACTGCTGAGGGGAGCAGTGGGCGGCAGGAGAGGTCTGCGCGCCATGTGGGACCCTCCTCCAGTGGCCGGGGAGCAGCTGGGGATCGAACCGGCACCGCAGAGGCCACGGGCAGCTTCGCAACCCAGCGCTCAACCGCTGCGCCACCGGGGAGGCCCCCCAGATTCATTTTAAATGTGAGGTACCAGAAATACAGACAAGGAAAGGGGTTTGCTTTATATGAAAAATTTGGAATAGGAAAATCTGTAGAGACAGATAGTGGATTAGTTCCTGCCTAGGGCTGGCGAGTAGGGCTTGAGTGGAAATGGGGAATGACTCCCAAGAGGGGATTTCTTTTGGGAGTAATAAAAATATTCTAGAATTGACTGTGGGGATGGCTACACAACTCTGAATACATTAAAAATCACTGAATTGTATACTTTTGATAGGTGAATTCTGTGCTGTGTGAATTGTATCTCAGTAAAGCTACTACAATAAAAAAAAGAGTCCATCTGGGAGCCCACAAATGCTTCCCAACTCCTACAGCCACTAGTGATGGCTGAGAGTTAGGTACACCCTGCCCGGCCAGCATGAGATGGGGGAAACCCCAGTTACTGGCCTTTTTTTTTAAAAGTTTTTTTTTATAAAGATTTTATTTATTTATACAAGAACAGGGGTACAGGTCAGAGGCGCGGGAGGGTGAGAGAATTCACCAGAGACAGAGCGGGGAGCAGAACAGGCAGATGGACGGAAGACACTGCTGAGGGGAGCAGCGGGAGAGGCAGGAGACCAGCCAGGAATCGAACCCGTGCTGCAGAGACTGTGGACAGCTTCACAGCGAGGTGCTCAACCCTGTTGCACCACTGGGGAGGTCCCTGGCCTTTCTGACTTCAGTCACCTTGCTCTGGGATTCCCAGTCGAGGGCTGCAGGGGAAGGCTGAAGGCAGGAAGCTAGTTAGGAGAGGAGAATGGACAGAACCTGGGCCCTCAGTATGCCCCTGAATATGCATCAGGGTCCTCCATCCCAGTCCAGCAGGGGTTTCTGTTCCCAATTTTTGTTGGGGTTTCTGTTCCCAATTTTTATACAAAAAACTGAGAATCAGGGAGGGAAGGCAACTTGCCAGAAGTGCAAGCACAAGCCTCGATTTGCAGCTTTGCAGAGCTGGATGTCCACCTGGTTCCAGTGCAGGAGGTGGGCTGTCCCCTTGGGTAGTTTGTGTTCACATGCTGTGTGTCAGGCATCGCTCTCGAGCTCATTGCCACTATAGTCCTCCCAGGTTATAGTTCTGGGCCCACTGTACAGTGGAGTGTGGTGTAGGGATGCTAAGTAACATGCTCAGGAGCAGAAACTAATCAGCGAGCAAGTTGGGCTGTTTTATAGATTGCTTCCCTCCTCTCCCAGAGGCGTGGGGGTCACATAGGCATGAATTTACTTCTCCAGTATGGTTGGAGAGATTTCTGCAGTAGTTGGACTTGGAAGCCTCCCTCAAACCCCAGGTCTATGACTGGAGATTCAGATAAATAAAATATTTATCTTACGCTTGCCCTTGAAGTTCTCCTTTTAGGGCCTTGTTTATTTTAAATTGATTCAAAATGCAGAATCCAGGCCTCCCCGGTGGCGCAGCGGTTGAGCGCTGGGTTGCGAAGTTGCCCACAGCCTCTGCGGCACCAGCACCGGCTTGATCCCCGGCTGCTCCCCAGCCACCCGGAGGAGGGTCCCACATGGCGCGCAGACCTCTCCTGCTGCCCGCTGCTCCCTCTGAGGGCTCCCCGCTCTGGCTCTGGTGAATTCTCTCACTCTCCTGCTCTTTTGACTGTACCCAGTGCTTGTATAAATGAATAAATAAATCTTAAAAAAAAAATTAAAAAAAAAACAAAAAACAAAACGCAGACTCCAACAGTTCTTGGAAACCATCTTGTATAAAATTCTTATTTTAAAGGATTCTGACTTCCTGAGGGATGGCAACTCATGGCCCAATTTCATTACCTTCTGGGCAACTTGTTTACTTCTGAAGTTTTAACACAAAAGCTCACATTTAATTTTTTTTTTTTTAAGAGGCATGTTTTATTTATTTATTTGTTTGTTTGTTTGCTTTGTTTACACATGCACTGGGTACAGTCAGAAGCGCGGGAGGGTGAGAGAATTCACCAGAGCCAGAGTGGGGAGCAGAACAGGCAGAAGGACCGAAGTACACTGCTGAGGGGAGCAGCGGGCGGCAGGAGAGGTCTGCGCGCCATGCGGGACCCTCCTCCGGTGGCCGGGGAGCAGCCGGGGGATCGAACCGGCACTGCAGAGGCTGCGGGCAGCTTCGCAACCCAGCGCTCAACCGCTGCGCCACCGGGGAGGCCCCAAAAGCTCACATTTATACAACACTGACATATACTCAGAATCTACCATACTGCATTTGACCTACACAAGAATTCTATAAATAGGACATTTGTTATCATCCTTGTTTTTCACACAAGATGAAGAAACTGAGGCACAGAGTGGATACACAAATACCAAGGAACTCACAGTTGATCATGGCAGGTCCAAGCCTGCAACCCAGGCATCCAGGTGTGGGAACCTAAGTTCTGTGACTGTCAAGGCCTGAGCTTCTTGGCAAGCTGGCCAGGGAGTTGCCCATAGAGACAGAGGCTAGGACAGCTATAGTACCCCCTGAGAGCATGAACAAACAAGCACAGCTGACCATACTGATGAAGATCACCTTGGGGGCAAGTAGGCCTGAGGGGCTGGACACTGATCAGGGTAGCCACTGGCTCTTCAGGATCCAGAACTTCAGACAGGAAATTGGAGAAGGAATGGAAAGAGGAGTTAAAGTGGATCTTGTTGCAGGTGAGGGAAGGGTTCTGGAGTGGAGAAGGAGCCCCCGAGCATCTGCTGACACATGGAAGGCCTCCCAGAGCCCTCAGTAACCCTAGTGACTCAGCTCTCAACTACATTGTGACAGGAGCTAGAGTCAGATCTCTAGACCTGATGTGAAAAAGCTTCACTTTTTTTTCTTCCTGATCATGGACTCTGTAGGACCTCCTGATCACCTGTTAATGGGATGACAAATTAAAAAAAGGCAAGTTGGTGAGAGGCATCTCCTCCTTCTCCAGGGGAGGGGCGGCCATGGGTTTTTAGGTTATGAGTCAGCCTTCCTCCTCACAGGGTGGACACCCATCTGCACATACCTGGCCCTGGATGGGGCTTAATTCTGGAAGCTAGGAAGCCTGCACCCTGTGCTCTAGCCCAGAGAGGGACAGCAAGCCCCCCTGGACCCAACTTCTGATGTGCATCAGAGGATCTGTGTAAGCCACTTGGGTTCTGGCTGATCTCAAGGGACAGAAGTTTGCACTGTTGGCTCAGGTAGACTGTCTCTTTCTGCCAGTGGGGAAGGGGCTCTGTGTGTGCTGGGTCTGATCTAGAGGAATAGAGGGCTGGATGGACTAAGGACTGACATTGACACCCACTTTTCTCCCAGTTTGACTCCTCGAGGACACTGAAAACAACCAAGAAGGGAGGGAGCCAGGAGAGCCCCAAGGGGTCTGATGTCCTAGGGTGACCCTCCTCCCAGCTGCTATACAGGACCCTGATGTGCAAGCCCTGCTTGACCAAGAGGCCACTGGGGAAATACTTGGGCTGTGAAACCAGGTTGCACAGAAACCCATTTCTTCTTCCTTCTCCCATGGCTGATGTGCAACCAGCAGCATTCTTTCAGGCTGCCACTTTCTCAGGTGCCCTAGCAAGAGTCCCACAGGCCTACCAAGACCAAGAGCAATCCCAGGTCTCCCAGCCACATGGTATTTCCACAGGAGAACTGGACTAGAATTTACCTCATGGCCTCTGGACCCTTCTATCAGTTTGCCCATCAGCTACCTCTGCTGTGTTCTCTCCACCTCCCATCGTGGTGTCTCAACCAGAGCATTAGACAGGGAGTCACTTAAGGTTGAATCAGAGGAGACTTCCTGGAGATAGTGGTACCAAAAGGAGGGAGTTGTGTCTGGTTAGCAGTCAGAGATGCCCTCTGAGGTGGAAAGGTGGAAAGGCATGCCAAGCAAAAATCAGGTGCAGAGATGGGAGAAAGAAGCAGAGGCTTGGAGGGGCTTAAGTGATTGAGGTGTATCTGGCAGCCTGAACTCTGGAAGCGGGGGAGGGTGCAGGGCTGTGGGTGAGGGAAATGAAGTCCATCCAGACTCTGGGCCCTGAGTCCAGGCCAGGGGATGTGCAAGCTCCTGAAGGGAGAGGGATGAAATGGCCAAATCAGTGGTTTGAATGATCCCCTGGACAATGGGGGAGAGGGTGGACTATGATCTGGGAATAGCCTGGAACCTAGAGAAGGTGGAAGCTGGGGGCTGTGGGGGTACTTCAGAAGAGAGAAAGTGGTGGGAGGAATCAGCAGGGGCAGTGGCAGGAGGTGAGAGGGCAACTTGCTCAGGAAGAAAAGGGATGGCCTTCAGTCATGGCTCATGAAGCAGCATCCAGCTGCTTAACATGGGGCTCAGTGGAGGCAACTAGGAGTTATCATGGAAGTCTTAAACTTTGAGACAGACTAAGTAGTGTTTGCCCATGATACCCAGTGTCTTAAGAGGGGATGTGAGGACTGCCAAGACAAACAGTCCAGGATGCAACTCTGCAAGGGACCCCTATTAAGAGAGGGTCCCTGGAGGAGACTGAGAAGTCTCCATTCAGGTAGGAGGGAGACCAGGAAAGCAACAGAGGGCAGCTTAGGAAGAGAGAGGGGGTACCAGCCCCTGTGTAGAGACAGGCTCGAAAGAGGTCACTGGATCGAGTGATGGTTAGCCAGCCTGAGGAGGGGCAAGGACAATAGGCTTGTGGGGACTGGTGACATTTTTATTTTCATTTATTTTTTAAAGATTTATTTTTATTTATTTATGCATACAAGAACTGGGGTGTAGGCCAGAGGTGCCGGGGGGAAGATGAGATAGTGGGGAGCAGACAGTGGGGAGCAGAACAGGCACATCTACTGAAATACACTGCTGAGGGGAGCAGTGGGCAAGACAGGAGAGTCTGATGCGCCATGTGGGTCACCTCCCTGGCCGGGATCAAACTCATGCACGCTGCAGTGGCTGGCCATAGCTTGATAGCACTGAGACTTAACCCCTGCACCACCAGGGAGGCACTGCTGACATTTTTAGACTGAGAAAGGTCATGGAGAAAAATCCAGTTCAAGGGACTGATAGAGTTGAGGCCCTGAACTTGACTGAGGCCTGGGTCCAGAGAACAGGATGGTATGGGCTTGAAAGTCTTCCGTGGGACTGGCCAGATAGGTGAGTCTCTAGATAAGGGTGGTGGTGGTTACTGTTATTTATTCATTAAACTTCAGTTGAATACCTACTGGGTGCCAGGCAGTACCTGTACTGAAAACTTAGAAATGTATACAACATTACTTTGTTTCCTGAGGTCGCAGTGGGAGAAGGATGTAGGATAGTCATCGGCTTTTTCTTTTCTTTTTTTTTTTTTTTTTTTGTAAGATTTATTTATTTATTTATACAAGCACTGGGTACAGTCAGAGACACGGGAGGGTGAGAGAATTCACCAGAGCCAGAGCGGGGAGCAGAGCAGGCAGAAGGATGGAAGTACACTGCTGAGGGGAGCAGCGGGCGGCAGGAGAGGTCTGCGCGCCATGTGGGACCCTCGCCTGGCAGGCGGGGATTGAAGTGGCGCTGCAGAGGCTGCGGGCAGCTTCGCAACCCAGCGCTCAACCGCTGTGCCACCGGGGAGGCCCACCTCTCCTTTTCTTCTGGAAGGCTCAACTTTGTTTATTTATGCTCAACCCTTTTGAACAACTGAGCCTCTGAGTATTGTGGGGCCTCAGGCCAAGACCTCGTTGGGGAGATGGAGAAACCATTTCTTCACCTTGTACATTAGCAGACCTTGTCCACTGTCCTGCAAGCTCCATGAGGCAATAGTGGGATTGAGGTAACCCCCGCCCATACCCTGGCAGGAGGCCAGTGGTGGGGTAGGTCAGGAAGGCTCCTGGTTGGGCCTTTGCATCAGGCTCGGGATGGGCATAAAGGAGGGCCCTACAGGCTGGAGGGAGGCAGACTCAGGGACCATGGAGACCCAGAGGGATAGCCCTTCCTTGGGGTGGTGGTCACTGGTGTTATTGCTGCTGGGCCTGTTAGTACCCCCGGCCACCACCCAGGACTTGGGCTACCAGGAGGCAGTGCTCCGTGCTGTGGAGGGCCTCAACCAGAGGTCCCCAGGTGCCAATCTCTACCGCCTCCTGGAGCTGGACCAGGAGCCCAAGGGAGTGAGTTTGGGGGTATCTTCTCTCTTGGTAGGGGGCAGGGAGAGAGATCTGAGAAAGCAAGAATGAACATGAGCCTGGTCTATTTCCTCTATTGAGCAGGATGACGACCCAAACAACCCAAAGCCTGTGAGCTTCCTGGTGAAGGAGACTGTGTGCCCCTGGACGATGCAGCAATCACCGGAGCAGTGTGACTTTAAGGAGCAGGGGGTGAGGATGGGGGTCTAGGGGCTAGGGGTATTGGGGGATGCCTCCTAAGGAGCTGAACAACAGGCTGGTAGGGGACATCTGCAACCACTGGGATGATGCTGGGAGTTATGGTATATGCATTTGACCTCAAGTCTCTCCTTAGCTGGTGAAACAGTGTGTGGGGACAGTGTCCTTGGACCAGATCGGGGGCTCCTTTGACATCACCTGTGATGAGGTGAGTGTCCCTTCTGGGTTGCAGAGGCTGATGGGGTGGTGGTACACAGAGCATCCTTGGGTCAATTAACCGCTGCCCTATCTAGGAAAGAGCCCCTGGCCTGAGCCCCAGGTGTCCAGGAGTGGCTTTGGAGTATTTCTCAAAGTGCAGTCCTTACCTGGGAACTTGTTAGAAATACACATACTCGGGCCACTCAGACCTACTGAATCAGACTCTGGAATGGGGTACAGAAGTTCGTTTTTTAACAAGCCCTCCAAGGAGTTCTGTCTCCTGATGAATTCTGAGAGTCATTTACTTAGAATCAGGAGCTTTTTGGCCCATGGATCCTCGTTGTGTGCCTGGAATTGGCTGTGTGACCCTGAGCAACCCCTTGCCATTTCTGTACCTCCCTCATCTGTTTCTGTGCATGGGGATTCAGCCACATGCTCCAAAGCTCATAGCCAGAGGGTGAAATGCGGCCCCAAGTTTTCTGGAGCGAACCTGGGAAAGCGAGGAAGAGGATGTTTAGGTTGGGAGGGGTCTTGCCTGGCCCTGGGTCCAGCCCTCACAAGGAATCTGTTTCTTCCTGGTGCACAGCCCCGGAGTGTCAAGCTATTTGGAAAAGTGGGTAATCTCCTCCAGAAAGGTTGGCAGAAGATTAAGAACATTGGACGGAGGATCAAGGATTTTTTCCGAAACATTAGGCCCATGCAAGAGGCCTAAGGTCTGTTTTGCCCTGGCTCAGACTTCTGAAATCTGAAAAATAAATTCTTGTGAAAGCAACTTCCTCCAGGTTTCACTTTCAGTGGACTTGTTCTCATTTACCACCACTATCCTTAACTCTGAGAAGCTCTGTGTGTGTGTGTGTGTGTGTGTGTGTGTAAAAGAGATGGGAGGAGCTGCTACTCCATTTAGGAGGGTCTGGGATGAGGACTAAAAGGTCGAGGCCAGCGTCTCCATTCCTAGGGTTCCTCTCCAGGCCCTTCACACACCTCCTGCTGTCCTCACTGAACACCCAGTGAGGACTTAAGGAGATCTACTCTGTGGGCAGTACGGATGGGGATGCTGTGGATTTGCTGCTGCCCATATGGAGGTGACAGTGGGCGAGGGACAGGCATTTTTTGAATACTCACAGAGACTGTCCCTCCCAGGATTGGCCTGCTAGCACAGTGCCCATATAGTTCTAATTTCCCTTGAAAAGGTTAACTTTGGCTAAAGCTACAGCTCCTGGTTTTTCCTCTGGCATTGAGACACATCAGTGTTTTTTCAAGCTATTGCCACTGTGGCCTGAGTTTGATCTCTGGTCAAGGAGCTAACCCACATGGCACAGCAGACCTCTCCTGTCTTGCCCACTGCTTCCCTCAGCAGTGTATTTCAGTCGATCCCACTCTGTCTCTGGTGAATCCTCTCACCTCCCCGCACCTCTGGCCTATACTCCAGTTCTTGTATGCATAAGATGCGTGGGAGGGTGAGAGGATTCACCAGAGACAGAGCAGGGAACAGAATAGGCAGAATGATGAAATACACTGCTGAGGGGAGCAGCGGGCGCGACAGGAGAGGTCTGCTGTGCCATGTGGGACCCTTGCTGGCTGGCGGGGATCAAACCGGCGTCGCAGAGGCTGCGGACAGCCTCACAGCACTGTGCTCAACCACCTGTGCCACCGGGGGGAGGAGGGGGCAATTTTTTTTTTAAAGATTTTTTTTTTAATTTATTTTTATACAAGAGCTGGGGTACTGGCCAGAGGTGTGGGAGGGTGAGAGGATTCACCAGAGACAGAGCAGGGAGCAGAACAGGCAGACGACCGAAATACACTGCTGAGGGGAGCAGTGTGACAGGAGAGGTCTGCCGCACCATGTGGGACTCTCGTCAACTGGCGGGTATCGAACCGGCACTGCAGAGGCTGTGGACAGCTCCACAGCATGGTGCTCAACCCGCTGCGCCACCAGGGAGACCCAATAAATAAATTTAAAAAAATAAATAAAACAAGGTGTTTCAGACATTATCCATGACCTGCCCACTGGCCATTCTATTCGGAAGCTGACCAGCAGCGTCTGAGGTTCTTTGTTCCAGGGCAGACAGGAGATACTAGGAAATTTGAACCTCAGGAGCAGCCACATCCTATGATTCCTGAGAGTTGGTGGAAAACCATGTCTTCCTGTTCACCCCTTGGACTTTCAGGTGTGTCACATATCTCCCAGAAGTCCCCATTTGAATCATGCCACTGTTGCCCATATTGGTAGGTTGGAGATGAGGGAAGGGAAGAGACCACAAGTTCAGTTTTGAATACACTGGTTCTGAAGTGGCAGCAGGATGTTGGTCCCTGGGCAGGACCTGGGGAGAAGAGCTACTGTAGTGTTCACTGTCAATATTCTGCTCAGCTCCCTTTCCCTGGGCTGCAGCCATCGCACCCACAAGCTGTTTAGAATGTCTGAGTAGTGGTTAATGGCTCTTGTAGCTGCCCCCTTCATAGCTTCCTTTACAGTCTCCCCACAAATGCCTGCGGAGGTGGGGAGAAGGGTGTTGCCCTTTGCTAGCAGTCTGTACCCGGCGCTGATTTGATGAGGGGATATAAAAGCCCCAGTTGCTTGCCTCAAGTTGGGACTAAAGGAGTGGTGTAATTTGGATTCTGGGGCTTTTGGTGGGGTCGGGCTGAAGCTGGTCTCAAGATAGACTACAACATTTCATTATCCAGCTCCTTCTTTTCCCTTGCCCTGTTTCTCTCACCTTCCTCCTCCTAAGAACACCCCTCGAAAACAAACAAACATAGGCCTCAGGCCCTGCTTCTAGAGAATCCAGCCCATGATGGCTGAGGACTAGGTGGGAGCCCTGCAGAGCCCCTCCAACTCATCCTAGGTGGGTTTAGATGATGGGGCCCGGTGTGAAAATAAGCAGAGAATGTGAGAGGTCTCCACGGTGTGGGGGGAAGAGGTAGGCAGGGGCACTTGTCAGTACTGTAAGGCCAGGAGAACTGTGGATTTTAAAAAGTAGCTAGAATACTGTAGGAGACCAAGAGCCCTAGGGAGAGAACTCATAATGGTTCCCCATGATTTGGGCAAGTATGAAGTCCACTGAGGTCAGTAGAGAGCAGCCTCAGTGGAGGGAAACAGAAAGCAACCACAGAGAGAGCAAGAGGTAGGGAAGGCAGGAGACAATGAGTGTGGATGAAGAGAGGGCCTCTCTTGGCTCCCCAAGCCCTGCTATGCCAAGGAGGAAGACTGGGCTTGTTTTCAGGCAAGGTCCATGTGGACCCTGTCCTTGACAGTCTCCTCTGAGGTTTTAAGATTTAGTTTGGGGGCTTTCCAGAGGTGGTAGGGCACTTTAAGTCAGTTCAAGAGGGCAGAGTAAAGAGAACTTTGAGGACTCTAGAAGTCTGAGAGCAATTGCCTTTGTGGCTGTGTGGCTCTGGGCAGGTAAGTTTACCTCTCTGGGATTCAATTTCCCTATCTGTAAGTTGAGAACGACATAACCTTTAAGGGATTGGTCTAAGGTTTTAATTAGGTTAGGAAGGTAAAAGGCTTCAAAGGGGGATGAATCTGAATCAGAGAGAATGAGGCACTCAAAGGAGACACTAGTCTGGGTCATTCTCAGGGCACAGTGCTGGGGGGTTACCTGTCAGAGCATAGGCAGAGGAATACACTTGGAATTGCCATCAGAGAAGGACAAGTTAAATAAAATACACATATCCAGGGGCCTCCCCGGTGGCGCAGTGGTTGAGTGCCGTGCTGTGAAGCTGTCCGCAGCCTCTGCAGTGCCAGTTCGATTCCCCACCAGCCAGGGAGAACCCCACATGGCACAGGCTCCGTCTGCCTGTTCTGCTCCCCGCTCTGGCTCTGGTGAATTCTCTCACCCTCCCACGCATCTGACCTGTACCCCAGTTCTTGTATAAAATAAATAAATCTTTAAAAAAAAAAAGAAAACTTTCCCTATGGGAAGATGTTAAAAAAAAAACAACACATATCCACACAGACCAGACTTCCCTGATAGTTCAAAACTGGTCAGTGTCCAAAGACTTCTCTCCACTAGACCTCTTCCACCTGGCCTTTAAAAGAGCAGCTGGAATGGTAGGTTTCAGATTTCCTCTGTTGTTGCCAGGCAGATTCCAAAACTGTTCTCCAGGCCTCTGGGATTTTGAGCATCATTCTGAGGGAGTTGGGGGTGTCCTGGTTTCTGGTGCCCCACCTGTACTCCCCTGGTCTCTTGTGTGCTGCCCTGCTTCTGTGTCATTCCTGGCCAGAGCGGGACAGGATGCTGGCAGAAATGATAAGGAGCAAGTTACAAATAAAAGGAATGTAATGCTTACCTTAAATGTTGTACCTCAAATTTTTTTTAACATTTTACTTTGCAATAATTTCAAACACAGAAAAGAAGCAAGAATACCAAAAATAAATTTATATTATCTTTATACAAAGTCACCTACAGTTAAATTTCTATTGATCAGTTTTCTCCTTCTCATTCTGCCTCAGCCCTTCCTGCCTTTCATTGTTGTAAGATGCTTCCAGGAAACCACTGCCATTGAAAGGATAGTTTACAAGCCTCCCTGGTGGCGCAAGGAGTTAAGCACTGCACTATGAAGCAATCCACAGCCTCTGCAGCATGAGTTTGATTCCTGGCCGGCCAGGGAGCAACCCACATGGCGCAGCAGACCTCTCCTGACTCGCCTGCTGCTCCCCTCAGCAGTGTACTTCAGTCAATCTGCCTGTTCTGTTCTCCACTCTGTCTCTGGTGATTCCTCTCACCACCCCACATCCCTGGCCTGTATCCCAGTTCTTATATGAATAAATAAATCTTTAAAAAAAAAAGCTTAAAAAAAAAAGGAAAACCTTTATTAAGGTTTTTGAGGGAAGGAATGGGTATGGCAAGGTTAAGTGGGCTGACCAGGTATAGGACTGGCTAGTTTGAATAACTTCAATGGGTGAAGGGTGTAGGGACTGGCCCAAATTGTCTGATGCCTGACCCTGGGGTGATTAGGACAGGGGCTTAAAGTCTCACATGCACAGAAAGGTGTGGAGTATGGGGGATAGTTAGTTTTCACATGAAAGGTATGCTGGAGGGAGTGATTGCTATCTGGAGGAATCCACAACCCCTGGAAGAGGCAGTCCTTCCCTGGACAACAAGGCCCCGGATGTGAAAATATCTGCTTCGCAGAGTAGAAAGCTGATTTATATAGGCTGCTCATAGTTAGTGTAATCATTGACATGTTTGGATTATGACCTAACATTTTATAGTTATTTCTCATTCATTCTATCTATATTTTATTTTACCTGCCCTCTATTTTTTTTTAAATGTTTATTTATTTATTTATTTATACAAGCACTGGGTACAGTCAGAAGCGCGGGAGGGTGAGAGAATTCACCAGAGCTAGAGCGGGGAGCAGAGCAGGCAAAAGGACCGAAGTACACTGCTGAGGGGAGCAGCGGGCGGCAGGAGAGGTCTGTGCACCATGAGGGACCCTCCTCCGGTGGCCGGGGAGCAGCCGGGGATCGAACCGGCGCTGCAGAGGCTGCGGGCAGCTTCGCAACCCAGCGCTCAACTGCTGCGCCACCGGGGAGGCTCCTCTATTATTATTATTATTATTATTATTATTTTTTTTTAACATTTTGAAAGGACAGGGTTGATAGCAAAAGGAGAAAGAAAAAAAGAGACACCTGCATAGACACAGATAGGCAGTCTTGGGAGGACAGCTGCCTTTTTCTGCATTCTTTTGGGTTGTCTTTATGATGATGTTTTATTTATTTAAAGATTTATTTATTTATGCATACAAGAACTGGGGTACAGGTCAGAGGTGCAGGGGATAAGAGAATTCACCAGAGATAGAGTGGGGAATAGGTAGATATACTGTAATACACTGCTGAGGGGACCAGCAGGCCAGACTGGAGAGGTTAGCTCCTTGGTCAGGGATTGAACTTGTGCTGCAGTGGCTACGGATAGCTTCATAGTGCTGAGACTTAACCCCTTGCACCACCAGGGAGGCCTCTTTATGATTATGTTTTATGTCCACTTTTGGTTTACTACTTACTTGGTTTACTTTTCTTTAAAATATTTTTAGTGCTTGGCCTAGGTTTTGCAGTATACATCTGTAATTAAGGATATCTGAATTCATTAATATCACAGCACTTCAACTTGCAGAATTAAGGACCTCCCAATTATGTACTAACAGCATTGTCCAATGTTTTCACTATACAAATGATATCCTGTTGGTTGGCAAGCTGAAAGTTTCCCTCTTAATTTCTCTATCTTCTTTGTTATCTACAGTCAGCAGGAGTGACTGATAAAGAGTGACTGATTCAGAGACCAGTTGGTCAAGTAAAGTTTTGAATAATGTGGGTGGATTCACAAAACTAAATCCCTCTGGCAGTCAAAGAAAAATTCCTGCCATTTTCAAAGTACTCTAAATTCCTGGTGTTAAAACTATAGCTGGGTGGCAAACTTGTAACTCATGTTAAATGTGGTCCTTGTTTATCTTACAATTAAAAAATAAAAACAAAAAAAGAGCCACACTGCTTGGGGCTCTAGTCCTACTTGCTCCTACAGCAATTCTTTGACTTCTAATCTCCAGGCTAAAAGGTGGTGTTTCATGGCTTTCTTTTTAGGTTACAAAGGTGATATTTCAGTTGACAACGGTTCTATCTTGGTTCTTAAAACTAGTCTGTGTTAGGGCCTCCCCGGTGGCACAGCGGTTGAATGCTGGGTTGCGAAGCTGCCCGCGGCCTCTGTGGCGCCGGTTCGATCCCCGGCTGCTCCCCGGCCACTGGAGGAGGGTCCCACATGGCGTGGCGACCTCTCCTGCTGCCCGCTGCTCCCCTCAGCAGTGTACTTCGGTCCTTTTGCCTGCTCTGCTCCCCGCTCTGGCTCTGGTGAATTCTCTCACCCTCCCGCGCTTCTGACTGTACCCAGTGCATGTATAAACAAAACAAACAAACAAACAAACAAATAAATAAACATGCCTCTATTAAAAAAAAAAACAAAACTAGTCTGTGTTATTTCATTTGGTGGACATTCTATACATCCATAGCTTGCCGAGAGCATTGTGTAAATAGAATCTTTAAATCTGACTAATAATTCTCTTAATTGGGTCCTCCCAAATGGCACAGGAGTTAGGTTTCAGCACTATCTAGCTATCAGCAGCTACTGTGACATGAGTTCCATCCCCAGCCAGGGAGCTAACCCAATGGAGAAGCAGACCTCTCCTGTCTTGCCCACTGCTCCTCTCAGCAGTGTATTTCTGCTCCCTACTGTCTCTGGTGAATCCTCTCATCCCCCGCATCTCTGGCCTCCATCCCAGTTCTTCTATGCATAAATAAATAAAAATAAATCTTTAAAAACAAATTCTCTTAACTATAAGGGATGCTACCAGTGGGGAAAGGCCAAGGTTTAGACAGTGGCAATGGGACAATGAACAGTTTGGAGCCCACCAGACTCCCCTGACCCAGCCACATGGTGGCAGTAATATAGTAGAGAAGACCAACATGGGTGAGGATATGACCCTCACACCAAATAAAAAGTTGGTAGATGCAAAAGGGTTTAACCACTTAACAAGCTGTAAAAAAATGCAAACACCAACAAAATAGAAAGTGCTCAGAAAAGAAGTGGACATTGATGGAGTCAACATCTACAGGAAAAAGTGGCTAGTCACCTTCCAAATGCAGTAATCTCAGGAACTCCCTGGTGGCACAAGATCTTAAGACACAACCTGGCCACTGCAGATCCCCAGCCAGGGAGGTGACCCACATGGTACAGCAGACCTCTCCTGACTTGACCACTTTTCCCCTCAGCTACTGTGTATTTCAGTCAATGTGCCTGTTCTGTTCTCCACTCTGTCTCTGGTGAATCCTCTACCCCCCACTCCTTTGGCCTCCAGCCCAGTTCTTATATGCATAAATAAAAATAAATCTTTAATCTTTTTTTAAAAAAGAGAGAGAACAGGTAGAGTTCTCTCAATGGGTGGAGTATAGACTATGGTGCTTATCTTGGTAAACACTCCCTAAAATTCACTGCTACATTTTTTTACTGACTTGTGGGTAGCACATAATGGACTGGCAATGGGCCTGGTGTCTGGCGGCAGGACAACTTGATGTCAAGTCTCAGTCTTTGTGGGGACAAACATTACAGCAACAGATTGCCCAGGGCTATATTCCCTGTTCATGACTCAAGTGGATGCCCAAGGAAAAAGGCCATGCAATGATAAACATCAATGGAAACAGTAAGTTAATTAAACTTGTTACCCAGGTAAGGAATATAGCCATGTGAATACACCATTGCACAGGGCATGGTAATCCATTTATAATTCAAGATCAAGCCTCCAAATAAGTTACAGTGATTCTAGCACATGAGGCCAGGGAAATCTGGCAAATGTGCCTTACTGTCAGTTCTGCAATTGAATGACAAAGAGGACTTCTGGGCACATAACCAGGGTGCCATCCTGCCTGCATTAAATATGTGGACATTACTATTCAAGAACTCTTAGATGGTCTATTGCATATTTGGATTCCCTAAACACACATAATCAACAATGGTATCACCTTATAGTAAAAATTACCTAGGAGTGAATAGTTACCAGAAATAATTGCTGGACTTTTCATGCCCCATATCATCTCCAAGCAGTTGATGCCACTTAAAGTTCAAAAGAAAAACTGAAAAGGATACTACATAACCAAGGCTCAGTTCCCTGTAGAGCACACACTTAGTACAGGTAGTTAGAGCTCTAGCTGTGGCAACCTCTTGGAAGGGTACCCTTCATTTGAATAGAATGTTTAATGATAAGTTAGGGAATAAGGGAGGAGGCTCCGACTATTGAAAGAGACTCAGATGAGTACGTAACTCCTTCTCATGCTACTTATTTTCTTCTTATGCCTGTCCCTGGAAAATCACATTACTGGAATTTTCAAGTTACAAAGAACCAGGAGGTAGGTGACTCTAACCTAGTGTTAATTTTGTGCTGTCTGGGTATGCTTGCTGGATTTGGGTAGCTATGGATTTCGGTGACAATGATCCTAAATATGAGGTGACAACTTCTAAAATAGCCCTGCTGGCGTGGCCCACACATCATGATGAGGGATGTATTCTAGGATGAAACTGCTAGCCATCCAGGATGTTTGGGTATATGGTGTGGGTAAGACGTGGGAGGAACTGGAGAAGTGACTGTTGTAGGGACTGGTCACATAGACCAGATTACTTGGCTCTGGAAGAAGAGTAAGAACTCTGGCAAGTGAGAAGAGAATGACTTAGACTCTGAAATGTCAAGGGTGGGAAGTGGGATCATTAATTTTTTTCTCAGCTTTTATCTGAAGTGCATCTGGTCACTTTAATCCAGACAGCTTCTACCATTTTCAACTCGATAAAAGGCCAATGAAAAATCTTAATCTAAGAACTCACAGAAACCTTCCAACAGCTGCAGGAGTGAATAGTCTCCACCAGAAATGACAAACAAGATTAACTTCCTGGACACTGATGTGATTTTCTTAAGCCACATCTTGTCATTTTTGAACTCTTTTATATATTTTGCACAGACCATTTTGCAAAGGATAGAGATTGACAGTTTGACCGTCAACCCCCTTAGCAAAATGCTGCCGCTCAGATTGCTACTACTTCGTACGCAAATGTTAGGCCTATACTTGTCTACAATAGACAAACCAGTCTAAATTTTCTTGTGGTGATAAGCAATTGTGTTGCCCTAGATTTCTTGGTGGCCATTTGAGGCAGGGTAAGAATACAAAGAAAGATTCCTGTCCTCCCATCTCCCATGCAGGCACAAGAGAAAGAGGTGTCAGGGCTTCCTGAAAGCTAAGTGTGAAGAAGGCACACAGAACTTTCTCTTTGTGCCAGATCCCATACTTGTACTTTTGGCGATTTGAGGTGAGGTATCTACAGTTGCCAATCTCTTATTGCATCTGGGTTAGTAATACTTGTAACTGCCTTGGCTGCAAATGAGAAGCCTGGCTATAGTCTGTATTCCGAGCAGGCATGGTCATTCTACTGGGAGTCACAGTCATGGTCATGCTCATCTGATGTTGTCTAAGACATATAGAACAGTTTTAGTCCAAATCCCTGTCAGTACAATTAGAGTATCTGGTAGATGGTCTACATTTCCAAAATGAATTTTTTTTTAGGAAGTCTTAGGAAACGACTACTTTAAACCAAATTATTTTTATTTATTTTTGCATAGAAGAACTGGGTGTAGGCAGAGGTGAGAGGGGTGAGAGGATTCACCAGCGACAGAGTGGGGAGCAGAATAGGCAGATATACTGAAATACACTGCTGAGGGGAGCAGTGGGCAAGATAAGAGGTCTGCTATGCCACATGTGGGTTAGCTCCCTGGCCAGGGATTGAACCCATGCTGTAGTGGCTGGTGACAGCTTGATAGCACTGAGACTTTAACCCCTGCACCACCAGGGAGAACCCAAAATAAATTCTTTTTTTTTTAAGATCTATTTATTTATGCACACAAGAGCTGGGGCACAGGCCAGAGATGCAGGGGGTGAGAGGATTCATCAGAGACAGAGTGGGGAACAGAACAGGCAGATCGACTGAACTACACTGCTGAGAGGAGCAGTGGGTGAGTCAGGAGAGGTCTGCTGTGCCATGTGGGTTGCTTCCTGGCCAGTCAGGGATCGAACTTGTGCTGCAGTGGTTGCGGATTGCTTCATAGTGCGGTGCTTAACCACCTGAGCCACCAGGAAGGCCCCCCAAAATAAATTCCTATATTGACATGTGAAAGGTTGGGATTGACAGTTATAGGCAATGGCTCTCCCCTAGTGATCCTGTGCATATCTACATTGGCAGAATGTACACTGCTCTTCCTGGAACAAGAAAGCCTGGGAGGTTTATGAATTGTCGCTCAGATGCCATTTCCCATTCATCTTCTTGGTTCTCTTTGGAGTCTGGATGAGATATGTCACTTTCTCTTCTGGCCCCCTTGGTATAGCAGTAGGCTCTAAAATCCCTTAACTGCAGTGTAGAATTGGCTCCTCAGCAACAATGTGTCTTATCATTAATGATGAAGTCACCTGGTAGCTTTTGTTTTTGTGTCATTTTGTATAAGAGTCATGAGGAGCTGGCACTTTGGGCTACTTTCCCCTTTGCTGTCTACATAAGTAATAAACTGACAGATCTAAGAAGGATTCATTGTTACTTAACCTGCTAATAAACCTGTATTGTGCTTGACAGATACCATAATGACTGGATAAAGAAGCAGATAGGAAATTCGACCTCTTCTATTAAGTTGGACATTAAAGAAATTTGCAAAAATGTGAAATAATGCCTCATTTGCCACTGATTTTTAAAGGAAAATACAGATATTCTTAATAAAAATATTATTTATATTAACAAGGAGTGGGTTATTTTAAAAATTAATGAACATAAATACTTAAAATTTCTTCATTGAAATACCTAGTATAATAAATAGTAAACAATTATTTCATATAAAGTGAAACTCTTTGGAATCTTCAATGGCTTTGAAATGAAACTAGGCCCCTATTTTGCTCAAAAAATTAACTTAAAATGGATTAAAGATTTTAATATTAGATAGGAAACCACAAAATTCTAAGAAGAAAAGGGAAAAAGCTCCTTGACATGGTGCTTACACAGAGTCAATGCATTTTTTAGGCAAGTCAATTAGGCAAGCTCCTCCTTGAGAAAGGATGAATAGTTCTCAGCAAAAAAGAAGAGCCATAGTCCCTCTGAACCATGCATGAACATTCCAGAGAAGAGGTAGATAGAGAGCCAGATTCTGGAGGAGGTGGGTGTGAGGCACTAAGTTCCTGGGCTGGTAGTGGAGCCCAATAGAGATGGCAGCAAGAGCCCAAAGATTTCCTGGTCCAAGGAAAATACTCTAGGCCAGAGGTCTATAAGAAAATGTTGGGCAATGCCACTGATCAATACACACTGACAGGTCTGCATCAGGCTGGTCCTGGACCTCCTGTTCCAGCTGCACAGTGGATACCTCCCTCTGGACTGTAGCGCACAAGGCCACAGCGCAACTGGGGCTCCTCTTCTTCATACCAGCGCTGTTCACTGAAGTCAGGGAAGAAGGTTGCAATCTCTCTACTGGCTGAAATCACTGAGTCTGTAAGGGAGGTAATACAGGGAAGGGGTTCTCTCATAGGGAGTGCAGGATGACAGCAAGAGGCAGTCATAACTAGGTTCAGAAAGAGGAGTCTCTACTTCTGCCTGCCTCATAGTCCTAGGGCACTTAAAGAAAGTCTTTAGGCCACAAAGGGCCAGAAATACAATTAGGAAGAAAGTTCACTGGGGGGACCTGGCTCTCAACTCCACAGTACAGTTGTTTACCAACCCCCAAATACCTCCTTTTTTGGGGTTATTGTCAGGGAGGAAGACTCACCAGAGCCATGGGTGGTGTTGCGGGTGTCAGTGAGGCCAAAACTTCCACGAATTGAATCTGGGGCCATGTGGCGTGCTCGAAACACTCTGGTGGGTCCCATCATTGTCCTCCAGAACTGGATGGCATCCTTGCGGGCGAGGATATAGGCTCGGATTGGCCCACTGTGAACAAATGGAGCACATGTCAGGAATATGCCTATCTAGTCTAAGAAGGCACTTTGTGAGCAGGGCACCAATATAGGTATGTTAATTCTGAGTTTCCTTGCCTTTTTAGCTGAGTATCAATGTGACTTTAAACAGGTGATGGAGGGCCTCTGCTGATATATAAGCAAGATCACAGAGATCAGCAGAGTTGCTAGGGAACACTCAACAATTCTACACTTACTGGATCAGTAACCACAATGCGACAGGAGGCCAACAGGTCAGTGTTGGCTTGGTCAGAGCTCCAAGCCCATGTTTCTTCAGATACTTGGTACTGACTACAACTTTAGTGTGGTAAGTGAAATAAATAAGTGTATTTAGTGGGCTGAGGAGATGTCTCAGAGGATAAATATGTGGAACCAAAACTAGAAGTACTTGGGCCAACCTGGTGGCCTAGGGGTTAAGTCTCAGTGCTATCACAGCCACAGCCTGAGTTTGATCCCTGGCCAGGGAGATAACCCACATATGGTGCAGCAAACCTCTCCTATCTTGCCCACTGCTCCCCTCAGCAGTATATTGCAGTGGATTCGCCTGTTCTACTCCCCACTTTGTTTCTGATGAATCCTCTTCCCCCGCACCTCTGGCCTATACTCTAGTACTTCTGCGTAAATTTAAAAAAAAAAAAAAAAAAAAAAAAGCTCCTGATTAAAATTCTTAAACAAACAAACAACAACACAAAACTAGATGTACCTGGCCATGAACTCCACCAGTCGCTGATAGAAAAAACGCCCTGCAAAGAGAGAGTTCCTTCATCAAGACACTGGTGCCCAAGAGACCTTTTTGTACTTCTGCCTTAATTGAAAAATAAAATCTTTTAGAGGGAAGAACAAGGACCTCGGGGTCTGATAACCTGGGTCTGAATCCAGGCTCTTCCATTTACATCTTGTGCAGTTTGGGGTAAGGTAATTTTCCTAATCCAATTTCTTAATCTGTGGAGCAGGGACAAAAAAATCTCTACCTCATATGGCTATTGGGAGAACTAAATAAAATCTTGAGCATTAGGAGAACATCTGTCAGAGTAAACACTCACTAAATGTTACCTACTGATATTATCAAGACATAAAATTAACCTTCTGGTTGGAACTGTGAGATTGAACCTTCCTAGAATCTTTTTTTCAAATTCTGATAATCAGAAAAGTTTATATATAAATAGAGAAAACTGACAGCATTTCTACAAGTGGCAGACATACAACTGCATACATCTTGAGACAGAGAAGCCTCCCATTCAGAGGAGGGAAGTTGATCCTACCTTCATGCTCTTGGTAAAACCTCTGGCAATCTTCTTTCCTCCATAGAAGTTCTCTCATTCGTATAATAAGGAACTTGTTGCTCAGAATCTGCTGATGAACAGCCTGGATAAACACCACCCAAAGACAAATCAGTCAAAGGTACAGGAGGTCCAGTCTGATTAAAAGAACCACGAGGACCCCTTGGAGCCCAGGACTTCAACGTCTGTCCTGGTGGGTCAAAAGAGAAAGAAGTAGGGTGACGTAATGACCTTCCATAACACAGCCAGAGTGCGAAACTCAGGAGGAGGGGGGCAGGAATGCTATTTTGCCCCTCCATTCCTGTATTCCATGAACTCAAGCCCATAGGAACATCATTTATACAGTCATAAAAGTATCTTGATAGTGTTCTTGAGTTTCTCCTACTCTCCAAATTATCAGAATTGATAGATTAAAAATACCACAACTTATATGTCACACTGGGGTCAGAAGTTTTTGAGTAGGGATGCAGTGCAACCACCTTAGTCCAGTGCTCACAGCTGCAATGCTCTCTACCACTTTCTATTCTCTAGTGCCCCCAACTCAGTTTGCCTGTGGCACTCAGACCCACCACATACATTCCTGACTTGGCATCTCCCTTCTGTGGAACACCTGCTGTGCCATACACTAATCAAAGTCCACCCTTCTTTTGAGGCTGGCTGAGTTCCACACTGCAGGCCACCATTTCTGACTGCTCTGGTCTTCCTCTGCATCATGGAGGGCTTGTTCAGCAGTGTTGCTCACCTAGTACTTATCAACCTATAGGAGGCAGAATCCTAAATGACCCTCAACCAGCCTCATTAAGATTGCATACCCTAATTTCTAGGACTGTGAATATAATACAATATGGTTAGAGTCATGGCAAAAGGAATTATGCAAGTGTAATTAAGGTGACTACTCAGTTGATTTGGTTTTATTTTTTTTTTATTTTTTATTTTTATTTATTTATTTTTTTTTTGGCGAGTCAGGTTCTCGCTATGTTGCCCAGGCTGGAGTGCAGTGGCTATTCACAGGCGCGATCCCACTACTGATCAGCACGGGAGTTTTGACCTGCTCCGTTTCCGACCTGGGCCGGTTCACCCCTCCTTAGGCAACCTGGTGGTCCCCCGCTCCCGGGAGGTCACCATATTGATGCCGAACTTAGTGCGGACACCCGATCGGCATAGCGCACTGCAGCCCAGAACTCCTGGACTCAAGCGATCCTCCTGCCTCTGCCTCCCGAGTAGCTGGGACTACAGGCGCGCGCCACCACGCCCGGCAGTTGATTTGGTTTTAAAAGGGAGATTATCCAGATTGTCCTAATTGATCATATGTTCTTTAAAAGCAGAGTTTTATCTGGCTGGAAGCTAAAGGAGAAGTCAGAGGGATCTGAAGCATGAGAAGTATTCAATGCACTGTTGCTGTCCTGAAGATGGAGTGGGCCATGTAATGAGGCATGTGAATGGTCTCCAGAGATAAGAGCAGTCACCACCTGAAAGCCAGCAAGGAAATGGGGACATCATCTTATAACCACAAGGAACACGTTCTAGCAACAACTGAATGAATTTGGAAGTGAATTCTTCCCCAGATCTCTAGATAAGGGTTCAGTCAGCTGATACCTTGAGTGTGGCCTTATGAGACCCTAAGGAAAGAACCCAGCTGAGTCTACTCGACCTATATATTTCAAGATTGTGAGATAATAAATAAGTGCTGTTTAAAGCTGCCAAGTTTATGGTAACTTGTTATGTAGCAAAAGGACACTAATATACATAGACTGTCTTGAGATTTAGTTCCCATTGTACTGGCTTTTTTATCGTATTTTATATCTGCTCTATTTCTTCAACAGATTCATAGCTTCCACAGCATCTAGCACAGGACGGTGTTGTCAGTCTTTACTGGTGGCCCTATGGCCTGAAGCAGAAGCAATGCCCAGGCATACAGTAGAGACTTAGGATTTATTCTTACCTCCAGAATCAGTGGGTGAGCAACTGCATCAGGCTTGATCAGGGCTAGAGTGAGCTGAAGAGCCTGAGGGCTTCGCAAGATTGAGGTCATCTCACTCCTGCCATCAGAGAGCTGGATTAGGGATGCATCAGTACTCCATTTCCCACCCTTCCTACTCTGGAGCCATACAGCCTTGTAAATCAGCCAGTCCTCCGACTCTTGAGATTCAAAAAACACAAGACAGTTATATAGTAAAGCTGTACACATTATTGTATTTGATTGCCCATTTGGATTTATGGGATTTGAGGGAAGAGAATAGTAGAGGGTGCTTTCAAGTTACCTTGCAGAGTACATAATGTGGGTTGTGACTGTAAAGCTATAAAGCAGTTATCCATTCAAGAGTGTAAATACTTGGCCTCCCCGGTGGCGCAGCAGTTGAGCGCTGGGTTGCCCGCAGCCTCTGCAGTGCTGGTTCGACCCCCAGCTGCTCCCTGGCCACTGGAGGAGGGTCCCACATTGCACGCAGACCTCTCCTGCCTCCTGCTGCTCCCCTCAGCAGTGTGCTTCGGTCCTTCTGCCTGCTCTGCTCCCCGCTCTGGCTCTGGTGAATTCTCTCACCCTCCCACACTTCTGACTGTACCCAGTGCTTGTATAAATAAATAAAAATAAATCTTAAAAAAAAAAGTTTCAATACTATTAAAAAAAAAATGTAAATACTACCACTCTTGCCAATACTCCCTTTCCTTCCTAACTTTCCTTTGTATTTTACAAAGGATTTACAATTTACATACCTAAACAGCCTGATCATTAGGGTGTAATAACTGTTTCCACACTTAAGGTTCCCTATTCCACATGTTCTCCCATCAATTCTAGAACTGGAAGATTGGATGGATAAGAATCAGATGTTGCCAGAATATCAAAAAGTCTGCTGAATACAGACCATTTTTCATTTAATCAAAGAAATAGACCAGGATCTCTCCTGTCTACAATGGCAAGGCTTAAGGATATACATCCAACTCCAAAGTCAGGAACTAGTTGTAACCATTTTGCATCTGAAGTAGGTAAAACTACCTGGATTGTAATTTAGTCAATTATATACACTAAATGAATCCATATAGTATTTTTTTCTTTTCTTTTTTTTTTTTTGGTGGGACCCTCGCCCGCGGCTGGGGAACGAACTGGCGCTGCAGAGGCTGTGGGCAACCTCGCAACTCAGCGCTCAACTGCTGCGCCACCAGGGGAGGCCCTGAATCCATATAGTCTTATTCTACTTTTTTAAATATAATTCTAGTGTCTAGTATGGTGTAAGAGTTGAATAAATAATTGTGGAAATGACACAATGAGCATTAAAGTATTTTATACACTGGACTAAGAACTTGCATTCTCTTCCAACTGTCAAACTCTTACATGTTAGAAATTGATCACCTGTACAGAACTAAGGACTAGGTCTCAAAAGATTATCTGGTAGAGCCCCTCAACTTGCCAATAAATAGATGTTTCCATGAACACACATAGGGACAGGCTCATTTTTCTTAGCCTGAAAGTCATGTTATATATGGTGCTAGGGACTGGTCCAAACAAAGAAACTCTCTGATGTCTCTTCTACTCAAGTCCTTCCTACAACTTTCAGCTTGATGACCTACTCAAACCACAAAGCTAAGCCCAGTCTAACGAGTGCAAGATTAACCAATCCATTCTTCCCAATATCCCATGTGGCGAGTCTCTGCCATATATTTAGGGAGAAACAGTCTTGACACTTCCCCTCCCTCATCTTCCATATCTATACTATCACTGATTTCTGGAATTTTTACATACCCAATATATCTCAAATCCAAACAACTCTCTACCACTCAAGTGTCACTACTCTACCCCAAGACATCATCATCCCTCCCTGGACTTCTGCATCAGACTCCTCAATGGAGTCTGTTGTACTGTTGGAGAGTATCTGCCACCCTCTACAATCTGTTCTCCACATAACAGCTAGAGTGAACTAAAAATTAATTCGAATTCTATATCATTCCCCTTCTTAACCCTTTAACATATGTCCTGCTTTTATGATAAAACCCAAATCCTTTGCAAGGCCTACCAGGCTTTGCATATTTTGATTCCTGCCGATCTCTCTAGCCTCATTTGGAAGCCCACACTCCTTAACTTTCTTTTACTCCAGCCTCATAGGCCTTACAGTCCAAGAATTTCTGACCTGTCTGTGTGAGACAGTTCTGCAGTCCACACAGCCTTTGGTTACCTCCTACTCATCCACTAGATCTTAGCTCATTTCCGCTGTTGTATTTCCTTATGGCTTCTTGCATGTTTTCTTGTTATGTCTTCCCCATTAGGACAGTTCCATGAAAAGTCTGTTTTGCTCATCATCATATCCTCAGTACCACACAGAGTTTATAGCACAGAGTAGGTGTTCACAGTATTTGTTGAATATATTAATGAATGAACCTGGTTTTCCAAGGCCAGACAGCTAGAGGTTCTCCAGGGGCGGACGTGGCACTTTCATAATTTTTCTATGTTATGGCTGTCCTGGCTCGTGGTTTTTAATAAATGCTACCAAGTCCAAAATCTTGCTCAACTTAAAGATCATTCCATTAACCAATTACTAATTTTGGATGGTTCTGGGACACTTCACCCCACACTTCCGACACCCATTCCTCTGCTTCCAGGATGGCAGGGGCCAAGTCCCTAGTCCCGCCCGGCGTTGGGGGGACCTGCTACCCCTCAACTACGCCTCCAACCCTCAGCGCCTAGGGTCCCGCTCTCCAGCCCTCCATGCTCACAGCCTCAGCCCTTGACACCGACCCCTTTCCCCCGCTACCACTCCATTCCTCTAGGCCTGCGGCCACGCAACTCCAACCCGTGTAACCCGGGCATAAGCTCACTCTAGATTCTGGGCTATTCGCAGCCCGGGTCCGGTTGGAGTTTGGGTCGGGATTCACCTGGTCCTCCCACAGCAGCGCCGATCGCCAGGCACCGCGCTAGCTGGCCTGTGGGCACCAGCGGGACCCTGCAGGCATCCGCTGGGCACCCTGACTCGGGGGTCCTTGCCAGGAACCGGCGAACGAGCCGCAGCAGAGCGAGGTGACCCTGAGTCCTGGGCAGTGGCCGAGCTGCCCCAAAAGGCTCGGACAATCTACGGCAGGAGGGACGCACTATCGGCGCCTCGGTCTCGCCGAGAGGATGACGTATCTCGCGCGCGACCTGCCCCTCCGCGCCCAGCTCGCGCGCCCTCAGGCGGCAGGGAGGACCAGCGGCGCCGGCGGGCCCTGCGCGGCGTGCGGAGCGCGGACTGCGCAGCCCGGGCGAGCTGGTGTGGCCGCCCGGCGGGGTCAGCGCCTGCCCTTGGGGCCGCGGGGACGGACCTTAAACGACTCGTTCTCTTGATTCTTTGTCTAGGGCTGTGCTGGGACATAATTAGTGCCCAGTATTTGTCTGAGTTGCTTGGAGAGTAAAGAATATGTTCGCTCGATCGCGAGGCTGAGGCAGCTTCTCTGTCGAGGTCGGAGCGATACACGGACACCAAGGTGCATAATTGATAGGGGTTGGTGAGGGAGGATCCTTGTCCGGGGTCCGGGTGTACGTAAGGAGCGAGGGGTACTAGTCGGAAGGCCGTACTGAAGAGTTAGGGCAGCAGAATGTGAGGTGAGTTATTCTAGAGTGTAATGAAGCAGTCCCGGGCGAGAAAATGAGAACTGGATGTATTTACTCCTTGTTTACTCTTTATATACGAAGAGGGGACAGTTGTGGCAGGTTGGATAAGGATGATAACATTTTTTTTTTTCTTGTTGGAAATCACTGAATTTGAGAAGAATGAAAATAAACTGTAACTGATAGTCACTTAAATTAAAAACAAAAACAAAAACAACTGACTCTAGCACCCGCAGATACAGGTGTTCTACTCCTGGAATGTTGGAAGGAGGGTCTGTGGTTCTGGCAGTGTTTTTGCTCAAGTTGTCTTTAGGAATAGCCACTTCTCAGCTATCGGGTTGTTGAAGACACTTGTCTATGGTATCTCTACAGGATGAAAATAAACTTCCATTGTGTGACTGACCACAGCTCTAGATTAAATTTTCTTTTTCTTTTTTTTAAGTTTTCTTTTTATTTATTCATGCATACAAGAACTGGGCTGTAGGCCAGAGAGGTGTGGAGGTGAGAGAGAGACAGAGAGAGAGAGAGAAAAGAGAGAGAAACAGTAGGGAGCAGAGCAGGCAGATTTACTGAAATACACTGCCAAGAGGATCAGGGGGCGAAGACTGGAGAGGTCTGCTGTGCCATATATGGGTTAGCTCCCTGGCTGGGGATCAAACTCAGGCCACAGCGGAAATAGCATGATGGCACTGAGACTTAACCCCTATGCCACCAGGGAGGCCCTAATTCTTATTTTTCAAATGCACCAGGTTCAATTTTGTATTGTACTTTCATCTTCATTAACATATCTCTGAACTATATGGACTTTGCCAATTTTTAGATCATGGTTACTTATTCAACTTTCTTACACCTACAATGTGGAAGACTTTAATTTCATATTTTATAGTTGCTTTGCCCATTCTCAACAAAATAAGCACACACAATATTTAAAAATACTAAAAGGGCAGATGTGGTTTTAAGGAAGACCCAAAAATAACATGTTTTCTCTGAATGCAGGCTCAGAACCAACTGAAATAAATGGCATGCAAGTGGAGATTGAAGGTCAGCTTAATTAATACTGATTGAGCTGTTGGAGAACATAACTTAGTGTCAACATTCAACATGACCAACTTTATAGGTATTTTTTTTTAAGATTTATTTATTTATGCATACAAGAACTGGGGTACAGGCCAGAAATTCCGGGGGGTGAGAGGATTCACCAGAGACAGAGAGGGGAATAGAACAGGCAGATTGAATGAAAACACTGCTGAGGGGAGCAGCGGTGAGACAGGAGAAGTCTGCTTCACCATGTAGGTTGCTCCCTGGCTGGCTGGGGATCGAACTTGTGCTGCAGAGGTTGCAGATTGCTTCAGAGTGCGGTGCTTAACCCCTTGCGCCACCAGGGAGGCCTCCATGACCAACTTTAGTAATATCTAAAATGCTTCGAATTACTAGTCCCATCATACCTTCGATTTACACGTGAGTTTGTAATCCCCACTTTCCTTACCTGGTCTCTCTTGTTTTACATTCTCTGCCACACATCATTGGGCATCATTTGGACACAGCCCTTTGAATAAAATTTATCCCTCTATCTCTGCCAAAGGGCGGTGCCTATTCTTACAAAATTTCTAATATGGAATGTCAGAAACTGTGAGTGTCTGGTTTCCAAAATAAAGAAGGAAGAAGGGGCTGTTCTGCCCTTGCTTTAGTCTCTGTCACTGAAGCTTCAACTAGGGGAGAAGAGGTGTGGAAGATACCAGGAGTGTTAAGGGGAAATTTTAGGGGAAATACTTCCTCATAGAACTAGAGGATCAGACTAAGAAGCATTTGCTTTCTAACAGAGATGATGATAACTCTTTGGTTTTGACTCGTGTCTTTGAGAATTGGTGAAGAGATTGGGTTAAATAAAAACATGATTTCAGTTTGGGATGTGGTGAGTTTGGAGTGATGGTCAGTATTTCATGCCTGTATAAGTATAGTTATTCAAGTCTTCTATTTTACTTTAAGTTTTCTGTCTAATTGTTCTATCCATTATTGTTCAGTTAGACAACCTTCTTTTTTTTTTAATATTAAATTTTATTTTTATATTCCCCCATACAATTGCAAACGCCCCATTCTGACCCCAATCCTTCCCCTCCCGCCCCCCACCCCCCAAAAAGTGTCTCTGGTTCATAGTTTTTTGTTGATTTTGATTTTCACTTTCTTATATTCATTTTCCTGGTCCCTTATTTAAGTTTTCTAGATTCCTGCTATGAGTGAGACCATCCGGTATTTTTCTTTTTCTTTTTGGCTTATTTCGCTGAGCATGATCCCTTCCAGCGCCATCCATGTTGCTGCAAATTGCATGTGTTTATCTTTTTTGAATGCTGAGTAATATTCCATGGTATATATGTACCACATCTTCTTGATCCAGTCATCTATTTTTGGGCATTTGGGCTGTTTCCAAAGCTTAGCTATTGTAAAGAGTGCTGCTATAAACATAGGGGTGCAGGTGCTCTTTGGAATTGATGTTTCTGTGTCCTTTGGGTAAATACCTAGGAGTGGAATTGCTGGATCATATGGAAGCTCTATGTTTAGTAGGTCCAGAAATCTCCACACAGCTCTCCATAGTGGTTGGACCAGTTTGCACTCCCACCAACAGTGCAGAAGAGTTCCTTTTTCTCCACATCCTCGCCAACATTTGTTGTTGCTAGTTTTTTTAATATGTGCCATTCTCACTGGTGTGAGATGGTATCTCATGGTAGTTTTGATTTGCATTTCCCTGATTACAAGTGATGTTGAACATTTTTTCATATGTCTGTTGGCCATTTGCATTTCCTCTTCAGAGAAGTTTCTTTTTAGCTCTTCTGCCCATTTTTTGACTGGATTATTTTCTTTGTTGTTGCTGAGTCTCATCAGCTCTTTGCAGATTTTTGTGATCAGTTCTTTATCATTAGTGTTGTGTGCCAAAATGTTCTCCCAGTTGGTGGGGTTTCTCTTTGTTTTTGTTATTGAGTTAGACAACCTTCTTAAGGTCCAATGCTACTAAGTGGCAAGTCAATGTTTGGACTTGGCTCTAACTCCTCTTAGTTGAATTAGAGGGCAAAAGGAAGGTGTTGTAGCCATTCTGTGTATGCTTTATATTGCTATTTGGATATTTCCATGTAATTGGATGACTTTAATTAAAAGCATGTGATAAAAGGATGCTTCTGAAGTTGCAGGTCATATGCAACAGACTAGACTTCACTAAAGTGATTTCAGTGGATATGTCTACTTTGCCCATTACACTTAGCTCCTCCCTGCTCTAAACAATTTTCCCATCATATTCAATTTCTGCCCACCTGCTTTATTTGTGCACACATTTTCAGTTTGTATTTGAGGGAGGGAAAATATATTTATAGAGTGAACAGTGCTGTCAAATCTAAAAAATTTTCTCTAAAATTGTGGGATCTCTGCAGCATGGGACCTCAAGAAGATAATTAAGTCAAATAATTCCTAATTCTGATTTTGCATTATAGTTGGGAGACATTTTAAAAAATTAATGATTGTTGCTTTTAGGTTCATTTCAGAACTTTTGGCAAGAATCTCATTATTAAAAAAATCTTATTCTAGTCATACTTTTAAAGAGGCATGTTTTTTTTTTTTTTTTTTTATTTGTTTGCTTGTTTATACATGCACTGGGTACAGTCAGAAGCACGGGAGGGTGAGAGAATTCACCAGAGCCAGAGCGAGGAGCAGAGCAGGCAGAAGCGAAGTACACTGCTGAGGGGAGCAGCGGGCGGCAGGAGAGGTCTGCGCGCCATGTGGGACCCTCCTCCGGTGGCCGGGAGCAGCCGGGGATTGAACCGGCGCTGCAGAGGCCGCGGGCAGCTTCGCAACCCAGCGCTCAACCGCTGCGCCACCGGGGAGGCCCTCTAGTCGTACTTTTAAAGCTGCTTCCTAAGAAGTGAGAAAAAAATGAAAAATCTGACTATAATTTCTACCAGTAAATTGTGTGGAGTAAATGACCTTAGTGCTAGGTGATATCATTAGTCTGCAGCTTAATTTTGGGGAAGTGAATAAAGCATGAAAACATATTAAGAAATAAGCATGTTTATTAAAACAAGCATGCATCTTCATTCCTTTTCAGTTTAATGTGTACATGAGTGTACATGTATTTTCCTAGGACCATAGTTATATGTTTTCCCTAAGGATTTATGTGATCTACTCTAATAGACTCCTCACTATGGAGTTATGTGAAGCCCTCTAGGCCTCAGTTTCTTTGCCTGTAAATGAGAATGTACTTCTTAATTTTGTTGTGAGACTTAAATAAGTGGGTGCTTATAAAGTATTTAGAAAACTTAACTGTCACCAGGTATTGCTTTGTATTGTGCTTGGTGAATTTTCTTTGAATATATTTATGAATCTCCTTTATGATATTATTGAAATTTTCCAAACCTGATCCTCCTGTTTTGAAAACTATGTCACTTACATTACATATATACAGCTAAAATAATGACCAAAACACTCAGATCATAAATACTGCCTCTCTTGAGGCAGATATTCTCTCATTTAGGTTTCTGTGGTCATTTACTCATGATCTATATAAGAACAGGGGGAGCTCATGGCACAAGTCATGTAATTTTGGAATGAGAACATAGAATAACTGATATTTTAAAAAGAGTCTTGCTAACCAAGAGAAAAGTTTGCCAACCAGATTTTCTGCTGAGAATCATTTATTGAAGCATATCAATGAGTTTGATCCTAATCGTTGGTTTCCTCCAGTACAGCATTAAGCTTTCTCCTCAAAAGGGGATATTACTTGAAGAGGCAATCATTGTTTCAGTTGTTCATCTGGGAATTCCAAAAGTTCTTTAATTCTTTTTGGTAAGTTCAGGAGTTTTTCTGCAAGAGAAGTTGTCTGTTTAGAGAATCAAATTTGGGGAAATGATGAGAACTACCACATTGATAACTACTACCATTGCTCAACAGGAGGAGTACTAAGAAGTTATTCTCTGAATGAAAGTAGACTAGAGACATTTTAATTTCACTGAAGAAGGGAAAATGCAGTGTAGAAGAGGGCAGAGAAGAGAGCTAAGGATGTGAATGCCTGTGTGAGTCTTTGGACCCCAGAGAGACTATGGAACTTCCATGGGGTAGAAAAGGTGGATGGCAGCGGTAGTAGAGTTGATGTGAAGTAGAGTCTGATCAGAGGCATATATATAGGAAGCTATAGAAGGCATAGAAAGTGGTGTTAAATAATAGTGTATGGAGGTTGACCAGTCAGGTTCAAGATGCAGTCCTACCAGTTCCCATCTCTGTGACCTTGGACATGTCACCTCTCTCTCTAGACCTCTGAATCTTTGCATATGAAATGTAGCTAACAACAATACCTTTTCATGGTGTAGGGGCTGTAAAGAAAACAAGAGAGGAGATAAATTATGTGACACAGCGCAGGGCAATGGTTGGCTATCAATCAGGCATAGTCTTCTTGTTACAGATATACTTTTTGTGATCATGTCAGCAACAGAGTTTCTATTCTGTTTTGAAAAAGGGTTATGGGAGGGGCCACTATTCATTCATTCCCTTTCTTCTCACTTGGTAGCCAATATTTTGATGAGTTCACTGTATATCTTTTTGTTTATATATTTGCGGGAAAACATAGTTTGTTCTTTTAGTTTACATAATGACATTGTGTTACTTGTATTATGTCCCTTGCATCTTCTCACATTGCAGTGTTTAGAAATTTGCCTGTGTTGCTAAGCATCCAACTGATTTAGTCTGAAATCTTCAAAGAACTCCAGGAAGACACCCTCCACAGTTTACCTATTAGTTTCTTTTCTTTTTTTTTTTTTTTTAAGGCATGTTTTATTTATTTATTTATTTGTTTGTTCGTTCGTTTTTGTTTATACATGCACTGGGTACAGTCAGAAGCACGGGAGGGTGAGAGAATTCACCAGAGCCAGAGCGGGGAGCAGAGCAGGCAGAAGGACCGAAGTACACTGCTGAGGGGAGCAGTGGGCGGCAGGAGAGGTCTGCGCGCCATGTGGGACCCTCCTCCCGTGGCCGGGGAGTAGCCGGGGATCGAACTGGCGCCGCAGAGGTCGCCAGCAGCTTCGCAACCCAGCGCTCAACCGCTGCGCCACCGGGGAGGCCCACCTATTAGTTTCTAAACTAGTCTCATGTAGGGTACCCCCAAAACTTGCCACCAGCCCATGAATAACACCACAGTAAACGTATGTGTGACTTTACAAAGCTATGAGATACTTTCTTTGTAATTTCCTATATTTGGAAATGTTGAACTGTGATACATGTACATACTTAATTTCTTACTTTGTCTGAGAAGTCATAGATTGCTCCTCAGAATGGCTGTAACAGTCTTCACTGTCACCACAGATCATGACAGTATAGATAGATCTATTTCGTCACCAGTATTGGAGGTTAGGCTGCCTTATGAGTTCTGCTAATCTAACAGGTGCAAATTGGTTACTTCATTTTAATTTGAATTTGGTTGTTTGTGAATTTTTTTTTTTAATAGAGGCATGCTTTATTTATTTATTTGTTTGTTTGTTTGTTTGTTTTGTTTATACATGCACTGGGTACAGTCAGAAGCGCGGGAGGGTGAGAGAATTCACCAGAGCCAGAGCGGGGAGCAGAGCAGGCAGAAGGACCGAAGTACACTGCTGAGGGGAGCAGCGGGCGGCAGGAGACGTCTGCGCGCCATGTGGGACCCTCCTCCAGTGGCCGGGGAGCAGCCGGGGATCAAACCGGTGCCGCAGAGGCCGCGGGCAGCTTCGCAACCCAGTGCTCAACCACTGCGCCACCGGGGAGGCCCTTGTTCGTGAATTTTTGAATATCCTTCATATGCTAGTCTATTATTGTCTATAAAACTATAACCTATGAGGGCCTCCCCGGTGGCACAGCACTGTGAAGCTGTCCGCAGCCTCTGCAGCGCGGGTTGGATCCCGGCTGGCTGGGGAGAATCCCACATGGTGCAGCAGACCTCTCCTGTCTTGCTGGCTGCTCCCCTAAGCAGTGTATTTCAGTCAGTTTGCCTCTTCTGTTCCCCACTCTGTCTCTGGTGAATCTTCTTACCCTCCCGCACCTCTGGCCTATACCTGGGTTCTTGTATGCATGAATAAATAAATCTTTTAAAAAAAATATAACCTGTGATAATTTTTTCCTATTGGTTTGCTATATATTTTCTTGCTGTTTATTTATACATTGTGCATATTAGCTTATTGTTTTTAGGTGTGGGAAATATCTCCTCCAGTTCTCTCAGCTTTTTGCTAATTTATCAATGGTGTCCTTCATTTATGTTCAGAAATTTTCAATCATTTGAAATTTCTTTTTAAGATTTATTTATTTATTTATACAAGCACTGGGTACAGTCAGAAGCGCGGGAGGGTAAGAGAATTCACCAGAGCCAGAGTGGGGAACAGAACAGGCAGACTGAAGAAATACACTGCTGAGGGGAGCAGCAGGTACGGCATGAGAGGTTTGCGTGCCATGTGGGAACCTTTCCGGCGGCCGGGGATTGAACTGGCGCTGCAGAGGCTACGGGTAGCTTTGCAGCCCAGCGCTCAACTGCTTCGCCACCAGGGGAGGCCCTCATTTGGAATGTTGATTGGAAATGAAGTAAATTTTTAGGATAGTTTAGGGAAATTAGCATAGTCATAATACTTAAATTATAATCTAGAAACATGAACAGGCTCTCCATTTATTTATATAATTTTAAATATCCTTTGATTAAATTTTAAAGTTTCCTCTTTGGAAGTCTGGAATATTCTGTTTTTTTTTTTTTAAAGATTTACTTTATATATTTATGCATACAAGAGGTAGGCCAGAGGTGCAGGGGTGGGGAGTGAGAGGATTCACCATAGACAGAGTGGGGAACAGAACAGGCAGATTGACTGAAATACACTGCTGAGGGGAGCAGTAGGCGAGTCAGGGGAGGTCTGCTTCGTTAGGTAGGTTAGATCCCTGGCTGGGGACCAGTGCTGCAGTGGCTGCTGATAGTTTCATAGTGCTGAAACTTAATCCCTTGTACCACCAGGGAGGCCCAAGTCTGGAATATTCTTATTCATAGCTAGATTAATTTCTAGATACTTCATCATTTTTATTTCAATTTTGGATGACATTTGTTTTAGCTTTGTTTCATTTTCATTGCTATAAATAAATAAATGTTACTGGTTTTGTAGGTTGATTGTACATCCAGCAGAATTTCAGAATCCTCTTATTAATGTGAATAGTTTGTGATTCAGACCACTCCTAGGTTGATGATTATAGTATCTTCATTTTTTTTTAAAAGATTTATTTATTTATACAAGCACTGGGTACAGTCAGAAGCGCGGGAGGGTGAGAGAATTCACCAGAGCCAGAGCGGGGAGCAGAGCAGGCAGAAGGGCTGAAGTACACTGCTGAGGGGAGCAGCCGGCAGCACAAGGGGTCTGTGCGCCATGTGGGACCCTCCTCTGGTGGCCAGGGAGCAGTCGGGGATCGAACCGGTGCTGCAGAGGCTGCGGGCAGCTTCGCAACCCAGCACTCAGCCGCTGCACCACCGGGGAGGCCCGGTATCTTCATTTTTTTGACTTAGATAATCTGAGGTGCCACCTAGCAAACAGACAAAAATGGAAAGACTTAAAAAAACTAAAAGCTCATTGCTTGCTCATAGGGTGATCCCTGGAGCAGGTACTGGAATTGGAGGGCAACTGCTTTCAAACTAAAAGTTCAAGGGCAGATTCTGTGAAAGTTAATTTTATGTATCCTCTTGATTGGTGCTCAGATATTTGGTACTCAGATATTTTTCTGGTTATTTCTGTGACTGTGTTTTGGGATGAAATTAACATTTAAATCAGTGGACTTTGAGTAAAACAGTTTGCCCTCCATGAGGTAGGTGAACTTATAATATCAGTTGAACACCTGAATAGAACAAAGGACTGACTTCCCACAAGCAAAAGGAAATTCTGCCAGCAGATGGCCTTCACACACCAGTTTATGGATATCCTTTAAGCTTAAAAGCATTTCTTTGAAATTACAAATTTGGAAAGGACATGAGATCAGAGGCTTATTTTATAAGAGCTATTGTCCAGATAGAAGAGGAATTCGGCAGGATTTTCTATGAATTATCCCAGAGTAAAAAGAGCCTGACAGTTAAAGACTCATGAAGGTGCCTAAATATCTTCATTTCTCTTTAATGAAACTAGAAAACATTAACATTACACACATTTCCTAAGTATGTCATATGTATGCATGTGGGTAAATCAGATGAGCCTTATAAACTTGTCATTGAGAGATGATGTCAGAAGATATTGTCATAAAATTATTACAAAATTATACAGTTGTTTTTTTTTTTTTTTTACTAGACTTACTGTTCACCTTCATTATTTTCTCTTCCAGATACTTTGTTCCAGTCCTATTGCCTTGCCTCATAATGTTATAATCTCTGTGGCATCAGCTGAGTTCTTTTTACTTTGGCCCTATACCTAAAACTAGACCTGAAATTAGACCAGGGTTAAGAAAGAGGCCTGATTCATTTCTGTTCAAAATAACCTTTCGTATTCCAATTAGTGTCTTTTCAATATTCCTGAAATTGAACTTGGCAGGGAAGAGAAAGGGTGGAATAAATATTCTTTACTCTTGTATTATCAGCTCAAAATATATTTCTTCTCCCAGAAGATACTATTTTTGAGATGACTGGGAAAATCTGAACATGAAGTATGTATTAGAAGATGACAAGGAACTAATTAAGTGTAATAACAGCATTGTAGGTAGGTAAGGAAATGTCTACACTTCTTACAGAGGCACTTTGGAGTACGTAGGAGTGAAATGACATGTTATCTTAAACTTGTGTTAATATAATCCAGAAAAAAAAAAAGAGAAAAGAATAGAGGAAGAAAATGTGGCAAACACTTGTACTTTGTTGATTCTGTATGCTAGGTATTATATTAATATCTCTAATTTTATGTATGTTTGAAATTTTTTATGACAAAATATTTAAAACCCTGTACCTGGTTTGATCCTTAAAATGAAAAAGTGGCTTTACTTACACATGGACCATCATACAGTTTAGTTATGTTAAGCTCTTCATATCTGAAAGAAATGATAGTTTGAAATTACTATATTTGCTCGTTAGTATATAGTACATTTATTAATTATGACTAAATTTTATCTGATAATCATTGCCTAGGTGTGAGAAGAAAACATTTTGCTAATAGTGAATTCTTATTTAACAAATATTTAAAAATATCTGCTATATAGTGATTTATTTGTCAGGGAGATTTATTGGATAAACCACAGCCTGAAATCAAACATAGAAAATTCAAAATAATCTTCAATATTTAAGTGGAAATACAGAATTTTAGAAAATTAATATGCAATAAAGTTAAATATGCAAATAATGAAGGGAAGTGTTACTGCTGATGTTACAGAAATAAAAATGATTGTAGGGGAAATTGTAGATCAATAATTTATATAACCTAGATGAAGTGAACAAATCCCTAGAAACACACAAATGGACTCAAGAAGAAATGGAAAATATTGAGAGGTTGAATCAGCAATAAAAAGCCTCCTAACAAAGAAAAGTTTAGGACCAGACAACTTCATTAATTAAGTCTATCAAACATTTAAAAGGTTTAATACCAATCTTTTCACACTCTTCCAAATAGTAGAAGAGGAAGAAATACTTCCAGGGTCTCCCTAGTAGTGTAGGGGTTAATTCTCAGTGCTATCACTGCTTGGGCCTGAGTTTGATCCTCAGCAAGGGAGCTAACCCACACATCGGCAACAGACCTCTCCTGTCTCACCCTGCTCCCCTCAGCAGTGTATTTCAGTATATCTGCCTGTTCTGTTGCCTACTTTCTCTCTGGTGAATCTGCTCACCCCACACACCTTTGGCCTACACCCCAGTTTTTCTACACAAAAGAAAAAAAGATACAGTAACCAGTGTGGTGTTGGCATTAGGACAGACATATAGAACAAAGAAATATAATTGAGAATCCAGAAATAAATACCTGTGGCCTATTAATTTTTGGCAAGAGTGCCAAGATCTTTCAACAAGAAGAGGAATAGTCTCCTATAATTGGTGCTAGGTAATCTCATGCAAAAGGATGAAGTTGGGCCCCAATATTACACATATAAAAATTAACTAAAAAATAGATCTACAACCTAAATATAAGAACTAAAACTATAAAATTCTTAGAAGAAAACGAAGGCAAATCTTCATGCCCTTGGATTTTATAGTGATTTCTTAGGTATGACACTAAAAGCAAGAATGATGAAAGAAAAAAATACATATAACTTGGACTTTATAAAAATGTAAAACTTTTGCATTAAAGTACATATAAGAAAAGTAAAAGACAGCCTACAGAATGGAAGAATGTATTTGTAATCACAGTATCTAGACTATGTAAAGTATCTAGAATATGTAAAGAACCCATGCAATTCAAAAATAAAATAAACAACCAAGGCAATAAAAAAAATTGTGTAGTTGAAAAAAATACAATTATCTGAGATGAAAAATTCACCGGAGAGGCCTAATACCAGATATGAGAAAAAAGAGTCTGTGAACCTAAAGATAGGTCAGTTAATACTATCAATTTTCAGAAAAGAAAAAAAATAATGAGGAAAAGAGAGAAGAATGGGAGCATAAATTCAGAACTTACAGAATTTTGAAACAGAGATGACATTCACCATTGTAGGTAACCTGGTCACTGCCACATATGAGTTCACTTGGCTTAATGTAGGAGAAAGCCCAGCACTTATTTATATTCTTGATACACTCAACCTGGAGGTGAGAGACAGACTACTATATGAGATGCCTACTTCCAGATCTCTGGCTATTATGACTGGTACTGGGGCATCAGAGGCGGGGCCCATGGAATAAGGATCAACAGACTAGGAGTTTGAAAAACAAGCTTCAGATGCCTAAGTTTTTGACCCCTGGCACGTATCACCAACAAAATAGATATGATATGATATGATATGTACGATATAGCATAATATTTGTTGTAACAAAATATATAATCTGTGTACTCCCCAATCTGAGCTATAAATTCCTTACTATTAAGAAAATCCCTGTGGGGCCTCCCCAGTGGCGCAGTGGTTGAGTGCTGGGTTGCGAAGCTGCCCGCAGCCTCTGCAGTGCCGGTTCAATCCCCGGCCCCAGGGCAAGGGTCCCACATGGCATGCAGACCTCTCCTGCCTCCCGCTGCTCCTCTCAGCAGTGTATGTCATCAGTCTGCCTGTTCTGCTCTCTGCTCTGGCTCTGGTGAATTCTCTCACCCTCCCGTGCTTCCAACTGTACCCTAGTGCTTGTATAAATAAATAAATAAATCTTAAAAAAAAAAAAAAAAGAAAATCCCTGTGGGGCCTCCCAGGTAGCCTAGGGGGTAATTCTCTGCACTTCCACTGCAAAGGCCTGAGTTTGATCCCTGGCCAGGGAACTAACCTACTTGGCACAGCAGACCTCTCCTGTCTCGCCCACTGCTCCCCTCAGCAGCGTATTTCAGTCAATCTGCCTGTTCTGTTCCCCACTCTGTTTCTGGTGAATCCTCTCACCCCCACCCCCTATCTCTGGCCTACACCCCAGTTCTTCTATGTAAAAATAAATAAATCTTAAAAAAAAAAGAAAGAAAATAAAATCCCTTCCCTCAATGGCATACTGTGATTTTGCAAAGCTTACCTTTGTCTCTTGGAGGTGAGCCCCTTTGGAAGCTGCAGGAAGAGAGAAGTCTGGAAGACAAAAAACATGCTTAGAAAAGTTGCTGCTCTGTCTTAGGGGAGAAAGCCAAGATAAGGGAGATGTTCATTGGCACACAGGAAACATCAAATTCAATCAAAAGAGACTGTTTTTTTTTTATGCATACTGTCCTCTAAAGGAGTGAAGATTCAGAAAACTTCTTCCCATCTTCTTCTTGTTAAATAGAGATCTTAATTCCAGCTCTTCCATTTCATAGGTAAATGATAATTTTTAAAAAAGATTTATTTTATTTATTTATGCATATAAGAGCTGCGTTATAGGCCAGAGGTGCGGGGTTGGGGGTGGGTGAGAGGATTCACCAGACACAGAGTGGGGAGCAGAACAGGTGGATTGACTGAAATGCACTCCTGAGGGGAGCAGTGGGCTAGACAGGAGAGGTCTGCTGCGCCATATATGGGTAAGCTCCCTGGCTGGGGATCAAACTCAGGCCACAGTGGCTGGGGATAGTTTGATAGTGCTGAGACTTTAACCCCTCTGCCACCAGGGAGGCCCCTGGTAAATAATAACTTTTGTAATCCTCACTTGTTTTTAGAAAACACCCTCTAAATTACAAATTACTATGAAATAGTTATATTGAGATACCTTTAAAAATTAATTATATATGTATATATATAATTAAAATTTTAGAAACTGCTTTGGATACATAATTATAAATTTAGTATATAAGTTTATATAAATTATAGAATTTATACAAATAAAGTCATGTAATTATAAGATATTTTGTATTATATAAATATGTGTTAACTGTTGATGTGGACCGTGATGCCTGTCTCCGTCTCTGTCTCTTAACCACAGGCCAATGGCAGGGGCCATTCCTGCCACATAACTATTGTCTAGGTCTGTTTCTGTCACAAGATCAGCACCTGGCATATATTTACTGAATATGTAAATGAGTGGCTGCTGGGAAACCTAGAGTGGTAGTAAAGGAGTTACCACAGTTACTAAACAGTTATCTCTGTTTAGTACAGAGAACTAAGATTTGCATTGAAAAACGTGACTCTTGGGGCCTCCCCGGTGGCGCGGGTGGTTGAGTGCAGCGCTGTGAAGCTGTCCGCAGCCTCTGCAGTGCCGGTTTGATCCCGCTGGCCGCAGAGCAACCCACATGGTGCGACAGACCTCTCCTGTCTCACCTGCTGCTTTCCTCAGCAGTGTATTTCAGTCAGCCTACCTGTTCTGTTCCGCACTCTGTCTCTCACCCTCCCGCACATCTGGCCTGTACCCTGGTTCTTGTATAAATAAATAAATCTTTAAAAAACAAAAACAAACCCCTAAGTCTTGTACTGGTATAGGCGATAGTTTAGAGGAAGTCAAGTTGGAGGCAAAGGAAACAGTTCAGAAGAAATGAAATTATTTTCAGGGAACAATTATAGATTTTCTTTTAGTAGGGGAAAAAAAGGGGTTTCTCCCCATTACAAATAAGAGGCATGAAGAATAGTTTTCAGTTTGTTGCAGAGCTTCTTGAGATGTGAGCATATTGAAAAAATGTTTTACATGAGAAAGAGAGAGAAAATGAGAAAAATTTCAGAGTCCAGGGAACTCCCTTGTGGTGCAAGGGGTTGAGACTCAACCTATGAGGCTGTTCACAGCCAGCCACTACAGCACGAGTTCGATCCACAGGCAGGGAGGTGACCCAGGTAGCAGAGTAGACCTCTACTGACTCGCCCACTGCTCCCCTCTTCAGTGTGTTTCAGTAGATCTGCCTGTTCTATTCCCCACTCTGTCTCTGGTGAAACCTCTCACCCCCCCCCACCTCTTGCCTGTTCTAGTTCTAGTATGTATAAATAAATAAATCTTTAAAAAAATTCAGAGTCCAAATGGAAAATGAATGTGTTGAACCCCTTAGAGATTCCTTACAGGTAACCATGAAACCAGCCAGTAACCAGGATAACATTTCGTGTGCTTCCAAAGAAACTAAAGAGTTCTGGGGTTTGAGAAGTAGATAGATATAGACTCTGGAAGTAAATATTTCCAAGATTTGAATATCCTGGGTGGTAAACCAGGTATTTTGGAATGTGCGGTAGAACTGGATTTGGAAACTTTGGTGTCCACTCCCAGCTTTGCTACCAATGACAGTGTGTGAATCTTTTCACTGAGTTTCAGATCACATACCTGTAACATGAGAAATAAAACTGAATGGCACGTCTACTGCAGAAAGTGTGGGCAGTACAAGGACATACAACTCACCAGCTGCAAGGACAGCACAGGTGGACATGGCCAGAACAAGAATGACATTCGAGAAGGACCCCTTCATGGTGCAGAAGAGCTGTGGAAATATGCAGCTTTTGATAGTAGGACAGAAAATCTCACACAAAGAACAGATTCTCACTGAGAGTTCTAACTGATCAGGAAATGAAGTCTAAATACTTAATGTTTGTTCTTTCCTCAGGTCATTTGGAATGAATTGTGTCTGATGTAATTAAATTACTGAATTCAGTTTCCTAGAATAATTGGACACTAGGGGAAAAATGATCTCAAAATACAATTTTTATAAGATTCCAGAAAAAGAGCTAATAAAGAATATGTAAAGAAGCATCAAGAAATTTTCTATGGGCCTCCCCAGGTGGCGCAGTGGTTGAGTGCTGGGTTGCGAAGCTGCCCGCGGCCTCTGCGACGCCGGTTCGATCCCCGGCTGCTCCCCGGTCACCGGAGGAGGGTCCCACATGGTGCGCAGACCTCTCCTGCCGCCCGCTGCTCCCCTCAGCAGTGTACTTCGGTCCTTCTGCCTGCTCTGCTCCCTGCTCTGGCTCTGGTGAATTCTCTCACCCACCCGCGCTTCTGACTGTACCCAGTGCTTGTATAAATAAATAAATAAATAAATAATAAATAAATAAATAAATCTTTAAAAAAAAAAAAAAAAAAAAGAAATTTTCTATGAAATATTTAAAAGTTGGGGGCCTCCCCAGTGGCGCAGCGGTTGAGCGCTGGGTTGCGAAGTTGCCCGCAGCCTCTGCAGCACCAGTTCAATCCCTGGCTGCTCCCCAGCCACCGGAAGAGGGTCTCACAGGGCTCGCAGACCTCTCCTGCCGCCCGCTGCTCCCCTCAGCAGTGTACTTCGGTCCTTCTGCCTGCTCTGCTCCCCGCTCTGGCTCTGGTGAATTCTCTCACCCTCCCGCGCTTCTGACTGTACCCAGTGCTTGTATAAATAAATAAAAATAAATCTTTAAAAAAAAAAAGAAATATTTAAAAGTTGGCATTTATTTCTGAGTAGGAAGGGCGGTCACTGGAAAATACACTGAACCAAAACACTGAACACTTATTCCCATAATCTAAATCTTCTATAATGATAGTTTTGTTATTAACAATTGGTTATTTGGAAACTAATAACTTGAAATGAAAGCCAGAGTATTTACTAACAGCTTACCTGTATACTGAAAATATTATAGTACAAGCTGCTTATCAGTATTTATCTGCAGGTTTCTACACATTATCTGCAGGCAAATTATCTAGGAAATTTCTGCCCAAGAACTTCCTCAAATAAAGAAAGATAATACATAATATTATATTTTTCCTACTCAAAAGTTTGCAAATTAGTCAGATTACTTTACCTGCTGTGTCTCCCACGTTTGCTCAGAGAAAGTGGCAGGACAGGATATTTTTTATTTCCTGTTTGTTGATAATGAAATAACAATGTTTGTGTAGAGAGGAGGAGTTAAATGTCTTCTCAAAGTTCCAATACCTGGCAGTGGAAGAGAGTGAACTCTGAAGTTAGGAAGTGTAGGTACAGCTCAAATCTATTTCTTCCAATTCTGTAATGCCTCAGTCTTGTGAGTTGCTGTTTCAGTTTTCTTTTTTTTCTTTTTTTTTTTTAATAGAGGCATGCTTTATTTATTTGTTTTGCTGGTTTGTTTGTTTGTTTTGTTTATACATGCACTGGGTACAGTCAGAAGCGCGGGAGGGGGAGAGAATTCACCAGAGCCAGAGCGGGGAGCAGAGCAGGCAGAAGGACCGAAGTACACTGCTGAGGGGAGCAGCGGGCGGCAGGAGAGGTCTGCACGCCATGTGGGACCCTCCTCCGGTGGCCGGGGAGCAGCCGGGGATCGAACCGGCACCACAGAGGCCGCGGGCAGCTTCGCAACCCAGCGCTCAACCGCTGCGCCACCGGGGAGGCCCGCTGTTTCAGTTTTCTGAGGGTGATTATATCCAGTACCACTCCAAAATCTCTTCTTGCCAAACCTGAACCTGTCATTTTAGAGATATGTCTTGTCCAAATTTTGAACTCCTACATTTTTATGTGCTTCAATTATAATATTCAGAACAGCTTCAGATATTTACATAATACTATAAATTGTCACATCTGCATATGCAGTTAATTATTTTATCAATAGTCAAAACTGTATTCACTTCATTTAAAATTTAATATAGATATTTCTACATGTGACTCATAGGATCTTAAAGTAGAAAGTTATGCTACATGGGATCTGCCAAGTTCAGTCTTATCAAGTGGAATTGAGAAATCCTGGGGTGGAGTGCTTGTTCCCTTAAATGGTAGCTCTTTCTACCCCTTGGAACAAAAGTCCCTCAAAACACCAAGTTCCTTTAAAGGAAAAATTCAGAGATTATGTCTTAACTGGGAACATGTGCATAGTTCTGGGAGATCAAGTATAATTTCTCAGCATTACTCTGATCAACCACAGTCTCTATCATGATAATGTTTAAAATTTTTGCTTTCAATTCCTCTAAAGATCGTGCTCACATAGTTTTAAATTTAAAATATTTAAATTTAAATTAAAAATTGAAATCAAATATAAAATTTCTCATAAATTTAGATAAAAATGAATTGCTACTTTAAATATTAATGTTTTAAAATAAAAATCATTCTTTAAGGTATATCCAATGGAATCTATATTCTATGATAATTTAATATCACCTAATATATTTGATAGATAAACTCACATTGAATTGTTAAATAATTTTTTTCTCTTTGAATGAGTGTTTTCATTCTTATTTTTCCCCCCAAAATTATTTCACTGTTACACTTGATGGTTCTTTACTGATTGCCCCAGGCAGGCACTGTCCTTCCTTCTTGGCTTCTACCTGTCTTTCTGTTTAATTAGAATGGCAGATAAAAGAGAAAATATGATGAGACATTATTTTAAAAAGATCTTGGTTTTGAGGAATGTTAAGCACAGACATATAGATCGAGGAGATGAAAGAAAATGTGAATAAAAGACAAAGATAAATGAATTAGAATATTCCGGGTAGCTTTTGTCTCTGGAGAGAGGCTGGAGTTAAGTCTGGAGCTGTGAATGTGTTTGAACTGCTGTGTGTGTTTGTAGAGAAAAAACAATACGGAACTGCTGGTCCAGATCCAGAGCCCCAAGTACATCTCATCAGTGATAGCATGCATGAAGGCATTGAGTGGAGAGCTGATGGGATTAACAGCACCAGAAAAGTATACAGAATTTTCAGAGAGAAGTTTCTTAGGCCAGTCATTTTCAGAGGAGCCAGTGTGTTTCCCAGAAGATGCACTACCCAGCAAAGGAAACAGATGCCAATGTATTCTGGGGCTCTGACTTTGAGCTCAGCCTACCTGGATTTACTAGGCATGATTATGATAACCTGAGACTCATTCAAGAGGCAAGTTGAAGAGAGAATTCCTGGGCTACTCTAGGAATATAAAACACAAATTTATGACCATAATTCTCCAGGAAGTTGCTCCACTCAAAAAACGCCATTGTTTGAGGGATTCCCTTAGAGAGGAGGGTTAAGTAGTTGGTTAATAAGAATACATATTTGAGTATATGGTCTGAAGGTCTTGACCTGTATCCAGTGCAGAAAGTGAAGGTATAAAGAAAAAGGAGGGAGAATTCTCCCTCGGACAGACAAAAAAATCCCCAATATGTCACCAGAATCCATTCTGTCAGTAGCCGAGAATGGGTTTTATTCATATTCAGAATTATCTATAGAGAAAAGAAAAGATTGAGGTTAGTTATATTACAAATGAAATCCAATGCTTATCCCAATTCCAGAATCTTTAGTAATTATACACTATTTAATACCCATATATTTTAGTCACACTAATCTTCCCCCAGGGGAAAGTGCTGTAAATCAATATTTACAAATATAGTACATATCTATAAACATTTCAATTTATTATTATATATATTTTACAAACATGGATATACACAATCACATATAAACATTCATAGACGTAAATAAAAACATGCAGGGAATTTTACCGAGTTTTAAAATAAAGCGATCATTTTTTTTAAAGGATTTATTTATTTATGCAGACAAGAACTGGGGTACAGGCCAGAGGTGCAGGGGGGTGAGAGGATTCACCAGAGACAGAGTGGGAAACAGAACAGGCAGATCTACTGAAATACACTGCTGAGGGAAGCAGCGGGCAAGACAGGAGAGGTCTGCCCTGTGGGTTAGATCCCTGGCTGGGGATGGAACTCATGTTGCAGTGGCTAGTGATAGCTTGATTGTGCTGTGACTTTAACCCCTGTGCCACCAGGGAAGCTCAAAGTGGATCATCTTATACACATGTATATCATCTTTCTAGAGTCAGATTTACTCATGGAAATTCTACTAACTCTTCAAATATAGTTCTAAATCATCATTTGAATGGCTGTATAATATTTCGGGACACAGATAAAAAAATATTCCCTTACTGATACTTACTCATAAACTTCCCAATCATCCTGCCAATGCATTGAACATTATGACAATAATGAGCCCATATTTTGATTACAATGTCCTAGGAATTATTTAAAATGCTTTATACATATGATCTTTTTTAAATTATGGAAACAAACTTATGAATTAGTTATCCCCATGTCACTGTCAAATTAGATAACTTGTTAATATTCACATATCTGATGAATAACAGAATTGGGATTTGAAGTGACTCTGTGGTCTGTCTTTTAACTTTTATGAGTATATTATTAGCCTCATTATATTTTTCCTGAGTATGTAAGAATTTAGGTGTTGTTTACTTACTGCAGTGATGTAGTGAGCTCATTCGTCTTCCTTTATTCTTATGGCATAGATTCACAGAAGTGGGATGCTGCTGAGAGGAGAAGGGAGAGAAGGAAGACAGGGAAAAAAAGAACAGATAAGAGGAAAGAGAGCAGATGAAGATAATGGTTTTCAAGGTAGGTTAAAATGATAATTTCACCAGCAAGGTAGGATGATGCTTGTCTCCTTAATTCCCACCAGCATTAGTAATTTCATTATTTCCCCCCAGTTTGATGAGTAGCAAGGGATACTGCATTGTTACTTTAATTTGCATTTCTTTGTTCAAGTGATTTTGAATTTTTTTCTATATATTTTGGGTTTATTCTTTGTTAATTGAATATTCATACCTGGTCTCCATCATTCCCTTAATCTTGCCTCAAAAATGTGTAAGAATTATTTCTGTGTACCTAATAAAATTTTGTAATATGCCAAGCACCTTGCTACTAGATTAATTATTCATGTATTAATTTTGTATATTTTTGTGCTTATACTAGATCACAATTATTTTTATATTTAGTCAAACAATTCCTTTTATTATTATATAATTTCTGCTTTCTCATCTTGTTTGATATGGTTGTTCTTGCCCCTAAATTTTAGATACAGTCATGTGGAGTTTTTTGGTAAAATTTTATTGCTTTGTATTTTTAATATTGCATATATTTCTTATTTAAATATTTTACTTAAATATTTAAGCTCAGTTTTACATATGTTATAAGGTATGACTGTTTTTAAATACTTATGCACACAGATTTATGATGATGCTTCTATCAAATTAAACATCTTTCACTATAAACTAAACACCGTGTTTCTTATATGTCAGTTTTTTGTAAGTATAGGGGAATACATCTTAATTCTTTATTTTGTTAACTATTCTATTCCTTCCTGATGTTGTTTTTTTCATTTATCTTGTATATTTAAGATTTATAATATAATCCATTTCACTATTAAATAATCGTAAGAAATTAAAACAGATGGTAAGAAATTATATTCAAGTGAATATTCAAAATTAATTCAGAACTAAACTAAATTATTCCCAAATTACATAGATCTTGTGATAATAAGGTGATAAAAGGAATAATTTACCTTTTAGGTAGAAACAAATCTTAAGTGACAATTATTACTGCAATTTTTTTTTTTTTACTATTTTTCAGACCTAAATGTGAGGGGAGGAAAAAGAGACATATGAATAATAAAATAAGTAAAACATTTCCTTATGAGTGATATTTATCTTTAAAAACAAAATTAAGTGAAAATGCTTAGAAATTTTAAAAATACAACGAAAAGCATAAGTACAAAGTAAATATAAAAAATGAATAGATCTTTATAAATGAGTAATTTTGAAAATGAATGAAAATTTTTAGCAATTAGACCAGTGTGCTGTTGTTGCAGGAATAAGAAAGCAAAACAAAGCTAAGCGTCCAATCATGGAAGTTCTATCTTCTAAGAAAAGAGAGCAAGCAGATCGTTTTAGGTGGATCCGGCTTGTTTAGTCTCCCCAAGATGGTGTAAACATGTAAGTCAGCTATAGGAAGACACACACAGGACTAGGCCAGACAGCAGACAGAAAGCTTTCGGGCAAAGCCAAGAGGATGGAAAAGCTGAATCACAGCTAACTTCAAACATTGCCGTGAAGGGGAGCAGCCAGGGTAATGCCCAGACAAAACACAGAGAACACGTTTTACATATCCAGACATGTAAAAAAATTTAAGCAACTCTAGGTGGGGTATTTTAGTAAATCAAGCATTAGACCAGTTCTCAGACCAGTTCTCAGCTCAGTCACAAAACAGCCTTTCAGGCTCCATTCCATGATAATAAGCACTTCCAGAATTACCCACCCCCTAGCTATCCAAATTGGCTATTCATTTCCATGCAATAATCACTCATTAAAACTTCCATCTGTACCCTGAAGGAACTGATAAAGAAATGGAATGTGAGGATAAAAAATAGCAGGGACAAATATATGTATAGGGGCTGAAATAACAATAACCATCTATGAAAAGGGATCAGTTGACTCTCTGCATCCTCCAAACTTACATTTATATACTAAAGAAAACAAAATGAGAAGTTTCTGCCTGATCACGTGTGCTTTGGGTAAGAGACTTACTAGCTCTTTAATTATATCAGATTCTGAGACATAGGGAAACAAACAAAAATCTTCCAGTAAATTTCAGAGAATGGGAACTCAAAAATTTTATTCCTTTCCCCAAAATTTATAATGCTAATATTTGTGAACAAAAAGAAACATTTAGGACCTCCCCGGTGGCGCAGCGGTTGAGCACTGGGTTGCGAAGCTGCCCACAGCCTCTGCAGCGATGGTTTGATTCCGGGCTGCTCCCCGGCCACTGGAGGAGGGTCCCACATGGCGCGCAGACCTCTCCTGCCGCCCGCTGCTCCCCTCAGCAGTGTACTTCGGTCCTTCTGCCTGCTCTGCTCCCCGCTCTGGCTCTGGTGAATTCTCTCACCCTCCCGTTCTTCTCACTGTACCCAGTGCTTGTATAAATAAACAAAAATAAATCTTTAAAAAAAAAAAAAATTCCCAAAAAAAAAAAAAATTCCCAAAAAAAAAAAAAAAAACATTTATATGGAAGCTGTCACAGGAAAATTTAGAATTCTAAAATACTTTTAAAGTCAAACGGCAAATAGGTATCCTTAGACTAGTACCCTAAGGAAAATCTGAGTCGTTAGGGATAGAAAGATTCAGAATAGCTGGGCTTCCCCGGTGGCGCAGCGGTTGAGCACTGGGTTGCGAAGCTGCCTGCAGCCTCTGCAGCGCCGGTTCGATCCCCGGCTGCTCCCCGGCCACCAGAGGAGGGTCCCACATGGCGCGCAAACCACTCCTGCCGCCCGCTGCTCCCCTCAGCAGTGTGCTTCGGTCCTTCTGCCTGCTCTGCTCCCAGCTCTGGCTCTGGTGAATTCTCTCACCCTCCCGCGATTCTGACTGTACCCAGTGCTTGTATAAATAAATAAATAAATCTTTAAAAAAAAAAAAAAAAAAGAAAGATTCAGAATATCTGATTTCCTTCCCAAGTCTAACTGATATTGCAGAATATTTCATTCTAAATTATGCCAAAATATGTATGCTTATTGACGGGAAACCACCTCAATTGCAGAACACACATTTAATGGAATATTTAATGCAATAAGAGAAACTGAATTAGAAAATTATTGAAGTTTGGACTATACAATGCAGGCATGGAGCTAAGAAGCCAAGATTTTGCAATATGATAATGTATTTTAAGATATCTGAAAATAAGGGCCTCCCTGGTGCACGGGGTTAAGCACAGCAATGTGAAGCTATCTTCAGCTACTGCAGGCCCACAAATACGTAACTGAAGAGGACACAGTGTTGTAAGCCAATTCACAGGGATGCAAGTGAACCTAATTCTCATTAAAAACAACAACAAAGTCCTAGCCAGAGCAGTAAGACAAGAGAAAGACATACAAGGAATCCAAATAGGAAAAGAAGTCAAACTATCACTATTTGCAGATGATATGATAATATACATAGAGAACACCAAAAACTCCACAGAAACACTAATTCAACTCATCAATCAGTTCAGTAAAGTGGCAGGATACAAAATCAACACGCAAAAGTCAGTAGCCTTCCTATACACAAACAATAAATCTGAAGAAGAAGAAATCAAAAAAACCATCCCTTTTATTATCGAAACAAAAAAAATCAAATACTTGGGAATAAATCTAACAAAAGAGGTAAAGGACCTATACAAAGAAAACTATAAAACACTGTTAAAAGAAATAGAAGAAGACAGAAATAAATGGAAAGACATCCCCTGCTCATGGATTGGAAGGATAAACATTATTAAAATGGCCATCCTACCAAAAGCAATATACAGATTCAATGCTATTCCAATAAAAATTTCAATGTCATTCTTCAAAGAAATAGAACAATTATTGATGAAATTCATATGGAATCACCAAAAACCCCAAATAGCCAAAGCTCTCCTGAAAAAAAAAAGAAGGGAATGGAGGCATCACACTCCCAGACTTCAAACTATACTACAAAGCCATAATCATCAAAACTGCATGGTAGTGGAACAAGAACAGACACACAGACCAACGGAATCGAATAGAAAATCCAGAAATACTTTTTGCGTAGGCCCTCGGCGCCGGCAGGATGGGCAAGTGTCGCGGTCTTCGTACTGCCAGGAAGCTCAGAAGCCACCGACGAGATCAAAAGTGGCATGATAAACAGTACAAAAAAGCCCATTTAGGTACTGCCCTAAAGGCCAATCCTTTCGGAGGCACTTCCCATGCCAAGGGAATTGTGCTGGAAAAAGTAGGAGTTGAAGCCAAACAGCCAAATTCTGCCATCCGGAAGTGTGTGAGAGTCCAGTTGATCAAAAACGGGAAAAAAAATCACAGCCTTTGTACCCAATGATGGTTGTTTGAATTTTATTGAAGAAAATGATGAAGTTCTGGTTGCTGGATTTGGTCGCAAAGGTCATGCTGTCGGTGACATTCCTGGAGTCCGCTTTAAGGTCGTCAAAGTAGCCAATGTGTCTCTTTTGGCCTTATACAAAGGCAAGAAGGAAAGACCAAGATCATAAGCTTCAATGGTGAAAAGGTGGTAGCAATAAATTTCTACATGGTCAGAAAAAAAAAAAAAAAAGAAAATCCAGAAATAAACCCACAGATTTATGGTCAACTAATCTTTGACAAAGGAGCAAAGACTATGCATTGGAGCAAAGAAAGTTTGTTCAATAAATGGTGCTGGGAAAACTAGGTTGCTACATGGAAAAGAATGAAGCTTGACCACTACCTCACACCATACACAAAAATCAACTCAAAATGGACTAAAGAACTAGACATAAGACCTGAAACCATAAAATACATAGAAGGAAATATAGGCGAAACACTACGTGATATGCACATCAAAGACATCTTTACAGACACTTCACCCAAAGCAGTGATAGTGAAGGCAAAGATCAACAGCTGGGACTACATCAAATTAAAGAGCTTCTGCACAGCAAAAGAGACAATAACAAAAACAAAGAGAAACCCCACCAACTGGGAGAACATTTTGGCACACAACACTAATGATAAAGGACTGATCACAAAAATCTGCAAAGAGCTGATGAGACTCAGCAACAACAAAGAAAATAACCCAGTCAAAAAATGGGCAGAAGAGCTAAAAAGAAACTTCTCTGAAGAGGAAATGTAAATGGCCAACAGGCATATGAAAAAATGTTCAACATCACTTGTAATCAGGGAAATGCAAATCAAAACTACCATGAGACACCATCTTACACCAGTGAGGATGGCATATATTAAAAAAACTAGCAACAACAAATGTTGGTGAGGATGTGGAGAAAAAGGAACTCTCCTGCACTGTTGGTAGGAGTGCAAACTGGTCCAACCACTATGGAGAGCTGTGTGGAGATTTCTGGACCTACTAAACATAGAGCTTCCATATGATCCAGCAATTCCACTCCTAGGTATTTACCCAAAGGACACAAAAACATCAATTCCAAAGAGCACCTGCACCCCTATATTTATAGCAGCACTCTTTACAATAGCTAAGCTTTGGAAACAGCCCAAATGCCCAAAAATAGATGACTGGATCAAGAAGATGTGGTACATATATACCATGGAATATTACTCAGCATTCAAAAAAGATAAACACATGCAATTTGCAGCAACATGGATGGCTCTGGAAGGGATCATGCTCAGTGAAATAAGCCAGAAAGAAAAAGAAAAATACCGGATGGTCTCACTCATAGCAGGAATCTAGAAAACTTAAATAAGGGACCAGAAAAATGATTAACTATGAGAAAGTGAAAATCAAAATCAACAAACAACTATGAACCAGAGACATGCTATGGGGGGTGGGGGCTGGAAGGAGAGGGATTGGGGTCAAAATAAGGGGGTTCCAATTGTATGGGGAATATAAAAATAAAATTCATTTAAAAACAACAACAAAAACAATCAATATATTGACGTATGTGTTCAAACATTCTATATCTTGACATATGTGTTATAATCCATATTTTGCAAATGGAAATTATAAGTACTTTTATCACAGAGAAAAGGTAGATAAATATGAAACACTTGCTGGAAGACAAAGTAAGTGGTATCTAAGGCTGATGAAGGGGAAGGACCTACATCATCTCTTTACAATTACCAGGAAACAGCTTTCCCCCCATTGGCGAGCCCAGTTAGCAAGGCTTTTCCAGCATTTCCTCTCACCTAGTGTATGTAAATACTTAATGCACCTGTGCTGCAAGCATACTGGCTAAGGTGTGATGGTCTTTCTGGATGTTGAGAAGCAGCTAAACCCTGGGTTATAACTTTGGGAACCTTTTGATCTCATCTCTTTCCAGAATTGTGATTATCATGCCACCCCTAGCAGGAATGACAATTGCTGCAAATGGACATCTTGCTAATTCTTTGAAAAAGACTTGTACAGAGTATTAATTATTATAAATAAATTACCAGTGGTTAATGAAAATGCCCAAGGAGAATGTCAAAATTAACTAGAAGGGAAACATTCCAGTGATTTCCAGAGTGATAGGAAGCAGATATCCTCAGATGCAGTAAATCAGTGCAGAGAATCTAATTCCACTTCCCAGAGAGAATTATAGTTCCTTGGAGGGATAATTTTCCCTGAATGAGTTATTCTCTATACTTCCTCACAAATCTTAGCTACCCAGGCATTTATGATACAAACAGTGAAACAGGAACACAGAAAGATAACATGTACCTTTTCTCCCCTCACCAATGTTGTTTTAAAAGAGGCAATGAGGGCATCCCCGGTGGCGCAGCGGTTGAGCGCTGGGTTGCGAAGCTGCCCGCGGCCTCTGCAGCGCCGGTTCGATTCCCGGCTGCTCCCCAGCCACCAGAGGAGGGTCCCACATGGTGCGCAGACCTCTCCTGCCGCCCGCTGCTCCCCTCAGCAGTGTACTTCGGTCCTTCTGCCTGCTCTGCTCCCCGCTCTGGCTCTGGTGAATCCTCTCACCCTCCCGCGCTTCTGACTGTACCCAGTGCATGTATAAACAAACAAACAAACAAACAAACAAATAAATAAATAAACATGCCTCTATAAAAAAAAAATAAAATAAAAGAGGCAATGATTATGTACAAAACTCTTGAATTTGGGATTCCCTGGTAGCGCAAGGGGTTAAGTCTCAGCACTATGAAGCTACCCGCAGCCACTGTAGCAAGAGTTCAGTCCCCCCGCCAGGGAGCTACCCACATGGCTCAGCAGACCTCTCTTGTCTGGCCTGTTGCTCCCCTCAGCAGTGCATTTCAGGAGATCCACCTTTTCTGCTCCCCACTCTGTCTCTGGTGAATCCTCTCACTCCCCACACCTCCGGCCTGTACCCCAGTTCTTGTATGCATTAATAAATCTTTAAAAAAAACTTTTGAATTAGGGAGAGGGGTCAAAACAGGGCAGGAGTGAGCACCAGGGACTCTGGTGACCATTCACAGGTAATATGGTGGTGGGAGAACTATGCTGGTGGGAACTATGAGAACTATAAGAACTATGGGGATGGGAGAACTGGGGGGAGAAATCAAATATTGTACAAAAATGCACAACGATGGAAGATAATAAATAAATCAATTTAATTATTAAAAACAAAACCGTTGAAGGAAAGTTGATATAACCACATAGAATTATAACCACAATGAATTGAGTGTGAAGGAGGCTTATAGGGAGATTCATAGCTACAGCAGCCTCAGTGGAACCATGGTTTTGAAGAATCTAGGAAATAGAGGCAAACATTTTCATGTAGGCAACCCAATAAAATACTTTAGAGGTGAAAAGAGGGAGGGTTTACAGTTTGTTCTACTCCATGATACACATTTGTCTTACAGATCATCCAGAGGACTTTCTATCCTATTCATAAGCTCCACTTAGCATGATGTCATCAGAATAGTGGAATGTCAAAATGATCAAAATTCCTTCAGATTATATTGTGATATAGAACAGAAAGATTGTCATAGCCTTGCAGAAAAAACATGAATGTAAACTTCTTTATTACCCAAGTAATTGAAAATTGCTTTTGATCGTCTTTCCTGAGAGAGACTGAAAACATTCTTCAGATAAATAGCCACAAAACACTTGCCAGAGTCTGTGTTGATCTGGTCCTATAAGACTAGCGCTTCTGCAGAACAGCTGTATATGGAACAACCACACCGTGAGGTTTCTGGTAGTTGACACTTAGCTGCCATGGCACATCTTGTTTTTGCAATAGCCTACTTAGGTAGTGATGGGGCCTATATTCCCTTTATCTATGAGGCTGCAATTCTACCTGGATGCAATATGACCCTGCTCGACAATATTTTGATATAGCAAGGCAGTTTCAAGCTCACTCATTTGGCCCATAATGAATTTTAGTTTATAGGTCATACAATCAGTGTGTGTGTTCTGCCAGCTGCCAGGGACAGCCTTATAACTTTATAGTGGAAGACCAGAGAGATTACCATGAGGTGAGTTCATACTATTTTTCGATCCAGTATAAGATGGACTTGAGCTGTGCATCATCTGGTCTCCATATGCTCCAGGTTAACCTGAGGATTGTGACAGATTGTCGTGTCACTCTGCTCTTAGGAGGAGCTCATTACCTATATCCAACAGCCCTCAGTAGATCTGCATGCATCCTTTTCCCCAAGTAGTTTCTTGGGCCCATGGCCAACGTCTCATCAAGCAAGAAAAAGGTGAGTACATGTCTCCTCTACTTGCAGACGCTCTGTTGGTCCCCATTCAAACAATGAACTCTGTGAATTGGTTCAGACATTAAAATTATGCTTGTGATTTTGTACTTGATTGCTCTAAAGGGAAAAGTCCATTTTACACCTATGTTTTTCTCCTTTACTATTCATACAGAACACTTCACTGCTGGTCACCAAATGTGTGGAGGTTTTTTTCCCCACACATTTTTCCCACTGAATAATTTTCTGTGATAACACTTGGGTGTTCTACAACTTAACTCAATTCTGATACTTTCTACCTGGAGTCTGTATCAGATCCCACAGGTTATGGCTTCTACCCACCTCAAATGCAAATCATAAATAATAGGTTTTCAGGTTGCTCACTTCTGTTCAGTAGGGCTGCAAATCAGAAGTTCCCATGCCCTTTTTTTTAGGTTTGATTAATTTGATAGAGTAGCTCCCAGACCTCAGGGAACAATGACATTTCTGGCTGCCCAATTAATCTCAAACCTAGGAACAAAATCTGCCACTGACACAAATCCTTGAAGATCAAGGACCCCAGGTTGTAGGAGATTTCTGGACCTACTAAACATAGAGCTTCCATATGATCCAGCAATTCCACTCCTAGGTATTTACCCAAAGGACACAGAAACATCAATTCCAAAGAGCACCTGCACCCCTATGTTTATAGCAGCACTCTTTACAATAGCTAAGCTTTGGAAACAACTTAAACGCCCAAAAATAGATGACTGGATCAAGAAGATGTGGTACATATACACCATGGAATATTACTCAGCATTCAAAAAAGATAAACACATGCAATTTGCAGCAACATAGATGGCGCTGGAAGGGATCATGCTCAGTGAAATAAGCCAGAAAGAAAAAGAAAAATACTGGATGGTCTCATTCATAGCAGGAATCTAGAAAACTTAAATAAGGGACCAGGAAAATGATTAACTATGAGAAAGTAAAAATCAAAATCAACAAACAACTATGAACCAGAGACACACTGTGCTGGGTGGGGGGTGGGGAGGGGAGGGATTGGGGTCAAAATAAGGGGGTTGCAATTGTATGGGGAATATAAAAATAAAATTTATTTAAAAAAAAAAAAAGTTCCCCAGGTTGCAAAGCCAGAGTTATACCTATCTTATTTTTTTTTTTTTAATTTATATAAGCACTGGGTACAGTCAGAAGTGTGGGAGGGTGAGAGAATTCACCAGAGCCAGAGCAGGGAGCAGAACAAGCAGAAGGAACAAGGTACACTGCTGAGGGGCAGGAGAGGTCTGTGCGCCATGTGGGACCCTCGCCCAGCGGCCAGGGGATGGAACCGGCGCTGCAGAGGCTGCGGGCAGCTTCTCAACCTAGTGCTCAACCGCTGGGCCACCAGGGAGGCCCACCTATCTTACTTTTGACAGTGAAATGTTACCCTCTGGCTTCTCTTCAGTGGAATTCTGTCAGCCCTGCTGGCACCAGGTAGCCTACTTTCTAAATCACACTTTTGCCTGTACCAGAACCTTTAGTGGACAGAAACTCACTGCTGACCTCAGTCATCCTGCTGCTTGCCTTTCCTGTGCATTCAGTATTGCTTTTGTGAGATCCAATCTGGGCCCTCTCCAGGACCATAATAGAGTTATGATAACCATAATTAGCACCAGAACCATCCCAGTGGGTACTCTGGAATCATATAAGCATTAAATTCTTGATGGCTGACCTTCAGTACTTGCCAAAGCAGTTCTTGCACCTCCACATCATTTACTGTGGCATCATCATGATCATCATGTCAAATCTTTAAAGAATCCTCCCAGTAGAGTCCAGAGCCAATGTCATGTGTCTCCATAAGATGTCAAATTCCTCTGTGCCCAGCCTTATATCACTCAGCAGGTGAAAACCTCACAATCCACTCTTGACAAGTTCCCCAATGCTTGACAATACAAATTAGACACATCATGCAGCTCATTTGGTAAATCAGCTTTTTCCTCACGAGTCTCTGCTGAGACCTGAACCTAGTCACTGGTCTAGAGGTCATGAGGAGGGGGCACAAGTGGAATTCAAAGTGCACAGACATCACAGTGTGATGCAGCCACTTCAGGAAGTCTGTATGGCCGCACGGTCACAGGAGCCTGCTTTCCTCTAGTAAAGGTAAGGAAACGTCTATGGACCTGGAGGCTTGTGGGAGGAAATCAGTGGGTTCAAGAGCCACAGGAAAATCCCAATAGCCACTCCTGTCCTATGTTTCAAGGTTTAACCCTTCTCAGGGTTCTAATTTAGCAGAGAAGACTTGCAAAGTCTGCGTATTTGACATCCATTTACTCTACTGCCCTTAAATTAAATCCTGGTTTCAATTTCATTGCAGTTTACCTTTTGCTACGGGATATGAGTGTCTGTTTAAATGCTGCCTTGGCAGGATTTTGGTTTTCACAACATGTCTTTATCATGTCATTCCTTTCGTTACATAGCAGAGTCAATATATTTGAAGTAATAGAACCAGTGCATAAACTCATGCTTCCCTTTCTATTTGTACCTTATCCTGACCCTCCATATGTCTTCCCAGTGTAACCAGCATGGCATTTAATATCAGCAAAATAGTCTTTGTTGTCATCTGACTGACACTTGATGACTGTCATACCAGCAGTTTTAGATTTGATTTTCCCAAAGAAGATCTTTAAGACTTGGACAAGGACATGGTTTATTTGTAAGATGATCCCAAAGACAAAAGAGAGAAAGTGGGGGAAATACAATGAGAAAGGTAGAAAAGCCATCCATGGTGGCATTAATGAACAGATTTATACTCATTCTCGCTGGGGGGACCCTGAAGAGCAGTGTGTGGCAAACTTAAAATCATCCCAGTTGAATGTTCAAGGCTGCAACGTTTTTCAACCAACTTCCATGCCCCATTGTTTGAGGGGCACCCTCAGAAAGCCCTATTCCCATATCCCTGGCATCTATCTGATGTGGTCAAGCAAGTTCATGTGGTACCAAAGAAAGCCTCAGTCAGAGAAGAGATGCCCATGGCATCTGTTATGCAAGCTCGGGCACCCGGCACAGACCCAGGCAGTGAGGGAAATAGCTGGGTAGGGCTGTGGTCGTCGAAGAGGAAGACTGTGGGCCCCTGGTGGGACTCAGACTCTTAACTGGGCAGCCTGAATCTGCACAAAGAAAGTGCACCCATGTTTCAGGTTTGCTACTTCCTTCATCAACTGCATGTTTCAGGAACTTTAACAATTTTTGGATACTTTCTACTTCTCTGCCATTGTTCTAAGCATTAAATCCTCACAGTGACATGAAGACATTCTATTTCTATTCCATTTCCTTTCTAGAAGAAGGAAACACCGAGGCTTAGAGAATTGGGACATGTTGAGTACTCAATGCTTGATCCTGATGGTACAAGCTGAGTAGGCGCTACAATTTCTCTGGGGTACGGTCCTCCTAGCACAACCAGCATTTGCCTGTTTGAGAAATATTGTGAATCAACATAGTTGGCCTTAAAGTTGTATAATTGCCACCATAATCAAAATATAGGATAGTTTCAGTACTTCCCCAAAATTCTCTAGTGCTTCTATGCTGACTTTTGATAACAGAAGGTCTCACTTTAATCAAGTCCAATTTATCATTTTTTAATGGACTATACTTTTCCTTTATCAGGTACATTTGCCTACCACAAAATCACCTTTTACTTGGATCTCCATTGTTTTGACCTTTCATATTTAAATCTGTGATTCACTGTGAATAAATTTTTCTACATTGATTTCCCACTGAAATGCACCATGTTGAAGAGGTTATGTTTGCTCTATTATATTTCACAGACAACTTTGTGGACAATCAGGTGATTTGTATGTATGTTGACCTGTTTCTGGATTCACTGTTCTGTTCTACGGATCTACTGATATTTAAGTAACAAATGTATTTACTTCTTCATGAAGATGGGGCAAGATGATCTTAGACAAGGGACTGAGATGATAAGAGGCAAATTTATAGTTTTTGATGGCTCCATCACTCCTAGTGTGTACCTTGAAATGTCTCAACCAAAAGTGTGATGTGTTTACTAAGGATCTGTCTACATCATTGGCTCTTGAAATTTTATGGTTTCCTCTTTAGCTCTGAGACACTATGGGATAATTTAGAGACTCTCTGTGTAATTTCTTATTCCTCTGCTTACTGTAGTCAGAGAATTTGGCAGATGACTTAAGGGGAAGGAGAAAACATCATATGATGGAATCTTGTCCTTTCTCCTTTCCCTGGAATTTCGGCCACTTGAATCCTGGCTTCCTTGCCATCCACAAATTTTAATTTTGCCACTTTATTTTGCTCCCTTCTCTGTCTCTTAGCAGCAATTGTCCCAGACCTCTTTGTGCCTGGATTTTTAAGCCTTCCTCATGCTATTAACAGCCCAGTTTCCAACAGGCAAAAGTCAGATAAAGATTTTTGGCTCACCATGCTGACTTCTTCCTTTTAGTGTCTTCCCACTTAAATTCAAATTCCCCAGGCAGTTCTCTGATGATGTCATACAAATTCAGTTTTTTTTTTTAAAGATTTATTTATTTATGCATACAAGAGCTGGGGTACAGGCCAGAGATGCAGGGGATGAGAGGATTCGCCAGAGACAGAGTGGGGAACAGAACAGGCAGACTGACTGAAATACACTGCTGAGGGTGAGACAGGAGAGGTCTGCTGTACCATGTGGGTTTCTCCCTGGCTGGCTGGGGATTGAATTCATGCTGCAGAGGCTTCAGATTGCTTCATAGTGTGGTGCTTAACCCCTTGCGCCACCAGGGAGGCCCACAAATTCACTTTTTAAAAAAATCTTATTTCCTGGGTCTCCCCTGGGGCGCAGCGGTTGAGCGCTGTGTTGTGAAGCTGCCAGCAGCCTCTGCAGTGCCGGTTCGATCCCCGGCTGCTCCCCAGCCCCCGGAGGAGGGTCCCACATGGCGCGCAGACCTCTCCTGCCGCCTGCTGCTCCCCTCAGCAGTGTACTTCGGTCCTTCTGCGGGCTCTGCTCCTCGCTCTGGCTCTGGTGAATTCTCTCACCCTCCCGCGCTTCTGACTGTACCCAGTGCTTGTATAAATAAATAAATAAACAAATCTTAAAAAAAAAAATCTTATTTCCCTTTAAATCTCTTTTTCATGGGAACATGAGTCATCCACAAGCTACTCAATTCAACCAGAAAAGGAAATCTGGATTCCTGATTTAAATAATGTCTATACACTGACAACTTCCATATTTACCTAGACTTCTCTCAGACTTAATGTTACTCTAAAATTATGTAACTTATTTTCTTCTTAACATCTGTATCTTTTTTTTTTTTTAAAGATTTGTTTGTTTATACAAGTACTGGGATATAGTCAGAGGCGTGGGAGGGTGAGAGAATTTGCCAGAGACAGAGTGGGGAGCAGAACAGGCAGATGGACTGAAGACGCTGCTGAGGGGAGCAGGGGCCGAGGCAGGAGAGTTCTGCCACACCATGTGGAAATCAAACTGTGCTGCAGAGGCTGCTGACAGCTTCACAGCGCTGGGCTCAACCCACTGAACAAACCGCTGTGCCACCCAGGAGGCCCAACGTCTGTATCTTGATGTTTAAAAGACATCTCAACCTTGTGAAGAGAATTGTTTCAGGTTTCACAGATGTACATTTCCCCTGCAGTCCCATGCATTGTAAATGTCACTTACATTCATTCTCTTGCTCAAGCCAAAAATCAACGTTTTTCTTGATTTCTCTTTGCTTGGGATCCTCATCTCCTCTTATAGTCTTTCACCATTTCCTTCACATCCCAGCTCAAGTACTATCTCCACATAAAGTTTTCCTAATAACACTTCCCATCAAGCTTGCCCTTTTATGCTATTTTATTTGTCCTCATTACCCTTAACATCACCTGTAATTAAATTGTAAATAAAGTATTAAGTAAATTTATTTGTTTATTATCTGCCTCCTTCCATGGAATATAATTTCTCTGATGAGAGGAATCTGTCTTTCTGACTCACTTCTGAATCAACATAGTCCAGGCTTGTTTCTGGAAATATAAGATTTAATTATAATCTGATAAATGAAGGAGTAGATGAATGCATTCTAAGGTGATGAGAATTACAAGTACTCTGAACATCATGGTTACTAACAACCATAGCTAACACAGAAGAGCTCCTGCTTCATGTAAGGAAAAATACAAATGAAAAGTGAGGCTTAATGTTTCCTGTTGAAAATAAAGAGATTTCCTTCTTTTTCCTTGAGAAATTGTGTAAGTTCTTTCTCTGTCTCTTTGAAACATAGGTACATCTTTTTAGAAGCTAAATAGGCCTCTTGCCGGCTTTATGACCTAGGTATGCCCTGTCTCAAGGACTTAGGAGCTATCTTTTTGAAATGTAAACCTTAAGGGAAACAACACCCCTATCTCCCAGTTTCTGTGGGTAGGAGCCTAACTTGGATGACAACTTTGTTCCCAGTGGCAAAAATATCTCCTGTAATAAAAATAGGAGAGATTTACTTTTCCCTTGTATAAAACCAGTGAACTAATACAGAAGGAACCTCCAAGTAACTGGTGAATTAGGATAAACTGTGTGTAGTAAAGGGTGCTGTCAAGTCTCTTCCTTATGGATTAGTTAGTGTTTATCTGGAGAACATGTATATAATAGGCCATATCTGTTGGCCACATAAAAGGGTAAGATTTCTTTCTCTTTGATGATTGATAGTGGATTGCCTGTGATAGGCATCGCATTCTGGCTAATGCTTATTAAATAATGAAATTTTCTTTTTCTTCTGTCTTTGTGGAAAGGCTTTCTGGGCTGGGAGATTTTATTTTTTCATAATATTTCCCTGACACTAACAAAGGCAGGAAAAAATTACTTTTCTTGACGTTGTATTAGATATAAAACCTATAACAAAAAATACATAGAAGAAAGTACCAGTGATACATTTCATGACATCAATGATAGAGATGTCTTTGGGGACTCAATCTCTACAGCAAGGGAAATAAAAGCAAAAATAAACAATTGGGTGTCCCTCAAAGTAAAAAGTTCTTTTATAGTGAAAAAATAGATTCAAAAGTCATCCTACTGAATGGGAGAATATACTCATATGTCACACGACATAAAAAGGGTTAATATCCATGGTATACAAAGAACTCATCCCACACAGGGCTTAGTGTATGTGGCAGTCCCTGGGTGATGGGTACTCCTATGATCCCCTCTAGACACAAAGGGAATTGATACCTCTCTAATACGGAGGGGCAGATGATTTGGTCACTGTGCTCCTTGTGGCATCTGCTCATCTTTTGAAAATTTTTTTCAAGTTGCGGTATTTATTTAATCAGTGTAAATCCCAATACAATCCACAAACATAATTTTGTGCATTTAGAAGGGGAAATATTTCCTGGCTAAGTAGAAAACTATGCAAATGGTTTGTGGAAGAACTTCAGCTTAAATAGATATGTAGGGAAACATTTCATCTAGAAGTTCTTGAGTTTGCTGTCATCCACATTCTCTGAGCACATCTTGTATTGATTATTGGGACCTATTGATAGTTTGTTCCGGGGTTCTAGATTATTCTTTCAGTTCCAAATGACATTTGGATTGAACAAAACCAGATACATGACATACAGGCTGCACCAGTCCCTCCAACTCCAGTAAACACAAAGAAGGGGATCAGGTTGGGTTGCTTCTTGGCCTGACCAAGCATCTGGTGGAGCATAGTTGTGGCAGAGGCCTTGGGCTGCAAAGGAAACAAATACACAGACACAGGACTAAGTCTGGGCCTTATCTTTTGCAACTTAATTTCACTATTTTTCTGGTGGAAAATTCTGCCCACCCACAGTAAACTGATACTTAAGTTGTCCTTTGGAGTAGTTTCCCTGAGACCTTTCAAAAAAATCAGTCTTTTAAAAACTATAATCCGGGCCTTCCCGGTGGCGCAGCGGTTGAGCACTGGGTTGTGAAGCTGCCTGCAGCCTCTGCAGTGCCGGTTCGATCCCCGGCTGCTCCCCGGCCATGCTCCCCGGCCACCAATGGAGGGTCCCACATGGCGCGCAGACCTCTCCTGCCGCCAGCTGCTCCCCTCAGCAGTGTACTTTGGTCTTTCTGCCTGCTCTGCTCTCCGCTCTGACTCTGGTGAATTCTCTCGCCCTCCCACGCTTCTGACTCTCCCCAGTGCTTGTATAAATAAATAAAAATAAATAAACAAATCTTTAAAAAATAAAAAATAAAAACTATAATTCTATTTTATGGCTGACATACTTTCTCTCACATGGAAAAATAACTCAGGAATTTTCCCCCATAATTAGATATCAGTCTCTCTCAACTAAGTTGACTTCATCCTCTTAATGCAAGTAAAACAGCTGTTTACACCATGTGAATGTAGATGCCTGTGGCTAACATATGATCTTATAATCCTAAAGAAGCCCACTAACACTTTCCAATGAGAAAATGTCTCTTCCTAAAATTAATAAGGATTTGGAGAAAATACTTTCTAAATTTGCTCTGTGCTTTGAACACATTTACAGCAACAATACACATTTCTCAAGTCCTCAGTCAAGAGGAATAGAGCGGTTCCAAAAATTGTCCTTTTGGGGATGGAATCTGGTTCCCTAGATTGTATCAAGACGTGTATCCCACCCGAAGGCCCCTCATCAGGGGAGGCAGGCTCAGACTGGCCCACAAACTGCTGTTGCTCTCCGCTCCCTCCTGGTCAACACCATGCTCCAGTTTCTGCTTGGATTTACTTTGGGCAATGAGGTTGGAATGTATCTGGCACAGAACTATGACATACCAAACCTGGCAAAAAAACTTGAAGATATTAAAAAGGACTTGGATGCCAAGAAGAAACCTCCTAGTTCATTAGGCCGACTCCAACGCTGCCTTCTGAATTCTACTGTACTTGGGGTCTCCTTTAACTCTGAACCAAAAGCTTTAGTTTTAACCTCCAGTCTCAGTGATTTTCTTCTTTGCTAGACCCTGTGTTGCCTTAATGCACAGATGGGGCCACATGGTGAGGACAACTCTGACTTTTGCAGCATCCTCACAATTCCCATCCTCTGGGCCACGTGTGAGATTCTCAGACTGGAGCTCTGGTGCTAGATTAGTAAGCGACGTTTAAGTAGCTGTCTCTCTCTCATTCTGTGGAATTTCTATTACCTTTTTTCAAAATAAAAATTAAGGGGCTTTTGTATAGCGGATCAGATATAAATACTGATTTCACAGATTAGCAGTTAAAATAGTATCTAAACATCTGGTACTAAATTATGTTAATTTAACCAGTATTCAATTTGCTTTTCATTAATTGAGAAACTCTATTCCAAGAACTCTGTCACGAACTAAGAAATTTTAAAATTTGTAAAATAATGGTCTTTATCCTCAGTAAAATTCATAGCCTAGTAGGCCTGTTTTTCCTTAATGATAATTTGATCTCTCTTCTCTCAGAATAATCAGGCTTTCTTTAAGGTACTATGCATACATTGATATTACACGATGCATAAATGACAAGAAGTTTGTAAAGGGAAATTTTATGCTTTTTCATATTTAAAAATGCATTTATATTATAATTTTATAGTGATTTTCACAAGAAGTTTGACCCAACTGTATAATAAAATTAGTATCAATCACAAGAAGGAGAATTTCTTCTTCTCTCTACAATTTATGCTTTTTTCCCCTGAAGAAATTACTCTTGCAGTTGTTAAATGTATAATCTGTCCATTTTTTTTTTTTATTAAAAAGTTTGAGTACACCATATTTTTCATGGGTCAAGATACAAAAGTGATTTAGAATAAATGGGCTCTTCCACCCCTGTCCTTCCAGCATCTCATTCCCTTCCTGGGGGCAGCCACTGTCAGCATTTTCCTGTATAGGTTTGAGAAAGATTCTGTGCCTAAATAAACACACATGTGCATGGGTTTTTTTTTTTTTTTTTTTTTTACAAAAAATGATAAACTGTACAGAGAGTTTGTTCCTTGCCTTTTTCTTTTTTTTTAACATCTGGGGTCATTCCATGTCAGTATTTTTTCATCTGGGGTCATTCCATGTCAGTATTTAAGGAACAGGAACCTCTTCCCCTTTTTAGCTGTATAAGTGGATTTTGGCTGCTTCTATTAAATGGGGATACCATAAGTTATTTAATCCACTAATGATTATTTAGGTTGTTTCCTATCTTTTGCAATTACAGTATAGTGACAAACTTGAACCTGTTGTTATACAATTCTATGCAAGTTGTAACTATAAGCTAAACTCCTAAGAGTATAATTTGCACAACATATAAAGTCCCCTTTCATTGGATGTTTAGTTTTAGAGGCTTGTTGGACAACTTTACTGATAACATCATTGCTGAAGACATTTTTTCAGAATCAGTAAACTGAAGAATGATTTAGAGAAACGGCTTTATTAGAAAAATCACCTATTTTTAGACAGTGATAACACTGATTGCCTATATGGTAATGAGACGAAGTGATTCTGCTTCTCTTTAAAAATTTTGGACCCTTCATACATGGAGATGAGTTTTATCCCTGTCAGGCCATCTTGGTGAGAAAGAGGGATTAGTATCAAATTACCAGTATGATCATGGGCAAGGGATTTATTTTCTCTGAAACTGTTGTTTAAGACGTAGTTGCAATACCTACCTCTAGGCTTCCATGGGGAAGAGTTGAGAGGATGTGATGTGTTGCACAGTGCTTTGCAAATTGTCCAATAAATTCCAATTATTAGTCAAAAAAAAAAGATGTGTATCCCATACTACAACTAATGCCCCCTCTGTATCCCTTTGACCCATCCAAGGCTGCCTGAGAATGTTAAACAAGAAGGCTTCCCAACACGCTGTCATCTTTACACATCCCAGATTTCCTATGTACCTACTCTTTACCTTGTCTCTACTGGCTCCTGCGTGGCCTTAGGAGAGCCATGATGATCCTGTAAAATGAGATTCACTATGGGAGCACTTTTATCCCATGCCCAGATGTAGCTCAGGATGGAAAAGGACCCCAAACAATAAATTTTAACTTAATACCTACTACATTCCTACAGGTACTGTGCCAGGTTTCTGGACTGATGAGAGAAAACTTCAAGATTCTGGGAACTCAACAAGGAATAGAACCACAGCCCTTGCCTCTCTAGAGCATGCCAACCTAACAATTATACTGTCTCTTCCTCTTCTAGGCTAGTCAGAGAAATCAGAAGTGAAGTCTTAATCCTTTCCCTGGTGAGCTGCATTGCCTGTAAGAGGGATTACATATGGTAAACACATGTTGCTGAGCATGGGCTAACTACCTGATGTGTATAGAGGCCAATATACCATGACACCGGATTTTGAGAAAGAAAGGTTTATTGCAAATTGATTGGCAAGGATGCAGGAGGTAAACTCAAATCCCCTATTAAGAAAAGTAATGAGCTTATATAATGAGGTCTTGGGGACTAGGGTTGAGAACAAAGGAGCTAAACTTTGTTGGCTAAGGCATAGGTTAAAGAGAAAGAAGTGTGGATTTGACTGAAGCTCATTGGGAAGTTCACGGAAGTTCATATATGAAATATGAAGAGGCTATTTTTCCCCAAAAATAATTGGAGATTTAAGTATCTGTTGGTGGGTTCCTCACATCTGACTAGTTCCCCTTCTCCATTTTTAATCTCCTGGCTCCAGATGGCCTTGGTGCTGAGTTCAAGGTTAATTGCTTCTCGAGGCTGAGTCTATCTGCAGATAAACTGCATTTGTGGACACAAACCTCAAAGAGAAAGTTAGGTAAGGTTTTTTGTTGTTGTTGTTGTTCTTTAGGAACTGGGAGCAATTTAACTTTGATTACATACACATTAAGTATTTGCTGAATAAATGATAAATTACAAAACTAATTCTGTAACCAGAAGGGGGTCTCTCCGGAGAGGGGGCTCTCTACTGCACTGTGCATTGTCCTCTGTGACACCATCCCTATCTGCTCAGTCTTGGCTCAGGTCGCCCACCCACACATGCCCACACCAGGCTTCAGGTGTCGCCATCAGGCCTGCATATGACAGCACAGGTGTTCATCATAGATGCTAATGGTGGGAGGGTGGGAAAATCCAATAACTTCCATTTACCCCACATTCCACCCCCTCAGGGTTTTTTGCTATACAATCTACACACAAGTTTGCCTTGGCCAATATAAACACTGCATCCATGACCCACAAAAGTAAACACAATGCAACTGAAGAGAGCGATACAACAAAATACAACAATACAACTAAGCCCAGGCAGGGCACTTACCTAGGGGCAGAGACAAGATGGTCATTGGTGCCAGCAGATGATCCACCACGTCTGCTGTGAAGGCACTGCTCCTGTGAGGGGAACCACTCTCCACTCAGGGCATCTGTCATCACATCTGGGAACCGTCAGACTTCCTGGCCTTCTCCAGCCTGGTCTCAGCCCAAGCCATACACTGCATCCACCCCCGATGCACTCACTGAGATTGGCGACACACTTGATACTCTTTTGGGGGTAATCACCCAATCCCCAGGGGTACTCCCTGCTGTCACTCCAACACTCGGCTTTCACAGCCACCACCGTGACGAGCAGACCCCTGTACTAAGGCCACCCCTTTACATGCACGTCTGTCAGGAGCTGTGGAGAACAAACTCCACATGTGGCCTCTCCGGCTTCCTTTTCAGCTGTGGTCTCCCCCACAAGCCACGTTCCCTACTTGACCCGAGGACAGGGTCCTCAGGTTCTCACTCTTCTTCAAAAGTGAAAAGGATGTCACCCACAGATGATTTTTAGACACCCTGCCTCCTTTAGCATCCTTTCAGCCGCTTGTCAGCCGCTCAGAGCTCTCCAACCTTGGCACCAGGTTTTGCTTTATCCAAGTTGGCTTTCTGGATACATCTTCTCTGTCTGGCTGCAAAGAACTTCACACAAGGCTGCATTAGGCCAGCAAGGTCCACTTGCCACCCCTTGATTTTCATCTCCTGGGGTGGGCAAAGACCCCTCCCATTCCCAGGGTCCCAAAGGACTAACATCAACTTGACAAAGTTCCCTGCCTTCTGGCAGATTTGCTAGTCCTAGTCCATCAGTGTTATTCTTGCATCAGCGCGGGGCGAGCTCCGGATAACCAATTGTGGTCCTCTTACATTCTGCTGCCTCAAGGGTCATAGGCTGCTCCTCATAGGCCATGTCCTCACTTGAGGTCTTGTCCCACATCTCCTGGACCTTGTCCACCTCCTGTGCTCCTGCAGTGTCTTTAACTCTTTTGATGCTCCTGGACCTTGGTCATCATCTGTGCTGCCACGGCGCCTCCAGCACTGTCCATGACGCCCCAGCCCTGCCTCTCAGCAGGCACCATGTCCATCCAATGCCTCCCCACTGTGTGCAGAGTCCTCTCCACCTGCAGCAGGGACTTGGGAGCCGCCCAGAGAGGAGGCTGGCCACCTAGCACTACACACTCGCCGCCGCCACCCCTCAGTCCCTTCCAAGGTCTTCAGAGGCTCCATACCCACCTGTGTCGAATCACCCTGCCGGCCTATGCCAGTGTAGTAGCAGGCGGTAGAGTGGCACAGGTCGGTAGGGGGGCCGGGAGGCTGGCAGGCATCCCAGCCCCCAGCGAATCTTTATGCTTTCTGGGCTCTCTCTGGTCTATCTCTGGACTCCTCCTCCGCCCTCTGCTGTACTCCACAGCACCATCCCCTGCCACCCCTGTCCTCTGCTGCGTGCTGTCCTCTTTGATGCGGCCGACCCTATCGGCTCCGCTCAGGTGCGCCCAGCCACGCATGCCCACACCAGCCTCCAGGTGCCACCATCAGGCCTGCCTGTAAGACCACAGGTGTCCAGCATAGATGCTAATGGCGGGAGAGTGGAAAAACCTGATAACTTCGATTTACCCTATACTTCTCATGAGCCTAAAATATGAATTGCAAATGTGGAGTACCATCTTCATGTTCTCCCTCTACCCTGCTTTGGATCAGCATGATATCTCCAAGGAAGGAGTTTCTGGTGCTCTGGTTATTGTGTCTGGTGGCCTGTGGAGCTTTTGTTTGCAGGGTCAGCGAGACAGTAGCAAAGAAAGAAACAGGTCTTGGGGCCTCCCCGGTGGCACAGTGGTTGAGCGCTGGGTTGAGAAGCTGCCAGCAGCCTCTGCAGCGCCGGTTCTATCCCCGGCTGCTCCCCGGCCACCGGAGGAGGGTCCCACATGGCACGAAGACCTCTCCTGCCGCCTGCTGCTCCCCTCAGCAGTGCACTTCGGTCCTTCTGCCTGCTCTGCTCCCTGCTCTGGCTCTGGTGAATTCTCTCACCCTCCTGCGCTTCTGACTGTACCCAGTGCTTGTATAAATAAATAAATAAATCTTAAAAAAAAAAAAAGAAAGAAACAGGTCTTAACTGGCTATCACCCTAGGGCACATTATAGAGAGAGCGGACAGAAACAGCCATCTCCTAGTCTTCCTCTGAGAAAGGTAAATTGCATTTTTTTTGCATATTTTAAAAAGCTGCTTCTTGAGGGTCCAGCTTCCAATCAGTCTGAATCTAGGTGCTGACTGAGATCCTCCCCTTTGAGACATACCCAAACCACTGGGAACCCCTAAAAATAAAGTCAGTTGCTTGGATGATCACAAAGGTTTTAGAGACAACTAAGAGTTAGGGCAAGTTTGACTGATACGATTCATCTCCTTCAAGACTGAAGAGGTGACTTTCTAATCTAATGCATAGAAGCCAAAACAGAAAATCACTAAAAACAAAGAAACAGAGGAATATGTTCCAACTGAGAAATCAAGATAAATCCTCAGGAAAAGATCTTAATAAAATGGAAATATGTGACTTTCCTGATAAAGAGTTCAAAATAAGTGTCATTAAGATGTTCACTGATCTCAGGAAAAGAATGGATGAGCAAAGAATGCTCTGCTTATTTTCAATGTTGATTTAATTCACATCTGTTGTACAAACACAGGGACTCATAGGCTGGAGGGTGAGTAGAGTGAACTGAAGTGATTACAGGACTACTACTCAGAGGAAAGAGCCAGGTTCATCAGCAACGAGAGAGAGAGAGAGAGAGAGAGAGAGAGAGAGAGAGAGAGAGAGAGAGAGAGAGAGAGAGAGAGAGAGAGAGAGCAAGAGCAGAGAGAATGCAACAGTTTAAAAGTTACCATTCCTGGGCCTCCCCGTAGTGCAGGCAGTTGAGCGCCCTGCTGTGAAGTTGTCCCCAGACACTGCAGCGCCGGTTCTATCCCGGCCAGCTGGCAAGGGTCCCATATGGTGAAGCAGACCTCTCCTGTCTCGCCCGCTGCTCCCCTCAGCAGTGTATTTCAGTCCGTCTGCCTGTTCTGTTCCCAGCAATGTCTCTGGTGAATCCTCTCACCCTCCCGCCCATCTGGCCTGTACCCCGGTTCTTGTATAAATAAATAAATAAATAAATCTTAAAAAAAAAAAAGTTACCATTCCCACTTTACAGATGGTGAGAAGCATGCAGCCACCTGAAAATCAGTCCCAGCATTCAATATTCTGGAACATTAGAGCTAGAAGGACACTTTTCGCCATTTTGTTTCATGTGTTTTTGGCCATATATGAAGATATTTAAAGCAAAGTTCAGAATGTATGTCAAGGTCTAATTCTAACATGACTTTTTTGTTGGTATTAACAGTGAGTAGTCAAAAGTTTGTTCATTCACTTGAGTTAGGTAAACAAAAAGAAAAGAGATATTATTTTAATTTTATAATTAGTAAATGGCATAGTTCAAGGAAACTGAAAGACTCAGGGAGGACTAGAATTACTGGCATAAAAGTTACTATAATAGTCTCTTTATCTCTCTTTTAATAAGGATTTATTCCCTTTGTAACAGTTTCTCTTTAAACCACATTCTCTTCAAGCCAGTTTCCTACAAACCTAATTCAATAGAATAAAAGAGGTGGTCTCCTCACAGTTGTCAGGTTTGTATTTTATGTATCTCTCAATGTAAAAAATTTTCTATTCCAAATTTTGAGGAAGGGAATAGTGTCCCTTAAAAACAATCTGGCTTTGGCTAATGGAGTAGATAACGTTTTAGAAAAAAAAACGGTACTTCTGAAAAATACTATCGCGGGTCAGTCTGGAATTAGCAGTTTAAGGAAGGGCTCATCACTGCTGAGTATCTCAGAGGACCTCCCTATAGAAAATACTAGAATCACTCATCAAGTTCTTGTGTCAGACCACAGGGAAGGGCACAGATTAAGAACCTTTTCAGACATGGTCCTTAGCATGGGCCTCTGTGGAGAAGTCTGTTTAGCCCACCATTTTCCCCTTCCACTGGAAATTAAAATGCACAAAGGTGGGCACCCAGGGGATGTATTGGTACTAAGTTAGGCCTTGTTGGCTCAGATTCAATGTCCCAAAGTAAGCATATAAATGTGGCAGGCAGATTCCCTACCACAGTGATTTGGAACTTAATGGGGGCCACATAGAGCCAGGATTAGATGAGTGTGTCAGTTGAAATTTCCTAGAGTCCTGACAGGTTGATCAACAACTAGAGCTGTGCCAGGGTCCTGCACTTTGGGTTTATAGTGCCATGGTGGTATTGGTGGCATTTAAACAATAAGCTCTAACAAGTTACTGTATGAAAAGTAGCCTTCAGCTGTGTGTAGCTGGCCCCAGAGACGAGGCCAAAGTGGAGTGTAGGCTGAATCTGCACACCTGCAGCCTGTTTGGGTCAGAACTTGATGGGCGGTGGGTGGAAAGCCTTCCAAGTGCTGAAGATTTGGGCCAAGGCTTTAAATTTAGAGCAAATGAAGGCAGAGAAAGGAGACCGGATGTGGGCTCAGGCCATGTAGGATGGAGATCCAATTGCCTGAGGTGCCACTGCTGAGAATCTTCTCTTTCCTGGATGTATACAGCTTGCTCCAGGTTTCCCAAGTGAACAGGGTAAACACTTATCACCACAATGCTCTGATTGACCAGTCTGCCTTCCCCCTACCCCTTACCCCATTCTTCCATCTTGTAGGTGCATGCACAAGACCCATTTCATTTACCTCCCTTGGTCTTGGGATCTTTGCTAGCCCCTGTTTATCCCCATATAACCTTCCTTTATTCCTTAACTTTATTTTGTTCAGACCTGTCCATTCAGCTCTGATTTACCAGAGACTCAGTCACTTCCCCTGACCAGTTTGAGTACCAATTTGTAGACTAGCAGGATGACATATTAAATGTTTTGGAGTTAGCATCCTTCATTCTGAGCCCTTCTTATTTTGTTAAATGATAATGGCAAAATGATATTCAGGAGTTGTTGTGCTGGCTAAATGGTCCTTAAGGCTCCCATTCCAGGTCCTAGGAAACCCACACTTCTCCCTGTGAACTCCTTCACAAATACTGAGTCCATATTACTAGGACTGGTCCACTGCTGTTTACCTAACCCTGTCTCCCCCGACTGGAAAGGCTTTGAGACTTGGATGGTGGCTATTTAACCCACAGGGCCTTTCTCACAGGGCAAGTGATGGCAGAGTGGGAGCCAGTGTTTGGGTACAGACTGCATGCTTACCTCTTCCTTTCCTTCCCTTAGTACTGGAACGAGGTTGCAGCAACAGATTCCCTGTGGAGGTGAGCAAGGGAAGGGGAGGGTTGGATGGGAAGGCAGGTGTCTCTGGAGAGAGGAGGACATCTGATTGTGTGTCTAGGCCTGTGCATGACTGTATTGTGAGAGGCACAAGTGAAGGTTACAGTGAGAAAAGAGGTAGGTGTCCCAGAGGTGCCGAGGAGGTGAATTGATCAGATGGCACTGTGACTCTATTTCCAGAAACCTGTGTCTGAGGAAGTGGAGATTCTGCAACTTTTCATATCAGTGCCAGGGAACAAAGACATGGAAGCAGTTCTTCCTCACCCAAACAATGCAGGAACGTCGGATGGCACTGGCACAACCTGAGGACTTTAACTGCAAAGAAGCAAAAGGAGACCTCGGTATGGAGACAGAGTACTCTAGAGGAACGTGGGAAACTTGTTTTAAGAAATCTACTGCTTGCTTTTCTGTGTGTTTATTTGAGAGGGAATTTAAATTGATGGGATGGGGTTGCTGTGACAACTATCACTGGTCACTTTGCTTCCTCTTTTGTCCCCCACAATCTATGCTGATTGGAGAAACCACAGTGATCTTCTCATAACATAAAATCGGGCCCTATTACTACTCCCTTTCCCCCACAGGCTTCCCATCCTTCCTAGAATGAAAAACTTAAACAAAAAGGATACTTTTAGATAAGGGAGGTTCTACCACCCACTTTATTCCTGGTACCTATTTAAAGCTTACAACAGTTCTCTAATGGAGAGATTTTTTTTTTAATTTAAATTTTATATTTATATTCCCCATACAATGCAACCCCCTTATTTTGACACCAATCCCTCCTTTCCCTGCACCCCCACCCCCCATAGAGTGTCTTTGGTTCATAGTTGTTTGTTGATTTTGATTTTCACTTTCTTATAGTTATTCTTTTTTTTTTTTTTTTTAAAAGATTTATTTATTTATTTATTTATACAAGCACTGGGTACATTCAGAAGTGCGGGAGGATGAGAGAATTCACCAGCGCCAGAGCAGGGAGCAGAGCAGGCAGAAGGACTGAAGTACACTGCTGAGGGGAGCAGTGTGCGGCAGGAGAGGTCTGCGGGCCATGTGGGACCCTCCTCCGGTGGCCGGGGAGCAGCCGGGGATCGAACTGGCGCTGCCGAGGCTGTGGGCAGCTTTGCAACCCAGCGCTCAACCGCTGCGCCACCAGGGAGGCCCTCTTATAGTTATTCTTTTTCCTGGTCCCTTATTTAAGTTTTCTAGATTCCTGCTATGAGTGAGACCATCCGGTATTTTTCTTTTTCTTTCTGGCTTATTTCGCTGAGCATGATCCCTTCCAGCGCCATCTATGTTGCTGCAAATTGCATGTGTTTATCTTTTTTGAATGCTGAGTAATATTCCATGGTGTATATGTACCACATCTTCTTGATCCAGTCATCTATTTTTGGGCGTTTAAGTTGTTTCCAAAGCTTAGCTATTGTAAAGAGTGCTGCTATAAACATAGGGGTGCAGGTGCTCTTTGGAATTGATGTTTCTGTGTCCTTTGGGTAAATACCTAGGAGTGGAATTGCTGGATCATATGGAAGCTCTATGTTTAGTAGGTCAAGAAATCTCCACACAGCTCTCTAATGGAGAGGTTTTTATCCCCATTTTATATCTATGGAAACTGAGATTAAAGAGGAAAACAAGTTGGCCAATTTCTCAAATGGCCAATCCCAACCATTCTGGGATGACTCTGGAACCCAATTTTTACTCACACCCTCCTAAGAGGGTGCCGAATACTTAAAATTATCTTTTCAGACTTTTTATTCAAATGGGTCATCCCTTTAGTATTTGGTGGCCAATTATTGTCTGCTTCATTCTAGGAATCTTAGGACCTATGGCTTATCTGTCAGGAAGTGGCCACACAATGGACGGACAAGAGAAGTCAGTCATTTGCACGGTGTCTTCAAAACGCATGTTGTATGCCTGGGATGTGCAGAACGTGAGTCTGGCTAATGAGGAACCTGTGTCCAGGCTCTTATACCCAAGTGTTGGAGGAAAATGAGCTAATGAGGAGCCTGTGTCCATGCTCTTATACCCAAGTGTTGGAGGAAAATGGTATTTGGAATCGGTAACAGAAAGAAAGTTTCAAATCAGATCCTCTAATTAGTAACATGTGATATTTAGACTGTAGACACAGAGAAGTCACTTTTTGATGTGTTTCTCTACAAAAACTTGTGCAAGGACTTATTTTCTACTGGTAATATGCAGTGATATAAACAATCTTTTGGCAGTATTCGTCTTCATCACCTATTCTACGGCCTCTCTGTCAACTATTGGCATTTGTGACATAGCCTTTTTCAGAAAGTGGTCTCTAACTGAGATCCATGGGGCACAAAGGTTGTGATTTAGCAGGACAAGCACATTCAGTGTAAGAAGCACTAGATAGGGAGTTGGAAAAACCCAAAGTGGATCCCAGGTTATTGCATTTTCTTGATTTTTCCTGTTTGTATTTCTCTCTCCTCCCCATAGAAATTAGATAGTGACTCTCCTACAGAGTCTTCTGAAGTATGATAAATACCTTTTTGTGAATATATGAGGTGGCAGAGAAATGATGAGATTTGAAGGGAGTTTCCAAATAAACACTAGCAGAATGAAAGCACAGTAGGTGTGAAAGTTCCTTGAACACATATCATGTTATTCTTCTTCTCTAGGGCACTATGATCTGGTCAAGCCCAGTCCAGAAGTCTAGAATCATGAATCTCACAACCCTCCCTCAGATGCATCTTGCATTCACTGCAGATTTGGAGGGAACTATCAAAGTGTGGAATTGTCAGTATGAGGATGCTCTGGCTGCTCTCGACATGCCTCGGGCCAATTTTTCCTTGGAAGCCTGTCTCACTAAGTATGGTCCATTTCTTATGGTAAGTGAGTCCTGCATCTGGAAGAGACCCACAAAGTAACATACCTACTGCCTTAATAGGCAGTCATCCCGGGGCCTCCCTAGTGGCGCAAGGGTTGAGACAAACCGATGAAGCAATCCACAGCCACTGCAGCACGTGTTCGATTCCTGGCCAGGGAGGTCACCCACATGGCGCAGCAGACCTCTCCTGCCTCGCCCGCTGCTCCCCTCAGGAGTGTATTGCAGTCAGTCTGTCTTCTCTGTTCCCCACTCTGTCTCTGGTGGGTCCTCTCATCCCCTGCACCTCTGGCCTGTACTCCAGTTCTTGTATGCATAAATAAATAAATCTTTAAAAATATATATTATGAGACAGGCTGGCCAGAGGTTTTAATCTCCATTATGAGATTGAAGAAATGCTGGCATATCTTACAACTGACTTCTGTAAGCTTTTGCTTTCAATTTCACATCTTTCCGTTGACATAATTACTGGTAATGCCTTGGTTTCAGGTGGCCAATGCTGAAGGTGACATCTACACATTGACAGTGCCTGAATTAAGGAGCGTTTCTAAAGTTAATGCATTTAAATACAGCGTTGATTTTCTTCACTTCTCTCCTGACAAGAATTGGCTCTTTGCATGTGGGACATATCAAAATATCTTGCCAAGGGTAGGTATTGCTCTGTGCTTTCACTGCTGGAGGAGAGGGTCAGGCATTAAGAAAGGCAAGTTAAGGAGTGCTAAAGAAACTGCAGAGCTTGGTGAGGACCAAACATACGGCTCACCCTCTCAAGTGCCCTAGCGATAAGTGGAATTCATTCCTATAGACCAGAAACCATGTTCTTTGAAGTAATAATATTCAGTTGCAAAGGCAAACACTAATTAACGAATATTTGCCCATTAAACCTAAATCAACCAAAGAGATGGAGGGTGAGTGATCAAGAAATGAGGATCTTTGTGGGCCTCCCCGGTAGTGCAGCGGTTGAGCGCTGGGTTGCGAAGCTGCCCGCAGCCTCTGCAGTGCCGGTTCGATCCCCGGCCACTGGGTGAGGGTCCCACATGGTGTGCAGACTTCTCCTGCCACCCGCTGCTCCCCTCAGCAGTGTACTTTGTCAGTCTGCCTGCTCTGCTCTCCACTCTGACTCTGGTGAATTCTCTTGCCCTCTTGCACTTCTGACTGTGCCCAGTGCTTGTATAAATAAATAAATCTTAAAAAAAAAAAAAGAGGATCTTTGGTAACCTTGTTCACTTTTGCTTTCCTTGCTTTGCTTTCCTCTCTCTTGACTGGAAAATACAGAGAGATTCAGAAGTAAATAAATACATGTCAGCCTCTGATGGTCACTCTGAGAAAGTCTTTGGTCTTCCAGCAGGCCATTTTTAGCTTGGCATGTGTGGACTGGGCATCAGAGAGCAAGGAGGCAGGAAAAGCAAAACAGCCTTGACTAGTTCTCCAAGAAGGGAAAGTCTGCTTACCTGGCTGCTACTTGATCAGAGCCCAGTGTGAGGAGATGATTTTATAGCCCCTTGGCCTGCTAGAAGACAGGATTCAGGACTATACTTCATGTGACCATGACAGGCAGACTAAGAAGACAGTGAGTTCGTATGTTGGCATAATGAGTAGGGACTGCTCAACAATTCCTAAGATATAATAAAGTTTTGATCACATGAAGATTTTTAAGGAACTTTTCTGGAGTAACTCCTGTACTAAGATGCTGTAATTTCCCCCTTCACCACAACATGTGTGATAATCTCTCCACAGGTGTTTTTCACAAAGTGCTTACTGAGGCCATCAGAGGACTATGCCCCTCTGTCTCTCTCTCTCCCGCTTTCATCATGCTGCAGAGCCTGCTGGGCTCCAAGAAGGCCAAACCGGATAACACTGATGTTCCGAAGGGACTCTTTCAAAAAGACAGGATTCACCACCTTTGATCTAACAGCTGTGAAGAATGGGGACAGTATAGTCCTCCAAGGTAGGCTGTGCCACATCAGAAACACTTGTTTCTCCTCATCATGCATCCATTCATTTTAGGCTATGAAATTATGTAAATAGGTCACATGTAATGGAGGCAGGGGATTTCTTTAACTGGGTGTGAGCCAGTTGTCTCTGACTTTGATGCTCATGTTTCTGACCTCTACACTCCACCTGCTTTCTAGGGAGGACGTGTTATATTCCCATCATGCTTTTGGATCTGAATTCTAATGACACTTTCCATGGCAGGTCTTCCCTCATCATTGAGCTCTTACTCATTACCCAAAGCCCTCTGCCCCAGTATCACAGCACCTATTACCATGACTAAATAATCCAAACTTTGCCTGCATGTGTGCATCTGTGTTTAATGATTGGTGGTGTAGCTTCCAAGTAAATGTAATGGGGGTATTTTTTTGAAATGAAAACAGCAAATCAGATCGCAAGTTTCCTGTTGCCAGCTCATATGGAGAATCCTATTTGGATGGGAGTCAGTGATGGAAATATGATTGCCTTTGAGAGTGGGCCATACCTGTTGCTCTTCACCATCAATGGGCTCATGCTGCAACAATTTGAAAACCACCAGGGGACCATTGGCTACTTGTGGGCGGTATGTATGTCCTCCTCCTCCACCCACTGCTCACTGCCCTGACTTTGCCTCGGGCCATTCACTCCCAGCTGTCCTTTGAAGGATTCTGTCCATGTCCTTACCACATCCATGGATGACTCTCTGCACATATACATGTGGGAAGAAGAAGGCCGTTATCCATACCTCAAAAGCTGCTGTCACCTGGCACAGAAGCAGAATGATAAGACTCCAAGCTGGTAAGTCCTGATTTGTGACTTAAACTTTCCCTGAAATTTTAAAATTTATAAATAATAAAATAAATGAAGGGATAATATTTTTCAAGATCTTTGATAGCTATATGAAGAAACATATTCCCCAAAAGAGAATTACTAGTTCTTGGGAGCTTGTCTGTGGTCCTTGTGATAGATGTCAAAAGGCTTTCCAAAATTGCTCTCAATTTATATTCTCACAAACAGTATATGGAAGATTTATTTATTTTTTTAAAAGATTTATTTATTTACGCATACAAGAAATGGGGTACAGGCCAGGTGTGTACCTTTTTTTGAGTCCATTAGCCATTTGGGTTGCTTCTTTAGTGAATTGCCTTTGTCTCCATTTTGCTGAATTTTCTTCTAGATTGCTTGCCTTCATCTGAAATTGATTATCTTGAGATTTTACATCCTAAATATAGAAGTCTTATCTTCTATATACTTTAAAATATTTTCTTAGATTGTTACTTGTCCAATAATGCCTGTTTTTGACAATATCTAACAAAATACATATATATGTATCCTTTGAACTGCCAATGCCACTAAAAGAAATTTACTCTGAAGGTTCACCACCAGTCATTAACAATACTTCAGTTTGCTGTGGCATTAGTTGTGATTGCCAAATCCTGGAAACTACCTAACTGCCTAACATGTAAGAGATTGTTAAATAACTAAGGTTTATCCACATAATGGCGTGTTATCCACATAATGGAGTATATATATATATATATATATATATTTTTTTTTTTTAAGGAATGGGAGAGATCTCTATGTTCAGAGAAATTATTTGTGATGTTTTTGAGGCAAAAATATATTAAAAATATAATTACTATATAATTATGCTTAGCTGACTTCCTATAATTTTTTGTTTTCTGTATATTCTCCAATAAATCTTAAGCTACTCTAAGTCATAGTACTCATTTCTTTTCAGTGATACTTTAAAAAATATTTATTTCCTCCTTTATATCAAGTGTCCCATACTGCATAGCTTTGTCTTTTATCCATCCGACTTTATTTTGCCCGTGCTTCGTCCTCCGCACCAGGCAATCACTAATCTGCTTTCTGTCTTTTTTTTTTTTTTAAAGATTTATTTATTTATGCATACAAGAGCTGGGGTACAAGCCAGAGGTGTGAGGGTTGAGAGGATTCACCAGAGACAGAGGGGGGAACAGAACAGGCAGACTCACTGAAATACACTGCTGAGCAGTGGGCAGACAGGAGAGGTCAGCTGCGCCCTGTGGGTCAGCTCCCTGGCCGGCCAGGGATGGAACTCTTGTTGCATTGGCTGCGGACAGCCTCACAGGCTGTGTCTTAACCCCTTGCAACTCCAGGGAGGCCCTGCTTTCTGTCCTTATAAGTTAGTTTATATTTTCTAAAATCTTATGTATGTGGAATTATAGGATATGGATTCCTTTGTGTCTGGCTGCTTTCAGTGAGCATGGTGTTGGAGATTTACCCATGTTGTGTGCCTCAATAATTCACTCCTTTTTATTGCTGAGTAGTGCCAGTAGTTATCACTTCATTTTACTATCTCTTTAGGTTCATCACTTTGTCAGTTGAGGAATGTTTATGTTTCTAGTTTGGGACAATTACAATAAAATTGCTATAAATATTTTTGTATTTATGTATTTTCCTAAAAGCAGAACTGTTGGGTCATATATGTTTGACATTATAAAAACTGCTTTTGTTTCACATTCTAATATGTATGTGATGATTTCATTGATATTTCTGTTGTGCATTTCCCCAATGATTTTGAGGAACTTTTCATTTGCTTATTTGCTAACCAGATAATGCTTTAGTAATGTGTTTGTTCAAGCCTTTTGCCCATTTAAAATTCAGCTTATTCAGTTAATTTAGCTTATTTTCTTAATATTGAGTTTTGCTATTGTTTATCTATTTGGAATATAAGTCTTTTATCACGTAATGATTTGCCAATATTTTCTCCCACCCTGTGGCTTGTCTTTCTACTCTCCCAATAGTGTCTTTGAAAAATAAGGTGTTCTGGGCCTCCCCGGTGGCGCAGCAGTTGAGCACTGGGTTGCGAAGCTGCCCGCGGCCCCTGCGGCACCGGTTTGATCCCCGGCTGCTCCCCGGCCACCGGAGGAGGGTCCCACATGGCGCGCAGACCTCTCCTGCCGCCCGCTGCTCCCCTCAGCAGTGTACTTCGGTCCTTCTGCCTGCTCTGCTCCCCGCTCTGGCTCTGGTGAATTCTCTCACCCTCCCGCGCTTCTGACTGTACCCAGTGTTGTATAAACAAAACAAACAAATAAATAAATAAAACATGCCTCTATTAAAAAAAAAATTTAAAAAAAAAAGAAAAATAAGGTGTTCTTGGGCCTCCCTGGTGGCGCAAGATGTTAAGCACTGCGCTGTGAAGCGGTCCACAGCTTCTGCAGCACAGAGTTCAATCCCCGGCCGGCCAGGGAGCAACCCACATGGAGAAGCAGACCTCTCCTGCCTTGCCCGCTGCTCCTCTCAGCAGTGTGTTTCAGTCAGTCCATTCTGTTCTCCACTGTTTCTGGTGAATTCTCTCACCCCCCGCAACTCTGGCCTGCACCCCAGCTCTTGTATGCACAAATAAATAAATCTTTTTTTTTTTTAAAGAAGAAAAATAAGGTGTTTTTAATTTTGATGAAGTCTAATTTTTCTTCTAAAATGATTGGGCTCTGGGTATTGTATATAAGAAATCTTTGCCTAACCCAAGGTCACAAAGATTTTATCCTATATTTTCCTCTGACAATTTTACAGTTTTAGGTTTTATATTTAGGTCTAGGATCCATTTTTGAATTAAATTTTATATAGGACAAGACATAAGTCAAGGTTTATTTATCTTTTGCATATGGATATTCAGTTATTCACCATTTGGGGGGTAAAGAAAACCTATTCTTTTTTCATTGATTGTCTTTACACCTTTGTCAAAAAATAATTGATCATATGTAGGGGTTAATATATATGCTCAAAATGTATACATGAACAAAAGACTTTCTCTTTTGTTCCAGTAATCTATATGTGTATCCTCTAATATGATACCTTGAAAGTGTAACTTTATAGAAATTTAGAAATCAGATTGAGTCCTCCATTTTTTTTTTTTTTTTTTTAAGAATTAGTGTGGCTATTCTGGTTCCCTTATTTTCCTCATACAACTTAGAATTAGTCTATGAATTTTTACAAAAATTCTACTTGGTTTTATGCTGGAATTATATAGATAAGTGTGGGAGAGATGTGGTAATGTCATATTTATTGTGTTGTGTCTTCCAATCCATGAATCTATATGTCTCTCATTTGTCTGGGTGTTTGATTTCTTTCATCAATGTTTTTATAGTTTTTACAATTCAGGTTTTATATATAGTTTGAAAGATTTATCCCTCTGTATTTCATGTTTTTGGTGTTCTTATAAACACTAATGTCTTATTTAAATTTTCACTACTACTGTATAGGAATATGATTAATATTTGTATATTGACCTTGTATTCTGCTACTTTGCTAAACTAATTCTGATTGCCTTTATTAACAGATTTGTAAATATTTTGTGATTTTTATAAGTAAACAATCATGTAATCTGTCAACAGTTTTACTCCTTCCTTTCCAATCTGTTTGCCATTTACTCCTTCTTCTTGCCTTATTGCATTGGTTATAACTTTCAGTATGACACTGAAGTAGAGTAGACATCCTTGCCCTATATACATTAGTCTCCTGTAATGATCGAATTCAGTATTATCAAAAATGCTTATACCTGCCTTCCCTTTTGTCTACTGATTACCTTGTTTTTTCTATTGGCAGCTATGTCTCCAAAGCAATATGTGATAATGTGAGCATAGTATGTATAGTATCAAGAATTCGTGGATCCAGCATTCTGGTGATGTATTCTTTGAAAATGTAATGTGGAAACTAATGGAATTATGTAGCCTTGTATTATTTTCCTCAACGTAGTAAAGAGAATTCTGTTTGCAAGCCCAGAATGATTCTTTTAGTGCTATTAGGAAAGAAGTGAAGATTTATCTATGGTGAATCAGACCCCGTGAGAGATATTGCAATGTGGAGCAACATATCTTTTGTCCTTGCCACCAGGGAGAGTATAGCATAATAGTAAGGTAGTAAAATTTAAAGGGTCACACAAATACACAATCCCAAACTAGTCAAGGGGAGCATATTGTGGGGGCAAGTATGAAATTCAATTGCAGCTTCTTTAAAAGTGAAGACACCTATATCAGTGTTTTTGCCTGTAAGCAACTAAAACACTATAGAATTTAAACAATAAGGAAATATATTAACAGAATATAGAAGTTAAAACTTAAAGGTAGCTAGAAGAGACTCTGAATACAAATGGGAATAAAAACCGCTCAGGAGGACTAGGAAATAGAAAACATCAAAGGCTAAATAATATGAGCATTTCTATTTTCACATTCCTCAGCCACTGTAAAGGATGTGATAAAGAACTGGTCCCCTCTCCTTGTATCAGTAGCTCAGGACTCAGAGTTCCAGGAGAAAGTACTAATAAGTCAAGTAAGATACATGGGTTTGCTCCCCTGGCTTTGGGGACCTGGGTGGGAGGGATCACACACTTGGGAGATTTTCCCAAAGGGCAGGGTTTCTAGCTGTCAAAGTGTTCACCATTCCCTTGCTAGAGAAATGAACTTGAATTTGTGACTAGAAGGATAAAGGAAGAAAAGCCTAGTGATGTCACTGTGTAGGACAAGGTTGGTGGCGAAGATAACAGGAGATATTTTATAAACAGCACCTGTGTTTACTGATAAGAGATGAAGAACAGATGAGAAGAGACCTCTGAGTACAGAGAACAGGCCAGAATGAAAAACAACAATTGTATCTGCGGTAACTGCAACTTGAGTCTGAGACTAGCCCTTCAGTCCTGCAGCTTTGGGGGCTGCAGGAGGCTACCTCCAGCGGTGAGCGTTGTTCCTATATATAGACTTGAGGGCTGGAAAACTGAAGGTCTGTGTGTCAGCCAGATCCATAAGGAAAAGAGGAAAGGGCAGATCTATGTGTGCTCTGTTTTTTGCCTCTGGACTTGCCAAGCAGACATGCCAATATTCCCATGGGTGATGAAATGGAGAAAGTCTGGAAGACCTACAGACAGCAGGGCTCTACATGGAAGGAAAATAAGTCTTGTCACAGATCACCAGTACTCATGAGTGAAAATAAGGGGGCAGCGCCAGGAAAATGGTTAAAGCAGAAATACAGAGGTGGTGGTCGCAGATTGATTAACTGATGGTTGCAGTTAATTCAAGCTAGGGTGGGAGGTGAGAGAGAGAGGGAAAGGAATGTTGCAATAGAAAATGTGCTATGAGTGAAAATGTCCCCCCAACGTTATAGAGAGATGAAAATGACTGTCAAATTAATGTTAAAATCTTTTTAAAAAGAAAAAAGGAGCTAAGATAAACAAGATGAGAGAAAAGAAAGGAAGAGAAACCAATGGAACAACATCAGAAAAGGAATAAGAGAAAATGGGTTGCAGGGTGAGCTTGTCAGGGAAGTACAAAGACAGCAGAGAGAGGCCACTGAAAGTAAATTAAGCCTCTTACTGAAGGGGAGGGATAAATGGATGGGAAGTAGGGCAAGGAAAAGCCTTTAAAGAACAGAGAGCAAGGTGCAACAGCTGGCCCTGCAGTTGTGGATGAAGAGCCCTAAGTGACTTTGAAGATATAAGAAGTGAGACTAGGAACTTCACATTGGACTTCCTTGACTTCTGGCCCCGGGAAAGCTGGGAGTGAGAGGGCAGAGTAAAATGAGCACAGAGCCTGTGACAACTTAACAGAAAGCAATAGATGACTAGAATAATGGAACAGAGAGCAGGCTGAGGAGAGGCCAGGGAGTGAAGACAGGAATGAAGCTGAGCTCTAAAAAATCCATATCAGGCAAAGACAGTAATAGCAAGTCCTCTGCAGTTCAAGCTGTCAGCCAGGCACTTGGCTCAGGCAATTTATGAGGTGAAGGGATTTTGTCCATCAAAGTGGGATAGCACAGAGAAGCAGCAAAGGGGCTGCCGCAGGTCTGCTCTCTGGTAAGGAATTGAGATGCTGAAACCCAGGGAGGCTGCCACTGGCAATAAGGACCAAATTGCTCTATTCCCTCGAAAGGAGACTGGGAAAATTGGAATAAATAGAGGTTGGAGAGCAAAGATGAAAGGGTAAAATGCTTTTTAAAAAAAGGAGAGGAAATAAAGGGCATAAAAATGGAATGAACTTAATAGAAAAAGAATGGAAGAAAAGGAAGTATGAGAGAAAAACAAACTGGAGAATGAAGAGAAGGAAATAAGGAAGATAATAAGAAAAATAGAAATGATGATAAATGAGAAAGATGACATTATTCAAACACACAAAAAAATAAGTTTTTCAAAAAATGTTGGAGAAATGAGAAAAGGGAATTCCTCCAAAATATGTCTCCCCTCAGCCCCCTGCTGCTTCCAGCTCAGGTCTGAGACAAGGGTCTCAGCTGGCTGGTGTAGCTCACTGCTGATGAGATGAGTGTTGGCTGTGGGGGGTGATGGCAGGTATCAGATGGGGGGACAAGTGGGGTGACATCATCCCACATTGGGATGTAATTATCATGTCACCAAGGCTGGATGTGAGCAGATCAGAGTGGGGTCTCTAATGTGGTATCAAACTAACCTACGCTGAATTCACTTAAAAAGTTTACTGCAACAGGGCCTCCCAGGTGGCGCAGCGGTTGAGCGCTGGGTTGCGAAGCTGCCCGCGGCCTCTGCGGCGCCGGTTCGATCCCCGGCTGCTCCCCGGCCACCGGAGGAGGGTCCCACATGACGTGCAGACCTCTCCTGCCGCCCGCTGCTCCCCTCAGCAGTGTACTTCGGTCCTTCTGCCTGCTCTGCTCCCCACTCTGGCTCTGGTGAATTCTCTCACCCTCCCGCGCTTCTGACTGTACCCAGTGCATGTATAAACCAAACAAACAAACAAATAGATAAATAAGACATGCCTCTAGAAAATTTAAAAAAAAAAAAAAAAGTTTACTGCAACAATTATATATAGAGGGAAGTTATACTCAGGAGATACCAACTTTTCCAGATGTGAGTTTTGCATTAATGAAAACTTTGTGATATAAACTACAGATTTAATTATACTCTGTTGAAAGCAGTCAGTTAATCGTTGCAGGTCAACTTCATGAATTACTATGTAAAAAAATTAAAGAATGAATAACTAAGTTATTAAAACATGAATGATTTGAAGCAAAATGAAATAAAGTAGATTCTAAAATGGCATTTAAATTTCTATCACAATTATTTAAGAGAATAACGTGTATGGATAATGACCGAGAAAAATGTAAAAATGATCATCATACTTCTATGAGCAAGCCATGGTTTTGTCCACTTAAAATGTTCCTTTAATGACATTGTATTTTCAACTATAAAATAATGGGGATAAATTAATTCAAGTGAATGTATATAATACTCCTAACAATGCCTCTTTAAAGTGAATGAATATTTTTGGGCCTCCCCGGTGGCGCAGCGGTTGAGCGCTGGGTTGCGAAGCTGCCCGCAGCCTCTGCAGCGCCAGTTCGATCCCCGGCTGCTCCCGGCCACCAGAGGAGGGTCCCACATGGCGCGCAGACCTCTCCTGCCGCCCGCTGCTCCCCTCAGCAGTGTACCTCGGTCCTTCTGCCTGCTCTGCTCCCCGCTCTGGCTCTGGTGAATTCTCTCACCCTTCCATGCTTCTGACTGTACCCAGTGCATGTATAAATAAATAAAAATAAATCTAATAAATAAATAAATCTTAAAAAAAAAAGTCCTTGAAGAAAATTAAAAAAATAAATAAAGTGAATGAATATTTTTCTTTGCAGTCTTTGCCTGATATGGATTTTTTACAGTTTCCAAACCTCCAGTTTGGAAGATTTAGAGATACCGCAAATTAAATGGCATGAACTTAATAAGGGGAATAAAATGAAATACTTAAAATCATAATTTTAAAAGTAGTAAAATATGTTAATCTGAAAATTAACATTTGAATTGGGTTACAATGTCTGCTAAGGAAAAAGGAAACACATGTCTCCCTAAGAGGACATACCTACTCCATCCAAAGGCTAGAATTTCACAGCAACTCAATCACTTGTTAAAGGAATTGTCATGTGGGAATTTACACCATGAACATTGAAAAGTATTCAAGCAGACAAAGGCAAATGTATCACTAGAAATAAGGAAAATTTCATAAATATTAAAAAATCAAAACAAAGATAAAAATCCTAAATATTTGATTCACTTCAAATATAGGAACCAAAAGTTGACAAAATGAAAAGGAGAAATAGATAAAGCCAATGAGGGCAAAGGGGGGGATCAGATAGGAAGTCAAGGGACTGATGATGTATCCAAGGGCAGTAGGGCAGGAGGCAGGCAGCGGAGAAGGACCTGGCCTAATAATGCTGAGGACACAGAGGGGCCCAGGAGGTGGTGCTTGGGCCCGAGGCAGACCTGTCCTGGAGGGAATCTGGGGGGCATGGAGCAGCAGGAGACTGAGTTTCCATCTGGGAGAACTGGATTCTCGTCCTACTTGCCAGGTAATCTTGAGCAAGTCTCATTCCCCCTGGCTGGGTTCAGCCTTCCCCAGAGAAGACACCCAGTGTGCCTACCATAGTCTACCCCAACCCATGGATAATGCCAGAGTGGTACCTTTCTCTTGTGGTGCAAGAACTGGGGTGCTAGGGCCTCCTTGGTGGCGCAAGGGGTTAAGACGCAACCTATGAAGCAGTTTGATCCCCTGTCAGGAAGCTACCCACATGGTGCAGCAGACATCTCCTGACTTGCCCGCTGCTCCCCTCAGCAACGTGTTTCAGTCAATCTGCCTGTTCTGTTCCCCACTCTGTCTTTAGTGAATCCTCTCACCCCACCCACACACACCTCTGGCCTGTACCCCGGTTCTTATATGCATAAACAGATAAATCTTAAAAAAAAAAAAGAACTGGGGTGCTAGCAAGACAGGATAAAGGCAGGGCCCTCCTGTACTGCTTGTAGCCTGAATCTCACTCTGAATCCAGGGAGAATTTAGGCAGCAACCCTGTGCATGAGAGAAAAAGGCGAGAAACTCTCAGGCTGGGGCTGCCCAGGATGGCCAAGTGACAGAACAAGGACTTACTTTCCTCTTGGATTCACAAACCTGAATCAGGGGCTTCTTCTGCTCTGAGATGAAGTGTAGATATGCGACATGTTTTCCACAGCCTGCAGTTTGACGTCTTCCTAGGGTCCCTATTTGCACATCCAGCATCCCACCCAGCTTGGAGAGGCCAAGAGGTCAGATGGGTCCTAAGAAGTCAATGTTTCTGAGGTCCTTTTGTGCTGCGCAGCACCTCCCAAGGAGCACCATTCCCTGGGGAATGGAGGCTGAGAACCAAGTGGTCTTGAAGGACAAAGCACCTACTGTATGTCTCCTGGGTGGTAGGTGCTTACACTGGATGCATCTTTGCTCATCAAGCCATTCCTGGCTTTTCCACTAAACTTTGCACTTGGGATTTGACCTCCCCTGGCCCATGGCTTAGCCAATAAATGCTGACAGGAGACTAGGAGGTGGGGGGAGCAAGAGGCCAGGCTAATTATTCCACCAGCTTCCTCCCTGTCCAAGGGCCAGGCTGGCAAGGGCTGGCCTCCCTTTTCAAAAGCTTCTGTTTCTGTGGGGCAGCCCCTCCTTCAGCTGCAGCTCCCACTGGTGCAGATAATTGCCCTGGATAATTGCCCTACCCTGCCCCAGGCTGGTAACAGCTGTGCTCACTGCCCCTTGTTGACTTCCCTGATGCCCACGGCTCTGTAAGTAGTTCCCTTAATCAACTCTTTTCTAGTCTAAGCCATTAGTTTTCTGCAGAAGCTATACTGATCCAGCACTTGACAAACATTTCCTCATTAAATCCTGTGAGGTGCCAATTTGGAATCTAACCCACAAGACAAGATGGCCCCTGCCATATGCTACATCAGCCTGGTCTGTTCCCCAGAGTAGAGGTGACTCAGAGGAGTAGAAACTAAAACTAAAACTAAAATCCAGGTTTCCTGCCCCCCAGAGCTGAGCTCCGATTCCTGGGCTAGGGGCCTAGAGAGACAAGAGTGGGAGCGGTGAGGTTTCAACAGGAAACATGAATCCCCGCTTCCTGACTGCACCGGTCACCATGTCTGAGGGTGCCTGGCTCCTGTAGCACCAGAGAGTACACAGCTCCTGCCTTCCCAACATCACAGGTCAACGGGCTGTGGGTTACATGGTCCCCGCTGTCAGCGTAGGGGAGATTAAGGCTTCTGGAATCTCTGATCTCTGGGTGACATTACTTCCCCTTTTGCCCTTCCTTCTTTTATAATCAGTTCCTTATATTTAAATTTCTGCTGTTTGGAACTCCAGTTTGTTTTCCTGACTAGTCACTCACTGTTACACAACCTCAATCATCTCCTTAGACATATCTCACATCTAAACAAGAGTTCAAGTGGGAGACAAGGTAAGATTACCCACTAAGCCCTAGCACTACTGACTTTAGAACTGCTCCTCATTGTTTGAATTTCTAGAGAAACTGAGGACACTGAAAACATCCTCAACCACTTCTGGTAAGTTCTAGTGTGGCCAGAAGATGGCAGTACCTCCCCGTGCCACTCCCAGTCCCAGCAGAGAGGGAAACACTCCTAGACCTGCCAGCATTCTCAGGGCCCCCAGGTCATTGTTTTAAGGGTACCTGGTAATCCAAACAGTTGTAAATAAAACCCAAAAGTTGCAATCAAGAAATGAATTCCTGGGCCTCCCTGGTGGCACAAAGGGTGTGCCACCAGGCACAGCACTGTGAAGCTGCCCGCAGCCTCTACACCATGAATTCCATCCCTGACTAGGGAGGTGACCCACATGTCGCAGCAGACCTCTCCTGTCTTGCCCACTGCTCCCCTCAGTGGTATATTTCAGTCAGTTCACCTGTTCTGTTCCCCACTCTGTCTCTGGTAGATCCTCTTACTCCCTGCACCTCTGGCCTGTACTCCAGTTCTTGTATGCATAAATAAATCTTAAAAAAAAAAAAAAAAAGAAATTCCTTCCAAACACCATGATAATATCCTTGTCTACATTTGGAAATGGATAAACCATCATCTTTAATTAGGGCAGGATGCTTCTAAAAGAAGATCCATGAAATATCACCAACTAACTAATCCAAAGGATTGGAGGGGCGGTCTGAATTTGTCCTTGAACATTTTTTTTTAAGATGCATTTATTTATGCATACAAGAACTGGGGCACAGGCCAGAGGTGTTGGGGGGGGGGTGAGGATTCACCAGAGACAGAGTGGAGAACAGAACAGGCGGGTTGATGGAAGTACACTGTTGAGGGGAGCAGCAAGCAAGACAGGAGAGGTCTGCTGCGCCATGTGGGCTGCTCCCTGGCCGGCCAGGGGATAGAACTCATGCTGCGGAGGCTGTGGACAGCTTCATAGGTTGTGTCTTAACCCCTTGCACCACCAGGGAGGCCCCTATCCTTGAACATGTTTTAAGGGGCATCTGGGGAGGAAAGGGCACCTGAAGCATGAACGTCAGTGAGTCACCGGGTCCAACAGAGAAGACTGGGGCAGCCAGGCCCTCCTGTAGCCCTCAACACAACCATTTGTTGGCACTGACCAGCAGGATCTAGAGTCCTTCTGTCTATTCCCAAGATTTCTAGTGGTTTCCAAGAGGATCCCAACATTTATCAGTGTAAAGTCAACTGTTACATTGATTAGCATATAAATCTTTCAGTTCCAAAGGGGAAAAAGTGAATAAAAATATACAGAACTCCCAGATCTTCTGTCTGGAAAATTATTCCAATATTTAAATTCATGAAAATTATTTCAACAAAGAAAATCACTTCCTAAGCCCCAAAACATGCCCACGGTGGTAATGAGAAACAAAGATTTTTTGCATGCTAATATGTTTGTGGGCAATGTAGGAATGAGGGCACATCTCTGCAATCCCCATCAGAAAAATTTAGGAAAAGATGGATCAAACTAAATGACAAGTATCAGACACTGAAATTGTGAACCAGATCCAAGGTCCACAACATCCTGTTGGTGTTAGAACCTCCATCCTTAGCCACAGTGTCTGAGTGACAACTTAGAAGTTCTTATCTTGGTAGGCTTTCATTCTTCATCCTTTATTATAACAGTGTTCAGAGAAAGCCTAGATGTGAAGGCAAATGACTCAGCACATTCAATCTGACCCTTCCCAGCATGGCTGCACTCTTCCCAGAGCCATCACCTACCCAGTTACAGGCCTTCTAGAACCTGCAGCAGCCTAGGTTTGGCACAGAAGCACGGCTCTGCCATTGCTCCAGAGGTGTCAACCAAGGCTGCCTCCCTCTCTGTGCCTCTTGAAATCCACCCCACAATGAACTCCTGTTGGCTCTGCTCTGTGAGACTAAGCTGGTCAAGATGGGAACTCAATTTCGTGGTTTGGCCAGAGCCAGCCAATGAAGGAATCTGAACCATCTTGAGTCACTATAAAAACTTGGCTGGAGAGCCCATTTGAAGCACTAAAGCTCACATGCTCCCAAATGCCATGTGCCTGACTGCAGACCTGTCTCTGACTGTGGTTCCCACATTGGGCTTTGTGATAGCTTTATAGGGCCAATAAAAGGGCGGGAAGAGGCCTCCTGGAATCATATCAGCCTGTTTCTTCAACTCTTCAATAAGGACCTTGAAGTGTGGGGTGGGTCCTTGAAGTGTCAGAGAAGAAAGGAGGCTAGGTGGCCTCTGGCCTATGGGGAGTAAGTGGAGAATCAGGGGGTGATTTTTGTGAAGACCTCAGGGCTGATGGGCTCACCTCTGGAAGGCTGGCCTCCTACTGAGGTGAAGGGTGGTCTCAGTCAAGGGGGCATCAACGATGAGACCCAGCTGAGACCATCTTCATTTCACCTCCAGCTTCAAATCATACCAGGTGGCCTTCACATGGGCAGACAGTGGCTTAGGACCCCCATCCAGATGCCTTGACTTAGAACACAACCTAGTAAACAGGAGCCCCTTAGAATGTCCCAAACTAGAGGGGTTTGTGGAGTCCAGAAATAGGACAGTGAAAACAGGGCCCACTCCCCACAGAGCTGGCTACATAGCTACAATCCTTTTCCAGTCTTTTTCAAGACAAATGGAACAGGAAAGCAGAAGTCAGAACACCCAAGTTGCATCTAAGGCAGGCTCCTCTAGAGAGACTACAGAACCCTCCACCTTCGGCCATCGCAGGCCTCCCCAGACCCCTCATGCATGGGGTACTTAACTGCCTTCACAGAAGCTCTGACCATGCAAGCTCTGCCCCAGAGCCAAGGAGAGCCCAGTCAGCAGGACCACTGAGGCATTACTGGAAGCCCTGAGACCTCCCCCAGATCTCCACCTCCCCCAGTGCCTGCCAGGCACAGCTGCCACCCTCCCACTCAGGGAGGAGTTGGGCCAAGCCCATACATCAGATGCCACAACGTGTGTTATTTTTTAATGAAGAGCTGGGTCAGTGGGGCCATCACTCTCCCCAAGGCCCCCCTGTAGCAGAAGCCCCTCACCACTAGTGGGCTGCCTGTGAGGCAGGGTGGCCCTGAGGCAGCCAACCCTGCTGAAGGATGAGTTTGTAGTGACCTAAGAAATGTATTCATCTCTCGGACCTAGGAAAATGGCAGCAGCAAGGCCACAGTCAGCTGAACTGAGGTCAGGGATGGTGGAGGAGGACAGGACAGGAAGTGGAAACTTTCCTCCCTCCTCCATGAATCCCAGTGGAGTAAAGGCCAGTGTCCAGAAACAGTACAGTCTCCCCAGAGTCTGGAAGCCCTTCCAGCTACTCTCTGGAAGCCCTTAGTCCCCGACTCCCTGCAGGCTGACATCACACAGAAAATAGCCCACAGGGTCACTGGGCTCGGGAAGCAGGCTGGGAACCACTCCACTAGCCTCAAGGCCCCAGGCCTGTGAGGTGGGTAGCAAGGCCCAGACCAGAGCCACCAGGAGACTGGGAGCCACCTTCCACTAACTCTGCTTGTCAGACACTATAGGCATCTAAGAAGGTGGTCTCTCCCTCTTGGTTCCAGGGCTGCCCAGGCGGGGCTGTGGCAACAGCAGGCCAAGGCTTGCCAGGTCCCTATAGATCCGTGACCTTGTTTTCCACAGCAGCTGCGATCTGCTGGAGCCGATAGCCCAGCTGCATCTTCTGGGCTGTGCCATCCTCCTCCAGGGCAGTGATGATCTGAAAGGCAGAGACCAACCTGTCAGGGGAAGACCTTTACCGTAGACCCCATAGGCCTCTTCAAATACAGTTAGCACAACTGGGGGCAGGAGCCCCAGGAACCCAAAGAACTGCCTCATTCACTTCCTATGTGACCTCAGGGCCATGCCGAAGGATGGGAATAAATAACAGCAAAGTCCCTGTGAAGTTTTAAGGATTAATGAAGTAGAGAATGGGGCACTTTACTCAGTACCTAGCACTCATGGTAACATCCACCTCCCTCTGGAAGGTCATTTTGAGTGGAGGCTTTCTCCTGAAGAGAAGATCTGTTCCAGCCACCCCTTCCCCTACCCAACCAGCAATAAGAACGTTCGAAATTCCCATGTGCCAGCTGCTGGCTAGAAGCAGGTACCCAAGAGTGATGGGATAGATGTGACCTGTCCTCGTGGGACTCACTGGTAGGGAGACAGATACTAAGCAAGCAAGAACAGCTACATAACTACAAACAGGGGTTGTCCAGAGGGAAGGGGTGAACCCGGCAGGCCTTGCCTGCTGTGTCTCCACAAAGAGACGTGATATGTCACACATCTCTGCCTCCCTGGGGCTAGGGCTCATGCCACTCAAACGAGGCTGAGTGGCTGGACCTCACACTTGTACACCACCTGTCTGTGAAATGATTATCCCCACTCCAGGTCACGAGGTAGGCTCCTCTGAGTGGCAGTAGCTGTATCATTGGTGCCACATAAGCCTCTGAGTGAATGATCCCGCCAGACACTAATAGGTAGGCTGGTAGGTGTTCTGATATTGAGGGCTAGCCCAAGAATCCCCCAGACAACCTCCACAAGGGGTCTGTTGTTCTTTCAGCCACCCCTAGTCCTGTGTCTGGACCCTCCTCTCTCTCAGCCCATGCTACCAGCTAGACCCACACCCAGAGGTAGCAGCTCTATGTTCCTTCCAGCACATTCTGCACACCTCTCCAGGCCTGGAGCTACCTGGTCATCCCATACATGCCTGGGAGCCTGGAAGGGAAGGGTGAGCATAATTATACCAGATACCAGGCATCAAACCTGGAAAGTGCTCCCCAGGCCCAGATCCCAGCCTTTCCTTATCTGTGCCTAGGGGATACCCAAAAGGTCCCCATGCTGCATCACAGGGCCAGGTGCCCTCTCAAGTCCATCTCCTCAACCCCCCACCAGAGCCCAAGGTTCTGCCCACCTGGTCATAGTATTTGTTGATATACTTGTAGAGTTCATGCAGGGCCACTCGCGCCCCAAGGTCTCCAGAATAATTCTAGGAAAGAGGTCAGGTGAGAGGAAAGAGAGATGAGGGGTGCTGCCAGCCACCAGAGGAAGCCTAGGACTCCAGGGGAGGGGCAGAGAGCTAAGGGGGGGCCTGGGAGGTGGGAGAAGGGATAGACCCTGCAGTGGGAAGCAGACCGGGGCCCCAGGTCAGGCCTGCCCAGCTGGGGACAGGACATGGTGAAAGGGCCTCCCCTGTGCAGAGACCCCACATCTGCAGTTTCAGCAGGGCCTGGGCTCTCCACTGGTCCTTCCCTTCCCCCACTTGAGGCGCCAGCTGGCACCCTCTGTCATCCCCGGGGACTGTGAAGCTAAGCAGGAAGGATGGAAGATGCTGCTCATGGGCTGTGACCCAGTGAGTTCTGCGCTGATGTCACTCAAGCCTTTCCCAAGGTCACTCTCAGGCCCCTCCACAGGGACATATCTGAGCCTCATCCACTCATCTGGCAACGGAACTGATGTCACCCGACTGTGGAGCTGTTAGGGGGGTCAAATGAGAAGGCAACCAAAGTACCACACACAGCAACAGCCCAGAATCAGAGCTGTTGTTCTTACTGTGGATGTGCTCACGGCCATCATCATTCCAGAGACATTGTTTATAAGTTCCCTGGAGTTTATGTTTCCGGGCTGCTTTAGGAGAGGGGGAGGGGGCATGTCTACACCACTGAAGAAAGCAGAGCCTTAGGAAGACATGGACAGGCAGGCCCAGCCTCATGGCCTTGGACCTGTGGTTCAGATCCTAACTAGGGCTGCAGGGACTCAAGTACCTGGCTGAGCCAGCTTAGGAGGCAGCTGCCAGGACAAGGCCCGGCTCATCTGTGATGAGACATTGGGAGCCCTGGTCTCTCACAGCAGCAACAGAAACATTTCGCTTATAGGGATGATATGCATGTGTCCTCACTAAACCAGCTCACAGGGCTGCTGAGATCCCAATGGCTTCCAGCAAAGGACAGGGTAAAGAGGGCAGGGTCCTCATGGCAGGAGGCCTTGGCCCAACCCAAGAATCAGAGCGGGGGCCTTACCCGGGACAGTTCGGCCAAAATGGAGTTCATCTCTTGATCACTGGCTGGGATGGTCTGTCTGATGTCTGCATAGTACCTGCCAGAGAGCATGGCATGACTATGGCAGTCTCGGGGGAAACAAACCCACTCCTCTCCCCACCAGGGCCCACCCTAGGGTGTCAGCTGTAATCACTAGTGCCATCCACCACGTTCCCATATAGACCAATTGCCTTGCCCTCATACCTTTCCACCATCTGTTTGTAACGGGGAATATCCCGAGCATACAGGAGTTTGTTGATGGGGGAGTCCTGGGCACCGGCAGGAGGGTGTTGAAAGGGAAAAGAAGGATAAGAACCTCTGTTAGGACGACCAGCTGTCCCAATCTTCCCAACACTGTTTCAGTTTAAAAATTTTTTTTTTAAGATGTATTTATTTATGCATACAAGAGCTGGGGTACAGGCCAGAGATGCGGGGGGTGAGAAGATTCACCAGAGACAGAGTAGGGAGCAGAACAGGCAGATTGACTGAAATACACTGCTGAGGGGAGCAGCGGGCGAGAGAGGAGAGGTCTGCCGCGCCATGTGGGTTTCTCCCTTGATGGCCGGGGATCAAACTCTTGCTGCAGAGGCTGTGGATTGCTTCATAGTGCGGTGCTTAACCCCTTGCGCCACCAGAGGCCCTCCAGTTTTAAAATTAAAAGTCACAAGGAACACCCCCCGGCCCCAAGTCCCAGGCAAACTAGGATGGTCACCCTGGTCCATTCCTTTCGCCTGGACCTCCTCCACGCCCTTCCTCTGCCAATGCCAGTTTCTGCTACTGTCTCCCTATTACTCCAAGGTCATTTCTCAGCTCCACATGCCCCCACCTGGATCCAGCAGGAAACTGGCATGCTAGGCAGGAAGGGGGCAGTGCCTTGGGGAGCCTTAGCCCTGCTTCTCCATGTGCTATTCATTTTATATGTAATCATTTAAAAATCAGGAAACTAACCCAGAAAATGAAGTAAATTGCCCCCAGACCATTCTGTATTTATCGTGATGATACATGTTCTCCCTCAGCCAGCTCATAGGGCTGCCAAGATCCCAAAGGCCTCCTGGTGAAGGCAATGTAAAGGGGGCGGGCTGCTCCTGCCCGGAGACCTTTGTTCAACCCAAGAAGCAGAGGGAGGGCCTTAGCCCAGGCAGCCTGGAGCTGCTCTGCAATTATAGACTCCCAGCTCTACCTGGAAACAGCCTGGTGCTCCACTACCTCCTGGGATCCCCCCTCCAAGTGTGAGCTCACCACAGCCAGAGTCTCAGGGATCATAAGTGACTCCTCCTCTTTGCAGCCCACAATTTCTATCTGCCCTATACCCTCTTGACCTGGCTGCTGCTGGTCTGGAGGACAGCAGAGCTTCCTCCCTGGAGTCTGCCCACAGGCTCCAGTCCATCTATTGTGCAGTTTCCACGAGGCACCACATTACTGACCATTCCCCCTAAAGTTCTTCAGTGGATCCCCACAGTTCTCAGTGTGAGCCCTCACCAAGTGGTCCTGTCTCCCCCCCACACCTATCAGCCCGAGTCACAGAGGCTGCACATGCTGCCATGTCTTCACCCTGTGAATCAGCACATGGTGACCCCTACCCTCGCTCAGCCCTGCACACAGGTATCGCCATCTCCCAGGGAGCCCAGGGACAAGTCTAGCCACATTCTCGGGAAGCCTGGAGTCTGTGCGGGCACAGCACTGTCCACCTGCCCCACCCTACCCACGCCCTCCTTGGTCATCTGGACACACTCACTCGGCCCAGCTTGTGGTCAGCCAGGGTGCAGGCGTCCATGAAGGTCTGTGCAATGACCAGGAGCACCGCATCCATGTTATCAGACGTCTGCACGTCGAACACAAACTGTGGGTTTTTGATTATATTGATCCAAAACCTCAGCGGCAAGCTGTGGGTGGGGCAGGTGTTGGTGATGAGTATGTGGGGGCAGGCAGGAGATCAGGTCCCACACATACCTGGCCCCACCGCATCTCTGAGCCCACCTGTTGGTCTTCCAGATGTGGACTGTGTCCTGGTCAGAGATGCCATGTTGCTGGGCCTGCTCATCTAGCAAGTCAAAGAAATACTTAACAGCGAGAGGCACAGGGTGGCTGGTGCTGAGAATCACCTGGAACAGGTCATCCACAAACTTCTGCAGTGTGCCCTGTGGGGGAGGGGGCCACAGAGGTGCAGTGAGCAAGGGGACTTCAGCACCGGTCCCGTAGCACTATACCTGTGCCAGCCCCACACCTCCCAGAATCCCACGACTGGCTGTTTTCTCCCTGCAGCCCAGACCCACCAATTGCCCTGTCCCTGTCCCAGCCCCAACAACCCACAGTCCCTGCCCCACCTTCATGGACAGCAGGCGGGTCAGGTAGATCTCAGGGATGGCCTTGGCTCGCTCACGCTCCCCGCCCCGAAGGCTGCCTCTTCGAGGCCTGGGGGGCTCTGGCTCCTCACTTGGCTTCACCAGGTGCCAGGGACGGATGCCCCCCTCATCCACATCCTCCAGCATTGGGGTCCCTGTGCCAAGACCCCACAACTCATCACCCCTCATCAGGTAACCCCTTCCCTGGGAGTGGGAAACCTGGTTGAAGGTTTCTCTGTTGAGAACGAAACACACAAGCCCACCCTGAGGTCCAGAGGACCTTTCCATGTTACTAGGGACCAGGCAGAGCAAGGGTAGAGGATGTGGTGGGGTATACTCACTCTCTCCAGGGACATAATCCTGGCTTTCCCGGAGAAGATGCTTGGTGAGGCAAGGGACGAGGGCCACGGTTGCTCCATCTGGGACCTACTGACCATAGCTGATGACTCCTCCACAAGCCCTGCCCTGCCAGCCCCCTTCTCCAGCTGCCATCCCTCCTACCTTATAATGCTGCAGGGTGTTCAGGCGCCTCCACAGACCCTGGACCTCTGAAGTCACATCCTCATCAGAAAGAATGAGATGCCCAGCAACCCCAGATCGCCACTCTGCAAGGGCAAGGTGGGACTACTAGTCCAAGGCTTCCAGGACTGAGAAGAATCCATCTTCTCCAAAGGACACCAGCCATGCCCTCAGGGGGCAGTCCCACTCAACCTCTCCAAAGACCAGGACAGGGGCTCCTCCCCAGGTGAGAGGGAACCTCTGCCCACCTCTGTCCCGACTCCCAACATCCTACCCCCACTAGGCAATAAGCTGCCCCTGCAGAGCTGGTCCAGGGCCAGCCCAGCCCCAACTCTGGCTCAGGTCCCTAGGTCACCCTTCCCCTCCATCCTCACCAACATCCAGGGTGCGGGGGTCTGGCCGCTGGACAAGAGGTACTCCTTTATAAAGCTGATCCAGCATCTTCTCCTTGGCCTGGGAGATGGTGTCACAGTCCAAAACCTTCACAGGCACACCCTGGGCCTCTCCTGCCCCAGGCCCCACGGCCAACAGTGCATTCAAGGTCTATGCAGGACACATGTAGGTAGTCAGGGCTCATGCCACATGTGGGGTGATCAAGATAAAAAGTCAAGGACAGGGACAACCCATAGAAAGCCAGTGCCTCTTTCTGCCAAGCACCAAACAGTCCCTAACTCCTCCTGCTTCTCTCAGGGACATTCTGTGACCCCAGCAGCTAGCACAGCACACCAGTCTGTCTATGGGGTGAATGTTGGTGAAATGAGTGAGCATGAGTCCTTCGTAATTCAGATCCCCGGTTCCTGGTCAGCTGGTCAGGTGAGGTACCTGAGAGAAGCTATGTAAGGAGTAGAGTCCCCACACAGCCTGAGGGGAGCAGGTCTACTGGAGCGTCAACAGGACTTTCCCAAAGGGAACTTCTCACAGGTCACTATGAGGAATCAAACCCAGAGAAGAGTAATGGGCAGGTCTGCCAGGGTAGCTCTCGGTTTGGTGGGTCCAACTGCATCCCTGGCAAAACCCTAGGACCAAGGTTAGCAAACACATAGACTGTGGCACAGTAAGGACTTGGGCTGGTCTCAAAAGGGCTGGCTCCTCCCCAGACCCTGGCTGTGGCCACCCTGTCTCCATCACAAGCCTGGGGACCCTCTAAGTCCCTGTCCTTAAGGACTGGCCCTCCAGGCCCCATTGGACTAAGCTAGTCTAAAGGTCTCTCTCCGACAGACAGCCAGAGGTCAGGCTGGCTCTATCCCCATGCGCAGACACACACACAATCACACGCTTACTCTCCTCACTTCACGCTCACTGGAGACGGACATTCCAGTGCATGAGCACACACACTCTCCCTCACCAGGGGACGGTACTCCACGTCCTCTCTGAGCAGGCGGTTGTCATTCAGCGTGTATTTGGCTTTGCCAGTCACACTGTCCACTGGCCCCTTGTCCACTTGATGCTTAATTCCACGGAAGAGCATATACAGAGGCTCCCCTACAGAGTCCTGAGGGAGTGGCAGGCAATGAAGGTGCAGACATGGGGCAGAGGGGTATGGGCAGGAATGGGCAACTTTCATGGGAGCCGGAGGGGAGCCCACCCACCTCTGCCTCCCTCACCCTCACAAAAGTGTAGAGGCAGATGGACATCCAATTGGTGAGCAGCTTCTCCACCACAGTCTCTGTCCTGGATGACAAAGGGGAGAATCAGGGTCAGCAGGTAGAGGTCTGGGAGCTCACTATTTTGAACAGGCCCCAGAGGGGACTGACTTAACTCCTGGTTCCTGCCCAGCCCCCCTTGCTTCTGACAGCTACACAGACCTGCGCAACATCAGCTTGGGGTTCTTGGCCACATACTGGGCTACCAGGTCACTGAGCAGGGTACGGAGGATGTCAGTGAAGTACTCAAGCTTGCCATGCAGCGCCACGGTAAGCAGAGATGCCACGTAGGCCCGGTCCCGAGCTGAGAAGGTGCGCTGGCTCTCCAGGGTGTGGATGAACTGGCACAGAGGAGACAGCAGGGGTGGAGGTTGGGCCAGGATTGAGGGACTGATTCAGAAACACCTCACTGGAGATGGCCATTCCAGTGCATGAGCACACACATGGGAGGGAGGAGGGGAGGGGCTCAGAGGGTCTAGACATGGGCTAGGCCTCACCTTGGTGAGGAAGAGCTTGCTGTTTAGCAGGTTGGAGAGCTGCCCTAGCCCTTGTTCTACAGTGGGTCGCCTGCTCTCAGGCACACCCAGGTCCCGGTGCAAGGGCGACTCCTGGTGCCCAGGGAAAAAGACCCTCTCTGCATACACCTTGTAGTCAAGGAAGGGGATGCCGCTGCCCAGAAGATCACTAGTGAGATCTGTCATCTCAGTCATAAGGTCTGTAAGAAGAAGCAGGTTAGGGCTCAGATCCCAGGCAATGGGAGCAGGTTTGGGCAGAGTCCTAAAGCATGGGGCCTGTTCCCTGAAGCCTCACCAGTGAACTCTTTCTTGCAGCGGTCCCGCACACTGCTCTCCAGGTTCTCCAGTTGGATTTGTACCTTCTTATAGTCCCGTAGGGCCTGCTTGCTCTTCCTCCTGCTCAGCACCAAGGTCAGGAAGGGGTAGACCAGAGCCCTGGCTAAGTGTCCCTCACCCAGGCCTGCCTAACCCTGCCTTACCCTTGTCTAGGCCAGCAGTCTAACCCCTTCATGCCTGGCCTAGCTGAGGCCTAGACCAGAACTGAGCCTGTCCCATTCCACGCAAGTCATACCCACCCATATACTCTCTAGCCCTAGTGCAGGGATCTGCAAACTACAACTGGGCCAAATCTGACCCTCAATTTGTTTTTACAAATAAAGATTTGTTGGAACACAGTCATGCTTATGTTGACATGGTGTCTGACTGCTTTTGCAAAGCAATGGCAGAGTTGAACAGATGCAACTGAGACCACCTAGCCCCCAAAGCCTAAATAACAGTTCTCCAGCTTTTTATAGGAAATATTTGCTGACCCCTGTCTAGTGTGTTCCTTTCTGATCCAGCCCGACCCCCCTACCTGCCCTAGCCCAGCCACATCTGGCTATACCCACCTGTATATGAGGACAATGATGATGACACCCAGAGCCAGAAGAGAGGTGCCCACCCCTAAGCCCACCTGGGCTGCCAAAGGAAAAGCCACAGGGCTCTCGCCATCATACTGTACATGGCCCAGGTTGAAGAGCAGGTTCCCCATCTGTACCTGCTTGGGGAGCCACTGGTAAGCAAGGGTTCAGGACATACCCAATGCCCAGCCCTGCCCAAGGCTTTGCCCACTGACCGTGAACTCAGGCAAAGTGTCAGGTGCCTCCCGGAGGGTATGGAGCCGAGGTAGGGGCTGTTCCACAGGGGGCTCACAATATAGGTGGTGTCGAGTCAGTGTCTTCACCACACAGGGTCCATCCCCTATCATGGCCACCACCTCCTCCTTGGACATTGCGAGGTCCAGATTCTCCCCCTGGAATATAGGGTCACTGATTGATCACCCAGAACCCTTCTCTAAGGGGAAGAACTGGCGATCAGTCGGATCTTATCCCCCCAAATATGAGAATGGTCCTGAGACCCAAGCCCCAGGAGCAGGGCTGATGGTACCTCAGCACTTCTCCTGCATGTGGGGTGACAGTCCTGTGGATGTCCTCCACGCTACTCCTCATGACCCTTCTTGGCCCTTCCCTGTCCTTCTTCCTTGAGCCTTAACTTCTCCAGAACTAAAGATCTAGAGGTTATAAAGCTGTCCCCAGCTCCTGTCCAGTTAGCTAACAAAGCCAGAGCCACCACTGTGTGTCTGCTGGCCGATGAGATGGGTGATGATGGGTTGTCTACCTATGGCCTTTCAGCACACCCTCCTGCTGCGTGTGTCAAAACACATGCCAAGTGTGTGTCCCTGTGAGTCAGGCTGCCAAACAGACATCTGCCCAGGTGCCTACTGTGTACACCACCCAAATACTATATGTGCCAAACCATTTACATATTGTCACTCAGGCATCTATCATGTATCATGGAGTGTGTCAGGACGTGGCCCACGGGATCACGTGATCAAATCCCCACAAGGTGTATCAGGCTAGGCACCCTCAACCCTTGCTGCCACATTGAGGGTGAGGAACAAGGTATATGCACTGCCCTGCTCGGTCACACTCCCTCCATACTGCAATCCTATCTGGCTAAGTGAAGGCATTTTGGGGCCCCACCATGTCTGAGTAAGAGCAGTACCTCCACAGAGAGCACACTCCCAGGTTTGTGCCGGAATGGCGTGGTAGGGTCTTCGGGGTTGAGGGGCTGCAGTGTGGGGTCGGCCTCATAGGAGAAGGGTGTGGGGTTCAGTGTTGCAAAATCAAAGACCAAGTTGTCGAGGATAAATTCCACCCGGATCCAGGGGTCCTCCGGCAGGCCAGGGAGAGCAGGTGTGCGGCATGTCATAAGTTGGGAGGAGTTCACGTGGCATGGCTCCTCAAACTGGGGTGGGGGAGGAGAGAGAGAGGGTCAGGTAAAGGAGTCCTGTAGGAAGAGGCCTGGCACAGAAGGGGAGAGCCTCCTTTGGTACCGGCTGCCCATAGGATTGGGAGTGGGCAACAGTTAGCTCAGTGGGGCAATGTGGGCAACAGTTAGCTCAGTGCAAGCAGATGCCCATGGGAGTCCTACGTGATGACGGCCACAGGAGGCTCCCAGGGAGCATGCTGTCTCCGGGATCACACGGCGCTTCCGCCCAAGCCCCTGGCTGGGCTGCGGTGCTCTTGAAGCCACAGTCACTCGAATTCTCGGTGTTTGAATCACATCCAAATTCTGGCCCCGGGCCCATATCTCACGTCCTCCACTGAAACAGCCCATGAGCACCCATAGTTGGTGAACTAGGCTTTAAAGCACAGTCTAATCCCCACTAGGCTAGTTCAGTCCCAGTCCAAACCCACGTGGTCCCCTACCCCACTAACAGTGTGGGCATAGTCCCCCCACATAAAGCCCTACAACAAACCGCCCATGTACTGGAGCGTCAAAGAATTCCCTGCTATACGCCATGCAGCCATATCCTTGACCCAGCACCTGAGGAAGCTCTTGGTGGGACCAGCAGAAGTGATGTTGGGGTCTGACGTGTACTCAAACTGGCTGTGGTGAAGCCTCCGCTCAGTGGCACCAAACCACACAGACACAGGGAGCATGGCTGGCATGCGGTGTGGGCTGGTCTCACAGTGCAGCTCCTCCACCTGCTGCTCCAACAGCCTAGGGAAGGCAGATGGGAGTGGAAGGCAGGGTAGGTGGGGCCAAGGGGCTTGCAGGAAGGGGGAAGGGGTGATTCGAGGACATGGGACTTAGTCTGGCCTCACTTTCCTTCAGTACTGACAGCCATCTCTATAGGTGACTCTGGGGGCTGCATTACCCCCACAGTCCCAGCTTCGGCGGGACCTGGCTACTTTCTGAGGGAGCAGACTTGCCCCCTGCCCCACTTTTGCTTACTCCAGCATCCCACCCCTCCATCTTTCCTTGGAGTACATGGATTTTTTAAAAATGAGGAAGCAGCCCTCACAGGTGACAAGGCTGGTCTCCAAGCACCACTCGGATGTCCTCCAGTCGCCCAGTCAGGAGCTTGGAACCACGCAGGGTGAGGAGGGTACCCCCAGCTCTGGGGCCTCGGGATGGGAAGATGGACTGCACTTTTGGGTCCTGTGGGAAGGAGGATAGGCAGAGACAGACAGATATCAGGCCAGAAATAGAGGCAAGGGGAATATGAAGCAGATAAGAGGCAATCCCTGGTGGGGAACCCCAAGAAGGCAAAATCAAATGTGCTGAGAGAAGGGACCAGAGGGAAAGGCCTACTGGCATTGGTGGGCCGAGGAGTCAGGCACCTGGTAGGCAAAGTCATGCTCTGAGATGCCACGTCCTCTTCCTGGTACTTCCACAGTTACAGTGCCTGCCACCTCCTCCCCGCTGGCCTCAGTGATACACACAAGGCTGTGGACACAAAGCAGGTTGGGACACAGAGCACCTAGGGCCCCTCAAACTACCATTACTACCCCTTCTCTGGTCATTTAGTCAGGGGATCTCCCCAGGAGACTGACAGAGACCCTCTCACTGAGGGAATTCCTTATGGCACACCAGGAGGTCATGGCATCTGAGAATTAACATTCATGGTTTCAGTCATCCTAGTTCACCTCCAGGCCCTCACCCCGCTCCAACAAGGAGGAATTTATCCCTTCTTGGGCACAAATTTACAAAAGAGCCCTGTAAGGCTGGCTGTGGGGGTGAGTTGCTGAGCTAATGACTGGGCCTAACCAGCCACCATCACTGTACGCACAACACCAATTCCAAAGTGGTGAAACTTGATTTCCTCATGGAAAAAAAGCACTTGGAAACCACTAGTCAGGTCTGCAAATAGACATGAAGAGAAAGTAAGCAGTCTAAGAAAACGCTGGTTCTCGGCCAGAAAGCAGAAGCTTGTGGCAAATTAAGTTCTATAATATGGGCCTCCCTGGTGGCGCAGCGGTTGAGTGCTGGGTTGTGAAGCTGCCCGCAGCTTCTGCAACGCCGGTTCGATCCCCGGCCACCGGGTGAGGGTCCCACATGGCGCGCAGGCCTCTCCTGCTGCCCGCTGCTCCCCTCAGCAGTGTACTTCGGTCCTTCTGCCTGCTCTGCTCCCCACTCTGGCTCTGGTGAATTCTCTCACCCTCCCGCACTTCTGACTGTACCCAGTGCTTGTATAAATAAAAAAATTAAAAAAAAAAAAAAGTTCTACAATGTGATGCTGGCAGCAAATGACTCTGACATTGTCACGGTCACTGCAAATACCCCACGAAAACAGAACAAGTGACGTGTGAACTACCCAGGAGAGGCTTCAGCCCAAATATATTTGAGTCACATTATAAATCACTTTGTAAATTACTTTAGTTTCATGGTTCTAGAATCATTAACAGTCTAGACAGTCACCTAAAGTTTGTAGTCATAACACAATTGGAGGGAACTATATGCTCTCACAAATTTTTATTTAAAATACGGTGTATGGGGTCTGCCAGGCCTACAGGTGCAGAGCCCTGAGGTCCCCGAGAGGGGTTCTAAGGCTCTGCTCTGTGATGGTTCGGGGCAATCTCTCCAGGGACCCCCAGTATTGAGTGGGCTTGGGACTTGCTACTATGGACATCTCCTTGGGGATGCCTTTTGTGTGAATCTGAGACCCTGCAGCTGCCAGCCAGTTTACCAGGACCCAGAACCTCTATAAGCCATGAGCACTTTGGTAAAGGCAGCTGAGGTCTCAGACACTGAACAGAGGATCCTGCTACTCAGCGGGTGTGCCACCAGTCTCCCTGCCTGAGGAGGCCACCCAAGGCATTGCTTGTGGAAGAAGGGTCAGGTGGTGGGAAGGCTAGCCCCTGAGCACAACTGTCTGAGACCTGAAGGTTCTGCTAACATAACTACATCCATGTTCACTTAGAAAACCAGGTGACCACACCTAGGCAGAGCCAGGAAGCAGAGCCACCTGTCGGCTCTGGCCAGTGACTGGTCCCCAGGCAGGCCCAGGAATGTTCCCCCTGCATCCCAGGCCAGGAACCTGTGAATGAAACTGAGGTGGGTACTCTAGGGCCTCAGTAGTAAGCCCAGTACCTATACATAGAAAGCAGAACCAAAGGCGGAGGGCAGATAAGCAGTGGATGGTGGCCCTGAGCAGGGCGCCCACTGCACATGCCATGCTCCTATTAGTTCAGTCAGCTCACCTGCTGGAGACCTCATACTCCTGAGCGTCCACGGCACAGGGCACTCCAGCCACCCTGACCGTGTCCTGCACATCCTGCACATGTTGGCCCAGGTTGGAGCCCCTGATGGTAACACGGGTGCCTCCGTCTATTGGTCCAGTCAGCGGCTCCACCTGTTCCAGGACAAGGACTGCTCATCTCCAACGACTTGTTGGCCCTTGGCAGGCTGGAGAGACAGACCCACCTCCCAACTTTGGACTCCCATGATGCAGAGTACCCCCAACCTCCCTTAAGGGCAGCAGTGAGGAAGGGACATGCCAGCGTTTCAACACACCAAGTGGATGAAGGGCGCAGGGCACTGGGTGGCCACAGCCTCAGCCTCACCACAGGCCTCGTGGGCCACACAACGTGGAAGCTCTCCCTTGCACCACACACAGCCATACTGGGGCATGGCAGTTTGGCAGCGGCTGCAGTCCCCATGTCCCACGGAACAATCGTACAGTACCACTGTGGGTGGCAGAGAGGAATGTGAAGGGCAGGCCTGCAAGAGGTCTGCTGCCCCAGACAGTCCCAGTAGCCCCAGTGAGCTTACCATGCAGCCCATCAGCACTGTCCACACGCAGATGGCCAGCCCGACGCAGAAACAGCCCCACACGGAGCTCTGGCTGCAAAGCCTCATAGCTGAGCTGGAGAAATAGGAGTGGGTGAGAACCTGGTGCTGAAAAAGACATAAGGGCTGGGGTGGAGGTGGCCAGAGAAAGGACTAAAATGACTGACCGTGGGAGCACAAGGTCAGAGGTCAGAGTTGGAATGCAGGGAGTCCATGGGGTCACAGGGTCAAGATCAGAGCTACCGTGACTCTTTGGGAACTCAGAGGTAGAGGCAGAACTCAAGTGTAGGGAATCCCTGGGGCACGGGGTCAGGGGTCAGAGATGGTGCCAAGACTTCCTTGGGTTCAGAGTATGGGCTGGGCTGAGTATGGAGTGACCAGCTGAGGTTGGTAATCAGCCTGTGGCCAGCACATCCTCCCCCATCCAGGCACTCGTCATCTGCACCTGGTGCTGCTGGCATGTGACATGACACCATGTCTCTGGCGGCGGCTCACACTCGACCAGGGCGTCAACCACCACCTCGCGGCCCTCGAGCTCCATCACACACTCATTGTCTCCTGGGCTGTCCTGGGAGCAGAAGATGTGACTGGTGAGACAGCTTCCCAACCTGGGCCCAGTGAGCCCCATAGGGCTCCCAGGAGAGCCCCATTTAGGATTGAGACCTCTTCCTGTTGCCCGGGTCTTGTGTCAAGTTTGCCAGCAGCCACACAGGCCACTGCAATACCTTGCAGACATATGCTCACCTGCAAGAGGCGCAGATTCCTGCCCAGCAGCCGGACTTCTCGCTCCACATGAACTGGCATCAACATGGAGCCCTGAACACTCTCTACACAAGGGCAGGAGCTCGGCCCCCAGTTCCCCTCTTCCTGCAGACACCAAGAAAAAGGCAGTCTATGGAGTCCACCCTGCCACCTCAGTTCTGCCCACACAGAACCCCAGAGGCCAGGCCAGTGTGGGGCTGCACATCCCACCCTGCCCCTCAGTCCCTCCCAATGCACAGTCACAAGGCAGGGAAGGACCTGAGAATGCCCCACATTGCCTCCCTCAGGTCCTCCATCCTGGGCTGGGCCTCACCAGCTCCCAGAGCCCGGGGGTGTCGTATTGGTAGTCGAGGCTGGACAGGAGGATGAGGGGGGCAGGAGGGCCCTCGTGCTCAGCCGAGTCTCCATCACCTGAGAGGAGGGTGGAAGTGGAGAAGGCGGGTGTGTCACCCCCTGTCCACTCGTCCGCCTCTGGAAGCTCGCCGCCTTCTCTCATGAACCAGTCCAGAGCAGGCTTCGTGGAGCCAGCGGCCCCTGGGAAAGTGGTGGCAGTAGCAGTGCCGGGGGGCTGGTCCAGGGGTACCACAGAGGGGAGGGCCTCAGAGTCGGGGTCTGCAAGGGCAGGGGGCAGTGCTACTGCATCTGAGGGTGATGGGTGGGAGATGGAGAGGTCCTCTGGTGTGGCTGTGGGTCCAAAGTCAATGGAGGCAGGGACAGCAGTTCCAGGTCTATTGGGGGTGCTAGGAGGGGGAGGTTCCTCATGAAGAGGTGACTCTGTGGATGCTGAATCAGGTATGGGGCTGGGGCCTGCCTGTGGTCCCCAGGGGCTGAGCAGGGAAGGCCTAGCCTCAGGTGGGATATCCGAGCCTGCGGCTGTAGAGAGAGCCCCAGGCTCCTTGGGAAGGGTGTCAGGGGCAGGGGTGAATGTGGCCTTGGGGGCTGTGGGTGGGAAGGGGGTGGGCACATCTCTTGCAGGAAGGGTTGGGGAGAGAAGCAGGCTCTGAAGAGGGAGGCAGAGAAAGACAGGAAGGGCCACTCAGCAGGCAGGCGCGGGAGCAGGTGGAAGGCAGGCAAGGGGTGTGTTAAGGGGAAAGGAGACCAAGAAAAGAAAAACAAAAACAGCCCATTAATTCTCCAAAGGAGAAAGGGGAGGGAAGGCTCCAGGGGCATTTGTGCTGAGGTGGGGCATGAGGCCCATACCTCCCTGCCTCTAAGCTACAAACATCCTCTCCCAAGAGAGGCGGGACAGATGAGCAGCCATTCTCCAGCAAGTGGGTCACACACACAACAGCTCAGGTGCTTATGACAGAGCCTCACATGGGCAGGCAGGCAGGCACACAACCCTGGGCCATCAGAGAAACCCTCAAAAAGGGAAACCCATGTCCCCCATGTGGCCCAGCCAGGAGTCACACTCACCTGTTGGTTCATCACCATGGGCCCAGCTTCACAAGAGGCCTTGTGTGTGCACAGGTGCTGCCAGACACACCAGTTACACCCCCAGCGGCTGCTCACACAGGCCTGGCACCTGCACAGAGCACAACTGTGACACAGCTGGGCTTGACATGGGGTGGCCCAGGGGCATGGCGTCAGGGTGAGGAACTCACTGTGCAGATGGGCGGAGCTTAGTGACTGCCACACAGTCATAGAAGGAGAGGGAAGCTTGGACAATGACAACAGCATCAAACCTGACCTCCACGTTCACGGAGACATGGTCTGCAAAGGGGGGAGAGAGGGTCAAGACTGAGGAGTGGGAGGGGCACTCAGACCTGGAGCAGACATCCCAAGACCACAGAGTTGGGTAGAACCCTGAATGGAGAGGGGCATCCAGGGTTGGGGGAACACAGTCCACTGGGCAGAAATCCACTGCACACCTCACCCCACCACAGCCCCTTGGAGCAAGAGGGGAAGAAGGTGGGGCTCCCAGACCGTGGGGCTGGCCCCTTCTCTCACCCACCGGCTCCTCTTGGCAGCTCTGGGGCCTCACTTGGGTCTGGGGAGGGGCACATCACACCAGAACCAGTCAGCAGGGCAGGACTCTGGTGTTCCCCAAAGTGGCAGGAATATGACTCCCCAGGCCACAGGGATGGCAGGTCTGGCACTGACAGGAAAACCTATCAAGAAAGTCCAGAAAATGCTATCAGGGCCATTGGGAAACAGACCAGGTCTTGAATTTATGGGGCACCCAATGTGGGCAGCAACCGACCCGAGCCTTCACAAACACCCTCTGGTCTCGGTTAGTAACAGATGTCTCCATCTGGTCCCAAGAGAAGTGACTTATGCAAGGTCATGTGGCATTTGGTGCATCTGATACCAAAATTCAAGGTCTTGACCCATCACCAGAGTCCTCCTCAACAGGCCCCATCTACTCTGGTCATTCACCTCCCTCCTCTCCTCTCGGCTGATGTTGGCAGGACTCATGGCGATCACTCGCAGACAGCCCAGCTCAGGTTGGAAGCTCCACAGCCACTGCTCTGGGCCGTGGCCTCGAGAGCACTCGGAACGGCGACTACACCTGGGTGAGAAAAACTTGCGTCCACCTGTGACCCTCACGGGCCACTGCATGTTCAGGGGGCAGGAATACATATAATACTGGGACTGGGCAGGACCCTCAAGTGGGTCATGACACCAGGCTATGTCTGCTCTGGCAAGGCACTGACACCCGGGATGGAGGATGGGAACTAGGGACTGGGGAATCCAGGGGTCAGGAATTGAGTCAAGGGCCAAGCACCAGAATCCTGGACAGGGTTATTATGCAAAAGCCTGGAGGGTATGAAGCTAGGACTGGGGTTGGGGCTAGGGAAGAGAAAGGATCAAGAGTCAGTGGAGCACAGACCTGCCAAGGAGCACACACCACCCACAGTAGGGGTCCCTGTGAGCAAGGCAAGATGCACAGTCCAGATGCTGAGCACAGGAGGCCACGGGAACCTTGAGAAGCTATGACAGCAAAGAGGATTTGAGGCCAGCTATGCAAACACCAAAGTTTCATCCACACACAATTCCCTTCCCCGCTCAAGGCCCCTCCCCACAGCCATGCCCTGACTTGTGCATGGCACTCACTGTGCTCTGGGTCATGACATACAGGTGCTCGAAGGCCCCATCAAATGTGAGGTCTCTGCTCACTGCAGAGCCCTGCTGGATGCTCTGTGTGGAGTATGGTTGGCCATCGCTGCCCGGGCCCAAGTAGACCTAAGATCAGAGACCACAAGGTTGGGGACCTAAGTTCATGGCCACAGACCCAAGGCCCTCCCCTGTCATCCTAATTACAAGTAGGATTTCTCTGAAGCAGTATGGGTCATACCACTCAGCCCTGGGAAGAATAGCACATCACAGATCCCAAATCCCAGCCCCAGAGGTCCCTAGCAGCATGAACCCTCAAGGCTCTGGGGTAGGGCCCAGTATTTCTGGTGGACTTACCCTGTGCAGCTGCCCTTGACTATCACCCAGGAAAGCAATGGTGTGTCCATCCTCCATGGTGACTGCCACAGCTGTTAGCTGGATCCCTGGCCACTCCAGTACTGGTGTAGCTTCCAGGGGGACACGGCTGGCCATGGGGCTGGGTGTGTGGTCTGAACCACAGGGATAAGCATCCAAGGTGTCCTGCGAGCAGCAAGAAGCACCCTCCCTGGATAACCTTCCCTGCCTATTCTCCCAGGACAACCCCGTCCCCTCTGCCAGTTTCTCTTCCAGCCCTCCCTGAACAATTATGTCTCTGCTGGGCCTTCTGGAACCACCTCATTCCTTCCATCCCACCTATTCCCCTCCCATATCTCTTAGGAGTCCCCAGACAAACTTATCCCTGGCCCTCTCTGACAATACCTCCCACAGCCACATCCTTAGCCCTGCCTCCTGTAGTCTATGGTTATTCCTCACCCCTGTTCTGGTCACCCCCATCTGGGGTCCCATCGTCTAGCATTCCTGGTCTCGAAAGTACTTCCTCTAGTTTATGCATGCTCCTGGACCACCTTTCCAAAGTTTCTCGCAGCTTGCATCTTCATCTCTGAGTCCACACACCTAGGTCCCTCCCACCTCTCACTGACTCAGACCCCCGAGTACAGCTTCTCCCCTTCTTCATACATCCTGAGGCTAAAGCTAAACAAGTCTCAACCTTACCTGCCTCTCTTGCTCAAGAACCTAAAACAATAGGTCCCGTTCCCCCACATTCTGGGTTGTGGCCTCACACCCTGGAACCCCAAACAGTCAGTCCACCTATACAAATGTCCCTTCAGCACCCACTCAAGGTCCCCCCTACATGGCTCTCTGCCCCCCTCTAAATGCCACATTTATCATAAGATAACTCTCCACTGCTTAGACACAAAGGATGCATTTAACATCCATTGACCCGATCAGCCCCCACTCCACCAGCTTCCCTTCAAACTCCCAGGGCAGCTGCTTGGCAGTAGGCAGCAAATGCCTGATCAGTGGCCTCAGAGAGAGGGGTGGTGTGGGGACTCACCACGGGCAGCTGTGCACAGTCGGAATTGACATCATACTCAATATAGGCCACCTCAGCCCCATCCTCGGTGCGGCCTTCCCGAGTGTAGCAGGCATCTCGTGTGCGATTAGCAAGGCGGTCCACTTCATCCAAGGGGAAGGCACAGAGGGCAGAGGCTCCAGATCCCCCAGCAGCTGCTGATGGGGGCCGGCCCACAGTGGGAGGAGCAGCCGAGGAGAAGGCTGCAAAGAGCACCTCTCCCTGGCCCACCTCCCCAGATGTGGCCACAGCTGCAGCCTGGATCAGTCCGTAGCGACCCCCTTGGCAGGCCAGAGGCAATTCCACATAGGAGTAGTAGTGCTGGTCCCGGAGGCACACACGGGATACATAGGCTCGAAAGGCCCTAGACTGAGCCTGCAGGTCCCGCCGAAGAAACAGGAAGTAGGCGCTGGCTCCGCGTGCAAAGGCGCTCACGAAGTGGTGGCTATACTCAGAGAGGCGGCCCACAGCCAACTTGGCAGTCTCCTCGTAGGAGAAAGCAGCTTGGGGGTCCAGTGGTCGTAAGGCCCGAGTAGTGATAGGAGGGATGCCACCTCCCACACCCCTGCTGGTATATCCCCGCCCCACAAAAAGGAGGGGCTCCCCAGCCAAGCCCTGGGCCACCAATCCCACCGTGCTGACTGCAGGGTCATTGGCAGCCACATACTGAGTGTCCCCAGGCCGCTCTGGTCGCAGCAGCAGCTGCCCTAGTTGCCCCAGGCGCCGCTGCTCACAGACTCCCTGGTGCACGCTCCCGCATACCACCAGGGCCCCTGGGCTCACCAGGAGCAGCTGGTTGAGGTTGTTGGTGGGCTGGGCCTGGGGGCACTCATCAGGCATCACAGGTGGCAGGCAGTCCCTGCTGTCCAGCACAGGGCCAGTGGACACCGTGGCCTCCAGCTGTAGCCCTGGGCTTAGCTGGAACAGGAAGTTGGTGGCCCCTAGGTAGAGGGTGCCTGAGGTGGGATCCTGTGCCAGATGCTGCAGGTGCGTGCCATTGGGAGTGAAAGCAGCTGGTGGGGGGGGCTGGAGGGTGAGAACCCACCCGGCCCAGAGCGCCTGGAGAAGAGCTGGGCCGAGGGCAGGCATGGTCACCTGGTAGGGAGAGAAGTTGAGAGCGACTCACAGGGACACTTGATCACCACGAGGCCACTGGTGTAGGCTAGGGCTTGTGACACTACCAAGGGACACAGAGAGGCACAGAGTCGAGGACTAGGCTTAGGTGAACACTGTGGTCCAGGAAAACCTTCCAACCATACTTATACTTTTTGGAAATGTCAATGTTCGTGGTTCTCTGCAAGCACTAAACTCTCAGGAGACTTGTACCCCACCCCCCCTTCACCCTGCCCTGCCTAGGATCTAAGGGTGAGGGGTAAAGATGTGGGAAATATCCCATCCCCAAGGACAAGGGCCTAGAAGTGGTAGGAGAGCAGGTGATGGGCAGCAGCGGCTTAGAACCCTGAGGAGGGAGAGGACCCCCTCCGCATGGATGTCAGTTTTCTAGGTAATGCAGAGAAAGAGCAAGGTCCCATAGGCTATCCATATATTGGAACAGGGCAAGAATTAGCTAAGGGGCCTTTCAGGAGAGGAATGCAGATGGGAGTTAACCACAGAACCAACAGGCCAGAGAGAAGAAGGAGTTGGAAGGCCATAGGGATGGGGCCTGAAAGACTGGACCCCACTTTGGAGTGCCCTCAGCAGATATGGGAGTCACACTGCTCCCAGATGCCTAGGTCTGAGGTCAGGCTCACCTGGTAGGGCCGGCTGGATTAGAAGACAACAGCATGACCTGTGTGGGAGTCACCTAGCCAGGGAGAAAGCAGATATGAAGTTGGGGGCTGGGCTGCAGGCATGTGGGAGTCCTGGGCTCCCCAACATGGAAACAGCACAGAGGTACCCCCTCCCTGCTGCCCAGCCTGCTGATGGAACTGGGCCCAGCTTGGCCCTAAGCCACCAAACACATTCCACAGGGGATGCCTCCGTAGAGCCCACACAGGGAGGAGGAAAGCAGAGGAACCAGGCACCATCAGGGCCTGGGAAAGGGCAGCTAGGAAAGCGCCCCATCACTGGCAAGGCACAATCAGGCCCTGAGCTTGGCCCTGTCCCTTCTTTTGCCTTTTTTCTCAGCACTCTCCCATTCTCACCCTCTGTCCAAACTCTTCCCTGTCAACATGGGTACATGCCCTCAACACAGGCCAGGGGCTGTCTCAGATCAAACTGGCCCCAGCACATTAAGCAGACACATGCTTGCATACACCATGCACCCTGCCTGCACATGCCATGCACACACAGATGCTTGCAGATACAATCTGTACACACAACACAGAGACTGACACATAGGCAGACATACTACACCGACATCCTACTCACATGTAGTCACCTACACAAAGACTTCCACACAGAGAAACTCCTTACATGTGGAAAACACCCCAAACATGCAGAAAACATACTCCATACAGGCACATGTCACCCCCACCCACCAACCATACACACCACCTTCTAGATACCCACACAAGACAGACTCATGCACACTTCCAGGGTTTAAGCCCTAAATCCTAGCGGGCTCTGGAAGCCAGACCATCTCACTATTTCCTCCCCTGTAGTTCAGAGCAGAACCAGGGAACAGGTCATTTGTGTGTATGGTGTATGGTGCAGCTGCTCTGCTCTCATCCCCTCTCTAAAGGCCTCAATGGAGGCCTACTAAGACTGAGAAACTAAAGTAACACCACCTCTCCAGGCCCCAGTGGTCCCAAACCAGGAGTGCCAAAATAGTAAAAGTGCTAGGACAGGTCATCTGCCCCAGGCCAGGGGACATTTCCCTATTTGCCTGTGCACAGGCCCCGCTTCCCAGCCCCTCCTGCCACCAGATGCCAGTCTGCCTGTGTAGAGTGTCCCGGGAGCTTCCTGTGGCCCAGGCCCAGGTCCAGGTTGTCTCCTCCCAGCCAAGCCCCTGCAGGGTGCTCCTCTGAGGCTGCCTCAGAGTCAGCTAGGCTGGGCACAAGGCTCAGAGGACCATCCAGCAGCCCGGTGGGAGCAGGGGAGCTGTGGTCACAGCCTGGCTGGGCACTGCTCCCAAAATAGCTTGGGGGTTTCCATTTTTAGTGTGCAGAGAACAGGGCAGCTCTATGGGAGCTGGAACAAGGCGGCCTCTGTTTGCCACCCGAGGGGGTGGGGATGGGAAGGGGGCAGCAAGATTCGTGAACCCGGCAAGAAGCCCAGCACTATGGCAAGGCCTGGCTTCCCAGGAGTACCCCCCCCCACCTTTTTCCAAGGGAGGGGGAAAGAAAGTTTCTTCCTCCCAGAAGACAGTGACTGCCTGAGGATGGGCAGGCCACCCCTGCTTTCAGCTGAAGCTCACGCCCTCCTGCCACCTCACACCCAGGGACACCTTGAGCAGAGGGGCCTGTGGTCAGTCTGACACTCATGCTTTCATTCACTTACAAACATTTGCTCAGAGCCTAGTGCATGCCAAGTTTCTCCAGCCCTCAAGGGGCAGCAACCAAGACACTCCCCAAATGTAAAATCACAACTGGGCCAAGTGGCCCACAGGAAAAGGATGGGCAGGATCAGAACAGCTCCCTGCAGAGGAGAGGCTGAACCACTAAGAAAAGTTTCTTCTATCACTGTCCTCTGATGAAACAGGGTCCCTCCTCTCCTCCACATACCAAGGGCAAGGGAGGAGGAAAAGAGGGGCAGTGACCTTTTTTTCCTTCTCATTGGGCATACATGTTTCACCCAAACCTCTGCCACAGGCATAGAGCAGTCCCCTACACACACACACACACACACACACACACACAGCACCTCTTGTCTAACCCCTCCCACCTCACAGGATCATCAAGCAGCACACATTCCTCCCCTCAGAGTGTTAGGGGCAGCCTGGGGGCTGAAGGATAAAGGTCAAATCCCTCCAGTCCTCACTCTTTCCCATTCTGCCCCTGCTCCCCCACACATGCTCTTCGTTCCTGCTGGCCTGAACTGTGGGCTTTCCACACTCCTCCCTGCTGTCACACAGGCTGCACAGCCAGGAATGCCCACTCCCTCTCCATCCCATTAGCTCTAGACAGCCAACCAAACTCTCCCCGAGAGCCTTCCCTGCCCCCAGGCTCCTACTGGGATGGAGTGGGCGGGGGCATACCCAGCCCTTCTGTTGTATAGTGCAAAGTGCAGCTCAGCCCCAGGTTCTAAGAGCCTTTGGTCTCCCATTTGTAGTACAGGAGGCAGGACTGCTCCAACCAGTAAATGTGATCCATGATAGGGTATGTGCCTGGCATTATAGTGGCAACAACCAAGGCCACTTGTCTCCCTGTGTTACCCTCCAACTCTGGACATGAAGTTCCTCGAAGGCAGGGCCTGTGGCTTTTGTTTCAGAGGCTCTGTGCTAACTAGGACAGATGTTAGCACAGAGCAGGTGCTCCAAGCATGTTGAAAGGACTCCTAATTCACAGCCAAGGAAACACAGCCAGCAGGGAAGATATAGGGTCTACACCCCTCAGAAACCACTTGGTCACTCAAACATCAAGGTACCTGCCCCACTTTTGTTAATGACCAGGCCATAGCAGACTGAAAAGGCTAGTTAGGAATCAGGCCTCGGGTCCCCAACTTGCACAGCCAGGATATCCTGCCTACTCCCCAGATCGCAGGTCTTGTCCAGGCTCACAGGCAAAGTCTAACCCTGTCTCTGATCAGGTCTGCCTTGAGATCCCTTCTGAGCCCACTCTTCTCTGGACCTCTGAGCAAGATCCCTGGTTGCCTAACTTTTGTCTGCAAACAGCAAATCCCTCCAGGGCCCTCCTGGGGGCTGTCCTCACCAATCAAAGGGGCTCACAAAATCTGCCCTTCCAAGCCTGCATAGAGGTCACACCCTAATCCTCATTGATGGAGTCCAGAGGTGGGGGGGGGGGGCAGAAAGGGGATTTCCTTCCCGCCCTCCTGCCTGACTCCCAGGGTCCAGGAGGGAGGCGAGTTACTCATTGACAGTGCAGTATTGCACATTGCTGCCCTGTGCGTTGAGGTGGGGTGCGGGAATCCACCCTTTTACAGGGCACCTGCGAGGACTCACGGGGCGCTCATCAATCACCCACCACCTGCGCCTGGGTGCCGAGGGAGGCCCCCTCGGGGGGTGTGAAGCAAAAGGTTCACCGTCCGCCTTTGTCAGCATTGCATTGCGGAGCGCAGCCTTAAGGGCTGTGGGTTCCGCGGTAAGGCTAATCCTCCCCATCGGGCTCGCCCCAGACCGCCCCCTCCTCCCAGAGGCGAGGGACAAGCACCCTACCAGTGGTCCTGGGAGGGCGGGGAAGGGGCCGGCCGGTCCCGGGCTGAGGCGGCGGGCGGCGGCGAGGAGGGGGCGCGGAGGAGCAGCTCCACCTCCTCCGTCTCCCAATCGCGTTACAGGCGGCGCCGCCAGAGTTTCCCTTCGCGCGGAGAAGTGTGGTCCCAACTCTCGGCACCGAGGCCGCCCACCACTCCCCGGCCGGCCCCTGCCGGGCGGGATCCGCACCGCAGCGGGCCCTTCCCCCGCGGGGCGCGCCGCCCGCCCCCGCCCCGCTCGCGGGCCCCGCACTCACCGCCGGCCGGGCCCGCGGGAAGAGCGCGCCGCGGCGGGCGCCGGCCCGGGGACTCCGGATCTGCGCGCGGCGGCCTCGCTCCCCCGCCCCGCGCCCCGGGAGGTGGGTCTGGCGGAGCCGCAGCTGTTACCCGGAGACCGAGGGGCGGAAAACTGCGCCCGCCGCCCGCCCCTCCCGCCGCGGCACTGCCACGCCGGGAACAAAGGAGACAAAGCCGCGCCGGCCGGCCGGGCTCCGCGCCTTCCCCCGCGCCCGCCGGCCGCCCCCCCCGCCCAGCCCCGCCAGGCCGGAAGCTGCCGCGAGAGCCGGCGCGCGGCCCGGCCGCCCGGACCCCGCATTCCAGCCCGGCGGGCTCAGAGCTCGCCGGGGGCGGGGGCTCGACCCACCCTCGCGGGGGACGGGCCACCACCCGGCGGTAGCCAGGGCGACCCGAGCGCCGCGGGGTCGGGGGGGCGCGTGGAGCGCGGGCGCGGGCGGCCCCGCCCCGCCCCGCCGGGCCTCACCTGCGAGCCGAGCTGGAACCGGAATTGGGAACCCTCCCGGGCTGGGACGTTCAGGGCTGGTTGCGGGGGTCGCGCCGCGCACCCCCAGCTGTGGTGGTGCTGCTGCCGCGTCCCTTATTGCCTCGTCAGCGCAGATTCGGACCCACATCGCTCACCTGGCCGGCCGGTTAGCTAGACACCACCCCCGCCGCGCGCCGCCCCGGCCGCGCGCTGTCCCTCCCGGTGCCGCCTCCTGTGGTCGTCCTCCAACTTTCTTGACCTGAACTAGGAGCCTTGTTTCTCCCCAGAGTACCGGGTCTGCCCACCGCCCCTACTCCCGGGACTCCCCAAGAGCCAGCCCCTCCTTCCGGCCCCCACCTCTGGCTGTTCGGGAAGAGCACAGGCTTTGGGGTTGGGCCTGGGTTTGCGCCATCACTAAGCCAAGTAACCTGACCATCCCTCCCCCCTCAAACAAACACACACAAGTCTGTTTGCTCACCGGCAGTGGGGGTGATACCATACTTAGCCCGCTGTTAAAGGAGGACTCACCGGCTGCAACGGTGCACCAGCAAGCGCACATCATTTCCTTCCCTTCTTCCCAGGACCCACCCCAAGCTGAGAAGCCTTGGGCAAGTCTGGACTCCCTCTCAGACAAATACCTGGGTCTTCCCAAGGAAGAACCACTAGGCAGAAGTGTTTTCCCTGCGGCCCAGTTGTGCCCTCAGCACATTGCAAATTCAAGAGGCAGGACCAGGCCCGTCCCATTAGGACTTTTGGAGAACTTTAGCTCAAGGCAATTAAGACAGCCTCCTAGAAGGCAAAGTTTGTCACACATACTTTACCTTGGAAGTCTCCAAAGCCTCCACGGTCTAGGGGAAGCCTCAGTCAGGTTATCCACATTACTAGCTGAAGAACTAGCACCACAGGCACCTTCTTCCACCTCCCACCCCACAAGGGTCTCCCTTCCATCTCATCCACCAGACTCTGCCTTCCAAATTCTTCCCTTCCCAACTCCTCTGCTCACTCTTATTCCTCTAAACTTCTGTTATAGAGCAACCCCGATATTAAACGGGTTCCTGGCTGTGGGTCCTCACCCGCGCGCTTTAAAGGGACTTGTGAATACTCTACTACAGACACACACAAAAAGGTTAATAAAAGGTTTATTTACAAGAGGAAAGGAAATAAGGAAAATGTACAACTCAGGGAGAAAATAGGGAAATAAAGTCTTTAATGCGTCCTACCCGATCCGACGACCTGGAAACCCAAAGTCACTCAGAGCTGGCCGGTCGCTGCGAGCTGGCGGAGAGCCAAAAATGGGGGCCCCAAAGCCCACGTGTCTGCCTTTTATATCCACCTGGCTGCTTAACCCCACCCTCAGGTCCCAGCCACCTTCCCTTTGGTGGTGATGGGATTTGGAGTTCCCAGTGTCTTTGGCTTTGACCTGGGGTGGGGGTGGAGTCCACAAAGCCTATATGGAAATAGCTTTGGGACATCCTTTTCCCCCTAACACTTCCAGCACCTGGGACCACCTGTTCAGTACCTCATCTGCAACAGCATGGCACCCCCCCCTCAGTTCTCTCCCCACCCCCCTCAGACATCAGAGTACCCAGGTGCCTATGAGTCTGGCACTCCAACCTTATACTCTACAACTCCCCCACACCCATCATCACCTCAGCCAGGTCAATCTGCCTCAAGCCCCTCACCTACCTTGACTTTCCTACCTGTGCTGCATGTGGGGGCCCCTTCCACATGCCTGGAAGCCTCCCCTCTCCATCTCCACAGGTACACACCCTTCAGGACCTTCCTCACCCGAGAGGGACCTGGGACTTCTCAGTACTGTAGCACCCCTCATTGATACAGATATATCAACTCCTATTCTTCAGAAGTGTGAGCACCCAAGTGTTATTTTTATCCCATGCCACCCCAGAGAGCCATACAAAGAAAACAGTGGCAAGGAGGGAGTGACTGAATATCCAACCAGATACCAAGAAGGGAGGGCACTTTATGAGAAACACTTCCATAGGCCTCGACTGAGGGTCTGAAAGGAGGTTGGGTGCTCCATGTGCCAAACTAGCAAGCCCTCCAATACTCTAGCATGAGTTGAGTGCCTCCCACTGCTCCTGTTTACTCAAGGGCAACAAGGCCACCCATGTCCATTTAACCCTAGGGGACGAAGGTTGCTGCTCACCTAAGATTTTTTAAAAGAAAAAAATGGAGATCAGGGTCCTCAGCAGTATACCTCCATGCCCTACTGTACCCCCACCTCTGAGAAGACCCCTCTCCTTCATTGCCTCTCTGTTCACACTGGTGGGCTGAGCTCTGCCCATGCCTTTCAAGGCCATACCTAGGCTGTGTTGGGGAGGACACCAGCCCGCGTCCCATGCTGGAGCTACCCAAAGCATTCTCTACACCAATTCTTATAATTATGTCCCCAGCAATATGATTATCAACCATTCCTCAACGCCTTTTCCCTGCTCTGCCATGCTCACTCTTCCAGCACTAGAACCAGGAGGTTCTCCCCACCACAGAGTGATCCAGGAGGGGTAGTAGCCACGGCCATCAATGGGTGGACAGCAGTAGCCATGGCCATCAATGGTTAGGTTCCACTTGCTGGAACCCCCACATCACTGACTCAGGAGGGTTGGGCAAGAGGGCAGGCCTGAAAACCAGGCCCCAAGCATAAGTGGATCCAAAACAGTCCTGAATGAGGACAAGACCAAGAGGAGATGAGAAACTAGAAGAGGCAATTAGCCTAACGCCAGGTCTAACCCCCAAGTCCCAAATGTCATTTTTCATTGAACAAAACTCAGTCTCATACAAATTATTTTAAATAGTACAAACTCAACGACATTTTAATTGGATATTAGCACAAAGTTTTGATAATTCATGTAAGTAAGTGTTGCCTAAAAAGTAAAGTGCATCAGCTGGTGAGCCACACAGATGGTGCTCAGACTCTACCTCCAAAGGCTCACTTCACTGCTGGGATTCTCTTATTAAATCCACATCCACACCTATCCTTTCAGACAGACCTCTGGAGAAGGGTCCGGGAGTTAACTAGCCCTGAACAGCATGTAGAGCACTGGTAGCGTGGCTAGAAATGTCACACAGGTGACCAGGGTGCTGTAGATGGTGTTCCTGTTGACCTGGGCTTCGAGCCTCTGCTCTGTGTCTGATAGCGCCAAGACCAAACTTCTGTGCTCCAGTAAGGAGCTGGGTAGGGCCCCCTCTGTGGGCTCTACCAGGCCTGGGTGTGCTGTAGCCTTTGCAAGCTGAACCACCCCAGCCATTTGGCTGAAAGTCTTTTCCAGGCCATCAAGCTGCTCTTGTAAACCCTCTAGACATGAATGGACCTGCCTGGAATGGCTGAGTTGCTCTTTCAAAGCAGCTGAAAGGATAGCTGTGTCTCTGTCTCGGGTGGGGGAAGTACCTGCCTGGGATCCAGAGCTCTGCCCTGGCCCAGTTTGTATCAGGCCCCTTAAATCTGCCATAAGGTCCTGGAGGTTCCTCTGCTGGAGGGAGTAGCTGGATGCCTGTTCTCGGATGGCCTCCTGGAGACTCACAGGCCCCTTCTGTGCCTCCAGGAGTAAGGCCTTTAGCTCCTGCAGCCGCACACGGTTCACATAGGTAGAGCCTGCCACACCAATCAGGGCCCCCAGGACAGATCCAATGAGGGACCAGTTCTTGGTCCTTTCTGCTCGGGTTCGCTCCTTCTCATGACTTTCCCGCACAGCTGCAGAAAAGAGGGAGAACTTCTCTCGCTCAGAGTCTTCAGCATGCATATAGGCTGTGCGAAGCCTCTTCTCCTCCTGCAGAAGCAAATCTGTATTACACAGCTGCAATGTGGCCCTGCAGCTGTAGCCACAGCAAATGTCCCACTATGTCCCTGAAGCCTCAGTCTTGTGCCTGGCACATAGAACGTGCTCCAGAAACATGCTGAATGAATGATGGAGCATAAACTAGGTCATGGAAGCAGGGAGTAACAAAGGAATAGGGGATGGCCAAGGTTGTCGCTCCATCTTCCTACCTGAATATTCCTTTGTTTGACCAGATAGACTGTTGCCTACAGAATGTCCATCAAAAATGTCTGGTGCTCTCTGAGCCAGACCCCTCCATGGAACTCCCTTCTCAGAAATTTGGAGCTCAGGGCCTCCCCAGTGGCGCAGCGGTTGAGCGCTGGGTTGCGAAGCTGCCCGCAGCCTCTGCAACACCGGTTCGATCCCCGGCTGCTCCCCGGCCACCAGAGGAGGGTCCCACATGGCGTGCAGACCTCTCCTGCCGCCCGCTGCTCCCCTCAGCAGTGTACTTCGGTCCTTCTGCCTGCTCTGCTCCCCGCTCTGGCTCTGGTGAATTCTCTCACCCTCCCGCGCTTCTGACTGTTCCCAGTGCTTGTATAAATAAATAAATAAATCTAAAAAAAAAAGAAAAAAAAGAAATTTGGAGCCCAGTCTCCCCCGTAAGAGTTTCTCCACCTCCTTACCAGGTCTCTAACCACCAGGCCAGTCAGGGTTCCTGTCCAGGAGAGGAAGCGCTGCTTCTTGAGGTGCTTACCTGCAGCATCCTGTGTTCCAGAGTGGCTAGTTCCAAGTACTGGTTATCCTCCCTGGAGATGCGGTCCAAGCGGTCCCTCACCTCCTTCAGCTTGGCCTGCTGTACCTCCAAGTGTTCCCGAGCCTCTCGGACAAGCCCTCGAGCCACCATGAACACTTTCTCTGCCTGCAGAAAGAACCACAGAGCTATCAGCCCCTTCTTTCCACACCCAGAGCCAGAGGCTCAGCTCTTCCCAAGGTTGTGGTTGAGAAGAGGTCACTGGGTGTCAGTACCGAGGTTAGAAACAGAGTCCTTCAGACACATAATCCAGGCTCACCCAGTGGTTCTCAAAGTGCAGCCCCCAGCCACGCCTATCAGAACCACCAGATTAATCCACTCAAGTAGAAATAATATGTCTCTGAGAAACCTGAAAATAGCTAACAATAGCTAACAATGAAAATAGCTAACAAAATAGTTTGTGATGTGACACAAACTACAGAAAGGAGCTATGTTCTTAAGCTAGCTCAGGCATGTTAGCTATGTATGCCTTGCAAAAATGCCAAGAGAGGCATTGCTCCATTTTACAGACCCAGAAACCCCACCTCAGCCAAGGTCCCAAGTTTTGAGAGGAGACAAACAGAATTCTAGGTCCTTCCACTTTACTACACTGGCCTACACTTTAGCAGGAGTAGGCACAGAAATGACAGTATGTGTTTCCGCTGCCAACCACAGCCTTTCCACCTCACAGGATGGCGTTTTTCCTTGCCCAACTTTCACAAGGAGTATTCTAATTACACATGGGGCTTTGAGGACACTGCAGGGCAGCAGCTCCAAGCAGCTCTTACCACCCACCCTCAAATAGTCAATGAAGGAAGAGCATGTTGGCCTAACAGAATTGAGGTGAATGACCATCGTTGGTTACAGTTATACAGCGATCTACACCCCAGTAGTATCAAACCTAGGCTGTGAAAAAGAAGTCAATCTACCAGGGGTATCTGTTCAAGAAAAGGTCTTTCTGGATGTGGCTTCCCAACACCACGTGGCTGGTGATTTGTTTGGCAGGATCTACCAGGTCATATTTCCTGAGTCAGAGGGCAGGGTCCACCACCCTGGTTCCCCTCCTCACCTCAGTCACATTTCCCTGGGCCTCTCGAACCTCACTGAGTCCAACAAACTCTTCATATCTGTCCCACCATGTCTTGGCTGTGGAAGAGACTCGTTGCTGAATGCTGTGTCCCAGGGCTCTTCCCAGCACCGTGAGGCGGTTGTATAGCCCCAAGGCCATCTCCTCAGGTCTTTTCTCTTTGGGCTGGCTGGGGCCTGGGCTGCAGAAAGTCCTGCTCATACATAAGTCACTTCTAAGGAGGCCTCTCCGTACCATCACAGGGGGCACACCTACAACGTGCTGCATGGCAAACACGGGGCTGCTCCCTGTCATCAGGAAATCTGTGGGGAAAATGTCAGACAGATCAGCTCACAACTGAACAAAACTAGCATTAAGTCAGTTTTCAAGACCTAGAGACAGGCCGGAACAGACTAATTCTGAAGAATCACTCTGTTGGGCCTACAGACAGCAGCCACTGAGGGTAGGTTCCCCCCAGGTGGTCTCGGAAAATGGAATGTTTAGGGGACACATTTAGGACATCATGCCTTCCACCTCATCCATGATGCCAACAAACTAGTCCATCCACCTGTTTCTGGCATCCCCAGGACTGTGTTGTGACTTGGATGAGAATCCTGGTACTAGTTTTTCGATAATGTCAAAGTTCTACACCTGAGTTGTATCTATGCTAACAAAGTCCACAAAGATTCATTAAGTCTCCCAGGGATACTGTGGAACTGAGAGGATTTCAGGAATGATTTCCGTAAAAGAAATCAAAACTGGGCCTCCCTGGTGGCATAAGGGGTTAAGTCTCAGCACTATGAAGCTATCGCCAGCCAAGGGCACAGCAGACCTCTGCTGTCTCGTGCACTGCTCCCCTCAGCAGTGTATTTCAGTCAATCCACCCTTTCTGCTCCCCACTGTCTCTGGTGAATCCTCTCACCCCCCAGCCCACCCCACCTCTGGCCTACACTCCTGCTCCTGTATATATAAATAAATATTAATCTTTTTTTTTTTTAATTTAAAGAAGACCATCAAAAACAACTCCTCAGTCACCCTGAGGGCTGCCTCAGCATTGAGGAGGAAGAGTTTCACTTATGTTACCAGGGAATACAGGTTGTTCAGGTCCCAAGGAAGAAAATTCCCTCCTTAGCTCTTTTCTGGGAAGATTATTCCCGGGGAACAAATACAAAAGAACACAGATCTCTTTAGAAAATAACTTTTCTTGGGTTCACACCAATCCTCCTGTCTCCAACCCAAGACTTTGCAGGTTACCAACTCCCAGGCTCACATTTCTCATCTTCCAAAAAGCTTTGTCCCTTCTCTCCAACCTTAGTCATGCTCAACAGGTTAGGTTTCTTTAATCTTTCCTTTTCAACCTCACTTTGATGTTTGGGTCCCAACAACGCCTACTTCTCATTACCTGAACACACAGGGAATCTCCCATTATCCAGTCAGGCCTTGCCCAAGCCTAAGAGCAGCCGTGACTCTGAGGACCCTATAGAGAGGGCCAGGTGACCTATGCAAACCTGGGTCAGCAGCACCCTCCTCTGGTCAAACCAACCCTCCATTTCCCCACCCCAACCAATCCCCAAGCTCTGATCTGGCTGTCAGAGTGACACCTAGAGGCCAAAAGACCAGATCACAGAGAGAAAACACAACAGGAATGCTCACTAGAGCACCAATTACAAATAAAGGGGTTTCCTGATGTGGTGATGTGTAACAGCGACCGCGGCAAAGCATCCCAGCCTCCTTCCCATCCTCCTGTACTGAGAGAAGCTCAGGCTCTCTTAAAAAAAGGGGGGGGGGCCTCCCGGGTGGCGCAGTGGTTGAGCGCTGGGTTGCGAAGCTGCCCGCAGCCTCTGCAGCCTCTGCAGCGCTGGTTCAATCCCTGGCCACAGGGCGAGGGTCCCACATGGTGCGCAGACCTCTCCTGCCACAGTGTACTTCGTCACTCTGCCTGTTCTGTTCCCCGCTTTGGCTCTGGTGAATTCTCTCACCCTCCTGCGCTTCTGACTGTACCCAGTGCTTGTATAAATAAATAAATAAATCTTTAGAGAAAAAAGAAGAAAAAAAGAAAGAAAAAAAGAAAGAAAAAAAAAAAAAACCAAAGTGGGGGGCCTCCCCGGTGGCTCAGGCATTTGAGCACAGCATTGTGAAGCTGTCCGCAGCCTCTGCAGTGCCAGTTCGATCCCCGCCCGGCCTCAGAGCAACCTACATGGTGAGCAGACCTCTCCTGCAGTGTATTTCGTCAGTTCTGCCCCCCGCTCTGTCTCTGGTGAATTCTCTTACCCTTCCGTGCATCTGGCCTGTACCCCAGTTCTTATATAAATAAAAAAATAAATCTTTGAAAAAAAATACCAACAAAACAAAACAAAACAAAGTGGGATGGGTTGGGATGTGTCTCCTGGCCAAAGTGGGCCCCAGCTGAGAGACACAGAAGGAGATATTCAAGCAGGTATGCACCTGAACCCAGGTCCTATTCGTAAGTCCTAAGGGATGGGCCATACCATCCATTCCTCAGTCATCAGGCAAACCTCCTTGACCTTAATACCAGCACCAGTGCACACAGTAATCCTGCAGGTGTGCCCCTTATCAAAGCACAAGTCTTGCAGCCCCACAACTACAGCCCCTACTCTTGTCAGCAAAGCTCAATAAAGATTTCTACCTTCGGGCCCTCCTTGGTGGCCCTAGGGGTTAAGATGCAACCTATGAAGCTATCTGCAACCTCTGCAGCACGAGTTTGATCCCCAGCTGGCCAGGGAGCTACCCACATGGCGCAGCAGACCTCTCCTGATTCCTGCTGCTCCCCTCAGCAGTGTATTTCAGTCATTCCTCCTGTTCTATTCCCCACTCTGTCTCTGGTGAATCCTCTCACCCCCCACACCTCCGGCCAGTACCCCGGTTATTGTATGAATAAATAAATTGTAAGAAAATATGTTCAAAATGGATGCACAGATGGTTGTGCAACATTGTAAATATACTAAAGTCACCAGTTGTACAGTTAAATAGGTGAATTGTATAGCATGTAAATTATATCTCAATGCTATTACTTAAAAAAAAAAAAAAAGGAAAGAAATTCTTTCTTTCTGATTTCGTCTGTGGTCTCTCCTTGGGATTCTAGGCTCACCTATCCAACTGTCCAACCCACTTCTCTGCTTGGAAGGCTAATGGGGATCTTTTCTTCCCCTCCCAAACTCACTTTTTCCACAGCCCTCTTCGTCTTGGTTGATGGAACTTAAAAGAGTCCAAATCAGGTCAAAAACTCACATCACTCGACTCTGTTTCCTCTCCCACCTCATATCCAATCCATCAGCAAGGGTCACTTTCCTTCTAAATCCAGAACCCCCCTTTCTCTTATTCCTACCATTGCCTCCAGTTGGCCCTAATGATCCCACATCTTTTGCCTGGATTATCCTAAGAGCCTCCTGACAGGTCTCCCTGTTTCCATTCTAGTCCCTACAGTCTATTGCCAACAAGAAGTTGGCAATTCTTTTAAAACACAGATCAGAACAGGTCTCTCTCCGCTCAAACCCTGCAATGGCTCCCCAGTTCTGTCAAGATAAAAGACAAAATCCTTTCTATGGCTTACAGCATCCACCCCTTAGCTCTTTCTTATCTGACCTCATGTCCTGCTAGTATCCCTTTCCTCACTCTACTCCAATCACACATACCTACACCGCCCCCCCCTTTATTGAGATATAATTGACCTATAAGTTTGCATGAATTTAAGATGTACAACATGATCATCTGATACACATATATATTGCTAAATGTTTACCACAATGACGTTAGTAAACACATCCTTCACCTCACATTATTAGCATACATGGACCTTCTTGACGTTGCTGTGACACACTAAGCTAACCCCACCTCAGAGCCAGCAATGTCATTACCATCTACGCCCACAACAGCAGCCTTACCCATTATCTCAGCTTTATTTTGCTTCAGGCATGTATCACATGACCAGTGATAGGGACTGCACTTACTTCCTTTACTTACAGTCTCTTTCATCCACTAGAGTTTCAATTTTGCCAGGACAGGCACTTTTTGCTCATTGCTGTATGCTTAACGCCTAGAATACTATTTACATATAGCACACACTCAACATAAATGTATCGAATGAATAAAGTCTTTGCAAAAAGTAGCACACCCAAAATCCTTCTAGTGGCCTCCAAGTCGTCTAACCCCCGTCTACTTCTGCCACCTTGATCGCATTTCCCCCCCAGCCGAACTGTGCCTTCCTCGGTTCCAGGAACGCCGCAGGCTTCAAGGTCTTTGCACGCGGCCTTTCCTCTATCTGCAATGCTTTTCCCTTTCACAGTCTAGCGCCTTCCGCTTAAGCACCCTCGGGCTTCCGGACCCTCCCCTGGCAGGACGACCCTCCCACCGTGTACCTGGCGTGCCAAGCGCGGGAGCCGAAAACCCCAATCGAGCACCTGCCACTCACTTGGTCTCCGGCCCTGTAGTGCCCGCCTCCGGAGAGCCGCTTCCGGCAGTAGGAGGGCCACTTCCTGACTAGAAGCCAATCAGCGGGGCCGCGTGGAGGTGTCGGCGCAGAGAGAGGGCCGGGGCCCGGCTTCCGGTGGCAGGGTCTCGGGTGAGGGGCGGTGTCGCCATGTCCGGCCGCGAAGGTGAGTGTGCCAGGGACCGTGGCGCGGGGTGGCGCGGGGTGGAGTGGGTGGGAAGCCAGGGACGCAGGGCTGAGCGTGCTCCTGTCATCTACAGGTGGCAAGAAGAAGCCCTTGAAGCAGCCCAAGAAGCAGGCCAAGGAGATGGACGAGGTGAGGGCGTGGGCGTGTGCGGAGGGGCTGGGGAACCGCCTGGAGTTAACCCTCTCTGCCTCTCCCTAGGAAGATAAGGCATTCAAGCAGAAGCAGAAAGAGGAGCAGAAGAAACTCGAGGAGCTAAAAGCGAAGGCTGCGGGGAAAGGCCCCCTGGGTAAGTAAAAACTGGGCACAGCTCAGCCCCGACCAACGTCTGAGCATCAGACGCTGGTCCGGGCAGATCCGTTTCCTGCCTCGTTGGGAGTTGAAGGTCTCGGGTTCCTTGTGGCCGATGTGGTGGATGACCCTAGTCAGTCTTAGATTAGCAACAGCGGGAAGGAGCAGGAGCCATTCAAGGCTTGGAAATGAAGTGTCCTGCAGTCTGGGTTGCAGAAATTTAAACACAGAAAATTCATTTAACACGCACAAATTTATAGAAGTTGAGTTTCCAGATAGCCCCCACAATTTTTTGATTTAATATTCCTAGATGTTAAATACTTTTGTGTCCAGAGTCTTTTTACTTTTGAGTACATGTAGACTAAAGGATAAAGTCCAGTCTCCTTGGCGTGGTAATTGCCATATGTTGTTTTTTTTTAACCCAGTCCTCACCACTTTTCTCTTTCTTTTCTTTAGGTAATAGAATTTGCTTTCATATAAAAAGACTTCAAATCCGAAAGCCTGGTGCTGTTAGTGTGCTGTTTAAATGTTGTTTACATTCACCAAACTATTTCTTCCAAGGTTGTCTTTCATATTCTAGTACTGTGAAGCACACTAGGAACTATGGAGACTGGGGTAATAGAGTCTTCCAGGACTTCCCAAGACCTCCAACCCACTGGGTTTGATTCATTATTGTTTACCACATAGCACTGAGATTCTAGCTGTTGAGGTTCCTTTTGAAAATGAGGTGAGGTATCTTGAACCTTACTTTAATTTACGAAGTCCTATAATATTTGTTTCCCATTGAGCACCACCTAAATTTTTTAAACCTTATTTTGTCACAGTTCTTTTGGCTCTTTTTTTCCTGTATTAGGCATACTTAATTTTACAACTATTTTTTTAAAGATTTATTTTATTTACTTATGCATACAAGAGCTGGGGTGCAGGCCAGAGGTGTGGGGAGTGGGAGGATTCACCAGAGACAGAGTAGGGAGCAGAACAGGTGGATTGAATGAAATACACTGCTGAGAGGAGCAGTGAGTGAGGTAGGAGAGGTCTGCTGTGCCATATGGGTCACATCCCTGGCAGGAGATCAAACTTGTGCTGCAGTGGCTGGCAGTAGCTTCATAGTGCTGAGACTTAAGTCCTTGCAACACCAGGGAGGCCCCAATTTTACATCTATATCTTAAATTATCCCGTGTGCCATATAGTTGTTTATATTGGGTAAAGTGAAGGTATGTGCACAACAGTGTAGATCCGGACCAGTGATAGCCGTTACTTGTACCCCTGCCTTATCCTACTTTTGCCCATTATAGACATTAGTAAAGCCCTGTGCATGCTGGCATCAAGAATGTCCAGTATGAAAGCCATGCCTTACTAGGATCCTTGTCAGCCTCCTGGGACTTCCACCAAAAAAAACTACTTTTTTCTGACTGAAGACTTTTTTTTCTCCTTTTGCAGCCACAGGTGGAATTAAGAAATCTGGCAAAAAGTAAGATGTTCCTTGTGCCTGAGGCAATGGTGGTCCTTAATTCCATTCGTATTTCAACATGTGGATTCTCTGCCATAGTATCTTTCGACGCCAATAGCTAGAATGAAGTGTCTTGGAGCCTGTTGTACATTTAAGAATAAACTTTTGTAAAAAAAAAAAATAATAATAAAATAAGAAGTCATACACTGGCTCATCTTTAGTTCTTCTCACTTAGCCATTTCTACCTTACCTGTGAGGTCAGAGAAAACCCAGTGTAGAATCCTGCCAAAGTGTGCTCATCTTCATCTTTGTTCTATCTTGAATTCTGTACTACCTGGAATTAAACCAACTCGTTTGAAATGACTGTCAGTTTTGCGTGGTTATATACTCAAGTGTATACATTACGTGAGGTTAGTGGAAGAATTTGTACTTTGGAAAGAAAACCCATTTTTTTGTTAGGACATCCATGTTGGTATTTGTTTTAATGGGATTCATCTGTTCATGTAAGGATTCTGCTTTGTGCAGGCTGGCCATGTACTAGAGAATAATTCCTGTTGTCAGGGAACTTACCTAGTGGGCCAAGATAACGTGTTACGCTTCTTGAAGGGAAGAAAACTAGGAAAAGGAGAAAGATTCCTGAAAGTATATAGGAACCATATCTAAGAACCAAGGTGATGCCGGAGGCCACAGGTCTGCATTTCCAGCAGGGCTTTAGAAAGCTCCTTTCTAGGTTTGCATACCTTACACCCCACAATCAACCCCTCAGCAAAATTAAATGTCCCCTTTATACTTCCTCTGATATCACAACCCCACATTGTAACCCTAAAATCTATTATCTGGATCATTGCAATCACATCCAGATCTGTCTTCCCACCTCTACCTGTGTTGTGTTCCCTTACAATCTTATTTTTTTATTTTGAAGCTTTTTTTTTTTTTTTTAAAGATTGATCTGTCGATGCATACAAGAACTGGGGTACAGACCAGAGGTGTGTGGGGTGAGAGGATTCACCAGAGACAGAGTGGGAACAGAACAGGCAGATCTGAAATACACTGCTGAGGGGAGGAGCAGGCGAGAAAGAAGAGGTCTGCTAAGCCACATGGGTCACCTCCCTGGCCAGGGATTGAACTTATGCTGCAGTGGCTGCGGATAGCTTTATAGAGCCACTACAACCCCTTGTACCACCAGGGAGGCCCACAATCCAATTTTTACTCAGGACTCAAAGTGATCTTGCTAAAGATTGGTGTACTTCATAGGATATTAAAATCATATTTTTCCCTTGGCTCAGAATTCTGCTGGGGTGTCTGGAGCAGTGAAAGCCAGCATGTATAATGACCAGCAAGGCCCTAAGGGATTTGAATGACACTCCCTGCCCTCTGACATTTAACATCCCTCTGATGTATCTTGAGCCACAGTAGCCTATATTTCAAGCAAGTTCCTCCCTTGGCTGTGTTTACACAAACTCCTTCTTCTGCCTGTTATTCTGGATACTGGAGACTCACTTCAGAAACTGAACTATCACAGTAATGAGCTTTTCTCTGACTACAATATAAAGTGGCAGTTCCAGTGTCTCTTAACCTGGTTTCATTCTTTTCCTTCCTGGTATCTGTTGATCAGATACCACCGTTGACTCCAGGTGGAGTAAACTGGAGGGCAGGGACTATCCATGTACTAAATGTGTATGTATTGAAACAATTCAGAGGCACATGAGAAATTCCCTTCTAGGCCCTTGATAAAAATATGGGGATAATGCTAAGCTTTCTCTAAGAACATTTTCAAAAAACGGCTCTAGATTTTGCTAAGTCAAAACCTGTTTTTCATTAAGGTACTTCACATTGAAAACCAAACAAACAACCCAGCCTGCTTCGGTCTTCTGGAAAGTTGCACAGCCAGCAGCATGTTCTTTGGACTTTAGGCATTCCCTGTCTGGCCTTGCCAGCTGGCACCCAGCCCTCTGCTGCTGAGAACAACCCTTCTGAGAACCAGTGCCAACACACTGCCCCTGAGAGCAAGCTACTGCTCTTTTATTTGGTGGAACCTAATCCCTCCTGACAAGTGAAGTACAATCTTGTCTCTACATGAGCAGAGAGCTGCAGCTATTAAGACTTAAGCATTCAACACTTGTGCAGCTATGGAAGGCAACCTACCAGTTCCTTCAAAAAACTAAACTCGGGTATTTACAACTGTCTAGGCCCCGATAACCATTTGCCCTTCATTTACTGCTTTCACAAACATTCAGAAGACACTCACAGGCTGAGTTTGCCTATGAACATACAAGATGAAACCGCTGCCCAATAAAATTCTGACAGCAGCTCACGGCTAGTTTGAATCTCTGCTCCGATCTGAAGCCTTACTTTCTCTCTGTCATAATCTCTACCTGGCCTCCAGGCAGGTGTTGTGACCTCCATTTTGGAGTTGTATTCTTGTCTGAGTAATCATGCTTGCTAGTCTCCTTGCTGACTCGATAGCTCCCACTCAACGTGAAGGTGCCCACTACCAGGGACACCTTCATTTCCTGAGCCTCACTCATTTTTGTATGAGCTGCACTCGGGACAAAAACACTCAAGTGCTCTCAGAGAAAGGAATGAATGTGAGCTGAGAGCCTGAGCAGTTCCCATCCTCCTCCCTTCCCAAGGATCACCGCTTCTTCTGAGTTTTTCCTTACCTACCTCAAAGGCACATATTCAAAACATTTGCTGTTCTCAAACATGCCTGCTCACAACAGCTCTATTCATACTTCTCGTTCAATCCTTCTCTCCCATACTCCTCCCCAAGAGAGCCTGGGAATATGTGAAGGGATGGGTCCACGGGAAGAGGACATCAGTGTTGCGGGGCCCAAACCCCCAAAGGTTGCCTGCTTCCATTCAAATACACAAGCGTGAATGACCGGCCGAACTCCTCTCGCGCGGTTGTGCACCCCATGAATTAACACAAGTGGCGCAGAGCCATCCGCGCAGTGAGGCGATGAGCCCCGGCCCCGTACCTCTGGTAACAGATCGCGCGGCAGAGACCCCCGCCTCAGACCTGACCGCCATCCGCCAGGATCTCAGCCACTGGCCGGGCGGGGCGGGACCAAAAAGAGTAGAGACGCTGTCGAGCACCGCGGCGCGCTCGGGTGTAGGTCATTTTTCCGCGCCCGCCGCCTGGCGTCTGATTGGCTCCTGGACTTGGGGGCGTGGCTCTAGCGGCTGAGGCGCGCGGCGGCGCGCGGGCGGTTGGTGCACTCTGGGCCTTCTAGCTGACTAGGTCGGGCCTGGTGCCTTCAGAAACTGGGCGGCGGCAGGCATGGCTGGGACCCCCGCGCCGGGCAGCAGGAGGCGCAGCGGGCCCCCGGCGCCTAGCTTTGGTCCGCTTCCCAGCACCGGGCACCCACCCAACAAGCGAGCCCGAGGCTTACCGGCGGCCCCCGCCCCGGACCTCGAAGACCCTTTCGGCGCGCATGGGGATTTCACTGCCGACGACCTGGAAGAACTCGACACCCTCGCGTCACAGGCCCTGAGCCAATGCGCGGCCGAGCCTCGGGACGTGTCCAGTGAGTGCCCTTTGGGGCCTTCCCTGCTTCCCCCTCCGAGGGTGGTGCAGACTTCGCCAGATCCCTCTCCCCACCTGCCCTTGATGCCTTTGGATTAGGAACCCCACGGCGAAGTGGGTGCCCCGGAGTCTGCACCCACACCGCCCCCTCACCTTTTAAAATTTAGGAACACCTGGATTTAAGCAGCGGTTGTGTCCCAAAAGTTCCTTTGATTTTAGGGAGAAACGTGTTAGGAATGCCAAATAGGCGATTTCAAATAGAAAGCTAGCTTGACATTTTATGTTAGTTTCTAAAGTTTAGGTGACTAGGGGCTTGGATCTAGCAGTGATCTTTCATTATCTGCACATGGAGGGGGGGGACCCATTCTTATGACAGGTTTGGGAGGTTTTAGATCTTCCCAAGCCCACTGTCCCCTTGGGTCACAGGCACATAGAAGGAGCTAAAAGAAGCAACAGATGAAAGAGACAATAAATTTCATTAGGTGCCTGAACCTTAGGAACTGCAGCGCATTTAGCAATGAACAAAAGAAAAAAAAACTCCTTCCAGGGTAGAGTTTACATTCTGCTGGGGATTGAGTGAAGTATTGTGAGCCTGGCACAAAGTAGAGACACAAAGCCAATGAATGTATGATAGGCACCTTAAATTCCACACAATCATTTTCTGGAAACCCAGTCACCCTGCATCTACAGCATGGTGCCTGGCAGACACTCAGATGACATTTACTGGTGACCAAGTGTTCCATACAACAGTGATTATCACCACTGTCCATTAGGTGGCATAGGCAACAGTTTCCCTCCCTCTCCTGGAGCATACATCTATCTGATTCCTTTCCAGATCCTGTAACTTTTTTAAAAAAAGATTTAATTTTATTTATGCACACAAGAATTGGGGTGTAGGCCAGTAGTGTGGGGCGTGATTCACCAGAGACAGAGTGGGGAGCAGAAAGAGCAGATCTGCTGAAATACACTGCTGAGGGGAACAGCAGGTGAAACAGGAGAGGTCTGCTGTGTCATGTGGGTTGCTCCCTGCCTGGGAATTGAACTCATGCAGCAGTGGCTGGTGATAGCTTGATAGGGCTGACTTTAACCCCTGCGCCACCAGGGAGGCCCCAAATCCTGTAACATTACCTCCCTAATCCACTCCTGGAATCCATCCTTTTTGTGTCTTCTCTACCGTCTTTCTGATCTGTATTACCATCGTTCCTCCCCTGGACAAATTGTTTGCTATATTGTTTCCCCATTTCCACTCTTGACTCCTGACAAGTCAGAGTTCACACCACAGCCATAGTGATCTTTTCAAACCTTTAATCCACCTGAGTCTCACAGACACATGTAAACATCCTTACTGACAATTCTTGAATGAATGACTTGCAACATCTTCTAGTAAAATGTCCTTAACATGGGGCCTCCCCGGTGGTGCAGCGGTTGAGCGCTGGGTTGTGAAGCTGCCTGCGGCCTCTGCGGCACCGGTTCGATCCCCGGCTGCTCCCCGGCCACCGGAGGAGGGTCCCACATGGCGCGCAGACCTCTCCTGCCGCCCGCTGCTCCTCTCAGCAGTGTGCTTCTGTCCTTCTGCCTGCTCTGCTCCCCGCTCTGACTCTGGTGAATTCTCTCACCCTCCCGCGCTTCTGACTGTACCCAGTGCATGTATAAACAAAACAAACAAATAAATAAAACATGCCTCTATTAAAAAAAAAAAAAGTCCTTAACATGGCCTATAAGGCTCAACATGGTCTCTCTCTGGCCTGCCACATTGGCCTTCCTTTATTCCTGGTATTCTGCCTGCTTCCTTACAATACAGAAACTTTGTACATTGCTATTTCTTTTTTTTTTTTTTTAAGAATGTTTCTTTATGCATAGAAGAACTGGGGGTAGGCCTGAGGTGCAGGGGATGAGAGGATTCACCCGAGACAGAGTGGGAAACAGAACAGGCAGATTTACTGAAATACACTGCTGAGGGGAGCAGCGGACATGACAGGAGAGGGCTGCTGCGCCAATGTGGGTTATCTCCCTGGCTGGGGATTGGGATGGAACTCAGGCTGTGGGAGAGACAGCACTGAGACTTAATTAACCCCTGTACCACCAGGGAGGCCCACATTGCTGCTTCTTATTCAGTAAATGTTTCTTTCCATCCATTCTCTATCCCTCTCAAGTGGTTAATTTCTGTTGTTCTTCAGCTCTTAACTCTGTCATCATTTCCTTTGGGAAGCCTTCTGATCATTCCAGTTGGATCAAATTCTATTTGTGTAGGCTTTCCTATATTTGTTCTCTGTGACTCTAATCATAGTTCTAATTTTATATTTATTTGTATGATTTTTTAAAAAAAATTATCCTGTGAATTTGAAGAACGTAAGGACTGGATCTAGTTTGCTCACCAATGTATCTTAAGAGACTGAGTTGTGCCTGGAACATTGTACATGCTCAGTAAGTACTGTTAAGTAGTAGATGACTGAGTTCTGTCAATGAGATCCCCATAGCACCTTTCAGCCTTTGGGTAAGATTTTAAATCTGGGTGGAGGATAGGGAGAGGGTGGCAGCATGTGTTATTTTGTAAGGATTATTTATGAGTTTCACTCCTGTTCTGAGGTTGGAAAATATATAGCTATATATGCTTATTAGCTCTTTCTCTAATTTGCTTCAAGAGTGATTCTTTTCAACATTAACTGAAAGGTATATGGAAACTGTTTTTTACAGATGTTCATAAAGTCCCCAGATTAGATGGGATGTCAAAACATTCTTCAGGCAAAAACAGAGAAGGTGTTCCAGTTAAAGACAATTTTGAATTAGAGGTACTTCAAGCACAATACAAAGAACTTAAGGAAAAGGTAAGTGACTATACTTGTGGTTTTGTAGCTAATTCATTCACATGTGCATATGTTATAAAGGATAGCATATTAAAATATGTAAAAGTTTTAAAACAAGCATCCAGAACTATTTTTTTGAAATGGGGGAATACTGGAGAAAGGCAGATCAGAAAATCTAGGTTGAAAGAAACTAAATCCTGAGATTTCTAACAGCCAAGTAAGAAAGGAAACATTGTATACAAATCCAAAAAGAGATACAGACTTTCAGTTGTAGCACTGAGACAAATTTATAGCATGTATCTGAAATTAAGAACACAACATAATAATGGTTGCTGTTTTCATTAAATAGTTTTGCCCAAAGCATCTTTCATACAATCAACTGTAGGTTCCTAATAAAACCAGGTACATAATGTGAAATTTTAGGTTCTGTAAAATGTATGACCCAGATTGGTGAATACCTATTAGTACCTACAAAATCTGCTTGTGTGTCTTAAAGCTATCTTGCTGAGTATCAACTGTCCCACAGACGGGCTTATCAAACCATGGTGTTATCTGATTGGTACAGATTTATTTTGAGCGCTCATTGATCTGTAGGACATGTTTTACATGTGTCTTCTCCATCTCCACAGCTACATGTTGAAACAAGTACATACATAATTGTCCCTTACAAAATTCTCATAAAATTCATTTGGAATTTATAGATGAAGGCAATGGAAGAAGAAGTTCTCATTAAAAACGGAGAAATTAAAATTTTGCGGGACTCACTGCATCAGACAGAATCCATTTTGGAGGAACAGAGAAGATCACATTTCCTTCTTGAGCAAGAGAAAACTCAAGCACTTAGTGATAAAGAAAAGGAATTCTCCAAAAAGGTGATCCAAAACATTTTTTTGTTGTTTCTTATGGTTACCAACTTTGTATGCTCACTCAGTTCCTTTAGAAACAATCACCAAAGTTGCCTATTAATCTTCCAGGAAGATTTCAACAGTTGTCTCTTAAATACTTTCTGCTGTTAGTTAATTGCATGTACTTTTCTTCTAGGCTCTGTGTGTGGTTTGGAAAAGGACTTTTCCTGCAGAACTTGGTCTCAGCAGGAATAAATCAGTAGTTTAGACTTTCCAAACAGACAGAAATCAAAACATTAGGGCTTTTTTGGCCGATCAGAAACTCAACCGATATACCTTAGACCAAAGGGAAATATATTAGCTTCCATAACTAAGTCTGGGGGAAATGGGTATAATAGGGGCTTTAAAGGACTCCGCTTAGCCAGGACTCATCTTTATTCTCTTTGTTATAGACAGACTCCATCCTTCTGGTAGAGAATGTCTTCTCCAGAAACTCCTGGATTCATATTTTGTACCTCCAGAAAAGATTGGAGACTTGGGCTCTCTCATGTCAAGTTTTAAAATTTAGGGGGAGGCTCTAATTGGACTAACTTGAGTTAGATGTATATCCCTGAACCAACCACTATAACCACAGAGATGACAGTTCCTATTTGGATCACGTAGAGGTAGAGAAACAATTGTGTCTCAGGGGAGGGAGGTGCTATTTGGAGGTGGGGAGCAATAGTAGGTATCCAGTACACACCACCACTTTCCTTCAGCACGTCCCTTAAGGCTTCAATCTCGAGCACAGGGTCTTTCCATATATATGATAAAGAGCAAGGGATTTTCAGGCAAATCCCTTTCTTTTCTAAAGAAACTGAATTTTAATCTACATTTTATCATATAAAGGTAGTGGTCTCAGGGTAATGACGAAAGTTCTTTGACTCACTTTCCTTATCCAAAAAATAACCAACAGGGTTACTGTGAGACTTAAAATGTCCTGCATTTATTGCGTCTGGTACTGTGTCTGATGCTGAATATGCTTGGAGAATGACAGCAGGGCTGTGGGGCCATGTGGACCAGTGAAGTAGGTTTCCCCTTACTCCACTGGGTTTTGGTAACATATTCTAAAACTCTGCCCAGACTTTCAAAAAGACCTGAAATTGGGGGCCTCCTTGGTAACCTGGGGGTTAAGTCCAGTGCTGTCACCACTATGGCCTGAGTTCAATTCCCGGCCAGGGAGCTATCCCACATATAGCACAGCAGACCTATCCCATCTGGCCTGGTACTCCCTTTAGCAGTGTATTTCAGTAAATCAGCCTGCTCTGCTTCCCACTCTGTCTCTGGTGAATCCTCTCACCTGCCGTACCTCTGGCCTACACCTCAACTCTTCTACATAAAAATAAATAAAATCTTTTTTAAAAAAACCTGAAATTGTTAATTAAAAAGTCAACATGTTACTGTGAGTTAAGCCACCTTGCCAAGCTCTGTACTAGGCATTTTATATTTATCATTCTTGTTAATGCCCTCAACCGTGAAGACAGGTATTTATATTACATATAAGCCACTTCACAATAGTTTAGGTCAAAAATATCTTTCTAGATTACATGCTTTTTTTTTTTTTTTAAGAGAGAAGGCTAAAGTTTGAAATGTTAGAACACTTATGCCACAGCAGATTTTCATACTTATTTTTCATTATTTGTTTTTCCCTTACTAATTTGAGATTGTGAAGCACAGAGATATTTTTATACATATAATGGAACCACCACAAGTACCTTTGTTTTGCCTTCCAGCTTCAATCATTGCAGTCTGAACTCCAGTTTAAAGATGCAGAAATGAATGAATTAAGGACAAAACTTCAAAGCAGTGAACGAACAAATAAACTAGCTGCTCCCTCCATTTCCCATGTCAGGTAAGGATGCTGCTAGAGGGAAAGTTTAGTTTTGTTTAGTAAGAAACCCAGCAATGTCAAGTTAGGCCAGAATGAAAGACTTTTAGATTCTGCCACTTGGACTTATATCCTCTTTCCTGAAAGCCCCAAAGATGGCTTGAATGAGGTTTCAGTGGTTGGGGCTTTACAGCATTAAAGGCCCTGCCCTCTAGAAGTGCCTTCTCTAGAGATACAAGACTATAAACTCAGCTCCTGGGGACTAGAAAAGACTGGAAAGATGATCTCTTTTAGGATAGGCCAGTCTTCATTTTTATTAAAATTTTTAAAAAATAACTGATTTTTCCCCCAAGCATATTTCAGTCCCAACTGCTTTGAATAATTTTTATCATTTGCCACCCTGAGATTTTTGTTCAAAAGCCCCCACGTTTGCTGCAGATGCTGCCTGTGTCCTGTCCACTACCTGCCAGAGAGGTCTGACATACTGTCATTATCAGCCTTGAAATTTCAACTATGTGGGTCAGGGTGTCTTTTTCTGGTATTGAACGAACATTCTGCTTCCTTTGCTCATTATGAGCAGGGTGTGAAATTGCTCTCCTTTTGCCGTGAGTAGTCAGATGAGAGCTGAGGGCTCACCTCCTCACACATCACTGACAGAAGGGCCTCGGCATTTTATGAGCTGGTCAGAGGGTTAAGGCTGCTTCTTTAACATAAAGAACCTGTTACTGAGGAGCTGACTCAGCTTTCAAGTTGTAAAACATAACACATTTCATGAGACCTTTTTTCTAATGAGGACCTTTTAATTTAGTCCTTGACTATTTAATTTAGTCCTTGACTGCCCAGGTATATTCTGAAGCATTGAAAAGATGTTTTGGTGGAATCAAAAATAATGTAGGAATTATGGCCAATATTTTTAGGTGATTAGAATATAGAAATGGACTCACAATTTAGATCAAAATGCCTTGAATTTTGTACCACTACCCTGACAAAGAATGACAAATATATCACACATAGACATAAAAAGTTAGTTTGTTAAAAGCTCGTATAACCAGATATTTTAAGTAGTTTTAACTTAACCATTAACTTTTTTCCAGTCCTAGGAAAAGCCCTTCTGTGGTTATAAAGCCAGAAGTATGTTCTCCAGAATTTGGAAAACCATCTTTCCCTACAAAGGAGTCATTTACTGCTAACATGTCCCTTCTCCATCCCTGCCAGACAGAGCCAGGATATAAATCCATGGTGGGAAGAGAGGGTAAGTCATTCTCTACAGCATTTGTTAACTACATAAAAAATCACCCAAAATTGTGGGATTTTATTTTTTTTTATTTATTTATTTATTTATTTATTTATTTATACAAGCACTGGGTACAGTCAGAAGCTCGGGAGGGTGAGAGATTCACCAGAGCCAGAGCGGGGAACAGAACAGGCAGACTGACGAAATACACTGCTGAGGGGAGCAGGGGGCGCAGCGGGAAAGGTCTGTCACGTCATGTGGGACCCTCACCCGGCGGCTCGCAGCCCAGCGCTCACCCACTGTGCCACCAGGGGAGACCCAAATTTGGGATTTTAAAACATCAATGAGTATTTATTTTCTCCTGGTTTTGGTGGGTCAGCAATTCTGGCAGGGTACAGTGGGGACAGCTTGTCTCTGTTGGCACTGGAATCACCAGTGGCTTATCTGGGGCTGGAGGCTCACTGACATGACTGGCAGTGGAATTCCTCTCCCCACTACTCAGGTGACCTTATAACCTGGTAGATGGCTTGGAAACTGTCCTTTTTATGGCCTAGACTCAGAAGTCACATGGCATCACTTCTGCCACATTCTCTTAGAAGCAAGTGAATGAATCTGGGCCATGTTCAAGGGGAAGAAAACTAGGCTTCTTGGGAAGGGAGGTGTGTCAGAGAACTTGCAGGCATATTTTAAAACCTCCATATTCAGCATCCATTTGACATGTCAGAAATACGGCTAGTCTACAGAGACATGTTCTTTTCATAGCCCAGCCTAGAGTTTGTACAACTTAGTCTAGACTGAGGGAATACTGCTGTTTTCTAGGGAGAGACAACCTATCATTAGTGGGTTTTTCACTCTGAGACTGTGTGGTATCAATTTAATCATTCAGAATGATTACCATATCTCTCCTACCATCATCAACTCTTTCAAATTGTTGGCTATCACACCACCTCCATGAACTACAGCCACTCACATTTTGGTATCTAGTAGCTAAAGAACAGTATAGGATAGTGTTATAAGCAGGTGGTAGAGCCCAGCAATCTGGCAGTGAATCCCACACACACTTCTTACTGGCATGTTTGAGTTGGGCAAATCCTTTAAGCACTGTACCTCAGTTTTCCTTTTTGTAAAACAGCCAATAAGAACATCTCCGGGGCCTCCCTGGTGGTGCAGGGGGTTAAGTCTCAGCACTATCAAGCTATCACCAGCCCCTACAGCATGAGTTCAATTCCTGCCAGGGAGCTGACCCACATGGCACAGCAGACCTCTCCTGTCTTGCCTGCTGCTCCCCTCAGCAGTGTATTTCAGTCAGTCTGCCTGTTCTGCTCCCCATTCTGTCTCTGGTGAATCCTCTCACCCTCCACATCTCTGGCTCTACCCTAATTCTTTTATGCATAAATAAATAAGCATAAATCTTTAAAAAAAAAGAAAGTAAATCTGGCACCTAATAAGCATCATATAAACATTAGTGGTAACTACTTTTATGCTTTTATGCATTTTGAAGTGGGGCAAACAGTTAAATTTTCTTTTCCTTCCCTTTCTTTCCTTGTGTGAGTTCTTGTATATAAAACTAAATAAGAAAAAGATATTAGGGTTCTTGAGTTGCTGTGGCTTTTGTTATGATCAAAGGTTGATGAAGTAGAACAATCTGTATTTAAACTTGACACATTTTAGAGTTTCTAATATGCCATGCTTTTGTGCTCACATTTTGATTCATGTTGTATCTAGTTTCAGAGAACAAGACCCACAATTTAGGAGTTGACACCATAAAGCAAGAAGAATCACAGAAAAGGCTTGTTGACAGCTGGATGCAGAGATCAAACACTCAAGGTATCACAATCCCACCTCCTGCAGGAGACTTACATAACTATGTCTTCTTGGAATCTGCAGTTTGCAGATTGGGGAACTGTCTGAGAAGCAGCCCCCAAGGCAGTCCTGTAGAGTCCAGGAGAGTAGTACTCTGTGACTTAAGCAAAAGACTTTAAAATGTAAGGGGCCAACAACAGGCATATGAAAAAATGTTCAGCGTCACTTGCAATCAGGGAAACGCAAATCAAAACTACAATGAGATACCATCTCATACCAGTGAGAATGGCACATATTAAAAAAACTAGCAACAGGGCCTCCCGGATGGCGCAGCGGTTGAGCGCTGGGTTGCGAAGCTGCCCGCGGCCTCTGCGGCGCCGGTTCGATCCCCGGCTGCTCCCCGGCCACCGAGGAGGGTCCCACATGGTGCGCAGACCTCTCCTGCCGCCCGCTGCTCCTCTCAGCAGTGTACTTCGGTCCTTCTGCCTGCTCTGCTCCCCACTCTGGCTCTGGTGAATTCTCTCACCCTCCCGCGCTTCTGACTGTACCCCGTGCTTGTATAAATAAATAAATAAATCTTAAAAAAAAAAAAAAAACTAGCAACAACAAATGTTGGCGAGGATGTGGAGAGAAAGGAACTTTCCTGCATTGCTGGTAGGAGTGCAAACTGGTCCGACCATTATGGAGAGCTGTGTGGAGATTCCTCAACCTACTAAAGATAGAGCTTCTATATGATCCAGCAATTCCACTCCTAGGTATTTACCCAAAGGACACAGAAACATTAATTCCAAAGACCACATGCACCCCTATGTTTATAGCAGCACAATTTACAATAGCTAAGCTTTGGAAACAACCCAAATGCCCAAAAATAGATGACTGGATCAAGAAGATGTGGTACATATACACCATGGAATATTACTCAGCATTCAAAAAAGATAAACACATGCAATTTGTAGCAACATGGATGGCGCTGGAAGGATCATGCTCAGCGAAATAAGCCAGAAAGAAAAAGAAAAATACTGGATGGTCTCACTCATTACAGGAATTTAGAAAATCTAAATAAGGGACCAGGAAAAAGAATAACTATAAGAAAGAAAAAAATCAAAATCAACAAACAACTATGAACCAGAGACACACTTTGGGGGGGGCGGGAAGGAGGGGTTGGGGTCATAATCAGGGGGTTGCAATTGTATGGGGAATATAAAGATAAAAAAAAAATATGGAAGGGGCCAAGAGCAGGTATGTCTCAGAGCATTCAACACTCACAAACATCTTAATGCATCCGAGAAATGCCCCCCTTTTTTTTTGTGGAGCCATAGAAAAGGCCTCTCATGTCAGAACCTTCTAGAATCACCTTGTCTTCTACAGGTTCCATTTTGATAAACCTTCTCTTGAAGCAGCCTTTGATCCCAGGATCATCCTTAGGTCTGTGCCACCTCCTGAGCAGTTGTTCTGAGGCTCCTCCCAGCACCCTCTTGCAGCCACCGGGATTTGGCACGTAAGCATAAGACTCCTTAAAAAGTGTGTTTAATATGTTTCCAGGAAGCAAGTCTCTTCCTGGCCCTGGTCAGCCTGGGGTGAGGAGGGGGGTGGGGGTCTGTTGGCTGGGCAGGGAAACTAGAGAATTTGGCAGGCAAGTTGTTTGGGGTTTGTCACTTTATCTCCATCTCATACTTGTGTGTTTTCTTTCTCATTTGCTAGTATCTTGTCTGGGATTTCAGGAGTGAGGATCACAGGTTCTCGAGATGGATCATTTTCCCTCTCAGCCCTGAGAGAAGCACAGAACCTAGCACTCACTGGACTGAATCTGGTTGCCAGGAATGAAGGCTCATGTGATGAAGACCTAGCAAAGGGAGGCAAAAGGGCCTTCCCACTCTGCCACCTTCCTGGAGCTGTGCATCTCCTCCCCTTGGTACAGTTCTTTATCGGCTTATACTGCCAGGCTCTACAGGATTTGGCAGCAGTCAAGAGAAGCGGAGCACCTGGGGACTCACCGACACATTCCTCCTGCATGAGCTCTGGGGTAGAGGCCAGCCCGGAGGACTCACTTTGCAACCTAGAAGGCTTCTCTGTGGCTTCACTTAGTGTTCTTCAGCACCTGGTGTGCCACAGCGGAGCAGTTGTTTGCCTGTTACTGTCTGGAATGGGGGAAGATTCTGTTGCCAGAGAAGGAAGCCAAAGTCTGGTTCACAGACATGGTCATGGGGATGTCACTTCAGCCCCAATGGGGCTTGCCAATGACCAAGACCAGCATCCACTATTGAAGATGCTTCTTCACCTGTTGACTTTCTCTTCTGCGGCAACAGGTCACCTTCAAGCCAGTGTCCTCAGCCAGTGCCTTAAGGTTTTGGTGAAACTAGCTGAAAACGCTTCCTTTGATTTCTTGCCCAGGTATAATGCTGCATGGGAATCATGATTCTTTGTGAATATTCTCTGACCTCCTGAGTTCTATCCCGTGAGCTTTGTGCTTTGCTTATATCTTAACCTCACCTGCACTGCTCAGTTCTAAGCTTTGGTTGAGGTTCAAAGACTTTGTACAGCAAATTCTGAAGTGATAGGAAGTGGGACCAGGTACTGGGAGAACGAAGGAAATGGTTTATTTCATTTAATTCCGCCTCTGAACAACAGGTAAGTAAAAGATGTCCATGATAAAAGAAGGCTGTTAGCCACTACCTGCCCTCAGGACAAAGGCTGGAACCAAGAGGCCTTTGAATCTGGTACATGGGTCTGTTGAAGACCACATAAGACAGCCACAAATTTGGCAGGGTTCCCCCAGGAAGCAATGAGTGTGGGGCGGGACTGCAGCCCACAAGGTGACCCTGCTGGGAGTCTACCCATTATCATTGTGCCCATCTCTGGCATGAGCCACAACTTGCTTGATTCTCTTAAGGTTTATTAGAAATGGTAGGTTTCTTTGAGGGCATAGTATACTGAACACTATTATAAATTTCCGATTTGAAATTCCAGACCTCAAAACTAGAACTGTCAGTTACCCTCAAACCTATCCCCTCATGTAGTGATTCGATCTTCTCAGCACTCACCCGAGTCCAGTGTCTATGTTGGAATGACTTCTGTGATTGCACATATCTTAAGTATTCTTGTCTCTGGGCTCAGCATACCTGTTTTCCAAAAACACCTTTGGATCTTGGTTTCCATCTGAATATATATTGGCTGGTGAGATCCATCCTAAAGGTGGTGCCTAGAGCTGGCCAGGGTATATACTATAGTATGAGGCAACATGAACACAGAACCACCACCCAGGTGGCTGGAAGTGTCCCAGCTCATAGTTGCTGGCTCCTTATTTCATGTTTGTTCTATTAATTTCTAAAGACATATTTTTTAGATCTTTTGGTAGATACACCACTGTTCCAATACTATTGAGTTGTCCACAAGGACATCAATAAACAGCCATTTTATGGATACTTGCTATAGGCCAGACACATGCCTTCTGTTCACTAGTCATGTGTCACCCTCCGAGCCCTATATCCTCACACTTAGCACAGAGCCTGGCTCACTGGAAGCACTCAGTGTTTGTGGAGCAAATGAACTCTGTGTTGAGGTAAGGAAATTTATTGGAATCCCGGAGCATGCTGGGTGGGTTTCAAGGCCCTTAGTCTCCTAAGCCATTGTTCTCGACCACTGTTTAAAACCATCTCCTACTCAATCCACTCAATGCTCTCTTTAGAATCCCTTCCTGCTTGCAGTTGAACTGCTACCACACAGCTTCCAGATCACCTTGGGGTGAAAGCTAGGAATGAGTGTTACCAAAGCTCTAAAGCAGTCTGCAGTGCATTTGGGAACCCTGCAAAAAGAAGGTTCTGATGCTATCAAATAATCTGGAAACCACTGTCTTGTATATTACTGATGGAATTTTCTTACAGATAGTTTCAGGAGCTTTAATGGACCAGTTAGGGGCCACATGGGTAACACCCAGGTTAAATTACAGTTTCCCACAAAGTTCCAAATTCCCTAGTGACTGAAGAATATTCAGCTTGTTTGCTGTATAGGATTAGCTCTAAAATGAGTTTACCCCAAATAATGAGCCCTCGCTTCATAATGATATACTGAGAAACATTCTTAACCCTTGATGCAATGTGCTTAGATGCTGCAGATGCATGACGGAGTACGCATGTTGGATTGCCCCTCTCCCCGCACAGCCCAGCAGGAGCTGACAGTGCAGATTAGGAAAGGTGCTGCCCAACTGAGCAAGTTGTTAGGGACCAAGAGCCCGACACCTGATCTCAGTCTGCACGTGCCCTGGCAGGTGGTCAGAGCAATCACAGTGATGCTGCACACAGTGGTTGACTGGAGGACAGGGGGACACCCACTGCCCCCCCACACCCCTGACCAGGACTGACCCGCAGAAGCAGATAGTGCGGTTTCTGGTTGTCTTGGGATTTGGTTCCTTAGGACCAGAGCCCCTCACCCATGCACACAGTGTGTACTTACACTCGGCAGCAGAGGAGCTGGTGTTTATTAGCAAGTAGAGAAAAGCCTTGCTTTGCAAGTGGTCCGAAGACCCAGCCAAAGCCACATCCATGTTTATCCTTTAGTGAAGGGCCAGGATATTACTCTCACATGCAAGTTAAAACTCACCTCCCTATTTGGAAGCAGAGGCAGTAAAGCATCCCTCATTCACTGGATGGCATCATACCGGGTAAGGGCCTATCATCTCAAAGCCACAGCAGTCCCGCAGTGAAGAACAGGATCCACTCGTGCATATGAAGGGAGTGTCACAGCAAGGTGTTGGTCAGCCAGCAATTGAACCCAGATCTGTCTGAACCACATCTGTAGTGACCTGCTCAAAGTTTTCATTAACTCTAGTGAAAAGTAAGGATGAATTATTGAATTGGGTTGGGAGTGTCATGTCTCTGGGCCCCTCATGTTTTAGGTTCCAGTGCATGTTCCGGGTGCTGCCACAGTGTCTCAGCCCAGAGACACCCCTGCCTAGTGTGTTGCTGGCTGTTGAGCTGCTGTCCCTCCTGGCAGACCATGAGAAGCTTGTGCCACAGCTCTGTTCCCACTCTGGTAAGGCGGGGTAGACGGCATCCCTGCATGGGGGAGGGAAGGGTGGTGGCAGAGACGGGTCAGGGAGATGTCCTCTAAAGGTTTCTGCAGCTTGTACGCGGGCTCTGGGTTAGAAGCAGGTGTCTGAATGAGAGGTGGCATATCCTTTTCAGAAGGCTGCCTCCTCCTGCTGCTGTACATGTACATCACATCAAGGCCTGACAAAGCTGCTTTGGAAGCACAGTGGCTTCAGCTGGAACAAGAGGTAAACACTCCAGAGACCCTCTGGGGTCTGCTCGCCACCCCTCCATAAGCCCAAAGAACGTCTTTTCCTCCTTTCTCTGGGAAGAAAAGAAGCTTTAATTCATTTTGGTAACAAGCACTTAGCAGCTTGTAAAATAAGCTCAATTTAGGGCTCCACATTACAGATACAATATAGGAGGACCCCAGGCTTCCTGGACTTGGCAGTTACCCAAGAGCCGATCCTGCCCTGGCTTCAGGGCCTAGAGGCAGGTGGGTCCCAAGGCTGGCCTGGGAAAGTCCCACAGCACCATTTCTTGAACCCCAATTGTGCAGACAGTTGCTGAGGCAACTGATGCTCTTACAGAAGCCTGATAACACATTCTCTGTGATCACATCTCATTCTTCTAGAGGCGAGCAGAGTCTCTTCTTGTTCTAGGCTGTGTGGCTCCTGGCTAAGCTCAGTGTACAGAGCTCCTCCTCACCAGTCACTGGCTCCGACTGTCAGTGCAATGTGGAGGTGAGTGTCCAAGGGTGGGCAGGGCCAACAGTGTGGCAGCTCTGTGCAAGGATCCCATGCTCATTCTAACTGTGGGGCTACCATGCAGCACTCTCCTCACCTGAGTGACTAGCAGAGGTGCTGCCCAACTGGCCAAGTTGTTAGGGAACAGAAAGCAGAGACCTGACCTCAGTCTGCACCCTCCCTGCAGGTGGTCAGAGCACTCACAGTGATGCTGCACAGACAGTGGCTGACAGTGCGGAGGGCAGGGGGACCCCCCAGGACTGACCAGCAGAAGCGGACTGTGCGGTGTCTGCGGGACACAGTGCTATTGCTGCACAGCCTGTCCCAGAAGGACAAGCTCTTCACTGTGCACTGCGTGGAGGTCCTACATCAGTATGACCAGGTGATGCCAGGGGTCAGCATGCTGATTCGAGGGCTTCCTGACGTGACAGACTGTGAAGGTAAGCATGTCCCCGGCCCACATGGGGGGTTTTGTCCATGAACTTCATAGACAAGTCAAACTTCTTGAACTTCTTGGCCTTATGCCAGCAGTCTCCCATCCACCACAGCCTTTGCCTGCAGAAACCTGCCTGTCTGATTGCCTTTGTATCACTTTGCTTGCAAGTAGCTGAGGGAGCAAAGCCTGGGCTGGATGGGACTGGTTAGTTCCTGTGGGAGGAGAGGTGGGACCTCCCCCAGTTCCCAGCACCTTAGGGTCTTCACCAAAGAACCCTCTTCTGTTTGCTCAGAGGCAGCTCTGGATGACCTCTGTGCTGCTGAGACGGATGTGGATGACTCCGAGATGGACTGTGGCTGAGCCACATGGTGGCACCAGCACCACTACTTTCCTCACCTTATCAACTGATTAAAAGCCCTGGGGCTTGTGTTTCCTGAGTCTGATCTGCCTTGGCTGAGTGGGAGGGATGGAGCAGGACCAGAACCCAGGGGAAGGCTGGACTCCTTCCTGTTCCTGAGTAGACCAGAGACCTAATCCCCATGGTAACAAATCTGCCTCCAGGAAGGAGCCCTGCCCTGCCTGGAATTGTCCTGAGTCATCCCTTTGGGCTGAGGCCATGGGAAGAAACCATGTGAGGCAAGAAAGGAGGTGGCCCTAAGTCTAGGCCTAAAACCCGGAGGCCTGGGAAGATTTGGGCACACAGTGGGCCTGGCAAGGGCTGGAATGCTGTCCTTCCCCGATAGTTTAGGCACTGCTGCTCCTGTCCTCCACACTTGCTCTCTCACTGGTTTGAGGGCCCTGGGTACATTGTTTCAGCCAGCAGGCCCACAGCTGTGGATCTGAGAAGACTCCAGGGATAGGGGTAGTGTGCTGGGGAGGGAAGGGTGTTGGCTAGAGGAACAGACCGGGCCGGCTGACTAGCAGGGCGGGCCTTGATGACGCCATCTGTGGGCGGGCTCAAGCTGAGTTTCACTTCCCGCCACTGCTGCCAGCAGCCGGAACCAGCCAGAACGTGGGCCCAGAGTCTGCTGCTGCCTGCTAATTGGTAAGTAAGGACCCCCAAGAGGATGGGACAAGACTGGATGGCATGGATAGTCTCCCCCCACCCCCAGACTAGGTGGTGCTGGGGAAGGAGCCAAACTCTCCCTTAGTTGAGTGTACTGGTCCCACTAAGGAAACCACCCCACTCTCTCTGGCTTTCTGCACTGAATCTGGGTCCTGGCGCTCACCGTGTCTGCTTACACAGGGACGGTCAGAGAGATGCTCCTGCCCACCCCACCTGCCTTAGATCTTTCCATTCAGACACTCACACCTACTCTGCACCCCATGCTCCTCCCCAGGTTCAGCGGCAGGTACCTGCCTCACCATGGGCTCCCAGACCCTACCCTCAGGTCCCATGCAGACCCTCATCTTCCTGGACCTGGAGGCCACTGGCCTACCCTTTTCCCAGCCAAGAGTCACGGAGCTGTGCCTGCTGGCTATTCACAGATGTGCCTTGGAGAGCCCTCCTACCCGTCAGGGGCCACCTCCCACTGTGCCCCTGCCACCCCGTGTGGTGGACAAGCTCTCCCTGTGTGTGGCTCCAGGGAAGGCCTGTAGCCCTGCGGCCAGCGAGATCACAGGACTGAGCACAGCTATGCTAGCAGCACACGGGCGTCAACACTTCAATGCTGACCTGGCCAACATGCTCCAAGCCTTCCTGCAGCGCCAACCACAGCCCTGGTGCCTGGTGGCACACAATGGTAACCGCTATGACTTCCCCCTACTCCAAGCGGAGCTGGCTTTTCTGGGCCTTACCAGCGCTCTGGATGGTGCCTTCTGTGTGGACAGCATTGCCGCCCTGAAGGCCCTGGAGAAGGCTGGCAGCCCCTCAGAGCACGGCGAAAGGAAGAGCTACAGCCTAAGCAGCATCTATACACGCCTGTATGGGCAGGCCCCACCAGACTCACACACGGCCGAGGGTGATGTACTAGCTCTGCTCAGCATCTGTCAGTGGAGGCCACAGGCCCTGCTGAAGTGGGTGGATGCTCATGCCAAGCCCTTCAGCACCGTGCAGCCCATGTATGGGGTGCTAGCCTCAGCCAAAACCATCCCAAGGCAATATGCTGCTGTAACCTCTGCACCCCTGACCACAGCCAGGGACTCCAGTCCCAGTTCTGGCAACAGCAGGAGGCCCAATGCCTTTCCTCCAAAGGAGGGCCCTGGACCCCCACCTAGGGAGAGTCTGCTGGCCCCACTGAGCCTGCTGGCCTTTCTGACCTTGGCACTAGCTACGCTGTATGGATTGTTCCTGGCCACACCTGAGTAGCAGGTCAAGAAGGAAAGTCTGACTAATAAAGACCCCTCATAGCATTATTATCACAGCGTACTTGCCTCCTACTTTTTTCGGCAACCTTGGAGCTTCCTGGTCCTCTACCCACACTCAGGGACCTGGGGAGGGGAGGGTGGTACAGTGTTTGTCCCTCATCCTTCCTGGCAGGTTGTTCAGACTTCTGGCCCCAATAAAAGTAGGAAAAACACAGGCATCCAATGGGTGGAAGTGGTACCTAGCTTAACACTCAGCCCCAGCAGTCAAGGTTATAAAGAGGAGGAGCAGCAATTGCAAATGTTTGCATTTATTATAAACAAGGGTGTTTATAAACACTAGACTCTCGGAACATATCAACAGATACAAAGCTAAGACCGATCTAGTGAGAACAGAGGGGCAGGGAACACCGAGGTATTCGAGTCTGGGCCAGAGCAGCCACCTAGAGGCCCCTCCACCTTTGGTCACGATGATCCCTTGGCCCAGTGTCCTGCTGCTAGGATGAACGAGACTGGGGGACAGGAGCTGGATACAGTGTGAGGCTGGTGTTGGTGGAAAACGGACTATCAGAAGTCAGACAGTCCCTCTTCTGTGGGCCAGTCTCCATCCAGGACCTAGGGATTTCAGTCCCTCAGCATATCACACATATTTTGAAACAGAAGACAATAAAAATGTTTGGCTAAGAGTGAAACACAATACTGCAGGGAGGACACCTGAGTGTAGGTGGACAGGAGCCCCTGCCCGCCCTGTGATGGAACTGGGGCCAGCCAGGGCAGCCAGAACCATGAGTGAATGTGGCCCTCCAGGGGGTCCCATGGAGGATGCAGGACAGTCCAAGCAGACAGCTATCAGGGGTAGACAGGACTCTGCCTAAGGTTCTGATACCAGGAAGCCCCATCCTCCGCAGGGCATGGCACAAGCCCCAGGAGCTATGGGGTCATCTGCTGAAGGATGGAAACTCGACTTAACCAGAATCCAAGCCTCACCCATTTGGCTGCATCATGGCCCTGGTTCTTTGAAGGGTACCCCTGGGAACAAGCCATGGCCTAGAGCAATGGCTGAAACCAGAACAGGTGCATCTTGACACAAAAAGTTATGCTAGTCTAGTGTGACAAAGTCCCACCTGGTCTTCCTGGGGTGGTCTGGAAGAGAGCTCCCATGCAACTTGAATTTTGCAAGAGATTTCAGGAAGCATAATTTCAAGGGAGGAAGAGAACAAAGAATGGTTCTAGCAACTCCAGCAAGGATTGTTCACCTCATCAGCATCACAAAAAGCCTCTGTACACACAAGACACACACCATGCACGGGGAGAAAATAACCGTGCCAGCATACCCATTCACGCACACATCACGTGGCAGTTAGAGATGCAGGAGTTTGTTCAGGGGACTGCCTTCGGCGGGTCCATGTAGGCAGGGTTGTAAGGAGGCTGGCTGACAGGGTAGGGCATGGCTGCACCTCCTGAAAATATAGAGGACACTGGTTGGCGATAGCCACAGGTTGCACTGTGCAGGACAGAGGTGGGAGCTTCAGTGGGTAAGGTGGTCAGTCAGCAGTGGTACTTACCAGCCAATGTCTCATGGTAAGCCGGTGGGCCCATGGGCTGAGCAGGGTAGGGTGGTGGGTACTGCGTTGGATAAGGTGCTGCTGGCATCCCTGGCTGGGGGGGCATGGGATGGTAGCCCTGGTATGTAGGCCCAGGATAGCTGGGTGGCACATTTGGAGGCTGCGGGTAAGGGGTATGCACCACGGTGGTGGTCGTAGTGGTGTTCACAACCGCTGTAAAAGGAATTCCAGTCAGGACCTTTAGGCTTGCTGCCCCTCCCGCCAGGGAGAAATCAGGGCCCAGGGCAGCTCCCCCTCCCATCCAGGGGGTGGGGTGGCATGCTTACGACGTGGTCGGCGGCACATCTTGTACAAACAGCAGCAGGAGCAGGTGAAGCAGATGATGATGGTGACAACAGAGAGCACAAAGATGGTCAGGCCGATGGCTACAGTTGCCCCAAACCTGCCAAAGAGCCAGTTATGACCTAGGGCCTCTCACCCCTCTCATTCCACATCCGGCCCATTCGCAGGGGGCCACCCTCTTGATAAAGGAGACTGTGGACAATACAGATAGAGCAATTTCCGGGCTGTTTGGCTGTTTCTGCCTCAGTTTTTCTGACTGTAAAAGGGTAGGGGGAGGGAGAGCTAGTGAGATGATTCAAAGCACCTCACCTGGGTTCTGCCTTATTTGCCCCAACGTCAGGAGCCAGGGAGAGGGTTCTTCAGAACCTCCCCCTAACTCCATATATATGTCTTGCCCACCCGTAACAGATCAGCAGATGGCCATTAAGCACATGCCACAAGCCAGACACTGGTGTGAGCCAAACTCCGTGGTGAGGGAGACAGACACAGACCAGTGTTGAAGGTAAGGTGACTCAGAAATTTTCCTGGGAAAATTTCCAGGAAAGTGGAGGCAGGTGTGGCCAGAACAGCAAGGCGAGAGGAAAGGCACCAGGTGAGCACAGCCTCCATGCTGGCTGGCTCATAGTCCCAGCACAGGGCTGCTGGCCCCTTGGGGTGACCATGAGCCTTCCAGACCCCAAGCACTATACAAGGTGTTCACAACCATCCTTGGGCAAGCTAAGAGCCACAGAGATGACATGGAGGGGCTGGAGGTGGTTCTGCTTCCTGGAAAAGGGGAACTTCCTGCCAGACCCAAGCCCCACGAAAGAGGGGAGAGCCTACCTACGCTTTGAGAAGGCAGGCCCTGGGATGGGAAGTTCACCAGAACTGACTTTCAAAGACAGAGCCCCTTGCTAACCTACCCTCTTCCAGAGGCCAAGTTCTAGTCAAGTAAGGAAATGCTCGGTAAACTACACCAAGCACATGCGCTTGCTTAGCTGTAAGGCATCCACTCCCCTGAAACTCAGGGGAGGCTGTGGGGCCCACTCTTCCCTGCCTTGGGGCAAGGGACTTCTACCTCAAAGCCCAGAGGAAGGACAGCAGCACCACCTCAGGGGAGCTTACTGTCACAGCATAGAACAAGTTAAGGTCAGGCCCTTCACACTCCAGACTCAAAGCACACAACCTCATTTGCAAAATAGGGCCCCCCCCTCCCCAGACCTTAAACCACAGCTCCTCCCAGACCCTCTGCTGACCCAGGGAATGGAACACACACACACACACACATACACACACACACACACACACACAAAACTGGAGATTGCAGGGCCATCATCATATTCTCTCTCCCTCTCTCTCTCACACACGCGTGCACACACACACACAAACACACACACACATCCAACATCATGGTGTGGCACCCAAGCTCACCCCATATTAGCCTCTGCCTTCACTCAGATGCCTCCTGCAACCCCAACTTCCCCTTTTTTAGTTTCAATCTTCTCCCCTTTCAGGGAAAAGGAAAGCAAATCTCATCGGCCCTTCCCAGACCCTTCTCTAGCCCGCCCCATCTCTGACGTCAGTGGCAGGAAGAGCAGACACATGAGGCCCTCTTAAAGACACAGTGCGGCCCAGGGGCCCCAGCTGCACTCACAGCCCAGAGGGAGTCACGAGGTATAGAGGGGAGACCCAGGCCTGTCTTCCAGAGCTGCCTCCTAGCCTCAGCTGCCCAGGCCTGGCCTCTCATCACGGCCAGTACACCCCACCATCCTCGATGTTATAGTTAACGAAAAGAGAGGCAAGGACTGATTGCACCAAATAGTGAATGTACAATAAAGCAAACTTTAATCTTTAATTAAAAGTATAAATGAACGAAAATTCCCTGTGTGGTCTGAGGACGCTCATTCTTTTTTCCTTTGCTCCAGTCACATCACCCTCCCTTCCAGCTTTTGAAAGCACCGTGCTGTGTCCTACCTCAGGGCCTTTGCACTTGCAGTTTCCACTGTCTGATCTGCCCTCCATTTCCTCCCAGCCCCATCCCCACATAATTCATTCCTATTCACCCTCAGACCTCAGCTCTAAACATCATTTCCTCAGGGACACCTTCCCTGACCATGCAGATGAGGTTAGGTTCCTTGAGAAAAGCTCTTCCAGAATCAAATTCCTGTCTTCCTTAGTTTACAAACACAAACTCCTTTGTATGAGCATATGATAAATGTGCATCTTGCCTCCAGTCTGTAGATTCAGGGAGGCACAGGCTGCACTTGCTAAAGATACAGGCCACCATTGTATCTCCAGCACCGGCGGATGTTCAATAAATATTCGATGGGTGAATATGTTCATTCGGGGCCCCATGGTCAGCACCTAGCAGTGCAGCCAAGCAGGATGCTCTAAGGAAGTGCACTATTTGAGAGATGGTTATAGGGTGGTAGGTCATGGTATTAAAGGAACCATACTGCTGGGGGTTGGAATGGGATTCCCAAGGTTGGGGCTACCTCCCAAATCAAGAAATGCAAAGCCTAAGTTCAGAAGGCAAGGTCAGCACAGGCAGGAGGGGACAGAAGGCCAGGGGAGCAAAAGCGCAGACAGGGAGCTTGTGGCAGAGCCCAACTGGTCGGCCCCCAGCAGGCCAAAGACTCCAAGTTGAGACCGTGAAAGGGCTGCATCTGGAGGACTGTCTCTCACATCATGCTGGCAAAGCAGCGGACTGGCCATGACACAGTGGGTCACAGTTGCAGGAAGGACACTGTAGGACTGGGAGCCAGCAGAGGTTTGCCAGAACCTCCTTGCCTTTTCCCTGTACTGTCATGGCAGAATCAGGACACAGGGTCAGCAGAGGCCTGCCTGAGGCCAGAACCAGAGGTTCCTCTACTCAGGTGCTTAAAATCACACCAGTTATGCCCAATCATCCTTTGAGTGGCCAGGAGCTAGGAAGAGACAAGGATCCCAAAGAAGAGACTAAGCCAAGAATGGACACTAGGCCAGGCAGAGACCATTCAACAGCACAGGAGGGGACTCACCTGTCAAAATCAGGGAAGAGTGAGGGTGGGGAAGCAGACCCGGGCCAGCTCCCCCAGGAGCTAACATGGCCACACTGTGCCCACACAGAGGGGGATACCGCCCATCCAGGCTGTGATGGGCAGATGTGGGCTTTTCCAGATCCCTGGGCTCTGACCTGGTACCTCGTTCTTAGGAAACCCAAAGAGTTTCCCAGAGGAGAAGTCAAGGGCAAGAGTCCGAGAATGAAAAACAAGGAAGAGGGAGTTGGTAGTGGGGGAGAGGGGCAGAGCTGGCACAGGCCACCATACCAGCACATGGAGTCCCCTGTTGGGGATCCCTCAGAGCTCTCACCCCACCAAAGAGCCAACTTTGCAGTGAACAAATCACTGTACTCTTGGCCAAGGGGGCAGCACATGGAGGCCCACCCAAGAGGACATCTTCTCAGGGCCTGGGCAGGTCCTGAACCCCAGGGCATTCAATGAAGTGTCACTGACATTTGGGTCCTGCTATCCTCCCAGCACCTGCTTCTTGAGTCCCAAACTTTTCTAAGACAGGGCCTATGTGAGATTCTGAGGCTTTTCCCAGGAAGCAGGGGGAGAGATGGGGCAGGAAGCGGTGGGGGATCTGGGGGGCAGGGCCGAAGCAGCACACCCACTATGCACAGTTATGGCTATGATCACCCAGACTGTGTTCTGGGTGCACACCTCTGGGAGGGACATGTGCTCCTGAGCTGGCTCCAGTCACCTCCCTGCTGCCACAAGTCCCCAGAAGCCAATCCTCCTCCTCTGCCCCTGGGGACCTTGTTCTGCATTGTCCCAGCTCTACTACCCCAGCTCAAGTCTCCACCATTGCAAAAGGAGCCTTTCACCCTGGTTCCTCCTCCAGCTCCTGTCTTACTCCTCCTCTCTTCATAGCCAAATCTCTCTATGGAGCTGTCCAAGCTCACCTCACTGTACACGCTGCCAACTCACTCTTAAAATACTTCACTAACCTGCTCCTGCAAAGGCACCATGGCTCCCCACTGTGGAATCCGTATTTCTCAATGCTCTGCAGCCTTTCTGTCTCCTCCCACCTCTCTGAACTCCTCCGCCTGCTGTCTCCTCCTTCCCTCGCAGCTCCTCCAGGGGATATTCCTCAAACATTGATGACCTCAGATTCTGTCCTCAGCCCACTCATCCCACCCAAGCCTGAGCTGTTCACCCCAAACCCATTCCTCGCCCTGCACCAGCACAGGACTGGACTTCTGGCCCTGTCACTGACACAGAGACCAGGACACCCCCTACCCTATGCCTCTCCCCCAGTTCCTTTCTTAGCAGACAGCTGCTTAATGCCCAGTCACCAGCCTTACCTTGCCTCACTAAGCCCAGTCTCCTTGGATGTACAGGGGGGATTCCTTCAAGGTGTTTGTCTCTGACCAATCCCAGGAGTGCATGATCAGCCAGCAGAGGAGGGTGAGGAAGCCCAGACCTGGCTGCTGAGGAATGGGCTTGGGTTGTTCTTCTTCCCCTCCTCGCCCTGCCCCAATTTCACTGTGGCCAGTAAGGCCCCACACTCACTCAGGCCAACAGGCAGAAATGGGTGGGAAAAGGATCTAGACCCCACACACAGGCCTGGGGCCTAAAGTCTCTCCCTTCAAAGGGGCAACCAGGCCTGGTGGATCTTCTCCAGAGAGGAAGTTTCAGATCCATGGGGAGACAGCTAGTATGTGGAATAAACTCCACTAGGAAAACACACACAAGTGGCTTTACAACATTCCAGTCACGTAAAATGGGCATCCTGACACCATATGTGGCACCATCACCCCCACCACCATCAGCCTGTCATCACCATGTACTGTTGTCCACTACCATCTACCCATCCATCATCATCACCCAATCCCCACCACCATGGCCCAATCACCATACACTTAGCACCAGAGGCCCCCCATCACCTCATTCCTGACACTGCTGCCCTTTGCTGCCACCGCAGTCCCTCCCCACCACCTAGACCAGTATGGACTCTCTGACACTGTGATTTATAATAAAAATAGATATTTGATCATTCAGATGACCAAAACATTTCTCACACATATTTGGTCCTTATCCACAGTCCCTGGCTCACAGCCCCCAAAAGCCTTGGAATTTCCTAAACTTTGAGAGTGATAACAGCATCTTTTGCTATGGTAAGGAAGTGACCTTTGGGAAATAAGAATGGGGTGACTGCCACTGGAACCAATGAAGTGACTAGAGGGTTGGAATGTCCAGTCCCATGATCAGACCTCAGGCGAGGGCAAAGGGACTGGTCATTTGAGTTTGATCACCTTAAATCGATGATTTAATCAATTATGCTTGTGTAATGAGTCTAAAAAAAAAAACCCAACTGGAGGGCCTTCAGAGAGCTTCTGGATTGGTGACTACATGGAGATCTGGGGAGACGGTGCGCCTGCAGAGGGCATGGTGGCACTGGGCCTTTCCCCCAAGCCCCACCCTATGCATCTCTTTTATCTGGCTCTTTTTGAGTTTGCAATAAATGGGTGATGCAGTGAATAAATGTCTTTCCTGAGTTCTGTGAGTAGTTCTAGCAAATTCACCAAACCCAAGAAGGGGGTTATGGGAATCTCTGATTCAGCAGATGCATAGGTAACAGCCTGGAGGCTGCGGCTGATGTATCGAGTGGAAGAAGGTCTTGGGAGACTGAGGCCTTGACCTGTGGAATCCGAAGCTTGCTCTGGGTAGACAGGGTCAGGCCTGAGTTGGATTTTCGCAAACCCTGCTGGTGTCTGAGAATTGCTGGCTGGTATAGGGAAACTCTACACATATCCCTGTTGGAAATTGGCCTCTGGACACCAAAAACTGATTTCTTACCCCAAACCCTCTACCACAGCCACTCTCATTCCAAGCACAATGATATGGACACAACTTTCGAAAAAAGGATCAAGGTGGTCAGACACGGTGAGAGCTTCTCTGGGGCCCCACCTCAATGACTCTGCACCATCCCAGTTCCCTCACCCTAGCCCACCTGCACCCCGCTGTCACCTCTGCTGGGAAGATGCATCAAACATGCAGTTTTACTTACCCTGACATGGGATCGCTATCCATGCCAAACCTCAGCGCTGGGCCCAGCTGTTCTAGCTGCTCCTGTGACTCCATGTCAGCAGCCACTCTGCAAAAAGGAAACCTCACAGTTAACACACCCAAACCCAACCCAGCACACCAGGCATAAGCATTACCTTAGTGTATACAAAGAACGTGCACAAAGCCAGCCCTGTACTGAGCCACGGAGCCAGCCCCGATGACCTCCTGAGAAAGTGTACCACACACACCAGGGATTCTGGATATGATGCCACACTTTCTTCTCAAGGCACATGGGACCATCTCCAGTATAGACCACAAGTGAAGCCAGAAGACCAGCCTCAACAGATTTGAAAAGACAGCTATCATACAAATCATCTCTGACCACAATGAGGAGAAGTTAGAAATCAGGAAGTTCTACAATCAGAAGACTACAATACCACCAAGTTAACAAGAAAGAAAGCTAACATAACCTCACAGTTTGGAAACTAACATGGTGCATGTGCGCGCGCAGACGCGCGCACACACATACACACACGCACACACACAAAACCTGTGTGTTAAATAAGAAATCATAAAGGATATTAAGAAATATATAAAACTGATAATGAAAATACTATAGGTCAAAATTCATGAAACACAGCTAAAACAGTTCCTAGAAACTTCTGTCTTTAATAATAAGATGGCATTAAAATCAAGAAGATGGGGAAATGAATGGAACAAAAAATAAGGGATTAATAAATGCAAGTACAAAAATAAAAGAGACCCCACCACAGAAAATGGAGACATTATCCAAACCAAAACTGGTATACCTCTAGCAAGATTAATCAAGAAAAGGAGAAAAGATATAAAGAAAAAATACAGGACAAAAAGGGAAAAATAACTGTAAGAACAACAGAGATTCTAAAAATAATAACCTTATTTGTATTCTGATTTGAACAAACTTGCCTCTGAAAATGCATTTTTGAGATAAGTGGAGACAACTAAAACTAGATTAGTATTGACAACGACACAGTGAATACCAAGTTGGGACACAGCAGTGGAGTGGCTGGGAAGAAAGAGGCAGAGGTAAAACTGGCATCCAAGGCCCTTTTTCTCCTGGGGCATTATCTAATTTGGGGGGAGGAGTGAACCAGAGAGGCTGAGCAGCTCTTCTGAAAGATGGACAGAGATTAGATGCAGAGCCTACGGGGTGAGGAGACACTGATGACTCCCACTCACTTGGGCTGGGATCTGAAAGGCTGCAGTCCAAGAGAAGGGAATTAAAGGGACAGCCAAGCATCTACTCATATCAATCTCAGCAATTAGGCCAAAGTGATCTTAGAATGCTTAGAACACAAGTTCCAGGGGAAAAGCTATATAAACCCTCCATGGAGGAAGTCCTGAGCTCCAAATTTCTACAATCAATGCTGTAAATGCAATGGTCTGCACACAATTGAAAGCTTTCAGGAACACTAGGATACTAGACAATATAAATAGAAAACAAGGGGCCTCCCTGGTGGTGCAAGGGGTTAGGCATCAACACTATGAAGTTATCCGCAGCATGAGTTCAATCCCTGGTCAGGGAGGTGACACATGGCCCAGACCTCTCCTGTCTCGCCCCCGCTCCCCTCAGCAGTGTGTTTCAGTCCATCTGCCTGTTCTGCTCCCCCACTCTGTCTCTGGTGAATCCTCTCACTCCCCACACCTCTGACCTGTACTCCAGCTCTTGTATGCATAAATAAATAAATCTTTTTAAAAAATAGAAAATGAAAGAAAAATTAACACTGAATTATCCATAGGTTTAGATATTGAAATATCTGATACTGACATTAACAGAACAACATATATAATGTTCAAGGAGATTAAAGAAAAGATTAAGCAATTCAAAACTTGAAATATAAAGAAAAAACAAATAAAACACCTAGAACTAAAAAAAAATAATAAACTAGTAAATTCTTACACTAATTTAACAGAAGATTAGCTACAGCTAGACATAATCGATGAACTGTAGAATAGCTTCTCAAACAAATAAAATAGACTGAAGCTCAGAGACACAAAAAGATAGCAAATATGAAAACAGAAGACAGTAGGTGAAATATGGAATAGAATTTACAAAAGGTCCTATGTGTATAATTACAGTTCTAAAACGATAGGAGGAAAAGAATGGGGGCAGAAACAACCTTCAAAGAGAAAATGACTAAAACATATTCCAAGACTGATGAATAAGAGTAAGCCATGGATTCAAGAAGTGCTTTGAATCCCAAGCAGTAAAAATTTAGAGAAAATCACACCTAGACATACCATAGTAAAACTGCTGAAAACCAAATACAGAGATTAAAATCTTAAAAGCAGTCAGAGAAAAGACATGTTACATGCAATGAGCAATAAAACTCAGTTTATTGCTCAACTGAAATACTAGACATCAGAAGTAAAATGGAATGAAACTATCAAAGTGTTAAAAGAAGTTGAGAACTCTCAACCTAGAAATCTATCACCCGGGAAAATATCCTTTAAGAAGGAAGGGGGAAGTAAAGACATTTTCAGACAAATGAAGCCAAGAAAATATGACACCAGCAGTCCTGCACTAAAGGTAGAAGGAACATAATCTCAGGTGAAGATTGAAGATATAGGAAGCAATAACAGGTAACAGAAAAAGAAAAATAAACAGATTAATATAAATATTCAGTCAAAAACAATCAAAATATTGTCTTTGTAGTTTATAATGTTATTTACATATAATAAAATGAACAACACATCAGAAAGTCAAGACAGTCTTAAACATGTAGACACCTAATAACAAAGCATCCGAGTCCCTGAAGTAAAAACTGACGGAAGTAAAAGAATAAACATACGTAATCTCTCAGTAATCAACAGGACAAGCAGACAAAAAACGGTAAGCAGAGAAAAGATCTAAACACTGTTATCAACTCACTTGGCCTCACTCACACTTATAAAACACTACACTCAACAACTGCAGAGTAATAATTGTTTTCAAGTGCTTATGAAACATTCATTAGCAATGCTGGGGGCTGCCCTGATCCAGACCAGTGCTAATCACCTGCCAGAGCTCAGGAGTGCGATCACCTCAACTCTCTATACCTGCAGCCAAATGCAAAGGAAACACAGAAGTTCCAGGGTTCCAGCCTATGAAATAGTCACAAAATGCAGGACACAGGCATGGCACACAGTGAGGCACATGCCCACATGCTGTGTCCTCTAGGGTCCCCAAGGTGGTACCTGCACAAATTAGATCAACTCTCCCCCCACCCCAGAGGAAGGCACATACTGCTGGGCACTCTCACACCAAGGTGCCCACCCAGAGGACATGCTGGTACCAGTGTGTAGCCAGAAGTGAACCACAGGGAGAGCTGAAGCTACTGACCCCTGAGAAACCTGCTCAGTCCAAGGCCGGGTGAGCTGGAGCCCCTGAGGGTGGGGGAGGGAGGGACGAGGGCTAAGATGAAAAAGGTTTGGGGAATACAGCCCAGAACAGGGCTCCCCGATGCTCCCTGGTCCATGATCCAGCTGCCAGCTTCAGGAGGCCAGGACTCCAGGGCTCCTTCTCTTTCACGCATGCTCCTGCCGGGGGCAGGCTGACACCACCCACCCTCTGACCACAGTGCACTCACCTGGCCTCAGACACAGCACAACTTTCCTCGTTCCACACAAACTTCTTCAGCACGTCAGAGCAGCAGTACTGGTCAGAACAGCTGCCACAGCAGAAATCAGGACAGGACTGAGGGAAGAGGTTTTGTCCACGGGAAGCCACACACACCTCACCATGGGCTGCAGCGGAAAAACACATGTATTCACCTGTGACCACAGGTGAAGCCTCACACTAGGCTTCAGCCATGTCCCTTCCCCAGCACAGCCAACAGGGATGAGAACACTGGGCTGGCTCTGAGCCATCCTCATCAGTGGCCCCCTCAGACCACCACCCCAACCAGCCCTGCCCTCTCCGTGGGCCACAGCAGGGCTCCCTCTCTGCCCACAGGTCTGCATGGGAGAGCGTGTCTGACGGAGAGTGAACTTTCTGAGCAGGTGTATGACTAGGCCACCCATGCCCAGGCCATCACTGGTGCTCACTGCCTCAGGATTAATTAAGTCCAGAGGCTACAAAGCAGGATCCAGACTGCAAAGGACCATGAAGGACACCCCAAATTCCCAGCCCTATCCACACTTTGCCCATATTCTCACCTGTTCCCCATCCTCCATTCTCAAATCTACTCACCCTTCAAGACCTTTTATCAGGCCTTTCCTCCAGTAGCCATGTGAGCCCAGCAGTCACACAGCTGAATAGTAACACTCCACACCAGAAACCGACTGGGCAGTTCTCTGTTGTCATTCTATCTCCCTACCCCTCAGCCTCATCCCCCTGAACACCACAACTTCAGTACGCTGTTCCCTGACCAGTTGCCCACTGACCACAATCTCATCGAGGGTATGTGGATGAGCACCAGCCCTCAGACGGGCCTGCCGCAGGTGCCTAGGGAATGTTTGGCCTCTGGGCCCTGAGGGAATGGCACCATTTGAAGCCCTAAAGCCATCACAAGGCTCTCAGTCAGATTTGGAATCCAAGGACATCCCTGGAGACTGAGAGGAGGACAGAGTTGCAGTATGTACCTTCAAGGTTCTGTTGAAGGTTATGACCCAGGGCTTTGGGTGGCCACAGGTTTACAAACCTACATCCTCAGGCAACTTGAGCAAATCAAATGCCCACCGGCAGAAGGGTAGTTCCAGATTCCGCATGGGCTGACTCCAAATGGAAATGCACAGTCCAGCAAGACCCAGAGGAAGAATTAGACTGGGGCACAGTCTGGTGTTTTTCCCTGAGTGAGGCTTCATCACCTGGAAACAGGCCTGGCACAGCATGAGGAGACCCAGCCTGGCCAGGCCCCTGGGGAGTGTGCAGTATCTGGAGACCCAGCCTAGTCAGTATATCATGCACCCTGGGGCCATCAAAAGAACAGGCCCAAAGACAGGTATTCAGTGGCCTCCTTAAGAAGAGTTAATTAGGGAGGGGGTGGGTATTGCTTTGTTTTGGCAACCTGGTCTGGGCAAAACGGTGGGGCAGAGGATCAGACCAACAGGCCCAGCCCAGATAGCCCTCCTGAGAGCAGGTAGGGTCAGTATGAACCACGCTACTGAGTAGCTCAAGTGACCCCACTTCCAGCAGGATCTTTACAGCCTCCATCACCTGACTGGAGCCTCTAAGCTGAAGCTGAAGACACACACCTGTGAATGTTTGGGTCAAGAGTTCAGGTGACTAAACTGAGTCCTGCAAACTCCAGACCAGGCTGCACTGAACTTCCCAGGGTTCAACTTCCTGCTTCTGTACCCCAGGTCTTCCAAATTCAGACCAGCCCCCAGGAAATAAAGCCCTTCCCCTTTGAGGAGCCACCCATTCCTGGGGGGGTATTTGGCTTCCCATGCTGGAGTGGGGGGCTGTTCCAATTCCTACCCTAAAAAGGACCCCAGCCTGGCCTGCTCCTTTGGTGAAATATCTACAGTCAACACACACTGGTGCCTCCCCCAAACCGGGAGGCCAACCTCAGCCCTCTCCAGAACACAAAAGCTGGGGGCTGCGGGTGGAGGCTCCCAGGCAATAAACAGGGGTCAAGGGAAGGGATCTTCTGGAAGGGCCAGGCCTCCCTGCTGCCACCACTCAGAGGGAAGGTCAGGAAGGGAATCCTACCCTCTGGGGACACAATCCCTCGGTTCACCAGCGCGCAGACTTCCTCCCTCCCAAACCCCCCCATCCACGGAAGAACAATGGTGGCAGCTGCCAGGGGACTGCGCAGTGTCAGTTTAGACGGGAAGGGTTCTGGGGTGAGAAGAGGTCAGCACTCCCGAATTCGCGGGGATCTGGGGGGTTAGGGCGTCTGGGGGGAGGAGGCACTGTGGGAACGCGAGCGAGCGGCGCTGCCTCAGCTCCTTCCAGGGACAGCGCGGACGTGGCTGCCCCTCGTCTCCGGCGCAGCCAAGCGCCCCCACCCGCCAAGGCTCACCACCCGGGGGCGGCGGTAGCAGCAGCAGCAGCAAGAGGATCCGTGGCACGGGGGCCGGCGCAGCCATGGCTGGGACAACAGACAGACGGACCGAGGCACCCGGGTCCCAGGGTCGGGGCAGCTGCAGTCTCCGACCCGCGCGGCCCGGCGCGTCCTTGCCCCGCCCCGGCGGTTCCCGGAACCCCGCGGGGGGAGAGGGGCGGAGGGCGAGGCCCGCGGGGGCGGGGAGGCGGACGCCCCTCCCAACCTCCCGGTGGGGCTCACGTCCGGTGCCCGCGAAAGCTCCCTTTCCCCGGTGCCCGGGACGCGCCGAGTGGCCTTCTGCTTTGGGCATAGCTTTTGCTCCCGCCTCCAGCCCCCAGCGCCCACGCGGGAGGGGGGTCTCCGCGGGTACCCTCGTCCTAACACACCTGAGCGCCCCAGCCGGCCCCTCCCCGCCGTCGGGCCTCTCTCCCTGAGAACCACCCGAGGACCTGACCTGGTGGCCCCGCGTGGTGCCCAGAGCAGCACAGTGTGGTGCCCAACACATGCTGATTCCCCACTGGAAGCTTGGTCTGGAGGCTTCCTGGGACTCCGGCTCTGAGGACACTCCTTGGCCCCACCAGCTAGGGTACACTCCTCTCCCCACGTTATCTTGCCTGGTGTGAGGGTGGGGACAGAGCGCACCTGGCATGCACCAAGCCACCTTCCAGCTCAGGGGAGCGCGGACTGATGGCCATCTTTGTCTGCTGCAGGGACAGGTGCTCTGACAAGGTCCCCTGAGATGGGCAACTCTAACAGGCCCCCACTGCCCCCTCACTGTGGCCAGGGGTCTCCAGCAGAGCCAGAGAAAGGGAGCTGGAGTAGTGGCTATGACAAGAAGACATCAGAGATGGGGTGCTTTGTAAACAATAGACATTTATTCCTCACCATTTTATAGACTGGGAGGTCCAAGATTATGGTACCAACATCTGGGCCTGATGAGAGCCCACTTCCTAGTTCATAAATGACAACCATTTCTTTCCTGTGTTGGAAGGGACAGGTAGCTCTCTGGTTCTCTTTTATAAGGGCACTGATCCCATTCATGAGGGCTCCATCCTCATGATCTAACCCCCTCCCAAAGGCACCACCTCCTGATACCATCACCTACAGTTAGTCTGTGGAACTTTTTTTGTACAGGTTTCTAACCTGCCACCCACCATGCTTTGGCACGTTCAGTACAATACTGAAGGCAGAAAACATGAAATGTCACTAACCAGTCACCTGTGCCAGTGTGCACACATGTACCACCACATATTTATCACCTGAGCAGGCTCATAGCTGTGAACAAGTGCAATTCCCAGGTTAAGGTGTGCGAATAGGGAGAGGAGGGCCTCGGCACCCCCTCAATCCCCTATCACCAATGTGACTGGGAAGTGAGTAAGACTCAGAATGCTGTACACAGGTGGGGTGGGCAGAGGTGTGACTGTCCCTTGGCAGGGTGAGGGACCCCCCCCTGCCACAGCCCAACCTCCCCAGGCCCCCTCACCTGCTCATATCTCACAGAAAACTGGGTGAAACCTTCATGGGGGACCTGTGCTCAGGCAGGAGGGGAGGAAGGCCAGGAACACCCAAAGGCTTGGAAATTGCAGCTTTGCCTCTGACAGGTGTATGTGGGGTGGGAGATGGGGGCTTTCCTTGTAGACCAGGTCTGTGAAGCAGGAAACAGCCACTTCTGCTAATTATCTGGGGAAATCAGCCCCTCCCAGGCAGAAACCAAATACCGTATGCCAAATATGGGAGTCTCAGCGAGACTGAGGGCGCTCAAACCTTGTAAAGATACACAATACTGGGGCCTCTCCAGTGGCGCAGCGGTTGAGCGTTGGCCTGGTAGCTGCCCACAGCCTCTGCAGCGCCGGTTCGATCCCCGGCCACCAGGCAAGGGTCCCACATGGCGCGCAGACCTCTCCTGCCGCCCGCTGCTCCCCTCAGCAGTGTACTTTGTCATTCTGCCTTGTTCTGTTCCCCGCTCTGGCTCTGGTGAATTCCTTCACCCTCCCATGCTTCTGACTGTACCCAGTGCTTGTATGTATAAGTAAATAAATAAATCTTTTTTTTTAAAAAAAAAGAAAGATACACAATACTGAAGGGAAAGACCAAGATCAGGAGACAGCTACAGGGAGATAGAGAAGCAGGGGCCCAAGGGAGATGGTGGTGCCATCCGGAGTGCAGCGACAGACCAAGGCCAGTAAACAGCAAGTCCAAAGAAACAAAAATGTGGACCTCCCTGGTGCCGCAAGGGGTTAAGTCTCAGCACTATGAAGCTATCTCGGCCACTACAGCACAAGTTCAATCCCCGGCCAGGGGGACCTCTCCTGCCTCGCCTGCTGCTCCCCTCAGCAGTGTACTTCAGTCAGTCTGCCTGTTCTGCTCCCCACTCTGTCTCTGGTGAATCCTCCCACCCCCACACCTCTGGCCTACACCCCAGTTCTTCTATGCCAAAAAAAGCAGCCCCCTAAATTCCACCGGTGGCAATCATTCGAATTCTCTCATTAGCAACAAGAGCTTTGCTTTGCTGCTTTTGCTTCAGATCAAGATTTGCTTTGCTTTGCTTTAAATAAACTTTTGCTGTGCATACTCCTTCCTGCTTTCAAAGCGGCAGCTGGCTTCCCAGACTGCAGCCAAGAACTCGTGGGTGAAGTGACAAGTGGTTGCCCATTTCAATGTGAGGACCCAAACCATCTGGACTAGCTCAGAAATAAAATGTCAGGCCATCGGGGTAGGATGGAGGGGCCAGGCAACCATGTACTGTTGTTACAAGGAACCCAGCCTCCTCAGACAGCTTATATCCTCAGTCTTCTCTCCACCCACTTCCATTCCTGCAGATGCCAGCCCTCCTGCTTAGAGGCATAAATTCTGTCCCTTCCCCATCTGTCCTTCCTGAGATGGCTCAAGCCTCATCTTAGGGCACAGCCCCCTGCACTTCCTGTCCCCTATCTGAGTCCTTTGTCACCTCAAGGTCCTTCCCTATAACAGGGTGGTCCCTAGGGAAAGAGGAAATTCCAGGTTCCCAGGCCCATTCAAGGAATGGTGAAGCTGAACAGGGAGAAATAGCTGGAGAGGAGATTGAGAAGAAAGAAAGAGAATGGAGAGTCAGAGGACTCCTGGAGGAGGCACATGGAGCACAGGGACATGTGAAGAAGCCACTCTTGCTTCTCGGTCCTGTACTGGTTGAAACATGTGGGTGAGGGCCTCCCTAGTGGCGCAAGGGGTTAAACATAGCACTGTGAAGCTGTCTGCAGCCTCTACAGCACAAATTTGATCCCTGGCCAGCCAGGGACCTAACCCACATGGTGCAGCAGACCTCTCCTGTCTCGCCCGCTGCTCCCCTCAGCAGTGTATTTCAGCCAGTCTGCCTGTTCTGTTCCCCACTCTGTCTCTGGCAAATCCTCTCACCCCCAGCACCTCTGGCCTGTACCCCAGCTCTTGTATGCATAAATAAATAAATCTTAAAAAAAAAGAAGATACATGTGGGTGAGAGACCATTGGAGAGGTTAACAATGGCAGTGTTTATCTTGACTTTGCTCCTTTTGTCCCGTATGTGCTGGGTCTCTTCTGCCCCTTTCCTATATAGGTCCCCACTGGAAGGTACCTTAGACTTGTGGCATGTTTTCAGGACTTAGTGGTCCTGTTTTGGATCAACCCTGTTTGGCTGGGCATTTACCCACAAGGACATGGGTAACTTTGGGTACTGGATTTGCAAACTATATTCTTTTTTTTTTTTTTTTTCTTTCAGGTTAAGCTCTATGTTTGCAGAAGACACTGCTAAAAATTCAAGTATGTTACCTAAGACGAGTAAATCATTCAGCTGTATCACAAATGTGGTTAATAGATGAACTAGCGATTTACCCAGCAAATCCCTTAGTGAAAAGGAATGCAGGTTTTTTTTTTCCCTCTCCTTTAATAATTTCCCCCCTGAGTATCAAGTGAATTCATGTTTGTTCCAAAAATAATTTGATAAAGTCAGTAAAATTCAAGGCACAATCAAAAACCAGCTAAAATCCCCGAGTTAAACTCTCTCAAATCACTGCTATTAGTATTTTAGAGTATGTTTTTCCCAATTTATGAATATGCGTCTGTGTATATGTATATGTTATATGATACACATTTATTTTTCAAAAGTAAAATCACCCTATATATATAGTTGTATTGCCTGCTTTTGCTGTGATGTTTTTTATTTTCTTCTATGACATCTTTTTTTAATAATAAATTTTATTTTTATATTCCCCATACAATTGCACCCCCCCCTTTCTGACCCCAATCCCTCCCCTCCTGCCCCCCACCCACCAAAGAGTGTCTCTGGTTCATAGGCAAACTATATTCTTTGTCTTTTCTTTGTTGCTCAATAATTGTAGTAAAGTTCCTTTCCAGGGCCTTCCTTCCTGGTGCTGCAAGGGGTTAAGTCTCAGCACTATGAAGCAATCCACAGTCACTGCAGCACAAGTTTGATTTGGCCAGGAGATATCCACACTGCACCGCAGCCCTCTCCTTTCTCACCTGCTGCTCCCCTCAACAGTGTATTTCAGCCAGTCTGCCTGTTCTGTTCCCCACTGTCTCTGGTGAATCCTCTCACCCCCTACACCTCTGGCCTATACCCCAGTTCTTGTATGCATAAATAAATAAATCTTAAAAAAAAAAAAGAAAGAAAGAAAGGGAAACTGACCGAATTGCCACAGGCTCCTGGCCATAGTCCACATGACCAATAGGGGGCAAGTGCAGGGTATAAGAAGACTTGTTTTCTACTGGTCAGCGTGACTCAGTTGTTCTTTTGCCAGGGAAAGTTGTTTTTCCCACGTGGCCATTGTGTTGGTGCTGTTTAGGTGGGAGATGGAAGGGGTGGCCAAAGTCATCATGGTATCATGATGTTCCACATATTGTCAATTCATCTGTCAACAGCAACTCCACAGGAGTAAGGTTAGTGCTGGAAGTTTTCTTGGAGGCCATTTTAGGAGAGTTAATAGGTTAGCAATTGGAGAAACCTAACTATGTGTTCTGCAGGTTACAACAATGGCTGGTTCTGGCATTGTTTTGTGCTTTCAAAAAGACTGGCTTTACCCACGGGCATCAGATTTTGCATAGCTGTTTCATGTTTGTCCTTTGTCTGCCAGAGCAGGGAGGGGCCGTTTTCCCAGCACATTTTATAGTATGCTCACAGAGGTGTACATGTTATTAAACTTCTGTTTGTTTTCCCCTGTTGATCTGTGTTTGTTTGTTTGTTTTTTAATTACAGGGGGTGTTTCAGCCAAAAACCTAGAAGGATAGAGGGAAAATTATTCTTCCACACCTACACCATGCACATAAGTTGGGTTTTTCATGCTGCGAATTTATTGTGAACATTTGGGACCCTGGTATAGCAGGCCAGAGAGCAAAACCATCTGCATAAAGTCACAACAGGACAGAGCCTGTTGAAACAGCTGTGCATGAACCTGGTGCCAGCAGGTAAATCAACACTTCAGTCTCCACCAGTGGCCAGGGACAACAGAACATGATTAAGTCCCAGCATTTGGCTTCTCTGTGCCGAGATAGAAATGATAGACCTTAGGAAATCGAAAAATGAAAACCTATAGATGAGACCCAGAAGCCCCTGGCAAGAATAACTCTATATTTACAATCAATGACTCACTGTTCCACTTCTAAGCACGAGAGCTGCTCCCTCTGTAACGAGGTTTATAAATTGAACTGAACTTGTGACTGTTGGAATTGTTCTCACAGAGCAAAATTCTATCTGACTTTTGGGGGGAAAGGATGCCCTGAACAAACTCCACAACCACAGGTTTTATGGACTCCAGCCCCCACCCCAGACCAAAGAGATCCAAGATGCCAAGGCCTACAAATCCCATCATGTCATCACCATCAAAGGGAGGGTTGCTAGGAACTGAGGGTGGAGTTAAGCAGCCAGGCTTGGTATGTAACCAGACATGTGGGCCTTGGGGGTTCTTTTGGCTTTTTGCTGGCTCTCAGTGTGCTATTGGGGCCCCAGCTCAGTGAAACTGGTAGGATGCATTCACCAACTTATCTCCCTCTTTCTCTCTGGGTTATTCATTTCTTCATTTCCCTTTCTTTTGTAAATAAACCCTTTATGAACCTTTATGTGTGTGCCTGCAGTTGAGTCTCATTATAAGTCCCTTTTAAGTGTGCAGGTGAGGACCCACAGTCAGGCAGCTCATTTCATATTGGGGTTACTGTATAACAACTGTTGCTTGGGATCAAGTCCTCACCTGGAATATCTAATAAACCCCTTAACTATCATTGAGATTTTATTTCAGTCAACAATACCAATTAGAAAAGGAAAGAAAGGATCCCCTTCAGTCCACTGACCAATTTCACTAGAGCACCAGCCCCCCAAAACAGTGTATCAGTGCCCCCAATCCTCTGTGGGTATCACCCCTGCCCCCAGTACTCACCATGCTGGACTGTAACAGTGCATCCCCCTCCCTAGCAACCACCAATCTTTCCCAGTGCCCACAGTAGGGCCAGTCCCAGGGGCCAGACCCTAGAGTGGTCTACTCTCCCCTCCGGGCCCCACCCCCCAACCTCCCCTGCCCTGAGCTCCCGCTTCCTTCTGGTGGGCTTAGCCAACAGAAGGCATGGACTGGTCAGAGGGTGGAAGGAGAGCACATGGGCGGAGCTGTTCCTTCCCTAAAGTTCTTGCAGGCAGTCACACCTCCCCGGCCACTCTGCCTGACCCCACATCCTTTAGCTGCACCCCCTAGCTGCACCTCTCACCCGCTGCCATTCAGGACCAAAATGCTGAGAAATTGGGACTTTAACGTGAGGGTCAAGGAGCATGGCTGCCTTGAGACACCCCTCTGGCGTGCAGGTTATAGAAACTGAACCTGGAAGGAGGGGGCAACAGGGAACTGGGCTGAGACTGGAGAGAGGAGGCAAAGGAGGAGGAGGAGAGCCGGGGAAGGGGCTGCTCCTGGGCGCGGTGAGGTGTCCTGAGCCAGGGCCAAAGAGCAGCAGCAGAGGATCTGTGTTAAGAGGCTTCTGGTCTTTCACTCTCCTCCTCTCACAGCAGAATAGGAGAAGGGGGAGGGGACTTGGGCAGGGGTCTAGTGGTGCGGTGAGGGAGTAGGAGTGGAGGATGGGGGTTTTCTTCCTTTTTCCCTTCTTAGTGCGAAGGCAGTCCCCCACTACCACAAACTGCACAGTCAGGTTTCCCACGCTGGGGGCCATCGCAGGGGCCAGCACATCTGGAGTGCGATGGATAAGCCTCGCCTTGGGAAAGCCTCCTTCCAGGTAAGGATGAGGAGGGGGTTTTCAGTCCTTCTCCCTCAGGCGCAATCCTCCTCTCAAGGGCTCAGCGCCGGAGGGTGGGAGAGGGACTCAGCCACCTTTCTCTCCACCCCCTTCAATTCAAGGTTTAAGTGGGGCAAAGTTAGTGCCCTTTCTCTTTAAAAATAGAAATAACGGGGCCTCCTTGGTGGCACAAGTATCAATGCTATCAAGCTATCGCCAGCCCCTGTGGCATGACTTCGATCCCCGGCCAGGGAGCTGACCCCCATGGTGCAGACCCACATGGCGCAGCAGACCTCTCCTGTCTCACCTGCTGCTCCCCTCGGCAGTGTATTTCAGTGGATCCGCCTGTTTGCTCCCCACTCTGTCTCTGGTGAATCCTCTCACACACACACCCCTCACCCCCTGCACCTCTGGCCTACACCCCAGCTCTTGTATGCATAAATAAATAAAAAATAAATCTTTTTAAAAATAGAAATAACAGGGGAGCCCCCAACGCCCCACCTCTGTCTTCATCATCATCAGTTGCTCCTGCTGGAGTCTCTCAGCTTGGGGATGGGGGCTCAACATGGATTCAACATGCTGAATTATGTTACTTATGTTCTACCTATCTGTTGGGTTGGCTGAAACAAGAGTTGAATCTCACTAAATGCCAAATGATCCCTGGCCTACTGTAGAGGAGAGAGTCCAAAGTCTGGTACAAGGTAGAGGAGAGAATCCAGAAGGGTCCAAAAGTCTCAGGAAGATTCACCCATTTGTTCAAAATAAATGTTGGATTGAATTTACCACGGACAACTTACCTTTTCTCTAATTACCTCTCTGGAGGGGACCTACAAGATACTCCTATCACAAGGTCTTGGGAAGTCCATTGCTCAGGGAAGTGTCTTTGAAAAGCTTCAGTTTGCTAGGGCTGCTGGACCAGGTACCACAAACCCAAGGGCTTAAACAACAAAATGCATTGTCTCATAGTTCTGGAGGCGGGAAGTTTGAAAGCAGCGTCAGCTGGCCTGTGCTCACTCCAAAGGTGCAAGGTAATTTGATTTGGGGCCCAACCTACTCCAGCCAGGCCTCATTACATCTGCAATAACGCTAGTTCTCTAAAAGGTCACATTATGAGGTGCTAAGGATTAGGTCTTCAATGTATGAATTTGAGGTGGGGCCCGATTCCACTGGCAATAAGCACCATAGTTACTACTCTCCGTGGCTTAGGTGCTGCACCTCCCCCTGCAGTGACCTTTAGGGCTAATGGCTTTCGCCACCGTCCCTAGGTCCGGCTGGGCAAGGAACCAGCGCGCAGGGGGAGAACAGCAAAACACCCTGAAGCAGGGGAAGTACAGCAAAGTTCCCTGAAAAGACAGAAGCTTATCAAAAGATAACGACCACCAGGAACCACTACAAGAATGCTAAAAAACCTTATCCCGTCTTTCTAGAACTACAAACTTTAATCCCTTATTGTCTTTTTAAACTTCCTTCTTTCTTCTATAAAGGTCATTGCTTGTTAATTAAAAAATTATATGAAATCCTTAAAACAAGGCTGACTCAAATGAAACATTACTAAACCCTGTAATAATTAAAATATAGTTTAGGTAAAAAAGTAGTTAGTAAAAAATGCGATTATATAGTTTAAAAACAAAACTAATGGTCTATCTACTTAGGAATGAGGCTGGGTCCAGATGTAGATCACCGCCCTGTCGGTGATAGGCTGAGCCCATGAGCAAGCTGATTTCATTGATATTCATTGTTCCTGTGCTTTTGGAAAACATATATATACTGGTCACAAACTCAAAGAAAATTACACTCAGATTTACACTCTCTCTTGAAGTGTGTCTGTTTGTCATTTCTTTCACCAACTCCCTGACCACCCTGCAAGTTTCTCTCAACCCTGAGATGGCCTCATCGTCTACTGCTGTGCTGGTCCGCGGCACTTAGGTATTCCTTGGAGCATGAGAGCTGAAATGGCTCCTCGATTGACTACAGACACTGTGACTGGGTGACAGCCAAGTGTCAGCACTGAATTGCAGAGAGACAATGATAGGCCTTGGGACTTGCAGGTAATCTGAATGGTCAGACTGGCAAGGATTACCAGGCCCCAAGGACCAACACAGGTGAGGAGGCCAGCAGAAACCTCCTTGATGTGCACAACAGGAGCCCAGAGACCTGATCACAGAAAGATCTTTCACCTGTAAATCCAGGGGTCCCCAAGGGCAGTGCCCTTTAAAGGGGGCACTGTGAAGGTGCCCTTGCCTCAGGAGCCTTCTCCAAGAATCCCGTGCCCCTTAACTATTTCTGCTCTACCACAGAATCATTTTTGACTTTTAATTAAATAGTTTTGTTCAGGGCCTCCTTGGTGGCACAGGGGCTAAAGACACAGTGCTATCAAGCTATGGCCAGCCACTGCAGCGTGATTTTGACTCCACTGCTCCTCTCAGCAGTGTATTTCAGTCAATCCTCCTGTTCTGCTCCCCACTCTGTCTCTGGTGAATCCTCTCACCCACCTCCCACCCCCTGCACCTCTGGCCTACACCCCAGTTCTTGTATGCATAAATAAACAAATCTTAAAAAAAAAATACTTTTGTTCAACTAACAATGAGCCCAGATCCAGGGGGTGAATAATGACTGGTCTAAACCAAATATGGCAGCACACCCTTTTGTGGGCAATAATTATGTACAGTAGTCATATGGTTTATATATAGCACATCGTGTATCATCCAAATGTTGCTGAAACCTATGTCTTTGCAACAATATTTCATTCCATCCATATATGTTCTTATCAGATGATTCCTGTTTCTTAGGAACCCAAAATGCCATGAAAGTATTCAGCATGTCCATAATATAATTGCTCTGCATAGCTTGTGACAGAAAATTACACCTGAAGAAAAAATCTGGGCCTCCCTGGTGGTGCAAGGGGTTAAGTGTCAGGACTATGAAGCTATTCACAGCCACTGCAGCAGGAGTTTGTTCCCCAGCCAGGGAGGTGACCCACATGCCGCAGCAGACCTCTCCTGTCTCACCCGCTGCTTCCCGCAGCAGTGTATTTCAGTAGATTTGCCTGTTCTGTTCCTACTCTGTCTCTGGTGAATCCTCTCACCCCCTGTACCTCTGGCCTACACCACAGTTCTTGTATGCATAAATAAATAAATCTTTAAAAAAAAATCTGATGTTATATTTTACTTCTACTCTTGCTTTGCTGCTAAAAATCCTCAACATCTTAATAAAGTGCTGGGAAGCCTCTATGAAGGCCCCAGGAACTCAGTGGCCAGAGGTGGGTGAGAATCATTGCACCGTCTCCCGGTCTCACCCATCAGCAGCGGTCACAGCTGACCCCGCAGGGCTGTCTCTCCTTGTGAGCCGTAGGATGAAGCACAGGGGTTGTCATCCACTGTGACACAGCCTGGAGAGGCAGAGCCATAACTATTGGCAACCCTGACTACCCAGAAGCATCCCAGCCACAGCCATGCTCTGTTCTGACACACTGGGAGCAGCCCAGGGAGGCCCTTGGCCATGCCTTGCGCCATCGCGTCCCTGCAGGCTGTTCCTGCAACCCGCCTTCCCAACAGTCAGGCCCAGGGCAGGGGTATAAGCTTGGAAAGGGAAACCCTGCCACTTGCCACCACCCTCCCCACCCCAGAGGCAGATGACAAAGAACACCAGAGAACTAGACATGATCCCACCCATGGACACATGCAGCCCCTGGCTCCCCTCCTATCAAAGACCCCCAAACCCCTCCCCTTAATGGTGCTCTATGCCAGATGCCCTCCTAACACCTGTCTCTTGCTCAGGAGCAAGAGTCAACACCCTAGGTTGGCCTGCAGAAAACTGAGGCCCTGATCTGCCCGTGTGTGCCAGGCCCAGGGCTCACTTCAGAGAGATTTCCCTTTCCACAAAGGGGTACGCAGAGGGCTGGGAGCTGCACTGGGTTCGAGCACAGACCTAAGAGAGCCTATAACATGGGATCTGCAGAGTTAGCTGGAAAGAACATCTCACAAATGGCAAACTGGCCACAAGATAACAACCATAAGATACGACAATAACAGTAATTTTTAAAAGGATTTATTGCAAAGAATGCTGGACACAGTGTGATGTGTGGCTGAGATTCAATGCCACCCATTCTGGGGAGAGCAGGTAAATGCCTGCAATGCCAGCTTTTCCATCATCACAGCTCAGACCTGGCAGCCAACCAGGTGGGTTGCTGCAGGGACAACTGCAGGCAGAGCCTGAAGGGGCTGTCCCTGCCAATGCTGTCATCCCAAGATTTCCCTCTCCCCTATCCCAGTGCTTGTAACCTATGGTCCAGCAGCTCCTGACTGCCCTCTGGATGCAGAGAGAGAAGGCCTCAGTGGTCTTGACTCAGAGTTCCTGGGAGAGGTGGTGCCACCTGAAGGGTGAAGGGAGTTGCTATGGCTAAGAAGTGAACATGTCCTCTGACCCTGAGCCTCAGGCTCTGGGGCTCTGACAGGAGGTGAGTCCCAGGGAGGATCCTGCCCCATTCCTGCTCTGGACAGCGCTCCTCAACGGCTGCAAGACTGGCGGCTGAGAGAATGCCAGCCAGGGTCCAGGACATGGACTTTTCCCAAGGGCAGGTGGCATCTACAGGCTGCAAAGCCCTGGGGGGCTGAGAAAAGTGGGATGCTCAACAGGCACAGCCTGGGAAAGGTTCTGAGCACAAAACAGGTTTGGGAACCTGAGGCCAGTTTCACCAAGGAGTATGTGTGGATAGCAGGGTGTCCGACGACAAATCCAGGCCCTTTCTCACACAGCCCCACAATCTGCTGGCCAGTATGCCCAGCTAGAAAAGGGAGCTGGAACCCACTGCCCAGCCTGCCTCTCTGGGCTCAGAAGAACTCATGACAGACAGTGGCCTGACAGTGGCATGACAGACAGTGTACTCCCTGAGGCTGTTTTCAGCAGGCTCCGGTGCATGTGAATCAAAGCTGTGATGTGACTGGGAATAGCCACCCCCCACCCCCACCAGCAACCCCACTCCCAACACATGAGAGCTGCCTCAGGTTCCACCTTTCACCTGCCAGTCCCACAGGTGAGGCCAACAAGCACCAGGCTTTGTAGGACCACAACCAGCTTTTCCACATCTTTCACAGCAAACACACGTCCCTGCCGCCGGTGCACATTCTGTGTGGACACAGGCAGCGACGGGAGAGGTAGCAGGCTGGCACAGCAGGGTCAGGGCCACGGGACAGCAGCCTCTGTTGAGCGCTCGGGAGAGTGGCTCCAGGGAAGGGAACTCATGCAACCGCCCTGCGGTCACTTCCTTCGGCTTCACTGTGAGGGCAGCCAGAATGGACAGCCACGGAGTCATGGTGTGCACAAGGCTGGGAAGGGTGACCGAGAACGCTCATCCCAGTGCGGTCCTCCGCAGCACAGCGGGAAGCCTGCGAGCTGCTTTCCCGAGCGTCCACGAATGCCAGTGGTGTGGACGCCGTGCTGACCCGTGGAGGCACCGCCTTGGTGGAAGCGCTTCGGTTCCGGGCAGGGCAGGATGGAAAGGGCTCTCCCTCTCCCCTGAAGCAGCAGCAGCTCAGGGTCCTGTGAACACATGGCCTCTGGCTCAGGAAGTGGCTGCAGAGGACAGCAGAGGCCCCCGGGTCCACCTTGGGCCGCTCAGCCACACTTTCCATTTCACATTTTAGGGTTTCTCACTTCACAAAGCCAACCAACTGCTGAGACAGAGCGCCCTAAAGTTGAGCTGGGACACCTCCCAGCAGCCCAGGGCCAACACAATGCAGCTGATTATTAACTAGCAGCACGTTGTCGTGTCCTTCATACAGCCCCGTCATGGTCAGGGAAGCGGGCGGGCTCTGGCGGGGGTCCTGGGCACCACCGGCCACGCCGCGGAGCTCTGAGGGTGTTCCTTCGTGGTGGCTGTCCCACGGATTGAGGGTTCTGGGCTGACCCTGTCCATGGAGATCAACGCCTGCCTCGGGGTGGAGTGGAGGAGACACAGTCACTGGTGAGCAGGGACCGTGACAAGGGCTTCCTCCGGAGGCCTCGAGATGTCTACATTCTGCACAAAAATAAACACACAGAACATTCACCCTGTGGCAAGAACTAGCGGAAATGCACTATTGCATTCCTCACTGCTGTGGCCATCTGGACCTATATTTTCACCCCAGGAGCCCCGGCGCAGGACTCCAGTCTCTACCTTCCTTAAGAACATGGAATTAAGAGACTCAACACATGGTGGGTGGATGAACACAGAACAGAGACAGGGGTGGAGGAGGCCCTTGGTTCCCCTCGCTCCTTGCAGGCAGGTCAAGGGTTACCCAGAGTGCGCTGTCCCCACCTTCTGCCTCAGGTCTGGGTCAATTGGGGAGAAACCCCAGGCTGGGGGCTTGCATCCTCATCAATGGGGGCAGAAAAGGCGCTCTCCTGGCTCTAAGTTTCAGTAGACAGGTGTCAGAAGGGGCCCCAGGAGCCTGTGGACATCTAGTGTGTAGCTTGGTCTGTCCCCTCGGTGCTGGGCCACAGGCCCACGGACCTCCTGAAGTCCTCAGCGCCTGCCAAGCTGCAGAGTCCAGTTCCGTCCACAGCCTGCTGAGCCCAGGGTATCTCAGTTCTAAGAAATAAGGACTCTAGGATTTCCTCCAGCTCTATGAGACTGTCCTGTGTGACTCCCAATGCTGGTGGCCCATCTTTTTATGGGTTTTTCATAACCATCACCCACAAAAGCAGGTCACCAATAACCCGGGCTGCTGAAAACATGACATGCCCACACCTGCTGAGAGGGAGACAAGGCCCCCATCGTCAGAGCTGTAGGTTGTCAGGTCTTGAGGGCAACCCATACAATGTCACATGCTTCCCGGCTTCTGGTGTCTCCCCCTCTAGGAAGGCCTGATCTAGGCCATCCCCAGGCCATGGCCTCACCCTGACAGGAGAGCCATCTGGACAGAGAACTCCTGCTTCACTCTGGCAGGTGCCCCAGCTGGGCCTGGCCCTGGAAGATCGTGTGTCTGGACACCCCTGGGAACATGCTTACCACCCCAGCGGTGCCCCTGTTGCTACCTGAGGCCTGTCCCGGTGTGTGTTCACAGCCACCACATTCAGGAATATGGACTCCACTTTACAACCTGCCAAAAGGAAGATGCAAATCCATTCACTCTCCTGAAAAGCAGCTGGAGCCATAGAAGTTAGAGATTTCTTTCAGGGGGAGCCTTGGGGTACTGTGGAATAGAGCAGGCTCTCAGCCCTACCCTAGTGCTACTACCCTGTGAGGAAGGACAAGATGCTCTGTCAGGCTTGTGCGTATCAGGTGCCACTGCCCAGTGCTGCCTCAGTGAGGAGTCCAGACACCAGGCAGGACCACACTGAGAACCAAATTGCCTACTGTTAGGGCAGAGGGCAGCCTGAGGCCTAAGCAGAGCACAGAGTCACCATGCTCAGTCTTCAGGTTCCCCAAACCACCCACACCCAATCCCTGCCATACAATAAGGTCAGGCATTCAGCAGTGTGGGGGCCAAGGGGATGCGCACAAATGGGAATGAGGCTCAAAGTGTAAGCGCCCAAGGGGTGCCTCACAGCCTGGGTTGAAGGCAAGGTGCCAGGCTCTGCCGTCTGACCTAGGCAAAGCAGAGGTAGAACTAAAACAACCCTGCACCCAGAATACTTTAAGGTCCAGGTCAGGTCCCCTAGGGGCCCTGAAGATTTGTGGGGGTTTGGAAAAGCTAGGGGTAAGGTCCTTCTTGTGGGTGGGTAATGGCTAAGGAAGGATAGCTGGGAAGGTATCCCAGCATCCATATGTTTAATCTTCATCACCATGGAAATGGTGGCAAAAAGTGAAAGGGGGGAATTGTTAGGGGGAAATGATGTCCTGAGATAATCCCATACAGGCTTTGTGGACTCCACCCCCACTCCAGACTAAAGCCATCAAGACTCTGGGAAAGACAAATCCCATCACCACCAAGGGAGGGTGGCTGGGACCTGAGGGTGGAGTTGGGCAGCCAGGTTGGGTATAAAAACCAAACACGTGGGCCTTGGGCTCTCTCTCTGGCTCGCGATCGCTCGCCTCCTGGCTTCAGGGCTCCTGGCTGGCGGCCAGCTCTCAGAGCGCCATTTTGGGATTCCTGATCGGCGGATCGGGTAGGACGCATTTAAAACTTTGTCTCCCACTTTTCTCCCAGAGCTGTACATTTCCTCATTTCCCCTTCCCTTGTAAATAAACCTTTTATTAACCTTTCGCGTGTGCCTGCAGTAGAGCATTGATAAGTCCTTTTAAGCGCGCGGGTGAGGACCCACAGTCAGGCACCCCGTTTTGTATCGGGGTTGCTCTACAACAGTTTGGCCACAGAAATTAAAATGTAAAATAATTAAAGGGCAAACTGGGAAAGGTAGCGGGTGGAGGGAGGAGTAAGCTCCTAATGGAATTGCTGTTGCGCAGGAAAGCATGGAAGCCTACAGAGGCAGAGTCTGCCAGCCTAGGTCTGCATGCAGGAAGCCTCCTTACCGTAGGCCACAGGGGTTAGCTTCATGACTGTGTGCAGCGGACACTTGAGGTAAGGCAGCTGTTCTGTGGACACAGAGCGGGAGGGCTGACATCCAGGGATGCCTGGGTGACAGTCTTTCTCTGTCTCTCTCTCTCTCTCTCTCTCTCTCACACACACACACACACACACACACACACACACACACACACACACACACTCCTGGGGTGGAGGACCCCTACCTGCTGCCTTGTCAAGGAAGTAGGCCAGGAGGCAGCGCATCACAGCCTGGTGGCAGATGACCAGTACGTTCTCTTGTCTCTCCAGCTCCATGATGACAGGTTCGAGTCGCTGGACCAGGTCTTCATAGGACTGCAAGGGTAAGTGGGGAGGGTTCCTCAGGGTAGAGACACACATGTAATGGGCTACCTGCTCACTTCTAGACTCCTCACCATTTTGGGGGAGATAGCTAGGCCTCCTCCAGCCTGGCTTCTGAGGGCAAGGGGGTAGCTCAGTGCTGTGGTCATCATACCTCCCATGCCAGGCAGTGCGGAGGGCAGCCCATAGGACTGCGACAGGATTTCTTTCCTTCAGAAGGAAGCTGGGAGGGGTGAGGATTGGTGGCCTGGAAGAAGTCACCTCCCCCAGCCCAGGGTCAGGTCCTGGTGGGACTGATTGGGCAGGGCTGGGCCTTAGGCTCTCATCCCAAGGGGCTACTTCTGTGCTCACCCATGGGGCTCTTTGCTGAACCCTCAGTTGCTGGAATTCACATGCTGATGAATGGAGGAAAAGACACTGCTCCCTTCCAGCCCACAGAGCGAGCCACAGCGGGAGAGGAAGAAGGGGCCCTGGAAACTTTGTCACGTGTGATCTGTCAGCCACACCAGCAGTCCCAGGAAAGAGGCTTACAGTCTGCCTGCCCTGTCCCTCTGACAAATTTCTAGATTTCCACCAGGAAGCCAAGCTGGGGGGTGGGGGCTGGGGTGGGGGCGGTGGAATTGTTTCATCTCTCTTTTTACATATCCAGTGCTTCGGGAGCAGATTGGCCTCAGGCTGTGACTGGGAGCCAAACCAATATGGATTTGGGCTGGCCCCTGGTAGTTCTGGGGAAATCCTGGATTCATTCTTTAGGTAAGTGTAATTTCCCACCAGTTCTTTCCTGTATTCCCAAGTTGGAACAGTCAACTTTCTTTTTACTTTATCTGGGTTGGCTCCAGAACTGAGCTCCACTTCCGGCATGATGTAGGGAATAATCACTGCATCTGTTCCTGAGGACAGTGCTGCCTAGGGGCCTGGCATCGAGTTGGGAGGCATCTGTGTGTACATATGTATGTGTAAGTCTGTGGCCAAGGCCCCTGGCCACCTCCTGGAAGTAGGCGATATAGCAGTCAAAGGTGACCCTGTTTCTGACCTGGACCCTGGGCTAAGAAGGGAACCAATCTGAAGGAAGGTGACAAGTGCAGGTGGCTTGTGGTAACCATGACTCTCTGGGGAAGGTCTCCCTGGGTCTGGATTCAGGGCTGGCGATTCAGTACCTGGAGATGCAGGGAGGATGGGATCACCTGTGACATGCCCGGGAAGGGAGATGGCAAACATGGGGGGCCACCCGACCTCGGGGTTGGGAGCCCCGTGCAGCACTGTTCATCTGCTACCCAAGGAGGACTGTGGCCAGGGCCACGTCGCTGGGAAGTGGTGGAGATGACACACATACACAGACTGGCGTGGGAGGCCAGGCCCATCCTGCTGCCCCGGCCGACTCCAAGGAGCCCCATAGGGCTCAGTCATAGGTGGTCCTCCCAAGCAAGCAGCAGGTGGTTGGGACTAAGCCCCCAAGGCCCACTTACCTCTCCTTTGGGGTACCGGTACCGGTACTTGTCCTGGTCCCTCAGGGCAAACTCCAATGGATAATGGTCCTGAATTTCTTCATATGTCATTTCCTCACAGACACCCTAGGGAGACACTACGGTCATCACACCTTGCCTGCCAGGCCAGGGGGTCAGCCCTGTGTCAGGGCAGGATAGTCTGAGAGGAGCATTTCCTGGGTCCTGGGAGCCCTTCCTAGCCTGGAACTTACAACCTGTCAGGAAAGAACAGGCCCTCTGGGAACACTGAGCAGGGGGACATCCACTCATTTGTAAACAGTTATCAGGACAATATTTTCCATCCATCCATCATTTATCCAGCCAATTTATGCAATTAAAAAAACCACAGAAATATTAAGTATTCTTTCCTAATGTGTCTTTTGTTTTCCATGCTGTGGAAATGCTACTTCTGAGTAGGAATTATTATGCAAACCATGAAGTGAGATTGTGTCACACAGAAACTACCACACGCACATACGCACACACACACACACACCCCCACGCATAGATTACTTTATACAAATGCCATAAGAAAATTCTAAATAATAAAAACAAAAGACCAGCAGAGAGGAACACTTGTTCAGAAAACAAACCAGTGCTGTTCAAGGGCCTGGAAAGGTCCAGGGCACATGGTCCAGTCTTCACTCATCAGCCATGACTGCCCCTGACTGAGCCCACATTATGAGCAACATTATAGGCCACTTCCCTGGGACCCTTTGATGAGCCACCACCTCTCCCCAATCCACTACTCTGCCGAGGAGTCCAGAAAGATGTGTGAAAGGATCAGTGGCTGTCTTTCCATGGCTCGAGCCAAGAGCCAGCAGACAGGACATACCCAGAGAGGAAGAGGCAATAAAAGCCCTTAATAAAAGGCTGCTGGTCTCTGCCTTTGTTCTAAGTTTTTCTTCTAGACAAAGTTTTGGGGACAAAGTTGTCTACTAAAAAGGAAAGGTAAAGAGGAAAACTTATAGCTGTAATTACTTACATTAAAAAGAAGATCTTAAATCAATAATCTAATTTCTACTTTGAGATACGGGAAAAAGAGGAACAAAGAAAACCCACAGCAAGCAGAAATAAGGAAAACATAAAGATTATGGTGGAAATTAATGAAATAGAAAACAGAAAATAGAGAAAAGCAACAAAATGAAAAGTTGGCTCTTTGAAAAAGTACCCTAAGAATTTGGTTTAACTATGGAGAGCTGTGTGGAGATTTCTTGAACTACTAAAGACAGAGCTTCCATATGATCCAGCAATTCCACTCCTAGGTATTTACCCAAATGACACAGAAACAGTAATTCCAAAGAACACCTGCACCCCTATTTTTATAGCAGCTCTATTTACAATAGCTAAGCTATGGAAACAACCCAAATGCCCAAAAATAGATGACTGGATCAAGAAGATGTGGTACATATACACCATGGAATATTACTCAGCATTCAAAAAAGATAAACCCATCTAGTTTGCAGCAACACGGATGGAGCTGGAAGGGATCATGCTCAGTAAAATAAGTCAGAAAGAAAAAGAAAAATACTGGATGGTCTCACTCACAGCAGGAATTAAAAAAACCTAAATAAGGGACCAGGAAAAAGACTAATTAATACAAAGTAAAAATTAAAATCAACAAGCAACTATAAACCAGAGACACACTACAGGAGTGGGGGGGCGGGAGAGGAAGGATTAGGGTCAAAATAAGGGGGGTGCAATTGTATGGAATATAACCAAAATGAAAATGCATACATTGTGCAAAAGTGAAAAATGATGTAAGAATTATATAAAATAAAATATTAAAAAATAAATAAATAAAAGAATTTGGTGGTTTACATTACTGAAACCATAGACCTTTAGCTAGACTGACAAGACAAAAAAAAAACCTCTAAATTATTAAAATCAGGAATTAAAGAGGGACATTTAATACAATTTACAGAAATAAGAAAGATTAAAAGGGACTACTATGAATAACTGTATGTGAACATATTAGATACCTTCAGTGAAATAGGAACATTCCTGCAAATACACACACCTGTTGTAAGTCAAATGTGTCTCCCCAGCTAAGTCCTAACCCATGTACTTGTGACTGTGACCTTATTTGGAAAGAAGATACAGTCAAGTAGATGAGGTCACTAGAGTAGGTCTCAGTCCAGTAACTGTCTTTGTAAGAAGGCCATGTGAAGACACAGAGATATGCACAAGAAAGAAGGCCAACGTACAGCAGAGACAGGGATGGAGTCGATGCAGCAGAAAGCCGAGAGGTGCCAAGGAGAGCTGACAACACCAGAAACCTGTAAAAACATGGATACTAAAGCAGTTCTGGTGAAGGCTCAAGGGAAGTAAAGGGCAGGGTAGAGAGAGAATACATGTCATGAGTGGAATGTCCTAGAAGTATGTGTGTTAAAGGTGTTTCTGGTGAGGCCTTAGAAGAAAATGAGGTGTGCGTTCCTGGACACTAGGTAGAGGAAAGGTGATCTTTGTTACAAAGTGGCGGAGAAGTTGGATGAATTTTGTACTGGTGTTGGGTGGCTACAATCAAAAAGACAATAGCAGAAAGATGGTATCAAGTGCTGCTCAGGATGTAGAGAAACCAGAACTCTGACACATTGCTGGTGGGAATGTAAAATGGTGCAGCCGCTTTGGTAACCAGTTGAGCAGATTCTCACAAGGTGAAACACAGAGTGTCAAGTGACCCAGGTTCATGTTCTTAGGTACATACCCAAGGAAAATGAAAACCCGTCTACACAAAACCTATACACAAATGTTCACAGCAGCATTACTCCCAAGGCCAAAAAAACAGAAGGTATCCAAATGCACATCAACTGACAAGTGGGATTAATGATATGTGGCACGTCCATACAATAAAATACTATTTGGCAATAGAAAAAGGGCGTGAGATTAGCTACCACAGAATGAACCTTGAAAACATGCTAAGTGAAAGAAGCCAGTCACAAAAGACATATCATTTGATTCCATTTACATGAAATGTCCAGAAAAGGCAGATCTATAGACACAAAATAGATTAGCAGCGGCCTAGGGCTGGGGGAGGGCTGGAAGGAAATGCAGAGTGACTGCTGATGGCTACAGGGCTGCCTTGCGGGATAAAGAGAGGCTCTAAAATCTAAAAGGCTCTAAAATTGACTGTGGTGCTGGTTGCACAGCTCCGAATGTACTAAAGACCAAGGCAAAGACACTTTAAATAGCTAAGCTGTATGGTATGTGAATTATATCTCAATAAGGCTGTTACTTTTTATCTTTTATTTTTTAATTTTTAATAACTCATCATTATTTTACATCCCTGTTTGTTTTTTCGCAATATAGGATTTCTCTCCTCAGGTCACCATAGTTTTCCCACCACCAAAGCACCCACAGTCCTCCTTAGTTTTCCCACCACCAAAGCACCCACAGTCCTCCTCCTATTTTATATTTTCAGAAAGATCTTGTCTGTGTTCTCAGGGTCTAGAAGAGTCTATCACATAGGAAATGCCCAATAATCATTTGCTGAGTGCTTCTTAGAAATGTATCGATTGTTGTTTTCTGATCATTAGATTTCCTTACCTGATTTTTCTAGCTTTTGTATTTATTTAGGATTCCTATAATATAAGCCTATATTATTTTCTTAAAATTTTACTCAGTTCATAAATTATCTCTTTCCCACTACATGGTCCTTGTATGTTCCATCTATTCCACCAGGACTGTTGTTATTAATGAAAGCTGTTGTTAATAAAAGATGTTATTTTTAAAAAAGAAAAAAAAAGCAGTAAATTATGGATTAGACTAAGAAAAAAAAATCACAATCTTGAAATAGAAGACTAGCTCAAGTTTGTTTACCAGAATAGAAGAATAAGGATAAACATGGAAAGATGATTAATAGATTACAGATATTAGAATAGTTTCCAAACTTGAAAGATAAGGAAGGGAATTCACAGACATCTAGAAAAATAACCAGATTAACTTCAAAGAGAGAAAACTGGGGCAGTTATAGACTTCTCTACAAAACCAAATGTGAGCACATCCAAGTCCCTGGAGGGTGGACTCAGGGCCCCTAACCATCTCAGGGAACTACCTCAGGAGTGAGAAGGGACCAGAGGCTGGAGACTTGCCCTGCCTCCTGATGGAAGCCTGAGTTAAATGAGCTACAAAATGGTAGGATGAGTTAAATGAGCTACAAAATGGTGTTTCCTCTTTCGAAAAAGATCAGTTCTGAAGAAGAGAAACAAGAAGATAGAAAATAAAACCAAGAAATAGTACTCAGTCCAATTCCATTAATGAAAACACACACACACACAGAAAGCAGAAAGCAGACAAATGGAAATAACACATACTTCCTTGTCTTTCCCAATAGATTCAAGGATTATTTTCCTGTTATTAACTTTGATAAGGATATTTGAATTGTTCCTTTATTTATGTGCATCCTGCTTAAGAATGTTTTTGAAACACCTTAATGACTAATGAAATAAAAATTACTGCTTACTTTCCAAATTGTGAAAAAGATAGTATTTATACAGAACAATTAGAATGAAAATTACAAGGTGCTAAAACAAGATCAAACACACAATTATAATAATAAATGTAAATGGACTGTTTAGATCCTTGACCTAAAAGTTCTCAGATTAGGTTGAAAAATAAGTCAAAGATGTGCTCCTTTCATCTAAAGAAAATGGCACTAAAAAGTAAAAATAAAAGGGAATAAGTATAACAACAACAAAAAACAGATGAAAAAGCAGGGAAGGCAAATTAAAACCACAATTAGATACCATCTCTTACCCCTTAGGATGGATACTATCCCACCCCTCACCAAAGAAAAAATCAGAATAACAATTGTTGGTGAGGATGTAGCAAAAAGTCTAAGAGACATTTGTACACCCATGTTCACTGGCAGCATTATTCACAAGAGCTAAAAGGTCCATGACAGATGAATGGATAAGCACATGTAGTATATACGCTGTTAAGAGGATGAGCCTTGAGGGCATTACGCTAAAGGAAGTAGGTGGGTCACAAAAGACACTAAGCCTATGATTCCATTTTCTTGAGGACCTAGAGTAGTCAGATTCATAGAGACAGAAAGTAAAATAGTGATTGCAGGGGGGCAGTGAGGCGAATGGGGAATTATTGCTTAATGGGTCGAATTTCCATTTTATTATTTTTTTTTTTTTTTTTAATAGAGGCATGTTTTATTTATTTATTTTATTTGTTTGTTTGTTTTGTTTATACATGCACTGGGTACAGTCAGAAGCGCGGGAGGGTGAGAGAATTCACCAGAGCCAGAGCGGGGAGCAGAGCAGGCAGAAGGACCGAAGTACACTGCTGAGGGGAGCAGCGGGCGGCAGGAGAGGTCTGCGCGCCATGTGGGACCCTCCTCCCGTGGCCGGGGAGCAGCCGGGGGATCGAACCGGCGCCGCAGATGCCGCGGGCAGCTTCGCAACCCAGCGCTCAACCGCTGCGCCACCGGGGAGGCCCGAATTTCCATTTTATAAATTGAAAAGGGTTCAAAAGATGGATGGTGGTGATGGCTGCAAAACATTATTATTAATGTGTTTCGTATCACTGAGCTATGCACTTAAAAATGGTGGTTAAAAATAAAAAAACAATGAAATCTAGCTATTGGCAACAACTGGATGGACCTTGAGAACATTATGCTAGGTAAAGTAAGTCAGAGTAGGACACACGCCAAAGGTCTGGTCAACATCTGAACTGGAGTCTGATAAGACCTGAGCAGAGAAGCCAGGGACGCCTTGCCAAATCCCTGGCCCACAGAAACGGTGAGATAATAAAAGGCTGTTGTTGAAGCCACCAAGTTTGCGGTAATTTATACAGAGTGTAAAATGAATCCAGTGAGCATACAGGTGTTCCGATAAAAGTGTTTCTACACTGCTATAAATGGTTAAAACATATGGAGAAGGAAATCATAATTTTTATGGAAGTAGAATGTACATACAATGAAGCATACCACTTTTAAGTATAATTCAATGAGTTTTAACATATGTATAATGTTGTATAACCCCTATACAAACTTGTATAACTCCCTACCACAATCATGATTGTGATTTGTGATTGTGACTAATTTGGAAATGGTCAACTCTCTTTTACCCAATATTCTGCAAATATTTCATGCATCCTCTCCACCTAACTTTTTCTAGGACTCCAAGAGCTACATGTATTAAATTGTTTTTTATCATCTCACAAATCACTGATGCTCTGTTCCCTTAAAACTTTCCACAATAAAACGTCAGGGACAAAAAAGATGACTCAGTAATATGTTTTAAGAATAGGTCATAGATAATTCTAATGTCTCCAAAGAATTATTTCTAAGAATACAAAGCTTTAGGTCAAAGAGGTTTGCTGAAGGAAGAATAAGTATCCAGGGCTCAGAAAAAGCTGGGAACTTACGAAATTCATTTTATAATATCACCCCACTCAATTAAGGCCAAAACAAGGAAATCCAGTTTGTTTATCACTTATTGCCAAGAGGCAATGCAATAAAACAAAACAGAAATATAAGGTGTATAGATTGGGAAGGCAAAAACGGAATTATCCTTGTTTCATACGGTTTCAATATACTGGCTCTTTAAGAAAACTTAAGAAAAGCATCTGAAAAGTGACTAGAGCCAATAAAAGAATTTGGTCACATATTTTCTGAGAACCAGCAATAACCAGACAGAGTGGGGATGAGATCTTAGTTACAAGAAGCGACAAGGAGTCTCCTTCCTTGAGGCCATGTGGCCCAAGCTGCCACAGGAGACTCTACAGCTGTGTCCCATGTTAACAGCCCTGCTGTCACGCTCTGGGGACTGGCTGTCCCCATGAATGGTGTCCTTGGGGCCCCTCCCATCTCCCAATGCTAGGGACTCACCTTAAGGACTCCCCCTCTTTTCCAGCCTAGATGAACTCCATGGCATGTGACTTCACCACCTTCCTCCTAACGCCTCATCATCTCTGCCCCGCTGTATTTCCATCACATACAAAAGTGAACAAGCTGACAAGCTGAGTATGTGGCTTGCCTTTTCTATATTCATCTGTTGGGGGCTGGAGGTTTGCCTTCAGGACACCGAAAAAAGTGCCCCAGAAAACTCCTGGACTCCAGGCCAGCTAACTCCCATTTAAAATTTCTCCTTCCTCTCACTCTGAGGGGACCCTCCATAAGATTCTGCAGGAAGACACTGGACATAGTTCTCTGTGGCCATCTGCACCTCTCTCTCCTCCTGCTACCTTGGAATCTGGCTCTCTGCCCCCTCTCAGGGCCTCCTATACCTTCCTCCCCATACTCTCATTCTCTTCCTTTCTACCAGCCCCTCTTCGTCATTTGAATCACAGCCAAGTTTCCTTCAACTCTGCCCTCTATTCCTATTGGGCACCAGCCCCACCACGTTCATGCCAGGAACCCCAGTGCTCTCCTTACCATGTCCCAGTGGTCAGTTTGGAGTCTGGCCTCATTCCCCACCTGTGGTATCTTACCCCACTGACTACTGCCTCCTCCCTACTTTGACTTCCATGAACCCCGTATTTATTGAGCACCTACCATGTGGTGAACAAAGGAGACATAATTCCTGCCCTCCGGGAGTCCATCGCCTTCCTTACCCCAGAACCCATCCCAGGGACTGAAACCTGGAGTCACCTGGATGTCTTTCTCCTTCTTAGCCCCATCGTCAGGCATCAGGTTCTAGCACTTCACCAGGATCTCGGCCCCCAGGACCTGGCCCAGGTCCTAACACAGGGTGGGCTCACATAAATATGTGTCGAATACATGAATAAAAAGCCCAGGTCCATCCACTCCTCTTTCACTGCCACCACCCGGGTCCAGGTGTTATCACCATCCCAGGCCACCATGAGCACCTCTAAATGGTCTCCCCTCTTCAACTTGTACTCCTCCTCATCCTAACAAAACCATTCTCCACCCCAGTTGGGGTGACTTCTCTAAGATTCAAATCTGATCTCAGTAGAGATTTCCACATCAGCCAATGGTGGACTACATTTTTTCCCTCCAACGAGAGCAACCAGAAAAGCCAGAAAGAAAATTTTTAGGGGCCTCCCTGGTGGTGCAGGGGGTTAAGGCGCAACCTATGAAGCTATCCGAAGCCTCTGCAGTGCGAGTTCGATCCCCAGCCAGCTGGGGAGCAACCCACATGGCAAGGCAGACCTCTCCTGACTCACCCACTGCTCCCCTCAGCAGTGTATTTCAGTCAATCTGCCTGTTCTGTTCCCCACTCTGTCTCTTGTGAATCCTCTCACCCCCCCACACCTCTAGCCTGTACCCCAGCTCTTGTGTGCATAAAATCTTTTAAAAAAGGGAAATTTTTAGAAATATTTTGATTAAATCAGAGATCTATCAAAACAAAGAAGACTTGAGGGATCAAGATCTTGGAGTGAAGGGAAATCTAAAGCCATGAACCTGATATATAGCACCATTTCCCCCTTTGAAGTTTTGCTAATTTGAAAGAAGTGGGGGTGGAGGGGGCTGGCAGGTGGTGGTGATGATGAAGTAGGTGAGGGAGTCAAAAACTTCACTTACAAGATAGGTAAGCCCTGGAGATGTAATTCCAGAATGGTGACTACAGGTAATAACTTTGTAGCATATATTCAAAAATTGCTGAGAATAAATCTTAAAAGTTTTCATCACAAGAAAACAATGTAACTATGCGAGCTGTAGCTGTTGGGTGTTAACTCAATTGTATTGTGGTGCTATTTTGTCATATAAACCTAAATCATTATGTCATACACCTAACACTAATAGAATGCTGTATGTCAGTTATAGCTTAACAAACCTGGTGGTAGGGGGAGGAGGAAGTCAGGAAGCAGGAAGCGAGGACTGAGTGGGCAGATGCTTGGCAGAGCTGCTAGCAGTGCTGGGTAGAGGAGACAAAAAACAGACACTTGGGGGCCACAGGGTTTTCCATCGGAAACTTAAAGACTGTGCCCTAAGAGGAGGAGGACCAGAAAATGAAGCAGCCTCCACAAAGATCAAAATGCTACTCTGAAGTAGCTCTAGTCTGATGACACTGAGGTAATCCATTCCACTGTCTGCCAGAAGCAAAAACAAGCCCTCGGACATGCTCAGCGAAATAAGCCAGAAAGAAAAAGAAAAATACCGGATGGTCTCACTCATAGCAGGAATCTAGAAAACTTAAATAAGGGACCAGGAAAAAGAATAACTATAAGAAAGTGAAAATCAAAATCAACAAACAACTATGAACCAGAGACACTCTATGGGGGGTGGGGCGTGGGGAGGGGAGGGATTGGGGTCAAAATAAGGGGGTCGCAATTGTATGGGGAATATAAAAATTTAAAAAAAAAGAAAAAAAACAAGCCCTCAGAGAAAGGCAGCATTAACCAGGATCGTGAATTATCTCCACAGTTGTTCATACAAATTAAAAATTACCATGCATGTATATTTATCCAGAATACATAAAGAAGACCTAAAAATCAGTATGAAAATGGCAGACAACCAATATGGGGGGAGGAGGGGAAGAGCAAAAGAACTCACAGAAGATAACCAGTAAAAGTAATAAAGAACTGCTGTAACGAAAAACAGTAAACTGGTACATGAACAGGCAGAAATTATTTGTAAGAACGTAATATAAAGGTAGGCAACACAAATCAACAGGAAAAGGAGGGATAGATGGTAAATGAGTTAAATAGGGAAAAACCAGATTTAAGGTCTATGACAGAACAGCAAAATAAATTATGTTTGGTCAGGGAAGAAGGGGAGGTAGGGCGAAATCAAAACCCTAAAACATGAAGAAAGGTTAAGGAGAAAGATCTCTCTGACCCCCAACACGCATGTACAATGAGTACAGCTGTGCCCAGGAAACCTGGGGCAGAAATGAAGGAAGAGAATCATGATTACCGCGTCGATCTCATTGAGAACCTTCCACTGCTCATAAGGCACACCCAGGGCCTCGGCTGTCTGGATCGTCCTCTTCATCTGACTTGTCCAGACCTTCAGGTCCTTGATGTTCTGATCACTGATAAACTGGGCCAGACTCTTGGCAAACTGAAATACACAGCAAGAAAATTCACATCCGCGGGTGCTGGGTTGTCCTCAGAGGCCCCACAGTTACCTGTGAGGACATGCTCAGCCTCAGAGAACACATGTCTGATAAGAAACAAACCAACCTCTCAAGGACACCCACACCCACAAGTGCTATTCTTGTGTATCCTTACCAGACCCTGGGTGCTGTCCAACAGTGACTCATCCAGCCCCCTGCTACCATCCGCTACCTCCACATGGGTCCTAGACTGTATGACCTCTCCACTGAGGCCTCAAGAGCTCTCCCAACTGTGGCTAGACATCAGCTGCACTGTAGGGACTCATGTCACTCCCAGGATGGCTACTGACAGCTCACATGAAGATCACAGATGCCAGGTATCTGATTGGTACTCAGTGACCTTCCCAATGTGATGGGAACATCTGAGACTAAATGAAGGTCATCTACCTCAACTGCACGTTAGCTATGAGAGCTGGAGCCCAGTCTCAGGGTACTCACACATACACATACCCAGTCACCCAGAGACATCAATGCATAGACACACACACACACTGACCTCCCTACCCCGGGGGGATAGTCCTGGGTCCCCACCAATCCGACCCTTGAGGTTGAGCTCGCTCTCCCCGTGACGGCAGAGGTAGATGGAGCGGGGGGTCACATGGATGTTCATGAGGTAATACACGATGCGGCTCTGGATGTGATCAGCCACACGGTTTACCACGTAGCTCTGCCCCACGTCCATGATCTTGATGTAGGACAGATCCCTTTCCAAAGAGAAGATAGGGAGAGGACTGTGAGTATGAGCAGGGCCCTCAAGGGCACATCTTGCCAGCTGCAGGAGATGGCCGCAAGGCTTCGCATCTCTGACCACCAGGCTTGACATCGCAACACACAGGACTGTTAGCTGGTGTTCAAGATGGGGGTTGGAGGTGGGGGCAACACAGAGCACCCAAACCCTGGAAGAGGTGCTCAACCAGAAGGTGCTCAACCAGAAAAGCCCAGGGTTCAGTTTAGAGAACACACTTATTTACTTATGTATTGGGGAGCAGGTGGGCAGCAGGCAGAAAAGGCAGGGTTTCTCCGGTCTCAATCATAGGTCCAGCCCGCAGCCCTCTGGATGTGCCCACTGGGGTTCTCACTGTTTGCACCATGGGACCGTGGCTTAGGTTTTGGGTTGTTAGATTGACACCACCAGTAAAATTAGGAACATTTACTGCCAAATCCAAGGTGAGCTGTTTCAAAATACTCCCTCTGATGTGGTCATATCAGAGAACAATGAGGAGAAACGCAGTCCTGGGGAAACCCGGAAACACGAAACTACACAGAAGCCCCCAGGCAAGGAAGCTCAGCCAGGTCAGGCACCGTTCTGCAGACACCCCCAGAAGCCATCCTTCTAACAGCTGCTTGTTTCAACCTGGGCTCATATGCACTATGTATTTTTATGCAATAATAAACGACCCAAGTACAAGTACAGCCTTCTCACTTATTGCTGTACAATGTACTTCCCCACTTCTGCTTTTGTAAGTGGTTTCATTTTTAGCACAGTTGTGCCCATTTATTTACATATTGTCTGTTTCTTGCGCACTGTAGTGGCAAGCCAAATACATACCCGTCCCAAACCAAAAATATTTACTATCTGACCCTTTACAGAAAAAGCTTGCTGACAGCTGCCGTAAGACCCTCAACTAAATGTCCCTTGTGGACACGGAGACCCCTCTCACCCCATGCCCCCTCTGCTGCATCTTCTGATCCCCAGGGAAGCAGGGGGAGCTGACAGGCACTGGCCACTGTTGAGGTTCCTGGCAGGGTCTGGGCCCCTTTACCTCCCTTCTCAAATCAGACTGAGTATTACAGAAGAGCATGGAAAACTTGCAGTTTGTGACAACACGCATGGACTTCGAGGGTGTTCTGGTAAGTGAAGCCAGTCAGACAGAGAAAGACAAATACCATATAATCTCACATATAGGGGAAATGTAAAAAGCAAAATAAATAAACAAAACAAAACTCATAGATACAGAGGACAGACTGGTAGTTACTGAAGGGTAGGGGGTTGGCAGGTGGGCAAAATGGGTGAAGGGGGTTGAGAGGTTAAAAAAAAAATAAACAGGTCACAGGGATGTGGTGTACAGGATGGGATTCACAGGCAATAATATTTTATTGCAAATTAGAAAAATTTCTAAGAATTGATGGAAAACATATTACCTCAATAAAAGATAATATAATTTTAAAAACAGGGCCTCCCTGGTTGAGCGCTGGGTTGCGAAGCTGCCCGCAGCCTCTGCAGCACTGGTTCAATCTCCGGCTGCTCCCCGGCCACCGGAGGAGGGTCCCACATGGCGCGCAGACCTCTCCTGCCGCCCGCTGCTCCCCTCAGCAGTGTACTTCGGTCCTTCTGCCTGCTCTGCTCCCCGCTCTGGCTCTGGTGAATTCTCTCGCCCTCCCGCGCTTCTGACTGTACCCAGTGCTTATATAAATGAATGAATGAATGAATGAATGAATGAATGAAAATAAATCTTTAAAAAAACAGATGGGAAATGAGCTTATTGTAATGATCATTTCACACTGTATACAAATCATCATGGGGGCTCCCCGGTGGCACAGCGGTTGAGCGCTGGGTTGCGAAGCTGCCCGCAGCCTCTACGATGCCGGTTCAATCCCCGGCTGCTCCCCGGCCACCGGAGGAGGGTCCCACATGGCGCGCAGACCTCTCCTGCCGCCCGCTGCTCCCCTCAGCAGTGTACTTCGGTCCTTCTGCCTGCTCTGCTCCCCGCTCTGGCTCTGGTGAATTCTCTCACCCTCCCGCGCTTCTGACTGTACCCAGTGCATGTATGAACAAAACAAACAAATAAATAAATAAATAAATAAATAAAAACATGCCTCTATTTAAAAAAAAAAAAATCAGACTTGTACAAATCATCATGGTGTGCACCTGGAGCTAACATGATGTTGCATGTCAGTTTTACTTGAATAAAAAATAAAGAACATGTAAGGTGGGAAAATTCTCTGCCTAAAGCTTGGTCTGATTTTATGGTGAAACAGTAGAAAATTCTGACTCACAGAGCGCTAGATAAGGCAACGGGGACTGTATAGGTCACTCTGGCCCATGACTTCTACTCCATTGAAAGAAACAAAAAAGGCCAGACGATCTCTGCCTGTTGGAGTGGCCTCTCAACTACCACCATGGGGAGGCAGTCAAATGGGACCCCAGCACTCACCGCAGAGCCCGTGCTCTCCTCACTCACCTGTCCAGGTCCTCATCCAGCGACTCATAGGAGTTCTCATAGCACTCGATGCGCCTCATGAAATCCTCCGTGGCCTCATCGCTATCCCGGTTGACATAGTCGGGGCTGCCCAGTTTCACTTGCTGTCAGAGCAAGGACACATCAGGGCTGTAGGCCAGGCAGGGCGGATGACCAAGGAGAATGCTGGAGCCGGGGGTTTGGGGGACAGGAGACCAAGCCAAGTCTGGGGGCAAGAGACTAGAGGCCAACCCCAGGGGACCTGGTCCCATAGTCCAGCAGCTTCCTGGCTAAAGAGAGAAGAGCTGGACACCCTAAGATTAGAGTCCGTCATCCTTATGGCACAGGGGGAGGTAAGGCCAGAGGGGCAAAAGCCACTTCCCTCCTGAGGGGGGATGGATCTCTCTTTCAAAATATAATGCCCAAAACCCCCACCACTGGGCATTGAAATTCCTCTCCCATTGACCTAGGGACTGTGAGGGGGAAGGTAAGAGGAGAGATAAGAAGGAATGTCTGCAGTCACACAATCCTCCACTCAAGTGGTCCTCAAGGATCCCCAGCATTCCACTCCCTCCTCCCTCCCCTAAGGTTCAAGACAACTGACTTAGGGTAAGCCCAGGCAGCAGCCCAAACCTGGAGATGGACCTCACTGCCACATGCCACCTCAGTTGTATCACCACCCCCACAATGTCAGGGGGAGCACTCACCACGATGTTGGCAGCTATGACCTCAGGATCCACACAGATGGACTCAACAAAAAAGGTCTGCAGCAAGCCCAGGGCAGGCAGGAGGGAAGGAACCATAGACATATTTAGGGTCCTGGGCCTGACTCCCCAAAGCACTTTTTCTGGGGCAAGTTCAAGGAGCACAAAACTCAAGCAAGTGCTGTTCTCTGTCCAGAAGTCTCCCACCAAGCACCCCACCTCCTCAGGAAGAAAACCTCAGAGCAATCCCCCTCATCCCAAAGCCAATCAGGCCTGCCCAATGCCTTGCACCCATCAAGAGGCTGAGAAAGGGGCCCCTGGAGCACCCAAATATGTCACAGCTCAACCAAGGAGGGGAGTCAAGGAGGCCTCACCTTGTAGCCGTTCTGTTCCCCAAAATTAAAGATGGTTGCTCTCCGTTCTCGGGTAGTATTTGTTGCATCAAAAACCTAGGACCAAACTGGGGTTAACTTGACCTCTGGCCCAAAAGAAGGTAGGTCACCCAGCAGCTACAGTGCAGGGACCAGGCTTCTCCCCAGGACCCATACTGCCAAGGCCACCTGCCTGGCTCTTCTCCTTGAGACCTGCAAGCTCTGGGCTGGGCCCCCTTCCTTGGGAAGGATGTGTCAAGTAAGTGGAAGGAGTGGATGCTCCCGGTAGGGCGCACACCCTTGGCTGGAGGCACGTACTCAGCACAGGTCTGCACACAGCAGGTGCTCAGTTTATGTCTGACTCAAAGAACTTCCAGTGAAACCAGTTCAACCTGGAGAATTAAACTCACATTTATTTCCATTCTGTCCTGAGACCCCAGTAAAATGGGGATAGAAAGATAAAGAGAACAGCAGAGAAGAAAAGAGATGGAAGATAGCAACAAAATATTGTCAGACCGACACATGGGAAAGGGGAAATGGAGAAAACCAAACATAAGCCTTTGCCAACCAGAACAGGGTCGGGACCCAGGCACAGGCATCTCTGAAGCAGGGAACAAGGGTGCAGGGGAAAGAGGAGGAGTGGCCGACAGCGCAACAAAGGCCCCTCACTCAACTCTGTCCCACCCTCGTCTGACCAGAGGGGCCAGGCACAGGTGCAAGTAAGTCCCTTGCCCAAGGTTCACGCGATTCCTGGACCCAGCACCACACACTGGGTAGGATTCTCCCAGTGCCAGGAGAGATCATATTTGCAAAGGAATTAGAGACAAATGATATCTCCACTTGAAGGGGGGCCAAAAACGTATTCACAGGGAAGTCTTCAGGGTCAGTGCAACCACAAACCCAGAAGGAAGTGCCTGGCCCACAAGCCGGCGCCAGCTCCCCCTGCAGAGCTGCTGCAGACTTCCTCCCAGGGGGCTGGCACCCAGGGGCCCCCGTGACAATACACACCCGCCCCCACCTCCCACAGCAAAGGGGTAGGTGCATGTGGGCTACAAGAATCACTCCTAGATGTTACCAAGGTCACACTCACCGCCACATGCCCCCCCTCCTCGCTGAGGAAGCGCCGGACATCGTGCAGGGCTGCCAGGGCACACTGCCTGGGGGAGAGAGGACACAGTCAGCCTAGCAAGACCGAGGCAGGAGGCAGCACAGGGACCCTCTCTCAGACAGGATGGGGGCAGCCCCCGGGGCTTCCTTCTCTCTTTTCAAGGTTTCTCTTCTCTTTTTGGGGGGTGATTTTCAGTGTTTTTTGCTAACTCTGCTTCTGCCGGTGGGAGGCTGTACATTCTAGATCATTATTTTTGGAAAGACCACTTTTTTGGACTTTCCCCTTCTCATCTCATCGTGTACAAACCCAGGCTGCCATTCTGCCTTATTCACGATCTCTGTCATGCATTTTCCCTGAGTATCGAAATACACACTTTGAAAACCGGCCCTCTCCTTCGTGGGAAGACTGGGGTCAGGGGTCGGCCTATTCTGTTCCCCACTCTGTCTCTGGTGAATCCTCTCACCCCCCTGCACCTCTGGCCTGTACCCACAGTTCTTGTATGCATAAATAAATAAATCCTTTTTTTTTAAAAAGAACCCCCTTTCCATCACAGGGTCGGGGGTATGCCAGAAGTAACCCAGGGTCAGGCTCTATATCTCCACAAGATAAGGTTGGTCACCAGAAAGATCAAGAGTTTAAAGGTTCCAAATTCCAGGGAGGATTCTGGGATTTGGAGATTCTGGAATTTGGAACATGCATGGTACAGGTGCCCCCAGTTGAAACCCTGAGCACTACACACTGAGTCTCTAATGAGCTTCCCTGGTAGACACTTCACATGTGTTGTCACAATGTGATGCTGGAGGAATTCAGTGCATCACGTGGGGACCAGGGAGAGCACTCCTGGATGCTTGCCTCTGGTTTTCCCTGGGCTATACCCCATGTACATCTCCCTTCGTTGATCCTGCTTGGTGGCAGTTTTCTTTAATAAGCCTTAGCAGAATAACCACTGCTGAGCTCTAGGATTCATCCTAGAAAATTGCTGAACCTGGGGGTGGTCTTGGGAACTATGTCTGAATGTGCTAGAGTGAGCAGAGGGTGAGCATGAGTACGCCCCTGTGTGCATATGAGGTATGCAAGTGTGTGTACTTGCCTCCGTGTGGCGCTGTGTGATTGCATGTGCTGGAGCAAGGTCGAGGGGGTTCTGTGTGTAGGCGACCGCAGGGTGCATATGGAGCTTGTGAGCACGAGCATGAGTGTGCCTGGTGGTGCGCACGTGATCTGTATGTGCATGCGACTCTGCCTGCCCTTGCCTAATCTTCCAGTGTGCTCACGTCAGAGACAGATCTCAACGTCGTTGTGCTCTAAGGATCTCAACAATGTGTGAGTCCCTGCGTCTCTGGGAAATGCAGTCTTTTCTTCCCAGGTAGCCCATTTTTTAAAAGTCTGCTCCTTCTATTTTGCCAATTATTTGTGGGACATTTGGGGCTGATTAATGGGAAATGACCCAGTGTCTGAGTGGCCATATTCAGGTTTTGGATATAAGAACAGGGGCGGGGAGTCCCTAGGTATGGCTGCAGAGAGGCACATGTGAACCTGTCCCCAGCTTCTAGGGCAGCACCCCTGTTCCTTTTGGGTGACCTTGGACTAGCTCCCTCACCTCTTTGACTCTGGGTTTCCCCATTTGAATGAAATACAACACTCCAATCTTAATGAGTGGCCTGAGTGGAATGGCACATGGGCTCTGGGGATGCCAGCTCCCTTATCCCACAAATACTTTGCATTCAGACAGGCTAGTCTTCAAATTCAAACTCTGAGTGATCCCAGAAATATCATCACTTTCTGACCTCAGTCTCAGCATCTGAGAGCAAGGTGTCCCCACCTACTGATGGGAAGGTCAAACAAGCTAATCAGTTCCCACAGTTTGAGGCTGTTGCAGAACTGGCATTGATCTCCAAATTGGGTATTACTGGGATGATAGGACAGTTTTTAGTGGCAGATGGACTTAGATTCAAGTCAGGGCTCTGTGAAGTAACTTGTGTGAGACTCCTGGGGAGTCAGTTTCCTTATCTGTTGAATGGGGAGGGAGGAACAATGGGCATCAAGCACCTAGCACGCAAGAGTTCGATATCCATCCCCTCTCTTGTCTGACTTAATATCACAAAAGGGTTCAGCCTCAAGCTTTTTGGACAATCTGGACAGAGGCCTGAATGTCAGACAATCCTTTCCTTCTTAGGGTAGCCTGGCCTAGTCCCATAGAGCAAAAGCAAAGGCCTGCTGAGGAGTCAAACCCCACAGTGGGGGGCTCTAGCCCTCTGGTGAGATGAAAGAGCAGGAAGCAGTATTCAGACCCCTGCAGCAGAAGTTGGGAGGGGGTCTTCTGGTCTGGGGCAGAACTTGATTTGGGGGGGGTCACAAGTGATGGACCAATCTCTGCTCAATGCCTCCCACAACGGCTAGGCCCAAAGCTAGCCACTGCCATCCTGAGCTGGCAAGGAAGCTTCCTGATGCCGCAGCTGACATGCACCAAGGGGAGCAGAGCAACGCTCCTTAGACCACCAGAGAACAAGGACAGGGCTCAGGAGTGGTCACCTCATTGTCACCAGCAGGGCTCCAGGCCTTGTCTATAAATACACAGACATACATACAGCCTTACTTCCTGATTTTCAGTCCTTCTTCATTGTCTGGAAGGAAAAACTCAAAAGATGTGTAGGTCTTGACCATGTCCCGGCGATACTGGCCAACGTTGAATTCTGGGGAAAGGAGAGGCTCAGCTTTCACATAACAGCATAACCCTCCCCAACTTCTGACCTTGACCCACCCTCAGGCCCTGCCTAAAATCCAGCATTCTCTCTCTTCCCTCTGCCCCACAAAACCCCAAATGCCCTCTTGGAAAACTGAGGTCAAGACTCACCCTTCGTGGGCACACCAATCCAATTCAGGTAGCGAGTCAGCTTTTTAGAGATGTAGGTCTTGCCCCTGGCAGGCAGGCCCACCATGACAATGAGCGTGGGGCAGTTGGTCATGCAAACTGAAAGGCAAGAGCATGGCATCAGACAGGGCTGGGACCCCTTCCAGGATGTCATTCTCTCTCTGCTATAGTTCCTTAACCTCAGGGCACAGGACTAGTATCAGATGTACCTTCCTGTCTCCTCACATCCACAGCTCCCTGAGTGCCCCCAGAACCTAGTCTTAAGTCACCACCGTCATACTCCCCTTGCTGTTTGGACTCCAGCAGTACAAGGAATCTCACCAGCCCTTGTCCTGACATACTGCCACGCCCCCGGCCAGACACTGTTGGGGAGTTCCCATCACATACAGGACGGAGCCCAATCCCAGGGGCATATTCAATGCCCTGCCATCCAGGGGTCTATACCCCTCCTCCAATAATCATTCAGCATTTTCAGTGTGCAGCTCACGGTTTACCCTCTTCATGATACCAGCTCAAAAGCTGTCTCCCCAATGCATCCTTTCTCCAAGGCACCTCCATGCCCACATGGTGCCCTCTCTCCCACGATTCTGGCCATCTCACAGAGTCTGTCTCTCCTGAACACAGCTTTGGGCCACTGGGGGTTCTGGCAGAGTTGGTGATCAAAAATTATGGGCAGGAGAGAGAAGAAAGCATCTTGAAACCCACCAGGGCGAGGGCCACCAGGGTGAGGGCCACCAGGTGCTGGGACAAGAGATCCAGGCCGATGCTTACTAGGGCTGTCCCTCTGGTAGCCAACCCAACAACATTCCATGTGCCACTGGTGTGCCTACATGAAGTTGTCAAGGCTAGAGGCAGAGAAGGGTCTGGCTTAGCCCTCAGTCCCTGGACTTCTAGGACACCACGGCTGCGTTACTGTCAAAGTCATGTGACCTGGTTCAGCTTTCTGTTTGGTATCACTTCAGAAGCCTCGGGAAGCTTTCCTTTCATTATCCTCAGGACCTGGGCCAGGTGAAACAACAGCAGACTAACAGGTGGACAGATGTGGGAATCTGTCATTGCCCCTTCTTCGCCCACGTGGTTTTCCAAGTACCTTCACCTAGTAGACAGAATGCTCGGCCCTGCCCCACAAGTTGTCTTCCTGGCAGGAGTTGGAGCACAGAGACCCCAGGGACAGCCCTGCCTGGGGTCGGGTTCCTAGCTTGGCACTTACTGGCAACTCTAAGCCTCAGTGTCCTCACCTGTATGATAGAATAATCCCTCAGTGAGGTCCAGCACTCTCCCCATGGAAAAGCCACAGCATTTCCAGGAGGCCGTGTTCTCTGCCAGCATGTCCGGCTATGGACATAGGTATACCTCTGCTCTGATGCTCTGGGGAACTAGGGGTGCAGAGGCACTGTCTGTCTCCAGGGAGACCCTGCAACAAGGGCCCTCCTTGCCACTAGGGTTTCCATAGCTCCTATGCATGGCCTTTGGGCAACTGTGAGCCCCAGGGGAGGAAGGGAAGGGATTCTAAGGAACACAGTGAGCAAGTGGGAGGAAACTTGCAGAAAAACCTCAGCATTGACTAAGGCAAGAGAAAAACAAGTTAGGTAAGGCCCTGCATCTTGAGGGCCAGAGTTGTTTGCACAATTCCTGGCTGACTGGCAGGGCACTCAAAAGGACAGAACATCTGCTAACTGTGTGGGGAAACCTATACTCAGCCTGTGAGGAGGTGACTCCTTCCCATTGCTCCCTGAAGGGCCCTCCCATGAACTCAGGTGTGAGGTCCTGGATCCCCTCTTCACATTTTCAACCCTCCCAGAGACACCTCTGGCCTCCTCTCACAGTGCTTGGTGACAGCACCCCTCCTCCTCTCCAAGGGCCGTCACAGTGGGCAGCAGATCAGGGCTGGACACAAAACAAGAGCAATAAATTACCTATTACCTCTGTTCCTTAAGATGAAAGTCCAAGGAAATGACCCAAAACAAAAGTCAAAGTACAATTGCCTTCGCAACAGCTCTGCTTACAACAACAAAACACTGGGAAAGTCCCAGCAGTAGAGAAATCGCAAACTGAGGCCCACGCAGAGGGTAGGTGCCATCGCACCTAAGAGAGGGTGTGTGCACCAGGTGAGCTGATATGCAGCTAGAACTACAGCTCTGGGTCTCAAGGATCCCGACACTGAGCAGGGGGATAGCAGAACACAGCTGTTGAGAAGGCTCAACCTATACGGAAGGAAATCTGAAGACATGTCAACTCAGCTTCCCTTCTAGTTCCTTTTCCTGTAAATTTGCTCAAGGCTACAGGAGCCCTAAGAGCCAAGACGCAGGTTTGCTAAACTGAAGCGGCCTGTTCGGCTGCCATTATAGTTACCTGCAGTTCTGCATTCCTATACGGTCAGAGCTGGCCTTCAGAACCGGTCAATCAGCCACATGAACCAAACCTTACAAGGTGCCTTCCATATCAATCAAGAGCAGAAAGCTTGATCACTCTGGGAAGGGTATGAATCAAGAGGTATGACCAGGAACGCCTGGGGGGCTGATGATGGATGTATAAACTTACTCCCAACTCATACTATCATGAGGTATGACCAGGAATGCCCGGGGTGCCGAGGACCGATATATGACAAGGGACCCCAGAAGCTGACTAGTGGAATGCCTTGTTGATAAGATTAGGACCATGGCTGGGGCCCTGGGGTCCAGTTTCGACTACAACACTTGGTCATCAAGCTGATAACAAGGTCAGCAGACTCATGTCCCCCCAAGCCCTAGATAACATTCCTGAGTTTCCCCCATCCTTTTCTCCTTGTCCTCCTAACCCACATAGCTGATGCTCTATGATTATTCTATCAATAAAAATGGCCAGGATCTTGCTCTCAAGCAGCATCCTGCATTATGTAGCCTGCTCCACGACTCCCGTGTCTTTGTCAGTGTCGTGTTGCCCAACGCAACACCAAGACGCCTGAGACAGGGACTACTAGTGATGGATGGTGACTGCTTTCTGGCAGTGCCACCTCAGGGGCAGCCACAAGTCCCTGGAGTGAGTTCCAAAACTGATTCCTGTGCTGCATCTTCCTACTTCTTGGGCCAGGCTGGGGAAGGAAAAGTTCTTTGAAATGAAGCAATCTGGCATCACTGTCTGTTCAGAAGGTACAGAAGGCCATCTGTCCTGTCATCCTGTGTACACACCAGTCACATTACCTAAGAAGAGTCTTGCCACCCTTTGGCTAAGATAAGCCACCACAAACACTGTCCTTTCTGTCTGCTCCCTGAGTTACCTCTTCACTCCCTGCCCTACCTGTCCCAAAGCACCTCAGATCTGAGCTGAAGGGTCAGTGATGAGGAAGGAAACAGCTTCCAGGTCCTTCTGTGTGGCTCTGAATTATATCAAAAGGATTAAAATTGCTAATGGAGATTGGGACATCCCTCGGCCAGTCCCACATAGCACTGGCCAGACCTGAGATCAAGAGAACTTCTACTGACCCCTCCACCCTCCAGTCTTCACTATCTTTGAGGTCCTCCAACTTAATCATAAGACCACCAGGCAGAGGGTAAAATGCTGCCCGGACACAGGCTCTGCGAACTACGATTGCCAGGCAGGTTCCACACTCCAGCTCACTGTTTACTGATCCCCTACTGAGAACTCAGGGCTCTAGCGTGGGGCCCAAACTCCTACATAATCTGAAGGTCTCATCTCTGGTCCCATGAGTGCCACCCCCTTCTCCAGGAAGCCTTCCTGTACTGAGATAACTCAGAGTCCTACTGATCGTAACAGCCCCTCTGCTCAGACCAGAGGCACATTTTAATCACATTACTTGAAGCTGGAGATACACAGGCCCTGCCCCAGGGACTGTGAGAACTGGGCAAATCCCCTCCCCATTAGGCCTCAGTTCCCTATAATAGGTTTTGGTTCAGAGCTGACACTTCAGGTCCCCACTGTGAGGTATCATGAAACAAAGAAGAATGGTGGTGATGAAATTACAGAATCACATGCTACCACTTATGGAGCACTTACCACTCCTTAAGAGGCTCACGGAGCCTCATGGAGCAGGCATGACAACGGTCTCTGTTCCACAGAGGAGGAACCTGAGCTCGTCAGCTCCTTGCCCAAGGTCACATGATGAGACCTGAGTGTTGCTGCCTCCAAAGTGTATGTTCTCACTCCTTCCCCTTTATGAAATAACAGCAGTCACCCCTAGCTAGGACCACACAGCCCTAACAACAGACTGGCTAGAAGCACAAGAGGAAGGAACCTTGGCCTCCACACTTTCAGAAAAGTCTGGAAGGAGGGCTGGCTAGGGCATGACCATAGCCTATCCCCAGGACTCAGAGCACTAACTGGAAAGCCATGGCCCCAGGTTGACAGTGTGATCACAGCCTTGGCTCCCCACCAGAACCTACCTACATCACAGTCACAGTCATGACCCACCATAATATCTGGTCAAAGTCATGGCCACTCCCTACCAGGATCCACAGTGCAGCAAAAGATACACACACTTCAAGACTTTTTTTAATATCCCGGTCAAAGTCAAGCCCCCGGCGGCCTTGAAGCACCACAAACACTGAGCACTCTCCCCTCCCTTATCATGCCCAAGCAGAGCTCAGAAGTGCAGGGAGACCCTAGCACATAATGCAATCTCCTGATGTCTGTTTTTACTACTTCTACCCTCAGTTGGACTAAATGTTCTGAGATCACTGCCAACTTGCAAATTCGTTACAATGCTTCAGTTACTCCAAAAACGAATCTTTGTTTTTCCTGATAATAAAAAGGCTGCAGGCTCATTTACGGACAAGCAGAAACAGAAAGTCAAGGAAATAGATTAAACACCCAGGACTCCAGGAAAGATGAGCCCCTTAACAAGCCTGTGAATTTCTGCATGTGGCCTAGCTGTTTAGCCCTCTAATTTTGCCAGTCACCCGTGACCACTTGCACATGCTTATACACCCATGAGCACAAGGATGGGCCCCTATGGCACAGTGTTCTCACTGCAGGTGCCTGAAAAACCTCCCAAAGCTGGGTTTCAGGCCCAAAGGGGTGAAGGCCAAGGGGACCCCTCCTCCCACCGGATGACTAGGCACCCTTGGGCCTTTGAAAATTCTGGGTTCAGAGAGATCAAGCGATTCCCTAGGTCCAACACAGCTCAGAGCCCAGTCAGACCACCGGTCTACCCCTTCTGGCCCGCAGAGAGGACAGCCCCGCGTTCAGAGTCCGCTCGGGTTTTGAGGTGGTGGGGACAGAGCGCTGAGAAGGGGGCGGGTCCTCTCCGAGGTGGTGCCGGCCAAACCTAGCCCCCTCTGAGCTGAGACGCCACCACGTACCAGTCCCCACCCCCTGCTCTGCCACACCTGTTCCCGTCCCCCACCTGTTCCTGCTCTCCTCCCACGAATCCTGGCGGCGTCGCTAGTCCCGGCTCCCCACCTGTTCCGGTAGGCTGCCGTGGGACCACTGCCCAGGCGCTCTAACCACCTCCCCTGCGCGCGGACCCCGCCTCACCACGGCGCTGGCAGGCGTGCAGAACGGGTCGCCCATTGCTATATGGCATCCAGATTTTCTTCAAAGGGTTCTGGGTCAGTTCCCGTGGGGACGCCATCCCGGTCCAGGATGAGTCGACTGCGCGACTTCGGACCCTGTAGCGGGGCCACCTCGGGCCACTTGAGGTCCCGCCCCTCGGCCCCGCCCCTCATCCAGCAGCGGTGACGCCGACCCAACTCCCTGCAGGCCCCGCCCCGGAGCGAGCGGGCTCCACCCCGACTGAAGAGGGCCGGGCCTTCGAGTACGCATGTCCACCCAGCCCGCGCGCCGCTCGCGGCCAAGCCGGCCCGAGGCGCCGGCCGGGATTGAGAGTGCGCATGCCCAGTTCTCAGCGCGCCCCAGGCTCGGATTGTGCAGGCTCCGCCCCGGATGCGCGCCCAGCCGGGCACACCCGCCCGAACGCGCGCTAAGCGCAGGCCTCTCCCATGGCCTTGCACTGGGGCACCACAGTCTCACCACCAGGGAACCCCGGGTTCCGCTCCTTGCCACGCATGACCTCAGGGGCTCCAGAAGGGAGGGGTTTGCATGCGATAGAGCCTGAACCACAGGACTTGATAACGCTAGTAAGTGTCCAGTAGACCCAGCTGTCAGGCTGTCAACTCCATAGCAACCCGCCAGTCAGTGCCCCTGACCTTCTCTTGCCAGCCCTGGGACTCCCCCTGCGCACATGGCTCAACCATGCTGAAAAAGCCCCTTTATTTTATGGAAAGGGACACAGTACAAATTTGATCATGTTTCTCTCTCTGCCTTGGCCAGCTAAACCCCAGCCCACCTGGCACACAAGAGCAGGACCTTTTAACCATGCTTTCTGGGGGGGCTCACTGAGTCCTGGCAGTGGGGCTTATTTCTTCTTCCAGGATTTCATTTTTATAAATTAAATTTTAAATCATAAGTTTACATATATTTTTTTAATTATAGTTTCTTTTAAGATTTATTTATTTATGCATACAAGAACTGGGGTACAGGCCAGAGGTGCCAGGGGTGACAGGATTCACCAGAGACAGAGTGGGGAGCAGAACAGGCAGACTGACTGAAATACACTGCTGAAGGGAGCAGCGGGAGAGACCAGAGAGGTCTGACGCACCATGTGGGTAGCTCCCCGGCCGGCTGGGATCGAACCTGCACTGCAGAGGCTGTGGACAGCTTCACAGCGCTGTGCTCAACCGCCTGCGCCACCAGGGAGGCCCTACATATATTTTCAAATGAGCTTTTGTATCTTCATCAGGAAAATGGAATGCACACATCATCAATCTTACAAGGTTCTGGTATAGATAAGAATCTGGTATAGAATGGAAAAATCATTCTAACACACATTAATGTTATCACTTATATTGCTATCTCTCTCTTATCTCTAAATCCGCAGTGGAGGTAGCAAGGGCCAAGGGAAAGATTCAGAAGTTCAGGAACGCCTGGTTCAGTGTCTTTCCATTCTGCTTTCTCAGCCCAGCCTCTCCAAGTTTCATACACTTTGTGCTCTAGCCCCCACCCACACTGGTGGAACCTGGGTCACACTGCCTTCTATCCTTGTCCACCAAATCCCCTGGCAGGATCATTGCATCCTTAAGCTCTCAGTGCCCAATGTGTGCCCGGCCAGGAGCCAGGTGCCAGGGGCATGGAGAGCAAGTCTTAACCCAGTGCACCATGGGGACAACGCCCCCTTCCTCTGGCCTCCTTGCCCCTGCGTTGGGTCAGTCCTCCACAGCCCTGCAGAACTTGGCAAGGAACTTTTCAATGATTCTGATATAGATATCTTGCCCACTTCACAGGAAATGAAAGTTCAGGAAGTTCATATATTGAAACCCAACCAGACTTCCCTGAAACCGTCTCTAGATGCCAGCCCTGTCCTAGACAGTGTTCACCACTTCCTCCTTCATGTTCTCTCCGCAGTGTCTACCACCCACCTCTCCACCTCATGCCTAGGAGTTCTGAGTACATCCACAAGCAGCTCCTTATGGGCACATTGCCCCTATCATCTGCTTCCACTTCTTCAAAGCCGCTCGTTCTGTTCCTGAGACAGACAGCCCTCCTATCTGTGTCCTGGTCACAGCCAAAGCCATCCTGGGGCTGTCCCAGCCTCAGAGAACTGTCAGTGCACTCCTACACCCCATCTAACCCCAGCACTCTCTGCAGAAACGACCTCCTCCAGCATTCAGACACACAGCACCTCCTTAGGCCTGCCTGCTCTCTTCCCAGACTTCCTGGGATGTTAGGCAAAGGATCAAGAGGCAGCAGGGGGCCTCCCCTGGGTGGTGCAGGTGATTGAGCACAGCGCTGTGAAAATTAGGTTTGATCCGGCCAGCCTGCAAGGCAGACCTCTCCTGTGGCGCCCGCTGCTCCCTTCAGCAGTGTATTTCAGTCAACCTGCCTGTTCTGTTCCCCACTCTGTCTCTGCTGAATCCTCTCACCCCCCACAACTCTGGCCTGTACCCCGGTTCTTGTATATATAAATAAATAAATCTTAAAAAAAAAAAAAAAAGAGGCAGCAGAGTAGTTCAGGTGGCCAGGGCCATTTCTAGGAAGCCATCATGACCAGACAGTCTGGGCCTGACTTCCCAGGAAATGCAATGGTTTTACACCTCCCACTCTTCCCCAGTCTGACCCTGGACTGACTCAGACACACCCTCCTCAGTCCCTATATCCAGAACAGCCACAAATCAACAGCAGAGGAGCCTGGACTCCTCCCCAAGGCCAAAGTCTACATCTGCTCTGAAGACACTCCCCATCGCTTTTCCTGTGGCTCTATCCCTTTGGAAGAAACTGAGGAAGAGAAGGACCTAGCATCACAAACCCAGCCAACAGTGCAGGAGGGACTCAGTTCAACTCTGTCCTCTGAAACCTCACCATCCACACCTGGCACTATCGCCAAACTTCCTACCTTGACACCTGTGCACTTGTTTGTTCCCTCCACGGAAATGCTCTTCTGGCTTTCTGTGCCCTCAGCATCAGTAATGCCCAATAGATTAACTCATGCTTTCCTCTCCTTGGAGTCATCCCAAAGTGAGGTAGCTAACTTGGCCAGGGGTAGAGGGTATGCTGGGATATCAGAGTGCACGCCTACGTGGACATGTCCTGCTCAGCTTCTCCCCACCATCATCCTGCCTGGCACTGGTGGGCTTCTGTGGTGTCCTCTGCACTGACCAGTAGACCTCCTCCCAGTGTCCCTGGCCACAAGATATGGCGTGGCCAGAGTCTTCAATCCTCAGTTCTCAGTGTTCAGACTCTTTCCAGTCCCTGTATCTGCTGGCTAGTCCTGGCCAAACCGCCACACCACCCTTTGCAGCATAAAGACCCAGCAGCCTCAGTGCACTCTACACAGACCCACATGTGATGCACGAAAGTGCATGTATGCACATAGCTGCATGCGTACACACTCAAAAGCCCTGTGCCCAGGTATGTGCAGAGACAGGGGGGCTGCAGTGGGGCCTGCTGCTCTCTGCTGCCTCCCTTTCCGCTTCCCTCTGCCACCACTGGGAGGTGTGGGGAGTTCCCAGGAGTTCCAGCTTCCTCTGGCCATTCTTAGCCAAGAGTGTCCCTGGGCCCAGAACTCAGGGAGTGTGAGGTTCCAACCCAGTAATAGGGAGCCATGTGACCAAGCTGCCTGTGAGCCCTGGTCAGTACCTGCAGATCCCAGCCTGGTACACGGTATACAGTAGGTGCTTACGGTGACTCAGGACCATACAGTGTACACAGTAAGGGCTCAGAGAGGATCATGACCAGGACAGAGCACACAGTAGGTGCTTAGAGCAGCTCAGGACCAGCAAGAGGCACACAGTAAGTATCCTAGAAATACTGGCTTAAGAAAAACTTCCTAAATGAGCTCCCCAAACTGGCATGACCCCCCAGAAGGAAATGGACAAATGTGACCCCTTGGAGGACAGCAAAGGGCAGAGTGGGACGGCCTCAGGCAGCTCCAGCTGGCTGTCCCTCCCCCAGCTGAAGGAAGAAGCTATTTATAGTTCCCCCTTGGCCCAGCCCCCTCTCCCCTGCGAGGCAACAGTGATCCCCCTCCTCCAGGCCACTGACAGATTGATGCCCCCTCAGAAAACCCCTATACATGGAGAGACCCCTCACACCTTCACACACCTTCCAACACTAACCCCACAAAGCCCAGGTCTTTTCCCAATCCCCACCCTCACCAAGCAGCCCATGCCTACCCTGCCTGCTGCTCCCTGACCCGGGGTCTGTCAGGGAGCTGCCTCCTTCCGTGCCTCTGTCCATCCTGCAACAGAACTGGCCTTGGCCGCCGCCCCCCCGCAGCTTGGAGTCGGGCAACCCCGCCCTCCGCCCTCCGCCCTCCGGGTTCTGGAGAAAGCCCCAGCCAGCCCTTCAGCCCTGCCTCTCCAGCCCCGCCTTAGGCCCGCCCCCCCAGGGCCGCTTCCAGTTGAGAGATCAGCGCCAGTGCCCCCACCCCAGGCAACCACGCTTCAGCCAGTATGCCTTTCTCTCCGGCCAGAGTTGTCCACACTGCCCAGTGTCTGCCCTTGTCTCTGGCTGGAGTTGGCTCTACTGCCCAGAGTGCCTGCCCATGTGCAGGCAAGCCTGGCCACGCTGCCGGGAGAGCCAGTCCCATCTCCAGCCCAACAGTGGAGTTGGGAGTGTGAAATCAGGTAACACTCCCTGCACACCAAGGAACCAGGCTAGTGGAATGGGGGCTGGGGAGGTAGGGAGGAGGGCAGCGCAGCCAGGTGCCCCTGGGTCTCACTCTGATTCTCGGGTCTCATTCTCCAGTCACTATCTTTATTGAGCACTTCCCATGTGCCAGAACCTCAAATACATCTTGTCAGTGTTCACAAGAAATTTGGTGGCATCACTTTGTTTTACAGATGACAAAACTGAGGCTCGGAAAGGTGCGCTCACCTGCTCAGGACAATTCAATAAGGAGGGGCAGGGCTGTACTGGAGCCCCAGCAGCCCAAACCCCTCTCCTCTGGGGCTGAGGCTGTGAGTCAAGGGCGTGGGTAAGAACACTGCCCTACTGTGTGTTATGCTTGCTTTATGCAAGTTTGGGGACAAGCACCTGTTCCTCCCAGCCTCGTCACATAGCCGCACCTTGCTCTCACACGCTCACAGCTGTCAGATCCATGGAGACACAGCCACACACGCACACACACCCCCAAGGCCAGGCTGCCACAACCACGGCCGCAAACTTCCCACATCTGAACATTCATGCCTGGAGATGACCTGCACGGCCCCATCCATCTGAGGTGGGTGCTGGGTGCATGCGACTCCCTACTCCCACCCCAGCGCCTCCCTGGGTGGTGACCTATGGGAAACAGGCCTGGTCTTAGGTGGACTGGTCTCAGGTGCAGTGTTGAGTTCCTGAGCTGAGGTTCCTATAAGTGGCATGAGGGACCATGTGCAGCGGCGTCCGGATGCTCTGTGATTGTGTGGCAAGACTCCACATGGTAGTGACCTTCCATGGTAGTGTCCAAGTGTCCAGACAGACTGTCCATCTGCGGGGCTCCCAGGTGTGGCGAGACTCCACTTGGCAGCAACCCAACATGGCACTATCCAACTGTAACTCTATGAGACACTCAGTTGGGATGGGACACCATGTGACAGTAACCCCGCATGGTGTGTCCAGAGGCACTATGCCCAGATATAGCACCATCCAGCTCTGTCGCTGCCCTCCAGGTCTCCCTGTTCAGGGGGCCCCATCATGGTGACCGCCTCCCTCAGGCTCAGCGGCGGCCAACATGGGCTAGGATATGAGAATTGATGGCCGCCTGTTCCCTCACAGCCCTAGCCCGGGCCTGCTCCAGTAAGATCTGCAGAAGGCCGACAGGGACGTCCAGTGAGAGTGTGATGCGGGGGCCAGGGCGGGGGCCAGAGCTGGGGCTGTCCGAGGCCGCAGGGTAGGGAGTGGCCAGGGTAAAGTTCTGAGGGAGGAGCTGGAAGGCCGGGACAGGAGTTGCTGGGACAAGCAAGGCCCTGCTCAGGATCAGGACCATCAGCATCAGCAGAGGCCACCTGGTCATCGTGTGATCCAGCTGCGAGGAAAAAACAGGTTCGGGGCAGGGGTACTGGTCAGCTATGGCTCATGGACAGAGAGAGACAGGGAAAGCAGAGACAGAGATTGAGGGGTAGAGATTAGGGACGTCAGGTCAGGGACACAGAGAGACAGAGACAGAGAGGAGAACATCAAGAAGAAAGCCAGAGTGAGACACAGAAAACCAAGACAGAGTTGTACAGAGAGGGGTCAGAGAGGCAGAATGAGAGCTAGATACAGAAGAGGAGAGGGAGTAGAAAGAGAGATGAATGAGATGAGGCTGAGTGAAGTTGAAGCAGATGGAAGAGATCAAAACCATTACAGAGACAGAGAGCTTGATGGAGATAAGGATGCAGAGAGAGGGGGGCCTCCCTGGTGGCGCAAGGGGTTAAGACACAACCTATGGGGCCTCCCTGATGGCGCAGCGGTTGAGCGCTGGGTTGCGAAGCTGCCCGCAGCCTCTGCAGCACTGGTTCAATCTCCGGCTGCTCCCCGGCCACCAGAGGAGGGTCCCGCATGGCGCGCAGACCTCTCCTGCTGCCCGCTGCTCCCCTCAGCAGTGTACTTCGGTCCTTCTGCCTGCTCTGCTCCCCGCTCTGGCTCTGGTGAATTCTCTCACCCTCCCGCGCTTCTGACTGTACCCAGTGCTTGTATAAATAAATAAATAAAAATAAATAAATCTTTAAAAAAAAAAAAAAAGACACAACCTATGAAGCTATCCACAGCCTCTGCAGCAAGAGTTCGATCCCCTGGCCAGCCAGGGAGGTGATCCACATGGCGCGGCAGACCTCTCCTGACTCGCCCGCTGCTCCCCTCAGCAGTGTATTTCAGTCTGTCTGACCCCACTCTGTTCTGTTTCCCAATCTGTCTCTGGCGAATCCTCTCACCCCCCACACCTCTGGCCTGTACCCCAGTTCTTGTGTGCATAAATAAATCTTAAATAAAAAAAGAGTGAGTTCATTTAAAAAAAAAAAAAAAAAAGGATGGAGAGAGACTGACAAAAGGAAAGTCCGAGGTCTAAGCAAGAGAAACAGCAGGTCTAGGACAAAGAGGGGTAGAAATGGTGGTGCTCGAGGTAGAAAGCAGTCAGAGACCCCTGAACCCCCTCAGGTCCAGACACCTCCACTAACCCAAATCCCAGATCCACTCAACCCCCAGGACTCTGCCCATCCGGACCCCATTCCTACCAGTACCAGCCTCCAGGCTCCGCTGGGGGTGAGTCGGGCTGCTGAGGCTGCCTGGGGCTGGGGCCAGGCAGTGCTGCGCTGTGGTCTCACCCTCTTCCCTCCTTAAGGGCCCTTTATCTCCCTCAGCGCCCTGGGATTGGAGCTAAAGCATGCTTCCTGAAACAGTCCCCCACCTATGACTCAGCACCTCCTGGGGGGCAGCGTGGACACATTCTCAGCCCTGACCCCATCTACTCCGTTTTGGGGACAAGTAGTGGGATGAATGTCACAGGACAGTGACCAGGACTCTGCACCCATGTAAGATACTACTGACCTCCCAGAGAAAACCTGCCTCCCCCGCCACACACACCCTTGTCTGCAAATAATCACAACAGAACCCTGTTAAAACAGCAGCTTTAATGCCCCCCAGAATCAGCACCATGTCATCACAGGCTTGGGTCAAAGGGCGGGTCAGACGCAGTCACATCCGCTCACTGCCCACAGCCACCCACACTGAGTCATCTGCCAGGGAGGCAGAAGCCACAATGGGGGTTTGTCCACAGGGGGGAAGGCTAGACCCACAGGACCAAGTCACTGAAATAACGGACACGCACATGCACACTCACGTGCACACAGGTCACTAGCACCAAGGGGAGGGCCAGCAGGGTCCTGCTGAGACACCAGTTCCTCCAGGGAACACAGAACTTCAGCTCCTCATTGGCGCCTCAGCTCTGGGCAGCACCTGGCAGGGCAGGTTGGGAGGTGTCTTCAGCCATCTGGTCTACCCAGCATGTCAGCCGCAGAGAAACATGGGGACAGGCATCACTGGGAAGGGAGCTGAGAGCAAGTGGGAGTGGGGGCTCTGGCCTACACGGGGTCTTGAAAGGAGGGAATGTGAAGGGGACCATACGGGCAACTCCACAGCTAGAGCCCTCTATTTAGTTCTTTTGCCTGGAGGTCTGTCCTAGGTCCCCCAACCTGAGGAGGCTTCTGACCCACAACCTAATCTAGGTGGGCTCATACCTGTCCCCTGGCTCTGGGCCACCTGGGGCTGGCAGCGGCGCTCACAGGCCTCACGGGTCCCAAAACGGTTGGCATTCCCTCCGCAGCCACCGTAGACGAAGGGGTGACAGGCCTCCCTGCCACCTGCCACAGCCCGATGGTACCAGCGCAGGGTGTAAGCAGTACAGGAGCCCTCATCCAGTGGAAGCAAGCAGGGGTCTGGAGCTGATGGCGTCAGGAGGTCAGCAGGGGTGTGGGAATCACAGAGGGGGGTCAGGAGAGGTCAGCGGGAATCAGCTCTTTCTGCCCCTATCCCATCATACCCCACCGCCCCCCCGAGCCAGTCCCCATTCTCACCATCACCATCCCAAAGAGCCTCAGGGTCCTGGTATTCCTCCACAGAATACTCAGAGTATTCGTACTCGTCGTCCTCAGGGGGCACTCGGCCTGCATAAGGGTGGGGTGTGCTGTCACCAAGGCGCTGCTGGGTCAGGTTCGTGCTGCCCAGTCCTGGTCTCAGGGTGGGCAGGCAGCACAGGTGTCCCATGTGTGCACAGGGTGTTCGTGCAGGTGCCCTGCGTGCAGAGTCTATGCACGTGGCCTGTGCCAGGCAAGTGTGAGCCCCTGCTCGAGTCTGTGCCCCATCCACACACGGGTGCAGTGTCCTCACCTTCCTCTTCTGCATGCGAGACCCGGAGCACTGGCACAGGATGGAGCGGGGAGCCGGCGGTGTCTGCAGCATAACTAGGGAGGGGTCCTGGAGCACAGGGCCCTGGGGTCACTGGGGCTTCACCCCAGCCAAGAGGACTAGTAACGGGCACAGCAGGACCTTGGGTGAGGAAATTCCAGGAGCAGAAAATACCAGAAAACTACTCACGTGATCCAGATGCAACAAACTGGCCCTGGCAGGCTGGAAGGGGCAGAGAGGGGCAGAGAGAGAGGCGATGACAGGGAGAGCAAGACACAGAGATGGAAAGAAGCAGGGAGGGAGAGGAGACACACACACGGGGGTAGAGACAGACAGAGTGACAGAGAGATGACAGGAAAAAGAGGACACAGGGTGGGGAGCAGGGAGAGAGAGAGAGAGAGAGAGAGAGAGAGAGAGAGAGAGAGAGAGAGAGAGAGAGAGAAGCAGAAAAGCAAAGGGCAAGAGACACAAAGAAACAGGTAGGCATGAAGACAGACATGGGAGGAAGGAGACAGAACTTCACTCTGATGTCCTGATGGAGCCCACAGCACCCCGCCTCCTCTGGCTCCATCGGGATCTAGGACCCCTACGCATCTATCAACATCTGCCTGTGTGCTTCCATCTGGGGAGGGCCTGTCAGCATGTCACTCCTGAAGTACTTGTGCCCTTCTGCGTAAGCCATCCACCTCTGCCCATCTTCTTGGCTGCTGGTCCCCCAAAGTTCTGAGGACCCTGACTGTCCCTGTCTAGGGGTACTGGGGTGTAATGGGAATGGGGATTCTCTGGGTTGGACCCCACTTACCGCAATGCTGACTCAATTCCTGACGCACAAAGCCCCGAATGTCACCCTCCTGGGGGCACAAGACAAAGATCAATAAGAACCCATGGATCACAGGAGGGACACAGGGCACACGACAGAGGGACCATAGAGAGACAGCATCCATCAGGGGCCCAGACCCAGGGGATTAGGGTATCGGGTGCAGGAAGCAGGGCTCCAGCCCACCCAAGCCCACACTCACTGTCAGAGCAGCTTCTCCCTTCTCACCACGGGGGCCAACAGGTCCTGGCCGCCCCTATGTGCAAAAGGTGGGACCAGACTGTGACTTCTGATCTCATGGACACCAATGGTCACCCCAATCTCTCACCCCAAGACCAGGAATTCCCACTCACCTGCTCCCCTCTCTCTCCAGGGGCTCCCGGGGCCCCAGGGGCACCCACCACACTTTCTCCGGGGGGACCTCGCTCACCCTATCAGGCATGACCGAGTGAGCAGGGTCAGAGGCCAAGGTGGTCAACAGCAAAGCAAAACAAGATCATAGGTTCAGGAGTTGAGGCAGGGATATTGGGGGAGGGTCAAGGTTGGAAAGGTCAGGGAGGTTTAGGGTCAGGAAGCAGAGTCAGGGCCCCTTACCTTCTGGCCCTGAAGTCCCTCAGGACCTTTGGGACCAACACTCCCAGGTGGCCCAGGGAGACCAATAGAACCATCATTGCCCCTGGGACCTGGGGGGCCCCCAGTTCCTGGGAGCCCCTAGGGAGAGATTGGTGAGAGTCAGTGGTCAGGGCTCCCCAAAATGGGCTCACTTCCAGATAGTACAATCTCCTCAATTGATCATAACCTTGACCACAACTTACCCGCTCCCCTTTCTCACCCTGGTCACCCTTGGGTCCAAGTTGCCCATCAAAGCCTCGGTCACCCTGGCAACAGAAGAAGCATGCCTTGGCTTCCCTCAGCGCAATCCCCATGATCCTCCTGGCCCCACGACCATGACCTTCCATGACCCAAGCACATGTGACTCTACCCGTTCAGGACCGTCAAACAGCTATGATCCCCATAATGTCACCCCCACTGTAGCACTCCTTGCCCTACTCCACCTATTTCCCTTATACCGGCACACTGACCTCCCCACCAATCCCCACCCACTGCAACACTGCAACCCCTCAGTCCTGATGTGCATATCCCTGCTGCTCCACCACTCATCTCACAACACTGCCCACCCTGAAACCTCGAGACCCACCCCACTTCACCCCCAATGACCCAACCTTCCTTGATCTAAACTCCCCATGACCCTTCTGTGCCCTTCCCTGCCCCATCCTGACCCCCCAGAGTCACTGCCCAGAGACCCCATACCTTGGGACCGATCAGGCCTTCTTTCCCAGGGGCTCCCGACTGACCCGGTATACCCGGTTCCCCCTGGAAAAGAAAAGACATGAGCTGGGCCCTGCCCACCCATCCTCTCCCTATTTGGGGTGTGCCTCACACTCACCATATCTCCTTTGCGTCCTGCCAGCCCGGGGCGGCCTGGGAAGCCAGCTTCTCCCTGCAGGCACCAGGTGGAGGGGTCAGCCCAGACTCCAGGCCCCAGAGCACCCACATCCCTGTCAACTGTCACCATTGTACCTTGTCTCCCTTTTCTCCGTCCAGGCCACAGGCTCCCTTGACCCCCCGTTCACCCTGAGGGGGAAAAAAAACAAGTGGAAAAGTGACCTCCAGATACCTCAGCCTATTACTCTGATCCTGAAATCAACTCTCCAAACTGGCCACAAACATGCTAACCTCTGACCTTCCTACCTCTGATGTAACACCCCACATTCAACCATGTCAATCCCAACATCCAACCCCAGATACCTGAACTCTGACTCCAGATACCTCACCCTCCAACATCAGGCCTTCCTGATCAGGAAAAAAACCCAGTCCCTTTTCCTACCTTAAGGCCCCGGGGACCCATGAAGCCAATATCTCCTTTTTCTCCTCGGATACCAGGGGCTCCATCCTGTCCTGGGGATCCCTGGGCCAGAGAGGAGTCAATGCAAGGTCAGGGGAGGTCAGTGAGGGATCAAAGGGAATCACTCAGGATTAATGCGCAGGGAACTCTAAGGAGGTGAGTCACCACTGGAGGCCAGGGATGGTGGAAGGACAGGGTTTTCCATGGGGACAAGGGTCACCAAGGGGATCAGCAAGTGGAGTGGGACCATCACAGGGGTTACTGTGAAGGTGGGGCCGCTGGGAAACATGAGAGCACTCAGTCACTATAAGATCAAAGGCTACAACATGGGGATGGGGGCCCGTGGGAGCAAGGACATCTTACCGGGTCACCAGGGATCCCTATAGCACCAGGTTCACCCTGTAGAGAGTGGAGATGAGGGAGGGCGGCCCCTCAACGTGATTGTCCCCCAATGACAGCCACCCAGTGACTCTGCAGCTTTGGCTGCACACAGACCCCATATGGCCAACAGTGAGGGAGACTGGACACTCTCCAACACTCAGAGGACAATCGTGGGGCATGTGTGTCCACCGGCTATGCTGGGGTGGGACTTGCCTTAGGCCCGATGAGTCCACGTGCTCCCAGAGCGCCTGCTGAGCCCTTGTCACCAGGATCTCCCTTGGCACCCTGGGGGAGTGACCAGGAGAGGGACACAATCAGGACCAGACCAGATTGGGAGACTGGAGTCTGACTGGATCCTGCTAGCCAGGCAGAGTTCACACCCTACCCCCGGCCCACCCCAGTGACTCCTGCCTTCCAGGCTGTGCCGTGGCAGGGCGAAGCTGGGACTTGTTCTGTGGAGTGGTTCATTTCTCACCCCAAGACACCCCCAGATTCGTGCCCCTCCCTCCCACCGTTGTGCTCCTAACCCTACCTGGAGTACCCCTAATATCCATGGAGCCCCCTTTTTATTTACACAGGGCCTCTCATAGACGCACAGTCCACAGGGCTCCCCTCCTGACTGCAAATTAAGGCCCTTGAGCTCTCCGCAGAGCCTCATCCTCTCAGCCACCCTGTAGAGCTCCACAGCCTGCCGGGTGCCCTCTCCCTTTGACCCCGAGAAAGTCCCCCTCCCTTCCTCCTCTGCTGTCCTCACAAACCCTCCAGAGAGCCCCATAGTCTACAGGACCTCCCTCCTGACCCCACATAGAGGATCCCGCTCTTCCCCATACCTTTTCTCCAGGGTCACCACTCTCTCCCCGAGGTCCTTTGTCTCCATCTGTGCCCCGAGGCCCTCGTTCACCCTGGGTCAGGGTCAGAAGTCAGGGTCAGGGGCTGCCAGCTCCTCACTCTCTGAGATTTGAGCTCTCAGATCTTCTGACCCAGCCCCTCAGAAGCCCCTCATGTACCCAAGGGGGACCCGGTCTACACATGGATCAGACCCACTCACCATGTCCCCCTTGGCACCCTGTGGCCCCGGAGGCCCCAAAATCACGGCTGAGTCACCCTAAGTGGATAAGGGGCAGTCAGAGGAATCAGGAGCACCTTCACTCCTCCACCTCTGCCCTCCCCCCATGCCCACACTCACCTTGTCACCCTTTTGCCCCGCAGTTCCAGCATCACCCTGTTGGGCAGAAGAGTGTGAGTCTCACCCAGATGAAGTTTTGTTTTTTTTTTTTTTTGAAGACTACGAAAGTCTTTTTATTTTTTCATGTAATGATGTAAAACATAAATGTTGTCTTGGCATATAATCACATATAATCTTTCCTCTCACTTGGCAACCAGCAGATTGGGGAATTCAGAGAACTGCTATAACTCCCTATGGAGCATAGTATATTAGTATTCCAGAAGTTTATTCCAGCCCACTCTCCCTTTATACTCCAAAACATCTTCATTGTGGTGTTTGATAAGACAGAGCCACAAGAAAACGGAGGTGCCCAAGGTCACTCCAACTTTCAGCCAGCTTGGTTTGTGCAGAGAACTTTAATAAGGGAGGCTGAGCAGGGCCAGCAGCCCGGAATAGGGGTGCAACCCTGCAGAGGAGACCCAAATTCTGAATTACAAGATCCATCCCCACCCCGACTCAACCCCAATTTCCCCCACGTCCTTACCTTTTCCCCATGCTCCCCACGGCTGCCTGGAGGCCCCTGGAGGAGAAGAAGACTATCAGCTAAGGGAACTGGGGGGTTCATGGGGCAGCTTAGGGGGTAGGGGAGGACTAGAGGGCTTCCAGAGTATAGGGGAGACAAGGGACCAAGAGTAAACCAGGAGAAGCAGAGGACCAGAGGGCTGCAGAGAGTGTCCTGGGAGCACAGAACTCACGGGCAACGGACTAAAGTCCCACCACGGGTGCTTTTCCCAAGGGGACTCACCATGAGTCCTCGGGGTCCCTCCTGTCCTGGGCGACCATCTTCACCCTGGATGGTGACATTAAGATCATTGACTCAGAAGTTGGAAATCAGAGGTGTGATGAAGTGGTCACACCGGTCACGGGCTGTGGCTGCAGAACAGGACGTACATACCCGGGCACCTGGCTCCCCACGCTCGCCTCGGGCCCCCGGCACCCCTGCTCCGGGGTCCCCCTGGAGATCAAAAGGACACCGAGGATAAGCGAGGGTAATCAGAGGGGGTCAGAGGATCACAGGAGGCTAGTGAAGATAGGAAGGGTGACAGGGGCCAGTGGGGGCTGGAAGGGGTAACAGGGGTACAGGAAAGAGTCAGCAGTATTATCCCATCTACCTTGTCTCCTTTGAGTCCAGAGGTCCCAGGGGCTCCCTGTGGACAGAGTGAAATGAGGGTCCTGTGACTCAAAAAGGCACCCCCCTCCAGTCATGCAGTGTGGCAGAGTCCCCAGAGTAAGTCTCCCCGTGGACAGACCCCAGGCACAGGGACCGTGTGGGTGCTAGGGCACTTCTACTCACCACTGACCCTGGTGGTCCAGGCGGCCCCAAGGGGCCTGGGGCTCCTTCTCTCCCTGGGAGGCCTGCCAGACCCTACCAAAAATTAAGACAAAAAAAGCAGAGCATAACTTGAGAAACTTCCTCCCCTCTGCCCTCCCCAAGATTGGGATGCCCCAAGGTTGGACCCAGGCCCCATCTCTGCCTCACCCACTACCAGATTCAAGGTGCTGAAGTCACCAAGTCCCTTCAGGCTGTTCCCAGCACCCTTACCCGCTCTCCAGTGGGGCCTGGCTGACCCGTCTCTCCTCGAGGGCCTGTCTGACCAGGAAATCCAACAACACCAGGAGCACCAGGTTGTCCAGGGGGGCCCAAGTCTCCCTGGTGCAGAGACAGCAAAGGGAGGCACGACCCCAACACGACTCCTTCTCAGGACTGGTCCACAATACCCTCTTCTTCCCGCTGCCAGGCCCCCTCCCCCCCCCCGCTGCCCCCACCACTGTGATGGGCATCAACTCACCTTCAGACCTGGAGGACCAGTTGGACCAGGGGGACCCTGGATCCCAGCTCCTGGGTCACCCTTCAAGGAGAGAGGGGTCATATGAGGCTCAGGGAGTCTCAGGACCATGACTCCCAGCAGAACATTTTGGAGCACACGTACCTTGTTACCCTTGAGTCCTGGAGCCCCTTTCTGACCCTAAAAAATAAAGTAAGCAGAACTTACGAGGGTGGGAACACAAACTCAGAACATAGGGACAGCCCAAAAATATTCCCAGGGGAGCTCAGATGTGATCACAGACACATGGGAACTCAGGCATGTGAGCAAGCCGAGGCTCACGGGAGCGCAGAGGCGACCACACACTCCCGAGAGCACAGAGGAGGTGACCACAGACACGTGGGACTCACACATGAGCACAGACTCAAGGCACGACAGATGTGAGCACAGATGCGTGGGAGCTCAGGCAGGAGCAGGAACCCTGACACATCCCATTCCAGGTTGCTGAGATGCGCACCCAGACATGAACTAGACACCCGGGGCGCAGGCCGGAGGAGGAAAGGGGCAGCATGGACACATGACCAAGGAGAGGCCCACAGAACTCCAAAGGGCACCGAGGCCGGGAGGTGAGACATGGTGAGGAACACGTGACCTGGGAGCGGCACGTGGGAGCAAAGACAGGGAGCCAGAGGCCTGCGAGTATGGAAGCGAAGAGCTCATGACCCCTGCCTGTTCCCCAGAGCAGGACCTGAATGCTAGCCTGTGGTGGGGCTGGGCTCGGGCTAGGGCTCAGGTCTCTGCACAGGCCCAGGCACGGTCCGTGTCCACAACTGCACTCCCCAGCCCAGGCTCAGACCTTGCCCAGGCCCCAGACTCACATCTTCCCCAGGATCTCCAGACTCCCCTGCACGGCCAGCTTCGCCCTACACAGAAAGGGTGGTGAAGGGGCTGGACCCCAGCCTTACCCCTCCCTGCCCCATGCTCAGGTCCTAGTGGCGGGTCCACCTCACCTTCTCACCGCGTGGCCCCGGCAGTCCTCGGTCACCTTTGGCTCCCTGTAGAGACGGGGCAGGAGGTAATATGGGTGTCAGCGTCACAAGCAGAGGAGACTCAAGGAGGGAGGCATGAGGCCCAGTGGGGGGCATACTGTGGAAGCTGAGGGTCACGAGGGTGGGTAAGCTATGCTGTCTGGGGCGCCATACTCACCGGCTCTCCCACCAGGTCTCCAGCAAAGCCTCCAGGGGCTCCCTGATAAGAGAGAAGGATGAGTGGGATTCCTTGGTTCCCCCCACTCAGCTCCTCCCCCCAGGCCTCCCACACTCACCTTCTCTCCTTTTGCTCCAGGGGGGCCGACTGCAGCCTGCGGGGAATGCCTGCTGAGTTACCTTGTTTCCTCCCTTTGCCCCACCCCCACCCAAAACTTGGGGAGAGGGGACAGGGAAGCTGGTAGAAAGGATGGGTTTCAAGGTTAAAGATCACCTGTCCAGGGGCCCCCATGGGTCCAGGCTCTCCTTTAGGTCCGACAGGGCCGGGCAGACCTGGTGACCCCTATGGCAGAGCAGCATGAGAAGCTGCTTCTCTCCTACCCTGCCCTCCTGCCCACCCTTCACCCTCCAGGCACACAACTGGGCACAGGGGCCCATGCAGGCCTGCAGCAAGCTCCCCCCAGCACATACCGGCACACCAGGGGCTCCTCTGTCTCCATCTTTACCACTGGCACCATCACGACCTGGGACTCCTGGCTTCCCTGTCTCCCCCTGAGAGGGAGGAGCTGTCAGGGACCTGTCCACTCAGCCCCTGGTCCCTGGAGCCCAGCCCTGATCCCCAAGACTCACCACTTGTCCAGGCAAGCCCGGTGGCCCCTGAGGACCCTGAGGAAGACAAGTCAGATGTAAGGAGGGACATAAGACATGAGACTAGGACTTGGGAGAACATGGGACCCAGAAGGCAGGTGCATGGCAGGGCTCACTCACCACAAGGCCTGAAGAGCCAGGGGGGCCGGGAAGCCCCACAGCTCCAGTGGGTCCAGGGAGACCCTGAGGGAAGAAAAAGTTCAGGGAGATGCCAAGCCCACCCCACTCCCTTGGAGTCTAACCCATGAGCTGGGCCACTCACCCGGCCTGGTGGTCCTGTCTCTCCAGGCTCTCCCTGCCAAAAACCGAGATCGTGTGACTCCACAGGTGGATGAGAAGCTCCTCAGCCCCAGTCCACAAGCAGAGCCCCCATGGACCAGGTGCCTTGGTGCTCAGCCTCACTGCAGGGCAGTGACACCCCAGAAAACTGACAAGTGTTAACCTGATGCAGATGCGGCTTGAAGGAGCCTCCTTCCAGCCACATACCTGGGCACAGCCATACTCACCTTCAGGCCAGAAGGTCCCTGGGGTCCTGCAGGGCCAGCAAGGCCCTAGAGAAAATTGTCAAAGGGTGAGAATTATCCACCTGCTCAGAAATTAACACACATATGGCCTGGTTCATCAGTAGGGACCAATGCCTGTTCCACCCCCACCAGACAGTGCCTCCCATCACTCACCGGGGCACCAGATGGTCCTGGGTCTCCATGGCCACCCTATTAAAGAGAGAAAATCTGAGGCGGGAGAGCCAGTACGATGGGGAAACTGAGGCAGTAGCACCCATTGTGGAGATTGGGCACATGATGGAGGCAGGAGGAATGGGGTACTCACCGCTGGGCCAGGAGCCCCCCTAGGACCTTGTTGACCCTGAATGAAGAAAGAAACTGCTGAGCCTCAGTCTGGGCCTCCTCACTTGAGCCTGTTCCCACCCTCTGGAGCCTTTCCCTGGGGGGCCCGCCCATCTCAGGCACAGATTAATCCATACCCAGGGCTGTCCCTCATGAATTCAGATAGGTGCACTCACACGTGCGTGCGTGCTCACACACACACACACACACACACGCCACCTTTCACAGACGTCACACATCTGCACTCACACCTGCACACAGGCACAGCACCTCATCTCTGGTGACACACGCAGATGGCAGTCAGCACACAGCAGGGGTGGGGGGCTTGCATGTTCCAGAAGAGCCTGAGCCGGGATGTTTCTACCGCCACTCACCGGCTTTCCTTCAGGCCCAGCCACACCGCGCTCTCCTGGTAGACCCTGAAGAGAGCAGGTTTAAGGCCACACTGCCCTTGTTGCCCCATCCCAGCTCCCCCTAGACAGCCCAGGCAGTGCAGACTGCAGTCCCGCATGCAGGACAACACAAGGGCGAGGCGTGTGCTGGCGTGTGCACAGCATGGCATGCATGGGACAAAGACTCACCGGGCTGCCATCATGCCCCCTCTTTCCAGGCTCTCCCTGGTCTCCTTTGAGGCCTGGCATACCCTGCAAGCAAATGTCATGCCTTGAATCCCCAATCATTGCCCTGCACCCACATACATACACCCCCAGTATGCCCCCATAGAGGGGGGCAGACATGGCATGGGAGTCCTCACCCTGTCTCCTTTGGGGCCTTGATCACCTTCACTGCCTGGCTCCCCCTGTGGGGATGATATGTCAAGTCAGGTTCTGGTGCCATGCAGGGAGCAACTCCCAAGTTGATCCCACACACTGACCTTAGCACCCTTGAGTCCAGGAGGTCCTTGCTCTCTAGGGAATCCAACACCTGGCTCATCCACAGTCACCTACAAGCACAAGGTCCCGGGGGACAGATGTGTCTGTCACAGAGGCAGGGGGTCATCACAGACCATAAGGTCCCAGAGGGTTATACACTCAGAGACACCAGAAGGAGTTTCTGGGACCCAAGCTAATATTGGCCGCCTGGTGACAGCAGACACAGCCTAGGACAAAGCTGGGGTGATCACCTTGGGGCCAGGGGGGCCGGGAGGTCCAGGGAGGCCAGGAGAGCCGTCTCTGCCCTGCAGAAAAGAAGGCCATGGGGTGGCTGCCCCAGTGCAGCCTCCAGGCAGTCCCACCCTATGAAGCCCAGCACAGCTCACCTGTTCTCCTCGGTCTCCTTTCTCACCCCGTTCTCCCTGAAGTGCAAATAGCAAGATGAGGTCTATGTGCAGGTGGCATCCAGCTTTTCCTGGCCCCACTTCCCGGCGGCCCTCCCAGCCAGCCCCCAAGCTCACCCTCTCTCCTGGCCTTCCTGCCTCCCCCACACCGCCAGCCCGGCCTGGGAGCCCAGGAATACCAGGCTTTCCAGGCTCCCCGGCAAGGCCGGGTGGTCCAGGAGGGCCCCTCTCCCCAAGAGCCAGTCCAGGTGGCCCCTGAGGGCCAGGATCTCCGCGTTCTCCCTTCGGCCCACGTTCTCCGGAAAAGCCAAGGGGACCCTGGAGGAGCAGAAGAGTGAATGCTGGTGGCTGTATAACTGCACAGACACCCCCAGCGCGCAGCCAATACGCACCTCTTTGCCTGGGGGGCCCCGCTCTCCCGGGTCCCCCTTGGGGCCACGCCGCCGTTCGGGCACAGGCAGGAAGACGCCAGAGCTCTCATCCCAGGTCTCCACGATCTCACGCAGGGCAGAGGCCTGAGGGGTGGGAGTAGCAGGGCCCGTTACAGCAGCCCCCTCATGCCCTGGCTCTGCCCTATGGGCAATAATTGCTGCAGGGGCCCCCACCAGCCTCCAAACCCAGTTCCCAAACAGCTTACCTTGATGCCAATGTTTTCCAGCAACCGCTCCACATTCTGAGAACACAAGCTCAGTAAGGGGCTGCCCAAGGAGGAAAATCCCCTGCCTCTGCCCAGAAACAGCCTCCATGCCCTCTTCCCCAGGACTCTTGCCCAGAGGACCCTCGGGTGAGGTTGCTGGAGGCCTCTGGAGCCCCTCCCTGGCATGTCCCGGTGCCCAGTTTGCCCTGAGTGCAGGTTCCAACAATCCCAAAGGGCAGGGGATGGAGCACCCAGGGCAGAATGGTGGGGCCTCATGGCAAGAGGAAGGGGATCAGAGTCAGGTCCCAGCCTCACTCACCCCCACAGTCCCAGGTTCTCCCCTCAGGCCACGCTCTCCGGGGAGGCCCTAGAAACACAAGAAACAAGCTGCTGGACCCCATTTGTGGGGTGGGGTGGCGTATATGTGTGTGTGTGTGTGTGTGTGTATGTGGTTGCTATGGCTACCGGGCATGCGAAAAATGTGGGGGTCTCACCTGTTCTCCTTTGAGTCCACTCTCCCCACGGTCACCCTGTGATAAAGAATGACCAGGTGGGGTAAATGCTCCCAACCCTGGTCGGCCCTTCACCATACCCCCCTTCACCATACACAACACATGCACACTCACCTTGGGGCCTGTGCTTCCTGGAACACCAGGAAAACCCTAAGATATGGCAGAATACAAAGGGGTCACACAAGATCATGGAGTCCCAAGAGTGTCTGGTGGTAGCAGACAGGGCCCTGTTGCTCCCAGAACTGCCCAGGACACTCACCTGGCCAGGAGGGCCAACCTGCCCTGGGAGGCCTGGCGGACCTTGAAGTCCAGGGCTACCAGGAGTTCCACGCTCACCCTTAGGTCCATCGTGACCCTGAGGAGGAAGCATCCAGCATCAGGACCCTGAGACCCCAGAAGGGTGGAATCATACAGCACAGGGTGAGGGTCAGGGTGGGGGTGGGGGGCAGAGATTGCGTAAGACTCTAGCACTCACTTCTCTCCCAGGGGGGCCGGAATCTCCCTTCTCTCCCTGAGGAAGACAGTTGCTTCAGACAGGGCTCCAGTCTGAGGCCAGAGCAGACTCCAAGAGAGGAACTTTACCTTTCTCCCGACTTCTCCAGGGTCCCCAGGTTCTCCCTGCGGGCAGAGGACTCATATCAGCCCAGCACCTGGCTGCAAGACACTGTCTTGGCAGATCTCAGGGGACGGTGTCTGTGCCTGTAGTCCCAAGCCTCTGCTGTCTCAGAGCGCGGCCTGTGACTATCTGAGTGAGCCGTTGCGCATGGGAGGGCCTGCCTGTGTGGTCTGCTCACCTTCATAACTGACTGTCCATGTCCTATTTCTTTTAACTTTCTAGATAGAACCCCACACAATTGCATCTATTTCTGGGTGGGTGAGTGTCCACATGTCCCGGGTGTGTGTCTGCATGGCCCTGTGGGTCTCTGTGCCCTGGGAGGTAACACCGAGTAGGTGTCTCAGGCTGCTTGCATTATCTTAGCCCATGTATGCACATGGGCCGAGCTTATCTGTGTGTACGCAGGAGGAACATGTGTGTGCCTATCCCTGGTATCTTGAGAATTGTCTATATATCTTGGGATCTGTCTGCAAGTCTTGCGAGTATCTCAACTCGTGTGATCAGATGTGAGTGAGTGGCTATGAATGCACATGTCACCTGTGGGAGTCACAGATGTGCGTCTCACTACATCTCAACACAGATCTGCTTGTGTGCCTGGGCCTGTGTCTTAGCATCTATTTGCGTCAGTGTCAACATGTCTCCAAGTGTCCCTGAATGTGATTTCAGACCAGTGTGTCTGCACTGCTCCACCTGTGTCTGGCTCTTTGCTTGTGCCCGGGACTTTGGGCAATCTCGGCAGGTATCGGTCCGTCCAGGCACAAGTCATCATGTCCACCGAGTTGGTTAACTCGCTGTGTCTGCAAGGCTGCCTCTGTGTGTACATGGATGCGTGTTTTGGGATGTTCCCATGTGCCTGGGTATCTCTGGGTATCGCTGTGTGTACCCTGGATACTCACATTTTTCCCGTTCAGGCCAGGTTTGCCATCCTCGCCTGACTTTCCCTGTGGAAACAGATCATTAGGCAGAAGTCAGGGCTGGGGTGAGGGTAGAAAGGGGACAAAGTGGTAGCATGAAAACCTGAACTCACCGGTGCTCCAGGGGGTCCAGGGGGGCCATGTTCTCCTCGGAGGCCTGGAAGCCCCTGGAAAAAGTCTTTGCTAGCATTGAGAGAGCCCCTGAGATATTCTCTGGGGCACACTCCAGACAGGGAGGACCCCACTAAGATCCTCTTCCAGTGACACCCAGAATTTGATGTCCCATTGAGATCTATGTCTGAGGCAAAGACCCCATGAGTTGGGGGGTCCCTAGTGAAATTCAAGGTTAAAAAAAAAACAGGACATTGAGGGGCCTCAGGCCCCAAGGTAGAGAAGTTCAGAAAGTGGGACTCTGCTAAAATTTGCCTACCAGGAACTGGGGCCCCACCCAAGGACAAGGCCAGACCAACACCCATTTTGGCTAATGCTATAATAATAACAAGCTGGCTGCAAATTTATATAGGACCCCTCAGCCACCCCCTCCGCCCTAACATTTCCCCTCACTTACATCTCTCCCCGGGTCCCCGGCTTTGCCTGTAGCACCCTAAGGAAAAACTCAAAGTCAGGGAGTCCGTAGTGGTCATGGGGTCAGGGCGACGAGTTCTTATGAACTAAAGGCCTGCTTGGCTGTAACATCCCCCACCCCAGCAGGGCTCTAGACTCAGCGTACCCAGCTGGCCCTACAGCTCATCATGACCAAGATGACCCAGGTGAGGCTGCGGCATGTTTAGGGGCCAGGGAAGAGTGCCACTAAGCAGTGACCACCATGACTCACGTGCAGCCCTGGGGGGCCAGGGGCTCCAGGTTTCCCATCCAATCCACTCCGGCCATCCAGCCCAGGGGGGCCCCGATCACCCTGAGGAAAACAGAGTGGTAAGGGGCCTCAACGGATGAGATGGAGAGCTAAGAATCCAGGTTCACAGTGAAAAACCTCCGTGCTCACTCACCTTCTCTCCTGCAGGGCCTCGGACCCCTGGGTCTCCCTGGAGAGCAGGACAAAGGTCAGATGAGAGATCAGAACAAGATGGGGCCTTAGACTGATGGGGCATTGTGTAGAACTCACCTGAGGGCCTGAGGGCCCCCGAAGTCCATCAATACCCTAAGGACAGAGGGAGGAAGAAATCAGAGCAGGCCCTCCAGCCCCAGACCTCCCCATGGGACCAACCACACTCACCCTCTCCCCAGAGGCTCCAGGGGGGCCGGGGTCGCCCTTGGGTCCTCGAGGACCCTCTTGTCCACGGTCCCCAGGCTCTCCCTGTGGCAGAGACAGGCATGTTAAGGGAACAGCGCTAGGGCCACAGACAGACCTGTCACGGGGCCAGGATGCTTTCATAGGCTCACAGTGTCACCCCACCCACAGACCCTGATACCTTCTCTCCAGCTCCAGGCCCCGTGTCCGCCTGTGGGAGGAATGACTGATGAAGAGAATGGTTCAACAGGGCAGGTAGAGGTGGTGAGGGGGCTTGTGAAGGGCTGTGGGATCAGTGAAGTTATCAAGGGGTGGGGGAAAGGAGTCTATGGATGGGATGAGGGGACACAGGGTGGAGTCAACAGGCAGGTGAGGGAGAGGACAGAGGGCCAGGTCCAGCTCAGCCCTTACCAGCCTTCCAGGGGCTCCTGGGGGACCCTGGGAATGGAAATCGTTATAGTCACCAGGAGCCCTGAGGTCCCAGAGCACAGCTTAGGTTTGCCCAGGCTCAACTCTGACCCCGAGTTCCCTGCAGTTCACCAACGCCAATCCCCAGGGGGCAGGGCAGGCCTGGAAGTGGCCACCACCTGACCTCTAGGCCCCTTATGTGGGCACTGACCAGAACGAGCACCTCCAAGTCCCCGAGCCCAGAACACCAGCAATACTCACTGGCTCCCCACGGTCACCCTTGGGTCCAGATGGTCCAGGGCTGCCCTGCAGAAAGTCAGGGAGTCGGGTTACTCAGGATAACTAGACACTTTGAGGGATTTTAGAAACATCCTAAGGACTCATAGGGCTCCTGGTGAATTTTTGGGGGCTGTGATGAAGGGGGCCATAGGAAATGAGGATTCTGAGGGTTTAGATTGTAGCAATGGGTGGCAGGATTGAGTGTTAGGAATTGAATGGCTGGGGGTGGGGGGCTGCAGTGGGGTTGCAGTCAAAGGCCAGAGGTTAGGGCTTACATTTCGTCCATCCTCTCCAGGATCTCCCTGGTCTCCCTTCTCACCCACAGGTCCCCGAGCTCCAGGTAGCCCCTGAGAAGAGCAGCAAGTCTGAGACAGACCCTCCCAACATTTTGCAGTTTCCTCCACAACCCCCCATACTTCCCAGGCTCCCCATCACCCTGAAAACCACACTAGACTTGCCTATCACCCCATGCCTTTCTCCAGACTCATTGCCCATTATCCCCCTCAGAGCTTCTTGTCCCTTCGTGCCCACCTCCGAACAGTTCTCCCCGCCCCTGGCTTCTCCCAAGCCTCACCCGAAGGCCACGCTCGCCAGCTTTTCCAGGCAAACCTGGGTCACCCTGGTGATGGAGAGAAAGCCACACACACAGGCGAGTTAGGCTCAAGCCAACTCAGGGAATGGGGAGAGAGAAGGGCGGAGCACCAGCTGGAAGGCAGGCAGGGCTGGTCTGGTGACCTGCAGAGCCCCCAGCCCCCGGGGATTACAGTTCAAGCAGAAATCACAGTGGGTAGGAGTCTTACCGGGGGACCCTCATCGCCTTTCTCCCCAGCTTCACCCTGTGAGACATGAGAGTCAGCCCTGATCCCAAGCCCTGTCAGAGATGCTGACAATGCACCAGCTCCCTTGTGTCCCAGGACTCCCCCAATTCAGTCTCCTTACATCTCGTCCTCGAGGGCCAACAGGTCCTGGGGAGCCAGGCCGCCCAGGGTCTCCCTTTTCTCCAGGAGGCCCCGAGTCACCCTGTGGAGGAGGCAAGAGTGAGGTTGAACATAGCAGCCAGTGACCCCGGAAATGCTGAATTTACCTAAGCTTCCAGGTACTCACTGGAGGTCCAGCTCTGCCGGTGAGGCCAAGGGGACCCTGTGGGGTTGGGGAAGGGGGATAAGACTTAGCTGGAGCTCCCAGACACCACCTCATCTCCCTCTGTCACATTCCCCATCCCCACATTTCTTCACCCGGTCTCCAGGGTCTCCTTTGGGGCCAGGGTCTCCAGGAAGAGTCAACCCAGGTAGGCCCTATGGGGGAAAGTATCAGCAGTCAGGGGGGTACAACCTTCATCTGCTCTACCCCCTAAACCTTTCCCCTTCACTCACCCGCTCCCCTTTGACTCCAGTAGCTCCTCTGGGCCCAGTGAGCCCAACATCTCCCTGGATGTAGAAAAGATTGTCAGCACCATCCCCAGGGTCTATGACTCCCATGACCCCCCATGACCCAGCTATCAAGCCACAACTCTCACAACCTTCAGTGTAGGGCCAAAGGCAGGTCCTGTGACCTTGACCTCCCCCTGTAACCGCCTCCTCTCACTCATGCCAGACTTACCTTTTCTCCCTTGGCTCCTGTACCATTAGGTCCCTGAAAACAAACAGGACAGGCACAGCTTGACCCCACCTGGGGTCATAATACCACAGCTCAGTTGGGATCTCGTGGGGGAGGGGGAGTGGATATAGAACTAGAAGGTGCAGAGCTCAGTCTCTGCCCAGAGGTCACAGGCTCCCCACTGAGCAGGGCAGAGGACACAGAGCTCACAGCCAGAATGGGGGTCATAGGGCCACAGGTTCACAGCCGAGTCAGGAGGCGGAGAGCTACAGAGTTCCAAGGCTGCCCAGGGTCCCAAGGTTACAGGGTCATGGCCTGGGACACTGGTTTACAGGCGGGTCACTGCTCAAGGTCTGTGCTGTGTTCAGAGCCCTCCTTCACTCACCACCACTGCAGGGTGCCCAGGGAGACCAGGCTCCCCCTGTGGAGAAAAGACGGAGGCAGGAATGGGATCCAAGGCCCCAGTGTCCCCCTGTGCTACCAGAGGGAACTGGCTCCCCATCCGTGACACACCTTCTCTCCTCGGCGACCAGGGGATCCTGGTGGTCCCTGCATGTGGAGAAAGCATGAGCCCAGGAGGGGAGGAGCACATGAAAGCCCCACTCCTGGTCCCACCACAGTCACAGACTCACCTCAGGACCCTCAGCTCCAGGACGTCCAGCAACTCCTGGAAGCCCCTGGGGAAGAGGAGCAAGAAATGTTGAGCCGGGTGGATGGGGGCAGGGTGATTATGGCAAACGAGGGCTGGAGGTTGGGGATGTGGGCTGGAGAGGCATCATGGAAATCAGGCAGGAGACAAACACCCCAGGCAGCAGTCAGTCCCCACAGGAAGTTAAGGTGAGTTCAGCAGAAATTCAAAGTGGGCCCTACCCACTTTTTTTTTTTTTTTTTAAGATTTTATTTATTTATTTATTTATTTTATTTATACAAGCACTGGGTACAGTCAGAAGTGCAGGAGGGTGAGAGAATTCACCAGAGCCAGAGCGGGGAGCAGAGCAGGCAGAAGGACCGAAGTACACTGCTGAGGGGAGCAGCGGGCGGCAGGAGAGGTCTGCGCGCCATGTGGGACCCTCCTCCGGTGGCCGGGGAGCAGCCGGGATCGAACCGGCGCTGCAGAGGCTGCGGGCAGCTTCGCAACCCAGCGCTCAACCGCTGCGCCACCGGGGAGGCCCCGGCCCTACCCACTTTTGGGGTTAAGCGTTAGTTCCTGCAAGTGAAGAGGAGTGGAAAGACAGGGCAGTGGGGGTCAAGGGTGAGAGCTCAAAACCAGGAGGGGGCAATGAGCCCAGTCAGCTGGCATTACCACCATCGGGGGCTTACCTGGGGTCCCACCGGGCCAGGAGATCCACGTTCACCCTGGTGGAAGAGCGTCAGAACTGAGTCTTGCTCCAGACTCTCCAGGACCCTGAGAGGCCCCCAGGCCACACTCACCTTCTCTCCAGTTTCACCCGCAGCCCCTGTCTGTCCCCGTTCACCCTGAGGGGAGAGTTAGGAGAGGAACCTTGACCACTGAATTCCAGACAAGGTGTTTCAACATCTCATCATCCCTCCTCTGAAACCACAGCCTCTGTCATAGCCTGACCCTCCCAGCTCCCCTCGTCCTATAGGGGATTAGGACTCCTCCTAATACCTAATACCTCCACGTCCACCATATCTACTCCCCAAATGGCACTTACTTTGGTGCCAACATCTCCAGGAGGTCCTCGTAGACCCTAGAAGGGATGAATTTGGGAGTTCAGAGATTTGAGTTTGGGCATGATGATGAAGGTGACCATTGGGGCTGGAATTATGCCCATCATACTCAACCCCTAGCCCCGACACTCACCCGCTCACCCGGAATCCCAGGTTGTCCCGGGAGGCCTGGGGCTCCATCCTCACAGTCACCCTGAAGGAGACTCAGATTAGTAGAAGACCTAGGGGGAGCTCCACCCTGCCACCCAGCACTCAGCCCCACCCCACATTGGGACACCAAAATATCAGGTCTCCTACTTTTTCTCCTTTCTTTCCAGAGGGGCCAATTGGGCCTTGGGGTCCAGGGCTTCCAGGAAGACCCTAGGAGAAAGTAAGAAAAATGTGAAACCCAAACTGAGGCACAGTACCCACCCTCTGACATAGCTGAACCCCCAGCCCTTCCATTCACAACCCTCATAGTCCCCAGAAGAGCATGGAGTCTCCCTACCGGCAGCCCAGGCTCGCCTGGAGTGGTGCCACCAACACCAGGTCCCGGGGGGCCCTGAGAGAGAACAGCAGGTCAGGGGATGGCTAGAGGGAGGTCAGACTTCAAGCCACCACCAGCGTACCTTGCCCCTCACTTACCCGTTCCCCACGATCTCCTTTGTCACCCTGGAAGACAGATCATGATCATGACCCTGGACCAGACCACTCCTCAGGATAGCAGGAGGAATGAGGGTCATGACGTTAAAATGGATTATAAGGCTCATGAGGAACTGAGGCGTCATGCGGGGTCAAGGAGTCCCACGGCTCACAGAGACCAGTAGGGGCTGTGTGGGCTCCAGTGGGGTTGCTACGTCACAGATCACATGAAGGCTATGAGACTGTAGGGGGAGGTTGGGGGGGTGTCATACTGTTACCTTCACAGCTGTTCCAGGAAGTCCTGGGGGGCCACGGGGTCCTGGGTCCCCCAGTGGGCCACGAGATCCTGGGGGGCCCTGATAGAGATGATCAAGTATAAAGCACAACCCGACAGACCCCTACTCTCATCCCCCTTCTAATGGTCCCCCCACCCCACACCACTTGTCCCCACACATCCCAGAACTTACCGGGGGTCCAGGGTCCCCTTTTCGCCCAGGAAGAGCAGGGCCCTGGCCTTCACCAGCTTGTCCAGGCTCTCCCTGCAGCAGGCAGGATAAGAGGTGGGAGAAGGTACTAGAGGTGCCCCAATCATGTCTTATCACAGCTCAGACCCTGCACAGTGTCAGGTCTGGGCAACCCTGCTCCTCCCTGGGACCTCCCTTCACCCTTCACCTACCGGCTCCCCCTTCGGGCCTCGAGGCCCTCTTTCTCCCTGAGGACAAAACAGAGAAAAGAGTGATGCCTGCGCTAGGGAGGGTCTCGGGGTGGGCCTTGGGACAGTATTCCCCCACTACCCTAGGCTCCCCACCCAACAGAAAGAACTTTGAAGACACTGGGGGAGCAAAAAGGAAAGCAACTTACAGGTTCTCCAGGAGGGCCGGGCCACCCAGGGGAGCCCTGTAGATGGAGGCCCAAGTCAGGAGAGTGAGACCACCCTGCCTCCTCAGCAAACTACTCCACCCTGTGACTTGCAAGGACAAGGCTCACTCACCTTTGGCCCAGGAGTTCCGGGAGTCCCAGGGCGGCCAGGGCTGCCTGGTGGCCCATCTGCCCCAGGGAAGCCCTAAGAAGACAAAGAAATCAGGCCAGAAAGGGGCTCTCCCTTGGGGTCCCAGGTTTGGACTCCTCACCACCCGGGCCCTGAGTGTTGCTGGGGCCACGGAACAGAAAGTAGCCCCTCTGAGTTGAACAGAGCCCTAATCCAGGCACAGGGGCAGAGCTGAGGCAGGAGGCCTTCCCTGCCTCCAGGATTTAGAACTTCCACCCACCCAGGCCTCCAGGGAACCTCAGAACCCCATTCTTCTCCCCACCCTTCCCCAAAGTCTCTAGTGTGGCTTATAATATCCACTTAGGCTTCAAGAAATACCCTGTGTTTCCAACTCGGTCTTTTCCTTCTCTTCTCTTCCTGTCTCTTCCAAAAATCCCAAGGAAACTTGGAAGAAACGTCTTAGGGGAACCTCAAAGGTCCCCACACTTACCCTCTCGCCCTTTGCAGTGGCACTTCCAGGGGGCCCTTGGGGGCCAGGAGCACCAACCCTGCCCTGGGAGGAGATAGCAGGTAAGGAGGCAGTAAGCCAGCCAGGGCACAGAGGTCAGGGGTAGGGAGGTACTCACCGGGAGGCCAGGGGGCCCGGGAGGTCCGCCTTGTCCTTTGGGGCCCTAGGAAGGGTAATCAGTGAGTCCTATGGTACAGCCTCCCCTGACCCCTTGATCCCCAGCCAATTCTCTACCTGCCACCAGGGCCACTCACCATCTCTCCAGGCTCCCCCTTCTGGCCCTGAGGAAAGACATGTGGGATTAGAATCAGGGCGGCAGCCCCAGGTAAGGCCTCACCCACACTCTCAACCCTAGACACTTACCTTTGGACAATGCACCGTGCAAGGTTCTGGTTGTGGCTGTGGACATAGGGTTTCCTTGAGGTCAAGCAGTTCTCCTAAGATCTCCCACATACCCTCTTCTCTACCACCTAGTCCCCAGGAGACCTCTTCCAAACCTGGGTAGTCAAAGCTATCTGACAAAGGGCTGTTGCCAGTCCACCAACTGCCCGATCCAAGCTTGGACCATCATCCACAGCGAAGAAGGTCTGGACAGAGTCCATGCCCGGCACCAATCGACGCAGCTGCTCTGGGTCAGCTCCCGCCAGGCCCAACACCACCACTTTAAGCCCTAAGAAAGGGTCCAGAAGACTGTAGGACAACCCCACTGGGGCCAGTCCCTTTCTCCAGCCCAAGTCCCTCAGCCCTACTCCTCACCAGCAGCCTGGGCCTCACGGATAGGATTGAAGATGTCACCTCTCAAGGGCTCATCCACTAGCAGAACCATCACCCCTGGCACATGCCGGCGGCGTCCAGGAGCATCTGGTGCCAACAGGTGTCTGTGAGCCGTGACTATGGCTGCGCCTGAAAGGAAGGCAATGTCAGAACCCTGGGGCACCAAGCTCCCAAAAAGGCAACACCAAGAGCCCGCATCCACTGCAGTTCTCACCCAGGTTGTTCCCACTTGGGTCCACGTAAGGAATGTTACGGATCTTCTGCAGGATGACACCAGGGTCATGGGAGCTGTTCAGTGGGAACAGTGGGGAGGGCCGATGACTGTAGGACAGGAGGCCAACCTGGGGTGGGGGAGACACAGACCCTGGGGAGGATGACAAAGCAGCAAAAGTTGGGGGGGCGGACATAAAACCGAGAGAAGACATAGAGCCCAGAGGTGTGAAACTACACCTGCATATTAGGGGTTCAGCAGTGATGGCAGGCTAGGGAGCCAACCAGGAGGTGAGATCTGGAGCTGGGAAAGGGCTGGGAGAAAGCCTGGATGGATGTGACCCTGGGGTGGGGAAGGGCAGGAATAAGTAGGAGTCTAGATGCTTCTGGGCCAAACCTGGGCCGCATGTGGCCCAAGAGGCCCAAGTGCAGACACCAGACGTTCCAGGGCTCCCTTCACTGCCTCTGCACGGTGAGCATTATCTCGAGTGGTGTGCAGCAGGAACACCACATCCATCAGGCCCCGGGAACATGCTGCAGGAAGAGAGTGGAGCTCTGAAGTGTCAGCCCCTCCAACTACCCCACTTAGGTCCCTCTCACTGAGCCAAACATACCGACGGTATGTGTGACAGAGGCCTCAGGACCCTGCACACCCTCCCGGATGGGTGTCAGGGAAAAGACATAGGTGATGCCGGGCTCTAGCCTTGACACCTGCTGGGAGCTCGAGACCCCTGGCAGTGACTGTGTACCCCCAGGCATTTCTGCAAAAGACAGGTTCCCAAAATTAGTTAAGCAGGAGGCCCTCCATGAGCCCCAACTGCCAGCCCGCCCTAAACCTGGTCCCCTTTTCACCTTGGCTAGGACCTCTGAGTGGTCTCCAGGATAGGATGTAGCTGGATGCCCCAGACACTGGGGTCCAGGCCAAAGTCACCGAGTTAACTGAGGTGTCCACCACACGCAGTTCAGTGCTTGGGACACGAGGTGAATCTGAAGGAGAAATCAAAGACCGGGGATCAAAGGCTGTGTTCTGAGACCCAGAAGGGGAGAGAACTGAGGAGATCCTGGGGCAGAAGGAAGTATCAGAGGAGGTCATTCTGGGATCACCCCAGGGTGAGGAATGATAGGAGGTGTACACATGGAGTCATTCAGGGTCATGGGGTACAGGAAATCAGGGTGGGTCATCAGTGGTGGGAAGAGCACACCAGGGGAATATGGGATTTCTGGGCTTACCAGTGTATGCAACAACTTCTGTGGGGGGTCCTTCTCCAGTTGGCCCTAAGACACTCAACCACACGCGGTAGGGGGTCCCTGGCTCCAGCCCATCCAGTTCATAGCTGCTGAGCTCGCCGCCCAGGACCCGGGACTGCTCCTGACCACCTGGGGCAGGCATGAGGGTGGGAGGATGCTGCAGACCGGTATTAATGGACCCACCCACCTCTCTGCCATCTACCTTGCTTATTTTTTTTGAAGATTTATTTATTTATGCATACAAGAACTGGGGGACAGGCCAGAGGTGCAGGGGGTGAGAGGAGTCACAGAGACAGAGCCGGGAACAGAACAGGCAGACTGACTGAAATACACTGCTGAGGGGAGCAGCTGGGGAGACAGGTCTGCTGGGCCATGTGGGTAGCTCCCTGGCTGGCGGGGGATTGCTGCAGAGGCTGTGGATAGCTTTACAGTGCTGTGCTTAACCCCTTGGGCCAAAAGGGAGGCCCTATCTTGCTTAAGATGAACCCCCCACTGGACTCACTGACTGACCTTTCTAACAGGTTCACCCTCCTAATTGATCTACCCCTTTCTGGTTGACCCTGACCCACTGACCCTCATTGGTCCCACCCACCTCGTTGACTGATCCCTGCTGTGATCACAATCCCACAGACCCCTACTGACCGACCCTACCCACTCTCAGTGACCTGACCTACGGCCCCGCCCCATTGGTACCTAAGCCCCTACCGGGGGCACTTCTCACCTTCTGGTCGCCAACGCAGACGGAAGCCGTGTGCCCCGGGCACCGGCTGCCAGCGCAGCCTCAACGAATGTTCCCCTCGCTGCACTACACGTAGGGTCTCCAAGGCTGGCGGAGCCTCAGGCGCTTGAGGGAAAGCGCGGGTTTGAGAGAGGCTCCACCCCAGTGGTCCTTGGCCAATCCCAGGCCAACACTGGGGCAGGCACCACCCCCAAACCCTCAGACCCTGCCCACAAAAGACTCCACCGATCCCAGGTACCTTTTCCAGTCCCAGGTACCTTTTCCAGTCCCAAGCACAACCCCCGCCCCCAAGCCGTGCAGGCCACCAATCCAAGGCTCGTTCCAGCCCCAGCTCCACCTACGCGTGGTGACGACGATGGAGACCGGCGCGCCCTCACGGTCCCCAACAAATGCTGTCACTCGCACTGAGTAGCTGACCCCTCCTTCCAGACCCCTTATTTCTGCGGAATCCGTGTTTCCTGGGAGAATCTTGTGTCTCGTAGGGCCACCTGGCCAGGTGAACACAAAGCAATAGTGAGGGATGGGGATGGCTAAGCCTAGCGGCGCTCCCAGCCGCGAAGGACAAGAATGGGGTCATGGAACTATACCCTCGCTCTGGCCCCAGGCCAGCTTGTAGGAGGTGGCTCCAGGGACCCCCACCCAGGTGATCCGCAGAACATCACTGGAAGCATTGAGGATCTGCAGCTTCGACACGCTGCCCACCGGCACAGGGTCTGGGGGTAGAGGCAAGGTACAGAGTCAGGGGCCACTGGACGGCTGGCAGCGAATGGGCTGGCAGTGCACGCGTGATTATCGCAGGGAGGTCTAATGGTGAGGTTAGTGTGGACAGGTCAGTGTAGGCAACCCCTAATCAGAAGAGGACCAGTGCCTTAGAACAGGCAATGGAGGACAGCCAGGAGGTCCCGCAAGCAGACACTTAGTCAACATGGAAAAGGTCAGTGTGGCAAAAGAAGTCACAGAGCAGTAATGGAGTGGGCAGCTGGAGCAGTCAGCATTACACAGCAGGGCGGGGGAGCCAGCGTGACGTGGTTGGCAGCTAGTCAAGGTCCACTCACCAGTCCTCACAACCACAGAGGCAGGGGTCCCATCCACACCAGCCACATGGGCCCACACTTGCACCGTGTACTCAGTGTCTGGCTCCAGCCCATCCAGCTCAGCTACATTGGCTTCCCCAGAGACCAGCTGGTATTTCTCTGGGCCTGGGAATGGGGATGGAGGCATCTCTAGGACTAGCCAGAATCTACCTCCCATTGCCCCATTTGGACCCCTGAGATACTCCCAGCACCCAGACCCACCTCCCACAACCCTCCAAAACCCTGGCCCCACCGTGGCCTGAGCGCCAGGAGATCCTATATCCCGTGGCACCAGGAACCCTGTTCCAGGCGATGGTGACAGATGAGCTGCTGGTCTGAGTCACATGGACTGTCCTCACGGAGCCCAGTGGGTCTGGGGAGAGAAGCAATGGGGAGCCTGATGGAGGAGGTCTAGTGGGGGAGGGCCATGTAATAAGGGAAGGCTATGAGAGTCTACTAGCAGGCAGGGATCTGATCTGTGGTGAATAGCTCAGATGGGGGGGGGGCGTGGAGATTCTGATGGAGGCAGTAGTGGGAATCAAAAGTGACAGATGATAGGAATTTGAGAGACAGAGGGTCTGACAGAGAAGATAGTAGGGTTCTGATGGAGGCAGTAGGAAGTGGTCAGGGATTCTGACAAAGGACAAGATGTAAGTCTAAGAGGAGAGTTGGGTGCCGCAGAAAAGGTAGTGTGGGCCTGACAGTGGTGATGGAAATCTAGGGCGAAGATAGTGGGGTTTTAGAGGAGAGGCAGAGGAGCCTACAGAAGGTGGGGCATTGAAAGGAGGCAAGGGAGACTAAAGGGGGAAGTAAGGGGCCTGAGGGAGGTGCCAGTGGGAATCTGAAGGGGGAGAGGAGTTCTGGGGAGAAGCCAGTTTCTGAGAGGGGAAGCCTGGGGGTCTGACCGGTTCGAGCCACGATCACCACACGAGGGCCCTCTTCTCTCCCTCGTAGTGCTGACACAGCCACTTGGTAGGAGGTTCCAGGCCGCAGCTCCAAGATATCTGTGGCAGTAGATTCTGGGGGCAATGTCCTGCTGGACTCTGGACCTAGGGTCAGACAGAAGTGCTGGCATGGCTCCTGCCTGCCCATGCAGTCCCATACCCTGGTCATTCCCCTCGGCCACCCTCCCCCCACACCCCTCACTGACCATCATCTGCTCTCCAGGTAACTCGAAATCCACTGGCTCCAGGAACAGGTCCCCAGGCCACCCTCAGTCGAGTTGCGTCTGATCCTACGACCCGCAGCCCTGAGATGGCAAGTGGGGTTTCTGGTTCTGGGGGTTAAAGGCAGAGATCAGGGATGAAGACCTGGCTTGGAGTGAGTCAGACCGCTGTCGCTTATGCTTCTGCAGAGCTCACCCCGGCGGATGGTAAGGAGGCTGGCGCTACCCTCGCGGTTGCCCACTCGAGCAGACACCCGCACAGTGTAGCTCAGCCCAGCCCGGACATCATCCAAGTCGAAGGCTGTCTGTCTCCCAGGAAGCACCAGGGTCCGCTCAACCCCTAGGGAGAAGGCAGGGTCAGTGGGAGACAGGGGTGTGGATGATGGTGACAGGTAGGCGCACAGGATATAAAGGGTCAGGAAGGGACAGACCAAGGGATGAAAAGGGTGAGAGACCAGACATGGGATTAAAGGAGTCAGCAATAGACAGTGACAGCGGGTAACAAACCAGGGATGAACAGGGACGTAGGGTAACAGGGGCGCGGGACAGAGGATGATGGAAGTCAGTGGGCAGCAGTGTGAGTCAACAGGTCATAGACAGCGATGTGGGGGACAGGCTCGGGACAGGATGGAGAGTGTGGACACGGTCACTGCTAAGGCAATGGAAGGGCAGGTGAGTGAGCTTATGGCTGTGGAGAGGGTGAAAGTCATGGCCAAGGATGTGGGTCAGGATGTGAAAAGAGATTCAGGTGAAGGTAGATGGGGCAGATGGATCCTGTGACAGGGCTGGGCTCAGTGCCAGTGGTGGACAAACAAGGAGACCAGGGGCTGTAGAGATCCAGGAATAGGAAGAGATGGGGAGAAGATGCAATCAGAGCCCAAGGGCTGAAACTTTATGTGTTTTGTGGGGAGGACGGGGTGCTGGTTATGTCCACCTCACCCTGGGTGCTGCGCACATTGATGCGGTACTCAGTGGCACCAGGAACTGGGCTCCAGGACACTCGAACACGCTGCCCAGGCAGCTCGGTGGCCTGTAGGTCTGTCACAGTGCCCACAGGCAGCTCTGGCCCTGTTGGAAGGTTGTATGAGAGGCAGCCTGGACCCCTGGCCCTTCCGCTCTCACTTGACCAGTCCACAGAACCCTCACCAGTGGGGACCACAGTTGCAGGTGTGGCCACCTCACGCCCCTCAAGCAGGGTATAGAGCGTGAGGCGATACTCAGTGCCTGGCTGAAGTCCATCCAACTGATAATGGGTCACATCAGGGGACAGCACCACCTTCTGTGGTGGCTCCAGGCCTGCAAGACGACAGGGTCTGTTCAGCTGAAGCCAAATCCTAACCCTGCCAGCCCGCCCCTCCACCTGCACTGACCACTCTCCCGCCGCCACTCCAGCCGATAGCCACGGGCCTCAGGTACCAAGTTCCAGGAAAGAAGGATGGATGTGGGGCCCAGGATGACTGCGCGCAGGGTCTGCTCAACAGAAGTGTCTGCCCAGGGCACAAGGGACATCAGCTTCTGGGCCTTGTCCTGCCTGCACACCCCGCCTGAAGAAAGCACCCATCCTTCTCACCAGTGCGAGCAGTCAGGGAGTTGGCAGGCCCCACACTACGGCCAAACAGGGTGCTCACAGTCACCTCATAGTCTGTGCCAGGCTCCAGGTCATGCAGCAACACTGACCTCTGCCCAGCACCCACCTCCTGCTGTTGTGTGGCCCCACCTGCATGGGCACACAGAGGGGTCAGTGGGCCTTGCAGGCTCAGGATCCTTAATCCTATCTGAGATACAGGGACCCCCCCTTGGCCCACATTCTCACTCACCGCGGGTCCGCCATGTCACACGGTAGCCAGTGGCACCTGGCACACTCCGCCAGGCCACCAGGAGGCTGTGGGCTGTGGTATTCTGGATGCTCAGCTCCGGCCCCTCAAGGGCAGCTGGGGGAAGGTCCCAGCAGGGATTAGTGGAGTCAGGAGTGGGGAGGGATGGGTGGTTAGGTGAGGGGGGTCAGAGGTTAGTAGAAATGCTCACTGGTCCGAGCCGTCCCACTCACGGCCTCCCCGATGCTGTTGGCATAGAGGGCGACCACAGTCACTTGGTACTCGGTTAGTGGCCGGAGATCCTGCAGCCACATGCTGGTCTCCCCAGCTGGGACGCTCACCTGCCCAAAATCACAGGCCACTTTATCTTGCCCAACCAAATCCCCAGCCCTCACCCAGCACTCCTGACAGCCTTACCTCCCGCCGCTCACTTGGCAGCGGCTGTCCCAGCCCTGTCAGAGGGGTGTACTGGACCTTGTAGCCAGTCACAGGACCACTGGCCGCTGTCCACTGTACTCGCAAGGATTGACTCCCTGCCTCAGACAGCACCAGGTCTCGTGGGCCAGAAGTGGAGTCATCCGCTGGGGAAGGGGTATCAAGCAATCAGCAGGAGGATCGGGATTTAGAACTTACAGGGTAGAGTTGGGGTCAAAGATCAGGACCACAAGGGGAAGGGTCAGCACGTCCAGGGCAGGATCAGAGGACAGCACCCCCGGATTGGCATCAGGTTGGGATGGGGATTGGGAATGCAGGTCTGGGCACAGGGTGTGGGTGGGAACTCACGGGGCAGGGTCACAGGCACACCACCAGCCGTTGTGCACACCCTCCGGGAAATGAGGGGCAGTAGCGTCCTCAAGATGCTGAAGTCATTGACGAAGAAGAAGAAATCGCTGGTCGGCTGGGAGGCAATGCGTTTCAGCTCCTCGGGGTCAGCGTTCTTGATCCCTGAGGTGATGTCCAGTCAGGGCTCTGCTGCCCGTGGGCTCTCTGTCTGGCCCCGGCCCCAGCTGACCTGTTCCCTGGCTTGGTACTCACCCACAGCAAACAACTTGACCCCCTGCCCCTTCAACTTCTGAGCAGCTGTATCCACCATGTCCTGGGACTTCCCATCTGTGATCAGGATGCAGACCTGGGGCAGGTGCAGGGTTCAAGTCAGGGCGGCCTCACACATTTCACTTGGGCTCACCTTGGGAGGCACGGTAAAGTGAAAGATCACCTTGGGGACACCAGGTCTGGCCAGCTGGGGCAGAAACACATGGTCGGCCACGTGGAGAATCGCAGCCCCTGTGCGCGTGTTGCCCCCCTTGTAGCTGAGCTCACGGATGGCACGGATCACATCACCCCCTGAACCAAGCGCGTCCAAGCCAAACTCTGTCCTGTGGGGAAGAAGGGTGGCAACATGCTAGGGACAGGGAACTTTTCTAGCCTTGGCCTCTAGGAAGCTTCTGGGGTAATGGTTGTGAGTATCTGGCCTCCTGAGGGCCCCTTTGGTTCTGTGATGCCTGCCCTCCACCTCTAAAGCCCCCAAGCTAACAAACCCTTTAGGAGTCCCTTCATGCTCTGCCTGTGGCTGGGCCTGTGGCAGGCCTGGAGTACTTGGGGTTCACAATCTTGGGGTGGTACTCACCCACAGCAACGTTTGGTTAATTAAATAATTGTAGGAAGAAGGGCCCAGTTGTCAGGAGGTTGACCTTAGCCAGACAGGGTGAGTGGTCAGGAGGCCAGAGCAGGACGAGTCCAACAGGCCTGGAGCATGAGTCCGCTGGGCCCCCTCCTGAGCTGTCCGTCTCCAGACCAGAGCACACAAGCCCCTGTCTTCCGCAGGACACTAGCCTGGAGGTGTCTCAGAAGCCAGGGCTCTACCCAGGAGCTCCCTGCCTGTCTCCCACAAGGACCAAGGGCTGAGAGGTAGGAGTGGGGTCTCTGGTTCCCCAAATCCTGACCTAGGAGTTTCTGTGCTCTCCATTCCGTGCGGGAGGGACAGGACCTGGCGGGATCTCTGGGTTCCCAGATGGACGCCAGGGGCCGACCACTCACCGCGGGTCATCGCTGTACTGCACCGCAGCGAAGCGCACGCCCTGTGCACTGGCTGTCCCAGAAAAGGGCAGCACCAGCCCCTCAAGGAAACCGCGCACTTCACGGAAGTTGCTTCGGCCAATGGAAGAGGAGCCGTCGAGGAGGAACACGATGTCGGCGGAGTAAAGGTGTGTGCAGGTGACTGGGCGGAGAGGAGAGGTCACCGCGGCCCCTCGAGATCACCCTGCCCCTCCCTCGCACCTGGGACCAGGGAGTGGGGCGTGGAGAGAAGGCCCGTCTGCGGCGCGAACCCGCCCAGGCCGGCTGGGCCCCGGAGCCCGGGACTTGGAGTTGCGGGGGGGCGGGGGGGGTGCAGCGCAGGCTCTCCCGCCCCAGGAGCCCCTGCTCGGGGAGAGCCGCCCGCGCCGGTGTGGGTGTGGGACCGAGGGAGCGCGCGGAGTGACACCGGGCTGGCGACTCCGGGGAGCCCGGCCTTGGGTCCGAAAGGACAGGTTGCGACTTGAGAGACCAAGCGCGGGTCGCGGGGGTTCGGGGAGTTCGGGGAGAGCGGAGGGGCGCGCGCCTGGTGGTGAGGATGGGAGGCAGGGACCCGGGATGAAGGCCGAGCGGAACCGCGGGTGACGGGGTGCAGCGCCCCGGCGAGGTCCTTCCCTGCCGTGCCCACCTCTCTCCCTGTGCTGGGCCCGCACTCGGGGCGCCCCTGCCAGGATCCCCGCGCAGAGCGCAGCCACCAGGAGCCGCAGCCTCATCCTGGGTGGAGGAAACGGTCGGCCGGGACCCCCGCCTCGGTCCCTCGGCCCGCGCCTCCTAGAGGAGCCGAGCGCGGAGCTCCCCCGCCCCCAGGATGGGTCTTGCCTGCGCGTCCTGCTCCGCCGCCAGCGCAGTCCCACCGCCACGGCAGGGAAAAGTCCCTGATCCCGGGGGCGGAGCAGCGGGCGGGAGCCCAGGCGGCCCGCCCCCACCCACCGTCCCCGAGGTCGCCGCCCCACCACACCTCCCCTAACGGAAGATTTGTCTCTGCCCAAGTATAAAGCCCCCTACCTTCTATGGCGATTGGTAACCCCCCCCCCAAGGTTCTGCTAAATGATCCCCCTTCAATCCCATCTGGGGTCAGAGATCTTGGCTGCTTTAGGTCAAACGCAGTGATTAATGAAGTAACTACTGGAGACTGGAATTCTTAGGTTCTTGGGGGTGCAAGAGACAGCAGATGGTGGGGTGCGGGATGGGGAAGCTACAGCTGGAGATGACTCACCTCTCACTCTATGGGGGTGCCCAGACAAGCCTTGAGGCCATGAGTCCCGCCGGCTACTCCTGTGATTCAGCCATCCCTCTGTCTGTTGGGCCTCCTGTGCCCCACCCTATCCCCTTGACAGACAGAGCACCCCCTAGCAAATGAGGGGTTCAGTCAACCAAGGCATCACGGGACTGCTTCCAAGTAATGCCCACCCCCACCCCTTTTGGGAGGGGAAGCCAGGAGAGAACCTGTCATGCGTCCGCATGCTTGTCCATCCCTGTACCTGTAACCCCTACCAAGCCCCGAACTAGTCCCAGGAATGCCATCCAGTTGTGCCTGCAAGGGGGGGAGGGTGCTGTCCATATGTGGAGGTGGGACCACCCATAGTGGCAGCTCAGCTCTCTACAATCCACCCCCACCTGCCTATACCCCCTCTGTTGGGTCTGCCCTGCCCCAGGGCAGGTCCCCTTATCCACACTTCCTCATCTGTCCTGCCAGAGTCCCTTCCAATCTATTCTTTGTGGATTTTTTTATTTTTAAAGATTTATTTTTATTTATTTATGCATACAAGAGTTGGGGTGTAGGCCAAAGGTGCAAGGAGTGGGGGTGAGAGGATTCACCAGAGACAGAGTGGGGAGCAGAGTGGATCTACTGAAATACTCTGCTGAGGGGAGCAGTGGGCAAGACGGGAGAGGTCTGCTGCACCATGTGGGTTGCTCCCTGACTGGGGATCCAACTCCTTGCAATGGCTGGCGATAGCTCGATAGTGCTGACTTTAACCCCCCACACCACCAGGGAGGCCATCTTTGTGGAATTTTTTAATTGAGTAATATCAGTTTATAGCATTATATAGGTTTCAGCTGCACAGTCTATTAAATCAATGTCTGTATCGACTACCTTATGTTTGACACCAGAACTCTAGTTTCCATGCACCCCCATCCAGAGGACCTCTTTTACCTGATTTCCCACCTTCCTTCTCCTCCCCTCTGGTAACCACTATCTTATTCTTACAGTCTGAGTTTGTTTTTGTTTTCTTTAAATCGTTTGTTTGTTTTGTTTCTTTATGTATGCATATGTGTGAAATCACACAGTGTTTGTCTTTCTGTCTGACTTACTGCACCAAGCATAACACTCTTCTTGAACACCCCCTTTCACCATAATCCCAGCAGGCCCAGAGGGCATTCTAGGCCCCTCCCTCAGTTCCTCCCGGCCCTCACGCCCTCATGGTTGGCTCATTAGTAGTTTGCACCTTCCTAACTACATCCCACTCCTCTCCCCCTAAGCAGCTTGGCTTCCCACTCCCCTCCTCAATTGACCTTTGTGCCTGTGGACAGTCCTCCCAACACCCCAGGTCAGGGTTGTTGTCCTGAGGGATCTGTATATGCTTATCTGTTCATTAGGGGGATGACATCCAGGTACAGAGATGCTCCCAAGAAGAGCAGGTTCACTGGATTTTTCCTGCCAGTCCAGGATAATTCTGAGAAGCCCAGAATGTATATCTATACTCCCCCCTGCTGCTGGGCCCCTGTCAATATTCCTGGCCTACAATCTCCCCTGGGGATCCACAGGCTGAGTGGGGAGAGTTGGGGATGGCAATTCTGTTAAACTGGTTTCCCCTGGACTCCTCCAGGGCTGAGGTCTTTGGTATGGCCAGAGCTGAGGGCCATGAGGACCATCCATGCAACTGTTTTGCTACTGCCCAGAAGACGGGAGTTATAGGAACAACCCCTTTTGTCACTGACCCCTTCGTTAATTATCCTGGGATACAGTGCTGGGACCATGAAGCCCTGAATCTCCAGTCGGGCCTCCTCTGGTGGCACAGCGGTTGAGCGCTGGGCTGCGAAGCTGCCCTCAGCCTTTGTAGTGCCGGTTCGATCCCCGGCCGCCGCCAGCGAGGGTCCCACATGGTGCGCAGACCTCTCCTGCCGCCCGCTGCTCCCCTCAGCAGTGTACTTCATCAGTCTGTCTGTTCTGTTCCCTGCTCTGGCTCTGGTGAATTCTCTCACCCTCCCACGCTTCTGACAGTACCCAGTGCTTGTATAAATAAATAAATCTTTAAAAAAAAAAGTGTCCTCAGCTATGTCCCAGGACTCCCCCTCCCCCACCTTTCACAATTGTCCTACAGGTGAGAGTAGGAGAGAACCAGACATTCTCTTATTCTGCTTTATGGGTGGAGGTCGGGGGTGGGGGGGTAAGTATTTAAAGTGTGCAGGGAGAGCTGTAGGGGAGGTAGAAGTAGAACTGGAGCTAAGTGCGTGTATGGAGCTCCCTGGAGGCTCATGAGGCAGGATGTGGTCCTCTGAGGCTCCTGGCACATAGCCTACAGCACAGTCCCAGAGGCCAGTTCCTTTCAATCAACTCTGGCAGTGGGGCCCAGAGCTTTGTCTTCTCTCTCCCACGCTCCCCTGGACATTTTCTTCTCTGGCTTCAGTCATCACTTCGGCCATATGGCACCATATCTGCCAGATGGGGCCTCCTGTCAGGATTCCACACATCCCACTGTCCTCCAAAGTTCTCCCCAGAACTGTGCCAAAGCTGGTAAGGTCAACTTACCCCTCTCCAAGGTGACTTGTCCTCCTGGGGATGCTGCCTACTAGTGCCCCCCATAGCCATGACCTTGGCTTGGCCATAGTGCTGTTCACCAGGATGCCACAGAAATCCCACCCGAGAGTCTCCATGTGGAATGTCAGGCTCACCCAGTCACTCCTCTTCCCAGTCACATCCAGTGTACCTCCCCAGCATGTCTATTTTTACTTTTTTTTTTTTAGGATTTATTTATGCATGCAAGAACTGGGGGACAGGCCAGAGGTGAAGGGGATGAGAGGATTCACCAGACAGAGCAGGGAACAGAACAGGCAAACTGACTGAAATACACTGCAGAGGGGAGCAGCTGGGGAGACAGATCTGCTGGTCCATGTGGGTTGCTCTCTCGCTGGTGGGGGATTGAACTCCTGCTGCAGAGGCTGCTGATAGCTTCACAGTGCTGTACTTAACCCCTTGTGCCACCAAGACATGCCCCCTGCAGCATGTCTTCAGAGGAAAGATGGAGTTCCTTGACTGGGTATGCAAGGCCCACCAGGACCAGGTCCACCAGGACCAGAAGCTAGAGCAAAGTTCAGCACACTTGTAATCTTTGAGATCAGGCCCAGGCTTAGTCCCCATCCTCCAGGAGCTCAAACTTAAAAGCAAGACTGTCCCCCTGGCCTGGTATGCAGCATCTATAAGCACCCGGTGTGCAGGGGGAGTTGTGGGGGGCAGTTATCAGTTTTGTACTGTTCAGCAGCTTCTCTCCAGCTGGCCACAGAACAGGGTGACAATTTGAATCCCTTAACACTGGATTCTAGAAAGCGCTTGACAGGTATTTCCTCATTGACTGCCAGTGGCAACAAATAGAGGTGAGGGAAAGGCACTGGGGTAGGATGGGTGTGATTAGAGGGTTGTTTTGGCTATTGCAAGGCTGCCATCCTGGGGAACTTCTGAATAGACCTCATCAACCCCTGTGCTAGGACTCTTGCTCATAATTACCAGCAGCTTCTTCCACACAGGAAAACCTATTTTCCTTTCTTAGCACCCATGGAAGTTATGAAAGGGCTGTGAGGGGCACAGGAAATGCCTACCTCCCACCTGCCTTGGGGACCAGAACTCAAAGGTGGCAGGAGTCCCGACTAGACAGCTGAGCTCTATCAGATCCTGGCCTCAGGGAGATGGGGAGGGGATTGTCAGGCCAGCAGCTCAGGACTTGCCTGGCACAAACCTAGTCAAGGGAGGGGGCTCAGGCCCCACTGAGCTCAAGGATATTCTTGGAGTCTGAGTCAGAGGCAAATGGAGGCAAAGGATTCTTGCTGTGCCTGTCCAGGCAGCAGTTAGAAACCAAATGGGAACACTGTGCCCCAGGCTATCCTCCTCCCAGAATGCAGAGTAAACATAAAGGCCTCTTCAGGGAGGGTCTGTGGCCCCTACTGGACCATCTGGGGGACCAGAGACCGTGGGAGAGTGATTGCATAGGGCCCACAGTGAGGGGCTTCCCACCTGAGGCCACTGGCTAAGCCCTCTACTAGGGCAAAGGTTGGGTCTGCAGCCCCAGGGGACTTTGTCCCACACCCCTGTTAGGACAGACTGGCTAGGAGCATCCCCCATGTGGCTAAACAGAAACATCTGGTCAGCTCCCTGCAGGCATCAAAGGCTTCCTGCCTCCGTGCTGCAGCCCCCACACTTGCCCCTTGCTGAGTCAGACACATCAGCTTGTGGGAAGACAGAAAGATCCAGGGGGTACAGAATGGCAGGGGGAGGGGGAGAATCCCTGCCACCCCATCCACTGCCCAGTGGTCTTCACATCAGTGCGAAGAGATGGACAACACAACTCTCAACACAAAATTTTATTGGTGGTAATCTGTAGCACAGGTTTGAAGAGCCAAAATGGTTATGTTTGCAGATGGAGGGACCACGAACCTGGCTCCGCCCTCTTGCCTGTACAGGCTTCTTGCCTAGAAGCGCAGCCAGAACATGCCACTGCGGATCCGGTTATAGTCTGGAAGCTGCTCAATGGGGCCTGTGGGGATAGGGTGGGGAGTCAGGGTGGGGTACCTGGCCCTTACAGGGACACCTGGCCCCGCGCCGCACCCGGTTTGGAGCTGCCCAGAGCAGCACAAGACAAGGCTTTGAGTAGGAAGAGGGGAGAGAACATTCCCCCAGGGCTGCTGAGCCTGTCCCTTCATGCTCTGGCTCTCAGAGCCCCACCCCACACGCGGAGGTGTCCGTTACCTGGCGGGTGTAGGGTATTGATGGAGGCACCTTGGCAGGGAGTCAGGGAGTTGCTGGGACAGGTTTTCTGAGCAAGAACTCCCTGGCAGCCAAGCTACAGGCAGAGCCTCTTGGGGGCCTTAACTTGCTGCTCTTGGTATAGGTTGGGGGGGTGGGGGTGCAGAAGTAAAAGAAGAGCCCAAAGAATGGCCCAAGGAAGACAAAGAGCAGATCTGCTATGTCACTCACCATATCCAGCCACTGCTGGACACTGGTCGTAGAAGTACTTGGAGCAGACCTCACGCACCACACTGGCATCCACTTCCTGCAGGGCAGAGGGTAACTGACTGACAGCACCTGAGGACCACCTTGGCCAGTCAACACTGTCTCTAGCCAGCTAAGATCCTCCACATGTGCCGTGGAGCTCCCCTCACCCAAAAGGGGAAAGCCGCAGGACACCTCCAGCTGTAGGCTTCCACAGGCCCCACCCATGCCCACAGCTATCAGTGCCTCTGCCCTGCCCTCCAATTATGTCACCCCTGCGCGTGACGGCTGCCTAGGACACCAGCGATGCCTGCAGCAGCTGTCTCCGCTCTGCCAGACCCGAGCTCCCCACCCTCTAGAAGTCCACCAGATCAAGACTCAAGAACTTTTCCCCAGTGCCCATGTTACCGCAATCCGGCTTTCCCACTCGGCCAGGGGGATGCGACGGCCATAGGTCAAGAGACTCCGCCCGATGTCCTCACACACGGGAGTAGTGCCTGCCAGGGCGGAGGTTTTCAGGTCCACCCAGATCAGTCCTGACCACAGGTACACGCAGACCTCCCAACTATGGGTTGACACGCGTCTAGCTCTGACCCCAAGTTGCAACTTCTTCAACAACCTGTTACTGTCACCCTGGGCTGCTGACCTGACTCCCATACACAGCTGTATCTGAAGTTCCAAGACCCTGGAACTTGGGACGGTGGTGAGGTGGGACAGTAGTGGGGTATGGCATGACCTTAAAGCTTCCCTTTCCAAAGCCGGTCAGAAATGGAGGTGACCCTGAGCTGTCACCACCAGATGTCCTCACCCCTTCCCACAGGGTGCGGGACTCACCATCCAGATGAGATACCAGGGCATTTCTGAGGATGTTTTTGCCCCGGACCACCTCACTCTCCGTGGCACTGGTACACAGGCGCATCCTAAAGCAGAGTGGTAGTGGGGAGCATGGTGGTAATCACTGAGACAGTGCTGCCTCTACAGCCTCCCACTACCCTGCCCCAAACCCCTACGAATGCCCAAAGGCACTCACCACTGGCCTTGTAGGAAGAACATCATGTCATCAATGCTCATGTTGTCACAGACGAAGTGAGCACCCAGCAACCCAGTCTCTGCATAGCAGATGTTGAAGGTCTGGAAACTCTGGCACAGCTTGTTGGCCACAGAGACCGAAGCCAGTGGGCTGGACAGGTGCTGACAGAGGCAAGGGTGGTGAGCACCCACCCTGTCTGCCTTCTACTCCCTGAATCCCACAATATAGGAAACCACAGCCCCAGCACTTTCTCTTTCTTAAAGAAAAGGTCCCACGCCCATCTGACACTCACCTTGCCACCACCATAAGTGCAGTCGTAGTGGCCAATGATGGCATTTGCTACTTGGAGGGCCACATTGTCAGGGTTGGCCCAGCCAGGCCCCTCCACCGCAATGGCCACATGGGCTAAAGGCAGGCCATCATCACGGTGACGGATCTGAAACAGTACACGCAAGCGTGAGGCAGCAGCCAAGGACCCCTTCCCGACTCCTGAGACAACTCTGGAATCATGAAGACAACCATGGACATGAGGATTTCCCACAGGCCTTGGTTGAGAACATTACCCCTCCCACCGAGCAGCCCACCTCGCTGCCAGTGAAGCGGCACGGAACTGGAGTGGGCACCGCGTCTTCTGCGTAAGTCCCAGAGACGCTGCCGAAGTGCTTCTGGGCGAGGTCTAGTAGCTCTCGGTGCTCCACCCCTGCGCAGACAGACCGCAGGGTTACAGGCCACCCAGAGTCCAAGGCACAGGGTCCAGGGAACCCCATGTCCTGTCTTAGTGGGAGACACCAGAAAGACATGGTATCCGGACAGGGTGAGGGAAAAGGATCCTCCAAACTCTGCCTCAGGCAGGACAGGCATCTCAGGGCTGGCCATCTCCTATCAACTCAGCGACAGGATTCACCTGAGACAGAGTGGGCAGCAGAACAGGTAGATCTACTGAAATACACCGCTGAGGGGAGCAGCAGGCGAGGCAAGAGAGGTCTGCTGCGCCATGGGCTGGGGAATCAAATTTATGCTGCAGTGGCTGGCAACAGCTTGATAGCACTGTTTTTAACTTAAGCCCTGTTTTTAACCAGGGAAGCCCCCTGTTCCCCCTCTTTAATACAGGCTTCCTTTGGGCTACTCGCCCCTCCAGGCTTTAGGCTTTCTTTGCCAGTGGACAAATCAAATGTACCTCATCACACATCCAACATCTGGTTTGCCCACTGGCAAGGCCATGAGTAACAAGCCAGGGGACTCACAGCTTCCACAAACCTGAATCCTCTCACCAGCCCCCCCCCCCCGCACCTCTGGCCTACACCCCAGCTCTTGTATGCATAAATAAATCTTTAAAAAAAAGATGGGGGAGCAGCATCCCTGTGTGGTCAGTTTTAGTGGAGGAGCAGGGCAGACTCCTACTCCACCTCTAAGAGCATGGGAGAGGTCACTCTCCTCAAAGACAGGGCGGGAAAAGGGCCCCCGGTGGGAAGAACCCACTATGGCCAGAACCAGGAGATCTGGGTCCTGGTAACTAAGGCTGGTGTCCACCCACCCAGTATGAGAGTTTCAAGGTACTCACCTCCAGCCGCTGCCAGCACCATACGAGGGGCCTTGTAATGCCTATTGAGGTACTCGGTCAAGTCTGCACGCGAAAGCTTCCTGCAAGACATACAGCCAACAGGTCAACGCCTCTCCCAAACCAGTGATTGGGTAACGGAAAAGATAAGGTTTCTCTGGAGAGGAAGCCCTGGCACGGCCCAGGACCCCTTCCCCATTACTGCCACCACCCTCTAGGGCCCAGAGGGCAGCCCTCAGCTGGCTCCACCACATGTCTGACCTCAGAACAAGCTCATAGTTCTAAGGAAGGTGTGAGCTGACACTGTGTGGGGCTCTTAAAGGGCAACATCAGAGCTTGTCCCACCAGAGAGCAAGAAGCCATGCCCAGATGTTCCCCCTGCAGGCTGTCAGGACATGCATAGAAACGTATCCCAAAACAAAACCTAAAATTCAAGTGAACACCAAATAGGCATTAAAAAAAATACTCAGAGGAGCCCTCCTTGCTAGAGCAAGGGGTTAAGTCTCAGCACTGTGAAGCTATCTGCAGCCACTACAGCACTAGTTCGATACCTGGCCAGAGAGCTAAACACATGGCGCAGCAGACCTCTCCAGTCTTGCCTCCTGCTCCCCTCAGCAATGTTTCAGTTAATCCGCCTGTTCTGTTCCCCACTGTCTCTGGTGAATCCTCTCACCCCCACACCTCTGGCCTACACTCCAACTCTTGTATGCATAAATAAAAATAAATCTTAAAAAAAAAAAACTCGAAAGGAACCACATGGCAACATGAACATGTCTCCCACTGTATGAATGAAGAAAATAAACAGCACAGGCAGGCAGTCAGCTGGCAACAAATCTGTGCAGACGTGGCCTGAATGCATTCCACGACAGGCCCAACCAACCTCACCTGACATTGTCACTGGGCCCCTCCACAGCCTGGGCTAGAGGTGTGCCCTGGAACGCCGTGGCATGAAGGTAGTCAAAGACTACATCCCTCATGGATGTGTCATTCTCCTGCAGCTCCCGCAGGATCACATCACGCTCCTTCTCAATCTGTGAGTCTTCCAGGCTGCAATTCTGTACAATGTCAGCCAGGAGTTCCACAGCTAGATGCAAGGACAGGTTTGCGCACCAGGTGAGCCACTGGAGACCAGTAACAAACAGACCAAAATGCCCTGGCCTGACCCCTCCTGCTGCTGTCCACCCCTGGTTGTCCTGCTGAAAGGCCATATTCTAAGGGTAATCCCATTCAGAGCTAAGCCAGGGACTTTTGGGAGCCTGTCATCTGCACCCCTGGAGTCCTACCTCACATTCCTGTCCCTCCCCCAGACCTTACCTTTTGGCAAGTCCTTGGATAGCGCTTTGATATAGTAAGCTGTGTGCTCCCGGGTGCTGTAGGCATTAAGATGGGCCCCCATGCTTTCTACCTCCTTCTCCAAGGCATTGCCAGGACGATTCTTTGTTCCCTAGAACCAGACATTAAAAGGACCAGAGCATCATGGACCAACAGAATGGAGACAGCCAAGGGCTAGGAGGCACAGAAAATCCAGAGCCAAAATCAAGAGATCCCATAACAATCCTACCTTACTAGTATTGCTCTTCCCCTATTGACCATCATGATCAGGTAAGCCCACATCTGTGTTCAGTGATGCCACCACTATGCACTCTCCTGTGCCATTCATGACTATGTGTATGCTAGCGGCAGCCTCTTTGGGACCCAACTCTAGTCCCATGTGTGCATGTGTGTGTGTGGTTGCCCATGGCATACACACACACACACACACACGCTGAAACTTACACATACATTTGTGATGCTGCAGTTAGTGACAATGCCCATTTTGCCTCCACTCCCCTGTCTATCCTATATCTCCTCCATTTTTCATTCATTAAAAAATACTCAGGGGCTTCTCTGGTGGCACAGGAGTTAAAGTCTCAGCTATCAAGCTATTGCCAGCCACTGTGGCATGAGTTCAATCCCCTACCAGGGAGCTAGCCCACATGGTGCAACAGACCACTCCTGTTTTGTCTCACCCACTGCTCCCCTCTGTAGTGTATTTCAGTCAGTTTGCCGATTCTGCTCCTCTCTCTGTCTCTGGTAAGTTCTCTCACACTACCACCCCCACTCCCACCTCTGGCCTAAACCCTAGTTCTTATATGTATAAATAAATAAAAATAAATCTTAAAAAAAAAAATACTCAAAGGGCCTCCCTGGTGGTACGGGGGTTTAAGACAGTGCTATCAAGCTGTTTGCCAGTCACTGCAGCACAAGTTCGATTCCCTGGCTGCTAGCCAGGGAGGTGACCCACATGGTGCAACAGACCTCTCCTGTCTCACCCGCTGCTCCCTTCAGCAGTGTATTTCAGTAGATCCACCTGTTCTGCTCCCCACTCTGTCTCTGGTGAATCCTCTCACCCTCTGCCCCTCTGGCCTGTACCCCAGTTCTTGTATACATAAATAAATACATCTTTAAAAAATACTCAAGTCTTTATGCCAACAGGGGCTAACCAAGGAATTACAGTGATGACTGTCCTCACACTTAAGAAAGCTCAGTAGTCACTTCTACCACCAAGAAATGCTCAGGTATTCCAGAGCAGAGTATTTCATAAGTACACACATGGCAAAGTCTGTGGATTCCCTACAATGCATGTGTGTATCTATGCGTGTTCCGCAATTCCACAAAAGGCATGTACACAATACAGTCTGGGACCTCCCTGACAAAAAGTAGGGCTCCAGGGCTCACTTGGGTGGCGCTAGCAGCCTTGTATGGGGGTTCACCAGATAGGTGCTCACTCAGGAGAGGCTAAGCCCATGTGACTTCATCCAGAAATTCCAGTCAGAGACTTCCCCCCATAACTCAGGAGCCAAATTCTGAGGTTAATACAGGTTAATACAGGTTAATACAGAGGTTAATACAGAGGATTCACCAGGTTAGGATAAGAGGCAGCCCTGAGTTCAGCAGAGATGTAGGACTTGAGGTGCCTCACCTTGAAAGCCAGATGCTCTACAAAGTAGCCTGCTCCGTTGTCTTTCTCAGTCTCATAACGGCTGCCAACATCAATCCACACTCCCACCTGGACAAGAAACCAACAACAAAGGTAACAAAAGAACCATCCTAGTGCCCACTTACAACCTACCTTGGATGACTCAGCACAAGTCTCAGGCAGGGGCCCCCGGAACCCATGTTGGGAGAGTTGTCTCATCAAGATGATCAGAGACCCAAGTCTTTTAACTTACTATTTGCAATCACAACTGACTTAATATTTTCACATCTACTTTCTAAGAGATAATGACCATAAATCCTTACATAGACATCTATTTTCCATCTAACAGCTTGGAAAGGAAGAGCTTTTTTACAATTCATGGACTCCCTTGATTATAATTGATAGCATTCTTTCTTTGCCCTGGAGCAGAGAGGTGTCTTACAATCTAGAGCATCTTAAAAGTTCATGAAAAACAGGGGCCTCCCCGGTGGCGCAGCGGTTGAGCACTGGGTTGCAAAGCTGCCGGCGACCTCTGCGGCGCCGGTTCGATCTCTGGCTGCTCCCCGGCCACCGAAGGAGGGTCCCACATGGTGCGCAGACCTCTCCTGCCGCCCGCTGCTCCCCTCAGCAGTGTACTTCGGTCCTTCTGCCTGCTCTGCTCCCCGCTCTGGCTCTGGTGAATTCTCTCACCCTCCCGTGCTTCTGACTGTACCCAGTGCATGTATAAACAAAACGAACGAACAAACAAATAAAAAAAAAAAAAAAGTTTCTAAATTAAAAAAAAAAAAAAAAGTTCATGAAAAACAGTTTTCTCTACAAAGCTTTCTTAACAGGTTTGGGTCAGTTCATACAAATACCATGATATAAGGAAGTTAGTTGCCCATTGCCTTTTGCTGTGTTCAGTAACATGTTATATCACAAGACATTATTTGTTTATCAGTAAAACCACTTGACTCTGAAATTTGGGTTGGGCGGAAAGGGAAGAATTACTTCTTGAAAATCTCATCCATTCATGTATTTAGTTGTTTTCTATCCTTGAGTCAATTTTGAGGATTTATATTTTTTTGAAAAACCATTCTTTTCACTGGAATCTTCAAATGCATTTCTTCCACAAGTGCATTCCTGTCTACTCAGTTGTCTTTGGACTGTGAAGCTGGCAATCACCTAATGTCTCTCATATGAGCTGCTTAAGAAAAAGCTGGGGAAGAACTTAGCCTCCTGCTGAGCAGGCATCATATGCTAAATGAGTATTGCCTGGAATAAGGACTGCCCCAAGAAATCAAGGAGTGGCTGGGGTCAGTTGGAGGTTGGAGGGTCAATCCAGCCATGAGTGAGGCGGAGTCTGACAAACCACAGAGGACTTGAGCCCAAGGTCACACCCCGAGAAGGAAAAAACGCCAGGCCCAACATGGAGGCGCCCTCCCGACAGGTGGCCCCACTCACCGTGCAGGTAGGCTGGGAGCTCTGCTCCGAAGCCACTCGCAGCCCATTGTCCAGCAGGCTGACCTGCGTCTCTGGCACGCTCTGGAGGGCCTGGGCGAAGGTGGCGGCGCCCCTCAAGGCAGGAGACCTCAGCAGGGTCGGCTGCTGGAAAGGGGCAGCCAGTACTGAGGACTAGGTCCGGGGGTTCTTCAGCTCCCAGATCTGCAGTGGGATCCCCGTCACCGCCAACAGACCAGTCTCGATTCCCTTTAGTGCCCTGGCGTGACCTTCCCACGGCCCTGACCCCGCCACCTCTCCAAACTCGACCCGCCGCCGCTAACAGCGCACTCCCTATGGATGCCCCGAAGCCCCGCGCCCAGCAACGCTGTGCTCCCGCAGCCATCTCACCGAGCGACGGGTGCTTAGCAACACTCTGGCCCCGGCGCCGGCCGCCCGGCAAACAGCGGAAGCCGCCATCTTCTAGCTTCAGCTAGCCCAAAGCCAGGTCACGCATGCGTAAAGTGGACGCAGCGGCGTCGGAGACGCAGGCGCAGTACCGGATACTTGGCTCTCTTTTGCCTCCTGGCGGAAGCCCGGGATAGTCGCTCTCGGCTGCGGCTGGTTCTTCAGTACCAGGGCGCATCAGACCTCTGGATTGTCTGTCCACGCGCGGAGGGCCGTCGAGGTCCTGTTCATCTTCATCAGAGTGCCTGATGTTTTTCGCAAACAGCAGGCGTCTCCGTTCACCACGTGCTCAGAACGTCTTGGGAACACAGCCACAAGGGTAATGGACCTCCTGGGCTAAAGCATCAGCCTGGAATCTGGACTAGGAGGCAACTGATGAAAAATCATGGTTTTCGCGTTTAAAAAATTTGAGTAGGTTCAGATGGTTTACGTGGAAAGAATTTAATAAACAGGTGACCTGGCTTCAAGTTCACTTGCAGCCTCTTGCTTTTACAAAAGGCCTACACCAGTACCTGTTTTTACTCAGGGAATGAAATCCAGAGGATATTTGCTGTTACAACAAAAGTGAAAAATGACATTTCACCCTTTGTGCTAAAAGTGAAAATAGCATTTAGTGATTATTTTGCAGCAGCTATAATAAATTAGTGGGCAGCCCAGCTCCTTCCCTGGAAACTACTTTACACAACCTGTATATCATATTATTCCTGATTTTACTTTATGTTAGTGATTTTAGGTTTTATGTTACTTGGTATGAGTTGGTAGGTTATTGGGGAGGAGTGTCTAGGAACACTAAAATTTTTTCTATTGAATTAATGCTGCTTGATTCTTCATTACTCTGACTTAGGAAAGGTTCATAGGCACACTATTTTTGAATGGTGGGGAAGCCTGTATTGTTAAGAGAAAAGAAACTTCGGAAACTAATTTGTGAAAAGGAGACCTTTTAGGAAACCACACACAATGAATAACTGTCTTCATTTCGGTAAATGACGCCTCCATTAAACCAGTTGCTCAGGCTAAAAATCTAGGTATCTTTCTGGATGTCTTTCTGGACGCCCTCCCGCCCCCTCTCTCGCCAAAACCATTAGCAAATCCTGTTCCAAATAACCTCTAAATTCAGGCACCTATCCCCTCCTTGTCCACCCCCACTGCCACCCTGGGTGAGAAAGGAAGGTCAGTGAGACAACCAGGAAATGTGATGTTGTAGACACACAGGGAAGGATATGTTTCAAGAAGTTTATCAAAAAGGAAATGTCACTAAAAGGTCAAACAGTAGCCATTGAAACAAATTTTGGCAAGAGTTTTCAGTGACTCATTGATCTTTGGGAATTTACTTGCCATATGGAATGAGAGGAAGTCAAAATATCCTTTTCCTCCTAAACTGCCAACTAAATATTAAAAAGCATTTATCAGGCAGGACTCTTTCTTGATCCACCTCTCTTTATCATCCCCCAGATTCTTTTTTTTAAAGATTTTTATTTATTTATACAAGAACCAGGGTACAGGCCAGATGCGCAGGAGGGTGAGAGGATTCACCAGAGACAGAGTGGGGAGCAGAACAGGCAGACTGATGAAATACACTGCTGTGGAGAGCAGCGGGCGAGACATGAGCGGTCTGCAGCGACATGTGAGACCCTTGCTGGCCGGCCGGGATCGAACTGCTGCTGCAGAGGCTGCGGACAGCTTCACAGTGCTGCGCTCAACCACCTGCGCCACCATGGGAGGCCCCCCCAGATTCTTAAAGCTGTAACCAGGTCCATGAGGGCTTCCTGGAAGGGCCCTGACACTCATTTTACTCTTCTCATTCAATATTCATATGACATATTCACCAGTTAATTATTCTAAACTTTTGCTTTAACATTATTTTATTTTTTTAATTGTACTAGCATATATATATGTATATATACACACATATATAGGTACATATATATAAACTTACTATCTTTATTATTTGTACAATTCAGTGGCATTAAATATATTCACAAAATATTTAATCTTTACCACTATTTGCAGACCTTTTTCATTATTTCAGACAGAAATTCTGTACACATTAATTAATAACTTTGTTTCCCCATTTCTCCTGTCTCTAATAACCTCTATTTCACTTTCTGTGAATTTGTCTATTTTAGGTTTTTCATTCAAATGAATTTATAGTTTAGCTTTATAGTTGAGCTTTTATATTTGGCTTAACTAAGTCACCCGGTCAGTCATCTGTTGATGGACACAGGTGGGCCAGCCCACCTGTCTGCAGGGTAATCACCTTTTCCATTGTTTTAACCACCACCACCCTCCCTGTCTGTGTCAGGAAGGCGCCAGGGCAGCCCTGGCTAGCCACAGAGCTAGCAAACAGCAGGTGTTCATTAGACCTTGTAGACTGTAGATGTGGACATAAGAACTTCAACCTTCAATGCCCTTTCGTTCAGACTTTGGGAAGTACCCCTGTAGTTTGTCCATAGGATCGAGTATTTTTTGAAAACTTGCAATTTAGTTTAATTGCTTTCAATTAGAACTCTATCCTTTTCTACTCAGACTCCCCTTCACCCCACTTGCCCTCATGTGGGAGAAGTTATGACATTCTGGGGGTCCACCCAAGAGGAAAGTAGGTTTGGGGTGGTCCCAGTCCAGGTTCCTTGGGAAGCAGACTCGAAGAGGGAGCTCAAGATGTTTACCAGGGTGTCCTTTAAGATCAGAGGTCACCTTAAAGGAGGGAGGGAAGTACAGGGTTGAGCTGAGGGTGAAACTAGCTGTGATGGGTGTCTCTTCAGCTGAGGCAGACCCATCTGCCTCTGCTGTCTTTGTGGCTGGCAGCAGCAGGCCTTCCTTGAAGGGGGCGTCCAGGTAGGACATCTCTGAATCTACTACAGGATCATACTTGGCTTGGGCTCAGAGGGACATGTTTCTGTGATTTGCTCCACTGCTATGTATGGGTAGCTTATTGTTCCTCTCCTGGTGTGCCTCCAGGAAACTCCTGCCGAGTCAGAGCTCCCAGGGCCCCAAACAGTAGGCCTGCTCAGAAGTGAAAGGTCCTATTGCATCAAGAACCTGTCCCACAAGTGCCCAGCATTAGAAAAATTGTGAGCCATGGAAGGAAAACAAGGTTTGAAATATGTAAAGCCAGAAGCTCATCATGGAAAAGTTTCCCAAATCACATAGCTCCTTTATAAAAGAAAGTTGATAACAGGTTCCCCAATTTGAAAATATTCCAAACCACTCAGTGATACCACTGAAAACAAGTTAGGAGAGTTTTCTGAACTATCAATGCTCAAAACACAATTTCAATCAACTGTATTATAAAACTGAATTATCTTTCTATTCTCTGTACAGAAAGTATTTCCTCTCAAATCACAAAATCCTTATCCTGTGTAGAAATAATCAGAATGAGCAACCAGAAAAATATAGGGGCAAAAGTATTATAGAAATGTGTCAAAGTCATCACAAATGTTACTTTATGAATTTTGTGCTGTAGCACTTGTGAACTTTTTAATTTGTCATTTGTCATGATTTCCCTTCTCTTTAAAATTCACTTCCATTTCTATTTTTAATTCATAATGTTGTACCCTTTTTCTACAAAAGACCCTAAAAATGCATAGGCCTCAGTACCCACTCAACCTGGATCGCCTGTGGTAGGAGGGAGAAAGGGAGTGAGGGCCCCTTTTGGGAGCATTCAGTCCTCATTTCACTTCCAGCGAAAAGCTAGACACTAGAGCACGTGTGAGACCCCAAAAAGTCAAAAGAAGGTGAGGTCATTATCTGTCCTCCACCCTCAGTTCAGGCAGCCCCAACCCACAGCCCTAGCCAACTCAGCCACATCGTCACCTCCTCTGGGAAGCCCTCCCTGGGTCATCCAACTCTGCTCACTGGTCAAGCCTTTCACCACACTGGCCCCGAGGCGCTATATTTGTGACTGAGTTCCTTAGGAAGGAGTGGTCAATTGGTGGGGGCAATGGAGATGTGAGAGCCAGCTTGAGGCCCACCTGCCTGCCTACCCATCGCGGGCACCAAGGCTTCAATAACCATGATGGTTTTAAAGCAGAAAGAAAACATAGGGTCCAGGCAGTGCTGGAGAGACACACAGGCCTGAAATTGGCCCTGAGCCTGAGGCCATCCCCACCCCAGCTGGCCACCAGGCAAAGAGAGGCATATATTGGGTTACCCGTTCTGGGCAGGAGTCCCCTTTATTTGGGTTTGATGCTGGGTGGCTAGGCGCTGCAGGTGGCTCTCGATATGGACCAGGAGGGAATCCAACATGTGCAGGACCCCCAGGAGTCGGGCACGTTCTGAGATCGGGGCCCGCCGTTTCCAGGGTGCACAGGGGTCAGTGGTCGCCTGTGGATGCTGAGGATAGGACCAAGAGGCAGGAGTAAGAGAAGAGGATGGAGGTGTGGAGACAGTCAATAATGAAACTAGAGAAGCAGATGAGAAGGGAGGTTTAGGTTGGTGGAGGATCTCTGAGGACGTAAGTGGTCATGGGGCTCTGGATGAGGAATAGGTTACTAAAGGGGGTAGATGGGGCAAGGGTACTGGCCATAGGAAATGGCCAGGGGCTACCTGGTATGGCAGGGGCTACCTGGTATGGGGTATGAGTGGTGAAGGGGTGGGCAGCAGGAGGCCCACAGGGCAGGGGTGGGAGGATGGACAGACTGATGGGGGAGGGTCAGGTGGAGGATGAGTTCACTGGTGATGACTGACAACAGAGACTGTGGGGGGACAGAGCAGTGCTGTGCTCACCTCACCCTTAGTGGCTTGCATACGCCCACGCCGCCGCCGCTGCAGCACTGCCCGGCTGATGAGCAGCATCATGGTGGTGGTGAGTGTGACCCCAGCCACTGGGTAGATGTGCTTCCCCCCTAGGCCCATCCAGTGGGTAGGACATCCCAGGCTGACCCTGCAACCATCCAGGCTATTTGGCTGACACCCCCAGGGCTGCAAGTCCAGCCCCACCTGGTACCACAGGGGCCGTGACCAGCCATGGGTAGGGACAGCCATCCCCAGCAGGAGCAGCAATGGCAGGAAGGACGGTGCTTGCGGCATGGCTACGGCAAGTGCCAGCTGGACCGGAACCTGGGCGCTTGGCAACAGGCAAACGCCCCTCCCCCAGGGCCAGGTCAGCTCTGAGGCAGCAGGTTCCAGCTCTGCTCATGACCTTTCATGAGGGCTAGCCTGACCAGAGAACATGGAGTGAGCTGGGTTTCTAGGGTCAGGAAAGATGGCAGCCTTGGGGTCTGGATCATCCTCCTAACCATCCCCCCTCCCTCCTCGTTATCTAACAATCCCTAAAATTCTAACACACACACGCACACACACACACGCACGCACGCACGTACCGTGGGACTGTGTCCTCACACTGGCAATGGCCGCACCACTGCAGGCTGACCAAGCAGAGTGCAGAGCTGCTCACTGGCCTCCTACACCAGTCTCACCCCCACATTCCACATAGCAGCAGAGTGAGTCATCAAAATCGGGACCCTCAAACCCAACCTGAAGACTCACCCTGGCCTGTGAGGTTCTGAGTTTTTGTCATCCCTCCTACACCCGCAGGCCGCCATGGTGTGGACTCCACTCCTACAATAAAGATGCCTTCCATGGCTGGAGTTTCAGATTTGTCACCTGCACCTGCGCCTTCCTGCCATCTTGGGATTACAGTCCACCCACCTCCCCTTCTGTGACCCTGTTTCTTTCTCTAAAGCATTTCTATCTAATTTCTTGGTCGAGGTCTCCTTTCACTCTAGCAGATAAGCTTGATTTAGTCAATATTTACCAAGCACCACCACAAGCCAGACACCGCTCCTGGTACCAGAACATGAAGTGACTGAGTAGACAAAAGCCCTAACTTCCTGGGCTGAGCTTCTGGGGGGTGAAGGGGAGCTGATGATTTACAAGCACAGTGTGGGGCGCGGACAGTGGCCATGACAAAAACAGAGCTGGCGCCACTCTGTCCCCTTGCTCTGCACAGCCTGGTCAGTACATGCCTGGTGAGCAGTGAAGCTCACCAGTTTTGAGCCGGTGACATGGACCCAGCATTTTCGCTCACTCTGTGGCATGTGCTCATTTTATACTCACTGACTAACCCATGAGGTGGGTACAATTACCACTGTGCTCTACTGGTGAGAACCAAGCTGAGGTTCCAAAAGATTCTAGCCAACCCCCACCCCAGTTACTCAGAGCATCAGTGGGCTGGAGGGGATCACTGCTGCCCAGATGCTGGCATTTTATGGCAGAAAACACCATGTGCTTGGCCACCAGTGAACTACAAAGTCCAAGTGATCTAATTACACAGACAGACATTTTCCCAAGTAAATCAATCAGGCACATTCCAAATCTAAACACAGCCCAGCTTTACCTGTGAACACCTGTGCTAACTCAATATTGAATCTAAACCCTCCAGGAGCTGCCCAGGGGCACCTGCCCTGCCCTGTACCCTATGGGGATCATTCTTGAGAAGCCACTCAGATTCTACCTGCTATACAGTTGAGGACAGAGATACCAGGGGCTGTGTGACTTGGAGAAACTTGAACCTAGATGCCCATGCTCTGAACCTGGTGCCCCGCCTCTCCCCCCTGTACTGTGCTCTTTCTGCCTGACTTTGCCCTCCCCAACTTCCTCCCAACTTCTGACTCCAGTCCCCATTACGCATAAATAAGGGTCAGGAGCCAGGGTTGTAGACCACCCCAGCCCTACTCCCAGTAGGGCCCCCATCAAGCCATAGCAGAGCCTGGTGTTGACAAACAAATCTTTATTCCTGAGGCTGAAAACAGGTGTCCTTCCCCAACCTGGTCAGTGCTGGGCTGACTCCACTACCCCAACACGGCTAGAGCACTGAACTTGGAGTCCCAGGACCTCCATCCCTGAGGGGGTGTGTGTGTGTGTGTGTGTGTGTGTGTGTGTGTGTGTGAGTGTGTGTGTGTGTGTAGGGGACTCCTGAGTGGCATATGGAGGCAGCCCAAGGGTGGGAGGTTCTCAATGATGATCCCTTTCAACCTTCAGAGGCACGCAGTCTCAGGCACAGTGGCAGCATGGTCAGAGTTTGGTAGCCTGAGTGAGCAGAGGAGGAGAGGCTCTAGTCAGTTTCCAAATGGCACATAGACACCCTGACCCCCAGCAGTTTCACCTAAAGGTAGAGGTACAGGGCCTTCTTGGTGGCACCAGGGGTTAAATCGCTGCACTATGAAGCTATTGGCAGTCACTGCAGCACGAGTTTGATCCCCAGCCAGGGAGCTACCCACACGGCGCAGCAGACCTCGCCTGTCTGGCCTACTGCTCCCCTCAGCAGTGTATTTCAGTCAATCTGCCTGTTCTGTTCCCCACTCTGTCTCGGGTGAATCCTCTCCCCGTCCCCCGCCCCCACACCTCTGGCCTGTACCCCAGTTCTTGTATGCATAAATAATAAATAAATCTTTAAAAATAATAATTAAAGAAAATAAAGATAGAGGTACAAAACAATGGGGCCACTGGGGGCAGAGCCATCCAGGAAGGGTAGACCTCCAGGAGTTAGGGTCAGGATGGGCCAATCAATAAAGAGCTCAGAGGGGCAGAGGGCAGCTCACCAAAGCATGGTCCATGGAGCTGGACCTCGGGTGTTGGAGGGCAAAGACGACAGCGTCATGGACAGAGGCAAAGAGATGTTGCTTAGTGATGGAGGCATCGAAGAAGTGCCCAGCCTCAAGCTGGGAAACCACAGGACCTGTTGGCAAGTAGGTCTCCCTTAATTTGCAGAACCACCAGGGACCCCAAACCTCAGCCACCAGCAGAATGCCCTGACCTGTGTCGCTCTTAACCTCCACCCCTAAGGCTGCAGCCAAAACCCCCTAGTCACACTTGACCCTTGACCCCGGCCTCCCAGGACACCTCTTCACCAGAGAAAGACCTCTTCGTTGTGCTGCCTAGCAGACTCCTTGGCAGGAAGAGCCTCACCCTCTTCCCGGACCCCTCCTGCTGTCCCCACCCCAGATACCGTTGCAGGCCGCCATGTACACCTCCACTTCTATCTCCCGGAAGTCGTGGAAAATCTGCAGCAGAAAAGGGGGCCTGACTCAAAGGAAGGCTCAGAGGCTCCAAGGGGGAGCTCAGGTAGGCTAGAAGTAGTTTAGAGGGGGAGCGCAAAGGTTGTGGGGGACTAGGACTCAGGGTCAGGACAGAGGCATGAGAGGCCTCGTTCTGGCCTCTTCTTAGGGGTACTCCAGTCCCTTACATTCTTTAGGCTCTTGAGGCACACAGTGTCCACGAAGGAGAGAGTGCTCATGTCCAGGATGAGGCTGTGAAAATCTGGCTGAGTCAGACCCAGGGCCTTCAGTGTGGACTTATCTGGGGCCTTGGCATCTTCTTGATCAAGGGCTGCTGTTTTAGTATCCTCTAGCTCATTCCCCACACTTAGATCCTAGGGAACCAGACACAGTGCAAAGGCATGAAGGCAGGGCACAATCACAGACATACAGGACATAAAGGTCAGGCATGGGAACATGCATGTAAACACCCATATGTATGGGGCCGGGGACAGATGAAGGCACAGCACAGGGAGCCTCCTGCACACATGGGACATGCAGGGAGGATACGCAGACTCAGGAGCACACAGACACATAAGCTGCTCTGTGACCTCCTGGGAGCCATGCTTCTTCAGCCTGGGTGGAGTGGGCAGGGGCCCAGGCGCAGCCAGAAGACACATGCACAAATGCGCCCACACATACATCTTGGCACCCAGCCTGCGTCTCTTGACCCCTTTAATCCCATTTCCCCCCATACAGCTAATCCCTCCCCTCTATCTGAGCACACACTGAGGGCTGTGATAGAATCTACACATTCAAGGTCTTCATCTAGGCCTCAGACGAAATGAGAGCCACAGCAGAATTCTATGGCATTTCACTAGAGATCTCCCCACAGATCATCTGAACCATCACCCCATTCCTGTTGCCACTGGGACAACAACTTTGAACCCACAACTGGCAGACCCATGGTTTTCCTCATGGGACACGTGTGGGCACCAACATCTCTGCAGCTCATGGCTGGTTTCTCTCCCACCTCCAGCCTCACCTTGACATTGGAGTCCTCCACACTGTTGCTCTCAATGTCTCTGTCCCTGGTGTTGACATTGGTAGAAACGGAAGTGCCCGTTGAGGAAGCAGCCTAGGCCGGAAAGAGGGGGAACAGGAAGAGCTGTCCCAGCTGTCACATGACAGCCACGCCAACAGGCCTGGTGTCATCCCCCTCCCAGAGCTCTGCGCAGGAATCAAAGCTTGGGATCCAGGGCATCGAGGCTGAAGGTTATAGGGGTTTGACCAGTTCTAGGAAGAGCATAAAGGGAAGGGGGCTGTGAAGGTTCACACTGTCACTGGCTCAGGAGGTGGGAGAAAAACAGCACCGCCTAGCAGAGAGCCCGGACATGCTGGGGAACAAAGCAGGGCTGCGGCAGGCATCCAGGAGAAAGGCAGATGGATGAAGGAGGGAGCCCGTCGGGCTGGGAGGAAGGCCGAGTGGGGTCAGTAGGACAGGGGCAGGCGACTCTCGGGCAAAGGAGCCCCTACCTGTTTCTGGACTTTCTTCTTCTGTCGTTTCAGTTTTAGCTCCTGCTTCTTGAGCAGCTTCTTCTTCCGGGAGATGAGGTGGTCAACGTCCACACCGCACTGGAGCAAAAGTCAAGAAGGGGATGTGGACACTGGGTAGGTGAGGGCCCCTCTGACACTCACCGTGAGAACACCATGCCTCACCCTCTGCTTCAGGGCATCACTGTAGAGCTCAGCATTGGCAAAGTACAAGGTGGCTGAGGAGCGGAAGATCTTCACTCCCGGGACCTCCTTGGCCTGGGGATAGGACAGGATTAGGGCTGGCTGAGCTCTCCTCTCTTCTGGCTACATCCTGGCTGTTCTCTCTCTTTCCTGCCTCCTGTGTACCCCAGTGCCTGTCACTGCCTGGCCCTCTGCTCCCAGACAGCAGTCCCAGCCCATGGTCCTCCCAACAGCTGGGCCACAGACCTGGCAGTGTCATCCCAACTTGTCCTGCAACCTCACCCCTGCCTGGGGCTCCATCAGGCCTGTCAGGGCTTCTTCTAGGGACATGGAACTCTTCCTTCCCCATCTCTCCTGCCCCTCTGCCACCTCCCACGCCAGGGTTTACAGGCTCTTAGGCCTCTTCTTGGGTCTCCAGCCCCTGCCCTGTGGCCTGTCTTCAGAATGCAGATAGAGACCGCCTATGCTGCCATCCCACCCGAGCCTTCCCCGGCTCCCACTCCACTCAGGACACAGCCTAAGTCTCTGCATGAGGTGTCCCCGACTCCCTCCCTTTCCATACAGCTGAGCTGTTCCCCTCAAGCCCTTCCCTCACTTGAATCTACTGTGCTCAGCTTTCAAGGCCCTCAATGTCAAGGAGAATGGGCTTGTTTTATCCCAGAGCCCCCACCGATGTTCCTGGCACTCAGCATGACACTTCTCAGGAGGTAAATGAGCAATTAGGGATCAGTAACTCCTCTGATTGGATCTGTGAACAGCCTCCCCTATATCCTGGTGCCCCCAGATCCTAGCCCCCTGGTACTCCTGACCCAGGCTGTACTACAGGATGGGGCTTTTATAGGTGGCTCTAAGACTGACCCTCTCCCCTACCCCAGGTCCATTTCTGTCCACTCTTCCTCTGTCCCTTTCTAGCCCCTCAACACTGAGTGGGTCAGAGACCCAAATTCCTGCCTTGAAATTCCAATAACCAAAGTACCCTCAGCACTCTTTGGCAGGGGTGGAGGTGACTAACAAAGGCCCATTATGCCTCTGTCCCACCCATCTACGTCTTCCTCCTGCTTAGCTTCGGCTACTCACCTCTGAGTACTCTGCCATGTCTATGTAAATATCTGTGTCTGGCACCTGCCCCAGCACAGAGTAGCGAGGCCTGTGAAGAAGTGAGTATGAAAAGAGGGCCATATGGCGAGGGAGCAATGAGGGGGCACTAAGGAGTCTGGGAAAGCTGGGGATGTGGCAGCAATGGGCAAACCAAAAAGGACGACTCACAGCTGTGTGCGGACCACCACGAGCAGCAGGGAGAAGCCCACTGCAACTCCCAGGCCGAAGTCCAGGTCGAGCAGGACGGTGGCCACAAAGGTTACCAGCCAGATGAGCTGAAAACAGAAGGGCAGAGGTCAACAGGGCTTACAGGGACCACTGGGGATGAAGGTCCCTGGATTCCCCAGTCTCTCACCAGATCCACTCGATTTGCCTTCCAGAGGGTGCATATGTCGTTGAACTGCTTCATCATGCCTTTCAGGTTCACAATGATGACAGCTGCCAGGACTGCCTGGGGTGAGGGGGTGTGTTACCAGGCTAAAATATGCCTGGATGCTGACAACCCTGACCACCTGTGTGTGAGTGACCCAAGCACCTGGACAAAATCCCAACCAATGCAAACCATCCATCCCTGAAGCTGACAACTTGGGTCTAACGCGAAAGGTTGTAACTTCTGACCCTTGGCTCTAGATCTCACCCAGAGAGCTCAGAGAAGGCATGACCTCCTATCCCTGTCTCCCACTTGGGACCCGACTGACAGATCTAAGGCCCTAGCCTGTCCAAGGCCCTGAAACCTGGCTGGGTGGGAGTGGGGGCTCACCTTGGGTAGGTCCTGGAAGAGTTCTCCAAGTTTGAGGATGATAATGAGGATGACGAGGGAGGAGATGGCTCCAGCCACCTGCGGCATGAGAGTGAGCAGGGGATGGGAGTAAGCAGGGGTGTGAAAGGAATCAGGGAAGAGAATGGGGGATGGGACCACCCAAAATAGTATGTGTACACACAGCTGCACACCCATGCCCACCCCTGAGCCCACCTGTGTGTTGCCCCCGGTGGTCTCCTGTACCAGACTCCGAGACATAGAGCAACTGATAGGGAAGCACTGGAAGATGCCCCCGATGAAGTTACTGAGGCCAAGGGCCACCAGCTCCTGGCAAAGGGGAGTACAGGTATGAGCGGGCTTCACTTGCAGTGCCTGGCCACCGCCCCGCTCAGCTAGGCTTTTGCATCTCCAACCCTCATCCACACTCAATAACTCCCAAAGACTTGGCTGCTGCGCCAAATACCCTGCTCGTCCTCCCTCAGCCCCCCACAGTTCCTGGGATCTCTGTGTCCCACATCCCATTCCCCCAGACCTGGTTGCTGTCCACCCGGTAGCCATGCCTCAGAGCGAAGATCTTCCCCAGCGAGATGGCGATGGCGAACCCGACCACAGCGATGGCGAAGGCATTGCCCACGAGCTTTGCGAACAGCTGGGGGTTGGGAGCCACTGGAGGTACCAGCCTGTGAGGGGCATTTGTGAGGCCAGGGGAAGCACTGACTTTGCCACCCAACCCTCCCTGATGTGACAGGAGCTGAGGCTCACCCCGCGGGGATGGTGCCCACGACATCCACCCCGAATCTTTGCTTCAGGTCCACACCGTAGGAGATGCCTGTGGCCCCGATGAGCTGCAGGAAGAGGACAGCATCAGGAGGGTGGGTAGAGCTCTCTGGGAGGGTAGGAGACAGGCACCACCATTTTGGAAAAGGAGAAATGTTTTTCTCAGGGGCAGGAAGATACCAACACGGGGATATTCTGCTGCGCTCCTCCCAGCCCCCAGGAACTCTAGTCCAGTGCCCACTCATTAGCCCTCAAATATGGGGGATGCCCACATGGCAGGGATATATCCTCATTTGCCCTTTTCCCCTGCTCCCCCAGAATCCGAACCGTGAGCAGTTCCCCGGGGATTGGCATGGGCAGATACCGCTGCAGCTTGTCATTCAACAGTTTCACCAGCACAAGCACCACCCCGGCCACAACACAGGTGACCACTGTGCCGGGCACGGTGTAGGGCAGCTTCCAGCAGACCTCCAGCACTGTCTGAGGGGAGGCAGGATCACAGCCAGCATTCAAGGTCACAGGCATACCCACTTGTCCCTCCTCCCACTCAGCCCTTCTCCCACCCATCCATCCTCCGCTTCTCACTCACATAGATGAGGGACAGTGGCCCAGAGCGGCTGCTCACATGAACTCCAAACACGTACTTGAGCTGGGAGACTAAGACCTGCACAGACGCGGCTGTGGTATAGCCACGGACCAGGGGCTCTGACAGATAGGTGACCACAAAGCCAAAGTGGACCAGGCCCAGTCCCACCTGTAGGGTAACCAGGGGGCAGTCAGGGTAGCTGGAGTAGAGCCCAGGGCAGGTGGGATCAGAGGGAGATGAGTGACTAGCAGGAGGAAGATGGTCAGACACTCAGTGGAACTGGCAGATGGGGTGGGGGTAGGGTGGGCAATGTTGGTGTGGGGGGCACAAACCTGGAAGAGGCCAACCAGGACACTGAGTGTGGAGGCCAGCTCCACCCGCGCAGCATCTCTGGCTGTCTCATTAACTGTGGAGTTCACAGGCTCCAGGAAGGCCTCATCAGGAGCCAGGGATTCGGTCACACTACCCACCATCACGGACATGATAGCAAAGGTCCCTGCATGGATAGAGCAAGTCTGAAGGGGAGAGGACACTGCTCTGTCCTGGAGCTCTAGCCTTATGGGAGAGATCACGAGATAGCCAGTTCTAGACAAATATCCTCAAGGTATTCTATGCAAATAATGGCAGTGCTGGCAGTCAGGTTTGAACCTGGAGTTCAAAGGCTCTGGAGGGTGGCTAGAAATGTTGGCCCCACATCATGTGCCCTCCCCTGCCTATGCCCATTGCCTTAGGATTACTTCCTTTGCAAAGGCAGAACAAGAAAGAGGGTGTGGTCTGCCTCAGGCTGGTCAGGTCTCTACAAGCTCTGGGCCCAGAGTTGCTTCACCCACCCTTATCCTCCTAGAGCCAGAGCCAGGGCCTCTATGGACGCTGAATCTGTAATAATCAGAGGCCTAGTACTACCTGAGATGTCCCAAGCACCAGTCTCCCACCAATCCATAGCATAGCATACCCTGAGGATATTTGTCTGAAGGAGGTTTGCACAGCACCCCCTCACCCTGTCCTCCATGGGGGATATAGGCATCTTCCTGCAAGGCTGGGCTTCACTCCACTCACCCACAGAGATGTGCCGGGAAGTACCAAACAGGAAATAGATAAAGACAGGGTAGAAGGAGCTGTAGAGGCCGAACACAGGGGGCAGTCCAGCCAGGAGGGCATAGGCCAGACCTGAAGGTAGAAATGTAGTGCTGTAGTTATGAAGGCAAAACCTTGAAAGGATGAGGGAATCCCAGCCCTAAGGCCATGTTCTTAGGAGCAGAGGGCATGGCTTCAGGATTGGATGTCACAGACCACAGGGTTTCCAGGCCAGTGGTAACTCACTTGAAAGGCGAGGGTCCTCACCTTAGGGGTGAGGCTATAGTCTCTTGGTCAGAGGTAGCTCACCCTGTGGTAACTGCATAATTGCCACACTGAGGCCAGACAAAATGTCACCCAGAAGCCAATCACGCACAGGATACCGGGGTAGCCAGGCCAAAACTGGGAGGTGCTGGAGCAGAAGGGCTTTGGCTCGAGCACGAGAACACCTGGAGACATAAAAGTGTCAGGTCCAGGGCCTACTAAAGTCCTCCAGTGCCCCTACCCTCCCACTGCCACCTCAGCCTTACTGGAACCAGGTTCGCCACTGGTGGGTACCAGTCACTGAGCCCCAGTGCCCCAGCTCCTCCAGCTGTTCCTGGTTCAGCAGAGGCCTCTCTACATGGTATTCTCGCCTCCTCAGTTCCATTGCCTGCGTTGTGGACAGCAGTGCTTGTGTGTCCCTCGGTCTGGGGTGGGGAAACCACAAAGACACAGTGAGGATACCCCTGGCCAAGCTCCCCCACACACCTCAACCTGGGACCAATCACCCACCTGACTTTTCTAGGCCTCAAGGCCTAGGTAGATCCAGGCCCCAGTCTGTTGCTGTAGGTCTCATACTCAGGCAAGGGCTGTTACCTGAACTTTGACTGGTAGAAGCCTTTCGTTGGGCCAAAGTCCCAGCAAGACAGCAGGATGAGCACAAGTAACACTTTCAGCCCAGGTGTGGCTGCCCAGCCCTGAGCGTTCTATCAGTCCAGATCTCAGGGTGACTGCCCCTCCCAGACCCCTCCTTCCAGTCTCTTGCTCTCAGTACTTTCTGTCTTGTCCCTGAGTCCTTATTCAGCTACCCATAAACCCTGAGATCACCCTCAAGGAGAGAATCGAGCAAACCAGGGGTTCATTTCTTCAGGCAAGCCCCTCTTCTGATGAGACCCTCCTGTCTATGGGAAGTAAAATGTTGGTGCTAAGAATGTCCCTCAGGGTTCAGGCTGTTGACAAGCTCAGGACTAATCTGGGAACACCAGGGACTGGCTCCCACTTGGAGGAGAAAATGGGTATCATCTGGAGGGAGAGGTTCCTCCCTAGAAATGGAAGCTTTCAAATGAAGTGGGAGAAGTTCTTACCTAGGAATAGATGGGGGCAGGGACCTCATTTAGGGGGGAACTCCCACCTGACAGGAAAGTTTCACCAGCCAAGTTCTGACCTAGAGGGTATCTCTCAACTGCCCAGAGACTCTCACCTGAAGAAAGGGAAAGTTCTCATCTGGAAATAGTCGATCTACTGGCAGAGTTCTTACCTTGGGGGAAACTGTCCTGGAAATAAATCTCATCTGGGAATAGGAGCTCTCAGAGTTGGAGCTCTTACTTAAAAGGGAAGCTGCACCTGCTGGGAAAGTTTTCACCAGCCAGGAAAGTTCTGGTCTGTGAGAAGCTAGAGGGTACTCTCACCTAAGAAAGTTCTGACCTGGGGGTCGTTTCCACCTGGAATAGAAGAACCTCTCACCTGGGAACCTGGTAGTCTGAGAGAGAGTCTGAGAGAGGCAGAGTGATCTTACCTGGGGAAAGCGCTCCCCTGCTGGGGAAGCTTTCACCGCTCGCTCGGACAATTCAGATCTATGAGACTCTCTGACCTAGGGTGGGGGATCGCCCCTGGAAGGTAGAAACTCACCTGAGAAGGGCCTCTAACCTGGATGTCCCGGTTGGAAGAGGGAGTGGACTGGGTGCGAGGAAGATCCTCAGAGACTCTTGGCATCACTGTCTCACCGAGACCTTTGAGGCCCCTTGCCCCTCCTCCTTGAGTCACTCAGGACCTTCTTAAAGGGCGCCTACCCAGCTCCCCCTCGCAGAACACACGCTTGGGGGCGGGGCCTAGACTCTTGGCCCCTCCCTCTGGGGGGAGGCAAAAGGACCAGAAGGGCGGGCGCGCTTATTCCCGGATCAGTTGTACCGCAGGGCAGACTCAGGCCTTCGCTATGGATCCTGGTGCAGCGACCTCTCGGCCACAGCGCGCCCCGTCCGTGCACCTCCTTGACCAGGGCTCCTCCGTGCACGTCCGCCTCCCTGCGACCCCGGCTAACCCTCCGGCAGCGCTCCAGCGGCTTTTCGCTCAGCCCCGGGAGCCGGCGACCTCCCCCATCCCTGCTGCAGTGGAGCAGCCGCCTGCAGAAAATCGGCAAAGCGGTAAAAAGCGAGACGTTACGGGCGGGAAAAGCCTGCCCGGGGCTGGCGGCATCCCTCCAGAGCGAACCCTGGGCCGACGTCACGGGCGGCCCGCGCCTCGCGGACACGCAGGCGGACACGCAGGCGGACGGGCACGCGACACGCACGCGGGCACGCACGCGACACGACGCGGGCACGCACGCGCACATGGGGAACCCGCGCCGAGCTCTGCACTCACCCCGACGCTTCGGAGAGCCCCATGGCTGGCCCGTTGCTCCGGGGCGGCGGCCGCGCCCGAGACCCAGGGGAGGCCGCTGCGGGCCGGTAGGCGGGGCTAGGAGAGGAACCTGGCCTGAGGCGCGCTCTCAAGCGCCAATCCCCGGTCAGGACGGGTAAGGCTCGGGCCAATCAGCACGGCGGGGCGGGGCCCAAGTGTGCTCTTCGGGCGGAGCGAACCCCGGGAGGAAGACGTAACTCTTTCCTCCCCCGGCGCCTCCCGCTAATCCCCCTGGAGCCTGGTGCAACTGCACGGAACGCAGGCGTAGGACCCGCTTGGGGCTGGCCTTAGCCGCGCCCCCAGTCCTGTGAGTAGGAGGGAGCTGATCTCGCGTCGGCTTCTCCGGAAAGGAGAGGAGGAAACCCCCGAGCGGGCGGGGTGCCTGGGGTCTTGTGGTAATCTGGGACTTAGCTGTGGGTGGGGTATCCGAGTCCAGAACCGCTCGTGCGTCTGAGGCACTACCCACAGGCTTTCCCCTGAGAGCAAGCATGTCTTTGTCTTTGAACCGAAGGTCCCCAAGGCCTGCCTTCAACTCTGGACACCCAAACCCGAAGTTAAGCGGATGTGCCCCTTCCCCATACTAGGGAGCACGCCAGATTTCTCCCCCAGGCTGGATAGGTAAGAGGTGTCCTTGCCTGAGAAGTCACTGCTAACCCCTTCTGAGGGGTTAGCTGGGACAGTTCCTGGGACCGATTTGACCCCTGGTCTGGGAAAAGGCCAGGTCAGGGTTCAGGCCCTGAGGACTTAGGAAGTCAGCATGCTGCTGCCTTAACGAGGGAGGGGGGTTTCCCTGGGTACCTGACTCCCACTACCTGTGCTCATATTGCAATTCCCAATCACAAGGAAAAGGGTCAGAATTCAGGGTGAAAGACATGGGAACTTGTCCCAAATATCCTGATGAAATAGGCTAAAAATAGCTGAATATTCTTGGGGTTAGGGGGAAGAGCTCAGATTTCTCCCAAAGGTCAGCCTGGCCTGAATCACTCATAGCCACCAACCCATACCAGCCCCCACCCCAAACAGAAATAAGCAATAACCATTTTCTATAGAAGTTTATTCCCAAAACAGAGCGCGGCTTCACGGAACAATTTACACAGACAGGAAAAGGGGCCACTAGGCTGGAGGAGGGGGGACCCCCAGAGAGAACATCTATAGAACCTAGGACATAGCAAGGACAATCCCCTCTTCCCACACAGATCCTTAACCCTTCAAGGGTTGGGATCATTATGGGTAAGTAGAGCTGGGGTCCTGGCCGGTGGGATTTGGCACCAGTCAGAAAAGTAGAATTTTTAATCTCCTTGGAAACTGCCTCCCAAGAGTATGCATGGGAAAGGAAGTGGCTACATTAACATCCTCCCTTCCCCAACACACACATAAAACCCTGCTCAACCACTGTTCCCAGTAGTAAGAGGATGTCTGCTCTCAAGGCTTTCTGGGTGTGCTGTTCAACAGGGGACTCAGTGCTGACCTTTGGCCTAGGAGAGCTAGGGGCTAAAAACCCACTCAAGATGACCAGGTCCAGAGTTCTCACAGGTGGGTTTCCAAGCCCCTCTCCCACTTTATATTTCACTAGTAAACAGAGGGGGGAAAACATTCTTAACTGTAAACAAAGTATAAAAGTTCTAAGTTGTAAACCAAGTTTTAAAATGCTTTAAATTGACCTGTAAACAAAGTAACACAAAAAGTCCCCAATTCTGGACATCAGACAAAGTAATAAAAGTGAGAGTTTTGTGAATAGGGTCCTAACAGTCACTTTTCCCTTCAGGAGGGAATAAAGTAGGGGTGGGAGTGAGTCACTTCCTACAGCCCAGGTGCCCACGGCCAGGGAGGAGGTTCCTGTAAACATGGGAGGCAGTGGCACCTACATTCTGCGTCTTTAATTCCCTTCTTTCTGCTTCCTTTGCTCAGCTTCCTATCCTACCCTTCAGAATAAATTCTAGCAGGGGGCAGTGTCAAGGAATCAAATGGCACCACAGACAACTTCTGCTCACAGCAGGGCCAGGGATGCCAAGTGATCCCTCCACCTACCCTCGCAGGAATGTCTGAATAGAGGCCTGCACCCCTCCCCATGGGAGAAAGGGAAGCCTTGCTCTGTAAACATGACATCTGCTGCTCCACCAGCACCCCACAGCATCAGTCCTAGGTTATAAGGCAGTAAGTGGCAGGGACTCCACATAATAAACACACACATCCACGGGGAGGGGTGGCATGAGCAAGCCCCTGTGAGGCGGTCAGAGGACCCCTGTTTCCAAGACCAATGCCCAGCCCCAGAAGTTTGGCCCTTGGGGCATCCAAGAAAAAGCAAAGATCAATTCTGCACTTTGGATCCTGACAATATTCAGGTCAATGATGGGGGGTGGAGGGATTTGCCCCTCCTTTCTGATCCACCCCAGCGTGATGTGAGACAAAAAATATGGTTTGCCAGGGACCCAAAGGGGCCAAACTGCATCTTTCTCCCTCTGTTCCCCTCCCCCTCCCAGCCCAGCCTCAGAACCCCGGGAGACAGAAAAGCTGAAAAATAACATAAGCATATCTCTCTGGTTACAAAGGTACAAAAGGTATAAAAGTCCTCCCCTCAGTTGCCTGCCCTGCATCTGCTACACGCATGCTCACATGCTCACAGACAAGCATGGAACCTCAGAGCTGCAGCAACAGGGAGAGCTAGGGGTTGAAGAGGCTGCCCAGGGATCAGCCCCTGACTCCTGGAGTCTCTTCCGTTTATCCAAATCCTCCATTGGCCTCGGCTGCTCCCCGTCCATAAGTCTGTCTCTCAGGAGTGACCCTCACTTCTGGGAACTCTGTAGAGTTGAATATGAGATCAAAGATGGTGGTTACTAAAAGGCCTCTGAATCAGGTGGCTCTGAATTTCCCCTCTGGACCAGTGCTGGCATACTCCCCCTTTAGTTTTGCTTCAGTCCCCTTATCCCCATTCCAGAGTTCTCGGAGCCCTTTACTCATTCCGTACGCCCTCCCCCACCCCCAACTCATCAGAAGGCCTAAGTGCTTTCTCTAAGCACCTAGCAAGCACCTACTAGGTATAGATGCGGTTAAGCACCTGACAGATTTTTCTTTCAAAAATCTGCCTATCAGAATTTGTTATGACATACTTTACAGATGAGGAAACTGAGGCTTAGAGAGATCAAAAGTGACTCCAGAGTCTGAACCCCTGCCCAGTCCCCCAGAACAGCCAGACCCCAAGGGTAGTAGTGTGTAGGAGGACCCAGCGGGTACTTACGACTCCTACCCCCATCATCCTTTCAGAACCCTGGGCACTAGGTCCCCAAATCGCCTGCCCTTCTCTCCCTTCTTTGTCCTCCCCCAACTCTCCTCATGTTCTTTTGCTCTCTTGCCCCAGTCCCGGGGTGCCCTTCCTCCCAAAGCCCTTTCTTACTCTACAGACCTCCAAAGAGCCTGACCTAGCTATTTCGCTTTCTTGAAACTCAACTTTCCTTTGGTTTTCCCATCTAGTAACTCCTGGTTCCTCCCCACACTCTGACTCCTATGTATCCAGCTACTTCCAGGGAGTATCTGGCATGTCCTAAGCACAGATGCCCAACAGGAATACGACATATACCAGGACCCACCCTCGCCCACAGTGTCACAGACAGTAGGAACTTAATACTGGCTGAATAAATAAATGGTTTACCCTCAAACTTAGCTTTTTAGGCTGGCATATAAGGCACTGATACCCTGGAACTACTTCTGTCCCATCCGTATTCCATATTACCCCCTAAATAAAGCCTCCCAAGCAGACTCCTCTTCTCCCTGCCTCTTTGCACATACAGGTGAGCTTCCACATCTAGGCCTTGGCTCTTCACTGCTCCCTCTGTATGAGCTCAAGCCCTGTAGAAAGCACCCATCTTTCCTCTGCTCAAGAAGGGCAGGGAGGGCGGTAGGCCCTATCACATAGCTGGCAAGTCCCTGCTAGCTAGTCCCACCCCCATTCCTATCATTTCTATTTCCAGCCTGTGGCTCCCTGCCTGAGCCTGAGCCCACACTTATGTGCCAACCCCTTGCCCTGGCAGAACACCAGGCAGGGTGCACAGGAGGTTGCCCTACACTGATGAAGGTGTGAGCAGGTGGTGGGGCCCCTGCTTACTCTGAGTCCGGTGACAGCTCCGAGATACTATGGGATGTGGCAGAGCGTGGTGTGGAAGGCCCAAGCGCAGAGGCTGTGGCAGAAGGCGTGGCAGTGGTATGAGGGCCAGAGGGCGTGCTTGAGGATTGCACAGAGCTGGAGAGAGCCGAGGAGTTGAAGGAGGCGAGGATAGAGGAGAGAATGTCCAGTTGCTCTGTGGAGGGGCCGTGGCTAGGGCCACTGGCTGGGTCCTCCCTCACTCTGAGCAGCTGTGGGGATGGCCCGAGGCCTTCTCGTGAAGGGTGCCGGCTAGGCACATGGTCTAGTCGCTCCCCTGAGTTCCATCTCCTAGACAGAGAGTCCAGGGGCCGGGATGGCAATAGGGGGTCCCTTGAAAGTTGCCTCTGGGGAGACGGGGGCAGAGGTGGGGGCTGTGGGTCAAGGTCCCGGGCACTGTGGGGTGGGGGCAGTGTGCTCAACCACTCGCAGGGTGCCCCTAAGTCCAAAGCATCCCGGGACCTGAAGCGGCCAGCCATGGCTCCAGGGTAGTCCCTGGGTGGCTGCCTCCTTGGTAGGGTACTGCCCCGATCCCTGGGCTCTAGGTGGCCTGGCACAGCATCCAGGCGTTCCTGAGAACCCGGTCGACTCAGGGGACGCAGAATTGGGGCAGGGGCCTCCTCCAGTCGCTCACGACTGAGTTGCCGCCGGAGGAGCAGGTCCAGTTGTTCACGGGAAGAGTAGCGGCTGGCAGGCTGAGAAAGGCTGCCTGTGCCTCCTCCAGCATAGATGCGACCATAGGAGGCAGCTGGCACAGCACGGTGGCCTAAGGTGGCCGCACGGCACCAGGACAACTCAGGGGTGCCTCGGGTCTGTGGCACCAGTGGGTACTGTAATCGGTTCTTCAGAATGCCTGTGGAAGGAACAAATGGGAGACAGGGTATATATGTATGTGGGGTACAGGGCAGGAATTCCCTGGGCCTGGGGTTATGGCAGCTCCTGGGATCCTTGTGACAGAAACCCCTTGGGGAGGGACAGAGGCAACCCCTGGGAATTCCAAATAATTCCCCAGGTCAGGAGTCCTCATGGTAGAGTGTTAGAGGCAAACTTCTTCCTAAGGTCAGGGGAGGGGAAACCCCCAGATCTTGGCATAAAGGCCACTGTCAAAGGACTAGGAAGCCCCTGGGTTGTGGGGGGCGGGTAGTAACAGTCCCCAGGAACCCTGTGATGGTAGACTGAAGATAGAACCCCTTGAGTTGGGGCAGGGACAACTTTGGCGGGGGGGGGATGCAAAACAGGGTAGAAGGGCAAAAACCATCTAGGTTAGAAGAAGAATTCTGAGTTCTGGGGCACAGCAGTGCCTAGGTTCCTTGGAAAAGAGACTGGGGTTCAGGGTTGGGGAGGAATCCCCTAGGTTGGGGCGGTAATGGCTCCTAGGGTCTCTGAGGTATAGGCCAGGGTATGAGAGGCAGGAAATTCCCAGGTCAGAGTGGAGCAGTCCTGGGGGGCAATGAAGCAGGGTAGAGGAGCAGAAACCCCAAGATCAAAGCAAGAGGACTTCTTAGGGTCTCTGTGAAGTGACTTGGGATTAGGAGTATAAAATCTCCTCGGTCAGGGCATGGGTCTTCTCCAGGGTCCCCGAAGTTCAGGCCAAGGTCAGGGATTATACCTTTCCTCTGGCGCTGGGCCCGACCCAGGGAGGTTTCATCTCCACTGGTCAGAGCCAGATCCGGCTGGTTGTTGTTGGCTGCATCCTTGCTGGTGTCCAGCCCCAGGCGCCTTTCGGAGCCCCAGGTCTGAAGAGCACAGGGAGCTGCCTCGCATTCCCCTAGGGCTGGCCAGTAGGACAGGAGGTCATTGCCATCCACATCTGTGGAGCCAGGGCAGGTTACAGGAGTCTCTGGATGATCTAGTGACTTAGGACCCCTGTGATCCAAACTAATGACTCCTAAACCTATCTCTGTTCTCACTGAGCTAAGGCAGGGATATGTCTTTTAGAGATCAATGAGCCATGCAGGGAGGTGCTGATAAGCTCTCACTCCTGATTAGAAGTGGGCAGAGACTGGGGGTGGGGAAACCTGATCACTGAGGGGTCAGGAAGACCAGTTGAACTCCAGTCCTCAGGGAACCTGAAGGAGGGATAACATGTCATTCTATAGCATCCCTAACTTTGTTATTCTGTGGCTCAGCCTATTCCTAGCTGGCAGAACACTGCTGGGAGGCTGGATGGGGAGAGGTATGCAGGACCCCAGTAATGACCCCAAGGTCCCAATAGGTTGTCTTGGGAATCCTCAGGGGATAGCAGGGTCCCTGGTCACACCCAAGTGGAGTATGGAATGGTCCTTGGGGTCAAAGGTCCCCATCACCTTTGGGGTGGGTGAGGAGCCTCTCACTCTGGGCTGCCCGGTGGAGTGGACGCTGGAAACGTCCCCGCGTCCGGCCGTTATCCTCGCTTTCTGAAGATGGGATGGACAGACTTCTCTCCTCCTCCAAGGACAGGTCACTGTCAGAGTCGGAGTCTGCACCTGGAGTCGGGAAAGGCAGACATAGCAGTGGCTTGGGGAGGCACGGGACTTAGGGGGTAAGGAAAGAGCCCAGAGCTGAGTCTTGGGGTGGCTACAGCAAGGGGACTGGGGCTGAGGCCCTAAGGAAAGCTTGGACTCAGGGTATGAAAGAAGGGCTGGGACAAGTCAGGGATGGATCAGGAGAACCAAGATTGTGGCAGAAGGAAGGGGAACAGAGTAGAGAGCCTCTGCCTCCCTCTTCCCTGCTGCAGGTCCCCACCTCCACCAGCATCTCGATGGAACATGGCCACATCCAGGTCAGTGGGGCCGGCGTGAGCCTGGAGGCTGTGGTCAGTGTGGTCGGCAGCCGAACCATGTCGAACCAAGACATTGTCCCTGGAAATACAGGAACCCCCCCCCCCAATCAAAATGGGATGAGATGGGGCGCTTTGGAGGCAGGGGCTTCTGGGAGTGCACAGCCAGCTGCATGTGGAATGGCTCTGAAGGAATGCCTGGGTGTGGAGCAAGAGGCATCTGGGGCAAAGGCAGCAGCAGAGGCCCAGATGACCAAGATCGGTGGAGCCACCGTCTAAAAACCTGGTAATGCCAACATCTGGCAAAAGGGTCTGGTCTGAGCTGTGTGTCCCACTCACAGGAAGACCCTCTACTCACCTGAGGTAGCCGCGGCCCCGCTGGCTGTCTTGGTCCTGGGTCCGGCCAGAGCGGGCACTGCTCACTGAGGATACAGTGGAGGCTCCAAGAGTGATTCGGATGAGGCCACTCTCCTCAAAGAGGGCCGTGTTGTTGTAAGCCCCAGGGCCCTGGGGGAGGTGGGAAGAGACCAGAGTATGAGCCAGAATGTGAACCCTGGGGAATGTAAACTCTGGCCATTGAGGCCCCCAACCTGACTGCCAAGCCCCGAGGGCCCCTCACCGTCCCAGGTGCTGGCCTAGTCTCCTCAGGCACAGCTTTCCTGCCTAGACAGGTTGGTGTCCAGGCCGCCCGAGCATCTGCATTCAGGACACAGAAGAACAGCAGCACCGCCAGGCCCTGCAGGTCATTGAGAGATTAGAAATGAGTCAGAGAAAATCAAAGTTCGGTCACCAAGGAGTCAGTCAATGGGGGCCACCATGGGGGCGGGGGTTGATCAGTCATCGCAGGTTAGCTAGAATCAGCCAGAAGCCCCAGGGGCCCCAGTAAGGGTGACAAGGAAAGTCAGCATAGGCACTGAGAGGTCAGTGGCGTGAACAGTGGAGTTAGCACAGGGCTGCGTGGGCCAGCAAGTGGCAGGAGCCTCAGAGTTGGTGGAGGTCGATGCCGTTTTAGCACAGTTTAGCATCAGTCACCCGGCAGAATCAGGTCCGGGGCCAACGCCCTGCCTAGGGTTGGACCCACTCCACTGCAGTGCCATCTGGGCCCAGGTGTGGGAGGGCGCTGGAGTTACCTGGAGCCCACTGAGTCCAGCATGGAGGTAGTGGAAGGCCAGGATGCTGTGGTTGACCGCCAGGAGGCCAAAGAGCCAAGAGGCACTGACCAGTAGCAGAAGCAGAAAGGAGCTGCGAAGGGTCCTGCTGCGGAACATGGAAGGGTCATGCGGGCTCATACAGGGGACACAGAGAATGCAGGGGACATGAAGGGAAGGGGCTCATAGGAATATGGAACTGGGGCGATGGGAGGTCACAGAAGGAACCAGGAAAGTGCTCAGGGAGCCATGGGGAGACATGGGGAGAACACACAGGGGAGGGCGGGGGCAGCGTGTTAGAGAAAACATGAAAGATGGGTGGGAACACACAGGCAGGGGGCAAAGTGAGCCACCCAGCCACACGAGGCTCTGGGGAGACCCAGGGAACAATGAGAAACAGCAGGGAGGAAGCATATGTGGGACCAGAGTATGGTAAAGGTGCCAGAGAGGGACCTCAAGCCAGGTGCAGGGGCACTTCACCCAGCCTGCACGAGGGATGCTCCCAGGACCCTATCCCCACTCAGGAGGGCGCTGCCAGCCTGTGAATCCTTCTTCCCCCTGAGACAGCCAACTCACAGCACAGAGGTCTTCTTCGCCTCCCTCTGCCCAGTGGAGCAGGATATGCGGGCAGCAAGGAGAAACATGGTCCCATTCATCTGGACCCACAGCCGGACATGTGGAACGGGGACAGGGCAGAGAGAGACAGAGATAGTAAGAGACAGACCCACAGAGAGGCAGCACCGGTGAGAAACACACATGCACACATATGCATGCACCACACACACACACACACACACACACACACACAGATGCAGAGATCAGAAACAAAGACAGAACCACAGGAAAAGGTAGGGAACCAGAGAGAGATGAAGGTGAAGAAAGACAGAGGTAGACTGGCAGCCGAGTCTAACCCCATGCCTCCCATCTCCATCCTAGTTGAGTAGAGTGTGGTCACTCAGTGGCCAGAGAACAGAAACAGAGGCCGTGGGCCTCCCTGGTGGTGCAGGGGTTAAGTCCCCACATTATCAAGCTATCTGCAGCCACTGCAGCATCAGTTCGATCCCCAGCCAGGGAGCTACCCTCATGGCACAGCAGACCTCTCCTGCCGCCCGCTGCTCCCCTCAGCAGTGTACTTCGGTCAATCTGCCTGTTCTGTTCCCTGCTCTGTCTCTGGTGGATCCTCTCACCCCTACATCTCTGGCCTATACCCCCGTTCTTCTTTTTTTTTTTTTAAATCACATTTTATTTATTTTATTTTTTTTTACATAGTGCATTTTTAATTTTTATTTATTTATTTATTTTTAAATAAATTTTATTTTTATATTCCCCATACAATTGCAACCCACTTATTTTGACCCCAATCCCTCCCCTCCCAGCCCTATACCCCAGTTCTTATATAAATAAAATAAATTTTAAAAATAAATAAATAAATGGAGGCTGAGCAGAGGAAGCTGGCAGGCTATAACCTGGCAGCCCTCAGACAACCCCGTCACCTTACTGCAGGCTCCCTCCCTGTCCCCAAGTGGCACTGAGTGCAGGACACTCACCACAATGACAAGGACTATAGGGCCTGCAAAACTCCAGATGAGGGGTTCATGGACCGAGATCCAGCAGAAGTCAGGGTTCCCGTAGCCCTCAGGATCCAGGCCGACAGCAAGGCCTGGGGGGAGAAGGAGTGTCTACAGAGATGCTGACTCTCACATGCGGGGAGAAGCTGGGGTTGAGGGCAGAGCAGTTTGCTCCCTGAGCAGATGGCATAGGGTTGTGACTGGGAGTTATCATTAGGACTGGGGGCAGGGGCAGGAGTCAGATCATATGGTGGATGGAGATGGGGGGTGGTCACAGGCCTGAATGGGCCAGTGGGCAGGGCCCTCACCCAGCAGCACAGCAGGGACGCCCCAGCCCAGAGCATGGTAGAAGCGCATGGCACCGCGGTCCACATTGCGGGGCTCCACTTGCATGCGGTAGAGGTGCAGCCCCTGCACGAGGAGCCATGCGAAGGTGCAGAGGAAGAAGTAGTGCAGGAGGATGGCGACTGCAGTGCACACCAGCTGAAGGCAGGGGAGGGGGCGTCAGAACCCCTCCTGCTCCGCCCCACCTCTGACACCCGCCCCTGACACCCACCCCAGACATCAGCTGCCCACCTCTGACCCCTAAACTGCGTGAGCACCTTAGCCCAGAATCCTGCCCCAAACTGAACATCCCTGACCTCTGATGCTGAGCTTTGGCCATCAGGACACAGGTCCCCTGGCCCTGACCCTGCACCTGGTTGTGGGTCCTGTGGATCCCCAGCAGGAAGAGGAGCTCTGCGACACCCAGGGCAGCTGCCACATTGGCATGTATCCCGCGCATGTTGGACTTGAGGCTGCGCAGGCTCAGCAGGACAGCCGCGGTCAGCAGCAGTGCGGCCACCGACACCGCCACCACCACGTGGGTGAACACAGCCAGCAGCTCCAGGTCGCCTTCCAGCCGCTGTGGGACAGGGGTGGTCACTGCGAGGTTTGGCCCTTCTGCCCTTTGACCCTCCCACTTCCTCAGGATTGTCAACACAGCCCTACCTCTCGGGGGGAGGCATCCATGAGGACCCCAAAGGTGCCTGTTCTACTGCAGCGACACCGTGCATGGGACCCATTCCTGTGCACCAGCTCGCAGTCCCGTGCCGTCCATATGCCGTGCTGGTTCGTCCTGTGGCCACAGGGCAGTTAGACCTACACCCCCGCCCCAGGGGGCCCATTGCTAAGACAGGGCTGTGAGAGAGAGTGGGGGAAGGGCTGGGGGTGCTTGGAATTGGGGAGTAGCATTCCTCAGGGAGTGGGGTGGTAGGAGTCCAAGGAACAGACTGGGCCCCCCAGGGGCTAATGGGGGACCAAGGGTTTCCAGAGTAGAGGTCCTCACGGGCCAGGGGCGTCCCACTGCACGCAGATCGCCTTGCTCCGATTGGCCGTCTGTAGCAGGCGGAACTCGAGGCTGATCGGGGACTCCAGGACACCGCTTAGGAAGTTGTGTCCATGGAATACAGCCACGCTGACCACAGGGGAGTTCATAACAGGGTTCTGGGGAAGCCTGAGGAGACACCCCACCTGAGATTGAACACGGCTGGCCAAGCTACCTGCTCCCTCCTATCTGCATGCTACTGCCATGGCTGATAAGGGTCTGGGACGGCCCAGAGTTGGTGCTGTTTTTGAGCACCCTTTCAGCCCCTGAAGGGCTGCTTCAAGGCTAGGGGTCCATGCCTAGCTGGGTTGTCAAGGTTCTGCAGACATGACAGGGTCTCTGCAGCTAAGGGACTCAGACCCACTGCTCACACTTGAGTCAGAAATCTAAGCAACCCCAGACTGCCTCAAACTGCCATTCCCGCTAACCCCATCTGACCTCCAGCAGTTGGCCTGTCTTTGCTTGCCCGGACGTGGCTCTGTGGCTCTCCTATATGTGATGGCCCCCATCTGTAGCTCCACATCTGTCTACTACTCCGCACAACTCCCGAGATGGTTCCATGGACCTAGCATGGACAAGGCGCCCTGGAGCCTGGGAGTGCATAGATATGTCTGTGAACCTGCTCACTTGTCCATCAAAAAAGGGGGGGTGCTAGGCTGGGTGGAGGCTTACAGGAAGCTCAGGAGTGAGGGGACAGGGAGCAGTTCCAACCATGGTACCTGGCGCCCCGGCGCTCAGCCTGGAACTGGGCGGGGAGCAGTCCTCCCAAGGTGCGGTAGACAAGGAGGATGACAACGGAGATCCCAGGCTCCGGCTCGGGCTCCAGCGGGGGGGCCACGCTTGAGGAGGTGGAGTTTTCTGTGCTGCTGCTGCTTGTGGACAGAACTGCTAGGGGAAGGGGAGGAGCCTCTGTCAGTGATGTGCGACCCTGAACACCCGCAGATCCAGCTCTGTTTGGGACTCTTCCCTATAGGTTCAGAACTGGGAGGTGGGAAGGAAGAGCCCATGGGGGACCTGAGCACCCCAGGGCTGGAGCCTGGGAAGGATTGTCCGTGGTGAGGGCGAGGATCTGGCAAGGTGAGGATGGTGTGTCAGGGCGTGGGGTAAAAGGCTGACATGGGAGGGGTAGCAGGGGGGAGGCCTGGCAAGAGCATTGGCAGGAAGAGCACATGGCATCTGGCTTCGGGCGGAGGGACAGGGAGCCGGGGCTTTCACCTTCAGGTGGGAATGACCGTGGGTACTGGGAAGGTAGCAGCACGTGTGTGTGGGGATCCCAGGCATCCTGACCCCGGAAAAGGTTGCTGTGGTAACGAGGGTAACGACGGGTCCCCCTGGTTGGATTAGGGTGCTCCATACGGTCGATGCTGAGCACTGCCCAGGGGAAAGAAGAGGGAGACCCATCAAGCTCTCCTCCCCATGCTGAGGGTCTCCCTCCTACTCCCATTCTGTACCCACAAACCACAAACCATAGCCCCCCATGCCACCAGCACAGAGCATGAACTTGCAAAGGACAGACAGTGGTGGCACAGCCTCCTGTCACTAGTGTGGGCACCAATAGCCCCTACCCCCAGACCTCCAGGTCCATGCCTTTTCACAACCCCTGTCCCACCCACCCCACCTGTCACGCACTGATATTGGGCGTCACCAGTCCCACGGGATTCAGGTACGTGAGTTCCATGTTCTTGGCGAGTGTGGCTGCATACTCCTCCAGATGCTGCACTAAGCCTGCGCTGCCTGGGGAGGCCCCTGGGGCCCGCTGCCCCAGTGCTGCCCACAAGTCCCCAGTCTCTGGAGCGAGCAGTGCAGAACCAGCCCACAGCAGATTCTGGGAGGAGGGAGATGAAAGTGGGCTCAGCCAGGCAAGGATATATAAAGGGACAAGGCAGGTCTGGAGGTCTGTTCAGGTGCTCAGAGAGGTCCCAGCAGGCAAAGGGGGAGGGCAGGGAGGACAAGGGAAGAGGGAGATCCCAGGACCTTTACTTCCTCCAGCACAGAAGGGGCCAGAGCGGGAAACCCAGGGCTTGGGGATCGGGAGCACAGGGAGCAGCCCCACCTCATTGAAGTGGGCGTCCTGTGTGGCTGTCAACCCAAAGCCCTGCTGATGACTCTCAAAGGCCAACAGGTGAGCCAGGAGGCGGGCAGTGACTCGGATATCTTGGCTAAAGTAGTGGTCAGTGTGGCCAGTCACCTCCCGCAGCCTCTGAGCCAGCTTCTTGGCCTCTATTGTATCTAGTGCTGTCTTGTTCAACTCTAGACCATCCAGCTGCCAGGACAAAGATGAGGGCGTGTCACTCTGTGGTCTCTTAGGCCTTTTCAAAAGCCTCATAGGAAGAAGGGTTAGGCTAGAATAAAGGGCAACCAGGAAAATCCTGGAGGTCAAGGGTCAGTGTGTGTGTCTGAGACCCAGTCTGGGGAAGCTAAGGTCAGGGGCAGGGGAGGGCTTGGGTGCAGGGCAAGGTCTGCACAGTCTCACCAGCAAATTGAGTTCTCGAAAGGCAGGGGAGGTACAGTTGAAGAGGTCAGGCTCCAGCCAACCCTGGTCCTCATCACATAGCCGCACAGCAGCCCCTGGGGGCAGACAAATCATGGTCAAGCCAGAAGCCTACACACCTTTGCTCACCAGGTGGCCACAGCACCCTCTCCTTTCCAGGGGGAACTCTGGAGCAGAGGCCATCCCACTATGCAAGTGTGCCTAGAGCCCTGGTCTGAGCAGCGCCAGCCCAGGCAGGCCCCAGATGTTGGTCAGTCAATTTCTGAGGGGGTCCGTGGGCCATTTTGAACCATCAACTACATAAAGGAGGAGCACAAGGTCAGGACTATACAAACACACACACATATGCATGTGCACACACAGGTGCAAGTGCACACATGTGTGTGCGCACACGCACACACATGGGCCAGGACAGGGTCACAGACCTGGGCCAGGGCAAGCCACATGCCAGTGCTCACATCTGCAAAAATATAGACAAGTGCCTCAGGACAAGCACACGGACACATGGAACTCCCTCTCATACACACAAAGACGCACAGACACGCTAGCACAGACCAGGCCTTCAGAAGTATTTTGTGACCAAAGGGAGGTTAGGGGTGGTAGCTCTCACACAAGTTTTGACTGCACCTGTGGTATCTTCGCGGCTCTCTCTATCCCTGTCTGTGGGACTAGGATGGCAGTTGAATGGACATGGCCTGGGCCTTAAGGGAATTCGTGGCCACCAGCAATAAGGGCCCTAACATGTTTAAATGCAGACCTCTTGCCCCCAGGACAGACTCACAGAGGCATGCATGGGCACGTAAAGACACACGAGCATGCATACACAGTGTCTGTCCAGCCACTGCAGCAACCTCAAGCAGGAGGAAGGGCTCTGTGGGTACCTCAGGAAGTGGGGGGAGGGGGATCTGTAGGTCCTCAAACAGAGAGAAGGAGTCTCTTGTGCCCTCAGCAGTAGTGAGAGGCCTTCAGCAACCTTAGAAACTGAGCAGGGGTCTGCAAGGATCTTAGCAAGTAGGGAAGGATCTGCAGGGACCTCAGGCAGTAGGGAGAAGTCGCTGAGGCATCAGAGAAGGGTCTTTGGGGTCCTCAAATAGCAGGAAAGGGCCTAAAGGGGCTTCAAGCAATTGCAATAGCATTTAGAAACCTCACACAGCAGGAAGGGGTCTGCAGGGACTTCAGGCAGCAGGAGGGATTTGCAAAAGCTCTGGCAGTGGGAGGGGACAGCGCACCTGAGCAAACACGTACCCCTTACCTGCACCCCGCAATCCTGCCCAGAAGCCAAGAGAAATAGATGGAGGCTCAATGAGAGTGTGGGGAGGGACCCAGAGTCCCTAGGTAGCAGTGAGGGGCCCACATGGATCCATACTGTACGCCCACTTCTTTGCAGGGACAAATCCACTAACTCAGAGGAAGAGGTAGCTCCAGCAGTCAGAGGAAAGGCCCACCCTCACCCTCAGAAATGCCCCTGTCCCCAATATACTCACCCAGGGCCCCACGAGGACAGGGCACTGAGGCCAAGATGCCAAACTTGGTCTGGGGCCACCACACGCCAGATCTCAGGGATTTGGGGCAGGCATCATAGAGCACTAGGGAGAGCAGGTACTGAGCCAGGTGCCCAGGGGCAACTGACAGCCACATCTATTGCCCACCCCCATAGCCCACCCCAGGCCCCACTCCCCATCACTCTCCTGCTGGTCTCACAGAAGCTGGCTTGTCAGATTCTTTAACAGGTCATCAAAGTACTTGGCGTAAATGTGGGGGTCCCTGTGTGTTAAGTGCTCTTTCGGAGAAGCCTCCCAAGTCTCTACCCAAGGGGCCAAGCATGCCATGATACTTGGTGGCAGCATGCAGAGCCAGCCCTCTACATGGATCTGGGGGGAAACCTGCTCACCCCGGCAGCCACTGGCTGTCACTTCTGCGAAAGGACTGTCACAGCTGTTGCACTGGCGACCAAGGGCTCCAGGGCGACAGGGGCACTGCCCACTGTGGGGTGCACAGGAACGCGAGGTAGAGCCCACAGGGTAGCAGTCACAAGGGAGGCATGAGTCACTGCCCCGAGGTCGGTAGTGGAACTCCTGTTTAAGAATGGGTCAGGTGCCTGAGGTCAGAGGTCAGGGTTTGGGGAATGAGTGGAATCAAGGGCATAGGGTCAAGAGAGCAGTGCTCACTGGCCAGAGAAAGATTGGGTCTCCCATGAAATGTGAATGGGTTACATGTCAAGGACAAGTGATGGCAACTAGGTCACAGGATGGGGTCAGAGTTCTGGGCCTGAGTCAGCAAGCTGGGTAAGGATCACAAATCATGTCTAGGGAAGAGGTGAAAAGTCAGGGGTAAGATGCTGCGTGCACCTTGCAGTGACACTGCCCATTTGTCTTGTTGCAGTTGGGGTCGAAGCCCTTGTGAATGTCGCAGTTGCAGGGGCCACAGGTTGGGCTTCCCCACCAGCCCCTTGGGCATTGCTGGTCCATCCTGAGGGTAGACAACCAGGTGAGATGCCACTCTCAATGACCCTCCACACCCTCTGTGACATCTTTCCATCATCTCAGCCACTATCCCTTACCTGTGCTCACAGTGGTGCCCAAAATAGCCACCTACACAGTCACAAGTGTAGCCATGGGGTGCTCCTGGAAGATGTCGGCATGACCCCTGATTCTGACAGGGATTCAAGAGGCAGGCATCCACGCAGCCTGGACCATAGTAACCTGCAGGTTGGGTCAGGGAGCTCAGGACACTGGGCACAAAGCATGGGAGAAAGCAAGCACCTGTCCTCAGTCCCCACCTCCTCCAGGCCCTGGCTCCTGCCCAGATCACCCTGCCACCCTCCTCCAGGCCCCACCTGGCCAGCAGGTGCAGGAAAAGGTGTGCCAGAGGTCTCGGCAGTCAGCGTGGGGTGGGCAGGGCCCAGATGCACAGGCATTAGTCACAACACAGCCGGGTTCCACATTCACTCGGTGGCTGGGGGGCAGTAGGGCCGGAGACCCCGAAGGTGTAGAGCCGAGCCATACCCCCTATTGACACAGCCAGCAAGGGATGAGACCCAAGTCAAAGCACCTCAGTCCCAAGTTCTACAGAGCCAGCCACTCAGTCTGACATGCAATCTCCCACAGTCTCCCCCAAAATCCTCAGATCCTGAGCCTGCTATTCCCAATTCAGTGTCCCCATGGGACTCCTAATCAAGCTGTCCCTGACACAGACCTCTAATGTCCCTCACTAATCTAAGCCAGACTCTCCTCCAACAGCACAGAAAGGCTTGACCTGTCTGATGGGTCTGGGTCACACCTCCACCCCATACCAATCTCCACTTGAAGGCAGCTTTGAAGCTCCTAAGGCTCCCCTGATCTCTGACCCCAATGCTCCATATCAGATTCCCATGCTGACCCATACCTGGATACAACCAACTAGACCCCGAGGAGCCTCTTCACTGCTGAGGGGCAGGCCTCCCACATGGAGTCGCTTTACCTTCAGGCCTGGAAGCTCATTCCCCACTGCCATGGTGTCCTGGAGGGTGGGAGACAGTCAGCACTGGGAGCAAGGGGAGGTGATGAACCCCTCCTCTTCCCCAGAGTCAGTGTTGGCCTTGGCCAAGCCCTGCATGGCCATGCTTTGCCCCTCTGTACTAGCGGAGTGGTCTGGGAAAGAGCTGCTACCAAGTATGGAGGACCTGCTAGAGCATGGGGAGTGGGTGAGAGGAAGGTTTCAGTCTAGAGCTGGGGACAGAGAGAACCCTCTCTCCTGGGTCTCCAGAACAAACCCTGAAATTTCATGATTTTGACCTGGAAAGATTGAGACACAGACCAGAAGGCGCTTCCAGGAGCTAGGCAATATGCTGGTTGCAGAGGTATCCCAATACCAGACCAGAAATAGGAGTACCCCCTGACATGAGGAGGACCTGGCTGGCAGGGTGAGCTCAAAGCAAGGATATAAAGAGGGAGCTGTAGGGAGAACACCAGACTATGTGCAGTAGAGGGAGTTGAGGAGCTGGACTAGAGGTGGGGTAAAATGGTTGGAGGATTGAGAAAGGACTCCCCTAGGGTCAGAGGTCAGACCTGGAAGAGGCTAAAGTCCAGTGAAACCATGAGAACATGGTGGCCCCGCCGGCCACCTGGCTCCTCCTGCAACTCCAGCCGCAGATCATGCCACCGGCCATCATTGACAGGAACTTGGTTGAGGAGGAGGTGAGCAGCATGGCCTGAGCCCCTGGTCACCGTGATGGACAGCAACCCCCGATCCAACTGTGAATAGAGGTAGAAAGGGAGTCCCCTGGGGTCAGAGCTCTGTTGGGATGGAGGTGGAAGTGTTAGGAAGTGAGATCAGGGATTCAGAGATCAAAAATGTCAGAGGCCACAGAGTGGAGGGAAGGCTGTATCTGGCGCATATGGCATTGTGCCTAGGGATACTATATGCTGAGAGTGAGGTTCAAGGGTGGAGATCAAGACCAGATAGACTGGTGCAGATAGCATAGGAGAGCTTTGCTGGTCCCCACTGAGCAAAGGATATCATGGTAGGAAGAGGGCCAAGGGCCACAGTCCAGAATATGCTATATGACATGGCCGAGCCCATAGGAATGTTGCTGGTGGCATCAGAGATTGAGAGCTGAGGGTCAAGGGAGGGGTCAGACATACCTGACAGAGAAGCGTGCTGTGTGACCCAGCCTGCACTTGCATCAGGACCCCCTGTGTCGCCCGAGTCCGAAAGGCCAGCCCCAGGTACCATGGGACAGACACTGTCATGTCATTTCCAAAGTCCCAAATCAGTGTGCCATTGCCACGGAAATGGTGGGGATGGGCCATGGCTGGGGGATAAAAGGAGCAGGGTCACAGCCCCCACCTTAGAACAGACCTTACCCTGCAAGCCCCTCCTGCCCTGTGCTGCCCACTCACTGAGCCGACAGTCTTTGCCACCGAAGCCCACAGGGCAATCGCAGCTGAAGCCACCCCAGCGCTCTGAGCAGAAACCACTGTTCTTGCAGGGGCCTGAGTCACAAAAGTGCAGTTTGGCCTGGCAGCCTGAGAGAAGAAGGCACATGGAGGAGGTGAGAACTTGATGGGGAGGAGGCATGAATGCTAGACAGTATGTAGGGGTCCAGAGGGGCTGAATGTAGCCACAATCTCAGGTCCATGTTCTCTCAGAGGTAGAGTAGGTAGAAATCAGGCCCTAAAGGCTAGGCTGTGGCATGGTTCTTGCCATCAGAGGAGATGGGGTGAGTCCCCTATCTCCCTACAATGGGGACATGGCTTACCTGCCGTGGTGCCATTGTTTGCAACAAAAGCCGCCATGTCCACTTGGCGGCCATCGATGTGCAGGTCCCGCATACAGCCAACGAAGTCCTTGTGGGACACGGGGAAGTTCTCCGGGAGGTTGGGGACACCCCCCAGGAGGAGAGGGCCCGTCAGGTCCAGGGACCTGGGAGTCAGGGGTCTGGGTCATTGGTGGGACTGGGCCAGAGTGGGGTTGCTCCTGGAGCTATAGAAGTATGGGAGTAGGCAGGTGACTGAGGGGGGAGGGGAATCTCAGGGTGGGGAAGGAGCTGGGACTTTAAGTGTGGGGTACAAAGGAGAACTCATGATGGGCAAATGGTCTGGGGTAAGGTGGAGAAGCTGGGGTAAGAGATGGAGAAGTGAAGAGGAGGCTCACTTCTCTAGGGTGCAGAGTAGGGAAATGCGTCATTAGAGAGACAAGGGGAGTGGAGACTGGGTGCCTAGTGGAGACTAGGAAACTGGGTGCCTAGAGACTGTGTGAGAGTAGGAAGTCTGGGACAGATTCAGGGGTGGAGGGGGTAGGATGAAGTGGGATTTCAATGTCTAAATGGGGAGAGGGAAATATGGTGGTCTGAGGAAAGATAGGGAGTTTGGTAGGCTGGGGTGAGGAGTGGGGTATGTGAAGGGTTGGGGTGGGTTTTGGCAGGTAAAGACATGGGGATCAAGGGCTGGGGGTCTCACTTCTTGGAGCTTGTTTGCATGCCAGCAGCTGCGCATGAGTAGTTGCCAATCTCAGCACCAAACTGCAGAGCCACGGCCACGTCACAGTCATCCACGCTCAGCACAGCCACCTTGTCTTTGGAAGGGCCCTGCGCTCCCCCCAGGGCATCTGTCCGGGGCTAAAGACCCAGACACATCATTCAAGGTAACCCCTTGAGGGGCAGAACCTGGCATCCCAGCTCCCCCCATATTCCCATGTAAGGGTGGTGCCCACCTTATTGTAGTATCTCAGATGCACCGTGTGCCACTGCCCGTCACTCAGGCCCCCTGGAACTGTGGGGCTGACCACTGTGTTAGACTCACCTGTGGGGGAGGATGTTCGTGGAGGGTTGTCTGGAATTGCTAAATTGCTCCCCCATCCCTCTCTCAACCCCAGCATGCAGGCATAGCTACTCCTAGGCTAACCCTGGGTACATCAGGTCACTCCCACACTGGTGACCACATTGGCTGAACCATAGTGCCTTTGGACAGACAGAGAAGAACACACATTTCTTGGAGAGACAGACTTTCCCCCAGGGAATGGCCACACGGGGCAGGGCCTTACTGTTGTCTCTTTGGCATAAGGCATGTGCCGTGAGGCAAACCTGAGCAAACTGGGAGCTTGCACCCCAGCCCCCTCACCATCTCATATGCACATGCATCACCTCTTCCACACACCCACCTGTGGAATATGTGAGCCGCACTTGCCCAGCAACCAGCTCCAGGGCCAGGAAGTCATGCTTCTCATTCAGGCGCCCGTTGTAGAAGAGGAGCCCACTTGCTTGCACTGTTGCGAACCTGGGGACAGGTTGGGGGGGGCAGGTGTGTCCCCAGCTGTATACCTCCTCACACCCACCCTACCGACAAGAAGGTTCTAGAGAAGCCCACCCAGGCTGGAGAGAGGAAGAGATGAGAGGGGGTGGGCTGGACAGGTGTGGCCAGTGCAGTGACTTCAGGAGCAATGACACTCCGAGACCCCAGGCATGGTGTCAAGGGAAGGGTGCCATGTCCTACGGGAAGACAGGATGGGGCAAGCAGGAATCTGAGTCAGGGTCAAATAAGTAGGGCCAGAGTGAGTGGAGGCAGGTAGAGATATGGGGTGGGCACCTACGAGAGGGACAGGGTGAGGTGGAAGCGCTGCCGCAGGCCGCGGAACATGACGAAAGAACTGGGCGGGAAGGAGCGTGCGGCCACCTCGCAGCGTGGGCCCTCGAAGGCCCCACCCGCCGGGCACTGGCAGCGGAAGCCACCATCCGGCCCATTGGCGCAGGTGCCCCCGTTGCGGCAGACTCCAGGCACGCAGCGTCCGGCCTCCGTATCCAGCTCGCAGTCTTCTCCTGAGGGTCAAGCTGCTATCAGAGGTGGTCACCGCCACACCCACCCCGGTTCCAGCAGGCCCTGCCATGTCCGAGGCCGTATGGCTGGGTTCCTGAGCGCCCAAAGCTCCCTGTGAGCACGCCCCCATTGGGTGTGGCCTGCCTCCCCTTCCCAGTGACGCCCCCTCTCTCGGTCCCTCCCCGCCCGGCCGAGCCCACGTCTCCGGCATAAACCCAGCCTCCCGAAGGCCTGTAATTCTCCCAGGGCCTAGGTTGTCTCTGGGTCAGGTTCTGGGCTCTAACTGTGCCCGCCCTAACTCCGGTCACCCAAAAGTGACTGGCGCTGTGGTTCTGCCCGCCCACTGAGGGTGCCCTGCTCACCTGTGAAGCGTGGGCGGCAGACGCAAGTGTAGCCACCCTCGCGCCTGGCGCAGGCACCACCATTGCGGCACGGGTTGGAGTAGCAGAGGTCGAGCTCGGTCTCGCAGAAGTCTCCAGTGAAACCCGGCGGGCAGCGGCAGCGCAAGCCTGCGATGGGCTGGATGGGTCGGAAAAGCGTGGAGGCTGAGGCCAGGAAGGGTGCAGAGGAGTCAAAGCGCAGCACCGACACGCACTTCATGTAGTTCTCGCAGGGTTCGCGCAGGCACACGTTGTCGTCAAAGGGCAACACGTCCAGAAGTGAGCGCGCGGCGAGGGCGGCACGGCGCACGTACAGCTGCTCCTGCAGCTCCTCAGAGCTGAACCAGGGACCAGCAGCGCCCGCCCCGGCCCCGCGTGGGGCCAGCGCTGAGAAGCTCACATTGAGCACCGTGCCCCCTACGTCAGTGTCGTTCTGGATGTTGAAGATGAAGACGTCCTCGGTGGGTGTGGCAAGCACCGCGGCCACGCCTTCCAGAAAGTGGCCCAGCAGCGGTGACAGGAAGCGCTCCTGCCACATGTTCTCCAGGCGCACCGTCAGGCTGTTGGCAAGCAACTCCTCCGTGATGATGACCACGCGTAGCACACACTGTGCAGTCACACTGTGCAGCCCATCTGCGGCCCAGGGATAAGGCATTGGTCAGTCTGGGGTCAGTGGCTGCCTTCCCCAGGACACAAGAGGCCTGGGGCCAGTGACTGCCCAAGATCCCCAGCATCAGGTGTCAAAAAGTTGCTGCACCTCCCTCCAACACAAGGAGGGGCCTGGGTCAGGGATTAACCAATTCCCCCCCCAAGGCCCCCATGGGTCGGCAAATCATTCCCCCAACAACACAAAAGGAGGGAGGTCCCTGAGTGGTCAGTAACCTGCCCTCCCCTTCATTATCATGGTCAGCATGCCACCTCCACTCAGAGTAAAAAGAGCAGGCTGGGCCCCTGACCAGCCATTTGCTTCCCATCCCCCAGCATTGCACAACCAGCAAAACATTCCCATGAACAAAGAGGATTTCAGGTCAGGAATCACGCATCACCTATTTTTCTGATCAGCAAACTCCTTTTCCGTGGCACTAGAATGAACCCTGGCCCTATGACCACTCAACCCCATCCCTCAGAACCCTGGGTCAGTAAACTCCCTCTCTGCAAGAGGGTTTCAGACCCTTCCCCCATCCCCTCTACATTTTTGGGTCACTAATCTGCTTACCACCCCAGACCTGGGCCATCCTGTGATCTCAGTGGCCATTCCAAACAATGAGGATGAGTTGCTATGTACGTGCCCAGACTCCAGCACACATTGGGCGGTCCACAAAGGCTAGCTGTTAACTGAGAGATAATTAAGGCTGTGCCTTCTCTGGCAATTTTGGGAATCCATGCTCTAAAATTGGGGGATGAGCACCAGTAAAGCCTGTCTCCTGACCTCTGCAGCCTCCACTAGGTAGGACTGCAAGAGCCTGTCTTGCCTGTGCCCTGTTAGGGAAGGGTTTTTGAAAGGCTGGGGCTTTTGGAGGCAGGAAAGAAGCAGGCAGACTGCTGAAAAGTTTTCCAAAGGGAGAGTCTTGACCAGCCCCTTGGATAGTAGCCAGGAAACATGCGCCCACTCTCTATCTGCAGCTGCCAGAATAAGCTGATGTTCCCATCGGTCTCCCTCTCCTGCACAGATGGGGTGAAGGCCAGGGTGAACCCAACGTAACCATCTGCACAGGGTATGTTAGGAGCTAGCTTTTCCTGGAGTCTCCAGAGCACTAACCCAGGACCTCCAGCCTTTCAGAGAAAAAAAAGGGCTATTCCTCAGGTAGCAAACAGTTCTTTACTTCTTTACAGGGTCTTCTAGATGCCCTGAAATCTCTGAGGTACTGTGGAGACTGCCCAAAAACCTAAGCATCTATGTGAACCTAAAGTTGTGAGGTGCAGAGCAGCTCTTGTGGGGTGCAAAACCCCAGCAATTAAGGAATTCATGGAAGCCGTGGAAACCCCTCTTGGTCTGAGGTGCCCTGTGAAATGAATCCTTGAGGCCCTGACAGGTTTCAGTTACTAGGTCACTTGCCTGCCCCTTGCTCCTCACCTGTGACAGTCACCAACATGGAAGCCACCAGTGGGCGGTTGTTGTCTAGCTTGCGGCTGAGTCGAAGCTCCCCACTGGTCTGGTTAACGACAAGCAGCTGCAATTCATTGCCCCTCTCAAAGGAGTAGAAGAGATGGTCGGAGACATCAGGGTCATAAGCCGGGATGCGCCCAATGATGCCTGATGGGAAGGTGTCTGAGCGATTGGACACATAGTTGTTGAAGAGGATCTGGAAGTTGTTGAGCACAGGGCTATTGTCATTCTGGTCAACCAGGCGGACGTGCACAGTGGCCCGACTAACCAGAGTGGCAGAGGTGGCTTGTACCACAATCACATATTCCTGGCGAGCCTCATAGTCCAGGTCGATGAGAGCTGTCAACTCTCCAGAGAAGATGTCCATTTGGAACAGCTCAGGAATGTTCCCCTCCACAATCTGGTACATTATATGAGCATTGGGGCCTTCATCAGGGTCCACGGCAGTGATCTGAGCCACCACTGAGCCCACAATGCTATTCTCCTTCACTCGCACCTCAAACTCCTCAGCTGGGAAGATGGGTGCATTGTCGTTTACATCCTGCACTGTCACCTGGATGCTCACTGGAGTGCGCAGTGGGGGCACGCCTCGGTCCACGGCATAGGCAGTCAGTTCATACACTGGTACTGCCTCCCGATCCAGTCGCCTCACTGTTCGGACAATGCCAGAGGTGGGCTCAATGGTGAAATCTCCATCCCCATCTTCCCCATTTTGGAAAGTATACTGGACTCTGCCATTAGCGTGAGCATCCCGGTCAGTGGCTGAGATCTGCAGGACACTGGTGAAAGGTGGGGCATCCTCAGAGACCAGTCCTGTGTAGTGGGAGGCAACAAACTGTGGAGCATTATCATTTACGTCATTGACCATTACCTCCACATAAGTGGTATCTGCCTTCTGTGGGATGCCATTGTCCCGAGCTGTAATAGCCAGTGTATAGGTCACCTGGTCTTCATAGTCCAGTGGGGCCTGTAGTGTAATGGCCCCTGAGTCTGCATCAATGCGGAACTGGGGCAGGTTGTCCTCCAGGAGATAGGTGATACGAGCATTTTCACCCACATCATCATCAGAGGCACTGATCACCACCACAGTGCTACCCACTGGCCGATCCTCGTTCACACTCACGGAGTAGTGGGCACTTTGAAAAACAGGCCGGTGAGTGTTGGCATCTGTGATGTTGATGTGCACATAGCAGTGATCATGAAGAGCCCGGTCAGATGCAGTTAGCACCAGCTTGAAGTAGCGTTCCTGTTTGTAGTCCAGAGGCAGAGCCAGTGTCACCAGACCCACACCCCCCTGGGTGCTGATGGCAAAGCGATTCCGAGTGTTGCCACCTGTGATCTGGTAGCTGATGGCACTGTTGGCATCACGGTCTACAGCAGTCACACTGACCACACTGGTGCCCACAGCCGCGTCCTCATTCAATCGTAGGTGGTACTCCTTCATTGTGAATTCTGGCCGATTGTCATTAACATCCAGCACTGTCACTGTGACACTGGCTGAGGCTGAGCGTGGGGGTGAGCCATGGTCTCTAGCCTCTACACCAAAGAAGTAATGTTCCACAGACTCACGGTCCAGAGGACCACTCACAGATACCCAACCGGTGGCACTGTTTATCACAAAGGGTGTATCAGATGCCACACCAGTTAGGGAGTACTCCAATCTGGCATTTTCCCCATGGTCTGCATCCACTGCCTGGATGTGGATGACCGAGTGGCCAAGGGGGGCGTTTTCCAGGACAGAGACCTGGAAGGGTGTGCTCACAAAGATAGGAGTATGGTCATTGATGTCCACTACCTGGATACTAGCCAAGCCTGTGTTGTTAGAGAGTGGTGGCCGGCCTGCATCCTGAGCCCGGATTCGCAAGGCATACTCTCGCTCTGCCTCAAAATCCAGGGGTGCCACCACCTGGATCTCACCCGTGAGGCTGTCGATGGCGAAGTGGCCACGGCTGTTGCCGCTGATGATGTTGTAGTGCACCAGTCCATTAGCATCCTTGTCCCGGTCGGTGGCCGTGACACGCAGTACCACCGTGTGGGGGCGCACATCCTCCCGCACCTGCGCCACATAGCGCTTCTCACTGAACTGGGGGGCGTTGTCATTTTCATCCAGCACAGTTATGTGCACACGCACGGTAGCAGAGCGCGGCCCAGGCTCTTGCCCCTGGTCACTGGCTTCCACCACCAACTCGTAACTTTCCATGTGCTCGCGGTCGACGCGACCACTGGTGCTGATCAGGCCCGAGCGAGGATCAATCTCGAAGGCAGCAGTGGCGCGGGCAGCTGGCGGCCCCACAAAGCGGTAACGCAGGTTGGCGTTGGGGGGCGCGTCGCCGTCCGTCGCACGCAACTGAAGGATGGGGTAGCCTTCCTCCACGTTCTCGCGAAGAGTCTCTCGGTATTGCGCCTGCTCAAACACTGGCGCGTGGTCGTTGCGGTCGGCTACCGTGACGGCCACCATGGTGGTGGCCGAGAGGCGCGGCACGCCGTGGTCCTGCGCCGTCACGCGCAGGTAGTGGCGCTCCATACTCTCGCGGTCCAGAGCGGCCTCCGTGCGGATGAGGCCGCTCTGCGGATCGATGCTGAACAGCTCCAGCGAGCGACTGTTCATGAGCGCAGCCAGCGAGTAGACCAGGCGCCCGGCCTCGCCCGCGTCCGGGTCCTGCGCCACCACGCGTAGCACCGAGGTGCCCGCCGCCTCGTTCTCTGGCACTAACGCCTGGTAGTTGTACTGTGGAAACTGCGGGTGGCGGTTCGCGGCGCGGCGGGGGCGAACCCGGCTCGCTGGGGGCATTCTCCAGGCTCCAGGCTGTACCCAGACCCCCGGGGGGCGCGGCCCGGGGCGCTGCGGGAGGAAGCGGCGGCGGAAGACGCGGCGGGAGCGCATGCGCTCGGGCGTCGGCCCAGGAGCTGTCCGCGACCCGCGTGGTGCTGAACCAGAGGCGGGAGCTATCCGTGCCGGGCGCGGTGCTGAATCAAACCTGGGGCCGGATCCCTCAGACCCCGGAGAACAGCCCGGTCGGGGAACGGTCCTCTCCGCTCGGGATGTTGCAATTCTCTCCACCTGACCCCTGCGCCCCAGTGCCCACATTTCCCCGCAACAGCGCGTGGTTCCTACTTTTTTGGGGATGCCTCTCCCAGCATTCCTCGGGGAGGACATCAGTTTGGAACCATGAGGCCGAACCAGAAGGTCCGACGGGAAGGGCGAGCTGTTTTCTGGACCCAACACCCCTGGAGACATAGCCTCTGGCGATAGACTATCTCTTTGCAAGGGTCCTGTCCGCCCGCAAGAGGAGACCTCTGGGCGCCAGCATAACAGAGACCCTGGTCCTTGTCCTGTAACATCTCGCCCGCGACTGCCTAATGCCTGGACCCCATATTCCGCCCCCAGCCTTGCGTCCGGCTGCTCAGGGAGCCCTCGATCACTCTGGGCGCTTTGCCTTCTCCCTCGGAGCCCCACGAAAACAGGGTCCCTGACTCCAAGACCAGGCTCTCCATCCTTTCTGACCCCAGGCGGCTCGGGACAAAGAACTAAGGCTCCGCCGCCGATCCGCGCTTCTGGCCCCGTAGCGGCAGGTACCCCAGGATCCCAGTCTTGGCCCCCGCCGCCCCCCAGCTCCTCCCGACTGAGAGGGAACAAAGAGAGAAGAAGCAGGAGTACCGGGGTCGTCGGCCCCCTGAGACCCTTCCACGGCGGCCGCCTCGCCATCACCCCCCACCTTCCCACACGGCCTCCACCACCCCCCGCCCCGGTCCGGGTCTTGGGCCCGCCCCGCCGCTCGGGCCCCCTCCCGGGCCCCTGCCACCGCCCCTGTCCCCCGCCTCTCGGCCTGTCGCTCCGCACCGCCACCGCCCTCTGGGCACCATCTACTCTGCGGCCAGAGCCCCTTTGGCGTGCGGCCTCGGCTTTTGCCGCCCCCACCACAGCATCCCCGACGCTGCTGCCGCCTCCCGCCGCTCCAACATGGCTTCCGGCCGCCGCTATGGTTCGTTCCACCTCCGCCCCGAAGTCCCAAATCCGGTGGTATAGCCCATCGCGCATGGCAATTCTGACTACCGTAGCTATTGCCACCATCTTTGTTGAGGGCACGTCACAAGTACTGCCCACGGTGCTGAACAGGGCACGGAAGTTCTCCGCCCCTAGATCCACCCTATTCGTTGCGGCCACCGCCCTCACCCTTCTCCCTCCTAGAGCGCTCTCCTGGCTCCGCTTTCCAGCCGTTTCTCTGTTTCGTGTCTCTGTTTCTGTGCACCTCCCTAAGCACTATTTCTAAACCCTGTCTCGGATTTTGGTCTGAAAATTCGGTGCATGTGCTACGCAGAGAGATCTTTCCCACACGACTCGTGGGCGGAAGTAGCATGTAGAATCCTGGGGGCTGGACGGGGACCCGGGCCGCCAGCAGCCAGAACAATAGCTTTAACTGTTTGATCAGCGGCTTTTAATTCATGAAACATGTTGCGAAGATTAGCTTGTTGAGAACGCCCCTGTGGAGTAGGGACGAGAGGTGAGCTGCCCGAGACGGGAGCAGAGGCAAACCCTTCCCTATCTTGCCCTCCCCAGCGCTCTCCCAAGCTGCGGGCTCCTCCACTGTCCAGGTCGCGGGTTTCGTGCCCTGAGGTGCCATGTGGAGCCGGCGCTGCCCTACGGCTGCAGGCCCGGAGCCCCGCCCCTATCTCTCCACGACCTCGTCCCTTAACCCCTTGAAGGGATTAACGGAAGCTCAGTTCCCCGGCTGGCCCTGCACGGTGCAACTCCAGGAGAAGTCAGTCCAGGCTGGCCAATGGACAGAAGTGGCGGAATAGGCGTAACCGAAGACGAGCAGGGGCGTGGGGGGGTGAAGGCGGAGCGTTCCAATCAGAAAGTCACTGTTTCTATTGGCACAATGGAATGCTCCGCCCCCTACGGCGGACTCATTGTCTGGAGGGGAGGGAGCTCTGGGGGTTCCAGCACAGCAGGAGAGATAATCCAGGAGCCGCTCAGTAGACCAGCTTGCCAAGGCAACAGAGACTACGGGCTGACGCGTCACGTGCAGAGGGCGCGGGAGTCCCAGAATCCAGGAGGAGTTTAGGATCGGGATTGGAAATGCTCCAATGGGTGCGGCTCCTGCTTGAAACCCGGGAGAACTCCCGACTAAGGTCTCTGGCCCGCCCCATATGTAACTATGACATCACCACCACCCAATCATACAGCGCGTTCTTTGGCCTCTGGACTTCTTCGCTTCCGGGAGGCGGAGCTCTCCTCGCGACCCACGTGTCTACCTAAGTCTGGTCGGTGGGTTTCTGAGGTGCCAGGGCTCGTTTCCCATTGTGAGGCCCCCCCTAAGGTGCGAACTCCACTCCTGATACAAAGTCTGGGTTCCTATGAGTGTGAGCATCTCCAGAAGCGCGAAAGGGGAATTCTGTTGGATGGGCGCGCAGTCGTAGCTGCGGCTGGAGGAGGAGGACCAGGGACGTGGTTGCCCATATACCCGCTCTTCTGGATGCACAATCTAGAGAATGGAGGGTACAAAACTACACCAGTGAAGGAGGGAGACAGGCGGAACGCTGGGGAGAGGAGTGCTGGGTTACCTCAGGAGGCTCCTGAGCCAATTTAGCCATCTGGGGAGACTTCACGTAGATGCCTGTGCAGTCTTGAATAACCAAGAGGAGGGCTGCAGCTGCAAGGGAAGTAGTCGTCCTGATCTTTAAGGCTGTATGGGCAAATATGCAAACACTTACAGGGGTCCTCCTGTCTTCATTAGGGCTGACATTGGCTTCCACTGGTGTTTCATGTAGAGCAAGACCTAAAGATCTGGACATTCCGGACCCACGTTGTGACTGCCATGATGGCTCTCCGTTTCTCTCCCTGCTGTTCTGTGTTCACTGTTGTCCTCCCTTCGTGGCTGCTGTTCCGTGGAGACCTCCCCAAACCCATCTGCATTCATCTGCAATCTCCACCCCCGGTGGCAACTTCTAATGCTCCTGTAAAAACTAAGTATTGGTGATATTTCCTCCAAGTCCACTCTTGCCTCTGTGCTAGGAACATTGCTAGACCCCTACAAGATTTATCCTTACTCTCTCCTCTTCACCTTCAAGCTAGAGGATCCACCTAGAGTCCAGAGACTTGGATTTGAGGCTGCTGTGGAGCAGAGAGTGAGTAGGCCAAAAGACTAGAGGACAAAGTCTTGGCAGAAATTACTGTCTAGGACATCTTGGCCTCTCTCCTTCCTTTTCTTCCCTGTGCTGTGTTTGCCTCCTCCTTCCTCTCTGTCAAGGGAAACTTGTTGGGAAAGAGTGGGCCAGAAGCCACCCACCCAGCTCAATTGTCCAACAACTCTTCTTTTTTTTTTTAAGATTTATTTTATTTATTCATACAAGAGCTGGAGTGCAGGCCAGAAGAGTGGGGGTGAGAGGATTCACCAGAGACAGAGGAGGGGAGCAGCACTATGAGGCTATCTGCAGCCACTGCAGCATGAGTTCAATGCCCAGCCAGGGAGCTAACCCACATGGCGCTGCAGACCTCACTTGTCTTGTCTGCTGCTCCTCTCAACAGTATATTTCAGTCAATCTGCCTGTGCTGCTCCCCAGTCTGTCTTTGGTGGATTCTCTCACCCCCTGCACCTCTGGCCAACACCCTAGCTCTTGTATGCATAAATAAGTAAATCTTTTTAAAAAAAATGCAAGAGTAGAAGGGCAACTTCCTATACTGGATATCAAGGTTTGAAAAGCTATACAAACTAATTCTGTATGGTGCTTGTGCTAGGACAGACAGACCAATGGAACAAAATATACAGATGGGCCTGTACGTGTGGAGACTTGAATTTTGATAAGGGAGGGTCTTGAAAGTCAGCATGAGAAAAGGGTGAGTTTTTCAATAGTGATGGGTCACAGCTGGATATCCAAGTATAAAAAATTAAATGAGATCCCTACTTTATACTACCTGCATAATTAGTTCCAGATAGATTTGATGCCTGAATATGAAAGGAAATACAATATGATTTTTAGAAGACAATATAGATCTTCATGACTAAAGATTCTTGGATGGGACAATGAATGCACTAATCATAGAAGAAAATACTGAAAAATCAGGTTATATTACAATTAAGAACTTCCTTTCATCAAAAGACATTGAGTGGGGCCTCCCCTGGTGGTGCAGCGGTTGAGCGCTGGGCTGCAAGGCTGCTCGCAGCCTCTGCAGCGCTGGTTAGTTCCCCGGCCTCTGGCGAGGGTCCCACAAAAAAAAAAAAAAAAAAAAAGACACATTGAGTGAAAGAAGATATTGTATGAGACAACCCAAGGACTCATATCTCCAATACATACTACAAATCAATAAAAGATAAAACAACCCCGTAGTTCAATAGGCAAGAGACCTGAACTGGCATGTCACAAAGGCTCCAAATAACAAAGTAATGAGATGTCTCAGATTCCTGAGAACCTGTTTCCCAGGACACCACTCCCAGATCTAGCCGAGCTATGCTTTTTTGCTATCTATGCTCTTCAGTCATTAGGGAAATGTAAATTTTTTTAAAGATTTATTTATTTATGCATATAAGAACTGGGGTACAGGCCAGAGGTGCGGGAGGTGAGAGGATTCACCAGAGACAGTGGGGAACAGAACAGGCAGATTGGCTAAAATACACTGCTGAGGGGAGCAGCAGGTGTGACAGGAGAGGTCTGCTGAGCCATGTGGGTAGCTCCCTGGCTGGCAGGGGATCGAACTCACGCTGCAGAGGCTGCAGATAGCTTCATAGTGCCGTGCTTAACCCCTTGCGCCACCAGGGAGGCCCACGGAAATGTAAATTTTAAAATATTACTTGCTCTATCAGAATGACTACAACAAAAATGATAGACAATACCAAATTTCAGGGAAGATGAGGGACTGGAATTCAGACACTACTGGAGGAGCACACATTGGCACAACTGCCCCAGAAAACTATCTGGCAGTACTTTTCTGTGACCTGGAAGTTTCACTCTTGAGAATATGTGTCTCAATTTAATGCCTGTATACAACAGTGTTCCTGACAGCATTATTTGTAATGGACAGAAATGGGAAACAACTGAGAAGTCCTCAACAGCAAGTAAACAAATGAGAGCATGTTCCATACAATTGTGGGAAGGACAAAGTACAACCACATTATGGCAGATGACTCTCAAAAACTTAATGATGATGGGCCTCCCTGGTGGCGCAGGGGTTAAAGACAGTGTTATCCAGCTATTGCCAGCCACTGCAGCATGAGTTTGATCCCAGGCCAGCCAGGGAGCTACCCACATGGCGCAGCAGACCTCTCCTGCCTCGCACACTGCTCCCCGCAGCAGTGTATTTCAGTAGATCTGCCCGTCCTGCTCCCTACAATCTGGTGAATCGTCTCGCCCCCTGCACCTCTGGCTTACACCCCAGTTCCTGTATACATAAATAAATAAATCTTTTTAAAAAAACAAATCTTAATGGTGAACAAAGTGGCCAAATAAGAATTTATACTGTTGGGCCTCCCCAGTGGCACAACGGGTGGAGCACAGTGCTATGAAGCTGTCCGCAGCCTCTGCAGTGTGGGTTCAATTCCCAGCCCGCCAGGGAGAAACCCACATGGCGTGGAAGACCTCTCCTGCCTCGCCCGCTGCTCCCCTCAGCAGTATCTTCGGTCCTTCTGCCTGTTCTGCTCTCCGCTCTGTCTCTGGTGAATTCTCTCACCCTCCCGTGCCTCTGACTGTACCCAGTTCTTGTATAAATAATCTTTTTTAAAAAAGAATTTATACTGTACAATTCTATTATATAAAGTTCAAAAACAGGCAAAACTTATCTGTAATGACCTACAGGGAAGTCTGAGGGAGAAGCCACTGATTAAGAGCAGGCACATAGTGAGCTTTAGGAACTAGTGACAGTCTATTTGTTGACCTGAGTGGTGGTTATATTAGCTTTCTCTGCCTTTACTCATTTAGCTGTACTCTGCACACCATACTTTTCATAGTGTTATTCTTTCATAAATTAAAAAAAAAAGAGGTAAATAAAATTGCCCTTACCTAGTTGGAGCCTTCATATGCATCTCTTGATAACTGAGCAGGCAGGTGCTCTTCATCCGACCCCTTAGCCCAGACTTGCATATGCATTTGCAGCCTGTGATCTCTAGCGCACGTCTCAGACATGGGGTCAGCACCTTTAAGTACCCAAGAGGTTAACCCAAATCCCCATCCTTCATTGCCTTCGAAATGAGTTTTTCTCCTCTTAAATACTTTCCCTTCTTTGAGTAGCTGTTCTAGCTCCCACCCTCCCCCTTCTCCTACCTTGCCACATCCTGTGTCTACCATCCTTCCAAGCAGCCACTAAGAACACAGGTGTTTCGTCAAATACAGTTCCTTACCTGAGTTCTCTGGCTAATGATTTTCTCTGGTGGTTGAGAGACCATCATCAAGGTGTTTGTTGAAGGGGTTCTAGAGTCCGAGAGTCTCTCGGAGTGTCTGTGTGCTGGCCAGTATTTAACTTTGTCAGCTGGACCTCCTGCATCCCTTACAAACACGTGCAGGGGCCTCGGAGAATCCTGAAGAAGAGGCAGGTGCTTTTGATCCTCCTGCCATTAGGCCACATTTGTTTTTCATAGGTCCCAGCACTGGGATAAACGACACAGCACAGCCCTGCTCTTCCCAGGTCAGTGGATACGTAATAACAGTGGACAGAGCAAAGCACAGAAGCAAATGTTCCTGCCTCAGCTTCCTGAGAACCTGTGATTTTCACTGTGCTTTTCACCATTTTGGAGAATGGTTCTCTGCCTTCTGCAGTCCACTGAGGAAAATCATGACCGGAAGTCACAGTATCTGACTAGATGTGTGGAATCTAGTTGGATAAGAAGCATCTTGGGTAAAAAAAATGAAAGGAATTGATGAAAACTACTCTGACCAGTGTCTGCCTATGAGTTACTGACTCTCCTCCCCTACTCATGGTGGCAACCTTGGTTAACTTGGGAACATCGGCCCCCAGCTGCCCTCAAAGAATACAAAAATCTAACCCTCGCTTTTTTTTTTTTTTTGCCCTACTATAATTACCAAATTTCTGCTGAGGCTGCTTGAGCGGTCAGGACAAGCCACTGATGAGCTGAGGCTTCAGCACCTCTGTCTATCCTCTCCCACCACCACCTACAATCATAAGGGAAGCCTGTTTCCAGATGCCTGTGATTTATTTCCAAAGGTGAGTTGCAGCACATAGGAAAATACACATGGCTTTTCAGTCTACATTTTTACAGAGAAAATAGATTCTGTCATTGGCTTTCTGAGTGCCATCACCCCATTCTGTGAGGCTCCAGGGTAGATGGCCTATCTCCAAGAGCCTGCTTTCAAAGCAGCAGCTTGGCCAAGGCCCCTGGGGGCAGGAACAAGGGGCAGCGAATCCCCCCACCATGGGTGCAGGTGGGGAGCACATGAGCAGCACTCATTGCAAAGCTAAGGCAAAGAACAGAGCTGGTGGGAGGTGCCCCCCTCACCCCAGGGACACGGCTTGCTGAAACCCAGGACACAGACCAGACAAGGGTGGGGATGGGGCCTCTGGCCCAGCCTGGAGCAGCAGCAGGACTCTATGTGCATGTGTGTATGGCGGGGGTAGAGGGGGCATGCTGAAGAGGCAGACTGCAGGGAGGTAGAGGGGCTTCAGCTCACATAGTCTCCCTGCCCCAACACAGCTCCCGGAGCGTGGTCCCCAATCCTGCACTTGGCCCCTTGAATTAGCTCTATTTCAGATGGGAGGGTTCAGCTCAGGTGCCTTCCACTACCACCTCCCCTCACACTGTCAGTGCAAAACATTCTTAGGGCCCAGCCTCCAATTCCCTGCACCCTGCCCAGGGCTGCAGGGAAGGGAGGAAAGGAAAGTGCTAGCTGGGGGCCTCGCCCAGCAGTGGGAATTCTTTGCACATCTCTCGGACAATCATGCGGTCCATCTGGCACTGTGGTGAGGCTTCCTCCTCCATTAGGATGCGTCGCAGCGTGGCCTGCAGGTCGGGTAGCCGGTGGCGGTGCTGCAGGTAGGGTGTGGAGCGGACCACTGCATGCATCAGGGAGAGGTACTCCATGCGCAGCTGTGGGGAGAGCAGGCAAGCTCAGGGACCTCAGAAAGGCACTGCAACTGCCACCAGAGGGGGCCAGCACTTTCTACCAGCTCACATCAGTGACGATCAGGGTTGTACCCCCAGCACCCAAAATGTACCTGACACAGAACTGGCCTTTGATAGTTGTTGAATAAGTGAACGAATGAATCATTCCAGTCACAGATAGTTCCAGAATGTGGCTGACCCAGGGTGCCCATCTCTTGGACAATCATGCAGTCCATCTGACACTGTGGTGAGGCTTCTTCCTCCTCCATCAGGATGCGTCACAAGACTTAGACTTGGCAAGAAGCAGCCAAGGGCGTCCACCCTTTAATGCTAGATCGTCACGGGGCTACTGTCAGGGAGCCAGAGGCCCTCTGCTGCTCACTTTATCCTCTCTCCTGGAAGATCTTATCCACACCCACGGCTTCAAATAGTGACCCACAACTATTTAAAGCTCTCGCCTAGACCTCTCCAGTGAGCTCAAGGTGCGAATAGCCAACTGTCCATTTTTATCGCCTGCATATCTCAGAGACCTCCAATTCATATATCTATCATCAAGTTCATGGTTGTCCCCATGTTCCCAAAGGTGAAGGATTTTCATGTTCTTTATCTTAATAAAGAGCTCTGCTGTCCATTCAACTGCACAGGGCAAAGACAGAAGGACACTCTTTGATCCTTCCTCCCTGCACCCCAAAACCAACCCATCTCTAAGACCAGGCCCTTATCACTTCCGGCAACCCCGCCCCCAACTCAGCCCCTCAGCACCTTGGTTTAAACAAGCTCCCGCAGCCTCTCCAGTTTGATAACCAATCAGTTTCTTGGGCTCACTGAGACCCCCAGTCCATGGACCTAAACCCAGCACATTTTTCTCTGTCAAACACTATAGTCTGTGTCTGCCTCACCACCCCTTATTGCTCTCCTTGTCTTTCACTAGAGGGGTCAACACCAATTCTATCCACCAGCATCTCCCTGCGAGCTCCCAAGCCCAGTCAGACCAAAGCACCTGCTAATCCAATCCTAGTGTCCGCAGTAGATACCTACAGAAATTCACCTGCCACAACCTCAAAGGGACATGTGGCACTGCCTGGGCCTCCCACTGCTTTTTTCTGCTGTGTTCACTCCCTTAAAGGACCACTGCCACCTGCTCTAGGTTTCTAGGTTGTCTAAACCTGAACTGCCTGGTTAGCTGGCCTTGTGCTTTGTTGAGAAAAGAAGCAATCCTTCAGAAACTCCTCTTCTTCCCCTCTCAGCATCCGTTCCCCGCCTGCTGCTCTGGCTCATGGGGCCATCCCTCCATATGGGCCCAGACCCTCCCCCGCTGCCTCATTTTCTTGACTCCCGCAGTGGCCCATTCTTCCCAAACATGGACCATTTCTCTATACTTACTGGATCATTCTGCCGGCTCAGTCACATGAATTGGCATCTTCAGCCTTTACACACTCTCCCTGCCCCACATCTCCCTCCAGCAATTCCTTTTCTCTGGCCCCCTTCACAGAAAAACTCACAAGCATCATCTCCATGACCGCTTTCAGCTTCTTCCTCATTCCTACCCTTCTCCAACTCAAAACTCTTTCTTCCCACTCAGATTCTCTCTCCTCCACTGACGTAGCTCGTCAGTCACTGCTGACCTCTGTGTGGCAAATCCAATGGCCGAGTGTCAGCCTTCATCTTACTGAGGGTCCTAACTTCGGAGACCCCTCATCTCCCTCCTCCAAACATGTGGCTCTGGGCTTCTGCTCTGGTGGTTTTCCTCCTGGGTTCCTCATGCTGGCTGTGTCCCTACTGTGTCCCTCGTCGAGGCCCGCACTTCCTCATGCCCTGTACGTCTCACTCCCTAGGTGACTGCATTGTCGCAGGCTTCCCATCACAGCTGTGTCCAGACAACTCTGCTCTCTCCAGTTCGAACTTTCAGCCCACTGTCTCCCTGGAGTCCTCTGTTACCTGGTATCTCCCTTCTTAATACTGACACAGCAAAACACAATGGTACTTTCCCCAAAAATGTTCTTCCCACTTCAGCAATCGGTACCGCATCTACATAGTTGCTCCAGCTTCCTGTTGGAGCCACTTCCAACATGGCCCTAACTTGAATCCATCTCCCATGACCATGCCTCTCCCCCGCCCTCCCCCAACCCCCCTGGCCACCTGCACAGGTGCGGCTGGTTCCTCTGCTTCCTCATGGATGACATTCCATTTGGGATGTCATTTCCTTCCCTTGGAGAAGAGTGCACAACCTCCTGCGGCTGCTTCCAAGGCTTTGTGTAAACTCAGCTTCCCCTTTCCTCACCTCCCTCCACTCTGACTCTCCACAGAGTTCACCTCCAGATCACTTCAAGGTTGGCTCCTTTGGGTCATCAGGGAGAAGTGCCCCACACTCACCAGGCTCCAGCAGCAACCCCATCCCTCCTATCTCTCCCCTGCCCTCCAATTTTGTTTCACTTTCCATACAGCAACCATCCCTGCCGCAGCCACCTCCAGGCACCTTGTCTCCAGGTGACAGGTCCGCGATGTGCCGCACAGTGATGTCAATGAGCGCCATCATGTCTGTGTGGTAGAAGATGGCGGCCGTGGCAGAGCTGGCGAACACATCCTGCAGGAACTTGAGGATGGAGTGTGGTGGCTGTGGCTCATGTTTGAAGATGCGCACAGGATCATCTAAAAGGCAGGGGAGGAGGGTCAGGGTATGAGCTGTCTTGGACATCCCAGAGTCACCCCAAGGGGTTTTATGGGAATCATGGAGTCACAGGACACTGAAGTGGCACAGCACAGATTCCTGGATCCTCACCTCCTCTGTTCAGGAGCAGCAGCAGCTTCTCAGAGAAGATCTTGACATTGGCATGTTTGCTCAGGGCAGCCATGATGACGTTTTGGTCAGGAGCTAAGGAAGGACATGGGTGTAAAAAACAGCAGAGGCTGGGCCTGGAGGGCCCCCCAGGCTGGCTAGCTACCCCCTGCCAGGGCCCCACCCCTACCTGGCAGATGTAAGTTGAGAGCCAGAAGCAGGTTCATGCAGAGATCCGGCAGCTGCTCTGTGGTGTCCAAGGGCAGCCCATCCTCGACAATACTCAGCAGGAACTGGGCGAAGGGTGTGCCCAGGTGCTCTGGGAGAGGGGCACATGGAACTCTGCAGCCCTGTCCCTTGTTCACCCACACCACCTATCCTCCCTGGGTTTCTGTGAGCCCTAGGACACCCTACCCTACCCAAGGCCAGTGGGTCCCCAGGTCCTCGGACCATGGGTCCCAGCTCAAGGGGTTCCCTGCAGCCAGCTGGTCGTGACCTGCCTTCTTACCATAGTGTGCATAGGGCACTGCCTCCCCCATGGAGAACACCATGGCCAGGATGAGGGCGGAGTAACAGAGTTTCTGGTGATCTAGGAGGGCAAGGCAGGCAGTGAGAGCTCCTACAGATGGCAGGATCTCCCTCACCCCACCAAATGGCAGGGAGCTCCCCTTTCCCCCTTGCCTCACCCTGTGTGTCTGTCTGCATGTCCCGGGCCAGCTCCACAGGAAGAACAGATGACACCAGTGTGGAGATGATGGCAGCATCCAGGCTGCACATGGCACCGAAGCACTTGAGGAGCAGCAGCCGCAGCGACACCCGGTGCTCCTGACAGAGAAAGCTGTGAGCTCAGTGCCCAGAATCCCAGCCTCTGCAGTCCCTCCTCAATACCTTCCCTGTCTCTCACACACCATTTGGTAATAGGCCACCAAGGCCAGGACAGACTCGAACTCATTTCTCTTGCACATTTTCTTGCAAACTTCAGGGTCCGCATCAGTCTGCAGGGAGAAGGAAGTATGGCAGTCACTGAGGGAGCTCTGTGTACTTTACAGGGCAGAGTCCTAAGCGCTGGAAAGGGATGGAGGAGCGATGCTGCTCCACACACCGGAGGACACACACGGACCCCCACCCTGTACCAGAATATGCAGCAGCTCCTCCAGGTAGCAGCGGATGACAGTCTCATCCTCGTACAGGGCCCAGCTGCGCTGCTGGGCATCGTCCTTCCGCCGAGCCAGGTCTGCGAAGATTACTTCTAGTCGCTGCTGGTCATGGCAGACTTGCCCTGAGGGCAGGGCAGTGCTCAGGTCCTGGGGGGAAGAGGGCAAGGCATGGCTCAGCACACTCCCTGTCCATCACCACCTCTACACAGTCCCCAAGACCTGCAGCCCAACCCAGAGCCCAAGGCCATGATGAGCTCCAGGCCAGTGGCAAGCAATGGTCCTCCTGGGACCTGTAAGAACAGACTCTGGTTCTCTACACCCTTCCCCCTCAGGCTCTCACAAAAGACCTGTTCCTATGGCCCATCCCTCAACTTCAAGGCTCTCAGGGACACTGGCCAGGTTCTACACTCCCCTCTCCAAGTAACTCCACTGACACCCAATCTTGATAACCTCCTGAGCCATGAAACACATCTGTGGGGGGCTTTCTAACATCTTGCCTCTCCACCCAGACCTGGATAAACATCTTCCATGAAGATACTCATGGATTCTGTCACTGACTGAGTGTGCCCAACCTCCCATTCCACAAAGTAGCAGCAGGCCTGACATCTACCCACCTCCCATGTTCCCCTTAAACCTTACCAGCTTGGCAGGGCCCATCATACCCAGGACAGGCAAGCCAACTGACCCACTGCTGGCCCACCCTGAACCAGAGCTGAGGGAGATGCAGAGCCCGAAGGAGGAACCTCTGGTGCATCTGGCCCCCATGTATAGACTGGGCTCACAGCCCTCCAACTCTGCTCCCTGACCGACCAATGTCCCAACCCTAGCAAAGAATTCCACCCACCCCATGATGCCAACACACCTCATTCACATCTGAGTCAGCATTTAAGCATCCACCATAGCTTTCAAAGCACCTATTTCTGTCCACTGTCAAGGCCAGCAAGGCACTGTCCTCACTCACGTCCTATGTGCATTCCTTCCCTGCAGCAGGAGAGAGCCCAGCCACCCACAACTTGTCTCACCTTCCCCCAAACTACATGTTCCCTCCCTTCCAGCCTTGCTGGCCTTGTTCCCCTTCTTCCTGTGAGCGAATCTCGGTCTGCCTCATGGCCCTTGTTCGGGCTGAGCCTGTGCCTGGAATGTTCTTCCTCCCTTTCTCTCTCAAAAATCAGCTCAAAGGTTCCTAGAACCAGCACAAGCTTAACAAATACCTGCAGGTAAAGGCTGGACACAAGTGTGAGGGTGGGAATGGGGCAGGGGTGGCAGGGCGGCCTGAGAATGGGGACGCCCCTGGCCCTGCTGCCCACCCTCACCTTGCCCTCTACCAGCGAGAGGAGGACCTGCTCCATGACAGGTGAGCTGGCCGGCACGGAGGCCTGGATGTGACCCACCACGACGCCAATGGCCACACGGCACAGCTCATGGCTCAGGCCGGTGTTTCTCCGCACGAGCTCCATCAGCTCTGCCCCGATGGTCTTGGGCACGGCCGTCTCAGCCACCGCCTTCTCCTCTGTGGTCCCCAGGCTCAGCGCACCCAGGGACTCCAGCTCATCGGGGGCTGAGGTTGCATCAACTGCCACCTCCTCTGTAGGGGGTTTGGGGGCTGGCGCCTTGGAGGGAGGAGGCTGAGTTTGGGATACAGTGGTATGGGTGCCTCGGCGGGGCACGGGTGGGGGCGTGGGTGAGCAGCTGGGGCCCTGCTCAGATGAGCTGGAGCCAGTATAGAGCGTGTCAAGAGAGGTGCTGCTGACTGAGGAGCCGCTGGACATAGAACTGCCCCCGGAGGGCGTGGTGTTGCGGCCGCCTGTGGGCAGAGAGTGGATGCTGTGCTGGGGTAGCCCCCCAGAGCCCTTACCCCTCCAAGCCCAGAGCCTCTGTCCCCCAGTACAGGGCCCAGTTCCACTGACAGCCCCTCCCCACCAAGCCCAAAACCCCCAACTGCCCCAACATGTGCCCTGTCTTCCCCCCAAGCCTGGAGCCCTACCTTCCTGACAGGAGAGCAACCACTCCAAGCACAGGGTGACCCCAAGTCCCCCCACCCTGCTTTCTCACCGCTCCCTGAGACCACCAGGGCCTCACGGTCTCGACGCTTCACAGGTGGGGGTGGTGTTGTCGGTGCTGCTCGGCGAGGCTGTGGTGGGATCTGGGAGGACAGAAATGGGATCTGGGGAAACAGGCTGCCACCTGGGTTGTGAGCCTGGCTAGGCCCTGAGCTCCTGGCATGGGCAGGGCTATAGCTCTGGGTTGCTTTACTGATCCAAGTGGACCCTTAGAGCCTCTGGATAAAGTCTTATGCACCACCCAGCTCTCTTCTCCAGGATGTTCTCACCATGTACCTGGTAGAGGCCTCCATCTGCCCCAAGATACTCAGAACTGGGCAGGCTGTGTTGCCGCTCGAACCCAGTTCGACACACCCCATTGGGCTGCCTGGCAGCAGCGGCATCCAGATGGTGGTCACTGGTGGATGGTGTCATAGCTGCAGGGTTGGAGGCTGAGGGGCCTCTGCGAGACAGGGTCTCCTTCCGGTGGTGGATCAGCTTCCTGATGGAGGGGAAGATTAGTGGGGGGGTTACCTCACGACTCCCAAAATCCTCATGTGTTCCCTGCGGGATGCTGGCCCTCACAGCCCAGCCTCTCCTACCTCCCACAACTCCATTCGACTCTGTACCACCCCCAGCCCTGTCCTTCACACACCCCTAGTACTCACTGAAGGACCCAGCCAACCCCAGGCTCACTGGGAAGTCCCCTCCCCGCCCCCACTCACTGGAGGACTCCGCGCTGTTCCAAGCTGTACTTGCCACCATCCCGCATGGCTGCATTGTGCACAGCCTCAATGGCCCGGTCAATGGCTTGGAGGACATCCTGCTCCAGGCCCTGGGTGGGGAGATGGCAAGGGGCCAGTTAGACCTAGGGACCAAGTGGGGGCACTCAGCCCAGACTCAGTGCAGGATGGAACCTGCAGCAGACAGAAGACTACAGATGAAGCCTGAAATACTACATGTGAGCACAGAAAGCTGAACTGGAACATGAAATGGGGTTCTCAAACTGCACCTCAGAGCCAGGGCATGAGTGTTGCCCATGCTGCCACTTTACATATAGGGGCTCCACTGGTCTATGCTATATGTCAGTGAGGTCCTCAGCTAAGACATCTCTGAAAACCAGGGGTCTAGAGCAAAAAATAGCCCAGAGATCCCTAGCCCAAGACCAGGAATACACACCTCGTCTGTTCCTAGGCACGGCTCAGAGCCCAGGCTGAGATGCAAAGCAGGGAGCCTCTAGTGTCTGGTACCTTAATAAATCTCTCTGGATCTTGTGGGTCCTTCACAAAACCAAGGTCATGCACCAGAATAGCCCTGTTCTCATAGAGCTTTCGCAGGCCTTGGAAGTTGAGGATGGGCTGAAAGGATTTCCTCTGTTGCCAGCCCTCATCCTCTCCAAGCTGTTTTAGGACTCTTCCAGCCCTACCCTGTGAAACAGCAGTTTTGGGTTTGTGGCAAAGGATGGACATGAAAGAGGGTCCTGGTCTCTGCTCCAGTGTCCCCAGTGTCTGGTTTGCCATCCCCAGCAACTCTAGGGTCCAATCTACCCTGTTTCTTTGGCAAAGGGTTAGGAGTAGGGGTGGCAGCTGTGGGACCAGTCTCCTCCATCCCTCCCCATCACTGGCACACATGGTCTGTCAGGCTACACAGAAGCCTCAGAACTGATATGACATCACTCCAGAGCGGGTTTGAGAAGCTGACAGAAGGATACAGAGGTCAGCAAAACCCCCAGGTAGTATGGAGAATGCCAGAGTACCAGGGGACAGAAAAGGGAGATTCAGACAAGCACAGAAATTAAGAAAGATAGGCACAGGGGGGAGGGAAAGACAGGCTGAGGGAAACAACGCAGAAAGAAATTGAGAGCCAAAGACAGAAGGGAGAGAATCAGAAAAAAAGGAGACACACACATATGGAGAGCTGGGCTGACACAGAGATAGTTAGGAAAACAGAGAGATACACAGAGAGAAACCAAGAGGGAGAGAGGATGGCAGCCTCTCTGTCCTCCCAAACATGCAACCCCACTCTCCTTGGCTGAGAAGGGGGCCTCACAGGTCCCTGGGGAGAGGCAGACAGGACTTCTCTCAGAGGACTCCAACAAGCCCCCAGCCCCAGAAAGATTGGATTTGACACACGCAGTCCAGGCACTCCTATGAGAGGATCAGACAGAAGGTGGGGGGCCCAGCACCTCTGAAATCGACCCCATGAGGGTACTCCCATTGTATCTCGCAGATCTGACAGGCACCTGAGGGGGTCTGGTCTCCATGTCCCTGCTCAGGCCGCACACCTTCCAGCAAAACCAGATGACATCCTTTTACCCTGCTATCTCTGTTCCGAACTTGGGATGTTTCCTAAAGGTTTCCTAAAGGATGGGGAGGAGGTGTCTGGCAAGAGGCTCCAACCCCTCCTTCCCACTATGGTCAGACTGGAACAACTGGAGCACTGCACCCCAGCCCCCACACCAGGGCTATTCTTGGGGAAACAGGAACTGGAGCTGCCTCCACTGAAAGGAAATGGACCATAGTCAGACCAGAGGAGTCATGGAAAGACCTCACTTCCTCACAGTGGAGCAGGCCCCACTCCAGGCTAGGGATGAGGAGAGATGCAGTTCCCGTACTTTCAGAGAAAGGAAGACTGTAAGTCAGGGTCTGAGGCTTGAGAGAAGGAGGGGAGAAGAGTGTCAGGAGGGACTGGGATCCTACATTCAAAGAGAGTTGTAGGTGGGAATGGGGTCTAGAAGAGCCTATGGCGTGGCTAAGTACAGGAGGGTGAAAGAAACAGATTTCAGGGCTTGGGGGATCACCTAGGAAACAGAGGTGTCTAGCCAGAGTCCAAGCTGGAGAGGGGTGAGGACATGGAGGATGGTTGGGAAAACAGGTGGTGTCTAAGGTGGCTGGGTCTGGGTGGTGGAGGCAATGGCTTTAGATAAGGATCTGAGTCCCACCTCCTAGGACCCTCTACCACAGAGTCCATGTTTGCCAACAGACCAGACTTGCTGTGCAGTGACGTCACCTTAGCTCTGATGGACCATGTGTGCCAGTGACAGGAGACGGGTGGAGGTGGCTGAACCTACAGTTGCCACCCCCTACTTCCCAACCCCATGCCATGCAGAATGGACAGAATGAGCCCCGAGTTCCTGGAGGTAGCAAGACAGAAACTGGATCCAGGGAAAGGGTCTCAGGGATCCGGGGAGCTGGTTAGAATTCGGTGGGGCTGGAATCTCACAGCTGACTCTTGAATTCTATACCTATATTGGGTTCCAATGGATCCGGGATCCCAGTCTCAGTTTGGAGAGGTTGGAGTCGTCAGAGTTGGCTGTCAAGGGCCTGGTCTGTGGGGGTGTTGGTTCTTGGGGTACCAGTCCGCATGGGTCTGGGGTTTCAACTCCTTATCTGTTGGAGGCCCCGACGGGCTTAGGGTTCCGCGTTCGGGCCGACGTACTATAATGGGGTCCAGAACTAGTGGCCACGGAGGTCGGGCCGGGGAGGGGCTCACTCACCTGCAGGCGGTGCAGGTAGGCGGGAGGCACGTAACCCGTCTCGCCACTGCGCGCCCGCGCCGCCAGCCACCAGTGCGCGCTGCTGCGTTCCAGCACCAGGAAGGTCTCCCCCGCGGCGAACGCCAGAGCATTGGGCTCCGCCGAGCGGAACGCGTACAACGCGCGGTACATGGGGACAGGACGGGCCGTGCCGGGCAGGGTGGGCGACCGGGTCTGCGGAACCAGAACGCCAGGCCGGGAGCGCGTCGCCGCGCTCGCCCCGCCCCGTAACGTAGTGCGCGTGCGCGCGCGCGCCCGCCGCAGCCCCGCCCCTGGAGTGGGTCTTCCCACGCACGGGAGCGCAGCGCCCCCTGGCGGTCCCCCAAGCGGCGCGGCTCGGGAGGCCGCTGCTGTTTCAGCCCGCGGTATCTCCGACTGCAGGCCTCCTCAGAGCCCCAGTCTCGTCTTCTCTGGCCCTTCATTCGCTTTCCCTGCTCCAGTCGGGAGTGCTGCGGCCCGTCGTACCTTCCGTAGGAGGGTTACCCCCGCAGCCCAACAACACAGCCAGTGTCCGCTCTGAAATCGACCCCATGAGGGTACTCCCACTGTATCTCGCTGATCTGACAGGCACCTGAGGGGGTCTGGTCTCCACGTCCCTGCTCAGGCCGCACACCGCGCTTGAGTAGCCGATGGGAAGTAAGAGTGAGGCAAGGGCCCTTGAAAACAGGAACCCGACTGGCACATTCCCTGTTCAAAACCTCACCCATCCTCACTCCCCACCCTACCTTCTCTCTTCAACCACCTGCTTCTTCAGCCTCTCTAAGGTGTGTCTTTGCATATTTCCTCTGCTTAGGACACTCCCTCCATCAGAGTATAAGGTCCTCATGACCCATCAGTCACTATACATTGCTGTCTTTATAGAACCACCCCAGATGGTCTTCCCCCTTCTGAGAGCAGAAAGGTGAGCTGCTAATGGGTGAGGGGGTTGGTGCCTTTTGACCTTAACAGCTTGTTGGACCCATTCATCTTTTCAGTCAGCCCTGACCTCAGGTCTCTGAAGTTCACAGTGCCTGGGGTTGCAGGATGGGGCTGGGAAATGGGGTGATTAGCCCAGGGGAGAGGCAAAGGGTCTGAGGAAAAGGTCGCTGGGAGTTTCCCATTCCTTTCCAGGGACTAGTCTAGTCACATTTCCCACTGGCAGTCTGAGCTCAAGGAACAGGGGGAGTGAGCACACCAGGCCAGTGTATACAGGTGACCTGGTTTTGTAAACAGTAAACACTGTCCCACAGTAAATACTGAGCCTTAGAGAGGAGGAGCTGGGTGGTTAAGATGCAGGGTGGATTTGCTAGAGCTGGACATCAGATCCTGTCTTCTTGGAACAGTGTCTGTGCTCTTCTCCCCACAGAGTGCAGTTCAAGACCTCCTGCCACACCTCCCACTCCTCCCAGAAGCCCTCTTAGCACAGTTCTCTTAGGGCTTCTTTGGCTAGAGTTGCGTGAAGGACAAAACTGGCATGGTTGTAGTGGTGACCCGGGCTGGAAAAGAAGAGACGGAAGGTATGGCCAAGAGGACCACCCTGGCCAAAACATCCCCTTCTCGTTGAGCCCCCACTTCCTGGGACCCTTTATTGCAGAGCTCATGGTTGCCACCAGGCAAGAATCTGATTGCCTGAGGTCCCAGTATTGGTTCCAGGACATCTAACATCACAAGGTTTGGCCAATCAGCTACTACCAGTGGTGCCAAAGTTTGGCATACCTTCTGCCCAGGCTGGAAAGTTTAGCGTAGTTCTTTGCATGGATGGTGCTGGGACACTAGACCAGCATCTGTATCTCAGAGGAGCCTGGCATGGTTATGTGTGTTGTCCTTTTTGTATAACCTTGGAATGTTGGTTAGGGGATGAGGACAATGCTAAGAAGCTGGGTCCACAGGGTGACAGCAGTAGCAAGGAGAATGCTGCTAATTCACAACAGAGGTCACAGCACGTATAGTGAGGGTTCTAAGGTGACCTGGTTTTGGACACTGTAAACACTGTGTCCACAGTAAATACTGAGCCTTGGAGAAGAGGTGCTGGGTAGTTCAGATGCAGGGTGAATTGCTAGAGCTGGACATGCCCTGGCAAGAATGACAGCAGCACTATGTACAATTAACAAAAAGATTTGTATTAGAACATTTCACTCAGGGAAGAAAGAGGTATCTGCATCATCAAATGTGGAATGTTGAAGAAATAGTTAAAATAAATATACTCCGAGCGTGGTTGGGGCTGGCTCAGGCTGGGACTCACAGAGGCCTCTGCACATCAGCTCCAGGCTGCAGGGGCCACCACCTGGCCATACTGGCCTCCTTCCCGACGCAGCACAGCTGTGCCTGGGACACAGAGTCTCTCAAGTGCTGGTGCAGCCAGCAAGCTCACTCCCCACTTTCCTCACTTATCTCTGTGACAATGTCTATCAGGCTTTGGAGCCCAAAGATATAGCCAGCATCCTGGCCCTCATGTACCACACTGTCCTCGCCATACAGCCTGCAGGTGGTATGCGCAAAGTCGATCATGCGCACGTCCACTGAGCTGGTGCCAATAGGCTTGTAGGCATAGGCACCAGCAGACTCGTCAGCTGACTCCTCTGACAGGTCCTCTAAGTCCTCAGCATCTGAGTCCAGGGCCACCTCAGGCCACTCCTTGCCATCATAGATGACTAATAGGGAGCTTGAGTAGAAGCGGTAGGACTCTTGTCGTTCCAACACTGCTTTAAGCTCAGTAAGCTTCTTAAGCACAGGGCCCAGGAGCTCACGGCGCAGGTACCGCCCATTGTGGAAGAACTGGAAAAGTGCCTCCTTGAAGCCTTGCACCGACAACTTCCGTCCGTGGTATTTGTTCATAAACATAAGCTGACCACTGCCCACCTGGTACACCTGTGGGAGCAAGACCAGCAGGTTAGATGCTGACAGCCATTCCAGACCCTAGACCCTGGGGTGTGACAGCTATATGACAGCCTGTATCAGATCCTTTTTTTTTTTTTTTTAAAGATTTATCTATTTTATACAAGAACTGGGGTACAAGTGAGAAGCACGGAGGGTGAGAGAGAATTCACCAGAGACAGAGCAGGGTGCAGAACAGGCATACAGACTGAAGACACTGCTGAGGGGAGCAGCGGGCGAGGCAGGAAAGGTCTGCTGTGCCATGTGGGGTTCTCCCTGGCCAGTGGGAAATTCAACCGGTGCTGCAGAGGCTGTGGACAGTTGTGCAGCGTGGCGCTCAATTGTTGCGCCACCGGGGCAGCCCCAGATCCTTTACTTGTTAAGTACACCAGATACCAACCTCTCAGAGCAACACCCACTCAGGATACAGCCCTCTGTTCTGGGTACTGTCCCCAGCACCTGCTCAATAGAGAGGGCCTAACCCTTTTGTTTTCCTCTCCCTCCTGTCCATCAACTCTGGATTCAGGCAGGCAGGCAGGCCAGCCCCTGAGGGGGTCATCCAGGCATCCTGTTTTCTAACCAGAAAGTGAGTCACTCAAGTCAAATTTGGACTCTTCTGAGAAAATAAGACCATGTGGGGGAGTGGTAGCTAATGGATGCACCAGCCAGCCCTCACCATGGAGAGCACTCCCCTCACCTGCATGCCACACACACGCACACCGATGACTGCAGATGTGCTCTGCTGGCATTTGCGGATCTGGTTGGCTGCCTTCTCCTCTGAAGCATCGTCACCATGCTGGCGTGTACCCATCTTGAGGTCCAGGACACAAGGGACCTCATAGCGGGAAGTCAGGTTCTCCAGTAAGATAAATTCTGAGTAGTTAAGGACAATTTTTATTTATTTATAATTTATTTATTTATTTATGCATATAAGAGCTGGGGTGTAGGCCAGAGGTGCAGGGGTGGTGGTGAGAGGATTCACCAGAGTCAGAGTGGGGAGCAGAACAGAACAGGTGGATCCACTGAAACACACTCCTAAGGGCAGCAGTGGGTGAGACAGGTCTGCTGTGCCACGTGGGCCAGCTCCCTGGCTGGGGATTGGATTTATGCTGCAGTGGCTGCAGATTGCTTCATAGTGCTGAGGCTTAATCCCCTGCGCCACCAGGGAGGCCCAAGGACAATTCTTCTAAAGAGGAAGTGCTATTGCACGGGCCTTAGCACTCCTAGTGCATACAGTGCCCCAGAGGGCCCTGTCAGTCCTGCTATGTCCCTTTAGAGAGCCTCAGCCCTCTTTTAGGCTAGAGGGCTAGAACACAGCTTTAATGGAACTGGCCTGAGAACGGCCTGGGTCCAGAATCAACAGAGACCTGGAGTCTCAAATTTCTGAACTCAGCAAGATATGGGACCAGGGTCCAAGAGCATAATGTCCCTGAATTAGAAACAGAACATTGAATAAATTCAGTAGCTCCTATGTGGCCTTAAATATGAACTAGAAATACCAGTATGAACTCATGAAAAGTTTCTTTTGCTGGGATCAGTGAACTATGGCCCACTATTTGTTGTACAACCTAAAAGTTAGGAATGGTTCATTCATATATATTTATACACACACACACATATACAAATATACACACACGTTGTGTGTGTATGTGTGTGTGTGTGTGTGTGTATATATATATATATATATATATATACATAAAAAGATTTTATTTATTTTTGCATAGAAGAACTGGGGTGTAGGCGAGGTGCAGAGGGTGAGAGGATTCACCAGAGACAGAATGGGGAACAGAACAGGCGGATCTACTGAAATACACTGCTGAGGGGAGCAGCAGGCGAGACAGGAGAGGTCTGCTGCACCATGTAGGTTAGCTCCCTGCCCGGTGATTGAGCTCAGGACGCAGAGGTGGCAGCACTGAGACTTAACCCCTAGGCCACTAGGGAGGCCCCTCTTGTATTTTTAAAAGGTCAAAATATACATAATACTTCATAACTTGTGAAAATAAAATTCAAATCTGTGATCACAGTTTTACTGGAATACAGTCACATGCATTCATTCACAATGTTGTCTATGGCGGCTTTCATGCTACAATGGTGGAGTTGTGACAGAATATATGGCTTATAAAGCCTAAAACATTTACAATTTGGCTTTATACTGAAAAGATTTGCAACCCCTGCCAAATGGATTCACATTTGGGGTAGGAAACAGTCACATCTAGAGTACATGGCCCTGGACCATCTTTTCATCCCAGAAAGAAAACCATCATACACTACTGTGATAGTGTCAAAATGATTTGGGAGCCTTTTTAAAAGGCTCCAATTGCCAAACATATAACAATTTAATTGAGCATCAATAAAGATAAATGAAACAGACTAAACTGTCAAATAATTTGAACTCATGGACTCATTGCTAAAAATTCACTGATCACCTTTGGAAGATGTTCAGAACCCCATTCCTAATTCCAAATATCTGGTAATTAAAGAAAAATGAACATTTAACTTGCCTTTCCTATATAAACTATACCTTAGAATAAGCATGTAGTTGATGAATAAGTTTCTCTTTATAGAATTCCAGTTAATTAACGAGAGAATGAGAGAATTACATAAAGGAAAAAAGGATCTAAGGCAAGGACAATAAAAAAGAGAATGACTTAACTGAACAGCTTCCTGATGGAAATGCATAGTGCCCCTTCTGAAGGATTCTTGCCCTGTTTCCCCTCCTTCCACCCCAAATTGTACTTGAATGTGACCAAGCCTGTAGATCAAATTATCAACTTAATGGAAACCGAGGGGACAGAGTAACAACAAACCACTGGGATATAATCAATAAAATCCAGACAGTGGGAAACTCTACAAGACCCAGTTTCTTTGACAAGAAATTTCCCGGGGGTAGGGGGGTAGGGGTGGGGGATTTAAACATTCAAAAGATTTAAACATTTCAGCCAAATGCAAATAAGCCATCAATAAAAGCGTTTAGGAGGCAATCAGGAAAATGTGGACACAAACTAGACATCTGATAGTATAAAATTACTATCTACTTTTTAGAACACTGGTATTCATGCTGAAAAGTAACCCTAACTAACCCTATCTTTTAAAGATACATGCAGAGGTGTAGACAGATGGAATGTATGGCTGAGACTTGTTTCAAAGAGTCCCGCTGTGGGAACTTGGGTATACAGATAGTCATCACCCAAGATTGATAGGAGTGGCTAACCTGCAGAACCTAGGTTAGCTGGCATTCGGAGGTTCAATGTGTCATTCTATTTTTTTTTTTTTAAAGATTTATTTATTTATTTATACAAGCACTGGGTACAGTCAGAAGCGCGGGAGGGTGAGAGAATTCACCAGAGCCACAGCGGAGAGAAGGACCGAAGTACACTGCTGAGGGGAGCAGCTGGCAGCAGGAGAGGTCTGCGCGCCATGCGGGACCCTCTTCCGGTGGCCGGGGAGCAGCTGGGGATCAAACCAGCGCTGCAGAGGCTACGGGCAGTTTTACAGTCCAGCGCTCAACTGCTGCACCACCGGGAAGGCCCCTGTCATTCTATTTTCAATGTTTAAAATTTTTCCTACTAAAAAGTTAAAAACATGCTCAATTCTGAGCAATTTTCTTCCATAAGGTTAAAAAAACAGCTTGGTAGCTTAAGGGGGGAGGGAAAGGACCCCACTGTTTCCATCATGTGCCAGTTTGGTGAATCGGGATTGAAAAATCGGCCCGTCACTCACTGTGTGGGGACTTCTGCAGAAATCTGAAAGCAAACCAGCATCTTACACTCTGAAGACCCCCTGATGAGGTTGGTCCCTTCACCAGTGCTCTTTACCCCCAGGGGCACATCCTCTCCCCACCATCTGTACTTGTAGATCACCTGTACTTCGCCGATTCCTTGGCCAGATGGAAGCGCTATTTGCCTACAATTTTCACATAGGGTATCCTGGCACAACCATGACCAAAAAATCCAACCCTTCTCTTTGAACTCCAAGGGTCTCTTCACTTCCTCCCCTCTCTCTCCAAGACAGAGATGCCCTGTGAAAAAGGATACTGTACTGGTTCCGATGTTTTGCATTCTCCTTCATTCTCTGTAACTGTTGTTGGTGACACTTCATGCTCCAAGGGTTATAGTGTTTAAGTTGGGAACTTACATTCCCCTTTTTCTCTACACTGTAGTACAAGACTTCGGATTTCTTCAGCCACTCAAATTCTTCTTCTAACTTATGGCTATAAAGAGACAAGGAACCAATAAATCACTATTACTTATCAAAATTCAGGACAAAAGAGCCATGAAGGAACTTTCAGGAGTGATGGGAAGTTTAATATCTTGATGTGGTGGTGATTTCAGCGCACACATTAAATGCTTCAAATGAGTACATTACATAAAAAAAGTGACTGAAAAAACAAAGGGGCTGCTGTTTCTTATAGCGAAGAGAACCCAAGATGCAAGCATAGTTTCTGGCGCCAGCCACACGTCCAAAGGCAGCCTTCACTATCCCCTTCGTCTAGATAATACCACCCATCCCTGGTTTCTGGTACATCCAGGCTCCCTGATTCCAGATACTGAAGAGTAGGGAAATCTGAATTGAAATTCCATAGGAATAAGTCAGCCTACTCAGCAACATTATATTCAATTTATATAAATTATCTATGTTTTCACAAGCTCTACCAAGGTGTAGCACTTGGAAGGCCCTGCTGAGAGTCCTCCTCTCTGATGCCCCAAGTTTCAGGGATGCCCAAGTGATCATTTTGTCTCTCATTATCAGCAGGCAATCTAAAGTGACAGGAAGGCTCCTGTCTTGGTCATCGCCACACCCCTAGGATGCAGCGCAGAGCCTGGCACAGGCAGTTGCAGAAGTGAGTGACCAATATTTTTATAGCTGCCACTGCAGGTGTTAAAACAGCAAGATCTAGGCAAGTCTCCTGTCCGCCTATGACTTTGCAGGTGTCTCACTTTTTCTTTCTCCTAATAAACCTGTCCTTTTAAAATGTTAAAAAAAAAAAAAAAAAAGCAGGATCTAGTCCAGAGTATAAGAAAAGGTGGGTGTGTCATATGGGAATTGGCCTCCGAGTGGAACCTGCTAACTTCGTTGTATGAATTCTTAACTCCAAGGGGCTGGGTTGTAATAACTAACAACTCCCATTCCATAGAATCCAGGGTTTTCCTCTCAGTCTATACCCACCTCTTCATCTTCTCCTCTTTTCGATGCTGTCGCACCCAGTCCTTGGGGGTCTTTTCCGTTTCTAGGACATGATGTTTTTTGTTTGTCCACCTTAGGAGTTTACTTTTTGGTTCACAGTCTGAATTATCTACATTGTCCACAGTTCCATGGTCCCCTTTTAATGGATATGCTATTAAACACAAGTTTCTGTCTTCATCTTCTTCAAAGCACACAGATACTACACCTGGGAGGGGATGAGGAGCAGAAAGGACTTTTAATTCTACAAGCATATGTGTTATAAGTAACATGATTGTAACATTTGTTTTTTTCTTACCCTGTTCCTTAGTCTCTAGGTTGCCAGAGGCCCCAAACTCATCTGCAAACCTAACAAATATCAAAACAGCTAGAAAAGATGACACCATACAAGACAAGCGATTAGGGAGCAAACATGGCTGAGAGTCTTCCTCTCTGGTGTACTCAACAAGGCAAGAGCCAAAGAATTACAAGACACATTTTTCCATCATTGAAAACGTTTATTAATTTGTATGTAACTCTTCTAATCCTAAAACGTAAAAACATTTGCTGTTTTTATCTTGTAGGAATTTTTAATGGCCTAAACAGAAACTCTTGACAGCCCAAGACTGGCTTTAAAGCAGAGTCTGAACACAGGGGGAACACAGGTTTGCCTGAGGGGTGCGGAGCATTCAGGGTGAGGGAGGACTGGGCAAGCAAAACAAAATAAAGGAGCAAACAAAACAAACCACACAGCACAACAGACACCTAGCAGAGGCTTCTTGCAGCGCCCCCACATGGGTGGACACTCCAAGCCTTCTGTCCTTCTCAAATGTTACTTTATTGGTCTTTGCAGTCTCAAGTCACAAAAGAACAAAATGAACACAAGGCAAACAGGGCTGGGCCTGGAGCACAGATGCATGGTGGCCTTCAAAGGAGCTCTCCCCTGGAGTCTCTAGAACCTGCCATGTGTAATTTACACAGTCTTTGAGGAGGGGCTGTTAGGCGTGAGCATTTCAGCAGGTGCCGACGAGCGCCTTACAACCGACTGGCTGAACACCTTTCCTCCCAGGCCTCTCTGGCCCCGGGTTCACTCAATTTGCTCAGTCCTTGCTGCCTGCCCGCTCGCTCGCTCGCTGCAGGGGAATGCGTGCTCAGAGAGAGACGACACTTCTCATTTGGTCCCCGGCTCTGAGAATTCAGGGGACCACACTTCCCTGTGGCCACAGGGGAAAGGCCCAGGGGAAATAAGGGGACAGGGGCAGCCAGCTAACAAGGGGCCTTTGGCTTTGTCCTGGAAAAAAACAACAGAGAAGGACCAAGTGAGGGCCCCCAACTCCCCCACCCCCACCACAACACACATGCATATTCAGAGTACAGAGAGAGACGCCCAGTACATTCTGTCTTTAAAGAGCATGTTTCAACAATACCAGAAAAACCTAAGTTGTTCAAGAGTCTTTTGTATAACCAAGCAATGCAAATTTAAAATTACTTTAATGGGTTCTTCTTTGATTTACAAAGGATCCCCCCTCCCCAGGAAAGTCCACACCATGCTGGTGGCTGCTAATGTCCCCCCAAATGCATTATAAAAGGGAAAAAAATCACCATGTATGAATCAAATGGTTGCCTTAATATAGCAATTTCGGGGACATTCCATAATAGCAAAGGGCTTCAGCTAATCAGCACAGGCCTCCCACTCCTGCATTCCATCTGACTCAATCCTGCTCCCAGCCTACCTAATCACCCGGACTTCTGGTTTCCTGGAGGACAAAAAGCAGGCGGCAAGTATTCTGTGTAAAATTCTCTCAAAGTCTTCCCCCGCTGTCCCCTCATGGGGGACTATGGGTAACTGTGATCAAGAGAGACCTGAACATAAAACACAACTACACTTCCACCAAAAATAAACTCAAAACAAACACATCCACAAAACAAAACAGAATTGAGCAATCTTACCAGGGCTTGAAAACTGAGGGTGTGAGGTGCTGGGCTGAGGGCCAAGAGGAGGAGGCGGGAAAACAGGGAGCCAGGAGGGGATGAGGGTTCCCTGGATGGCTGCCTGGGCCATGATTCCGTGGCCAGGCCTTCTCCAATCTCGCCAGGTGCTAGCTAACCCTATGGCAGCTGGGGGCTCACCTTTGTACTGGGGAGTGAATTTGCGCATCTCAGCCGGGAGGGTTTCGTAGAACTGGTGCTCCCTTGGGACCAGGGGCTTGCACAAGGTCGTCTCGTTGAAGCGGAGCACGCAGGAGTGACCCCCGACCTGGTGGCCAAAGGGCTCCAGGAGGACGCCCTTGGTGCGGGGCTCCACGTCCATGGCCCTGAAGGCTGGGCTCATCCTCCAGGCGCAGGCGGCCGGGAGAAGGGGGAGGCGGCAGGGTCCAGAGGCCAGCGCGTCCTCCGTCTGTTGTCTATCCGTGCGTGTGTCCCTCTATCAGGCCTCAGTTCCTCAGCTGTGCGGGGCAGGACGCTCTGCGGGAAGCAAACAGTGAGGTGGGAGTTGGAAGGAGCCTGGGAACCACCCTAGAGTCAGTCACCAGCCCTCCAGCTGAAAGACAAACAGCAGCAGCTCGCGCGCGGCCCCGCCCACGCCGCCCACTCCAGCCCCGCCCACTCCCTCGGAGACACAAAACAGCAAACAGCCCAGCTCTCGCGGGGCGGGGCACTGGGCGGGGACAGATGCCCACAGGGACTGGCTATAGGTGCCCCTAAATAGCTGGCGCTCCCAGACATGGGCGTTAGAAAGCTACACAGTCAAAACAGTCAAACACCTCCTTTTACCACCATGAGGTAAAATCTCAATTTCAATTTGGTATTTGGATTAAATCTTACTTTCTCATAAAACTGTTAAAGTCATTAATGCCCCAGTCTCTCGGTTAGCTACGTATTTTCAATAGATTATTTTTTAGAGCAGTTTTAGGTTCCCAGGAAAATTGTGAGGAAGACGAAGAGATTTCCCATATAGGCCTACTCCCCGGCCCACAACAGCCTCTCCTTTTTCAGTACCTCCCACGATACTGGTTACAACTGATGATGAACCAACACAGACATTATCATCACAGTTTACATTAGAATTCACTCTTGCATTTTATAAAATGTATTTAAAGAGACAACCTGCTTACACATCCTCTAGTAAGATTTACTTCCCCAAGAGTCCCATAAGCACCAATCCTGCCCACAGCCAAAGATGTGCCCCATTAACCTTATTAACAGTGGAGCGGGGCCTAGCTTTAATGATTAACGTCTGTGTCTAAAAACAACTGTTCATGGCTGACAAACCCCATTTACAAAGATACACAATGTTCTAGGTCACTGACTATTTTAATCGGTTCTATCCTGATCTCCAAATGCTGGGGCACACCTTTAAACCGAAGCTGTGCTCCTGTGGCAATCAAGGGCTGTCTCAGACCTTAGACCTGACTTGGAATCTCAGGCTACACATCACTTCTCAGCAAAACACACCTCCTGTGTGCTCTGTTAATCACTTCACAACATTCCAAGCTAGTTCTGTTTTCTGTCTATAATTTACAGACTACGCAGTCTCCACAAGCATTACTTACAGGGCTTGAGCTATACTTCAGTATCTCTACAGGGTCATTACTGGGAACTCCTTCAGTTCCCATGACTCCAACTGTGGTGCTGACAATGGGTCTGCAGAAGATGTGCCCAGTGTCCTCTGGTATGAGTAAAACACCGACCATATGCTAAGTTCTTTACAGGAACTTACCTCATTTGGACAAGGTACTTTAATGACAGAGACACTATCCTCCCTGGTGCAAACAATGAAGCTGATTTTGGGGGAAGTGAAGAGACTCATGCAGGGCCAGGAACAATAACCCACAGCTCCCAAGTGAAGCAACCGGCTGAATGCCCCCATGTAGCTGCCTCAAGGGCCCATGGTCTCCAGAACTTCTGCCCCAAGATAGTACTCCTATGTACATGGGACATTTAGTTTGTACCATGAGAATGCTTTCATCATATATTTAATTTTCTAGTTATAAAGTAGCCTCCTTTAAAGTGTTGAAGCTGGTGTTGATCTCTTCCTTTTAAAGAGTGGGCCCCAACTGGGCTCAAGGGTTAGGAATCAATAAGTTTTCCTATATGTAAAAAGCAGAAACCCAGAGGTTCTGATTCTCACCTTTACTACCCTCTCATTCACAGAATGCCTCAGAGGACATGTGGAAATAGTTCCAGCACACAACACAGGCAACTAGCACTAAGGATGTTTACATCCCAGCCACTCCTTACTCTCTCAGAAGGTGGCACTCTGGGGCACCTGGCCTCACTGTAAGCGTCTATACAGACCAGTTCACGAGTCTACTAAAAATGGAATACCGAAGGAAAGCTACTGGTCTGCATCAAAGACGGAACCAGATACCATATTTATTAAACTGTAAAGCAAGACACTTCCTATGGCCCAGAATTCAGAAACACAATCCAAACCGTTCATAAAAGTGTAAAACAGCTTTTGTTATCAGAGTCATGCTACCTATTAATGCCAATCCCTCTCCAACTTTGTTCAGGAATTCTTAAATGTAGTCAATTAAGTGAAAAGTCTCTGACTTCTTTCTTACTCATCCCCACCTCCAATGAAAAAATCTAAAACAAAAACCAGTCTTTCATAGCAACTCTCTAGAGTATGGTTCATGGGTGTGGCTAAAGGTGGAAAGGCCAGGTAAAGGTCTCCACCTCACCTCCTCTGAGGTCCCCAGTGGGTTCATTAGCTGCTGGGTATGACATGGCACCCTGCCACACACCCTCCCTGGTCCCTGCCAATACCTCTGGCAGTCCACAGCGCACTGCTCCCAGGAGAAGCTTCATCTTGGGTAGAGAGGCAAGAAAAATAAGGCCCATTTTCACCTGACCCAAGTCTGATGACAGAGAAAACTCCCAAATGTGAGTCAGAATTAGGGAGACAACGGATTATCCAGTTAGCTGGAGCCATATTCAAATCCCAGTTCTGCTGTTCAATTATTTAGGGAGATTCCAAATATCCCTGACTCCCTTTAGGTTCCAGTTTTCTGGTTTATAATATGGAGAGGAGAGGCTTAGATCTCTACTCTGTAGACTGTAATCAAATTAGTGAGTGGTAATCAGTATTTTGTTAGTTTGTCTGGATAAAATAGGAAAACAGTAAATATAAGTGCACTGCACATCGTCAATCCTGTTTTGTCTTTTATTTAAATGATGTTCATTCTCTCAATATGAACATACATATGGTTTCAATGTACAATATGTTTCTCACATTTGAGGTTGCAGACATAGAAGTAGAGGTTCTATTCTACCATTTCTCATAGACTCTAGCCTGTGGGAAAATAAAGGATCAACTGTTTCCAAGGACATCACCTTCCTCACTAGCAGCCTCAAACTAGCAAGAAAGAAGTATCCAAAGATCTCGCTCTGTTTCATCTGCTACATTCTCTGTTCCCCATGTAGTTTGAGCAGTGGGATCTCTTAATGGCTCTTAAACAACTGAGGTCTAAGGCCCAGTTTCCCAGGAATCCTGGAGTAGTAACTGTGAAGTCCATGAGATGTGTGGACCCTCTACCTAGAGAGACAAGGAATAACTAAAATATTGGCTTTAGATTTTAACTTCTAACATTGCTTCACATTTGCTCATGAAACAATGAATAAAGAACAGGACATGACTCATCCTAGGCTAGGGTAAAGCCACCTAAACCAACCAAATTGATTTAGGGATCTGCTGGAAACAATACCTTAATATTCTTGACTTTTAAAGTATTGCAAATAAAACAACTATGACTCATGTGCCTCCCTGGTGGTGCAAGGGGTTAAGACACAACCTATGAAGCTACCCACAACGTCTGCAGCACGAATTCGATTCCTGGCCAGCCAGGGAGCAACCCACATGGCGCAGCAGACCTCTCCTGACTCGCCCGCTGCTCCCCTTTGGTCAATCTGCCTGTCCTGTTCCCCGCTCTGTCTCTGGTGAATCTTCTCACCCCCGCACCTCTGGTCTGTACCCCAGCTCTTGTTTGCATAAATAAATAAATCTTTAAAAAAAATATAAAACAACTATGACTCATGAAAACCCCTGGGCCCTGAGCTCATATAGCCAGAATTTAATGATGTTACAAACAGGATCTTCTGGGCCCACTTATTCTGCTTTAAAGCCCCAGAGCCAAGTAGTCACATGGGATGGTGGGAAGCACACTAGTCTGGTAGTGGAAAACAACCCTTTCCACCAGCACCTCCTCTGTGAGCCCCAAAGCCACCCACCACCTGGCATCTGCACACATCTGTACACAACCCACAACTACACCACCACAGTAGGTCATGAGAACTCTCAAACATTGCTGGTAGGAATACAAAAAGGTACAACCACTTGGAAAAGCAGTCTGGCAGTTTCTTATCAAGTTAAACATATACTTGTTATATGACCCAGCAATCCCAGTCATAAGTATTTGCCTAAGAGAAATTAAAACAAAAATCCACACAAAGACTTCTACATGAATATTTAATAACAGTACTATGCACAATAGCAAAAGATGGAAACAACCCAAATGGGTGAGGAAATAAACAAACTGGTATATACATATTTTGGGTATTTATTCATCAATAAAAGGAATGTATTGATACACACAACAACAAAAGCGGATCACAAAAACATGTTAAATGAAAAAAGCCAATCACTCTATGTATTTTATGATTTCATAATATGAAATTCCAGAAAAAGCATAATTACAGTAGCAGGAAGCAGGTAAGCGGGAGGGGGGGGGGCGCTGGGCGGGAATAAGTAGGGGAGCTGACTTTATGCAAAGGGGCCCAGAGGACTTTTAAGAGTAATGAAAATGGGGCCTCCCTGGTGGCGCAAGGGTTAAGACGCAACCTATGAAGCTATCCGCAGCCACTGCAACACGAGTTCAATCCCCCGGCCCCCCAGGGAACTACCCACATGGTGCAGCAGAACTCTTCTTCTGACTCACCCTCACCTGCTGCTCCCCTCAGCAGCGTACTTCGTCCAATCTGCCTGTTCTGTTCCCCACTCTGTCTCTGGTGAATCCTCTCACCCCCCCCCACCTCTGGCCTGTACCCCAGTTCTTGCATGCATAAATAAATAAATCTTTTTTAAAAAGAGTAATGAAAATGTTCTATACTGTGACTGGAAGAGTGATTATATAAACTTGTCAACACTCATCAAATTACAGACTTAAAATTGATGAATTTTATTGTCATAAATTAAAAGGATTACATTTCCTTTTTAAAAAAGATTTATTTATTTATGCACATAAGAGGTGGAGTGCAGGCCAGAGGTGTGGGGGAGAGGGGTGTAGGGGGTAGGGTGAGAGGATTCACCAGAGACAGAGCAGGGAACAGAATAGGCAGATCTACTGAAATACACTGCTGAGGGGAGCAGCGGGTGAGACGGGAGAGTTCTACTGCACCATGTGGGTCACCTCCCTGGTGGGAGATGGAACTCATGCTGCAGTGGCTGCGGATAGCTTCATAGTGCTGAACCTTAACCCCCTGTGCCACCAGGGAGGCCCCAAAAGGATTAAATTTCTTACACACTTTTAAATTAACATAATTTTCATAATAAATACGTATTTCTTTCATAACCAGAAGACTATCCTTAAAAAGGTCACACTAGCTGCTAAATAGCTTCTACATGCAAATGCACTGGCTGAAGTTTACTTCTTGTCTACTTTAACTAGGTTCATTCACCTCACACTAAGCATTCTGAATCTTTATACCAAGGTTAGCCAGGCTGCTATCTTGGTTAAAGGATTCCTCTTTTACTGTGAAGACACCCAACCCCCAACCCCCATGGTAGACTTTTAAGACAACTATTTCCCCCTCATATATCCATGACACCAAGCCATCTCATTCTGAAAGTCTAATTATTATCAGGGTCATAATGTTAGCAGACTTCTATTAGTTGCATGGTTATTCTTTCCAGTTCTTGTCAAGTTAAAGCAAAAGCATCCTTTACAAACAAAATAAAAAACATCCTTTATACATCCTTTTATATAATAGAAGCATAAAAGTTCAATAATACTTTCTGTAAAACACCCATAGAGAAAGAAAAATCACTATCAAATTTGTTCCAATTACAACGGCTTTCTTGTTATTTCTCAAACATGCTTGGCATATACCCGCCTCAGGACTTTTGCACCTGCCATTCCTTCTGCTAGTACATTCTTCCCTAGATATCCACTTGACTTATTATTCTCTTACCTCTTCCTGCTCTTCATGCAAATGTCAGGTCTTTAATGAGGTCTTCCTTAGCCACCCATCTAAAAGTATCACAACTCTTACACAATCCTGCTTTCTTTTCTCCTTGGTACTTGTAACCATCTAACAGTTTGCCTATGTCTTATTTTTTGTCTTCCCTACCCTGCCACCACCGAAAACCAAAAATCTTTAAAAAGTCAAGAGATTTTTTGACAGTTCTGTTCACTGCTGAATCTCTAGTGTAGAAAAGCACCAGCACAGAGTAGACACTCCACAGATGTACCGTAAATCACTACTGCATCACAAATACCTGCTGCATACAGATCAACAAGAGATTCCAAGGCACCCACTGCAATTATCTAAACCCACACCGACCATACAGTGAGTACAATGATTAAAACACTTTATAAAATGCATTCTGAGCACTGACTGGTGTTTATTTTGCTTTTATAATCTCCTACCTTACTAAGTCTGCTTTAACTAGGAAGTATAAATGAATGACGCTCCAGCTGAACACTCAACTAGGGCCTGCTGGTATGGAAACATTAATGTAAACAAAGCATGGACTCTTAATGTAAGGACAAACAACCTCTTGGAAAATTCTCTGGTGTAGAAAATCAGGCAAGGAAAGGACGGTCACTAAAGAATAAACTTTAAAGGGGCCTCCCTGGTGACGCAGCGGGTTAAGCACAACACTATGAAACTGTCCACAACCTCTGCAGCATGAGTTCGATCCCCAGCCACACAGGGAGCAACCCATGTGGCATAGCAGACCTCGCCTGACTCACCCGCTGCTCCTCACCAGGAAAGGGGGAGGTTCCCTGTTACACTTTCAGCAGTGTATTTCAGCAGATCCGCCTGTTCTGGTCCCCACTGTCTCTGGTGAATTCTCTCACAGGCCCCCCCCCATCTCTGGCCTGTACCGCAGCTCTTGCATGCATAAATAAATAAATCTTTTAAAAAAATAAACTCTAGGGCCTCCTGGTGGCGCAGCAGTTGAGCGCTGGGTTGCGAAGCTGCCCGCAGCCTCTGCAGCGCCAGTTCGATCCCCGGCTGCTCCCCAGCCACTGGAGGAAGGTCCCACATGACGCGCAGACCTCTCCTGCCACCTGTGCTCCCCTCAGTAGTGTGCTTCGGTCCTTCTGCCTGCTCTGCTCCCCACTCTGGCTCTGATGAATTCTCTCATCCTCCCACGCTTCTGACTGTATCCAGTGCTTGTATAAATAAAATTAAATAAATAAATCTTTAAAAAAATAAAAATAAATGTTAAAAATATGGTTACAAGAAGATTAAAATACTATCATAACTTAAAACAAATATACAACTCATATTCAGAAATTCTGTATTTATACTGAGATACTGAGTTCATATCCCAAAAACCCAAGGTTTTCAGGTTGCTAAATCATCACTGACAGATAATTACCGCCATCTTTTTGCAGGCAGAGCAAATAAAGGCCAAGGGTTGGTGCTGAGCACATGCAGAAGGCCTCTTCAACAATGCTGGTGTCTCAGGCAAGATGACATGGAAGGAAAATCATTTCCTCCATGACCTGGACTTCCAGTGAAGTTGTACAACAAATAAGGCACAGTCACTGGAGACAAAATGAATATACAAAAAGGAGTTTTAGCAAAATAAAAGCAGAAAGGAAAAGAAAAGTTGTCAGTGTTTACCTTGAGGGAGGCACTAAGGACAGTGACTGACCAGACTGACATGTCTAGGTACCTGATATCAAACTACTGCCAATCTCAGGAAAATTATCACCACTGCTCAATTGAAAAACAAAAAAAATCAAGTACCTGCAGGTCACGTTTAATCCCCCATCATGTATGCAGTCACCTCCACATCCAACAATACAGGGGACATACTAGTAGGATACTAGTAAAAGTTTGCTTACTGGTATTTCATTTTTTAAAAGAGATTTATTTTATTTATGCCTACAACAACTGGGGTGTTGGCCAGAGGTGCAAGGGGTGAGAGGATTCACCAGAAAGTGAGGAACAGAACAGGCGAATCTACTGAAATACACTGCTGAAGGGAGCAGCAGGCAAGATAGGAGAGGTGTGCTCCACCATGTGGGTTAGCTCCCTGGCAGGGGATGGAACTCTTGTTGCAGTGGCTGGCAACAGCTTGATAGCACTGAGACTTTAACCACTGAACCACCAGGGAAGCCCCCCAATATTTCATTTTTTAAAAAAACATTTATTTATTTATCTATACAAGCACTGGGCACAGCCAGAAGTGCAGGAGGGTGAGAGAACCCACCAGAGCCAGAGCGGGGAACAGAACAGACAGACTGACGAAATACACTGCTGAGGGGAGCAGCAGGCACGGCAGGAGAGGTCTGTCACACCATGTGGGACCCCCGCCGGTGGCCAGGGATCGAACAGCCTTACAGCCCAGCGCTCAACTGCTGTGCCACCAGGGGAGGCTCCCCAATATTTCATTTTTTAACAATATGAGAAAATGCTTATGATATACTCTTCAAGTGAAGTCAGCAAGATACAAAATTATATCATTTCTATTTTCTGGACTACGTCTAAAGGCTTAGAGAGGAAAAGACTGGCAAAAATATCAGTCATGCCACTGAACTTTGTACAATTAAAAAATAGTTATAATGGTGAATTTTATATTATGTGCATTTTACTACATACACAAAATTAAAAACCCAAGTAGCAACTACTTTTCATGGTTATCTACTCCCTTCCACAGCCTATAGTATAGTCATTGTATAGAAAAATGCAGTGCCTTGAATGCCTTTAAGTCTCACAGCTCATGTATGAAAGAAATGTGATAGTTTCTCAAATCTAACAACAATCTTAAAAATCTACATAACAAATGATGAATTATGTAGTGGAAAGGAACTTCCAGGGGCCTCCCCAGTGGTGGCGCAGCGGTTGAGCGCTCGGTTGCAAAGGTGCCCACCTCTGCAGCGCCGGTTCAATCCCCGGCTCCCAGGCAAAGGTCCCATATGGTGCACAGATCTCTCCTGCCACCCACTGCTCCCCTCAGCAGTGTATCGTCAGTCTGCCTGTTCTGTTTCCCTCTCTGGCTCTGGTGAATTCTCTCACTCTCCTGCGCTTGACTGTACCCAGTGCTTGTATAAATAAAAAAAAAAATCTTTAAAAAAAAATTAGTAAAAAAAAGTGTATAAAAAAAAAAAATGTTGCCCCAAAATGTAGAGAGAAATGTAATTGTTTTGCCTACTTTTTGAAACTTGTAACTTCTAGAGATTTCTTTTCAATCTAAATATTCACTTTCTTATCCAACTGCTTTCATAACTATAAATTATTTTGTATGAATAACTAAATTATTTTGTATGAAGATGGCACTTATAACTACTTCTTAATTATAAATTATATTTATAAATTGTATATATGTTACATTATATAAATTTTAGATACCACAAAACTTGAATATGCTCTGTACTAAGTGGTAAGATTGCCACTCACTTCTCTTTGGTCTTCTGAACGTTCCAAACGTCTTGAAATATTCTCAAACTCAGAGCATTATGCTACATTTACAATTGGAAAGAAAAGTATTAGGGGAAAAAAAAAAAAAGAAAAAGATTTCACTGAGACCAAAATAGGAAAACTCAGATGGCTCTCAGCACTTGAAGGTTTTTAACTCATCCATAAAAACACACTGACCCAAGCTATACTGCACACTCAGAGCTCCATTCCATGATGGAGACCCTGGGAGATGGATCACATGGGAACCAGTGTGGATTAACAACCTCAACACACTCTGTGTTGTACATGCCCTAAGGTGTGTACAACGGAGGATCAGAGGAAGAAGTGACCAACTCCTCAGCCTTCAATGAAAATGGGTGACAACCACGCTGGAGATAAGAGTTGCCTTTATTGAACTCTGTTCTGTACTCCTTCACTCTTCTAACAGCCCTCTGGTGTACAAATGGGTACAACTAAGGTACCTCGAGGTTACCACATCCCCAAGGTCTCATCACAGAAAACAACATATACCTAAAATGAAATAGTCACTGCTGAGAACACTAGAATTATTGTCATCCTAAGCTCAAAGGACCGCAGCTGACTGGCTGGGAGAGTCACCTCCATGTTACATCAGGAGCTACTTCCACCAAAGCAACAGACCAAGAGACCAAACACTAGTGTCCTACAACAGCTTGAACAGATGCCCTCAGTCTAACACTAGGTGTTCATTTTCTTCCTTATTAGCATTTTATTCTAGTTGTAATAAAGGAGAACACTATCAGGTGCAAGGGGAATTATTTCAAGAAAGTCACAACATGCTAAGGGAAAAATAAAACAGTAGATTCTGTTCCAAAAATTTGGACAAGCTTTTCCATAAGAGGAAATAATAGCCTCCCAAATGCTTCTCTCCCCTGGAACCGCCAGCATGACCATACTGCCCCATCTCTTTGCCTATCAGACCAGAAGATGTCTGGAATGACAGGCCGGATGGTGCCAAGATGGAGGAGGACAGGGAGAAGAAGCAGTCAACCTATTGAGAAATATATTCATCAGAGAGTCTCCCTGGTGGCACAAGGGATTAAGACGCAACCTATGAAGCTCACCGCAGCCGCTGCAGCACGAGTTCGATCCCCGGCCAGGGAGCTACCCACATGGCACACCAGACCTCTCCTGACTGGCCCGCTGCTCCCTTCAGCAGTATGTTTCAGTCGATCTGCCTGTTCTGTTCCCTACTCTGTCTCTGGTGAGCCTTCTCACCCCCACAACTCTGACCTGTTCCCCAGTTCTTGTATGTATAAATAAATAAATCTTTAAAAAAAAAATAAAGAAATATATTCAGAGCTACACTGCTAGAATTAGTTTTTTTTTTTTTAATAGAGGCATGTTTATTTATTTATTTGTTTGTTTGTTTGTTTATACAAGCACTGGGTACAGTCAGAAGCGCGGGAGGGTGAGAGAATTCACCAGAGCCAGAGCGGGGAGAAGAGCAGGCAGAAGGACCGAAGTACACTGCTGAGGGGAGCAGCGGGCGGCAGGAGAGGTCTGCGCACCATGTGGGACCCTCCTCTGGTGGCCGGGGAGCAGCCGGGGATCGAACCGGCGGCTCAGAGGCCGCAGGTAGCTTCGCAACCCAGCGCTCAACCGCAGCGCCACCGGGGAGGCCCAGTTTTTTTTTTTTTTTAATATCTTGTTTGTTTGTTGTTTTTTTTTTTTTAAAGATTTATTTAATTATTTATATAAGCACTGGGTACAGTCAGAAGCGCGGGAGGGTGAGAGAATTCACCAGAGCCAGAGCAGGGAGCAGAGCAGGCAGAAGGACCGAAGCACACCGCTGAGGGGAGCAGTGGGCGGCAGGAGAGGTCTGCGCGCCATGTGGGACCCTCCTCCAGTGGCCGGGGAGCAGCCGGGGATCGAACCGGCGCCGCAGAGGCCGCTGGCAGCCTCGCAATCCAGCGCTCAACCGCTGCGCCACTGGGGAGGCCCTAGAATTAGTTTTTGAAAGAAAAATATTTGAAAGAATTTTTTAGAACTACAGCTTTTATTAACTGAAACTGTGGCAAAATGCCCTCAAGGAAATAAATGTTAATGATTCTAAGGTCCCATGTCCTCTTTATCAAATTTTCTTAAAAATAGCTAAATGTAGGGCCTCCCCGATGGCGCAGCAGTTGAGCGCTGGGTTGCGACGCTGCCCGCAGCCTCTGCAGCACGTTCAATCCCCGGCTGCTCCCCGGCCACCGGAGGAGGGTCCCACATGGCGCGCAGACCTCTCCTGCCGCCCGCTGCTCCCTTCAGTAGTGTACCTCGGTCCTTCTGCCTGCTCTGCTTCCTGCTCTGGCTCTGGTGAATCCTCTCACCCTCCCGCGCTTCTGACTGTACCCAGTGCTTGTATAAACAAAACAAACAAATAAATAAATAAAACATGCCTCTATAAAAAAAAAATCTTTAAAAAAAAAAAAATAGCTAAATGTATTCCACAAATCTTTCACACCATGAATTTTCAATCCTCCTCTAAAAGTCCATTACCCCTTTTGAGGGCAATTGGTGTCCAGCCTCCTCCTCCTCCTCCTCAATGCAGACTATGACACCCACAACTCAGGAGAAAACATACTCAATGGAGATGGTCAGACATGACCCCCTCAGACTATGACCAAAGTTGCTCTGAAGTCTTGATCTATGGGGGACTTTGCTACCTTGATTTACAGTTCACTAATGTGCTGGTAAGTGATGATCATCGGCTATCGCTAAGATTATATGCTCCCTGCCTGTGGTCAATGTTTACCCCTGCCTAGCTCTCAAGCCTGCTCCCAAACCAGATGACGCATGAACGCATCCTCTCAAACAAATATGCTAAAAATAATTCAGTCCTCCTGTGCAGCCACAGAACCCAAGCAGTCTGGATCTGGCCAGGCCAGCAGCCTGAGATTATACCTGTTGGTGAAGGGTCAAGGTGTGCCTGTGACAAAGGGACACAATTTTCTCAGGTCCTCAAAATACCTCACTCAGGTAAATATCCCCCCGACCCTGCCTCAAGAGTCTGCAAAAATGTCCCAGGTTCACAGCACCAAATTTGGCAACTTTTATCACCCAACCACTCTGTCTGAGTACAGTCAGCACTCTGCTAACAGCCAGGGAAAGAATGAGATATGGGAGAAAATTCCCGACACTGAACAGAGCCATTTGCCAGTCATCCTCCATAAGTCCTGAGATTTCTTTTCAAAATAAGGCACAGGCACAGAAAAATATTAAAACATTTCTTTGGGGAAATCAATTTCAACCACATCCATATTTATTTTTCTTTTTAAATATATCTTTTTATTTATTTATACATACAAGAACTGGGGTGTAGGCCAGGGGGTGGGGGGGAGAGGATTCACCAGAGACAGAGTGGGGAGCAGAACAGGCAAATTGACTGAAATACACTGCTGAGGGGAGCAGCGGGCAAGACAGAAGGGGTCTGCTGCGCCATGTAGGTTAGCTCCTTGGCTGGGGATTGAATTCATGCTGGAGTGGTTGGCGATAGCTTAATAGCACTGACTTTAACTCCTGCTCCACTAGGGAGACCCTATATCCATATTTCTTAAGTAAATCACACACTGACCTTTTGGACCACCTGGCTCATGTGAAGGGCAATGAATTCAATCAAGAGTAGCTTTGAGGGGCCTCCCGGGTGGCGCAGCGGTTGAGCGCTGGGTTGCGAAGCTGCCCACGGACTCTGCAGCGCCGGTTCGATCCCCGGCTGCTCCCCGGCCACCGGAGGAGGGTCCCACATGGTGCGCAGACCTCTCCTGCCGCCCGCTGCTCCCCTCAGCAGTGTACTTCGGTCCTCCTGCCTGCTCTGCTCCCTGCTCTGGCTCTGGTGAATTCTCTCACCCTCACGAGCTTCTGACTGTACCCAGTGCATGTATAAACAAAAACAAACAAAACAAAATAAATAAACAAACAAATAAAACATGCCTCTATAAAAAAAAAAAAAAAAAAAAAAAAAAAAAAAAGAGTAGCTTTGAGGACTGGAAGGGAAGGCCAGACACTACTACTTTTGTCACCTTACCACTCTGTTTCCTTTCTTTGGCTCTATACTAAGAGCCTAAGGTACTTTCAAAGTAAATACACATTTGAGAGCAAGATAAATCATTCCTGGGAGAGGGGTAGCCTGTCCCTTCTCATCCCTCACCTGTTCCACACCTGCTGGCCACACCCATCATTTTGTAGGGCCCAGAGCCTGTCAGCTGCTAGTTGGCACTTCTACAAGGTCCATTCTTCCCAATGCCCCAGAACCCCGGATTCTGGGCTTACAGTCCTCTCATCACGTCCCAAAGTAGGTGTGGCATCGCAATCAACCCTCTGGGTTCTCAAGCTTGCAGCCCTGGGAAGGTGTTACTGTGTCTATCCCATAATGTCCAGGATAGGTTCTACGTAGGCAAGGGCCAGCTCAAAGGACCTATATTCTCATACTCAGATAACGACACAAAGAAAGAAAAATTCACACTCAGCATGGGGTCCTCCGCCAACTCAGCTGTCTCCTCCAGAAGCACATACCTTGAAGGACACACACATTTCACTGTCTTACATGTAAAACCTCTATTCATAATAGCAGAGAAACTGAAAAGATTCAACAGAACTGACTGGCTTAGAAAGAATAATCTGGGGGAACTCCCTGGTAGCGCAAGGGGCTAAGCCTCAACACTATGAAGCAATCAGCAGCCATGGAGGAGACCCACATGGCACAGCAGACCTCTCTGGTCTCGCCCGCTGCTCCTGTCAGCAGTGTATTTCAGTCAAGCCACCTTTTTTGCTCCCCACTTTGTGTCGGTGAATCCTCTCACCCCCGCCCACGCACACATACCCCAGCTCTTGTATGCATAAACAAAATCTTAGAAAACAAAACAAAAAAGGAAATGGTAATGGACATCTTCCTTAGAATTGGTAATACAATTTCTAAGATTATTGCAGTGTCTCCAATAAGATACATGGATGAATGCATAGGAGAAAAAAATACTAACTGAACTTCTACTCTGACCAATTACGACGTTCAGTTAAATACATTCATGAGAAGAGTTTAAATATATAGGTATAATGTCAACAAAAAGGAAGCAGAGGGTCTTGTGACAGCACCTACTGGAGTTCCACCTCTAAGTCACAGGGTTGTAAGAAAATTCAAAGACTAAATTCCTCCATTCAGATTGGGATGAGACTTTTGATCACCTCACAGTGGCCAGGAACAAAAAGAATACAGGTAAAAGACCAAACACAGTTAGGGTCCCAGGAAAAGTAGCTATAGCTGGCACTTTTCTTCTTTGTGGACAGAGTGGTATAGGTGCCAACCACATCACTTCAGCAACAGCTGCATTTCACATTTAGAATCAAATCAAGGCATATGCTTGTTCTGCTATCTGTTTTGACCTGGAGACCACCATCTTGCCAACCATTTAAGTCTTAACTACGTGGCATCTCAGTGACATAAAGAACAAAAAATCTTTCTAGTTACTAGAATATTAACTTTTGACCACTATGTACATACAATCTGTTGCCTCAATGGCAGAGGTGTTATCTATTTATTTGTCATAGTTTAATCCTTACTTGTAAGACTGAGTTAGCATAACTTTAATTAGAAAAGAGTCCCGTTAATGATAATTTACACTAAGAACAAACTCTAAAAAAGACTGGAGAAAATATCTATAAATAGAAAAATGAATTCAAGGTGCACGTGAGCAGGATATGGGGCCATGATCAGGGTCAACAAAGGGACTGAGTAAGTATTAAGTGCTAATCTTCCCTCCAACTGCCCATGCGGAAAATGCCAAAATGGCATTGTGCTACAGTCTTCCTGGTCACCAGGCCTTTAGGGAATACCAACTCATCTGACAGTAGTGCAAGCTGGGCAGGGCTGACCTGCTTCCTCCCTCCATCCCCACGGTAAAACACACCAGGGTAGACATCCCTGGTGGCACAGGGGTTAAGTCTCAGCACTATGGAGCTATCCACAGCCACTGCAGCACTGGCCAGGGAGGTGACCCACATAGCACAGCAGACCTCTCCTGTCTCCCCTGCTGCTCCCCTCAGCAATGTATTTCAGTATATTCGCTTCTTCTGTTCCCCTCGGTCTCTGGTAAATCTTCTCATTCCCTGCACCTCTGGCCTACACCCCAGTCTCTTGTATGCATAAATATATATCTTTTTCAAAAAGTTCAAAAAAATTTTTTAAGATTTATTTATTTATACATACAAGAGCTGGGGCATAGGCCAGAGGTGGGGGGGGGGGAGGACCCTCCAGAGACAGAGCGGGGAACAGAATAGGCACACCAAACCAAGTGAACTGCTGAGAAGAGCAGCAAACGAGCCAGGAAAGGCCTGTTGCGCCATGCGGGCCGCTCTCTGGCCGACCGGGGATCGAACCCGCACTGCAGAGGCTGCGGACAGCCCCAGCCTAATGGCCACACCGTTGCTGAGAGGTGCCTATGGTGACTGGCTGCATCCCAACCTGTCGCGCCACCTGGGAGGCTCCCCCAAAGATTTTTTAATTAAAAAAAATAAAGGCTGCATAATACCCACAATCATATTTATTAACTTAAATATTGATGATATTTCCAATTTTTTAATTATAGTAATAATGCTTTGAATCCATGTTTCAACACTGTGGAAGTAGTTCTGTAACAAAAATTTCCAGTAGACTTGGTAGGAAAGCACAGATTTAAAACCTGGACTAGAGACTTGAACATAAGACCATAAAATTTCTAGAAGAAAGTATCAGTGATAAACTCCTTGACACTGTTTTTGGCAATGACTTTTTGGATTTGACACCAAAAACAGAGGTGACAAAAGCAAAAATAAATAAGTGACACTACATCAAATTAAAAACCCTCCGCACATCAAAGACAACCATTAATACAATGAAAAAGCAACCTACTAAATGGGAGAAAACATCTGTAAATCATATATCTGACAGAGGGCAATATCCGATATGTACATAAAAAACTCATACAACTCAATCGAAGAAAAAAATCTGACTAAAAAAGGACAGAGGGGGAGGGGAAAGCACAATGGACTATAGTGGAGGGCCATGAGTATCTTGGTGGTGGAAGAGCTACATGACTACACAAGGGGAGGGGGGTATCCTATACTGTCAAAATACTAACAAGGATGTAAAACAATGTACTTCATTAATTTTTTTTTTTTTTAAGTAAAGGACAGAGGATGCGCACAGGAATTTACCGATAGCCAAAATGCAACTCAAAATCACAAGGAGCTATTACCTCATACCTGTTAGAATGGCTACTGCCAAAATGGCAAGTATTGGCACGGATGCAGAGAAAAGGAAACCCCTGTGCACTGCTGGTGGGCAGCACCCTATGGAGAACACCAAAGGGAGGTGGGAAAGAGCCCCTGACAGTCCTCAGGTTCTAGGACACATGAGGCTTGCTGTTTCCAGACACTTCTCACAGCTAGAATGACCTCTGTAAAGTCATCGCCCCCCAACTCAGTGGCATACTCAGGAGCACACACGGTCTCCTGCATTCTCCATCCAGGGCAGCTGGATGTTCTGCCAAAGTCCACAAAGGAGAATTAAGGAAGGAAAGGAGGGTAAAGAAACAGGACTTGGAAGATGATTAGGTACTGCACACTTTTTAACTCTTGAGGTGGGGGATATCTGTTGTCCTCTCTCCTAAAACATGCACACCCTTAATCAATTCTCCACACAATCTGGACAGTGGGAAACTGTAGACCCTATTCCTCAGAACCCCTAATACAGAGAACAAATCAGAAGGCTAAGTCAGATACTGAACCTTCACACGTTTTGTTCAAGTCAGGCAGAGCAGAGAAGACAGTGAACTGAGCTGCATACATTTAAACAAAAGGGGATGGTCAAGCACTCAAGATAGGTGGAAGCAATGGGACTGGTGCATGAATGAGCTTAACTTGAAAACAGATTTGGGAATTACCGACAAAAGAAAGACGTACCCCAAAACTAACATATAAAGAAGAGTACTGGGTCAAGGCCCCCAAAACTGTGAACTGCCTGTGAGCAGAGGATACATCAATGTGAGAGGAAGAGGTCTATAGAGACAAGGAGGCAGAAGATCTATACCCTCCTGGGGGCCAAGGATAAAACTTTCCTCCCCACTTTTCACATGGAAAATCTAGGGTTCATAACCTTCTGGGCCATAGGACACATCAGGAGGAAAGCACTGTAGCCTTAAGGTCCCTGACAGTCCTTAAAATTCAATTTGGAGCTCATTTTTAAAATGAGTCCTAGTAGTTCCTTCTCAATTCATCACTGAAAAGATATAGAGTGACCCCTTTAAACCCAGTCACCAGACTCAAAAAATATCTCAAGCACAGGGAATGATCAGAAAAAGCATGTGGGAAACCCTACAGGACAAATGCCAGTTGCTTCAACAGATAATGCAGTGCACAGACCTTATTATTTATCCCGATTTGAACAAAACAACTATTACAAAAAGAGAGAAGGGGGGCAGGGAGACACAACTAGGGACATGGAACACAAGTGGATGCTGAAAAACAACTGAAGAATTATTGTTTTCAAAGCAGAATAATAGTATTGTAGATAGCATGGGTAGCTCCTTGTCTCTTAGATATATACAATCAAATACATGAGGATAAAATACATTTTTGGGATATGATTTTTAAAATTTCAGCTTTTTTTTAAAAGATATATTTATGTATACAAAAACTGGGGCATCTCAGTGAAATAAAGAACAGGAAGACTGACTGAATACACTGCTGAGGGGAGCAACAGGCAAGTCAGGAGAGGTCTGCTGCTCCCTGGCCAGGGATCGAACTCATTCTGCAGTGGCTGTGTAGAGCTTCATAGGTTGCCTCTTAACCCTTTGCGCCACCCGTGAGGCCCTCAGCTTTTTTTTAAGGTGGAAGAAGAGTATAAACCAAACAAGAATTGCTAGGAATTGTAATTGTATAAGCTGGTCATGTGTTAACAGATCCAAGGTACTGCACCTTAAGGAGGCTATCAGTTCCTTCAAACACTGAGGCGGCCTCTACATTCAATTTGAGTGGAAAAGGACCTTTTCTTGCCACTAGACTATATTGTAAAATGCTAGTATTACTTATTACTTTTATTACTCGGATGCAAATGGGGAAATATATAGGTTATTTTAAAAACAAAAACATGGCCTCACTGGTGGCGCAAGGGGTTAAGAACCGTACTATGAAGCGATCTGCAGCCTCTGCAGCACAAGTTCGATCCCCGGCCTGACAGGGAGAAACCACATGGCGCAACAGACCTCTCCTGTCTCACCCGCTGCTCCCCTCAGCAGTGTATTTTAGTCAGTTTGCCTGTTCTGTTCCCTGCTCTGTCTCTGGTGAATCCTCTCACCCTCCCGCGCATCTAGCCTGTACCCCAGCTCTTGTATGCATAAATAAATAAATCTTTTTAAAAAAATGCTTTAAAATGCAATCACAAGAGAGTATAAGAGTAATCATCTCCTTATTTTCTATCTACTAAAAATATGTTCAGTTTGTCTAAGGTGATCATCCCATTAAGTAACATGACTTCACTGAAAGGGAAAATTCTTCCCCAGTGCATCCTCTATGAGACAAACAATGGAAAATTTTCACCTCAGCAAGCTGGCCTGAGGAAGGCTCAGGCTCATCTGTTGCCTAGATACCAGAGACTTCTCCTATGCTTATGGAAGGCTCTGGCACCCCTCTGCAAGGGACACTGGCTAAGGTTCTTCTGTAAGTGGTAGCTCCTTTCTCACACATTCCACTGCCCATACAGATACAGGGCTGATGAAATACAATGTACTTATCTGCAAGGCCTCCAGGCACAAAAGAAGTCTGTTCTATGTGCTAAGTGGGTTTTTACAATTATATCAACTCTAGTCCTTGTTCTCATCAACTTGATTTCTAACAATTTCTGTGAATTCTAATATAAAGTCACAAAGCAGGTAAAACAAGGCCTAACAACAGTTAAGTTTTTCTGCAAAAAAAGGTACGAAGCAATCAGCTAGCCTATTATGTTAACTACGATAAAATATTCATTTTGTTCTTTTTAATTCTGATCCTGGCTAAAGGTAAAACAACACACCACCCTGAAGCTTCTCTTTAAAAACTTAACACCAGGTTATAGGATGCAATTATGCAAATTCCAAAGGCGCAACCTATGAAAATAATCATCTTAGACCACTTAAAATGTTACTCCGCTAGAAGTGCAAATACAGCAATTAAATTCATCAAAATTACTGTAATCATGGTGGTTTATAAAAAATATACAACTGGCTACTTGCAACCCACTTTTCAAAAGTTTCAGTACTTTCTCTTGTAACTATTTTTCGTAAGACTTTTATTCCTGTTCTATGTATGTTCTGCCATGGAAATGTTTTATTCCGAGCAGCGACTTCTATTTTATTTTTCTATTTTCACAACATTGGATCTAGTTTCTCTGCTAAAGCAGCATTCTTAATATGAGACCAAAGAAAATCCTAAAATGAAACCAATCATTAGGATGCAAGAGACAAAAGCAGTCTGTAATCAAATGTGAAAAAAATAAAAGCTCCACCTATGATTAGGCTATCACTACCGAAAAGGCATCCTCTGAACCATTTTAAGACTTTGGTTGGATAATAAGGTTAGGTGTGCAGATTGCCCCACCAGACATCAGCTGACAAACCCAACTGGCACTCAACACTCAAAATGGCTGCACAACTGCGGGCCCCAGGTAACAGCACCTGCGGCGTTGGGCGCACTCCCCCACCCACACACCCAGGGAGCTCTCCCTCACTAACTCGGAGACTGTGGATGCCAATATCCTGGGGAGATCCCCCCGCCCATAACCCGACAGACCTTCCCCCTCAAGACCCGGGAAAACCTCAATAACCGTAGGATATCCGACACCCCCAAAATACCCGAGACCCCTCCCCCTAATGACTAGGGAAGATTCTGACCCTCAAAACCAGGAGAGATCGTCCCTCTCCAACGACATGAAGAAATAAAGCCTCTCAAATGACAAGAGGAAATCCGGTCCCACAAAGACCCTAGCAGACCTCCCCCCTCCCACTGCAGGAGCCCCTCCCCAAGAAACGCTGGGCATGTCGCTTATGAACAGCGGCCTCGCTCCCCAACAGCGCGGAGAAGCCGTCCTCCCAAGCTACCGGGGCGGCAGACATAGAAGCCCGGGAAAGCGGGCGTTACCTGCGGCCTCGGCCCGGTTCCGCGGCGCTTCCGTCCTATTGTTTCTCTCACACCAAGATGGCTGCGGCCGCGCCGAGCCCCGCCCCCCGCGCCTCGCTCCCGGCGCTTCCTGCTATTGGCTCGTAGCGGGAACCCACTGCCCGACTGGGCAGCCCGAAAAGCGCTGTTGCTAGGGTGCGGCGAGTCCCAGCGGCGGCTTCCGGGTGAGGCGGGATACGGGGCGGGGCTAGAGGGCGGGGCTGGAGGGCGGGCGGGGCCTGGTCGGCCTCCGCTGGGGAGGGGTGACCCCGGCGGTGAGGTGGATAATTGGGTGGCCGGATGGGTGAAATGCGGGGGTGCCTGGGAGCTGATGAATCAACCAACCGTTACATTTTTCCTGGGTGCAAGGGGTTTACCTGGATGCGGGACTTTCAATGCTAACATCAAGATAGACCAAGCAGTTGGTCAGCCTAGCAGACAGGTAGACCAAAGACAGGATGTGGACACATGGAAAGATGGACAAGAGCGACTGCAGATGGTGGATAAAGGAGTGGTTATATGCACAGCTGGACAGATGACTGGATGTAAAGGGGTAGACAATGACTAGACAGAGAGGAATGGACAGAATAATGGCTGTATAGTCGTCTGCGAACTGTGAATGACCCAGTGTTCAACCCAGTTCCCAGGGCCCTCCAACTGCAGTGTTTATCTGAGGCTCATTTGTCCTGGGCCCTGTATCCGCAAGAAGGGCTCCCACCTGAATGAATGCCAGTGTAGCTGGGAAAGGCAGGGAGGAGACAACTGCTACTGAAAGTGGCAAATGTCCTTACCTGACATTAACTCTTTCTCTAAGTGTGGTATTCTTGCAACCCTGTGTGTTGGGCATTTGCACAGCTGTGGATTCAAGCAATACTCACTCAGCAAGTATTTTACTGAGCACCTATGTTATGTGCTGGAAATACTGCAGTGAACAAAAACAGGTGTGTGTGTTTAATAATGTCTGCCCTTGGGGCCTGCCCAGTGGCGCAGCGGTTGAGCGCTGGGTTGTGAAGCTGCCCGCAGCCTCTGCAGGGCCGGTTCGATCCCCGGCTGCCAGCGAGGGTCCCACATGGCGCGCAGACCTCTCCTGCCGCGCCCGCTACTCTCCTCAGCAGTGTATTTCATTGGTCTGCCTGTTCTGTTCCCCGCTCTGGCTCTGGGGAATTCTCTCACCCTCCCGCACTTCTGACTGTACCCAGTGCTTGTATAAAATAAATAATAAATAAATCTAAAAAAAAAAAAAGATGCTTTAAAAAAAAAAGTCTGCCCTTAGGGTTGGGCAGAAAAGACTTCCTGTGACCAAGTGATCTCTCTTCTCTTGGAAACACCTTCCCTGTGTAGCTTCCAGACTCCATGCACTCCTGGTTTCCTCTGATCTCACTGGTTCCTCCTCTTGCCTCGTCTCACTCTGTCCATACTGTCTCCCTCATAATCCTGTCTACTTCAAATTCCACTGACATGTCAACCACTCGCCATCAGACCCTCCCTGCATGCTAGACACAACATTTAGCTGTCCACTAGGCATCTCACTCTGACGTCCATTTCACTTCTTAAACTCAACTTGTGTCACCTGAGGTCTGGTTTATGCCCCAAACCCACGTCATCCCATCTCCCCTAGCTCAAGAGCTCAAGGGATAGCACCTCAGGCCAAATGACTCAGAGTACCTCTTGACTACTTTATCTCGCACTTACTTTTATCTCGCACTTACTTTCAGCGCACCAGAGAGTCTTGTTGCTTCCATCACATCATCTACCCAGAATGAGACCACTTCTTGCCAAGTCCACACCTAGTCCAGGTCACCACCACTCCTCTCCAGGGAAATGTCATAGCACCTCCAATCTCCTGCTGCCACCCTTGCCACCTTCAGTCTGTTCTCCACAAGTTAGCCTGTGAATATGTCAGATGCCTGCATACTCTGCTCAGAACCCTGGCAAAGCACCTCCCTGAGGAAAAGCTAGAGTGGCCCCATGATTCCCCATTGCCTCTCTGACAGTATCTCTTCTGTTTGGCCTCCAGCCCCACTGTTCAGTGTCCCAAAGTGTGTGTGTGAGTGTGTGTGTGTGTGTGTGTGTATCTTACAGGAACATTTATACATGCCATGCAGGAAATGACCCTTAAGTGTCCAGTGACATTCCATGTCGCCATCTAGCATAGCATGCTGAAATTTAGTCAGGTCAGCACTCCATCTGCCTTGTGCTCCAAATTCAGCTGGTTAGTGGGAGCCCTGGGCACATATAGGACTCAAACCTTTCAAAGCTTCTTCTATCAGCACTCCTGATTTTATAACTGATGAAACCCATCAACCTTATTCCTACTCAAATCTCTGGGTAAGCTTGGGTATAGTAGGATTTCATGGGGATCCAAACATTTTAAATAAAGCCTTGAAGTATCTTGGCCAGGACTGAAGGCTCAAGCCACTCATGGCCAACAACTGGGAAAGTTTCAGTTTTTCATTTCTGTATAGTATTCCATTAAATGATTATACCACAAATTATTGATCCATTCTATTTTTTTAAAGATTTATTTATTTTTATACAAGAACCAGAGTACAGGCCAGATGCGTGGGAGGGTGAGAGGATTCACCAGAAGATTCACCAGAACAGGCAGACTGATGAAGTACACTGCTGAGGGGAGTAGCGGGCGCAACAGGAGAGATCCACCACGCCATGTGGGACCTTCACCCGCCGGCCGGGATCGAACCGCCGCTGCAGAGGCTGTGGACAGCTTCACAGCACGGCACTCAACCGCCTGCGCCACCAGGGGAGGACCTGATTTTTTTTTAATAAATCTTTTTTTTTTTTTAAGATTTATTTATTTATACAAGAGCTGGGGTACAGGCCAGAGGCAGGAGGGTGAGAAAATTCACCAGAGACAGAGCCAGGAGTAGAACAGGCAGACACACCGAAAATCTCGGGACTCTCATTTATAGAAATAAAAGCTCTGGGAAGGTCAGGGATATTTATTTTACTACATCATGTGTAGTGGAAAAATACCTGCAAAGTGACATGTCTTTCACAAGGGCATGGTTGCATGCATTTTGTAACTCCTCATTGTTCTGGTTACTATGCTTCATAACAAGTGACCCACCTTCAGTAAAATTGTAACACTTATTTTGCTCCCAAATCTGGGATTTGGGCAGGATTCAGTGGAATGTTTTTCTCTGCAGCATCAGTCTGGGCAGCTTGAAAGCCGCAACTGGAATCACCTGAAGGCTCCTCACTTGAAGTCTAATATTTGATGCAGGCTGTCAGCTAAGACATTTGCTGGGGCTGGAACATTCACATGTGGTCTCTCCATATGTCCCGGGCTTCTTCGCAACATGGTGGCTAGATTCCAAGAAGGGATTGTTCCAAGAGAGAGATGGCTAGATGGAAACTGGATGACCTTTTCCAACCTAGATTCCAAAGTCACAGTGTTCTTTCTGCCTTATTCTTTCTTTCTTTCTTTCTTTATTTTTTAGAGGCATGTTTTATTTATTTATTTGTTTGTTTGTTTGTTTGTTTTGTTTATACATGCACTGGGTACAGTCAGAAGCGCGGGAGGGTGAGAGAATTCACCAGAGCCAGAGGGGGGGGGGGCAGCGCAGACAGAAGGACCGAAGTACACTGCTGAGGGGAGCAGCGGGCGGCAGGAGAGGTCTGCGCGCCAATTGGGACCCTCCTCCGGTGGCTGGGGAGAAGCTGGAAAATGAACCGGCGCTGCAGAGGCCGCGGGCAGCTTGCAACCCAGCGCTCAACAGCTGCACCACCGGGGAGGCCCCTTTCTGCCTTATTCTATTCATTAGAAGCAGAGTCACTAAGCCATGGTTATATCCAAGGAGGGTGATAATTACACTGATCTTTTGTGTGGACAGGTTTTATGTCACCATCAAAAAGAATGACCTGGCATAATATCATTTGATTTGGAGGGTCTGCCACAAAGTTGGGATGAGTTAAAAAAGATGCAGAAAAGGGGCCTCCCTGGTGGCGCAAGGGCTTAAGACGCAAACTTTGAAGCTATCCGCAGCCTCTGCAACACAAGTTCCATCGCTGGCCGGCCAGGGAGCAACGCACATGCTGCAGCAGACCTCTCCTGTCTCGCCCGCTGCTCCTCTCAGCTCCTCTCAGTCAATCTACCTGTTCTGTTCCCCACTCTGTCTCTGGTGAATCCTCTCAGCCCCCACACCTCTGGCCTATACTCCAGTTCTTGTATGCATAAATAAATAAATGTTAAAAAAAAAAGAAAAAAGATGCAGAAAAGTGTGTATAAAGTTATTTCAATGTGTACAACAAAGATAAACCACTCTGTATAAATGTATGCACATATGTATATTACATACATCATTTATTATATATATGCTATATTAATATATTATACACACATTTATTATGATATATGCAAAGAGAAATACAGGGACCATATATCTTATAACCAAGGATTTCAGAGAGTGAAGGTGATAGAAGAGAGAGGCAGGAGTAAACAAACGAGAAAAAGATGAAAAGCTGCTAAAACCAGCAGTTAAGATGGGTTTTCCCTTATGCATTTAATTGGAGGTATATATTTAACTGTATGAAGAGAGCGTTGTTTTTTTTTTTTGAAGAGAGTGAGTTTGAGAAAGGTATGCTTTGATCAAGAAATTAAGGAAGTAATGACCACCTTACCATAAAGCTCAGGAAAGAGAAGGGAGGAGTTACTGGTGGGCCAAGAGGGGCTTCAGGGCACTGACAATGTTCTTCATCTGGGTTGACCTGTGAGAAATCATTGAACAGAATGTCTTTGCTTTAGGCACTTTTCTGTATTTGATATATTCCACACTTAAAACAATGTAAAATAAAAAATGCAAAGCACACTTTACAGAAGGTTCCCAGTTGGTAGAGTGAAGGGGTGGGAGAGGACCCCCAGCTCCTATCACAGCTTATTAGAGTGTCCCAGAAGGAGGTGTAAATCTGGAGTGAGTAGCATGGAGATAAAACCCAAAGCCATGCTGTTCCTGACAAAAATCTCATAGTAAGGAAGAAAGGCGAATCCACCTGGAGTCCTGGACCATTCCAACATTTAACCATAGTCCAGGTTAATGTTGGCAAATGAGGTGGGAAGAAAACCAGGAGAATTGGATGTTTCTGAGAAGGTAGTCCTTGAAGCAAAATAGAGGAATCCACCATGGTGAATTAGACTGAGACTGCAGACAGTCACAAGTGCATGGGCTCTGCCTGGGGAAGTGGCCGGAAACTACTGGGGTGGGCTGTGGCTAGAGTGGGAGGTGAGCAGGCAACAGTAGGCCAGTCTTAAGGACTTTGTCATGAAAGGAGAACAACAGGGTAGGCACTAGAGGAAGAGCCCTGAGCTTGTTTTCTCCCTAAAAACAAGGTGAAGTTATTATTGAGAAGAGCAGGGATGTAGGAGGCTAGAGGATGGGGCCAAGGGCCAGGCAGCAAGCTTATGAGACCTGGAGATGAAAGATAGCACAGGGTTGGCTGGGTAGAGACATGCCTCAAGGATGTAACTAGGGCCTCCCCTGGTGGCGCAGCGGTTGAGCACTGGGCTGCAAACTTGCCAGCAGCCTCTGCAGCACCAGTTCGATCCCCGGCCATGGTGAAGGCCCCACATGGCATGCAGACCTCTCCTGCTGCGCCTGCTGCTCCTCTCAGCAGTGTATTTCGTTAGTCTGCCTGTCCTGTTCCCCGCTATGGCTCCGGTGAATTCTCTCACCCTCCCACACTTCTGACTGTACCCAGTGCTTATATAAATAAATAAATAAATCTTAAAAAAAAGGGATGTAACTAACCAGGTCCCAGGAAGTAACGGACCACTGCAAAAGAGAGCCTCCAAAGATGGAGGCACTGGGATAAGAGTTGGACCCAGGGGTTGAGGCAGCCGTTGTGTACCAAGACGGTGTTGGGAAGTTCCAGGGTCTGTGTGTGGGAGCTGGTGTTTCCCTGCTACACTCTCTCTCCATGCAGCCCTGGCCTAGCATTGAGAATTATTCCTCTTTTCTAGGGCCTAGGACAGGGGAAGGGCGGAGGTGGGGCTGTAGTGGGTCCAGCTGTGCTGGGATCAGACATCCTACAGAACCCACTCCCTTCCTCCATCTTCCTTAAACAATCCACCCCACCCACATCTAGCCCCAGGGTTGGACATAAAACTCAGAATAGGGAACAAGATGTTCTTACCCAGGCGGGGGCAAGACTCAGGTTCCCTACAAACCACACCCAGAGCCCTGGTCCCTGGAGCCCTGGGATGTGGGCCATGCAGGGAGGGGCTGGTTACAAATCATTCTGAAGAATTTTTTCCCCGCAGAACAAAAGACAGGAAAATTCCCAAGGAAAGGATCCTGCAGGGTCTAGGTAGAATTAGCTCCCAGCACACTTGGACATGCACACTCTGTCCCTGGGGCATCCAGATAGCAAACAGCTCAGAGGGGCACTCCAAGAAATTTCTATTGTGCTGGAAGTTAGCCCACTCTCAGCAGGCGCCACTCCCACACTCAAAGTACCTTGCCTGCATGTTGTAAACCTGGTCCTTTAAACAGTTCCTGGGTGCAAGGCCAGCCCTCCCAGGTTATAAAACTATAAAACTAACTTTATTCATTTATCAATTGTGAGCCAGCTGCCAAGGAGTGGATGCTGCTACTGCTGTATGCCTGAGATGATGGTTTAAAGTGAGATCACACCAGTGCTGGACCCATGTCCTTTTGTTGGACTTTGACCCAGCCCACACAGGTGAGGGGCCTACGCTGGATCCTGCTGGATTAATGGCTGTGGGCAAAACCAAGACAGTGTGGGGTGGATACTGCCACGGACCAGCACAGCAGTAGACGATGAGGCCACCTCAGGGTTGAGAGAAGCGTGCAGGATGGTCAGGGCGTCGGCGAAAGAAATGACAAACAGACACACTTCAAGAGTGAAAATCTGAGTGTAATTTTCTCTAAATTTGTGACCAGTATATATATGTTTTCCAAAAGCACAGGAATGAATATCAAGGAAATTAGCTTGCTCATGGGCTCAGTCTACCACTATCAGGGAGGTGATCTACATAACAAGCAATGACCATTATAGAAGAAAGAAGGAAGTTTAGAAAGACAAATAAGGGATTAAAGTTTGTAGTTCTAGGAAGAGGGATAAGATTTTTAGCATTCTTGTAGTGGTTCTTGGTGGTCGTTATCTATTGATAAGCTTCTGCCTTTTCAGGGAACTTCCGTTGCACTTCCTCTGCTTCAGGCTGTTCTCCCCCTGCGCGCTGGTTGCCCAGCCGGACCTAGGGACCGTGGCGAAAGCCATTCCTAAAGATCACTGCGGGGGGAGGTGCAGCAGGTAGGGTTTTGCTGTTCTTCCCCTGCGCGCTGGTTGCCCAGCCGGACCTAGGGGCGGTTAGCCCTAAAGGTCACTGCAGGGGAAGGTGCAGCAGGATACCCTGCTATAAGTCTGCTTCCTTCTTTACAGAGGAGCCAGTTGAGGCTCTGGACAAGAGTTCCAACTCATCCTCCATTGGTCAGCCTAGTGGAACCATATTAAATTTTACTGTAGGGGCAGTACCCCAAGTATGGGCTTTTCATTCCCCAGCTCCATCCTGGTAGGAAAAGTTCTTTGGCTTCCAGAGCTGCCAAGGGAAAGCAGCTGAGCCAATTCTGGGGTGGGGGGATGCGAGTTTAAATGCAGCCTCATTTCTTACCGAGTATGGGGCCAGCTGCACAACTCTGGGACAGGACGCCAGGGGTCCAGGGTGGCTGATCTGCAGTGCTGACATGCCCAGGCCTGACACACATGTCCCAAAATCTCTCCTCTGCTATCTTGCAGGTCTAAGGCTTAGTTTCAGGATTCTGGCTCCTCCAGCCCAGGCTGGGCTCATGGTTGGCATGGGAGTATATATTGGAGGATTCCCTTCATGCCCATGTCTTCCATTTTCAGAATGAAAATGTCCAGTTTAACTCTGCTTGTATATTATTTTGGAAAGTACTCATTTGCTTACCTGGTGGATCTGGACTTGAACTCTTTTTATCGATTTACTAGGAAAGAAACTGCACATCCCAGCTTCTTCATTTTGGGAGTTGGAAGATTTTGCTAGAAAGGATATTGTTGGATCCTGGCTTCCAGCAGTATATATAGTGACTTTTGAGTCTTGGTTCAGTGCAATTCTGCAGGAGGAAAGAGTGAACCCCTGGCTAAAAAGGCCAAGGAAAACTGGCTGGTACCATATTTTGACTACCTTCCCCAGGAGCTAATTGACAAATGCCCATTTTTCTGCTTGTCAAGATGGACTCACAGTGAACATGTTACAGGGCAGCCCCGATACAAAAAGGGTTGCCTGACTGTGGGTCCTCACCCGCGCTCTTAAAAGGGGAGAAGGATTTTGTCCTGATGTATTTAAGGTATTTAAAATATGATGATCCTCCTCTTCTAACTCTGCCCTCTGGCAGTCCTCATGGGAAGGGGAAGGTTTATCCTTTCTCTGTGCCATCAGCCGAGCCTCCGCCATATCCAATTTATGGAGGGTGACCTGTATCTGGTCCTGCATACTTGATCTTGTATGCTTTTAAAGCTGACTCAAAAATGTTACGGTTCTCATCCCTCATACACTTAATAGTTAAATCAAGGGCCTGATTTTGTTGTTGCATGGCCAGGTTAAGAGCCTGAATTTGTTATTGCATGGCTAAGTTAAGAGCCTGAATGTGTTGTTGCACATTCTCAGTATGAGAAGTAGAACATCTACCTCTCATAGAAACAAGAATGTAGCAAATGGCGCTTACACATATTACCAAAAAAATACCCAGAAGCACAGACTGTAAAGGGATGGCTTGTAAACCACCCATGTATGTACACAGTAGTAAAATCATGTGCCATACACCAGGCTTCATCAAATTATTTACATTAATGAAACTGGTAGTAATATTTAATGGAAGAAGGCTACTTAAATTCAAGGCTGGAAGGAAACTGAAAGAACTCAAGTTAGGGATGAAACTGTGTAAGCTCATGGTTGAGGCCATAGTTGAGTCAAAAACACACCCACAAGAGCTGTAGGCACAGGAAAAAAAGCAGACTTTTCAGGACTTGAGACAAAGATTACTCTGCGAGTCCTGCAGACCTAGTGTGCTTATGGTGACCAATGCAAGGAAAGTTACTTCGGGCTGGTCAACCAAGGGTGTATCTTGGAAACCACGCTGGGCGCCAAACTGTTACAGGGCAGTCCCAATACAAAAAGTGTTGCCTGACTGTGGGTCCTCACCCGCGTGCTTAAAAGGACTTATCAATACTATACTGCAGGCACACACAGAAAGTTAATAAAAGGTTTATTTACAAGGGAAGGGCAAATGAGGAAATGTACAACTCAGGGAGAAAAGTGGGAGATAAAGTTTTAAATGTGTCCTACCCGATCTGCCGATCTGGAATCCCAAATGGCACTCTGAGAGCTGGCCGCAAGCCAGGAGCTGTGAAGCCAGGAAGCGAGCGAGAGAGCGAGAGCCCCCAAGGCCCACGTGTTTGGTTTTTTTTACCAAACCTGGCTGCTTAACTCCACCCTCAGGTCCCAGCCACCTTCCCTTTGGTGGTGATGGGATTTGTCTTTCCCAATGTATTGATGGCTTTGATCTGGAGTGGGGGTGGAGTCCACAAAGCCTGCATGGAATTAGCTCAGGACATCCTTTTCCCCTAACAGTCAAGGTTCTGTTGGCTTTTCCAGTGTCTGGGGTAGCTAACAGTCCCCCTTTAGTTTCATACTTTGGCCTGGCCAGTCTCAAAGCCTGTCTACAAATATGCTGGTCATTGTTCAATTTTTTTTAAAAGATTTATTTATTTATGCATACAAGAACTGGGGTACAGGCTCTGGTGTGGGGGGTGAGAGGATTCACCAGAGACAGAGTGGAGAGCAGAACAGGCAGACTGACTGAAATATACTGCTGAGGGGAGCAGCCCCATTGTTTGATTTTGTACAAAGACAAGCAAGATAACTGGTTTTATAGAACAGAAAGAAGTATCCACAGGATCAAGGATTCCAGTTGGGAAGAAATAAGCAAGGGAGGAGTAGAAACCTCACAAAAGGGCCTCCCTGGTGGCGCAAGGGATTGTGTCAGCACTATGAAGCTTTCCACAGCCACTGCAGCACGAGTTCGATTCCCCGCCAGGGAGCAAACCCACATGGCACAGTAGACTTCTCCTGTCTCACCCGTTGCTCCCCTCAGCAGTGTATTTCAGTGACCCTGCCTGTTCTGTTCCCCACTCTGTCTCTGGTGAATACTCTTACCACCCCCCTGCACCTCTGGCTTACACCACAGTTTTAGCATGCTTAAATAAATCTTTAAAAAAAAAAAAAATAGGGGCTCCCCGGTGGTGCAGCGGTTGAGCGCTGGGTTGCGAAGCTGCATGCAGCCTCTACAGCATCGGTTCGATCCCCGGCTGCCAGGCGAGGGTCCCACATGGCGCGCAGACCTCTCCTGCCGCCCACTGCTCCCCTCAGCAGTGTATTTTGTCAGTCTGCCTGCTCTGCTCTCCCCTCTGGCTCTGGTGAATTCTCTCACCCTCCTGTGCTTCTGACTGTACCCAGTGCTTGTATAAATAAATAAAAATAAATCTTAAAAAAAAAAATAAAGTTGTTAAGCTGAAATTGCTGAGTATGTATATAGGCAACTGATGGGACAAATTTTTAGCTTCTTGTTGGAAATGACTGCCACAAAAGCAGTCCTTATGTGACTGAGACTGGAAAATATCATCTTGAAATTGGAAACAAAAACAAAAACACACGAAGTGGCAGGACAAGTATGTAATTTACATTTTATTTTCTCCCAGAGGACCATTTTTCTTCAGTCCTTAAGGACTCAGCTCCTTTGGCAGAGGTGATGAGGCAGCACCCACAGGTCTAAATCGGGGTGGGGGTATTCAATCTCTCCAGGCTTCAGGAGAATACCTTGCCATGAATGGCACAACTCAAGCAACAGTGTAATTTCATATACATGATGGAAGCACATAGGGATGAGGATGCTTGTTTTGGTTACATCCCTGATGACTGTGGCCCCCAGTTTTGAATGACAAACTTCTCAATAGTCTTGTACTTGGGCACATGTGGGACACAGTTGGTATACCAAAGAGGCTGCGTGTGTCCTGCCACCTCTTAACTCTTCATAGCAAAACCACCACCAAACCCAGAAGATCAAACCATATTTAATTTTTAAAGCCTTAAAATATCGTCAGTTTGGTTTTGAGAGGATTTTTTTACCTGTTTTTTGAGTCCCATGTGGATATTTTTTACACTCACTGACTACTTGGCTCTCTTATATTGCCAGGTGTCCCTGCCTAGATGAAGGCGAGATCAAACTAGAACATGGTTTTGCTGTAAAATGGGATTTTGTTCGTTACTTGGAAAGAAACTGTATGTACATTAGGCTATCACAGTCATAGTTTTGGTTATAGATGTGTTACAGAAAAGGAAATAATGTAAATAATATTGCCAGACTGAAGATGTTTTCTGCTAGGCTTCATTGGTAATCCCCAACAATTCAAATACCATGCTGTGATGGCTAATTTTATATCAACTTTACTGGGCCAAAGGAAGTCCAGATATTTGGTCAACCATTGCTCTGGGAGTTTCAGTTATTTTCAAGAGCTCACACCATAATTCCAACAATTTATCTGCCAGATGAATGCTATGATGGTCGGGAGTTCTAAAATGAGAGGACAAGCACACGACACAAGGTTGCACTGGAAAGTCAGACATATAATTTGTCAGCCTTTATTAACCAAGAGCAAAGCCGAGCCCTAGAGTTTCCTTTTTAAAAAACCCCAACCTTATTTATAGCAAACAATTTAATTACATATTCAATACTACAGAGCAAGAATTGATCACTTTCCAATCACTTCTGAGATTAAAATACAAGTGTAAAATGGATTAAAATAAAATTCTCCCCAATGATTTAAAAAATAATTTCAATTGAAAGATATTTCAAACACCATGTATAGAACTCAAGACCAAAACCCCCCGCCCAAAAAAAGAAAGAAAGAAAACAAAACCAAAAACCTTAAGATCTTTACCCTTGAGGTAGCACAATAATGCTGAATTAGATTTATTTTATTACAATGATCTTAAGAAAACAATGAAGAATCTATCGTTTGCTCAAGGTGGGCTAAATGGTTTTCTGCAAATCCCACATGAGGTTAGTGACAGTGTTCTTTTTTTTTCTTTTTTTTTTAAGTATAAAGATAGCCCTGCATTGTGTAAAAGGAAACCCACAGGAAGGCTGCTTCTCATAAAATAGACATTAGAATCATTAAAGGACGTCAGCAGTCAAGACAAGAGGAACAAGAGGTAATTTTAGTGAAAAACCAAAACAACTTGTATCTTGGCAAGATTGGTTTACAAGTGCATGTCAAGAACAAAAATTCCAACATCAGCCAACTGAAAACAAAAGATAAAAGATGACATTCACGGGTCTTTTTCCTTTCTCTGTGCAAAAAATGCTCTTTCAGTTATTTTAAACTAGAGAGGATTGTTTGTACAACGTGACACGACACGGAAATGGTGTGTACCCAGGGTGCTGCTGTACACCAGTGGCTCCTCTCACTGACTACTTTATATAAGCAAAGAATCTGGGCAATAAAATGATAAACATAACTTCTCCTGGCTGGAGAACCATTTCTTTCTACTATGCTGCCAAATTTGCTCACTAAATAATAATTCAAAAAAAGCTCCACCCTGATTCCTGAGAATCTATAGCAATTATATGAGACTATCAACTAACAGAACAGAGCACATGAACCCTTCCTTCAAAGAATACAACCAATAAAAGAGAGTGGGTGTAATAAACCAGGGGCCAAAATGAAAGATAATACTGCAGGTTGGATCTCAAGGCTCTCAGGATATTCTCCACTATCCAAAATCAATAACAAGCTGGAAAAGCGGGTGTGAAGCTCTAAACCAAAGAAGCAAACTATATATATATATATATATATATATATAAAAATTTAAAAAAGATCTCTTCCCAACATATACTCTTCTGAAGCTCAACTATCAATTCAGGGCTTGCCTGGTACAATGTGAATAACTCAGCTCTGAGCTAAACTTTGTCTGCCATCTTTATTCTCCATGCTGCAGAGAGAATTGAATGATGTCAGATTCCTGGCACCTTGGTAATGGCTGTGCCCTATTTCACTCACACCAATCCCTTTAAAATCTTCTTTTCTCAAACTAGACTCCAAGGGACACAGTATGTATTAATAGCATGGACTGATGATCCATATGTCAATATGTAGTTAGAACCGGAGGATACAACCTTGATGAATTCTACTCTGTACATCAATGACTTGGGGTGCCAAAAAGAGACCTTTGAGATGAGGACAATTGAACTGGGATTTGCAAGAGGGCAGCCTGCAGAAGTGACCAGAATGAAGTTCACAGCCTTAACTAACGCTGGTGGTGGTGGGTGGAGAGGTGCACAGAAGGCAAGACACTCAGTGTTCAGAGTCCTCACCTAATTGGAGGCTAGAGCTCTGTATATTTCTTAAGTCCAATGTACCTGTTACCTTTGCAAGAAACAAATGTTTCTTGTCTGCTTAAGTGCAAAGTCTGCTTTCTGTCTTTATTTAATAATGAAGCAATATTATAGAAAAAAAGAACCTTGAAAATCATGGGAAAAACCAGTGGCTTTCCCAGTACTAGCTGCCTATTTTGGAGTATTAGTTCCAACCATTCACAATTCTGAAAGTTGCAGTTCAGGCTGCATAGGGCATTCTGAAAAGCATCCTTCTGTTTTACTTCACAGATGTAAGAAATGGGAGAACTGATCAAGGTGGTAATGGGTCACCACTCTGGAACTCTTTTGACCAATGTTAGTGGCAAAAATACCTGGCTTATATGAACAATAGAAGATGATTATGTGGGGCACCATCATTTTCTACATCAGGAATGACTCAAGCCCCAGCCGATAATCTTTTTGGGATTCATTAAGTTATACAGGTTTTTAAAAAGATCATATTGGGAAGGATCTTTTTATTTAACATAAACTTGGCTATCATATTCAAATTTATATTTATGTAAATTTCCCACTGCTCTTAGGATCTCTTACAACACCCGATTCTAAGTCATTCTGAAGAAGGAAAAAAAACTCATTCTGAAATACAGCTAATTAGGGCAAGTCATCAAGATTATACTTGATATAATTAAAAGGTTTAAAAAATTTTAAAATACAAGCTAAATTATTTTTCTTTGGAAGTAAAAAATTCCAAAGGAACAACTGGAATACCAAATATTGCAACATCTTAACTATAAAGGTTTTGCAGTAATTCTATGAAATTGCAAATGATGCTAATTTTGGAAAACTAACAAGAGTTGAACTTTAGGATGAATGCCTGGGTCAGCTGAAAAACTCCATATATATAAATATGTCCAAGAGGTATTCCCTAAATGGAGAAATTATTCTTTTAATTTCAAATAACAGCCGTTTCTTCTTTGAGTTAAAAAATTTATGGTTCAACAGCAAAGCTATGCAACAAGTCTGGTGTACAAGGAAAGGGTTCTCTTTGTAGTACAGTATACTATCATTAGCCAGTAGGGGCAACTGGAAACAAAAGATGGCCAAAGTTGTCCAGAAAAGTGTTTGGATCAGATAAGGTAATGAGCTTCTAGACCCTGGCTCCTTATAAAAGGACAGCAATTCATTCATGCAAACTGCACAGAAATCAAATAAAACAAAACCAAAAAGGATAAAATTCCCCAACCCCAAAAATCTTCTGGTTCTTTACTACCTAAATGTGCTGAATCCCAGTTTTCTGTTTTCTCATGGGTCCCAATGACTGATCAGTACGTTTTGGGTGCTGATCTGCTGGGTCCTGGAAGGGGCCTTTCCCTAAACATCACTATGAGTTTGAAACAACTGTGAAGTGTGCAGCTGCCAGCAGACCGTACAATGCCATAGGACCACAGACCTCCATCATTTCTGCCACCATTTCCCACAGTAAAGCCAAGGGCTACAGTTGTGAACAAATGTACACTTTCTCAAAGGACAAATGAGGAGATCAAAGGCTACACCATTTCCTCCCTTGAGAAAGGCTGGGGGAGGATGTCTACAGTTACACAACGGTATAGACCTGTGGTAACTTCCAAAAGCAATAGTAGCAGCAAGAGAGGAAAGTAAGATGTTTACACTTTGGACTTTTTATCAGGCACTTAAATTGTTGGAGAGACATGCCATTTTGAACCAAAGATGTAAAAATTGGGTTGAGTAATCATTACAAGTGGTCTAATAATGGGCGTTTAGGAGCAAAGTGGAGGTGTGAGTGGAACCTCTACCCATCCTTTAGTGCTGACTTTCAAGTTTTATAAATGCCCACAGCCATAGCATTGGCAGTGGTGATGGCAACAGCAGGAACAGTTCTGTCATGTCTGTTTTCTATGTGTGTTGTGTGGCTGACCGGAAGGTTTTGGTGTCACACTGAGAAGGCTCTGGGGTGCAGCACACCTACTGCCCAGGATCGTTCAGATCCATACTGGAGCCAAACATCTTCACCAGTTGCTCTTCATAATGTGAGATGTTCCGCTTCATGATGTCCATGCAGGGCCCCAGAAGCCTCTCAAATGCTTGTACATCCATAACTGCAATGTTAAAAAGAGATGGTATCATTTCTCTTATGCAAACCTTTTCTTAAATATGCCCATACATTCACATTATAGGAGATTAGATTTGGGGGCACTGGGCACTTGAAAGGATGTTTTCTTTTCTATTTTTTCTTCAAATCTTCCTGGAGCTAAGTTCCTGGTGCAACCCAATTACCCTTGTCATGGAAGCATTTTTTGCTTTTGGGGTAGCTTTTCACTCTTGAAGTACACATTTTTCTTTTTAAAATTCATTTATTTATTTGCTTACATCGTTGTTTATTTTAGTACAATATTTGATTTGTCCCCTCACGTGTAGTCCACATAGTTTGGCCACCACCACAGCACCTATGGCCATCACATAGTCCTTTGTGCTCTTCCCTCCCATTTTGACCCCTCTCCCTCCCCCACTCTATGTCGCAGATCTATGGTTTTCCTGCAAGTTTTATTGTTTTCCTGATCCTTTGTTTGGTTTCCCTATGTTCCCCCTATAAGTGATATCATCCGAGATTTTTCTTTTTCGTTCCAGCTCCATCTATGTTGGCGCAAATGACATAAGTTTATTGGAAGTATGTTTTCATATGACCACAAGAAGACTGTCACCTAAGTTTGAGACTCTGTAGAGACGGCAGCATCAGTTCTTTCTGTACCCACACAGTTCTGGAAACCTGCCTTCATTATTGTTGTATTCACATGGCCAAGAGGCCATACCTGTTTTGTTCCCAGGCAATAATCAGTGTTCAGAAACGTTGGCTAAAATAATACATTCACCTATTTCTGGCTGGTCACACAAACTGTCATGCCTAGATGTGAGCAAGAGCTGGTAGAAGAAACCAAGGTTTTCTAATGGGGGAAAAAGTACTACATTTTATAAAAACAAATATTAATGCATAAAAACTTTTTCTTACCTAAGCATTTGACATCTCCCACTGCATAAGCTGAAGCAGCTCTGGGCTTATTGGTGACCAGTGCAAGCTCTCCAAAGTATTGCCCCTTATGACAGCGGGCGATCTCAACCTCCTGGTTCCCACCATCTTTGTTTGCTTTAGTCTAGAGCAGGTAGAGAAATGATGAGGGCTGATTCCAGAATCACAGCTGGGCGTCATCAGCTGCACATGCTTGCATTATTTTCTCAGTACACTTAACACAATTACTGAGAAATTCACTCTGCAGATTCTCTAATGTTCCATGGTAAACTGCATGGACTAATCTCAGTGGTCTGATTTAATCAAAGGAGTTGGCTTTTACCTAGGGGGCTTCATCTGAATTCTAATACCTTTTAGGTAATGGCTAAATAGCAAGAGGTGTAGACTTGCTTTGAGAGATTTGTATATGTATATATATTACAGTCATATATATACACATATAAATAGTATATATAAAATTATAACATATCAGAATGTTTATATACTTTTCCAAGTCTTACAAACCTTAAACATAAGCTGTTTTTTAAAAAAATGATCAAAGTTTTATATTTCTCAGCTTACTATTTATTAACATTGTTACATCGAAGTATTCTTTCATTTATGGGTTAAATGGCTCCATTACTTTGTTTTTTACTACATATATACATACATATTATTAAGATAACAGGTTTACAACACTGTATTATAATTCAGAGGCATAGGATCACAGCTCACATGCATGTCACAACACCACACCCACTACCAATTAATATTATACATTAACATCTATGTTAATACAAAATTATAAATAAGCTCCCCTTTTGGTAAATGTTGACTTCTCATACATAGGGAAAAAGGTCGTCACTAATTCCTTCTAAATAATGTCAGCGTTTCTCTTTCTTTTTTTTAAAGATTTATTTATTTTTATACAAGAGCTGGGGTACAGGCCAGAGGCGTGGGAAGGTGAGAGGATTCACCAGAGACAGACAGAGCAGGGAGCAGAAAAGGCAGACGACCGAAATACACTGCTGAGGGGAGCAGTGGGTGCAACAGGAGAGGTCTGCCAGGCCCTGTGGGAATCTCCCTGGCTGGCCAGGAATCGAACCTGCGCTGCAGGACAGCTTTGCAGTGCTGTGCTCAACCCTCTGCGCCACCAGGGAGGCCCCTCTTTTCTTTTTTTTTTTTAATGTTACAGATGTGTTTTTTTTTTTAATTTTTATTTTTATATATTTTTACATCATTTTTCATTTTGGTACAAGCATTTCTCTTGATTTGAGATTGTGCCTTTCTTGGACAATGCTTTACAGAGACAAATTTTCTTTTTAGGTATTACCGCATCTTAAGTTAGTGGTTGCCTCCCTCCAATTTTTAGAAGAGCTAAGTAGCTTTTAAAAATAGTATTTTAGGGCCTCCCTGGTAGCACAGTGGGTTGGGCGCAGCACTGTGAAGTTGTCCACAGCCTCTGCAGTGCAGGTTTGATTCCCGGGCAGCCAGAAGATACCCACATGGCGCGGCAGATGTGTCTCACCTGCTGCTCCCCTCAGCAGTGTGTTTCAGTTAGTCTGCCTGTTCTGTTCCCCACTCTGTCTCTGGTGAATCCTCTCGCCCTCCCATGCCTCTGGCCTGTACCTCTGTTCTTGTATAAATAAAAATAAATCTTTAAAAAAAAAAAGTACATTGGGCTTCCCCAGTGGCGCAGCAGTTGAGCGCTGGGTTGCAAAGCTGCCTGCAGCCTCTGCAGCGCTGGTTCAATTCCCGGCTGCTCCCCGGCCACCGGAGGAGGGTCCCAGATGGCGGGCAGACCTCCTCTGCCGCCCGCTGCTCCCCTCAGCAGTGTACTTCGTCAGTCTGCCTACTCCGTTCCCCACTCTGGCTTTGGTGAATTCTCTCACCCTCCTGCGCTTCTGACTGTACCCAGTGCTTGTATAAATAAATAAATAAATCTTTAAAAAAATAAAATAAAATAAAGTTGGGGTGCAGTCGCACTTTCGGCGGGCATTCGTGTAAAAAAAAAAGTACATTGTTTAAAAAAATAACCTTTTAATTAGGTGGTTTAACTCTGTTTAAAAGATCAAGCAGGTAATAATAATTTGTGCTTATCGAGTTATCAAAAATAATGTATAGTATTGTATTTAATATCTACCTTCTTTTTTAAAAAACAGATTCATCTACTAAGCTAAACAACAACTTGAGTAAAAAATGATTTCAAATTTAATAGTAAGAATTAATTTTAATCTCTAACAACTACTTTATATTATGGGCAGATAATTTTTTGAAGGTTTATTTAGAAAAATAAAAGTACCAGTTCCCTGGGGTTTTTGTTACAATGTAGATTCTAATTTAGTAGGTCTAGGGCAGAACCCTGGACAAATCCCAATCCTTGAGCACCACAATGCTGCTGGGTCCTACATACCCAACATTGCTGTGATCAGTAGGTGTAAGTGAATATTTGAGCAATGAACAGACATTGTGAGTACTCCCAAAACCGTAAGATAACATAGAAGTTTCAAATTACTATTTCATGTGAAACAATGGGTCTATTTTTAATTAGGAATCAAGCTACCTTACAGACAGTAATGATTTTTCTTTCTTTCTCTACACTTACTTTTACTAAAAATAGTCTATAAAAGATTTCATACTAGGTTGATTTAGTATTATATATAACTCACTAATGTAACAAATGACAGTCTTAGAAAATGTGATATAAGGAAATCTGATGATGATGGATTACGATAATAATCACTCTTCCTGTATACAGGTCATGATTTTCTAGGGCTCCCTATCCATCAAATGGTCATAATAGCAAATGTCCTAGAGACCTCCTCTCCCAGTGCTCTAAAAAGGAAGTTTGTTCATATTCACCGCATATATTTTATTATATGGTCCTCCCATTTTTTATTAGGGTGTTTGTCATTTTCTTATTGATCTGTATGCCAATATGTCCATATTCATTACATAACAAAGGCAATAGGAAAAAGAAGAAACATACTAACTTCTCATCAATGGATGGGATCAGACATGGGTATTTGCCATAATGATGATTTGGGTACTCTAAACACATTCACATTATTTAAAGCAAAGTTACTTTCTGTACATTCATCTAGCATCTGGATCTTCTCTGGCATAATTAATACCATCACAAAACTCACCTTGCTTCTAATCAAGATGCTCACTTCACCAGACTCTATAATGTAAAAGCTATCAGCCTTGTCACCCTGAAAAAGGAAAGGAGATCAGATCAGAACCATACACACTCACACTCACTCACACACACACACACAGAGGGATACAGAAATAGATTGGTTTGTCTGAGCTCTTATTTGTATTTATTTTCCAACTCCACAAATCATTCAATGGCTAACAAATTTAGAACAAAACGAGAAGCTCCTGACTACCAAGGATGTCAGCCCAACTATGACTGACACACATCTCTCACTTCTCAATATGGAGTATTCACATTTCTCTCCATGAATATGCCCAGGATGCCAATTGTACAGAACACTGTTATTTTTTACTGCTCAATTTGGTCAGCCACTGAAATCTATGACAGAGAATCAGCAGCCAAGACTGCAACCAACAGTTGCAGTATCAAATTGACTTCTGGCTACCCCTGTATCATGAGGTCCAGGGATAATGTTGACCATCAAATTCAGCCCTCCAGAGGTCAGTGTGGATCTGGAAAAGGTCCTGCCTTGGTTGGGAGGTGCTTTGATGTGGGTTGTTGTCACCCAATGAGCCTCAGGCTTCTCTTGCTTGTTTTGATTTTAAAACATTTGGCTGAAGCAGTCACTCAAGTAACTCAACAAAAAATTTATTAAGTAGGGCCTCCCTGGTAGCCTAGGGGTTAAGTCTCAGTGCTACCACCACTGTGGCCTGAGTTCGATCCCTGACCAGGCAGTTAACAATTCCCATGGAATTGTTACACTCCCCTTAGCAGTGTATTTCAGCGGATCTACCTATTCTGCTCCCCACACTCTCTGGTGAATCTCTCACTCTCCCCCACCTCTGGCCTACACCCCAGTTCAATGCAAAATAAATAAGTATCTTACAATAAAGGAATTCTTTAAAAAATTTATTAAGTACCTACTATGTGCCAGGCACTGTTCTAGGTATGTGAGCTATATCAGTGGACAAAACCAATATCCCTATGATTGTGAAACTTACAGTCTGGTAGGGAAACTAACTGGAAACACCACAATGAATCAGTAAATTATAGCATGGTATTGGAAGGCAGTGAGTACTTTTTTTTTCCTTCTTTTTTAAAGATTTATTTATTTATTTATGCAAGAACCGGGGTACAGGCAAGATGTGCGGGAGGGTGAGAGGATTCACCAGAGACAGAGCAGGGAACAGAACAGGCAAACTGACGAAATACACCACTGAGGGGAGCAGCGGGTGAGACAGGAGAGGTCGGCTGCACCATGTGGGACCCTCACTGGTTGGCCGGGATCGATCCAGCGCTGCAGAGGCTGTGGACAGCTTCACAGCGCTGTGCTCAACCTCCTGCGCCACCAGGGGAGGCCCAGCAGTGAGTACTATGGGAAAAATGTAGAGCAGGGAATATGGGAACTGACCTGTGTGTGTGTGTGTGTGTGTGTGTGTGTGTGGCAGGGGCGGGGTAGTTACAGTGTATAATACAGCTTCATTGAGAAGGCAAGATTTGAGCAAAGGTTGAAAGTAGAAGAGAGTGAGGCAAGCAGATATGGGAGAAAAGGCTTTCAGGCACACTTCAGTCTCTGATCCTTCACTCTTCTGGGGTAATTTCCTACACTAGATAATTCAATACTAATCACATGCTCTCATTTTTTGTGGCTCTTAAGTCTTTGGTGAGAACCTATACACTTGAAAACTATAAAGTATTAGAGAAAAACTAAAGTTTAAATAAATGGAGATATACCTTACTTAGAACCAGTCTTCATGTAGTTTAAGTGCCTTACATTAAACTTTTGATAGCTGAGATATCTAATTCAAAGACACCCATCTGAATAAGCATACCGGAAGCTACACAAGTAGATAAAGAACCAGGCTGCCAACACCCATAAATTTCCCCTTGTAGAAAGGTCTGCGTAAACCTAGGTAATTGACCACTTGAGTGATTCCTCTTCTCTCTTCCCACACTTATGTTTTAAATTTGCCAACATAGGCCTCCCCTGGTGGTGCAGCGGTTGAGCGCTGGGCTGCGAAGCTGCCCGCAGCGTCTGCAGTGCCAGTTCGATCCCCGGCCGATGGCGAGGGTCCCACATGGCACCCAGACCTCTCCTGCCATGCCCGCTGCTTCCCTCAGCAGTGTATTTCGTCAGTTTGCCTGTTCCGTTCCCCGCTCTGGCTCTGGTGAATTCTCTCACCCTCCTGTACTTCTGACTCTACCTAGTGCTTGTATAAATAAATAAATCTTAAAAAAAATAAATAAATTTGCCAACAGTGAACCCATGAAACCCTAAGTTCTCCACCCTTGACCCCATTAAGGCAGAAGCCCAGTTCAACTCTCTCTCGTGTTCTCTCTTTTCTCTCATGACCTTGTTTTGTGGCCCTGGGCAAGCTATGTACCCTGTAGGACCTGTGAGTAATAACCTTTGTTTATTTTCAAAGTTCTGTGACGGTCCTTGCTGAGTTGTCTCTTGCAATCATAAGAATAGTAGGGGCTGGATGAGCCACAACACTGACTCTAGTTGGGGAAAAGTTTGTCAGGGGTTAGTCACAAGTAGTATGGGGTCAGATGAGTGTCCCAGGCATTCTTAGCTGATAGGCTGAGACAGACACAAATATTCACTATTGTGAAGATGTTAATTTCTCACCAAATTGATTAGTAGATTCAACATAATCCCAATAAAATACCTAGCAGTGTTTTTTGGTAGAAACTTATTGAATCTAAAATTTATAAAGAAATGCAGATAACATAGAGTAATCAGAACAATTATGAAAAAATAACAAGTTTGGAGGGCTTAAACCATTGGATTCTAAGACTTATTGAAAAAAGCTATTGTAATCAAGACAGCACAGTTGGGCCTCCCTCCCTGGTGGTGCAGATGAAGCTATCTGCAGCTAACCGCAGCCTGGCCAGGGAGCTAGCCCACATGGTGCAGCAGACCTCTCGTCTTGCCCGCTGCTCCCTTCAGCAGTGTATTTCAGTCAATCCACCTGTTCTGCTTCCCACTCTGTCTCTGGTGAATCCTCTTGCCCCCTGCATCTCTTTGCCTATACCCCAGTTCTTGTATGCTAAATAAATAAAAATAAATCTTTTTTTAATCTTTTTTTAAAAAAAGATTATATTTATACAAGAGCTGGGGTACAGGCCCGAGGCATGGAAGGGTGAGAGAATTCACCATAGACACAGCAAGGAGCAGAATAGGCAGAAGGACCAAAATACACTGCTGAGGGGAGCAGCGGGTGCGACAGGAGAGGTCTGCCACACCATGTGGGATTCTCGCTGGCCAGCCGGGATCGAACCTGCGCTGCAGAGGCTGCAGACAGCTTTACAGCACTGTGCTCAACCCACTGTGCCACCGGGGAGGCCCCCAAAAATAAATCTTTTTTTTTTTTTTTTAAAGATTTATTTATTTATTTATTTATACAAGCACTGGGTACAGTCAGAAGTGCTGGAGGGTGAGAGAATTCACCAGAGCAGGGAGCAGAACAGGCAGAAGGACCGAAATACACTGCTGAGGGGAGCAGCAGGCAGCAGGAGAGGTCTGCGCACCATGTGGGGCCCTCCTCCGGTGGCCGGGGAGCAGCCGGGGATCGAACCTGCACTGCAGAGGCTGCGGGCAGCTTCGCAACCCAGCGCTCAACCGCTGCACCACCGGGGAGGCCCCCAAAAATAAATCTTTAAAAAAAAAGAAAGCACGATGAGAAGCAGTCAGGAAAAGATTCTCAACATCTTCAGACATTAAGTAAATGAAAATTAAAGTCAAAATGAGATACCATTTCATATCCACTAGAATGGCAACAATTAAAAAGACTCAATAATTAAATGGTGATGGGATGCAGAGCAACTGGAACTCGTGCATTTCCCCGGTAGAGTCATCTTTTAAAACAGTCTGATATCTTTTAAACATATTCTACCATATGATTCAGTAATTCCATTCCTAGATATTTATTCAAGAGTAATAAAAACACATGTCCACACAAGACTTGTCTGCAAATGTTCACTGCAGCTTTATTCATAGTTGTCCAAAACTGGAAACACCCCAAATGTCCCTCAGCTTCTCTGAGTCCCTGTTGAATGGAAGACAAATTATGGTACATCTCTACAATGAAATACTACTCAGTAATAAAGAGTGATATGCTGATACAAACAACATGGATAAATCTCAAAAACACTGCAAAGTGGAAGAATTCAAGACAGAGAACACTATACATATATGATTTCATTTATATGAAATTCTAGAAAAAGAATTTTTATGGCAATAGAGAAAGAAAAGTGTTTTCCAAGAGTCAGGGGCAGGGGAGGGCATTGTGTGCAAATACAAATGAGGGAACTTTTTTTTTGATGAAAGAACCTCTTGAACTGATGGAAATGTTATATACTATGATTGCAGGGGCAACTATAAAACCCCCTAATCATATACAAAAATTGACAATTTTACCATGTATGAAATATACCATATATCAAAGCTGACCCAAACAAACAAAATAACATAAAGCAAAGTTTCTAACTCTTGCAGGGAGTCCAAGTACTTGCACTTCTAACAATTCGTAATATTCCTAGATGCTGCTGCTATTGCTGTTTTTGGGACCATACAGAAACTTTGGCTTCCTAATATTCCTAGATGCTGTAAAAAGGGGACTATAATATTAATAATATGGTGGACATAATCTTAATCTGTATCCACTCTGCATCACTGATTAAAGTAATTATGAAAGAAGAGATACGTAGAAAACAAAGGCATTTTGAGATGCCACTTAACAAAGCCCAGTTTTTGTTAGTCCTTTCTCTCTGGGAGCTTCTCTGAGTCCCTTTGGTGCTGGTTGGACCAGGCACATCACTCAATCCAGGCCAACCAGATATCTTCCTAGTGCTCTTGCCAGAACTGTAGGCAGAGCAGCTTATAGCCAGAAAAGTCCCTAATATTCTTTACATATAATTAAAAAAACACAAGATAGTAGACAAGAAAATTACCACACAGTACTCATCACAAAGATCCAGTCTACTGTGTGCCAATCCTTACAATACCCAAAAGTAACAAGAGACTAAGGTACAAAGCAAATATTAAAGACATCTTAAAAGTTGGTCAATCACTGAGGACTGGACTCTGGTTTGTGGTAAATAAGCTGTGGGCACCTTTGTACCAAAGAGAAAGTAAAGGGACAGCCTTTAAACCTTCCCCAGGTTTTAACAGCAACAGATGAAGCTTTCTGAGCTCAAAAGAAAATAACATCCAAAGGACAAACACCAGAAGACAAGGAAAAGTGAATGGAGGCAACAGACCTGCATATGTGAATGAGATGAACATGAACAACTTCAGAAGACTCTGCAGAAAATGTATCCCAGTACCTTGCAATATGAGCTCCCAAAAGTGAAAGAGAAATGAAGCACTAATCTTTTCTGAAGTGACTTCCAGGAAAGGAGTCAAATCCCCCACTCACCTGAGTGATTATGCGCTCTCCATCTTTATAGATCTTTTCTCCTATAACATCAACAATCTTCATTCGTTCCGAAACCTGAAATGATGAACATAACTACAAGTTATAAGGAAAAGAGCTCAACTGAAAGTCACAGGTAAGATCTATAAAACACAGAAATGGGTTAGTGCAATCTTAGTAGAATCTTAAAACCTAGCAATAGAATACTTTTAACTAGATTTCCACAAACAGACTCTTATTCAAATAGACTTTACCTCTAGTGATTTAAGGAGGGGTACAGATTCAATAAATGATTCGAACATCTTCCTCTTTTTTGCATTGTTTTTCACTATGATTCTTCTAAAAGTCACACGATCCTGTAAGAACAAAGAAGAAAATTCTGGTAAATGCCTGTGTAAGAGAACATCTATGGTTTAATTAACTGGGTGACAGTAAATATTAGAGCACTATGGAAGGTACTGGGTCAATTGAGTGTTTAAGGATGATGTTTCAGTGTTTAAGGTAGCCTGAACAAGAGGTTGTTGCTCGCTATCAAGTACTCAAAGGGTGCCACCTATGGGTCATGATTAGAACACAAAATAAAAAACTTCCAAACATTTGTGAGCCTATAGTCACAGTTCAATGTGAAAATATATACCTTCCAAAAAAGAACGTTACAATATCAATGGAAAGCGAACACAAAATGTAGAGGAATGAAAAAATCTCCAGCTCAAGACAGTATCTGAAATGTGCTAGGCAAACTAAGTGCCACAAGAATTCTCAGGAGGGGGAGAGATCACACTAGGTTGGAATATCAGGTTAACTTTGTTGCAAAAATACAAATTTGTCTGAGACCTGAAAGAGAGACAATATTTATTTATATAAAAGTTTTGTTTATTTATGCATACAAGAGCTGGAGTACAGGCCAGAGGTGGGGGGGGGTGCGGAGAGAGGATTCACCAGAGACGGAGTGGGGAACAGAACAGGTAGATTGACTGAAATACACTGCTGAGGGGAGCAGCAGGCAAGTCAGGAGAGGTCTGCTGTGCCATGTGGGTTGCTCCATGGCCGGCTGGGGGATCGAACTCGTGCTGCAGAGGCTGTGGACAGCTTCACAGGTTGTGTCTTAATCCCTTGCGCCACAAGGGAGGGCCAAGAGGGATAATATTTAAATGGAGAGATAGGGAAGGAAATTCAAAATGGAAGGCAGACCGTTGAAAGGTACTTTGACCTCAGCAAGTCACAGATTCAGAGTTGGGCAACAGTTAACTGAGCTAAGGCTCGGCACTTCTCAAATATATGTATACATATGTGGGAAGGGACATAAAGACAGGAGAATGTTAACTGCTTAGTTTTAGGCTCCGAAATATGAATACCTAAATTAACTGTACCTTTCTTACACCTGAGGCTTTGAAGAATGGATTTTGAGGGAGAAAGTATAGTAATGACATCCTAGAGGCTGGTAAAATGAAAACAGCAAGAGAATATGTGTATATTTAGCTGTAGATTTGCTATTTTAGTATTTTCGATGATGGGGTAGGAGTGGGAGAGAAAAACTGAGTTAAACTATCTAAATGGGTTTCACCAGCTCATATTCCATTAGTTGAAGAATTTCCAGGTCCTACCCCATGCCATCTGTCATCTGCCTTATAAGACAAGTCGCTTACTGCACTTTCTACTCCCAGTGTGAGTAATGGCATACCCAACCCTAAACTGCTGTACAAATAATGTCTGCGTGCCAGATTCTGCTCCATTTCCTTTTCCATCTGCCTGCTTGAAAGGAGCCACTGAATTTCTGATTGCTCTAATGGGTTGTATCACTTGCCATTTCTTTTTGAAGTCCAAGGGTAGGGATTTATTATTTTAAATGTTACTGTTACACTTTGGAGTATTACTTCACAATCTTTAGAATTCAGTTTCTATTATACATGCTTTCTTGGGCAATCTAGGCCAAAAGTGCTGGAAAGAGGGCAAACAAGACTGAAAAAAAAAAAAAAAAAAGGTAATTATAAAGTTCCTTTCCTTATATTTGAATAGGCATTATTTAAAACAAAACAAAACCCAGTATTTAAAAAATATACCTATAATGCTATAAAGATTAGTAATAGCAAACTGTATTTATAGCTGAAAAGAGAACAATTTATATCACTCAAAGTGACTTATCTATTTGTGTTTCAACCCTTTCTATGCATATCTTCACATTTCCCAGAACTCACATGCCGCGCAAGGCCAGTTCAGTGTGTCCTCCACACACACAGCTTCTGTAAATATCACACTATACCCACCACCCAAGTTTTTATCCACCAGCATCAAATTGACCCCTTCTATTCATCTCAGGAGCAATCTTAATTCTATATCATCATGTCACAGTAAAGTCCTTTATTATGGTCTTTAAAATGTGATTTCATTTGAGGAAATAGGTTGACAATCTATGAAACATATTTGATTCTGCTTGTATGGCATATGGTAACAAATTACTATGGATACCAACATACTGAAACTTAAAATTTGTACAAGAGGATCATTATTTTATTTAAGAAGGAAGAGAGTTATGTATTTTGAAGTACTGATGCTGAGAGATGGGGATCAAAACAGTGCTATGCCTAAGATATTCTAGGAAAGTTCTATTTTCTAAAATATTGCTATTAGCTTTGCTAGTCATCTAAGTCTACCGAATATTGGCAGGGATCAATGAACAAGTAGATGGCTTAACACAGAATAGAGTTAAGTCATGGGACAGCTAGAGATGGAAGATACTTTTTTTTTTTTTAAAGATTTATTTATTTATTTATACAAGCACTGGGTACAGTCGGAAGAGCAGGAGGGTGAGAGAATTCACCAGAGCCAGAGCGGGAACAGAACAGGCAGACTGATGAAATACACTGCTGAGGGGAGCAGCGGGTGCGGCAGGAGAGGTCTGTCGCGCCATGTGGGACCCTTGCCGGCGGCCGAGGATCGAACCAGTGCTGCAGAGGCTACGGGCAGCTTGGCAGCCCAGCACTCAACCGCTGTGCCACCAGGGGAGGCCCTATTGGCAGAGTTTTCAATGACATTCATTTTTCTAGGTTGTCTCTTGTGTATAGAGTTATCTCCTTTTTTTTTCAGAAACAGAAAATGTGGTAAGAGCTGACATGACTGCAAGGCCTAAGACCCAGTTTTCCCCTATAATTTGTTGTAAATACTTTGGCAAATAATTTTAGAGAAATGGAAAAACACACTGGTACAAGAACTTCCACAATGTCTTTATAAACTAGTTATAAAATACAGTGTGAATCAACAGCACAAGTATAGAGACCCAGGTAAGAGGAATTAACCCTGTGTCATGCAAGAACCACTTCACTAACTCACCAGTCCCCAAAGGGAGCCTTCTGAAGTGGCGACAATGGTAGCAGCTCTCGGGGTGTTGTACATCAGAGCGAGTTCTCCAAAACTGCCATGGTTGTCATACTGACCAACAGAGCGGATTTGACTATCTTTTGTTACTAAAATGTCATAGGTTCCCCTGAAAACAACAAAAAACAATTTCATTTATTACATTTAATTATTTTTAGTAATAAATCTACGAACTGTCAGGTGGTACATAAATAGAATATTCCTAAGATAAAATGTTGCTATAGAAGATTTTCCAGTAGATTTTTGCTAGTCCATAGAAATAAAATAGGTTTTTAGATTTTGATTTTGTATTCTATGACATTGCTAAACTCACTAGTTTTTATTTTTGTAGCACTCTTTTTTTTTTTTAAGGTTTATTTATTTATGCATACAAGAGCTGGGGTACAGGCCAGAGATGCAGGGGAGTGAGAGGATTCACCAGAGACAGAGTGGGGAACAGAACACAGACAGACTGGCTGAAATACACTGCTGAGGGAGCAGCGGGCAAGACAGGAGAGGTCTGCTGTGCCATGTGGGTTTCTCCCTGGCTGGCCAGGGATCGAACTCGTGCTGCAGAGGCTGCGGATTGCTTCATAGTGTGGTGTTTAACCCTGTGTGTATGACTGATTAAAAGAAATGATTTTCTGTCCATTTATTGGTAATGGTTGCTAAGGGAGGCCCAGCTTTGTAGCACTCTTGATATTTTCTGGAGTATCATGTCATCTACAAAGTTTTTCACAGCCTCCTTTCCAATCTATATGCCCTTCCTCCGCCCCTTCTCTCCTTTTCTTTTGCTTTTTTCTTTGCCATATTGCATTAACTAGGACCTCTCGCACAAGTAGACATGAGTAGAAGTGGTGAGAGAGACATACACCTTTGTCTTGCTCTCGAGCTGATAGGGAAAAATCCAATCTTTCGCCTTTTTTTTTTTTTAAAGATTTATTTATACAAGAACCGGGGTACAGGCCAGATGCGTGGGAGGGTGAGAGGATTCACCAGAGACAGAGCGGGGAACAGAACAGGCAGACTGACGAAATACAATGCTGAGGGGGGCAGCGGGTGAGACAGGAGAGGTCTGCTTCGCCATGTGGGATTCTCAATGGCTGGCTGGGATCGAACCCATGTTGCAGAGGCTGCAGACAGCTTCACAGTGCAACGCTCAACCACCTGCACCACCAGGGAGGCCCTTTCACCATTAAATATGATGTTAGCTGTGGGTTTTTATAAATGTCTTTCATCAGGTTGAAGAAAAGTTTCTTCTATTCCTAGTTTGTTTGTTTGTTTTAAAGATTTATTTTATTTATACAAGAGCCAGGGTACAGCCAGATGAGCAGGAGGGTGAGAGGATTCACCAGAGACAGAGCGGGGAGCAGAACAGGCAGACTGACGAAATACACTGCTGAGGGGAGCAGTGGCGAGACAGGAGAGGTCTGCTCACCATGTGGGTTGCTCCGAGGCCAGTGGGGATCGAACCGTGCTGCAGAGGCTGTGGACAGCTTCACAGCACTGTGCTCAACTGCCTGCATCACCAGGGAGGCCCTCTTCTATTCTTGGTATGCTGAGTGTTTTTATCATGAAAAGGTATAGAATTCTATCAAGTGCTATTCCTGAAGGTTTTGAAATGATGGCATGGGGTTTTGGTTGTTTTTTGTAGTCTATTGAAAATAAATATGTATGACTGATTAAAAGAAATGATTTTCTGTCCATTTATTGGTAATGGTTGCTAAAGAATAATGTTCAGAACTAACAATTATGAGGAGAAAGACACTCTCAAAACACCACTGAGGCAAACCTAAACTTTTCTAAGTTTCTGCAAGATAATTAACAACATGTAGCAAATGCTACAAAGAGAGCCTCTGACACAGCAATTCAATTTTGAGGCATTCTAAAGCTGATAATAAAGATACTGGAAAAGATTTAACTGCAGACATGTACACCGGATAACATTTTTTTTAAAGATTTATTTATTTTTGCATGCAAGAGCTGGGGTGTAGGCCAAAGATGCAGGGTGATAAGAGGATTCACCAGAGACAGAGTGGGAAGCAGAACATGTGGACTGACTGAAATACACTGCTGAGGGGAGCAGAGGGTGAGACAGGAGAGGTCTGCTGCTCTATGTGGGTTAGCTCCCTGGCCAGGGATTGAACTTGTGTTACGGGGCTGCTGATAGCTTCACTGTGCTGACTTAACCCTTTGCGCCACCAGGGAGGCTCCAGATAATATTTGTAACAGCAAAAATTACAATGGGGATAGGTCAAATATATGTCAATATGCATATTAGGCAGTGAATAATGATATATAGTAATATTGTATCCCATGGCAAACTACCTAAAATAGATTTCAAAGATTAGGTCATACAACAATGTATGGCCAACATAAAAAATACATATATGTAAATATAATATTTGACTACATTTTTGATTGCTAATTACTTTCAAGCTCTATCACTCTGGTTCGCCTTCTCTTTCTGCCTGGGGCCAGGGGCACAGAGGTTGAAGTAGAGTATTCATGTGTAAAATTAGGCTGGGATTGAAAGATCTAGATGACAATATAGCATATGGCTATTGTTAGGTAATCAATTCACTTGAATACTTGTAAATAACATGCTTATAAAGTACATCTTGCAAATTTCAACTAACTATAAAGGAGACTTCTTACTGCAGATACGATATACTGAGGACTCGGGAAAGCTATAGCTGGAGAGTGGAAGGTTGTAGACAGAGGCAAGCTTTAAGAAACTTGTTTACCTAGCCTAAATTCTCTCTCAGTTGAACAAAGCATAGGATGAAACATTTGCCCTAATCATGAATCTTATTAAGTGTGGACACACAATTGCAAAGTTCCATCTCCTACCGTTCTATGACATAAAAGTTGTCTCCATCATCTCCTTGGTCAATGACATGCTCATCAACTTTGACTGTCCTTTCAAACATGGCATCAAGGACTTGAGAAAGTTGTTCCTGCAGGGTACACACAAGGAGAAAAAATGGCTTTTATATTTCCTGGGGGGAAAATGACTATCTTTATCTCAGTCTGTGACTACATAGAAAGCCTCACTCACAATAGACTGTTCCCATATTCAAGTAGAAACCTAAGGGTTGTTTGAAACAAGTGTTTTCCTGAGACTACAGCTTTTTCCTTCCATAAATCCAGCACAATTGCCAGGTCTTTTGATGTAGCATTTTTATTATTGGGGGGAAAATTTTTTTCCCCTTATTTATGTAAAAATGGGCTATCTATTTTTTTTTTTAAAGATTTATTTATGCATACAAGAACTGGGAACAGACCAGAGGTGCAGGGGGTGAGAGGATTCACAAGAGATAGAGTGGGGAACAGAACAGGCAGACTGACTGAAATACAATGCTGAGGGGAGCAGTGGGTGAGTCAGGAGAGGTCTGCTGCGCCATGTGAGTAACTCCCTGGCGGGTCTGGGATCGAACTCATGCTGTAGAGGCTGAAGACAGCTTCATAGTGCTGTGCTTAACCCCTTGCGTCACCAGGAAGGAAATATGGGCTATCTAAATCATGGTGCCCATTTTCCCAGTCACAACCATATGATTGTCACCTGCTTAGATGGCTCCACTATGTTATATATAGTCACAAGATGCTATCTTCCTACATATGATTTTAACAGGTTCATCTAACTGAAAGGGCTGGGATGGCTTCAAAGGTTCGTTCATGAAGCAACACAACTGCTTTTAACTATTTAGATATATCACTTTACCTGAGACCCAATTTCTTTATTGTATAAAAAAGTTTAATAAATTTTCTTTTTACTTTCAGCTTTTTGTTTTAGCCTTTTTTTAAGTAAGTGAGATCTATTGTTAAGACAGTAAATAAAGGGCCTCCCCTGGTGGCGCAGCGGTTGAGCGCTGGGCTGGGAGACTGCGGCAGCCTCTGAAGCACAGGTTCACTTCCCGGCCACCAGCAAGGGTCCCACATGGCACGACAGACCTCTCCTGCTGCGCCTGCTGTTCCCCTCAGCAGTGTACTTCAGTCCTTCTGCCTGTTCTGCTCCCTGCTCTGGTTCTGGTGAATTCTCTCAACCTCCTGCGCTTCTGACTGTACCCAGTGCTTGTATAAATAAATAAATAAATAAATAAATCTTTAAAAAAATCGTTAAAAAAAAAAAAAGTAAATAAGATCTATTATCAGACAGCCAATGGCTTCAGTCACTTACATATAACACATACAATTATTAACCAGTATTACCTGCCATAACCAGAAGATAATTGTATTGTAAGTATAATGAACATTCAAAAAAATACTAATAAATTCCAACAGAGCAGTGGGCTCAGTCTTGGGCCTGTATTTCTCCATCAGGCAGAGGAATCAGTAACTGTTAGAAGGGCAGTTTCAACTCAGACCTTTTCTTTGGAAGAATGTGAGTAGAAGACCTGGCAAGAAAATAATTTTATTGTCGCATAATTCCATGTTCTGTCAGTGTAACTGTGCTACCTAAAATAAGTAGTACCAAAAAGCATTTCATCAGTTGTACAGTTCCATATGTGTTACATACTATACAAGCTGACAGATACTAAGGAAGAAGACCTGCTATTCATGTGCCATTCACATTTATGTGGAATGAGTGCCCTGTGTTGCCAGAAACCTCCTGTTTAAATACTAACAACAGATTCAAATTTTCATGTACATTACAGAGCAAGCACATACAATCTCTACCTGGTTAAACCTGGTCTGTGGGCTATCCATTGGTAGCCTCTTATTCTCAGTAACTCTTCTTTTGACCTGGACTCTTCAAAAACATCAGTGTCATGAGATAGAGAATAAGTTATAGGGGGAGCATTTTAGATTAGAGGGACTAACAACTAAACTCAATACGTGATTCAGGAATAAAAAACAGCAAAAGCTGTAGAGAACATCACTGGAAAATCTGAACATAGACTATGTTAGATAATATAACAATATTAAATTTCTTGTATTAGATACCGGTGTTGTGTTAATGTAGGAGACTACCCTTATTACGGGAAAACACATCTTATTTAGTAGTTAAGAGTCATGATGTCTTAAACATTTATACATGGCTCAAAACAACAAGTTTATATGTATTTAAATGTACACACACATACATGAAAATAAACATGAAAAATGTAGACAACTTGTCATTCTGGGTAAAAAGTGTATGAGTATTCATGGTGCTATTCTTTAGACTTTTTTTTTTTAATTTTTTTTTAATAGAGGCATGTTTTTTTAATTAATTAATTAATTAATTAATTAATTTTGTTTGTTTATACATGCACTGGGTACAGTCAGAAGCGCGGGAGGGTGAGAGAATTCACCAGAGCCAAAGCAGGGAGCAGAGCAGGCAGAAGGACCGAAGTACACTGCTGAGGGGAGCAGCGGGCGGCAGAAGAGGTCTGCGCGCCATGTGGGATCCTCCTCCGGTGGCTAGGGAGCGGCCAGGGAGCAGCTGGGGATCGAACCGGCACCGCAGAGGCCGCTGGCAGCTTCGCAACCCAGCGCTCAACCGCTGCGCCACCGGGGAGGCCCTAGACTTTTTTTTTAAAGCAGAACTATATATTTTAATTATTATATTTTATTTTTTAAAAATATTTATTTATCGGGCCTCCCCGGTGGCGCAGCGGTTGAGCGCTGGGTTGCGAAGTTGCCCGCAGCCTCTGCAGTGCTGGGTTCGATCCCGGTTGCTCCCCGGCCACCGGAGGAGGGTCCCACATGGCGCGCAGACCTCTCCGGCCGCCCGCTGCTCCCCTCAGCAGTGTACTTCAGTCCTTCTGCCTGCTCTGCTCCCCGCTCTGGCTCTGGTGAATTCTCTCACCCTCCCGCGCTTCTGACTGTACCCAGTGCTTGTATAAATAAATAAATAAATCTTAAAAAAAAAAAAAAATTTATCTATGCATACAAGAGCTGGGGTACAGGCTGGAGGCATGGGGGGTGGTGGTGAGAGGATTCACCAGAGACAAAATGGGGAACAGAATAGACAGACTGACCGAAGTACACTGCTGAGGGGAGCAGCGGGCAAGTTTGGAGAGGTCTGCTGCACCATGTGGGTTGCTCCCTGGCCAGCTGGGGATTGAACTCATGCTGCAGAGGCTGTGGACAGCTTCACAGGCTGCGTGCATCCTAACCCCTTGCGCCACCAGGGAGGCCCACTTTAGACTTTTTTTTTAAAGATTTATTTTTATTTATTTATGCATATAAGAACTGGGGTTTGAATTACTTACATATGCATTTGTCAAACCTCAGTGAATGCACTTAAAACTTAAGTGTTTCACTGTATGCAAATTTTATATTAAAAAAAGCTATAAACAAATACTGAACTCTAGTTCAATCATCTCAAATTATTAGAGGGAAAGCATACTGGTATTTTCAGTTGACTAAGAAATGCATCCCCCAAAACAAGATGGGTTAATCAGGGAACTACAAACAGTTGCCTGTTTTTGTAAGTCATGTTTTATTGGAACACTGTCTTTCATTTATGTATGCCTATAGCTGCTTTCCTGCTACAATAAGAGAGTTGAACAGTGATGACAGAAATACTTACTATTTGCTTTTTTAATTAAATAATTTATTTATTTGTATTTTACATCATTGTTCTTTTATTTTTACAATGTTTGCTTTCTTTTCTTTATTATTATTATTATTATTATTTTTTACAAAAAGTTTGCTGACCCCTTTGTCAAGGGATATGAAGATGTTGTAGAAGGTAACAAGCATAGTAAAATGTTAATGTTAGAATCAAAGCAGTGGATAAATGCATGATGTTATAAAATTCTTTGAACTGTTATGTTTGAACATTTTCATGATACAATATTAGAAAAATTTCATTGATTTGAAAAGTCAGTGATCATTTTTCAACACTAAAATGACATCCTCCAACACTAAGAAAATTCTGAATATTGGAATAACATTAACTGACATCAGAATATTTGATGGCATTAAATTTATGAGGGGCTTTAGTAAATATATAAACAAACAAGACCCCTTTTCATTGATAAAGTTGGATCTTTCAGGGAAAAGAGTTGACACAGACCAGAACTTCTTACAGCCTTTCATTCAGTTTATGGTCCTTGTCTTATTCATAAACTCTGATTAAAGTTCTGGCCCTTCCAATAATCACCACAGCTACCAAACAGACTGGTTTATAGATACCAGAGATAGTTCATTCCCTTGAAGGACATAACATGGTTAGTGAGATTCCCAGGGAGGGCTGTAGGTAAATCTGCTATCCAGAAACTGGGTAGTAGGGGAATTTTAATTTCATTCTTCCTGTCTCTGCACATTCTGAAACTCCTCAGTAGGTCCAGAACTGCAACCATTTATGTGGCTTCAGTGTGTGACCCTTGAAGTAAAAAAACAAAACAAAACAAAACAAAAGAGGAAATTTGAAGATTCTCTGTTCTTAGGAGGTAGCCCCTACATACTTATCTTCACCAAGAGAGGGATGGCAGGCCCAGGGATAGATCTTATGGAAGGGGACTGCATATCCACACCACTCTGTGTGTGCCCCATGCCTGAGGTCTTTACTGAGAAGTAATCACAAGAAGTGCCCCACACCTACAGTCACAGAAGCCCCACTAGTGGGTTAACTGCCATGGCAGAAGGGAACTCCACACTGACATCTTTGGAGAAATCACTGCAGCATAATTTAGACCCTCCAAATTAGGCCAGTGTCATGCAAACCTGAGCATTTCCTTTTAACATGACCAGACTGTATGGTCTTCAAATGGCATTGTCTTGAAGAAAGTAGCACAACTGTTCAGAAAATAGCAAAAGTCGCCTGAAAAGTCCATTATGCAGTATGGTGAACCACCAAAGCAAACATTGCTAAAATGAATACAGAGTATTATGCGTCATATGGGTATGGCTAAGATACTAAAAATTGTTTAAATGATAAATAAAAAGATAAAAGATGTTACCTCATCCAGATTTTTGAAAAGTAGAATATCTTTGCAAGCCTCCTGAAGTCTGGATCTCTGTTGATCAGTTTTAGGATGAATCACCTGCCAATCCAAATAAAACAGGGAAATTTAAAAATTCCACTTGAAAATCTTACTTCTACTGGACCTCCCCTTGTGGCACAGGTGGTTGAACGCGGCGCTGTGAAGCTGTCTGCAGCCTCTACAGTGCCTGTTTGATCCCGGCAGGCCGGCCAGAGGGCGAGGGTACCACATGGCACGGCAGACCTCTCCTGTCGTGCTCGCTGCTCCCCTCAGCAGTGTATTTCGTCAGTCTGCCTGTTCTATTCCCCACTCTGTCTCTGGTGAATCCTTTCACCCGCCCGCGCCTCTGGCCTGTACCCCAGTTCTTGTATAAAATAAATAAATCTTGAAAAAGAAAATCTTACTTCTACTTACAAATCAGTATATTTCTTTTTCCTAAAAAGTAGGGAAAATCAAGAGCATGTTTACTATAATTTTAATAGTACAAAAATACCAGGCAGTGCCCTGATAAAGGAGGGGCAATGTGAGAGGGGTGAAGAGTACCTCCTGTGCCAGCCATTCATTGGTTGTGTGGCTGGCAGCACCTCAGCTACCCCACTGTGAGCCTCAAGGTGCTCATTTGTAGAGCAGAAGGTTATTCAACAAATATTGGGCATCTACAAGGTGTCAGGCACTGTGCTAACTCTGGGAACACAGCACTAAACATACAAAAACACCTGCTGTCATATTTATTTATTTATTTTTAAAGATTTATTTATTTATACAAGCACTGGGTACAGTCAGAAGCACGGGAGGGTGAGAGAATTCACCAGAGCCAGAACAGGAAACAGAACAGGCAGACTGACGAAATACACTGCTGAGGGGAGCAGCAGGCGCAGCAGGAGAGGTCTGTTGCGCCATGTGGGACTCTCGCTGACAGGGATCAAATTGGTGCTGCGGAGGCTGCGGGCAGCTTTGCAGCCCAGCGCTTAACCACTGCGCCACCAGAGAAGGCCCATGCTCTCATATTTAATAAACACATAAAATATGTCAGAGGCTATGGAGAAAAATAAGGTGATGAAGAGTGATACAAAGTGTGTGCGTGTGTCCAGTTGAGGCCTCACTGAGGTGGCATTTGTGGAAAGATCTTGAGAAATGAGGACAACCTCAGGGAGTGAATCACATGGACATCTCTGTGGGAAGAGCACTTCAAGCAGAGGGAATAGTAAGTGGAAACAGTCTTATGGTAGGTAAAGAGGATGTTGAGAAACAACCAGGCATTAAGTGTGACTGACACAGAATAAGGGGAAGCAATAAGGAGGAAACCATATTTGGGGGAATGGCAATTTCCAAATGACACTGTAGATCACAAAACTGGAGCTTTTCTCTAGCAACATTGGGGCAATTTGAGGGTTCTGAGGAAGGGAAGAAATTTGACTAATGTTTTTAAAGGTTCACAGTGGCTGCTGGTAAAGAACACCCTTCAGGGAAGCAAGAGTGGAGGCTCAGAGCAGAGGCTCGAAAGTTACTGTGATTATCCCAGATTGAGGTGGTTTGGATCAGTGTGGAAGCTGTGGAGGTGTTGAGAAGAATAATTCTGGATATGTTTTGAAGACTAAGCCTATCGGATTTGCTGAAAAATTGAATGTGGTTATGAAAAAAGTGAGGAGTTGAGGGTGACCCTGAAGATTTGGGCCTAAGCAACTATAAGGATAGAGCTGCCATGAATTGTGCAGGGCAAGACCATGGGTGTTTAAAGGGAAATAATCAGGAGCTTGTGTTAATTTTGAGTTGTCTATTGAAGTGAATGTGGAGACGGCAAGTAAACATTAGGTATACAAGCTAGTATTCAAACATCAACAACTTATTTTTAGCAGCAGTCATGGAATCTACAAAATCAGAATTTTTATAAGGATTAAATGAGCTATTATCACTATATTTAAAACTTTACCTGGAATTGAGTAGAAGCTCAAAAACTATTACTAGTAAAACTATTATGATACTCAATTGTTTTTTGAACTAAAAAAAAAAAAAATCATTGCCTTGTATTGCTGTCATAATTAAGAAGTCTATCAAGTTCCCTCCTAACTACAGTCTTCACCTAAAATAAAAGGTATATCATTTAACCTGGCCAGAAATAATAGATGTCAAAAGTGTCAAGTATTTAAAATTTGTGATATTAAAGTTAGTAAAATAATTTAACCTTTAGAAGTCATAAAGAATTTTACAATACTCAGAATAAATTTTTTTATCTGCATGTCTATTATGTTCACACAACAGTAGCATTTTATAAAGATGTTTCACAGGCTATTCAATTAAGGCATACTTGATAGAGCTCCAAAATTTCTTTTATAACATCAATCTTTTCAAAATGATGGTTCATATTTGCTTTTATAAAAGGAATCTGTTAACTGCAAAAGTTAAAAAATACTGAAATTTTAAAAAAGCATCCAAAAATATCAACCATAGTTCTGTCACAATCACTGTTAATATCTAGAATCTATCCTTTCAGGCATTATTTCTTTGTTCAAAAAAACAGAGTATTAGGTTTATTTTTATTTTATAAGACAATCTATAAAATATGCCTCATATAAACATCTTTCTCTGTCATTAAACTCAGTCCTGTGCTACCATTTCCAATGGCTACAGACTTTATTGATTTGAATGTACTATAATTTAGCCCTGGCAACTCCCTATTTGGAGCCATTTAGGTTATTTCCAATTTCTGCTATTACAACATGACAATGACTTCCATTTGAAGATCTTTAGTAGGCAGGATCCAATCACTAGTTAGGGATGAATTCTTCACATTACTGCTGAGTCAGCTGTCTTGACGATGTCTGAGCTGACAGCTACAGTTAGGCATCCCTTTCGCCCCGCTACCAATGCTGCTTTCATTCTTCTTAATATTTGTTAATTTGTTAGATGAAAAAAAAATCTTGTAAGATTTTAACTTGTATTATTTTAATTATCAGTACAAATAGATTTGGAGTGTAGAGGAAGAGGGAGGTGAATGGGAAATGAAATAATTCTGCCTAACAAGTTTGTGGCATTTCTTACCCTTGGATCAGTATCTTCCTCTTCCTCATCAGGGTTATAGGCCTCAGCACAGACTAAATTTGGAGAGAAAAAAAAAGACAAAAATTGAATAAAAGAGTTATGTGCTTTTACTAGGGAAAAAAATGAAGTGAACACAATGATTTCTTTGAGTTCCTTCTTTCAATTAACAAATGTATTAAGTACCTAGTAACGCCTGACATGCTCTTAGGTGTTGAAATGCCAGATCTCTAGGAACTGGTAGTCCCAACTAGGAGAGAGATGATAAAATATCATCTATTAAATTCTATGGTAATTGTAAAGACAAGCAAGGAGGTATCTGCTGAGTTAGGAAATGGGTGGAAAACCACAAAGTGCAATAATGCAACATAAACATGGATGTGGAGTAATTATGAAGAGAATCAATTAAATAGTTCAACAATCATCATGTACATGTAAAACTTAAAAATAAGAGTGAATTAAAAAAAAAAAACAGATACTATCTGTCAAACTCTTCCTAGATACAGTATTATATAAATCCAAAACCAGGGTCATTTTCTAGTTAGATAACCTATATGCTAGATGCCTGCAGGACTTATCTTGGTAATTGTAATTCTAGGATTTAAAATATATTCACCGGGCCTCCCTGGTGGTGCAGCGGTTGAGTGCTGGGTTGCGAAGCTGCCCGCAGCCTCTGCAGCGCAGGTTCGATCCCGGTCACCGGGTGAGGGTCCCACATGGTGCACAGACCTCTCCTGTCGCCCGCTGCTCCCCTCAGCATTGTATTTCGTCACTGTGCCTGCTCTGCTCTCCCCTCTGGCTCTGGTGAATTCTCTCACCCTCCCGCACTTCTGACTGTACCCAGTGCTTGTATAAATTAATTAATTAATTAAAAAATGAAATAAAATATATTCACCAAATCACTGTTTTTAAGAACAAAATATTCAGAAATGATGGACATATCCACCCGAATAATAGTTCATTATATTATTATAGGTAAGAAATAAGGTGGAAGATTTCCATGGGCTAATAGTGAAGTCTAGAGGAAGAAAGCAAGGTGAAGAAGAATATATATATAGTATACCATCTCTTCCATAAGAATAGACTTCCATGAAAAAGAAGAGCTAAGGGGTCTCCCCAGTGGCGCAGTGGTTGAGCGCTGGGCTATGAAGCTGCCCGCAGCCTCTGCAACACCAGTTCAATCCCCGGCCACCGGCGAGGGTCCCACATGGCGCGGAGACCTCTCCTGCCACATCTGCTACTCCCCTCAGCAGTGTACTTCGTCAGTCTGCCTTTTATGTTCCCCGCACTGGCTCTCTCACCCACCCGTGCTTCTGACTGTACCCAGTGCTTGTATAAATAAATAAATAAATCTTAAAAAAAAAAAAAAAGAGCTAAGAATGGAGGGAAGGGATAATATACAAATACGAATATATATACACATATGTATTACTTATATATATAATTTCACTTATTTATTTTTCCAAAAGGAAACAGAAGAATAAAACAGATAGTAATGAAATTATTTCCTAGAGGGCAGGCAGAAACAAAATAAAGGGTAAGGAAGGGAATGAAACTTTTCTGAGGAAACATTTAAGTCATATTAATGTTTCATATATTTTAAAAATTAAATTGGTAAGAAAGGAGGAATTCTAGCGGCGTCCCTGGTGACGTGAAGGGTTAAGTGCCAGCACTATAAAGCTATCTGCAGACACTGCAGCACAATTTCGATCCCGGGCCAGGGAGCTGCCCACATGGCGCGGCAGACCTCTCCTCACTCACCCGCTGCTCCCCTCAGCAGTGTATTTCAGTCAATCTGCCTGTTCTGTTTCCCACTCTGTCTCTGGTGAATCCCTTCACCCCCCCACACCTCTGGCCTGTACCCCAGTTCCTGTATGCCTAAATAAATCTTTAAAAAAAAAAGCCTTACCCTTAGGAATCAGTGGCAAAGAGACGATAAATTATCTAGGGAATAAAAAATAGTGTACTCACAAAACTTAGGAGTGATCCATATGTGACCACTGGTGTTGCCAAGAAGGCAGTACATCTGCTATGTTTCTCCACAACACAGGTCATTGAAGATGGGTAAATTTTTCTTTTAATAAGCAAGTATCTGCTTAGCATGTGACCTAGGGTGATTTGCTGCAAATCAAATCTACTGCATAATAGAGCTATGATTCCTCTCTGAGAACTGTCATAAGGATTAAAGTACACAAGTGCCTAACACAGAGTAAAGCTGCAGAAAATAACAACTCACTGAATTATCACTTGTTTTATTTGTCCTGGTTTTCAAGAAATTTAGTTATTATTATTTTGGTTCTAATCTCTATCTCAACTCTTTCAACAATTGTTTTTTCTTTAAAGCTGCCCTCTGTGGAAGATTTTGTCCTTAACAATTTTGCTTTTTGCCTTCTTTTATTTTTATTTTTTTATTTATACAAAAGCCGGGGCACAGGCCAGATGAGCAGGAGGGTGATTGGATTCACCAGAGACAGAGAGGGGAACAGAACAGGCAGACTGAGGGGAGCAGCGGGTGAGACAGGAGAAGTGTGCTCGCCATGTGGTTTGCTCCGAGGCCAACAGGGATAAAACCCGCACTGCAGAGGCCAGGGACAGCTTCACAGCGCTGCACTCAACCACCTGCGTCACCAGGGAGGCCCCTTTTTGCCTTCTTTATGTAATTAATTCCTGCCTATTGTATTGTTGCCTTATAGTCTTTTCCTTTCATACCTATTTTCTTTTTCATCTCAGTTTATTTTTCCCTTGATATTTTGCTCAGAATATATAAAGGCAATGATATTTTTGCACTCTATTAGCATTTTGTAGTGGACCTTCCCAATGAGCATTCTTCAGTCTTAACCTGTGAAGTTCTCTCATGGGCCCTATATTGTTAGTTAGGGTTTATATCTTGATTTTTAGCTGGCAGAAATATAAATAGTTCTCACCCTATAGTCAAATTCATTTGTGTGATGCCTAAGAACTCTTGGGGACATTTACCACTGCAGCCCTAGTCTAACCGCATCCCAAATTCCCCTTCCTCACTAGTTCTCTGAATTAATGTTTCTAAGAAATGGTGACTTCTATCATGTCCTGTGGGCAGGAATTCCTTCCATGCCCAGCCTATAATACTCTACTTGTGTGGACGATGTCTCCTGTGCTGTAATGCCATTAATACTCAGCCTGCCCAACAGGAGCCCAGTATCCTTAAATAGAGAAAAATTAAGGAGAAGAGACTAAGAGGACTGATACCATTCTAGTCCCCAAAACATCAAATGATGTTCTGGAGAGAGGGATGCCAAGTCCCTGGCTGGTGCAGGCTTTGGGTAGCTGAGTCAGTTACAATGGGATGTAATGACTCAGTATCTTTCTCCAAGGCATTCCTGTTTCCACAAGGTGAGGTCAGGGTGCTTGTATCTCAGTTGTGTCCTAAAGAATAAGGCAGATAACCTTCTGAGTTCCTACACATTATTGTCACAACTTTTCATATCTTACAGTATTTTGAGAACTGAGGAAGCTGTATTGAGGGCAGCTAAGCAGACACTACATAAGACTGTAAGCCTCTTGGATCTCTGTGCTCTCAATTAGTATTATCATTAGCCTGTTTTTTAAAAAAAATATTTATTTATTTATGCATACAAGAGCTGGGGTACAGGCCAGAGATGCGGGGTGGGGGGGGAGGATTCACCAGAAATAGAGTGGGGAACAGAAAAGGCAGATTGACCAAAGTACACTGCTGAGGGGAGTAGTAGGCAAGTCAGAAGAGGTCCGCTGCGCCATGTGGGCTGCTCCCTGGTCAGCCGGGGATTGAACTCGTGCTGCAGAGGCTGCGGACAGCCCCATAGTGCGGTGCTAAACCCCTTGCGCCACCAGGGAGGCCCCAGCCTGGTTTCTTTTTTTAAAAAAAGATTTATTTATTGATGCATACAAGAACTGGGGTACAGGCCAGAGGTATGGGGTGGCAGGGGTACGATGATTCACCAGAGACAGAGTAGGGAGTAGAACAGGCAGACTGACTGAAACACACTGCTCAGAGGAGCAACGGGAGAGACAGGAGAGGTCTGCTGCACTATGTGGGTTAGCACCCTGGCCGGGGATTGAACTCATGCTGCAGTGGCTGAGGATAGCTTCATAGTGCTAAGACTTAACCCACGCCACCAGGGAGGCCCCCTAGCATGGTTTCTTAAACGAGAAATTTGAAATTTACTATAAATTCGTTCTTTCACCTCTTATCCAAAGAACATAGCAAATCTACCTCAGAAATATTTTCAAATTTGACCTTTATTCAGTCTATTCTTTGGTCCAAGATTTCAAAATGTCTTGGGAAAAAAGCATTAAAAAACCCCTCACTTTGGAGATGAATACATGGATATTATTATACCAACTTTCTTTACTTTTGCATATGTATGAAAATTTCATTAAAAATATAAAAATAGGGCCTCCCCTGGTGGCGCAGCGGTTGAGTGCTGGGCTGCGAAGCTGCCCGCAGCTCTGCAGCGCCGGTTCGATCCCCAGCCACTGGCGAGGGTCCCAAATGGAGCGACAGACCTCTCCTGTCTCAGTCGCTGCTCCCCTCAGCAGTGTATTTCATCAGTCTGCCTGTTCTGTTCCCCGCTTTAGCTCTGGTGAATTCTCTCACCCTCCCACGCTTCTAACTGTACCCAGTGCTTGTATTAATAAATAAATAAATCTTTAAAAAAAAGTTAAAATTAGGGCCTCCCTGGTGGTACAGGCGGTTGAGCGCTGCACTGTGAAGCTGTCTGCAGCCTCTGCAGCACGGGTTCTTTTTTTTTTGAATGGTTTTAACTGATTTTATTTTATTTTATTATTTTTTTAAATAATAGATTTTATTTTTATATTCCCCATACAATTGCAACCCCCCATTTTGACCCCAATCCCTCCCCTCCCCCCCCCACCCCCCAAAAAGTGTCTCTGGTTCATAGTTTTTTGTTGATTTTGATTTTCACTTTCTTATAGTTATTCATTTTCCTGGTCCCTTATTTAAGTTTTCTAGATTTCTGCTATGAGTGAGACCATCCGGTATTTTTCTTTCTTTCTGGTTTATTTCGCTGAGCATGATCCCTTCCAGCGCCATCCATGTTGCTGCAAATTGCATGTGTTTATCTTTTTTGAATGCTGAGTAATATTCCATGGTGCATATGTACCACATCTTCTTGATCCAGTCATCTATTTTTGGGCATTTGGGCTGTTTCCAAAGCTTAGCTATTGTAAACAGTGTGCAGCACGGGTTCTATCCCAGTCAGCCAGCGAGAATCCCACATGGTACAGCAGACCTCTCCTTTCTAGCCCGCTGCTCCCCTCAGCAGGGTAGTTTATCAGTCTGCCTGTTCTGTTCCCCACTCTGTCTCTGGTGAATCCTCTCACCCTCCCACGTATCTGGCCTGTACCCTGGTTCTTGCATAAATAAATAAATCTTTTAAAAATTTATTTAAAAAAATTTTTAAATAATAAGCTCTCAATGAAGAGGCTGTCAGGATTTTACTGATAATGACAGTCTTGACTAACCTATTTCCAGGATTACTTTTCCTCTAATTTTTGAGTAAAGTACTTTAACAACTTAGTTCATTTTTATATTTTTAGGCATTCACTGAAATTATAAATGTTATAGTCTTCAATTCTTAAGGTATAGCACTATGATTTAAACAATATTTTATTAAAAATATTAATGTATTTCTTTTCAAAAATGGTTTTTTTTTTCCTTTTCCTTTGAACTCTGGACTCACTTCCTTTGCCCACTTTCTCTTTTTAAACTCAACCTCTTGTTTCTGGTTCTAATCCCAAACTACTTTCCTCATTGTCTATATAAAATTCAATTTTAAGTGACTGTTGCCCCTTATGGGTCTATACATTAGGGAGATTGTCTTAATGCACAAGATATATGGAGGAGACCCAGAGTCTATGTGATCCTTCAAGAGCTACAGAGTGTCATGAAATAAATGCTCAAGACCTTGTGAAAATGAAGTAACATAGCTCCTTGTTTGAGGGAATTAATTTTGCCACAACTGTCCAGCAGATGTCGCTAGTCAGTAATACGAAACTGCACAAAGTGACACCATATTATCAAGCACAACTTCTTCTAAATTGGTGGTTCCTTCATTCAGAAATTTAAGTAAATAAAATGTGCTTGTGAGGGAAAATCTTTTAATTTCTTTTTTTTAAGTACTATTTTTTTTTTAAGATTTATTTATTTATACATGCACTGGGTACAGTCAGAAGCGCGGGAGGATAAGAGAATTCACCAGAGCCAGAGCGGGGAGCAGAGCAGGCAGAAGGACCGAGGTACACTGCTGAGGGGAGCAGCGGGCGGCAGGAGAGGTCTGCGCGCCATGCGGGACCCTCCTCCGGTGGCCGGGGAGCAGCCGGGAATCGAATCAGCGCCGCAGAGGCCGCGGGCAGCTTCGCAACCCAGCGCTCAACCACTGCGCCACCGGGGAGGCCCTCTTTTAATTTCTATAAGGAAATGCGCATAGATCCTGATCATGGGCTTGAGACTTGCCAGCCCCATAAAGAGTTGATACAGCTTGAATGTATTAGTCAGCTGGGCTGCCATAATAAAATACCACAGACTGGATAGCTTAACAGAAATGTAATCGCAAATCAGGCTTGGATTCCATGAAGGAACGCCTAAAATCCAAAAGGGCAGCTGTTGCAATATCCAATTCAAGGATTTCAACCATTAGTGACACAATGTTGAGGTTTAATAAAAATAAAATCAAATATAAATAACAAAAAATAACTTTCTCACAGTTTTGGAGACTAGAAGTCTAAGATCAAGGTATTGGCAGCTTTTGTTTCTCCCAAGGACTCTTTCCTTGGCTTTCAGAAAACTGTCTTATTGTGTCCTCCTGTGGTCTTTCCTCTCTAACTGCATGCTCCTTGTATATCTTCCCCTTCATTTAGAACACTAGCACTGCTGAATTAGGGTTCTACCTTTATGAACTCATTTAACTTTAATTACTTTTTTTAAATTGAAGTATAATTAACAAAATATATTAGTTTCAGGTATATAACATAAAGATTTGAAATTTGTATATATTGCAAATTGATCACTAGTTAATATCTGTCCTCATACATAATTACAAAGATATTTTTCCTTGTGTTGGAGACTTTTAAGATTTTATCTCTGATCAAATTTCAAATAAGCAAACAGCATTATTAAGTAGTATGTATATATAGCATCCCCATAACTTATTCATTTTAAAATGGAAGTTTATACCTTTACCTCCTTCACCTACTATGATTAACTGCCCCTCCATCTCCACCCAGACTATGGCAACCACAAATGTTCTCTATATTTGAGTTGATTTTTTTGTTTTTGTTTTGTTTCTTTAGTTCCACATATAAGTGAGATCATTTATCTTTGTCTAACTTATTTTATCTAGTGTAATGCCCTCAAGGTACATCTATGTTCTTGTAAATGGCAATGTTTCCTTTCATGGCTGAAGAGTATTCCACTGTATATACATGCATCACATTTTCTTTATCCATTCATCCATCAGTGAACACTTAGGCTGTTTCTGTAAATAACGCTGTAATGAACATACGGGTATAGACAGCTTTTTGAAGTAGTGTTTTCATCTTTGTCATGTAACTTACCCAGAAGAGGAATTATATGCTCATATGGTAATTCTGTTTTAAAATTAAAAAAAAAAAAAATCAAAATTTATTTATGCACACAAGAACCGGAGTACAGGCTAGAGGCGTAGGGGGTGAGAGGATTCACCAGAGACAGAGTGGGGAACAGACCAAATAGACATAGCAAAACACATTGCTGAGGGGAGCAGCGGGAGAGCTAAGAGAGGTCTGCTGCGCCACGCGGGTCAGTCACCTCCCTACCTGGGGATGGAAATCAAGCTGCAGTGACTGTGGAGAACCATGTACTGCGTCCCAACCCCCTGTGCCACCAGGAAGCCCCTTTAAAATTTTTGAATACTCCATATTAGCAGTTTTCAATAGTGGCTGCACCAATTTACATTCCCAACAGTGCACAAAGGTTCCTTTTTTCCATATCCTCACTATCACCTGTTAATTCTTGCCTTTTTGATATTAGTCACTCTAACAGGTATGAAGTGCTCTCTCATTGTGTTAAGATTTACAGTTCCCTGATGATTAGTGATACTGAGCATTTTTTCATGTACCTGTTAGTCATCTTTACGTCTTTGAAAAAAATGTCTATTCAGATCCTCTGTTCATTTTTTAATCAGATTTTTTTGCTAGGCTGTATGAGTTCTTTATATATTTGGATAGTAATTCATTATCAGATAAATGATTTGCAAATAATTTTACCAGTTGGAAGGTTGCCTTTTCATTTCGTTGTTGATTTCCTTTGCTGTATATAGGTTTTTCAGTTAGTCATAGTCGCACTTGTTTATGTTCTTTGTTGCCTTTTCTTTTGGAGTCAGATCAAACATCACTACTAAGATCAATGTCAAGAAGCTTAACACCTACTTTTCTTCCATGAGTTTATTGTTTCAGGTCTTATGTTCAATTTAATCCATTTTGAGTTCGTTTTTTTGAATACTAATTACCTCTTTAAAGATTCTATCTCTAAATTCAATCAGAATAAGGTTAAGCCTCAACATATGTATTTCAGAGGGACACAATTCAGTCTAGGTATCTAAATTATTTAAAGCAATGCTTAATATTTCAGATGAAAATAGCAAAAAATTACTACATAATGTGAAAGAATATAGAGGCAAAATTAGTACTTAAGTATACTGTAAGCATATAAGCCTTAAAAGGCAGAGATATCTGGTGAAAAGCACTTACTCAGAAATGAGTAACTAATATGGCACCAGATTATCAGCAGACTGCTCTGTTGACTGGCTGTATCATGTCATGACTGGAGTCATACTTGCTGCCTAAGTGTGGCATGATGTCAACACATAAATTTCTAATTAATGTGCTTGAAGTTTCAACATGTATTTAATAAATGAAAAGGGTCTTTTTTGATGAATAAGGTTATTTAATTAATAGAATTTGACTAACATTTCAAAATCAAAGACTGTTAACATTAATTTAGGACTATTTGGGACTCCCTGGTGGCACAAGGGGTTAAGTCTCAGCACTATGAAGCTGTTAGCAGCCACTGCAGCATGAGTTTGATCCCCAGCCAGGGAGCTGACACACACGGTGTAGCAGAACTCTCCTGCCTTGCCCTCTGTTCCCCTCTGCAGTGTATTTCAGTAGATCTGCCTGTTCTGTTCCCTGCTCTGTCTCTGGTGAATCCTCTCACGCTTCCCCCTATCCCCTCCACCCTACGCACCTCTGGCCTGCACTCCAGCTCTTGTACGCATATATGAAATAAAAATCTTTTTTAAAAATTTAGGACTATTTGGGGAAAGTTATCTTTAAAAAATGTATGGGTACTCATTTGATATATTTACCACTTGTAATAAAGGGATTATTCTGCTAGAACTTAGAATTTGGAAGGCACATGTTTTCAATTTCAGTGCTCTTCTAGAAAGAGGCAGGATCAAAGAGAAGAGCCCATCTTTGAAGCAACACATACTGGGATCCGAGTTTGGATCCATCTACCCCTCACTATTTCTCAATGTCCTCCATTGATCTTTGGTCTCTTCAATGGTAAGAGAGAATAACAATACTAGACCCATATAAAGGACTAATAATAGGAGGGGATTTAAAACATGGGGCTGGGATCATAGGAGACAACAACTGCTAACTCCTTCATGCTGCTTTATGTTCCAGATTATTATTCAGTCAGACACTGAATTGTTGGAGAAGTTCCTTCTTTGACTAGCACATGTACTCAACTAGTTTTTGCCAAAGTCTTCAATCACACCAGGAGCCCCATTCCCTGCCTCTTTCCAAGCTTATTTTTATCTGTATATCCTAACATCAGAGCAGCTGGGTTCAGTTTGTCCCACTTAGAGATTTTAAGACACTATTCCACCTAGAATCCATCCATCCTGATAGTAGTCAAGTAGTAAAAGTATTTTTCAACTTCTAGTATAATTTCTGCATCCCTCCAAGAAGTATTTCTTGATTTTATTTCTGCCTACAATAATCTTTCTGACTCCGGGTACCTTCCTTTGTTCCCTCCTTCCATCCATTCATATTACTGACACTATTCTAAGTGTTAAGTATACATCAATAAACAGACAAAATCCCCACTGCAACTGGAGTTATATTCTAGATTATGGAACTAGACAACAAATAGGATAAATAAGTTGAAAGAAAAAGAGACAGAGCAGGCCTCCCCGGTGGTGCAGCGGGTTGAGCGACACGCTGTGAAGCTGTCTGCAGCCTCTGCAGCGCAGGTTCGATTCCCAGCTGGCCAGGGAGAAACCCACATGGCGCGGCAGACCTTTCTTGCCTCGCCCGCTGCTCCCCTCAGCAGTGTCTTCCGTCCGTCTGCCTGTTCTGCTCCCGGCTCTGTCTCTGGTGAATTCTCTCACCCTCCCGCACCTCTGACTGTACCCCAATTCTTGTATAAATAAATAAATCTAAAAAAAAAAAAAGTTGATGTTAAAAAGAAAAAGAGACAGAGCAAGAACTAGCAGTATGTGTGAATGATGGATATATATGCTGGGGAAGGAGGATGATTTTTCATCTTAATTTTTAAGAGAAAGGCAACAATATATTTCTTTGCTGAGCATAATAATCCAGTTAAAGCATAATGATTACACAGGCTAAAGAGAAGGTAACACTGGAAAGATGAACTGAGGAACAGAAAAGGAATTCTGAGTCTTACAGATATTAGGTCATATGACAGTTTAAAATCAGGTGGATCAAGTGGATATAAAAGAATGATGTGACACAATTTTGAAACATATTAACATCCTAATTGCAGCCAAATAAACTCTAGATGCATCAAATTGTCAAACATTTGAATTATAAGAAAAACTTTCAGAAAATACATCTATCAGCTTTAGGACAAAAATGGGGAAATGTCTCAGCTTAGGAACAATCAAAAAAAAAAAAAAAAGAGAGAGAAAGAGAGACTCAATAAAAATTGACTGAGTGCCTGTATGTGGTAGGTAGTGTTCAAGATACCAGTAACATGTTAAGATGTTTAGGTCAATTAAAACAAAACAGCAAGGTTAAAATAAGTAACACAATCAACTGGAAAATTTTGTACTAGAAATTATGAAAGGTTAAAAATCATGACAGAAATTTATTCAAACTTATGAGGAAAATCTAGACCATAACAGATATAAGAATGCTACCAAACTAGTAATACTGAAAATAACTGATAGTAGAAAATATTTGGTAGAAAAATACTACCAAACTATCATACAAGAGGGTCTCCCCTGGTGGTGCAGGTGGCTGAGCGCAGCACTGTGAAGCTGTCCACAGCCTCTGCAGCGCTGGTTCGATCCCGGACAGCTGGCGAGGGTCCCACATGGCGCAGCACACCTCTCCTGCCTCGCCCGCTGCTCCCCTCAACAGTGTTATTTCGGCATTCTGCCTGTTCTGTTCCCCGCTCTGTCCCTGGTGAATCCAGTCACCCTCCTGCGCATCTGGCCTGTACCCTGGTTCTTGTATAAAATAAATAAATAAATCTTAAACATAAACAAAAAAACAAACTATCATACAAGAAAATAAAAATAGATTTCCCATATTTGGAAACATTCATTTTTGTTAAAAATCTAAAAATCCCAAATAAAACTATCTAAGGTACTATTTTATTTCTAAATTACAGACCTTCTTAAAACTACATCACTGAGATGGGGTGGAAAAAAGTTTTATGAAGGGTGTCTTTCTCTCTACAGTCTAGTCTACAGACTGTGTGTAAAAAGATATGCACAGAAAAAACCAAGGCAATGTTCACTCCCTGACAAGAGAATGCTAATCCCTTCCTTACAACTGGGGAAATAATTAAAGTGGCTCAAAAATGTATGCAAAAAGTTAATGGCAGTATAATCTAGAATACTAGAAACAGAATATGAAAAGTAGTTTTTAGAAGTCATAATTATGAACATGGAAAAATGTTAATGACAAGAGACAAACTACAGCAACATAAAAATTAGTATATATAGTCTTAGAACATGAAAAAGAATTGAAGAAAACAATTAATTTTATAATGTGTTACAATGTTGTAACTTACCTTTTAGTTTAAAAGATCAGCTTATTTTTATTTAAGATAATCTTAAAACAGCATTTTAGCAATATATTATGAAAGACTACATACCTGACACTCGCCGATCAAATCTGTTAGGAATTGGCACTGTGAAAAAAAAAAAAAAAAAAAAAAGCAGCAATATTTAGCCAAGATTATGTCATAAAACCCTATTTTTACACCATACCTTTTTAGAAAGATTTCTTTGACAACAGAACTAAGGAATTCAATAACAACTAATGGATCAGTTCATACTCCTCCATAACCAACTAGATAGTTCAACATGATTATATGAAGAAAGCATTCAGGAATAATATATCTCTCTTTGAAACCAGCTCTCTGTAACTTCAAAAAACTCAGCAATTTTATTTCTGCTCATATCCATGTTCATTCTAATTTATATAATGCCGAATGAATAAGAAGTCTATCAAGTTTATTGGTAATGGTATGCTATCAAACACATTTCGTTAGTCAATAATCTATAGAATAGCATTTATATTTCATTTTAAAGCATTAAATTAATTACATGGAATTAAAAAATAGTTAATCACTATGTTCTACTCTACCTCAATTTGGGTGAGCATTCCCCTGCCACTGGTCAGTGTACTAATCATTAAAATGTACCACATATCTGGCCTCCCTGGTGGCGCGGTTGAGCGCTGGGTTGCGAAGCTGCCCACAGCCTCTGTAGCGCCGGTTCGATCCCTGGCTGCGCCCAGGCCACCGGAGGAGGGTCCCACATGGCGCGCAGACCTCTCCTGCCGCCCGCTGCTCCCCTCAGCGGTGTACTTCAGTCCTTCTGCCTGCTCTGCTCCCCGCTCTGGCTCTGGTGAATTCTCTCACCCTCCTGCGCTTCTGACTGTACCCAGTGCTTGTATAAATAAATAAATCTTTTTTTAAAAAAAAGTACCACATATCTCTCAGTTACAAAAATACCAAGTTTCTCTCTATTAATTTTTTTCTACTTTTCACCTATCATTCTTTATGTTTGATGGATATCTAAATTCACTATCACTTGTGAGACAGCATTCTCATTATCATTCAAATTATCATTTGGATAAGTTTTTTTTGACCTAATTTGATTACTTTTATTTTAAAAAAATATGCTTTCTTACCCTCCAAAAAAAGAAAAGTTAAAATGAAAAACAAGTTGAAGATGGCTCAGAGAGTCAAACTCAACTAATGTGAGGTATTTGAAATAAAAATAGATCCAGGAAGAGGCAAACAGTCATTCACAGTAATAGGAATAGAATTATCTTTCTGGGCTTATGACACCAAAAGTATAGGCAAAAATAAAAAGTAGATAAACTGAACAAAATCAAAATGTAAAACTTATATGCATCAAAAGATACAATTAATGGAGTAAAAGGCAACCAACAGAACTCCTACAACTCAACAGCAAAAATCAAAACCTGATTTTAAAATAGACAAAAGCCATGTCTTCTAAAGAAGACACATGAATGGGGCCTCCCTGGTGACACAAGGGGTTAAGACGCAACCTATGAAGCGATCCGCAGCCGCTGCAGCACGAGTTTGATCCCCAGCCAGGGAGAAACCACATGGCACAGCAGACCTCTCCTGTCTCGCCCGCTGCTCCCCTTAGCAGTGTATTTCAGTTAGTCTGCCTGTTCTGCTCCCCACTCTGTCTCTGTTGAATCCTCTCATCCCCCAACACCTCTGGCCTGTACCCCAGTTCTTGTATACATAAATAAATAAATCTTTTAAAAAAAAGAAGATACATGAATGATAATGGTCAATAAGAAAGATATACGATATCACATAATGAAAATAAAAAACAATGAAATTTTACCTCAAACCCATTATAAATTTAAAAAACAAAATAACAAGTACTGGAAGAATGTGGAGAAATTGGAACCCTAGTGCACTATTGGTAGGAATGTGAAATAGTGCAGTCAGTGTGGAAAACACAAGGATAGGTCCTCAAAAACAAAAAGAAGATTTACCATATGAGCTAGTGATTCTATTTCTGGAGATTTGTATCTCCAAAAGAATTGAGGGTCAGGTGACAAAGAAATATTTGTATACCCACATTCATAGAAATAATCAAAAGGTAGACACACTCAAGTGTCCATTAGTAGATAAATAATAATCTGTAGTATACAAATACAGTACATATTCAGCCTTAAAAGGGAAAGAAACGCTGATACTTGCTACTATGTGGGTGAATCTTGAAAAACATGGAAAGCGAAATTGTTGTAGAGCAGCCCCGATACAAAATGGGGTGTCTGACTGTGGGTCCTTACCCGCGCGCTTAAAAGGACTTATTAATGCTCTACTGTAGGCACACGCAAAAGGTTAATAAAAGGTTTATTTACAAGGGAAGGGGAAATGAGGAAATGTACAGCTCAGGAAGAAAAGTGGGAGACAAAGTTTTAAATGACTCCTACCCGATCCGTCGATTAGGAATCCCAAAATGGCACTCTGAGAGCTGGCTGCGAGCCAGGAGCCGTGAAGCCAGGAGGCGAGCGACAGCAAGCCCCCCAAGGCCCACGTGTTTGGTTTTTATACCCAACCTGGCTGCTTAACTCCACCCTCAGGTCCCAGCCACCTACCCTTTGGTGGTGATGGGATTTGTCTTTCCCAATGTCTTAATGACTTTAGTCTAGACTGGGAGTGAAGTCCACAAAGCCTGTATGGGATTAGCTCAGGACATCATTTCTCCCTAACAAAATCAATGAGACAAGACATTGTTACTGATGAAATAAATTCCTAAATGCTGACATGCCCTGAAAATTAAAATATGGTTCTTTGGGCAGGTGGAATATACTATGGTGAATAACATTAAGAACATGATGGATAAAATAAAAAATATTTCCAAAGGCCTACCCTATTTTATTTATTTATTTTTTAAAGATTTTTATTTTATTTATTTATACAAGCACTGGGTACAGTCAGAAGCGCGGGAGGGTGAGAGAATTCACCAGAGCCAGAGTGGGGAGCAGAGCAGGCAGAAGGACCTAAGTACACTGCTGAGGGGAGCAGCGGGCGGCAGGAGAGGTCTGCGCGCCATGTGGGACCCTCCTCCCTCCTCCAGCCAGGGATCGAACCAGCGCTGCAGAGGCTGCGAGCAGCTTCGCAACCCAGCGCTCAACCGCTGCGCCACGGGGGGAGGCCCAGGTCTACCCTATTTTAAATTTAAACATATGATTAACAAGATAATAGATTTTTCACTATGAAAGTAGCAGGAAATAACATAATAATCTGGAGAACATCTACAAGCACAACTAGGGCAGGGCAAAGTTCAGCAGGCCATATGATAACATGGCAACTGGAAAAGGCAAAGAGCAAACACTCAACCTAAAGTTACACTGGTATGATGTTAGCACCAGGGCATTCATAAGGGCCTTATATTTGGGATACCAGTATAACATAGCACAGTACAGTAAATCTCAAAACTGGAATACGAGAAACAGCTGTTAGGGCAGACTCAAGAGATGTTAATCAAGATGAGGGAGTTGCCAGGAAGGGCTACTGCCAATGGATGTCAGGTGTGCTCAGCTCATAGGTCAGATGATAGAAGTACACATCTGGACAGATAAGAAAGCCCCAAAGGCAAGAGAGTTTTTAAGGGTATGTAAATGCCCCCGGCTACCTGGAAACAAATGATAGAGAAGCAGAGTGTCAGGGAAAACAACTCAAGAAGCAAGAAAAGTGCTAGGCAACTCATTTTGGGTCCAGAGACTCAATCAACTAACCAAAGGGCTCATTACTGGAAGGAAGGATAGAGGAAGGAAGACAAGATATCAACCACCATGATTTCACACACACAAATTCACTACTTCTCTGTGAGTTAGAAGAAAGAATACTGCTATTCTTCACTTTTCCTCTCTGTAGAATCATGTGCTGGTTAAACTAGGTACATGGCATTAAAGTTTATATTTTTTTAAAGATTTATGTTATTTATGCATACCAGAACTGGGGTACAGGCCAGAGGTGTGGGGGGTGAGAGGATTCACCAGAGACAGAATAGGGAACAGAACAGGCAGAGAGACTGAAATACACTGCTGAGGGGAGTAGCGGGAGAGGCAGGCAAGGTCTGCTGTGCCATGTGGGTTGCTCCCTGGCAGGCCAGGGCTCGAACTTGTGCTGCAGTGGCTGCCAATTGCTTGACTTTAACCCCTGCGCCACCAGGGAGGTATGGCATTAAAGTTTAAAGCAAAAGTTCTAAAGTATGTTCATCTTTTTTTTTTTTTTTTTTAAAGATTTATTTATTTATTTATTTATACATACATGCACTGGGTACAGTCAGAAGCGCAGGAGGGTGAGAGAATTCACCAGAGCCAGAGCGGGGAGCAGAGCAGGCAGAAGGACCGAGGTACACTGCTGAGGGGAGCAGTGGGCGGCAGGAGAGGTGTGCGCGCCATGTGGGACCCTCCTCTGGTGGCCGGGGAGCAGCCGGGGATCGAACCAGCGCTGCAGAGGCTGCGGGCAGCCTCGCAACCCAGGGCCTCAACCGCTGCGCCACCGGGGAGGCCCTAAAGTATGTTCATCTTGGTTTACACTGGTACATGGAAATGTGTGCTAATACTGAGACCTACCCACTGAGTCTTGTTTCTTGTCTGTCCAACATTTTTAATATCCACCTCCTCACTACCTACCTACAGAAACAATCTTATCTGAGCCTGCTAGGGTCTCTAACATATCATTCAAATTTCTACTTCCCATAACACCAAGCTTCTCAAATGAGCTACTGTATTTTGTGGACTAATCATTCTAAGAATTTGCCAGCCATTAACATAGTTTTCTCCAAAATTATAATTTTCTTCTACATTGTTCTCTTATACTGATAATTCCCTTATCCTTGAACTAAATAAAAACCACCCAATATTGGTTGGTGTCCTTTCCTGACAGGCACTTGCTATCTGGCAGGGAAAAAAAAGTGATTCAAATATGACTCCTGCCACAAAGATCTTAGGAGCTGAGAAGTCACCAAAATAGTGTGGTTATACAAAATAATCATATAATCATAACAGTGTGATATATACTACAATATAGGCAAGTACAGAGTATTCTTTGAGGGCCTCCCCTGGTGGCGCAACGGTTGAGCGCTGGGTTGCGAGGCTGCCTGCAGCCTCTGCAGCGCCAGTTGGATCCCGGCGAGGGTCCCACCAAAAAAAAAAAAAAAAAAATCGGTTACTCATTCCTACAGAGTATTCTTTGAGTACATAAGAAGAGTAACTAAAAAGAGTGAAGGAAGGTCCTAGCTATATAGAAAGTAAGGTGAAAAGCATGGTTGGGTTGGAAGGTGAGCAAGCTTGTGATTTCAGGGAATGAAAAGCATGTGACAGAGCACAAGCAATACGGGAAAGAGCACGAGAGTAGAGATGAGAATAATGTGGTGAGCAAGGGCCATTTGGAAGCCAAGCCATGGCAGCGCAATACTCAGAAGTAATAAATGGGTTATTTCCACATATTTTCTTTCTCCTCCACTTGGGGGAGGAGAGCAGGAACAAAGATTAAAGTGGGAATATAATTGTAAAACCAGAAGAGGAAGTCTAGAGATGAGCAACCAAGGCTTAATGGGAGAGGAAGTATGCATTGGAAAAGAGGAAAGAAAGAACTATCTCAGCACTAAAGAGTGGCAGCAAAATCCTCCAGTATAGAAAACCCTCCCTCTTGCTCCGTGGATTCCCCACCTGTGACCTCTCTGCTTCACCATGGCCTGAGTAGCTACAAGACCACCGGAAAGAGGGTGGGAGAACTGGCCACCCCAAACAAAGTTGAACTAAACAGAGCCACGTGGGAATGTTCCCTGTGACAGATCAGCTCACAGCACTTTTGCTACAACAGGGAGGAACTGGAGCAAAGGTGCCATCACAGACTGTATTTTATATGGATCATTATGCAGCTGGTGGAGGGAGATAAAGGCTTAGGTTAGACGTGTAGCTGTAGACAGGAGGGAACAAATGAATTCTAGTGATGTACAGAAAGTAAAAATCTATACAGCTTAGTGACAGAATCAATGTTTGCTCCACAAACATCAAATAATATTATGTTCCTACAATTATAAAAAGACAAGGTATTTAACATGGAAATCATTAAACCTATAAATAAGGGTGTTGTCAGGGATTCCAAAATCATAAAATGTCAAGAGTTGCAAAGTATCTGTGAAGTCATCAGGTCTGGTCATGGGAAGCAGGTTTCATCTTCCAAGGTAACTGTAATTGATGTTGTTGCTCTACCTGAATCATCCTTGACTCCCTCCTTTCCTTCATTACTCACATCTACTTCATTAACAATTCCATCTGTTCTTGCTCCCACTTTATTTCTAAGCAGTCTAACCTTCTCCAGCTCCACCGTTATCCTAGTCAGAAGTGCCTCATTTCTTGCCTGGATGACTGCAACACCTCCAAATTTGTCTTCCCACTGCCAATCTTGTTCCACATCAATCTATTCCCCACAGTTATCACAGTGATATTAAAATTTTGCAAGACAATTTGGCAGTTTCTGTCAAAATTTTAAATGTGAAATGCCTTTGATCTACCAACAGCTCCATTTCTAGGAATATTTTCTATGAAAAAAAAATTACACACATACGCATGTGTAAATGTACATACACATATAATTACTATAGTATTTTCACATATATAAACAGCAAAAAATTGAAACAAAAATTTTGTCTAGAAAAAAATTACAGAAATACTGGTTTCAATGGATGCAATAGACTTCTATGAACTGACAGGGAGACCTGCAAGAAATGTGAAAAAGGTTGCAGAAGCACAGTACAATATAATGCTAATTTCAAAAAATTTTGACTTTATACAAACTATTACATGCCACAAATTTAAAAGCCAAATAGTATACACATGCACCACTTAAACAATTTTAAGGGCCTCCCCGGTGGCGCAGCGGTTGAGCGCTGGGTTGCGAAGCTGCCCGCGGCCTCTGCTGCGCTGGTTCAATCCCCGGCTGCTCCCCGGCCACCAGAGGAGGGTCCCACATGGCGCGCAGACCTCTCCTGCCGCCCGCTGCTCCCCTCAGCAGTGTACTTAGGTCCTTCTACCCAGTGCATGTATAAACAAAACAAACAAACAAACAAATAAATAAATAAAAACATGCCTCTATTAAAAAAAAAAAATTAAAAAAAAAAAAAATTTTAAAATGTTTTCTTTTGAATGCTAGCATATAGAGGTGCTTTGCTACTCAGAAACTGGAAAAGACTTAATGCTCCAAGTACCTAAGTGTTGCAATTAGATAAGGGGCAAGTCATTTTCCATTCCCAAATATGCTAATTATATAAATGTTAGCACACACTGACGCCAAGAGGTGCAACCACCGAAAACAGACTCTGCTATCTCAGCAGGTCAGGTTTCTTTATATTCCTTCATATATCATACAGCTAGGCCTTTCCACCTTTACCCACTCCGAAGGCATCCTTTCCAACAGGAACCTGTCATGAAAACGGAAAGCCATGGGCCTCCCCGGTGGCGCAGCGGTTGAGCGCTGGGTTGCGAAGCTGCCCGCAGCCTCTGAGGCGCCGGTTCGATCCCCGGCTGCTCCCCGGCCACCGGATGAGGGTCCCACATGGTGCGCAGACCTCTCCTGCCGCCCGCTGCTCCCCTCAGCAGTGTACTTAGGTCCTTCTACCTGCTCTGCTCCCCGCTCTGGCTCTGGTGAATTCTCTCACCCTCCCGCGCTTCTGACTGTACCCAGTGCATGTATAAACAAAAACAAACGAATAAATAAATAAAAAACACATGCCTCTTTAAAAAAAAAAAAAAAAAAAAAAGAAAACGGAAAGCCAAAGCCCATCAAATGCTTTGGCTGGAACATCTCCCGCGTTTTTAAATAAGAACACAGCACCCACCGCCCTTTAGCCTGTTGTTCTACAATATAGTTCATTTTTTTTTTGTTTGTTTTTAAAGACTTATTTTATGTATACAAGAGCTGGGTTACAGACCAGAGGAGCGGGAGGGTGAGAGGATTCACCAGAGACAGAGAGGGGAGCAGAACAGGCAGACTGACCAGAAGCACTGCTGAGGGGAGCAGCGGGCGAGCCAGAAGAAGTCTGCTGCGCCATGTGGGGATCTCCCTGGCCGGCTGGGAATCGAACCCGCGCTGCAGAGGCTGCAGACAGCTTCACAGCACTGCGCTCAACCCGCTACGCCACCGGGGAGGCCCAATGTAGTTCATTCTTAATATGTGACAAGACTTTGGAATATAAGGCAAGTAAATGTAAGAGTTATAAGAATTGAAGTCAAAAGACAGGTTTACATTCCAGCTTCACAACTTACTGAGCCTTAGTATCTTGACAATGAGGGTAGTACTGTTAGGGGGAAATGATGTCCTGAGTTAATCCCATACAGGCTTTGTGGACCCCACCCCCACTCCAGACTAAAGCCATCAAGACTCTGGGAAAGACAAATCCCATCACCACCAAGGGAGGGTGGCTGGGACCTGAGGGTGAAGTTGGGCAGCCAGGTCGGATATAAAAAACCAAACACGTGGGCCTTGGGCGCTCTCTGGCTCGCGATCGCTTGCCTCCTGGCTTCACCGCTCCTGGCTGGCGGCCAACTCTGAGAGTGCCATTTTGGGATTCCTGATCGGCGGATGGGGTAGGACTCATTTAAAACTTTGTCTCCCACTTTTCTCCCAGAGCTGTACATTTCCTCATTTCCCCTTCCCTTGTAAATAAACCTTTTATTAACCTTTCGCGTGTGCCTGCAGTAGAGCATTGATAAGTCCTTTTAAGCGCGCGGGTGAGGACCCACAGTCAGGCACCCCGTTTTGTATCGGGGTTGCTCTACAACAGTACCATTTGCCACTAATGACCTGAGGAGGGTCTTGATGATGCTTATATATGAAGGTGCTATGGTTATAAAATGTTATGGGTATCATAGTTTTGTTTTACATTTTCCCAAAATTTTATTTCTCTAAAAAACTGTGAAAACAGTTTGCTAGTTTGCTCATTTGCTAGTTATAATTTTTTGAGTCTCACTACATGCAATTACTATGGCAAGCATCTTATTTTTTTAAAAAGTTTTATTTATTTATATTTTTCATTCATTCATTCATTTATTCAAGCACTGGGTACAGTCAGAAGCACAGGAGGGTGAGAGAATTCACCAGAGCCAGTGGAGAGTAGGACAGGCAGAGTGACGAAGTACACTGCTGAGGGGAGCAGTGGGCAGCAAGAGAGGTCTGCACACCACGTGGGACCCTCGTCCGGCAGCTGGGGATCGAACCTGCACTGCAGAGACTGCGGGCAGCCTCGCAACCCAGTGCTCAACCGCTGCGCCACCGGGGAGGCCCTATGGTAAGCATCTTAAATGCATCATCAAGTGTAACCACCACAACAACCCTATCATACTATTCCATTTTGTAGCTGAAGGGAATGAGAATTGCCCTCAAACAGAAATCACCCCAAGGTCACACAGCTAGGAAGTAGTCAAATCAAGTTTTGACTCATCTGAACCTTTTCTTATTATTAATGATTTATATAAATTTGACAACAGGAAAAGCAAAGCTATGATTAAATACAATGCCTGCTTTATGTTTTGGGGTGAAAAATTCTACCCTATTTAAGTATGAAAACAACATTACAGAAAGTCTATACTTAACATCCTCCCTAAATTCTTGGAGAAACTTCAACTTTAAGCGAAATGATGTGTAACAAAAGCAGGTCCTTCAAATGTAGCTTTCATTCAATCTAGGCCAGGATTTTTTTTTCTCTCATCACTATAATGCAACAACAAAGAATGAAACAACCTTATTCCAGGACTTGCTGTTTGTTGTATATAAGAGCTCCCAGCTTACTCCTATGGAGGGATCATCACATCATGCAGCCTGCTGGTTGCTACCCCCACCAGATGATAAGTTCCTGCAAGCAGGAATGCTCTGATCCTCCTTTGTATTCCAACGCCCAGCAGAATGAACGTGGAATCAAAGCAGGAATGCAGAGGAGGATGAAGGTCAAAACTATGTTTAGCCACACCAGTAAATCCTCCCCCTCCTATGGCACCACTTGGTACCTCTTTCTTCTTTTAGTTAGATAAGAGAAGTTATCTTTTAGGAGTGACCGTTCCCAAACTTGAAGTACTTGTGGGGCTTTACTCCCAATCCTCCCTCCTACTTTCAACTCAGCAGTAAGATAGGTCACATAATCCAAGCTGGGAAAAATCAGTGTTCCAACTGCCCCATTATAGGTTCCAGAATGGAAATATTGTTAGGGGGAAAGGATGTCCTGAGATAATCTCATACAGGCTTTGTGGACTCCACCCCCACTCCAGACTAAAGCCATCAGGACATTGGGAAAGACAAATCCCATCACCACCAAGGGGAGGGTGGCTGGGACCTGAGGGTGGAGTTGGGCAGCCAGGTTGGATATAAAAACCAAACACGTGGGCCTTGCTGGCTCTCTGGCTCACGATCGCTCGCCTCCTGGCTTCACCGCTCCTGGCTGGCGGCCAACTCTGAGAGCGCCATTTTGGGATTCCTGATCGGCGGATCGGGTAGGACTCATTTAAAACTTTGTCTCCCACTTTTCTCCCAGAGCTGTACATTTCCTCATTTCCCTTTCCCTTGTAAATAAACCTTTTATTAACCTTTCACGTGTGCCTGCAGTAGAGCATTGATAAGTCCTTTTAAGCGCGCGGGTGAGGACCCACAGTCAGGCACCCCGTTTTGCATCGGGGTTGCTCTACAACAATATGACCCAAGCCAAGTCAAATAAGGTTCTTTCCTGGAATATTCCAAAGTGGAGACAGAAAAATAAATCACTCCCTTGACATACTAGGGACCATTATAGGCATCTGGAAGCCAATGGGGGAGCTTCAGCAGGAGAGTAACAGAATCATATATATGTCTTAGAAAGATTCTAGTAATAGCATCACCAAGGGCATACCATACACAGTGGGAAGACCAGTGATTGGCCTAGTGTGATAGTCCTGACAAGGGATGAGGAGGGCTTCAATCAAGAAAATGGTAACAGGAACAGAGAAAAGATAACATATTAGAGAGCATTTTGTAACTGCTTTTTGTCTCACTAGAAATTCTGTCCTAACATGGAAAATCATCTCCTTGAATTCCCTGTGTACAGATGACAATTGTAAGCATATTTATTCATACAGTAAACACTAAAAAGCAATTAGAGGAATTGTTACGGCATGGAATCACCTCACAGTATCACCTCACTTACTAGCTGTATGACCTTAAACAAGTTATTTAACTTCTGTGCCTCAATCTAATGATCTGTAAAACTGGGGTAACAAGAGTGTCTATCTTATAGAGTTGCTGCTGTGTAAAAAAGGAAAGCCTTGAACCGGTTGATAAAGGACAACCTAGGCAAAAGGGAAGGTAGGTGCAAAGGAGAAGAAACATGAAAAAATGAACGGTACTCCTGACCTCTGCCCACTTCAACTGCTACCTAAATGCCAGTTGGAATTTCAGCCAATGCCGGACGTGAAACTCAACAGAAGAGAACCAATCACTTTTTCCACAGCTCTTTCTCCTCCAGGCTCCCTACCACCATTCTCTCCCACCGGACAATTTTACTCCCTGTGATTGCCTAAACACAAGTACTATAACAGTGGGTCAAGGGTGGATTCATTATGTAATCCACGCCTCCTGGGAAGAGATAGAACACCTCCCAGGACCCTGCGCACAGGACTTGACTGTGTCAAGGTCAGAAGCAAGGAGCAGTGGGAGTAAGGGGGGACAAGTCAAAAGTGGCACTGAGCACTGCCTACCAAGGGCAGAAACTCAGCTGGGAATACAATCATAGGCTGTGAAGAATCATTCTCTGCTGTGGGGTAAAGACAAACTTTGCAACAGGCTTTCCCAGAGCTAGGGCAACAACTCTTCCCGGTCACTCTAAATCCCCTCTAGTCTCTGCTATTTTGGTTGGTTCTAATTCTGTGCTTTCCCATCAAATTTCTTATTGGTAATCCACCTTCCTAAACACTTAACATATATAGGACCCCTGGTTATTTTTTTTAAAGATTTATTTATGTATACAAGAGCTGCGGTACAGGCCAGAGGTTTGAGGGGTGAGAGGATTCACCAGAGACAGAGTGGGGAACAGAACAGGCAGACTGACGAAATACATTGCTGAGGGGAGCAGCGGGCAAGATAGGAGAGGTCTGCTGCGCCATGTGGGTAGATCCCTGGTCTGCTGGGGATCAAACTGGTGCTGCAAAGGCTGCGAATTGCTTCATAGTGCTGTACTTAACCCCTTGCGCCACTGGGGAGGCCCAGGATCCCTGGTTTTAAGGGATATGAGTTCTAGGATCAACAGAAAAGATTCCCGGGCCTCCCCGGTGGCGCAGCGGTTGAGCGCTGGGTTGCGAAGCTGCCCGCGGCCTCTGCGGCACCGGTTCAATCCCCGGTTGCTCCCCGGCCTCCCGAGGAGGGTCCCACATGGCGCGCAGACCTCTCCTGCCGCCCGCTGCTCCCCTCAGCAGTGTGCTTCGGTCCTTCTGCCTGCTCTGCTCCCTGCTCTGGCTCTGGTGAATTCTCTCACCCTCCCGCGCTTCTGACTGTACCCAGTGCATGTATAAACAAAACAAACAAACAAACAAATAAAAAAAAAAATGCCTCTATAAAAAAAAAAAATTAAAAAAAAAAAAAAGAAAAGAAAAGAAAAGATTCCCAGTTAAGAGTTATCACACCAGACACTGCAGTAAGTATTAGCATACATTCTCTTCAATTGTCACTACCCCTAGAAAGTAGTGAAGAATTCCACTTTTCAAAATGAAAATACTGAAGATTGGTGCTATGACAAAGGAAGAATATAAACGCAAGTCTACCTAATTCTTATATAAATCAGTTTTCAGTGAATTAACATGAGCCAGTCATCAAGGGACTGAAAATACATAGGAGTATTTTAAGTATCTACTTCAGGGTTTCCCTGGTGGCACAAGGGGTTAAGTCTCAGCACCATCAAGCTATCAGCAGCCACTGCAGCATAAATTTGATCCCTGGCCAGGGAGCTAAGCCACCTGATGCAGCAGACCTCTCCTGTCTTACCAGCTGCTCCCCTCAACAGTGTATTTCAGTCAATCTGCCTGTTGTGCTCCCCACTCTGTCTCTGGTGAATCTTTTCTTTTTAAAGATTTATTTACTTATATATACAAGAACTGGGGTACAGTGTCTCTGGTGAATCTTCTCATCCTCCCTCTCCCTGCATCTCTGCCCTACACCCCAGCTCTTGTATGCATAAATAAAATAAATCTTAAAAAAAATAAAATTCAGGTTTACTTCATAAACCTAAAAAAACAGAAAGACAAATCTCAGGTGATGACTCAACGCAAGAAAAACATTCCTTTTTTGGGACTCTGCTGGTAAGGGGTTAAGATGCAACCTATGGAGCTATCCGCATCCACTGCTGCAGGAGTTCTATCCCCGGCCAGGGAGCTACCCACATGGCACAGCAGACCTCTCCTGACTCGCCTGCTGCTCCCCTCAACAGAGTATTTCAGTAGATCTGCCCGTTCTTTTTCCCACTCTGTCTCTAGTGAATCTTCTCACCTTCCACATCTCTGGCCTGTACTCCAGTTCTTGTTTATATAAATAAATCTTTAAAAAACAAAACAAAATAAAAATATTCCTTTTTTATAATTTTCCTGCTAAGCCTAATTCCTTCACAAGGCTCAATCCAGGCCCTAATCACCACCATTCACTTGTATTGTTATAACAAATTACAGTGGAATCTCCCAGCATCCACTGTGGCCTTGATCCAGGGCAGTTCTCCACACTACTTGCCTAGGGTACAAATATGATGATCTCCCTCCTAGTTACACTGCTTGTTAATTAGTCTCCAACACAGAATTTTCCAAACTGTAGCCACAGAACCATTTTAAACTGATATTAACACCAGCTGGCACTCAAAGTATCTATGGAGTGCTTGAATTAGAGCAGAAAGAAAAAAAATTGCCTCAGGAACTGATGCCCAAAAAAAATAATATTGAACTTCATAATAAAAAAGAGAAATATTAAGCCATTTTCATTTTCTACAAACAAAATTATAATTAGGACACAGACACATGTCACAGACAAGTAAACAAATGAAAAACCACATGCTGGTTTGTAAATCTGAATTTTGCAATATTAGATACAGATCCTATCAATATTACAACTAATTATGTTATTTCAGAACCTGCTACATGTTCTGCTAAACACACACACATATGCACAGGACACATCTACTCTGAATGCTTCCGTCTACTCCTAAACACAGGGCAGTATGCTACTGCACTCTTCACTGAACAACATGAGTTGAAAAGCAACTGTGACATGCTGTGTGTTTAATGAGCTCTCCAGGTTCTCTTGCCACCTGCCGAAGCTGGAGAATGCTAATGTGACACCGATGACATAGAGCTTAAAAAAAGAAAAGCTAAAATTGAGTAATTTTCCCTCTGAAATGTTTTAAAAAGAGCCAAAAAAATTCTAAACACGTGTATAATTCTAAAAGTTAAAACTCCTGGAGCAACATGAACACATCTGTATTTCTAATATGTCTCCCAAGTAATGCTAATGTGGCTGATCCTGGAACCTCAGCTGGAAACCACTGCTCTAGGGCTAATTACAAATTTAGAGGAAAAATGTGACAGAGGAACTTTGATGTAAACATCTTGGGGAGGTAATCAGCAAACTCCAGACTGTGAAAAAAAATCTATAAGATAGACTCATTTATAATTAAGATTCAAAAGAAGAGAAAGAGGTGGAGAGAGATCCTACAGATTAAAAGAGATTCATGAGATAAAGTAGTCAATGTAACTTATAGACCTTACTTGGAGATGTGCAGAAAAGTTTGAACACATTTAATATTTGAAACTGGGACTCCCTGGTGACACAGGGGTTAAAGTCTTAGCGCTATCAAGCTATTGCTGAGTTCAATCCCTGGCCAGGGAGCTAACCCTGGCTATTGCTGAGTTCAATCCCTGGCTAGGGAGCTAACCCACATGGCTCAGCAGACCTCTCCTGACTAGCCCGCTGCTCCCCTCAGCAGTGTTTCAGTCTATCCGCCTGTTCTGGTCCCCATTCTGTCTCTGGTGAATCCTCTCACCCCCCGCACCTCTGGCCTACACTCCAATTCTTGTGTGCATAAATAAATAAAAATAAATCTTAAAAAATAATAATATACGAAACTAAGGAACTATTGCTCAATTATTTTAGATGTAGTACAAGTTTTATAGGTATATTTTTAAAACTGGTTTTTAGGATATAAAATAAAATACTATAGATAAGATTATTCTGCAGCTTTTTAAAATAATCTGGAAGGAGGATGGTTTGACTGGGAGCTATCCATGAGCTGGGGTCAGTTTGTACCAGGTCAGAAGAAGTGATTCTGAAATATTTCTCAACCCCTTGTTCAGTGAAATTGTGCTGCTAGCTGAAATTGGCATGGTAAATACTTGGCTAAATATTCCTCAAGGGAAACAGGCAAACACCAAATAAATTAGATGTGACTGCCACTCTATCACTTCGATGAGTTCATACTACTGTCAATAATCGACATTCCCAACATAAAAAAATTAGAAAATAAAACCAGCATTTTTTAGGAGAGGATGGGGGAACCAGTGGACAGGGTGATTCTGATATAGGTGGTTCCTTTACCTACTCATGGAAAGCACTGTCCTCATATGTACATCTAGCTACTAAACACAGTGACTTATTCTGAAAAAACCACTGTCACTCACAACTCTCTGCTCCCATACACACTAGCAGATTTAACATGCCTCTGTTCCCAAGTACTACCCACTGCCAAAAAAATACATCTCCACCCCAGTCCCAAAGTTCAAGACTCAGGGAAGAAAGTTCCATTCCGTGCACTGAGCACTCATTCTCTATGATAGTACACAAAAATTCCATGATTCTATACATCCCACTAAAAGCTCCTAAAGAATAACCATGAGACATTCCTGCCACCTTTTGTCTACTACAGACTGTGGCACACACATAGACACTAATTAAATGAACTGAATGAATGATTTGCTAATTCATATGGAGCCACAAAAAACCCAATAGCCAGAGGTCTCCTCACTAAAAAGGAAGGGAATGGAGGTATCACACTCCCAGACTTCAAACTATACTACAAAGCCATAATAATCAAAACTGCATGGTAGTGGAACAAGAACAGACACAGAGACCAATGGAATTGAACAGAAGACCCAGAAATAAACCCACAGATTTATGGGCAACTAATCTTTAACAAGGGAGCAAAGAACATGCAATGAATAATTTGCTATTACTCAGACTGGAAAGGACTAAAAGCTATGTCTCTTAACCGCTCACATGAAATCTAGTCACCAGTTAAATTAGGATTATAACAGCAATATAAAACTATTCTTACCCAACAACTTTGATGCTAACCACCTAGAGTAGCATCAAACTCCATAGTTAAAGGACATGGAACCAATAGTACTGTCCTTACTTCAGATGCCAGCTCCACTTTAGGAATTCCTAGGTCATTCATATTTTTGACCAACTGGTTACAAATTCAGAGGTTCCCATTACTCCTCAGGTTTAATTCACTAGACTATCTCATAAAACTCTAGAAAACTATTCTTATAATAAAAACAGTTTTATTATAAAGGAAACAAATCAGGACTATCCAAATGAACAAGCACATAAGGGCAAGGTCTGGAAGGGTATTCAGCAGTTTCCATGCCTTATCAAGGAATTAGGGTGCATCATCCTATCAGCATACAAATATGTTCACCAATCTGGAAGTGCCACCAAATTTTGGTACTCAGAATTTTTATTATGGTTTCATATCGTGACAGACTGATTCATGGGCCATATGAGTAAATTTCAACTCCAGTCCTCTGTTTTCTCCAGAGGTCAGACTCGCTCAAAGTCACAACCCCGTCATACAAGGTTAGTCTTTCTGGTAACTGGGACCAAAAATACTGAGTCATCACATTAACTCAGGTAGTAGTCTAAAGGACTCATAAGTAATAAAGACACTCCTATAACTTAGGAAATTCTGTGAGTTTTAGAAGCTCTGTGCTGGGAATCTGGGACAAAGGCCAGGCATATTCATTATTATGCAACAAAAACAAACTGTTAAAACTCCTTAGTCAACTTACAAAAATAAAGATAAGCAAACAAAAAAAGGATATCCAAGATGACTGAGGATCACTCATTTTAGGGATCCAAATGCCATTCTTATTAGAATTTCAGATACCCTCATCTACTAGACTACACACCATTTTTAAAATTTGGTACATATTAAAATTAACCATATTTTGACAATTATTTAGTGATCGATAGGAAAAACTGTTGGGGCATCCAGAACGAGATGGGGCTTCTCTTTCATGAGTTGAGAAACCAACCTATTAGGCCTTCTTGGTGGCACCAAGGATTAAGTATCAGCACAATGAAGTTATCCGCAGGAGTCTGATCCCTGGCCAGGGGGCTAACCCACATGGTGCAGCAGACCTCTCCTGTCTCACCCACTGCTCCCCTCAGCAGTGTTATAGATCCGCCTGTTCTGCTCCCCACTCTGTCTCTGGTGAATCCTCTCACCCACCCCCCAACCCGCACCTCTGGCCTACACCCCAGTTCTTGTATGTATAAATAAAAATAAAGCTTAAAAAAAAAGAAAAACAGAGACTGATTAAACATATGGAATCAAAGTATAGTGAAGTTAAATGATTGGAGGCAGTATTTCAGGTAGGACTTTGCAAAAGGATGGATGTAAAGAGTGGAAACAAAAGATGAGTCAAAGATAGTGACTGAAGTAAAGTCTCAATGATAGACAGTTTATTAGATAATCAAAATGAGGATTTGGAAGGATTCAAAGAGCAAAACAGTCCAACAGATCTTACTCTAATATCTGTTTCAACAATCACAAATTTGAGTTCAATTTATATGCTTTGTAAGAGTAGCAAACATGCAGAAGAGAAGGGTCAATGATGTCAGAAATGTAATTATACTTGCCAGGGGGCTTTCCTTTATAGGCTTAGATATTTCCATTCCTTATCAATATTTTAACATAAATGCTGATGCTATCTATGCACAAAGGCAAGCAAATACAGAGGCTTAATCACTTTCCTGATTTCTAGTGAAAGCACTGGAGCCAGTAAGGCTAGATATCCATTGTTCAAAGCTTTTGCTGGCTCCTTGGTCATCAGTGAAAGCTGAAAAGGTTTGCCCTCGGGCACCAGATTCCTGCATGGATGCTTCACAAACAAGACAGGGCCTGTTCTCATAACAGAACAGTGAGGAGCAACTTCTGAGCACAGCAGCACTCATAGCCAACTCGATGGTAGAAGATGGCACTCTCCAGACTCCATCAGTGGGGGCTGATAGGAAATAGGGGCAGAACAGGGGATTTGGCAGTTAAACTAGTTGGTGCTTTGGTAATGGAATGGCTGGAGTTTCAGCAGTTAAACTAATGGTGGGGAGGGGCATCTGGAAAAGCCACCAGTTTGCCTTGTGAGGCAATAGCTTGGACCTCAGTCTCTGCTCAGTGCATGCACTGGGGCGGGACAGATGATATCTGGGTATGTATCAGCCTATACATTCTCATTCTCTTTTTCTTTCTCAGCTTTCCCTTTTCTCACTTCCTATGTAAATAAATCATGTTATTGTTTCTAATTATGTGTCTGTTTTTAGGCCATATCACTTGTTCCTTTAAAAAAAAAAAAAAGAAAGAAAGACGGTCTCCCCCCATGGCACAGGCCGTTGAGCGCAGCGCTGTGAAGTTATCCGTGCTGGTTCGATCCCGGCCGGCTGGCGAGGGTCCCACATGGCGCGGCAGACCTCTCCTGTCTGGCCTGCTGCTCCCCTCAGCAGTGTATTTCGTCAGTCTGCCTGTTCTGTTCCCTGTCTCTGGTGAATCCTCTCACCCTCCTGAGCATCTGGCCTGTACCCCAGTTCTTGTATAAATAAATAAATATAAAAAAAAAAGATTTACTTATTTATGCGTAGAACTGGGGTGTAGGCCAAAGGTGCTGGGGGCGGGGAGGGTGAGAGGATTCACCAGACTGGGGAGAAGAACAGGCAGATCTACCGAAATACACTGCTGAGGGGAGCGACGGGTGAGACAGGAGAGGTCTGCTGTGCCAGATGTGGGTTAGTTCCCTTGCTGGGGATTAAACTCAGCCTATTGAGGAGGCAGTGATACCACTAGGCCACCAGGGAGGCCCCCATGTCACTTGTTCTTAAGCATGCAGGTGAGGACCCACCAACTGGGTCAACCTGGTTCTGCCAGATTTGCTGTTTCATTCTGACTTTAAGCCTACGCAGATGGTTTTTCTCTCTCACCTGCTAAACCGAGGAGGGAGGGTCCCAGACTATTCATGTTATGCTCACAAAAACGGTGTTCATCCACACCCCAACCTAAGTCCTAAATCTTGGCATTTTCACATATTTTTAAAAATGTCAGGAGTCCCCAAGATCATGTCATTGATTCATTCTCTTCAATCTGGAAAACCTCATCCACCCCCACAGCATACTGATGGCTCCCCAAACCTCCCTTACAGGTAAGAACATATTGCAAAATTTCCTGGGGATAGCCCACCAACAGTAGGCAAGAGAACAAAACCATCTTCATAGACTTAAAGTTTAAACAGGATCCATTCATCCTGTAGCCTATGCAGAAATCTGCTACTGAAGGTAAAGCCTCTTCTCACAGGAGGTCAAATTTGCAATTGGCTTGTGAAGTAGGAATAGCCTTTAATCTGTGGGGGTAGTTAATGTAAGAAGTGATATGAGTAGAAAAACAGCAGTTTTGGGCCTCCCCGGTGGCGCAGTGGTTGAGCACTGGGTTGTGAAGCTGCCCACAGCCTCTGCAGCACCAGTTCGATCCCTGGCTGCTCCCCGCCACCGCCACCGGAGGAGGGTCCCAAATGACCTCTCCTGCCGCCCGCTGCTCCCCTCAGCAGTGTACTTCGGTCCTTCTGCCTGCTCTGCTTCCCGCTCTGGCTCTGGTGAATTCTCTCACCCTCCCACGCTTCTGACTATACCCAGCGCTTGTATAAATAAATAAATAAATAAATAAATAAATAAATAAATAAATAAATAAATAAATAAATCTTAAAAAGAAAAAAAAAGAAAAGCAGCAGTTTTACCTTTACTCAATATCTTTATTAACAGCATCATCCACCTGATATTCAGAATAATACAAAGTTCATCACAGTGAGGGAGTGGGAAGAGGTAAACCTTGAATTTCCTTTCTCCTTCACCTTCCAAAATAATTCTCATCTCTTCTATCAAAAAAATTATCTCAAATATAAACTCCACATTGAACATAAGCAAACATTAGGTGAAAATAAAGGTTAAACCTACCTGAATTGAATGAAATTGAAATTAAAACATTTAGAAAAAATTTCCAAAAATTAGTACTTTTTAGAATTTTAATGCCTTGTGCTATTAAGTATACAAGTTTGGTATTCACATTATGTTGCTGGTGACTGTATATTCTGGCACAATCTTTCTGAAAAGCAATATTACCATACAGTATTTACTATATACTAAGTGCCAAAGTATCATTGGATACAATATTTCTATTTTAGCAATCTATTTAGGAGACTAAGTTTAAAAAAAAAAAAAAAACAACCCTTGAGTTTTATTTTGAGTAAGATGTGGTCACAGCTGCAGTGAAGCTGGGGTTACTGGCTCCTGCTTGACTCAACTGCTGTTCATTCCTGCAGAGGAACAAGTTGGTCAGGAAGCCGCTCTGCAGTCATGACTTTTTTTTTTTTTTTTTTTTTTTGTGGGACCCTCGCCGGTGGCCGGGGATCGAACTGGCACTGTAGAGGCTGCGGGAAGCCTCGCAACCCAGCGCTCAACTGCTGCGCCACCAGGGGAGGCCCAGCCATGACTTTTTTTTAAAGATTTATTTATTTATACAAGAACCGGGGTACAGGCCATATGTGCAGGAGGGTGAGAGGACTCACCAGAGACAGAGCAGGGAACAGAACAAGCAGACTGACTGAAATACACTGCTGAGGGAAGCAGTGGGCGAGACAGGAGAGGTCTACTGCGCCATGTAGGTACCTCCCTGGCAGGCTGGGGATCTAACTTGTGCTGCAGAGGCTGCAGATTACTTCATAGTGCCGTGCTTAACCCCTTGCGCCACCAGGGAGGCCCAGCTATGACTTTTAAAGAATGACACCTGGGGAACCAGAAGTGGCCATTCATCAAACTCAAATCACCCTAACCAGTCACAGTGTAAAATCTCTGGAGAAAAAATATGTATTAACTTCATATGAAGAGAAAAAGTAAAGAATTTCAAAGTGAAAGGTCCAGTTCACATGCCTACCAAGATTCTGAGAATCACTACAAGGAAAAACTACTTGTGGTAAAGGTTCTAAGATTTGGGATCTTTTTCAGATAAGAATCCAAAAGCCACACCACTGACTTGAGCAGTCCTGAAAATTTTTTTTAAGATTTATTTTTATTTATTTATGCATACAAGAACTAGGGCCAGAGGTGCGGGGTGTGAGTGTGGGGGAGGGGCTAAAGGGATTCACCAGAGACAGAATGGGGAGCAGAACAGGCAAACTGACTGAAATACACTGCTAAGGGGAGCAAGATGGGGGGAGGTCTGCAGCTCCTTGTGAGTTACCTTCCTGCTCAGAGATCGAAATCAGGCCATTGCTATGTTAGTGCTGAGACTTAGCTAGACCACTGGGGGAGGCCCAATAATCAATTGATTTTCAACAAGATAACAAGACAATTAAATGAGGAAAGAATAATTTGCTCAATAAATAGTGCTGGAACAACTAGTACTTCACATCTTATACAAAAAATAACTTAAAATGTACCAATTGACCTAAATGTAAAAACCTAAGCTCTTAGAAGACTACATAGAGGTTAATCTTCATGACCTTGGATTTGCCAATGGCTTCTTAAATCTTACACCTAAAAAATGAACAGAACAATACACTGGACTTTATCAAAACGAAAAATTTTTGAGCTTCAAAAGACAATAACAAGGAAGTGAAAAGAAAACCCAGTGAATGAGGGACATATTTGTAAAGTGTGTATCTGATAAAAGACTTGTTGAAAATGTATAAAGAATTCTTACAATCCAATAAAAAGACAAACAACCCAATCAAGAAATGGATTAAGGACATGACTAGACATTTCTCCAAATAGGATACACAAATGACCAACAAACACATGAAAAGTTGCTCAATATCATTAGGGAAATGCAAAGTCAAGTCACAATAAGCTACTACTTCCCACCCACTAGGCTGGCAATAATAAAAAAAGATACTAAGTGTTGACAAGCATGTAGAAGAATTAGAATTCTCAATATACTGCTGGTTAGAATATAAAACTGTATAGCCATTTTTAGAAAACAGTCTGGCAGTTCCTCAAAAGGTTAAATAAAGAGTTACCATATGGACTAATAATTCTACTCTAGACATATACCCAAGAGAAATGAAAATATGTCCACACAAAAATTTGTACACATGAATATTCACAGCAGCATTATTTATAATACTCAAAAAGTAGAAACACATCTTGCAAGATGATAGGTGAAAAAGCTGAGAAGATGGCTACTAAAGAGAAGAAATCTGAAGCCAAGAAAGCTGACACTGGTGGCAAGGTTAAGAAGGCCAAGGCCAAATCCCACTGAAGGGGAAGCCCCACTGAAGCCGAAACCCTGTTCCAGTACAGCAGATATTTCTGATCTGCTATGTATTCCAGAAAAACCATGTAGATGGAAGTAGTCAGCAACTAAATCCAGGACTGGAAAGGAGAAGGTTCTTGCTACCATCACAAAACCAGTTGGGGGGGACAAGAATGGTGGTTGGTACCTGAGTGGCTAAACTTCATAACATGCCTAGATATTATACTACTGAAGATGTACTTGAAAAGCTATTGAGCCAAAGCAAGAAACCCTTCAGTCAGCATGTGAGAAAACTGTGAGCTGGCATCACTCCTGGGACCATTCTGATTATCCTAACAGGATATGACATAGGCAAGAGGGTGGTTTTCTTGAAGTAGCTGAGCAATGGCTTGCCACTTATGACTGCACTTCTGTCCCACATCAAGGTTCCCTGAGTAGCACACATCAGAAATTTGTCATCGTTACCTCTACCAAAATTGATGTCAATGGTGTGAGGATCCCAAAACAGCTTACTGATGTTTGCTTCAAGAAGAAGCTGTGTTAAGCGCTGGACAGCAGGTAAGTGAGATCTCCAACACAGAGAGAAAATACGAGATTACATAGCAGCGCAAGGTTAATCAGAAAACTGGACTCACAAACATCTAAGCTGTTCCTCAGCTCAAGGACTACCTCTGCTGTGTTTGCTCTCACAAATGGAATTTACCATCACAAATTGGGGTTCTAAACTTCCTACAAAGACTTTAATTAAGTGATCATTGGGGCCTCCCTGGTGGCACAATGAGTTAAGACACAACCTATGAAGCTGTCCGCAGCCTCTGCAGATAGAGTTTGATCCCCCGGCCAGCCAGGCAGCAACCCACATGGCGCAGCAGACCTCTCCTGTTTTGCCCGCTGCTCCCCTCAGCAGTGTACATCGGTCAATCTGCCTGTTCTGTTCCCCACTCTGTCTCTGGTGAATCCTCTCACCCTCCACACCTCTGGCCTGTTCCCCAGCTCTTGTATGCATAAATAAATAAATCTTTGTTAAAAAATTAAGTGATCATTAAAAAAAGTAGAAACCACCTTACTGTCTATCAGCTGATGATGAACAAAATGTGGTATATCTATATAATGGAATAGTATTCAGCAATAAAAAGGAATGAAGTACTAATACATGCTACAACATGGGTGAACCTTGAAAACATGCTTAGTGAAAGAAGTCAAAAGCAAAAAAGCATTTATTGTATGATTCCATTTATATGAAAGGTCCAGGATAGGCAAATCTATAGAGAAAGAAAGGAATAAATGGTTACATAGGCCCTACAGAAAAGTAGATTAATGCTTTCCTAGGGTGTTGGTAGGTGATGGCTGAAGTACATGGGATTTCTTTTTGGAGTGATGAAAATGGTCTAAAATTGACTATATTTGTTGCACCTATAAAATTGACTATAATTGACTATAATTGTTCTATAACCACTGAATTACACATTATAAATGAGTGAATTATATGGGATATGAACTGTACCAAAATATCCTGGGGATCCCAGAGGTATAATTAATTTTTTTGTGGTGATTAAATAAATCAATCAAGTCAAATCTGAATTCCAAACTTACTGTTCTTATGAGGATGCAGTTAAAGACTTATGGAAGTCTGAACTCTTCAGGCTTTCCCAAGAAATACTCATTATAATACTTCACATTTATTGTTGTTTGCTATCAAAACTGTTATTAAAACAAAGCAGTAACAGCCAACTTTTTTTAGTGTTTCCAATAACATACTACTGAACTAGAACCTAAGCAAAGTCTCCTTGCTATATCTGTTCTAACTACCCATCCTTCTAATTTTAGTTACTGTAGGCTTATTTACCCCGGTGTTCCCAACCACTGGATATGCAATGTTATCCTTTAAAAGTTGTGGTAAAACATACATAAAATTTATAACAACCATTTAAGCATATGATTACTGGCATTAAGCACATTTACAGTGTCTGCTACCATCACCACTACCCAATTTCGTAACTTTTTCATCATCCTCAAAACTGTGCCCAGTCTCCATTACCCTCTCCCCTAGTCACTGGTAATCTCTAGTCTACTTTGTCTCTATGAATTTGCCTTTTCTAAGTACCTAATATAAGTGGAATCATACAATTTAATTTAACCTTTGGTGTCTAGTATTTTCACTTGTATTATGTTTAAAAGGTTCATCCACTTTGTGGCATCTATAGAATTCCATTCCTTTTATTTTTATTTTTTTTTTCAAATGAAGAGAACTTTAATGTTTTTTTTTTTTAAGATTTTTTTTTTTTTTAATAGAGGCATGTTTTTCTTTATTTATTTGTTTGCTTGTTTATACATGCACTGGGTATAGTCAGAAGCGCGGGAGGGTGAGAGAATTCACCAGAGCCAGAGCGGGGAGCAGAGCAGGCAGAAGGACCGAAGTACACTGCTGAGGGGAGCAGCGGGCGGCAGGAGAGGTCTGCGCACCATGTGGGACCCGCCTCTGGTGGCCGGGGAGCAGCTGGGGATTGAACCAGCACCGCAGAGGCCGCGGGCAGCTTCGCAACCCAGCGCTCTACCGCTGCGCCACTGGGGAGGCCCGAATTCCATTCCTTTTAAAGGATAAATAGTATTCCATTGCATGTGTACACCACATTTTGTTTATCCATTCATCTGCTGATGGGACACTTGGGTTGTCTCTACTGCTGGGTTATTGTGAATAATACTGCAATAAACATTGGCACATAAGCATCTGTTCAACTCCCTGCTCTCAACTGTCTTGGGTATTTACATAGAAGTGGAATTGCTAGATCATATGATAAAATTCTATGTTTAACTTTTTGAGAAAATGACAAACTTTTTTTTTACAGCAGCTGAACCATTTTGCATTCCCACCAGCAATGAGCAAGGGTTCCAAGTTCTCTACATCCTCACAAACACTTGTTATTTTCTATTTATTTATTCGTAATAGGCATCCTCATGAGAGCACAATGGTATCTCCTGTGCAATTTATTTTTAGTCTATTATCTGTAAATAAAAGTTTACCTTGTGTTGATTTCCATAATTATATATAACAGATACTTAAGAGATATAAACAAACACAAAGAAAACACTTAAATACCAATAAAATAAAGCACAGTGTTACAAAGATTTAAGTAAAATCAATTTTAAAAAAGATATCAAAGAGGACAAAAAATGGGGATACAAATCACAACTTGTAATCTATGTTGCTGATCTGGGACTAATTTTCAAAATACCAATGTTTTCTGTAAATAAAAATCATCACAAAACAAATAACAGCATCGTGATTTATAGAGATGACAGTGAAACAAACACTGGAGTTACTCCTAAAATAAAGCTTTTAAAAACACATTTATGGGCATCCCCTGTGGTGCAGCGGTTGAGCACTGGGTTGCGAAGCTGCCGGGGCCTTTGCAGCACCGTTCGATCCCCGGCTGCTCCCCAGCCACTGGAGGAGGGTCCCGCAGGCGCGCAGACCTCTCCTGCCGCCCGCTGCTCCCCTCAGCAGTGTACTTCAGTCCTTCTGCCTGCTCTGCTCCCCGCTCTGGCTCTGGTGAATCCTCTCACCCTCCCGCGCTTCTGACTGTACCCAGTGCTTGTATAAATAAATAAAAATAAATCTTAAAAAAAAACAAAAACATGATCTTTAAATAAATAAATAAATAAATAAAAACACATTTATTTCTGGGATATTCTAGTTCCCTGTCCACATTTAAAGATCAGTAAATTTGCAATCAAGCAGGTTTGACAACTTGTCCAAGACCACAAAGCAAATCTGTGGCATCAATTTGGGAAATAACAATTTTTGATTTCCAGGTTTAAGGTAAAAACTCATAATTTAATGCCCAGTAAGTCAAATGAAACACTAACAACAATTTCTACTCTCAGCATGTACACTAAAGCTTACCACTCCAACTACAATGACCAACAATTAACTCCTTGCCTGCATGACTTGACTGTAAAGTCAGAACTTTTCCTTCTCAGTAAGATCTAGTAACACTAAATCTCTTTCTTTGTCTCTCAAACCTTTTCATTGTTTGTTAAATTTTGGATGCTCAAAAGCAGGACGACCCTATTGTTACACAGACAAAGCCTATGTTGAAAGAAAATCTAAATGTTTTTTGACAACCGTGCTTAGATCAGAGGTAGAAACTGTTACCTCTTTCCTGCACCCCATATGCTAAACATGCTTACCCTTATCAATTTGATTTGATCTATCTTTTTTAGCCAAATATAAACGTACAAATTTGTATTTATAGTTTACCAAATGTATACTGAAATATGTGGAGATGAAATGACCCAATTGGATCTGCCTTGAAAATATTTCAGCCAAAGGGCCTCTCTGGTGGCGCAAGGGGTTAAGCACAGCACTAATATGCGGTCAACAGCCTCTTCAGCATGAGTTCAATCCCCAGCCAGGGAGCTGCCCACATGGCATAGCAGACCTCTCCTGTCTTGCTTGCTGCTCCCCTCAGCAGTGTATTTCAGTCAATCTGCCTATTCTGTTCCCCTCTGTCTCTGGTGAATCCTCTCATACCCCGCATCTCTGGCCTGTATCCCAGCTCTCGTATGCATAAATAAATAAATCTTTAAAAAAAAAAACCACTTCAGCCAAAAAGATAAACAGCTGGGACTACATCAAATTAAAGAGCTTCTGTACAAAAAAAAAAAAAAAAAAAGAGCTTCTGTACAGCAAAAGAGACAGTAACCAAAACAAAGAGACACCCCACCAACTGGGAGAAAATTTTTGCTGAAAACACTAATGATAAAGGACTGATCACAAATATCTACAAAGAGCTGATGAGACTCAACAAAAACAAAGTAAATAATCCAGTCAAAAAATGGGCAGAAGAGCTAAAAGGAACTTCTCCAAAGAGGAACTGCAAATGGCCAACAGGCATACGGAAAATGTTCAACATCACTTGTCATCAGGGAAATGCAAATCAAAACTACCATGAGATACCATCTTACACCAGTGAGAATGGCACATATTAAAAAAACTAGCAACAACAAATGTTGGTGAGGATGTGGAGAAAAAGGAACTCTCCTGCACTGCTGGTGGCAGTGCAAACCGGTCCAACCACTATGGAGAGCTGTGTGGAGATTCCTCAACCTGCTAAAGATGGAGCTTCCATATGATCCAGCAATACCACTCCTGGGTATTTACCCAAATGACACAGAAACATTAATTCAAAAGGGCACCTGCACCCCTATGTTTATAGCAGCACTATTTACAATAGCTAAGCTATGGAAACAACCCAAATGCCCAAAAATAAATGCCTGGATCAAGAAGATGTGGTACATATACACAATGGAATATTACTCAGCAATCAAAAAAGATAAACTCATGCAATTTGCTGCAACATGGATGGCGCTGGAAGAGATCATGCTCAGCGAAATAAGCCAGAAAGAAAAGGAAAAATGGTCTCACTCATAGCAGGAATTTATAAAACCTAAATAAGGGACCAGGAAAAAGAATAATTATAATAAAGTAAAAATCAAAATCAACAAGCACCTATAAACCAGAGACACAATGGGGAGTGGGGTGGGGTAGGGGGGAGTAGGATGAAAACAAGGCGGGGTGGGAACTGTCTGGACTATAACCACGACGAAAATGCATACATTGAGCAAAAATGAAAAACGATGTAAAAAATATATTAAACAAAAAATAAATTAAAAAAAATACTTCAGCCAAGTAAAAAGAAAAAGTATAGACGAAAACATTTGTGACAAATAATTAAAACTGCTGAACATGGGGATGGAGCATAGGGCTTTATTTCACCCTTCGAGCTAATTTTTGGCTAGTCTTTAAAGTTTTTCACAGTAACTTCATAAAATGAGTTATTTCCAAATAAGGTCACCGTCCTGGCTATTGAACACGAGTCGGCGCGCGTGAATGTTCTCGTCTTCCCAAGGAAAGCGGGCGAAGGGTCTGGAGGCGCGGCGGAGGGCGGCCGCGCCGCGCCCCGCGCGGGCCGCCAGCGCGCACGTTTCCCTCACGGCAGAATCTGACAAATCACTCGGGGCGCCCCGGGCTCCCCGGGCCAGCGGAGCTCAACTGGGAAGTGGCGCACGTGGGAACCCGGCAAACTCCGCCCGGGAGTTCCAAGGTCCCCCGTGGGGCCGTCCGCCCGCCCCGGCCCCCGCCCGCCCCGCGGCGCCCCGGACTCGTGGAGCCCCCGTCGCCGCCCCCGCGGGCCCCCGGCGCGCCTCGGCCCAGCCGCCGCCTACCGTCCAGGTCCTCGTCGTCCTCCGAGCTGCTCTCGGCGACCGCGTCGGCGACCAGGCCCGGGTCCGGCTCCAGACGCTGCGAGTCGGAAGGAGGGGCGGTGGGCGGGCTGGCGGCGCGGGCGCGGGCCTCGCGCAGCCGGGTGAAGTAGCTCACCGCGAAGTCGACGAGGTCGGGCGGCTGCTGCCGCAGAACCTCCACCGTGTAGCCCTGGAGCAGCTCCGTGAGCCCCGGCGGGATCTGAATGTGGCTCATGCCGGCGGCCGCGGCGAGCACAGGCGGGTCCGGGCCGCCGGCGGCCACTGCCTTCGCGCTGCCTCACGCCGGCCTCGCGCCCAGCGCCCGCGAGGTCTCACGCGCGATCCCGGGCGTGCCTTCCCCGCGCCCCAACGCCCCTCGGCCGAGTGTGCGTTTCCAGGCGGCTCGACCCTCGGCTACCACGGCCGGCCCGGAGCCGCCGCCGCTGTCACTGGGCAGCCGCCGCCGCCGCGGGGACCGACGAGCGGGCTGGTCGGACGGGCGGGGCGGGAGCTGGGTTGTGACGCACGCGGCAGAGGCGTGCGCGCCCCCGCCGAGCGCCGGCCCTCCGTGCGCGTGCGCCAGTGGGCGGCCGGCCCGCCCGGGGCGAGCCCTGCAGTCGAGGCCCCGGAGTGGAATCTGTGAATGAGGTTACGAGCCGTCTACGCGTAAGCGGCGTCGTTGGCGTCTCCCGACTCGTCTTGAAGACTTTTCGTTTGTTCTTCAACACACTCTAAAGAACTTGTTTGCCAGCACTGCTCGCACCAGAGACACGGCCAAGAGCCAGATGCAAACATAGTTACCACCCCAATGTGGCTCCAGCTGTGGTGGAAAGCAAGAGGATCTACTTTAGGGGGTGACAATCAAGCCGACTGGAAGGCCTGAGTAGGATCCAAACAGGAAGATTTGGAGAAAAGTCGCCTGGGGACAGAGGACGGCAAGAGTACAGGTCTGGTAGTCAGGACCACCCTGGTAGCTGGATAGAATCAGGGTATAACCAACAGTGGTACCCTCAGAAGTATGGCTGGAGGTCTATGAGATATATCAAACGGAGAAGATCTTGTAGGTGGTAAGAATTTCAGTGATACTGTAATTTGTAATTTGGGAGCCACAAACAGAGAAATAAGTCTGGAAGAACTCACTCAAGCTAAACCTATACAGAAAAGGGAATGAGGCCCAGGGCAGGAACTACCCGTGTTTTCCTCCTTTCCAGCTCTCCCACCAGGCATCCTGGTATTGGTCTGCACACCCCTTCTTTTCCCACACTCTACTGTGGGTCCTGAGCCAGCACTGCATGAATGTTGAGCTGACCACAAAGCGCTGTTATCCTCTGCCCCTGGCCAGAGGTAGGCTGTTTCCCAACTTGCCCTTCTCAGCCACACCAGATTGGAAGGGAACAGAAAAAGGTGGTAACTAGCTGGGATGCCACAGCCAAGGTGCTGACCAGAGTCCCAGTTGGCATAGGACAGAGTCCTCCCTCCTCTAGTCAGAGTGTAACTAGCTATAGGCTTGGGAACCTGAAAGGCATTTGGGACAGTTAAGCTCCACCTGGTAATTACCCAGTATTAATTAAAATCCTCACCAGGACCTGTCATATTGGCTTGGCACACACCCAGGAGCTCAGTGCTGCTGGGAACTGAGCGTCTGAAAGCAGAAGCAACCGATCCTTCCTGGCACAGAAGTCAGCCCAGGCTCTATGCCAGGTAGGCCTATGATTCCAAATGGCTATGTCTCCCTGAACAAATTCCTTGACCATTGGAAGGAGTCTTGGACCATCAACTTTGTGAGGGAAGGGGCATGTTCTCTGCTGGGTATTTATTGCAAACACTTGGAGAGTCTTACTGAATACATGAATGATAAATTTCTACATGGCAAGCAGTGTCACTGAAATTGCTCTCCTGATCCCACAGTCTCAGAACTAGTATCTTATGCTTCAAAGTTGTCCTCTTGATCTCAGAATATGAAGACTTAAGGACAGGCAGTGAGGGGTTGGAGGGACAGGGTTCCTATTTTCCTCTGTTCTTGGGAATATTAACCGTTCCAAGATTTCCAGGAGTCAGCCCATACCCAGGAAACATGGGTGTGACTTCCACTGCACCTCTGCACATAGAGAGCCATATCACTTGAAGCAATCCCACAACTAAACCTTTGGAAAGGCAAATTTACAACTCTTCTCTCTAGTCTGCCCATTTGTGAGGTTTCATGTTTTAAAGGTGGAAAGGCATCTGTACAGTTAGGACTCCAATTTCCATTACAAAATCAGGTAAAGGGGGTAAAATCCATACCCATTAAACAGTAAGTCATATAGTGATAAAGAAATGAAAATGAATCCATGTCAGGGCCTCCCTTGTGGCCTGGGGGTTAAGTCTCATTGCTACCACTGCAAAGATCCACTGCCATGGCCTGAGTTCTATCCCCTGCCAGGAAGCTAACCCACATGGCACAGCAGACCTCTCCTGTCTCACCCACTGCTCCCCTCAGCAATGTATTTCAGTAGATCCACCTGTTCTGCTCCCCACTCTATCTCTGGTGAATCCTCTCACTCCCTGCACCTCTGGCCTACACCCCAGTTCTTGTATGCAAAAATAAGGTGCGGGAGGTGAGAGGATTCACCAGAGACAGAGTGGGGAGCAGAACAGGCAGAGTGACTGAAATACACTGCTGAGGGGAGTAGTGGACGAGGCAGGAGAGGTCTATTGCGCCATGTGGGTCACCTCCCTGGCCTGGGATCGAACTTGTGCTGCAGTAGTCGCGGATAGCCTCATAGTGCTGACGCTTAACCTCTTGTGCCACCAGAGAGGGCCCAGTAAAAATAAATCTTTAAAAAAAAAAAAAGAAAATGAGTCCATGTCAAGGTTAGAAAGAGCATAGGTGATTCCAGTCTTAAAGAACTGTGGGGAAAGAACTATGGGTAGAGATAGTATGACTTCCCAGCAGAAATGGTGCTATGATTGCTTCTAAAGGCTGGCATTGCAACAACCAGCCCTCAGTCTTTCACCTTTGACCCAATTATACTCTTCTTTGTGCCTGGTGAGGCTATTAACAGCAGCTAGTTATTTTAAAAATCGCTGTCTGGCTTCTACTTAAGGCTGTCTGTGACAGAGAAATTGCTGAGGAGGGTCTAAATATCTCCCCATCCTCACCCCCAGCAGGGAAAAAAGACACACATCAGGAACAGGTGGCATTTCAAAGTGCATCATGAAAAGGAAGTGCCAGCCAGGAGGGAGTTACTCACAATCTGCTCTGCTCCCTTCACAAATATGCCTCCAGGGGCTTCCCTATTACTTAACATCTATTAAATACCTAAAGGAGTAAAGAATCTACCATCAGTAACATCAAAGAGCCAAAATATTCCATTTTAAAATGAAAGCTGCTTCAAAGGGCAAATTATCCAGAAGCAGAGACTTTAAAAGTGATTCTGAGCCATGGAAATAGCTGGCATATGGCTGGAATGCAAATGCACTCACAGGGGCTCCTGGGCAAAGGCCAAGGTTTCAGGACAGTCTCATAGACTGGTGCCAATAAAAGCTTCAGGAAACACATATGTAGCCATCAAAATTAGTAAGAGATTTAACAAAGACATCCTGTAGCATGACAGGGGACAGATGTCACACTAAATTAATCTTCCCAGGCAGAGGGCACACAATTTTCATCTCTAAAAAGTCTTATTTTTCACTTCACCATAATTCCTATCTGGTCATCAGGAAATATCTTCCCAGAAATAAAACTTTCTTCCTTAATCCCCAATTTTTCAGTTTCCTGCTAGGTTGGTCACACCCGTCCCAGATGGGGGCGAGTCCCTGCTCCTTTAGCCCAGTAACATAGAGTGATGGTTCTAAAGCCAAAGTCCAAGGGTTTCTGTGCATCTGCAGTAAGGGGGAAAGTGCCAACAGGACTGTAAATGTGTCTGCCAGAAGGCCAGTTCCAATAGTCTTGCAGTCTGCCAAGATTTGTGACTCTCCACTCTGACTTCCTCACCTCCTCTGGCACACCTGGGCCTCACCAGTCCATTAGTACAACCAGGCTGGCACATCAGACCACACAGCAACCCCAAAGCACATATTAACTCAGGACTGCTTTTGACCATTTAGAATAACTGACTCTACTACATCCATTAGTTCAGATGCCCACGGAGGGCTGTCATGCCAGGCTTGCACTGAGAGCTGTGGGAAGTTACCAATCAAGTCACCCCATCCCACCTCCTTTCCTTCAAGCTGCTGGAGTTGGGATGGTTAACAAAAGTTGGGCCAGCCAAAACTTCCTCCTCTTTCTCCTGCTGGTCTGAAATATCCAGGGAAGGGCACTGCATCCCTCTGGCCTCCGCCAAGGCCACAAGCTACCTCCTGAAATGCTTCAAAAGAAATACAAAAAAAATTGCACACAATGCAAAAATTAGAAATAATGTTTATTGTTTCCTGTTAAAATAAGGTGCTCTCATGAGAAAAGAATGTGCAAAAAAAAGAGCCTTCCTACACCCTGGGCTTTCTTACTTATTTCAGTAGACTGGGACTGTTGATTCAACTCTGTTCTCAGAGTAGGAGGGAAAACTCTCCAGGTACTCCTGGGAAATTGCGCTACACTAGTTTTAATTTTGATTGCCTGCATGCATTAAAAAAGACCCAGCCTGATTGTTAACAGGCTATCTGCACCTAGGCACATATGCTCAGTCGAGCTGGAAAGACAGATTCGAGTATGAAGTCTACAGCCCCATGAGCAGATCAGGACTAGGTGGCACCCTGGAAACTGGTGGATGTTCCTGGGTAGAGATCTAGTTCTTGGTCAGCTGGCTGAAAACATGCATAGTGTTTTCAGTGAGAGACTGAGGAGTATTTTGGGTGTAGTAGGGCTAGCGATCACTAGTAGCACTCTGGCCACAGGTGGAATTTGGTTTAGAAGCTACTTACTCCATATCCAAATTCTCCTGAGATCCCTTAAATTGACTAGAGTGAATTCAAGTTTCAAAATGGTACGCCAAGTTATACAAGGATGTCATTAAGGCAATGTTCTCTTCAAGTCCACAGAGCTGAGATCCCACCATCCCCCACCCCTCACCCTTCAGGACGGTTTAGTCCTGCCCACTGCTCCTCCTTGGTTACAGCTTCAAGCATCCAAAAGCTTCGCACCGCCTTCAGCCTCATAAGTTGGGGGCGGCCCAATTAAGAAACTTCATGGCAACTTCAAAGCCAAGGAAGCAGGCCTGAAAAGGGGTTGGAAGGAAGAGATAAGCTAGCAGAAGATGTGACTATTTACAGAGACCCCTAGCACCATGCCTGACTGGTCCTATAAGAACTCCTCCAGAACCTCACTTCCACCCAGATCAGAAAATCAAGTAGTGCTTTCTCATTTCTAAGAGGAGAACAAAATACATATCCCACAAATGCCCACTTATGACATGGTCAGGTCTGGAAATCAAAGCCTGTAGCCTCAGAGAATCCCAAGTTCAGATCATCCTAACAGCTTGAGGAATGGCAGCAAATAAGGAAGCTCTGGATGAGGACAGGATCTGGGAAAACTGGGTCCCTAATCCAATCCAAGGAGCAGATGAAAGTCAGTCTACCTGCACCCTAGTTCTGAGCCCTGAAAGGAAAGCACAATCCCTGCCAGCCACTTACCGCATTGGCTGGGAAGGCTCGGATCATCACAGCATTGAAGCCCTTGTACAAGGACGTGACTCCTTCATTCCGGATCAGCTCCCTCAGCACATCTTGGAAACCATTAGGATATTTCCCAGGAGGTGCTGTGGACAGAACCCAACTTTTAAGGCTTCAGGAAGTTTCTAATCTCACCATGATGACCCACACAGGGAAAACCTAAGTCTTTCTACAATGTAACAGCATCAGGAAGAGGACACCTTGCAAGTCATCTAGGAGCAGATCTCAGACAACATAGTTTGTTGTCAGATACAACATAGTTTGGGACAGATACAAATGCCTGGATTACTGGTGATGAGGATGGAGAAGGAAATAATCTTTCTGCTCATGTGGCAAAAGGAAAATGAATTTGACTTGTCATCTCAATTTATTTTGTATTTAGGCCAAGATGAAAATGAGTGTAGCGTTCCTAGAACACAAATGACTATGAGGGAGAATGCTGACCAGACAGATGCTGAGGGCTGCCACAGAAAATGTGTTTGCGGAGGGCCTTAAGAGCTCTCTACCCCAGGGGCAACCTGTTTAGGGACCTACTCCATCCCCACCCCTATCTACCCTACAATCCCCTCCACTCACCAGTCTGGAAGCGGGACTTGAGCACATCTGGAGGGATAGCCACAGCCCAGTTGAAGATTCCTGCAATGCCCCCAGCTGTGAGGATTCGAGGCACGCTGAGCTCATTGACACTGCAGAATACCAACCAGAGCCCCAGTCAGACAAAGGCTGCGAGACAGGCATCAGACCATCCCTCCTGTGTCAGACAAGGCAGTTACAGAGATGGAGAAACTAGCTGGAGGGAGGAGGTCCAAGGTCAGAGATCCTGTGACATGGCGGCTCCCACTCCTTGGAGAAGGTTTCAAGCACTCATTTCAAATACTTGCCTTATTGGGTGAGGCACAGAGTAAGCAATATTTGCTGGATATCAGCAGCAATGAAAGAAAAGTCTATATGGAGCCAGAAGCATGTCCTATTCTGCCTTCAGACCCACTCACAGGAAAGGGCAACCTACTCATGACTGGGCCAAGAGGTTTCTAAGTTCTTCTGTTTTCCTCACCTCTTTCCCTCTGGAGTGAAGATATTTTTCAACCACTCATATGTCATGAAATACATCCCACTTGCTGGAACATCTGTTAGTAGCAAGAAAGAGGTGAATTAAATGACATAAAGTTATATAGACTATATAAGTTCAGATTTCATTAATTTAGAAGAGCTACACTTGGCACTGGACCCTTCAAGGTATCCCAAGAAGTCCCTCAGCAGCACTTCCTATTTTCAGTAATTATTTTGCGTAGATCAGCTGCTGCTTGGGACATCTTTGGTGTGAATGAGAACAAACATACATGGCATATTTTCCCCAGACATACCCATTACAAGCAGTCATAACCACAGCTAGCATCTGAGCTCCGTATAAGGTGCATCTCAGAATAAGGCAGGGGCTATCCTCACTTTTCCTGAAGCCACCCCTGCAGGACATGCCTCTTAAAACAAGGGCAAGACTCGCTATTCCTAAGTCACTGTTTCTTCTCACTTATCCCTTCATTCAGTTTCTGTTTGCCACTCACCTCCAACTGCCACTGTCATGATTCCACCCCTGAGGATCAGCCTCACAGAAGGATGGAAGACCCCTTCACCTTCATTTGTGTCCACAGTGGCCAAAGCTGAGACAGCCTAAAACTGGACACACAATGCTAACCATGACAGAGCTGTGGCCTGTATAGTGCCAAGACTAGTCTGACAATTCAGGCCATCTCTGTAAGGCCATTGGTGATAGATACACCCCAAGTCCCATGATGACCTCAGGTAGAGGGTGTCAAAGGTTACCTCGCATAAGAGTGAGTACAGTTCCTTTGTAGATGCCTCGGATTCCAGACTCCTGATATAGCTTCTTTGCACAATCCATGGCACCAGTGTACTTAGTTTCCCCTGAAGAAGCCTGAATCTAAGAGAAGGGAGTCATCCAGTTGGCAATAGTAACATCAAAGTCAAAGACTCAGCAGGTTACAAAAGGTTATGAAGTGATGCAATGTATTATACATGAAAATAAGTATTTAGAAAGTGTAATATTGGTAGAAGTTGCGGTGAAATAAGACTTGGGCCTAACAGCCAAGAGTCTGAGGACAGCCAGGGCTAACACCAAATAATATAAGAAGGACACCCCTATGCAGGATCCACAGCAAAGAACTGTGTCAACAGGAATGTGAACACACAGGTGTGTAAACTAAAGAGTAATTAAAGTTGGAAAGGGAGTTCAGTTTTCACAGTTCCATGGAGAAACACTTAGAAATTAAACTGAAAGTCCAGTGATTTTCTTACATACTAGCAATAACAAGTTGAAAGATAATGAAAAAGAATCCCATTTAAAACAGCAATAAAAGGGCCTCCCCGGTGGCACAGCGGTTGAGCACTGGGTTGCGAAGATGCCCGTGGCCTCTGCAGTGCCGGTTCAAACCCCGGCTGCTCCCCTGCCACCAGAGGAGGGTCCCGCATGGCGCGCAGACCTCTCCTGCCGCCCACTGCTTCCCTTAGCAGTGTACTTCGGTCCTTCTCTCCGCTCTGACTCTGGTGAATCCTCTCACCCTCCTGCATTTCTGACTGTACCCAGTGCTTGTATAAATAAATAAATAAATAAATAAATAAATAAATAAATAAATAAATAAATAAATCTTTAAAAAATACAAAATAAAATAAAATAGCAATAAAATAATGTGCATCAAGAAATAGGATTTACATAAATAAAACTCCAAAACATCTCCAAAGAATATGAAAGAGGGGGCCTCCGGGCCTCCCTGGTGGCGCAGACAGTTGGGCGCCACGCTGGGAAGCTGTCTGCGGCCTCTGCAAGCCGGCGAGAATCCCACATGGCGAAGCAGACCTCTCCTGTCTTGCCCGCTGCTCCCCTCCGCGGTGTGTTTCAGCCAGTCTGCCTGTTCTGTTCCCTACTCTGTCTCTGGTGAATCCTCTCACTCCCCGCAACTCTGGCCTGTACCCCAGCTCTTGTATGCATAAATAAATATTTTTAAAAAAAGAATATAAAAGAGGAGTGAATAAAAAGTCATATTTCTGGTTGGGATAAGTTTCCAATTAAAAATATGACAATATTTCTAAAAATAATAAATCTAAGACAATGCCAATGGAATATTAATGGCTTCTTTTAAAATAACTCCCAAAATGATCATAGCATATATAAAGCCGGTATCTGAGGAATAATTATGAACACCCATGTGACTAGAAGAGGTTGAGCAGATTCACAGTGATGGAGGGAAAAAGGTGATGGGGGATGGGACTGACATATTAACAGAATCCTCTCACAGGCCTCCCTGGTGGCACAGGGGTTAAGACACAACCTATGAAGCTGTCTGCAGCCACTGCAGCACAAGTTCAATACCCAGCTGGCCAGAGAGCAACCCACATGGCACAGCAGACCTTTCCTGGCTTGCCCGCTGCTCCCCTCAGCAGTGTGCTTCAGTCAATCTGCCTGTTCTGTTCCCCATTCTGTCTATGGTGAATCCTCTCACCCCACCCCCATGCCTCTGGTCTGTACTCCAGCTCTTGTATGCATAAATAAATAAATCTTAAAAAAAAAAATCCTCTCACTCTTAAGTATAGAATGCAAGCAAGGAAACAAGTGAGGAAGCCCATATAGTCATCCAGCCCATAATGAAGGAGTCCTGGAGCAATGTAGCCGCAGTGTAGGTGATAAGAAGGAAGAGATTTGGGATACACTGAAAACCATTTTACCTGTTCAACAGATGGGATATGTACATTGAGGGAAAAGAAGAACCAAGGAGGTTTCCTGGGTTTTAGGGTTGAACAACTAGAAGGATGGCTGCCACCAACTGAGCTACAGAAAATATTATGTAGTGGGCCTCCCCGGTGGCGCAGCGGTTGAGTGCTGGGTTGCGAAGCTGCCCGCGGCCTCTGCGGCGCCGGTTCGATCCCCGGCTGCTCCCCGGCCACCGGAGGAGGGTCCCACATGGCGTGCAGACTTCTCCTGCCGCCCGCTGCTCCCCTCAGCAGTGTACTTCGGTCCTTCTGCCTGCTCTGCTCCCCGCTCTGGCTCTGGTGAATTCTCTCACCCTCCCGCGCTTCTGACTGTACCCAGTGCATGTATAAACAAAAAAAACAAACAAACCAGCAAACAAATAAATAAAGCATGCCTCTATAAAAAAAAAAAAAAAAAAAAAAAAAGAAAATATTATGTAGAGTAGACACTTCTAGAGGAAGACCAGGAGTTAAGGTTTTCACATAGTGACTTTGAAGTATCTACTATTATCCAAACAGAAATGTTGGATAAACTAGTCTGGAGTTCGCAAAAAGTCTAACTGGAGAAATATGAGAATCATTAGTATATAGATGGTATCTAAAAGTCATGAGACAAGGAGAAATGAGGGAAATGAGTAGTTCTTAGCCCTGTATACGTGGACATTAAAAGAATGAGAAGATGATAAGAAATTAACAAGAGACAGAGAGGGAGCAAGTAGGTAGGAGGAAAATCAGGAGAGAAGCCAAGTGAATATTGCATTTCAAGGAGGAAAAGGGATCAGCTGAGCCAAGCTGAATTAATGGATCAACAAAGATGAAGACCAAGAACTGAATACTGACAATATAAAGATAACTGGTGACCTTGACAAAAGCACTTTTGTTGGAGTTGTAAGGTAAATGCCAGATTAAAGTGGGTTTAACAATTAGAAAAGGGGAAATAGAGACAGTAAGCAGGAAAAAAAACTTTTTCAAGGAGTTTTGCTATAAAAGGGTGCAAAGACATGAAGCACAGAAATTGATAAAGAAAAAATAGAAAAGCATTTATTTTTAAGGTTAAAATACAAACATTTTATTTATTGATGCAAACAATTCAGTAGTGAGTAAAAACTGAGACTGAGGGAGAGAGAAGAGTTGTTGATGTGACATCTTTGGATACACAAGAGGGTAGGCTCCACTAGGCATGGGCCATCTGGGTGGAAACAAGCTGAGCAGCTGTGGACGCAGCAGCAGGGGCCGCTGGGAGAGTAGAGGCGGAGGGCATCTGGTGAAGTCCTCTTCTGGTGTTTTCTGTTTTCACAGTGAAGTAGGATACCTGATCATCCACTAAGAGGATGGGAATTGGAGAAGTGAGGAGAGATAAAAAGTGGTAATCACCTAGTAGAGTGGAGAAGTATGAGAAAAGAGTACAGATAGGGAATATCTCATGCAGAAGCAGAAAAGGACTCCCGGTATAAAGTAGACAGAACAGTAAAAGCCATGAGGGAAAAGACTGATGAACAAGGCTCCTGAAAACAAACATTCCCTAAGTCAAAATTAATAAATGGATTTCTGCTTCCAGAGGTACCTTTTCCTATTCTTCCTGTTAAGTATAACCAAAAAACCACAGACATTATTTTAATTACTTACTTTTTTTTTTTTAATAGAGGCATGTTTAATTTTATTTATTTGTTTGTTTGTTTTGTTTATACATGCACTGGGTACAGTCAGAAGCGCGGGAGGGTGAGAGAATTCACCAGAGCCAGAGCGGGGAGCAGAGCAGGCAGAAGGACCGAAGTACACTGCTGAGGGGAGCAGCGGGCGGCAGGAGAGGTCTGCGCGCCATGTGGGACTCTCCTCTGGTGGCCGGTGAGCAGCCGGGGATCGAACCGGCGCCGCAGAAGCTGCGGGCAGCTTCGCAACCCAGCGCTCAACCGCTGCGCCACCTGGGAGGCCCACAGACATTATTTTAAAAGCAAACACAGGAAGAATAAGTTTGGACAGAAGATGGCAGCCCAGGACTTGAGGCACGACATGGTGATTTTCTATTTGCTGTATCTCAGACTCGGAGCTGAAGAAACTGGCAACTCAGGAACACCAACAAGCACAGAACAAAAAAAGTTCTAACAAATGTCTGCATTTCTCTAGACAGAGAACCAGGAAAGGGACAGACTAGAAAGACAGAAAATCTTTAGAAAATAAATACCCTTGGTCAGCCAAACCCCACAAAAAAAAAAAAAAAAAAACTGTGGGCTCACCCCCATCTACGTCATCTTACACCTTCTACCTTTGTGAGACTGTAATAAGGCACCAAACATGCTGCTAGGGAAAAGGCAGGGAAGGCCAAGTAGGACTTCTATCTCTGATGGCTGGTAATGGTACCCTCCAGTCCCATGTGTCAGTGGAGTCACTGAAACTCCCTCATTGACCCAGTACAAAGTACCCCACACTTGGATGTTAACAGAGGCCCAGTTGGGAACTTAGACTTCTACTTCAACCTGGCAGTAACAAGGCAACATTCTTCCCTTCCCTGATGAAGCAGTATCAAAGAAGATCATTCAAAACAGAAAGTTTAGAGCCTCTCTGGTGGCACAAGGGGTTAAGCACCGCACTATGAAGCAATCTGAAGCCTTTGCAGCACGAGTTCCATCCCTGGTCAGCCAGGGAGAAACCCACATGGCGCAGTAGACCTCTCCTGTCTCACCCGCTGCTCCCTCAGCAGTGTATTGCAATCATTCTGCCTGTTCTGTTCCCCTCTCTGTCTCTGGTGAATCCTCTCACCCCCTGCACCTCTGGCCTATACCCCAGCTCTTGTATGCATAAATAAATAAATCTTTAAAAAAAACAACAGAAAGTTTAAAGATCCAGAGTATCAACATAATATGCAAATATCCAAATCTCCATGGGAAATTCCCAAAATCTGGAAGATCTCAAACTGAAAGAAAAAAAAACAATAGATGTCAACATCAATATGACAGACATTAGAATTATCTGATAAAGATTTTAAAACAGACACGACAAAAATATTTCAAGGAGCAATTATGAATATGCATGAAACAATGGAAAAAGCAGAGAGCCACAGCAAAGAAATAAAGTCTTAGCATAGAAATAGAATATATAAGGGAGAACAAAATGGAAATTTAAGAGTTAAAAAATACAAATTAAAAAAACTCAGTGGATGGCTCACTCGACAGCAAAATAGAGGGGGGAAAATGTTGAATTCTAAGGTAGAAAAATGGAAAACAGGGCCTCCCTGGTGGCGCAGCGGTTGAGCGCTGGGTTGCGAAGCTGCCTGCGGCCTCTGCGGCGCCGGTTTGATCCCCGGCTGCTCACCGGCCACCGGAGGAGGGTCCCGCATGGCGCGCAGACCTCTCCTGCCGCCCGCTGCTCCCCTCAGCAGTGTACTTCGGTCCTCCTGCCTGCTCTGCTCCCCACTCTGGCTCTGGTGAGTTCTCTCACCCTCCCGGGCTTCTGACTGTACCCAGTGCATGTATAAACAAACAAACAAATAAACAAACAAATAAATAAATAAAAATACATGCCTCTTTGAAAAAAAAAAAAGAAAAATGGAAAACAGGCAATCTGAACAAGAAAAAGAAAACAGACTGAAATTAACAGAATCCTATGGTATTATAACAAAAAAATCTAATACAATATCCTCAAAGTCCCAATAAGGAGAAAAGGTGGAGCTAAAAAAATACTAGAAGAAATGATTGTTAAAACTTCCCAAATTTGGCAAAACATAAACATATAGATTCAAGAAGTTTAATGAATATTAAACAGTATAAACCAAAATAAATCCACCCCAAGATACATCCCAAATAAACTTCGGAAAACTAAAGACAAAGAAAACCATCTTAAGAACAGCCAGAGAAAAGTTGTATCTTATCTATAGTAAAAAGCAAGTAGAATGACAGCAGATATCAGGGAGGGTAGAACAAAGTGGCATAGTATCTTTAAGGTTCGGAAAAGAATGAACTGCCAATCAAAACCCTATATCTAGTAAAAATATCTTTCAGGAATAAAGGGGAAATTGAGTTTCAAGGTAAAGGAAAACAAAGAGAATTTGTCACCAACATAACTACAATAAAAAAAATGGCTAAAGAAAGCTCTCTAAAAAAAAGAAAACAATAAACAAAACCCAAAACAGAAATAAAATAATAAAAGATAAATATCAGGAAGGCAAGAACAACACAGTAAGCAAAAATATAGGATATTATATAATGATAATAAGAAGGACATTATATTGTGGTTCAAAGGTTAATCCACCAATAAGACACAGCAATCCTAAATGTGTGTGCACCAAAGAAGCTACAAACTATGTGAGGCAAAACTGACAGAACAAAAGAAGAACAAACAAACTCACATTTAGTTGGAAATTTCAAATCCTTCTATGGATAATTGATAGAAAACAACTAGACAGAAAGTAAGGATGGAAAAGAACTCATCAACACTATTAGCCAATAGGAACTGATTGACATTTATAGAATACTGTCAAATGACAACATAATACACATTCTAATAATGATACACCTGGTTCTATGTACCACAGAACATCAACATCAAGACAGACCATCTCCAGGGCCTTCAAGTTAACTTCAAGAAATTTAAAAGAATTTAAATTATACGGGTTATGTTTTCTGATTACAATGGAATCAAATGGAAAACAATCTCCAACACTTGGAAAATAAACAACATTCTTCTTAGTAATCCATGGGTCACAAAGGATATTAGAAAACACACTGAGCTGACTGAAAATGAAAATACCATATATTGAAGTTTGTGCAACAAAGCAAAACAGTACTGAGGGGAAATTTTATAGCACTGACTGCACAATTAGAAAAAAAAGGAAAAGCCTCAAATCAATAAACTAAGCTCTCACGCCTCAAAAAACTTAAAAGAAAAAACTGAACCCAAAACAAGCAAAAGGAAGGGAATAATAAGGATACTAGCAGAAGTCAATGAAATTGGGGGAAAAAAGGGCCTTCCTGGTGGCTCGGCGAGTTGAGCCCCGCGCTGTGAAGCTGTCCGCAGCCTCGGCAATGCGGGTTCTATCCCAGCCAGCCAGGAAGAATCCCACATGGTGCCACAGACCTCTCCAGTCTCGCCTGCTACTCCTCTCAGCAGTGTATTTCTGTTGTCTGCCTGTTCTGCTCCCTGCTCTGTTTCTAGTGAATCTTCTCACCCTCCCATGCCTCCGGCCTGTACCCCAGCTCATGTATAAAAATAAATCTTTAAAAAACAAAAAAACCGAGTTAAACAAAATAAAAAAATAAATTGAAAAAAGAAAATAGAGAAAAAGAATGACAGATTCTACTGAGGCTAGCAAAGAAAAAAGAGAGATCACAAATTAAAGCCACAAATCACAGAAAATAATCACCAAAGACTGGGAACATCAAAAGGGTAACGAGGGAATACTACAAACAATTCTACATACAAATGTGACAACTTACACGAAAAACTATAACTTATAGTTCAGAAATAATCTAATAGTCCTGTAACTGTAAAGAAAACTGAATTCATAATTTTAGGGCGACTCCTCCCAAATTTCCAAGGCTAGATGGTAAAATTCTACCAAGTGCTTAAAGAAGAATGTATACAAATTCTACACAATCTCTGAAAACAGAGGAGGAGGGAACACATGAAAAGGTGTTCAGGGCCTCCCCTGTGGCACAGCGGTTGAGCGTTGGGTTGCGAAGCTGCCTGCAGCCTCTGCGGTGCTGGTTCGATCCACGGCTGCTCCCCGGCCACCAGAGGAGGGTCCCACATGACGCGCAGACCTCTCCTGCCGCCTGCTGCTCCCCTCAGCAGTGTACTTCGGTCCTTCTGCCTGCTCTGCTCCCCGCTCTGGCTCTGGTGAATTCTCTCACCCTCCCGCGCTTCTGACTGTACCCAGTGCATGTATAAACAAACAAACAAACAAATAAATAAATAAATAAAAGGTGTTCAAATCTTCAGCTATTAGAGAAATACAAGTTAAAATGAGATACACACCTCTCCCAGGTCAGGAATCTCAGTGCCAAGAGCAAAATTAAAAGTAGTGATAACACCAAACGTTGGTGAGGATGTAGAGAAACTGGGATTACTCACTCATTGCCGGTGGGAATGTAAAATGATATAGGTACTCTAAAAAACCAGTTTTTTCATTTTTTAGAATACCTATAGAAAAACAGAATACCTATAGAAAAAACTGTTTAAATAAACATGTAACTACTACATGGCTCAGTAATTGTACTCCTGGACATTTATCCCAGATATATGAAGACATATTTTCTCAGAACAATCTCTGTACATGAATGTTTCTAGCATCTTTTTTCACAGTATCTAAAAACTAGAAATAACCAGATGTCCTTTAATGGATGAAAAGTTAAACATTTTGTGACCTATCTGCCCTGTGAACCTCAGATACATGCAACGATCTGAATGAATGCAGAGAAGTTTAAAAAGAGTCAATATGCGGGCCTCCCCAGTGGCGCAGCAGTTGAGCGCTGGGTTGCGAAGCTGCCAGCAGCCTCTGCAGCGCCGGTTCGATCCCTGGCTGCTCCCCGGCCACCGGAGGAGGGTCCCGCATGGCGCGCAGACCTCTCCTGCCGCCCACTGTTCCCCTCAGCAGTGTACTTTGGTCCTTCTGCCTGCTCTGTTCCCCACTCTGTCTCTGGTGAATCCTCTTACCCCCCCCACCTCTGGCCTGTACCCCAGTTCTGGTGAATTCTCTCACCCTCCCGCGCTTCTGACTGTACCCAGTGCTTGTATAAATAAATAAATAAATAAATCTTGAAAAAAAAAAAAAAAAAAGAGTCAATATGCAATTTACACACTGTATGATTCCATTCTTAAAAATAAAATTAAAGAAATGGAGTACAGAATAGTGATTGTCGTGGTTAAGGGCACACATAAGGAAGGGAAATTAGCATGGCTAAAAGAGCCTACATGAGGGATCCTTGGCAAAATGAAAATGTTCTATTCCTTGACTGTATCCATGAAAATTTTCTGGTTGCGCCACAGTTTTACCCTGTGGAAAAATTGGCTGAAGAGTACATGGGCTCTCTCTGTATTATTTCCTTCTTTGTTTTGTGTTGCTTTTTTTTTTTAAAGATTCATTTATTTATGCATACAAGAACTGGGGTACAGGCCAGAGGTGTGGGGGGTGAGAGGAGTCACCAGAGACAGAGTGGGGAATAGAACAGGCAGACTGAAATACACTGCTGAGGGGAGCAGCAGGCGAGGCAGGAGAGGTCTGCTGTGCCATGTGGGTAGCTCCCTGGCCAGGGATTGAACTCATGTTGCAGTGGCTGCGGATAACTTCATAGGTTGCGTCTTAACCCCTTGCGCCACCGTGAGGTCCTCTTTGTGTTATTCTTTTTTTTTTTCAAAGATTTAATTATTTATACAAGCACTGGGTACAGTCAGAAGCACGGGAGGGTGAGAGAATTCACCAGAGCCAGAGCGGGGAACAGAGCAGGCAGAAGGACCGAAGTACACTGCTTAGGGGAGCAGCAGGCGGCAGGAGAGGTCTGCGCACCATGTGGGACCCTCCTCTGGTGGCCGGGGAGCAGCCGGGGATCAAACCGGTGCTGCAGAGGCTGCAGGCAGCCTTGCAACCCAGCGCTCAACCGCTGTGCCACCGGAGAGGCCCTCTTTGTGTTATTCTTACAACCTAACATGAACCTATAATTATCTCAAAATTAAATAACAAATGCAAACCATGAAGACCTGCCACTCAGAAGTAATTAATAATCTTAGTATGTCCTAAGTTTTTATAAATCAATGAAAACAAAATTAGCATAGAATATAGCCACTTTACAAAGGAAAAAAGCAACAACTAATAGGCATCAAAATAATTAAGCTCATCAACAATTAAAAGCATAAAAAAGTAAAACTACATTTATGACCTATCAAACTGTCAGAGATTATAATTAGATGCTACAGAGTCTGCTGCATAATTGATAGGAATAGAAAGCAATAGGCTTTTATAGAAGGGTCACTAATGTGTGTTAAAAACCTTAAAATATACATACCTCTAAACATACTTATTCTAAGTCTAGACACTTGTCCTAAGGAAATAATGAGGTATATGTGCAAAACCTTATGACAAAAATCTCTGCTGTGGCATGTAATTTGTCATAATGCCAGAAGAGTAGTAATGAAAATGACGCAGAAAATGATGGTCCCGTAGGGCCTCCCTGGTGGCACAAGGGATTAAGTCTCAGCACTATGTGGCCTTCGGCAGCATGAGTTCAGTCTCTGGCCAGGGAGCTAACCTACACGGCGCAACAGACCTCTCTTTTTGTGCCTGCTGCTCCCCTCAGCAGTGAAGCTCAGTAGATCTGCCTGTTCTGCTCCCCGCTCTTTTCTCTGGTGAATCTTCTCACCCCCCTGCCCCGCACCTCTGGCCTACACCCCCGCTCTTGTATGATAAATAAAATAAATCTTTTTTTTAAAAAAAAAAAGAAAAAAGAAAATGATGCTCAAGGGAAAAAAGCACATAGCAAAATGATACAAGTGAAAAAAGTTGAAGCAAGGGGCCTCCCCTGGTGGCACAGGCGGTTGAGGGCAGCGCTGTGAAGATGTCCGCAGCCTCTGCAGCACGGGTTTGATCCCTGCCGGCCGGCCGGCAAGGGTCCCACATGGCACAGCAGACCTCTCCCGCTGCTCCCCTCAGCAGTGTATTTCGTCAGCCTGCCTGTTCTGTACCCCACTCTATCTCTGGTGAATCCTCTCACCCTCCTGCACATCTGGCCTGTACCCCGGTTCTTATATAAATAAATTAATTAATTAAAAAAATGTTATTAAAAAAATAAAAAAAGAAATAAAAAAAGTTAAAGCATATTGCAGCACATTATCCCAATTCTGTTTCAAAAGAGAACATGTCTTAATACACATGCCTACCAAAAAGACTAGAGAAATTAGGCCTCCCCTGGTGGCGCAGCAGTTGAGTGCTGGGCTATGAAGCTGCACGCAAGCTCTGCAGCACCAGTTCGTTCCCCGGCCTCCGGCCACGATCCCACATGGCGCGCAGACCTCTCCAGCTGTGCCCGCTGCTCCCCTCAGCAGTGTTATTTCGTCACTCGGCCTGTTCTGTTCCCCGCTCTGGCTCTGGTGAATTCTCTCACCCTCCCACACTTCTGACTGTACCCAGTCCTTGTATAAATAAATAAATAAATAAATCTTAAAAAAAAAAAAAAGACTAGAGAAATTCACACACAAACATAACAGTGGTTACCTCAAAGAGGTGTTATCATCAGTAATAAATACATATTTTTTTCCTTTGTGCACCTCTAGTATTAAAATTTTTTTTTTTTTTTTTTTGGTGGGACCCTCGCCGGCGGCGGGGGAATAAACCGGTGCTGCAGAGGCTGCGGCCAGCCCCGTGCTCAACCCAGTGCTCAACTGCTGCGCCACCAAGGAGGCCCTCCAGTATTAAAATTTTCTAGCAAGGGTTGCATATTAAATTACTTCACCCATGAAAAGGAAAAAGGCAGTAACATTTCTACTTTAAAAGGAGCACTGTGTGCTAAAGAGCCCTGTGTTCTGCTGGACGGCAAGTCAGGCACTCTAAGAGCACTGAGGTTTTGGGCAATTGGCAGGGACACAGGACATGGTGGGCAGCAGCAGACTCCCTTCCACCTCTGATGAGACATGACTTATCTTTCAGAATTACTGAAGTATCTGCTAATAAAGGTGGATAAGCCTGGGCTGACATAGGTGTGTCATTTTGGTTGGTTTATTATGCTTCCCTATTCTTTTTTTTTTTTTTTATAATAAATTTTATTTTTATATTCCCCCATACAATTGCAAATGCCCCATTCTGACCCCAATCCTTCCCCTCCCGCCCCCCACCCCCCAAAAAGTGTCTCTGGTTCATAGTTTTTTGTTGATTTTGATTTTCACTTTCTTATATTCATTTTCCTGGTCCCTTACTTAAGTTTTCTAGATTCTTGCTATGAGTGAGACCATCCGGTATTTTTCTTTTTCTTTTTGGCTTATTTCGCTGAGCATGATCCCTTCCAGCGCCATCCATGTTGCTGCAAATTGCATGTGTTTATCTTTTTTGAATGCTGAGTAATATTCCATGGTATATATGTGCCACATCTTCTTGATCCAGTCATCTATTTTTGGGCATTTGGGTTGTTTCCAAAGCTTAGCTATTGTAAACAGTGCTGCTATAAACATAGGGGTGCAGGTGCTCTTTGGAATTGATGTTTCTGTGTCCTTTGGGTAAATACCTAGGAGTGGAATTGCTAGATCATATGGAATGTGCTTCCCTATTCTTGATTCTACTGTGATTACTTCCAAGTTCCTGGAAACCTTGAAACTGTTGTGCACACCTGACCTGATGTCTTTATAAAGGGTGAAAGGACATAAACATCCACACAAAATTGTATGTTGAATGGGAAAAGCTATTTGCCTGCCACCAATTCACAGCCCCCCACCCCAGATCACACTTACCTGTAACAAGCACTTAATCCGTTCTCCAGGGGTCATGATTCCTGTGGTGAAAACTCCAGATAGCATCCCAGCTGCGAACAGTTGGGGGTAGCTGCATTGGAAACAAAAAACAGAGATGAGTTCATATGACTACCAACAACAAAGGAAATCCAAGCAAAGAGGATAAGTTTGTAAGAAAAAATAAGTACTTGGACTGGGCGGAAGCCAATTTTTAGGTGTATTCTGATGTCAAATTTCCCAGGCCCAAGTTTCAATGCCAAGAGCAACTGGAGCTTGGTCACAAGAAGGCCTACCTGCATACTCACTCATATTTACAGAAGGACATGGCTTCCCTCCCAGCCCTGCCATGCATAATGACTATGCATGCATTTCTAGTGTTCATGCAACCTCGATTACCTATTTGTAAAATTCAGGGTTGTTGTGAGAACAAACAAACAAAAAACTCTAAGCCAGGATCTGGACCTCAGTTGACCTCCATTCCTTTCCAATTTCACTTCCTCTGGGTCACTAAGAACCTGAGACTATTTCAAGGCAAAACTGAAGCAGGACTGGGCCTCCCCTGGTGGCGCAGCAGTTGAGCGCTGGGCTGTGAGGCTGCCCGCAGCCTCTGCAGTGCCTGTTGGTTCCCTGGCCGCCGGCGAGGGTCCCACAAAACAAAACAAAACAAAACCTGAAGCAGGACAGCAGCAAAACAGGAGAGAACAGCTGTGGCCATCTCCATGAGCTCAGGGGCATCCAGGCCAAGAAATGTGCTTTAAGATGCTGAATATGGTCCAGACAGGGATGGCACCCAGAGAGGCGTAATAGTCAGTCCTGTGGTCCTCTGCAGGGAAGGATCGTCCAGCAGTCAGAGATATGGATCCTCACCCTGGCCTCATGGAATGAGGCACACTGAGTAGTTAGAGAGGTGTGAGGCTCCTAACAACTATAGTTTACAGTTGCCATTACTTCTGGAATTTCCTTTTCTTTCTGGGACGAGCAATACTAGCATGGTCTGGAGACAATGGAGCACATTTCAACCAAGTCTCTGCAACTTAGCAAGAGTTGATGAAAAACTTCATTTCTTGGCAGAGCTCAGGTCCCTCCTGACCCCAAGCTTCTGACAGCTGAGCTTTCATGCTGGTCCCACACAACAAGGTGCCCAATCCTGGGAAACAGATGTCAAATGGGGATAAGAAGACATCCATTGCTGGTCCTTCCCTCTAGGCAAGAGACATCAATCTCAACAGTGCTGTTTTTTCTATGCACTCACCCCAGGAAGGGCTCACAAACTTACCTCAGGCAAGCAAGCTCAGCACACAAGAGACACATGGCCTCATTCACATTCTCAACTTTCACTGCTGTCGTCAAGGGGAGCCCTTTCAGCAACTAAATGTCCCCTCATGAAATAAGCATGTTCTTTTCTTCCCAGGATGCCCAAACTCTAAGTCATGTACAGGTCCCAATTCTGGGACTGGGGACTTTCCTCTGAATGGGACCACTGTGTATGCACAGGGTAACATGTAGACCCCCCAATTGCATAACCCATTCTGCCAAACCTCACCACTACCCCAGGGATGCTTCTGTGAGTGCTAGATCTCCCTGTGCTCTGCCCCAAGGCCATGGGAATTCTCCTTTCCTATCCTTAAACACCACTGCAGGGAGGCAAACATGGCAGGGCTGACATTCAGGATTCGGAACATAACAGGATTGTGGGAGTGGGATGCTGAATGGCATAGTCTTGCTCAAGCAGAAAGGGTGCTTCTTTGAGAGCTGATGTGACTGCATGGAGAACACAACCCATAGAGAGTTGGCCCTTGTGCATGGCCCTGGTACAGCTGTGAGCTGGCACATGAGCTAAAAGATGAGGTACTCAGAGAGGATGCGTGCCTAAGGTCATTTGGTCTACCAATAGTCAAACACAGCTTCAAAAGAAACCCTCGCATACCCACATTTAGGACCATCTGTGACCGCAGAAGCTGAGCACATTCAAAACTCCATTTATATTTTACATCATCTCCAGTTCTAGACTCTTCTCAGCCTGAAGTAATGGCATAAAGCAGTGAGAAGAAATAATCCTTTGGTGCCCTAGGCTTCCGCACTCAAGTTCCAAGTCTGGCTGGCTTCTGTAGGTCCTGTGCTTCTGGCAGTCATTCCTTGGAGCTGTCATCTAGACATCTCAGACTGAGGGCACCTTGACATCTCATAGCCATTCCAAATACCCTGCATCCCAAGAGGTCCATTTTCATTAATTATTTTGTAAATTCTTCGTTATAATTCTGACTCATCTGCCTCTTTATACCCAAATCTAACTTCTTAAAGTTTATCAAAAGGAAATATGCTAATATATTTCTTTTTAAAAGAGAAACCAGAGGGCCTCCCTGGTGGTGCAAGGGGTTAAGACGCAACCTATGAAGCTATCCACAGCCACTGCATAAGCTATCCACAGCCACTGCAGCATAAGTTCGATCCCCGGCCAGGGAGATACCCACATGGTGCAGCAGACCTCTCCTGATTTGCCCGCTGCTCCCCTCAGCAGTGGATTTCAGTCATTCTGCCTGTTCTGTTCCCCACTCTGTCTCTGGTGAATCCTCTTACCCCCCCCCCACTCTGGCCTGTACCCCAGTTCTCGTATGCCTAAATAAATAAATCTTTAAAAGAAAAAAGAGAAAGCAGGGCCTCCCTGGTGGCACAAGCAGTTATGATGCAACTTATGAAGCGATCCACAGCTACAGCAGCACGAGTTCAATCCCCGGCCAGGAAGCTACCCACATGGCGCAGCAGACCTCTCCCGTCTCACCTGCTGCTCCCCTTAGCAGTGTATTTCAGTCAATCCTCCTATTCTGCTCCCTACTCTGTCTATGGTGAATACTCTCCCCCTCTCCGCCACACCTCTGGACTACACCCCAGTTCTTATATGCATAAATAAATAAATCTTTAAAAAAAATAAAAGAGAAACCAATAACTGAAATAATTATAATTATATATAGTAAAAATTAAGTGAAACAAAAGTTGCAACCTTCTCTGGTCCCAACCAGGTGGTAGAAAACAAAGTTGTGGCTGTCATTACTGTAGCGCCAGGTACTGCTCACAGCATTTTACACACATTTTAGCATTCCGATCTCCCAACAGCCCTGTAGGGTTTGGTATTACTAACATCCAAAGAGATACTACTTCACAGAAGAAATTATGAAAATTTTAAGGGTTCTCCCCCTTTTTTTATATCCAAAATAGAAGGTTAATTATCAAATAAAAAAAAAAAGGAAAGGAAAGGACACTTGCACAGCTACAAGTAAGAAAAAGAGCTTGGTTTTTCCCTTTTGGTTCACAAGGCAAAGGAAGCTCAAGTACCTTCCCAATGCAGAGCTCTCAGGAGCCAGTCTCCAGGGCCCACCAAGGCTCTTTCCTTTATTTCATGTCATACCACCAGGCAGGACAGCATCAAGTTCTTCAGGCCTGAAAGTACTTACCTGAGCACATCCTCTGGGGATTTCTGTTGCAGTTTCTTCCCCAAACCAAACCCAAAGAAGCACACAGCAAACATGGGGGTGACCCCGATGATGGGAGCAGCCATGCCCCGGTATAGTCCTGTGATACCCTGCAAAGAACCACAGAAGCAGAAGTTGATTACAGATAACACCACTCTTCATCTAATGTGTGGCTGCCTTCTTTCACTTCTCCTTCAAGCAAAGAGAGGTTTTAAAAGGAAGAAAATCTTCACATTTATCAGAAATAGTTGTCCTCTTATACAATGCTGGAAAAACTGAGAACACTTTCCATTCTGCAAGGCAATCTGACAGTAGCATACACTTTCAGCAGGAAATTTCTTCCTAGAAGTATATTCCAAATAAATTACTCAAATGTATGTGTGTATTCATAGATACATATATGTGTGTATACATATATACACACGTGTATACATACATATGTATGTGTATATACATATGTATGTATACACACGCGCGCACACACAGACATATATAAAAAATGACACCAGGCATTTATAAGGTTCCAACATTTTGTATAAAGGTATATTTTTATTTATGCATACAAGAACTGGGGTATAAGTGGATTCACTAGAGGCAGAGTGAGAAGATGAACAGGCGGATCTACTGAAATACACTGCTGAGAGGAGCAGCAGCAGGTGAGACAGGAGAGGTCTGGTGGGCCATGTGGGTCACCTCCCTGGCCGGGGATTGAACTCGTCGTGCTGCAGTGGCTGGCGATAGCTTGATAGCTGAAACTTTTTTGTTTCAGGGAGGCCCAAGTTACCAACATTTTGGAATGAACTTCCTTAAAAGTTCTCAAATAGGCAGTTCTTCAGCCCACGGTGACTATGCAGGTGTTTCTTTTCACAAACCTTTTTCCTTTCAAAACAGCAGTAGGAGCTCTCCGCCCACCTATGACTGTGCAGTGCTTCTCTTTTCTTTCTCTTTTTCCTAATAAACCTGTCCTTTTAAAATGCTTTAAAAAGTTCCCAAATAGGAGATCAATGAGACAAATCACCGAAATTCTGTCAGTGGACCATCACACAGCCATAAGATCACATTGTAACATGGGAAGAGACTACTAAGTAGGGGTGGGGGTGGGAAGCCAACTACAAAACAGTATGTACAGTGTGATCTCTCTTCCCTGGGGTGAAATAATAGGTGATTAAGAAATTTTCTGAGGGATTTTTTTTTAGTTGTTAAAAACAGTACTAAGGGCCTCCCCGGTGGCGCAGCGGTTGAGCGCTGGGTTGCGAAGCTGCGCGCGGCCTCTGCGGCGCCGGTTCGATCCCCGGCTGCTCCCCGGCCACCGGAGGAGGGTCCCACATGGCGCGCAGACCTCTCCTGCCGCCCGCTGCTCCCCTCAGCAGTGTACTTCGGTCCTTCTGCCTGCTCTGCTCCCCGCTCTGGCTCTGGTGAATTCTCTCGCCCTCCCGCGCTTCTGACTGTACCCAGTGCATGTATAAACAAAACAAACAAAGAAACCAGCAAACAAATAAATAAAGCATGCCTCTATAAAAAAAAAAAAAAAAAAAAAACAGTACTAAGATGTGTCACATCAGTGTTCACAGTATACTTTGGAAATGAAGTATATAGTAGCCAAAATACTATATAGTAGCCAAAATACAGACAGATAAATATACAGCTATTCCAATTAAACAAAGTTAATAAACCAGGGAAGAGGAAGATCTGGGGCCACAGAGACCAAACATTCAGCCCAAGGGAGGATTTCCAGGATTGTCTTAGATATAGTAGGTCTGGGAAGCAGCCAGTCTACATGAGAGTAGAAACATCCCCAGAAGGGATATTTCCAGAAAAAATAAAACAACACACATTGGAACAACAGATTCTAACTGTTTAGGAGTGTGTAAAATCAAACAAAAGAGGTTATAGAGTATTTCAGCTACTAGATAATAAAGACATCTATTAAAGAAAAATAAGCAAGAGAAACTGACACAATTTTAAAGTAACCTCAAGAAAAATAAAGCTGCACAAGAAATGAAATGCATATCAGAATATATTACTTAGTTAACATAAAAATATATAAAAAGTTATAATCATGAAAAGTGAATGGAATTAAAAATTAAGGTGTGTGATAAAATGTTATGATCAGGGCGGGAAGCGGAGATAGATAATATGAGTTAAAATTATCTATCACAAATAGAAACTAAAGCAAAAATATATAAATACAGAAGCAAATGTTTATTATGTAACTAGGTAGAAACAGCACAAACAATTGAAAGAGCTAAAAGTAGTTGCACTTTCTGTAGTAGTTATATCTGGTAGTTACCTTTCAGTAACAAACTGCTGATATCCCTTTAATACAAAATAAGGAAAAACAATTTAAAACAAATACAAAAAACATTGAAGTTGCTCCTTACAGAAGATGGCAAGAGAATGAGTGGCGCTGTTTACAGGGAGGGTCGATAGATCCAGGCTGGAGAATTTGCATTGCTGCAGACCCTGGGCATTCACAACAGATGTTCTTTCCAGAACCAAAAGGGCACAACTGTACGTGGGGCAACTCTAGATCTGCAACAGTCTAAAAATGCCATAGGCTCAGGCAGACTCTGGTAACAAAGTACAGAGGCTGTAGACAGGAAAGGGTGAGTGAGACAGAAGGCTCAGGGGTTGATGTACAAAACAGCACAGAATCAAGCTCTTCCCACAGCTCCTCACCTGGCCTCAGATGGATGCCCAGGTCCTGGGGGACAAGAGGCAAGCCCACATCTCCCAACAACTCCTTTACCCTTCCTTTCACTGTGCTGCACACCCACCCAGCTGCACAACCAAGACTTCTGGCTGTCTGGCAGCTCCAGAAAGCAGAGAGCTGCCTGGTACAGCAAAAACCATGGACACATTCATGGACCTCCCAGGTGGCGCAGCGGTTGAGCGCTGGGTTGCGAAGCTGCCCGCAGCCTCTGCAGCGTCGGTTCAATCCCTGGCTGCTCCCCGGCCACCGGAGGAGGGTCCCGCATGGCGCGCAGACCTCTCCTGCCGCCCGCTGCTCCCCTCAGCAGTGTACTTCCGTCCTTCTGCCTGCCCTGCTCCCCCCTCTGGCTCTGGTGAATTCTCTCACCCTCCCGCGCTTCTGACTGTACCCAGTGCTTGTATAAATAAATAAATCTTTAAAAAAAACAAAACAAAACAAAAAAAAAAACATGGACACATTCAAATATGAACTTAAGGAAGCCTATTTAATTCTACAAGGAGTTGGGTTTATACAAGCCATTCTCTGAGGCCTCCTAGCACCCGGCATACTGTTCAGCTGCTACACAGGTGCTCATAATGTTTGTTGACCAAGAGGCATATAAACCTGCTTCTCTTCCATTAGGGCAAAGGACTCTGAACAGGCCTGCGGTTTCTATGTGACACTGATCAAAATCGACCCTGGGGAGCACAGATGAAAGGAGCACCTTACAGAAGAAAAGGCAGCACCATCTTGCACATGGTGGTTAGGTAGTCCCTTCCCCCAAAATCTTCCTCCCACATCTGGGTCCCACAAGAACCCTGGACTAACTTATCCCCCACTGTTGAATTCATCACTTATCAGCATCCCTTCTTTATCTGGGTGACACTGACTTCTCAGTTTCTGTATATTTAATAAAGACTATCTACTTAATAGAGTATTCAGGAGAGTTTATTTTAGAAAGCAAAGGAGTGGTTCTCAAGAAGGTCTTTTCACACATGTGCTAAAGAAGTAAGCACTAATAACTAAAACTTTTTTAAAATCCCATGTTTTCACTCAATGATCTTAAAAGTATTATGTAATCATCCAGTAACCTGAAACCAATTTGGTGTCCTTGTCTGGGAGTTGGAGACCCTGTTGGCCTTTCTTATTGTTCCTTAGGCTGAATGACTTTTCCTCCAGACTTTACAACTTTACATAAACTTCTGACACTGATCCCTGTAGACAACTGATTGAACCAGATTTGTATTTTCTTCCATTTCACTCTAATTAATTCTCACTAACTCCTTGTGATCTAGTTTCTACCTTTTGAAAGAGAGAGCTATTTTATTTAGCTTCTATCATCCAAATAAAATGGTAGCTAGAACTATCAGACTCTGGAACAGGCGATGACAGGAGGGTACAGGAGGGCACAGTGAAAGCTGCAGACATGGGCTAGACCTCCAGCAGAACTATACAATGTCACCTTTACCCCCAGGGGGGTAACAAACCAACCCTGTGAATGTGTTCCTTTGAGTAAGAGGAATGCCCAGCACCAAGATACCATACCTCCCTAATAAGAGTCTTCCGGAAACAGTCAAGGGTCCCAGAATACATGGGAGGCTGTCCAGGTGAACTCGGGGGCTGTGTCTGCAGTCGGACCTGAAACCATAAGTTAAAATACAGTTATTTCCAAGAATCAGATGCCTGTGGGTAGCAATGATTCAACTGTCTGCCAAATCTGTACCTGTATATATGTCTTCAGCATTCATTTAATCAGCTGGATTCAGACTTCTCTTCCCTCCAATTTATTCAAATGCTTCACTCACAAGGTATTAATGTTATGCTTTCAGAGAGAATGACAGTTCCTCTGATCTCCTCATCTGCTCAGTTTCATTAGATATTTCTTATCTAATGGATCTCAAATGACTCAATGGGAAAGGTTTACAGATGAGGAAACTTGGGTTTAGTGAATTCAGGTGATCTGCCAGTAACCAGACCTGGCTGATACAAATCTCCAGCTCTGTCACTACCCCACTCCCATTTGCAGTGAAATATGCATGGTTAGATAAGGTTCTCAAGAGATCATTGTGGAGTGAGGTGGATTAAATCCTACTTTTCTTGGTCCTCATCCTTTTCCACCTTTTGATGTATCCAATACTTCAAACTGTGTGTCTCTCTTTATATCTATCTTCTTGGTACTCCTTTCTGTCTCCTTTATTTTTCAGGCATTCTCCAAGGCTTAAACCGTAGTCATATGGTCCACTACTACTTTCAGAAAACTCAAATTCCAGGGCTTGTATCTATGCTCAATGATGATTATCATTTGGCCATCTCTGCACCTTCTCTCCTGACCTTTAGTTTCCAAATTCCTGGAGAAGCACTCCCTACACAAGTCTATTTGCTTCAAATCACCTCCAGAATCTCACTTTCCCAATATCGTTTGTGCCCCTACCTTTTTTATCAGCATTTGAAACCTGAGCATCACCTTACTACTTTCTGTTGCTCTTCCTGCTTGTAAGAACCAAGTCTGTTGAAGTGGGCCTTCAAGATGTCTTGAAAATTCAAATTTCTTTCTCTCTGAGTCTTCTCCTAGACCACATCTTCACCTAACCTTATTCAGTATGGTGGTTTTCATTTATGTTCACTAATTATTTGACACTTTCCCCCTTCAAAAGGTGAATTCTAACTCCCCTTCCCTTGAATGTTGGTCACATTCAGTAACTCACTACTAATGAATAGAATACCATGATAATGATGCTATGTGACTGCCAGTGCTAGGCAATGAAGATAGACAGTTTCTGCCTCTCTAAGCTTATTTTTTTTAAAGATTTATTTATTTATGCATACAAGAACTGGGGTACAGACCAGAGGTGTGGGGGAGAGAGGGTTCACCAGAGACAGAGTGGGTAACAGAACAGACAGATCGACTGAAATACACTGCTGAGGGGAACAGCGGATGAGTCAGGAGAGGTCTGCGCCATGTGGGTAGCTCCCTGGCCGGGTTTCGAACTCATGCTGCAGCAGCTGTAGATAGCTTCATGGGTTGCATCTTAACCCCTTGCACCACCAGGGAGGCTCCTCTATCTTAGGTTATTTCCTCTAGGGAAGTCTGTCACCATGTCATAAGGACACTCAAGCAGCCCAGAGAGGCCATGTGCAGGGGAAAGGCCTCTGACAACAGCCAGCACCGACCTGCAGTATGTGAATGTACAAGGAAGCCAATCTGTGAGATGAATGCAGTCCCAGGCAACACTTTTTAGGGGGGACACAGGGTGGTGGTGGTGAGTTCAGTATTGTTTTGGTTTTTTTTAAAAGATTTATTTATTTATACAAGCACTGGGTACAGTCAGAAGAGTGGGAGGGTGAGAGAATTCACCAGAGCCAGAGTGGGGAACAGAACAAGCAGATTGACGAAATACACTGCTGAGGGGAGCAGCAGACTCGGCAGGAGAGGTCTGCCGCGCCATGTGGGACCCCTCACCGATGGCTGGGGATCGAACCGGCACCACAGAGGCTGCGGGCAGCTTTGCAGCCCAGGCTCAACCGCTGCGCCACCAGGGGAGGCCCCCAGTATTGTTTTTTGAAGATAGCTTTATTAAGATATAATTCACATACCACAAAATTGACACATTTAATGTGTACCAACACAAAAAAGTGCACAATTCAGTGGTTTTAATATACCGAGTTTGCAAACTTCATTACAATCAGTTTTACAATATTTTCACCACCCCAAAAAGAAATCTCATACCTACTAGTAGTTTTTCTCCACACATTTCTTTATTTTTTTAAAGATTTATTTTATTTATTTATGCATACAAGAACTGGGATGTAGGCCAGAGGTGTGGGGCAGTGAGAGGATTCACCAGAGACAGAGTGGGGAGCGGAACAGGCAGATCTACTGGGCTACACTGCTGAAGGGAGTAGTGGATGCGACAGGAGAGGTCCACCGTGCCATATGGGTCACCTCCCTGGCCGATGCTGTAGTGACTGCGGATAGCTTCATAGTGCTGAGATGTAACCCCCGGAGGCACCAGGGAGGCTCTTCATTTTTTTAAATGTGAAAAAAATATATACTAATAATTTTAATGTAGTAAAATAATATTCCTTTGTATAAATATGTCACATTTTCCTTATTGTGTTAATTGGATAAAGGACATTTGCACTTTTCCACATTTTGGTTATTATGAATAATATTACGATCAACATTTGTGTATAGGTGTTTGTGTATATAATCCAATTCTCTTGGGTACTATATAGGTTAGATATATTGATATACATTCATACATATACATTTAACATACACAAATATACATGTAACATACACATACAACATTTACTATACATATAAAGATATTTATCATAAGAAATTGGCTCATTGATTAAGGAGGTGGGCAAATCATAAGATCTGCAAATCCTAAGACAGTTAGTTAGAGACCCAGGAGAACCAACAGTATAGTTTTTGTCCAAGTCTGAAGACTTGAGAACAAGGAGAGCTAATGGTGTAAATTCCAGGTTAAACATCAGCAGGCTTGAGACCCAAGAGCCAATGTTTCAGCTGAATATGAAGGCAGAAAAAGATCATTATGGCAGCTCAATCTCCAGGTAGGATTGCCCCTTACTCATGGGAGGGTTTATCTTTTGTTCTAGTCAGGTCTTCAACTATTTAGATGAAGACCACTGGCATTAGGGAGGGCAACTGGCTTAACTCAGTCTACATTCAAGTTTTAATCTCATCCAAAAACACCCCAATAGACACAGCAAAAAAATGTTTTGACCAATATCTGGGCACCACATAGCTCAAACTGACATGTAAAATTAATCATCATAGCTATATACCTAGGAGAACTGCTGTATCATGTATTAACTCTATGTTTAGTCTTTTGAGGAACTGTCAAACTGTTTATAAAAACAGGATGTACCATTTTATAGTTCCACCAGCAATGTATGTGGATTCAAATTTCTCCACATCCTTGTCAACACTTGTTTATCATCTGTGTCTTTGTTGTGGCCATCACAGTGGTATCAGGTGCTATCATATGATTTTTCATTTGCATTTCTATAATAGGTAATGATGTTGAAACTTTTTTTTTAAATGTACTTATTGGCCATTTGCATATCTTCTTTGAAAAATGTCTTTTCAAGTTCTTTGTCCATTTTTTACTGGGGGTTAGTCATCTTTTTATTATTGAATTGTGAAAGTTCTTTATATATTCTGGATGCCAGCCAATACCTGCAACTTCACAAGAAATGCTAAGCCAGACTACCCACCTAAGTGACTCTTGAAATCCTGCCTCATAAAGACTGTGAAGAGTTAATGAATGTTGTTTTGGGTCACTAGTTTTGGGGTAGGTTGTTACAATGTAACAGATAACTGATATACGGCTACTTATAATCTTTTTCCTGCTAAGTTTTCTTCCTCATCCAAATTCTTCTCACCCGGCTATCATACAACCTTTCCAAAACAGCATTTCACCAAGCTATTCCTCTGTTTCTTAACAATCTCTCATTCTTGGTTTTTGTTAGGGTCTGACATGCCACACTAAGGAAATCACTCTCTAGGCAATGGACATAACATACAAGTGTGAGGACGACACAATGTCCAGAGGTTCCTATGGCTTTATATCCAAAGCCTTCATGGTCTGGCACAATCTCCCCTGGTTATAGGGAGAAAGAAATGGATCAAAACTTCTGAAAAAGCTGTACCTGCCCTTTCTTGCCCAGAATGAGTCTGGGTCTCCTTATTCCTCCAGTTAGAACTCAGCCTGCCCTCCACAGTCTCTCATTGAGTCCTTCCAAGCTCCAGCTCTGAAGTACTATAGCTCTTGCCTTCTCAAGCCATAGCTCAGTCACACTGGACCTCTGAAGTACCTCTAGAAACCCAAATGACTTTCTGAGGAGCGATTTGTGGTTTGATTTAAGCTAAAAAGAGGCTTTCTGACTGCAGAAAATGCCAATAAGCATGTATACCTTAGTACAGAAGTCATTAGTCCCTTCCTGGGAGTGACATCTGATGGGGAAGAAGGGCAAGAGGATGCAGAGATAGAAGCAACATTTGTATAAGGCAGCAAATAATGATTTTGTTTTTCTTTAAAGAGAGGACCCAGATGTCTGGAACTAACAAGATCTCTGGCAACATGAACGAAGAGTAGGAACAGAGGTCAGACAATTCTTCCTTACCAGCCGGTGCTGCTTAGAACAACCACTGACTGGGAAGCACTAACACATAGTACTTACCATCAGCTGAACAAACATCTGATTTCATCGTTCACAGTGCCCTGACTAGTCCAGTTGCTTTAATCCTTCTCTTGTTATATAATGACTGTACCTCCTTTTCTAGATGAAAGGAAGCAAAGAGTTTGCTGCCTAAACCTGCTAAGTAGAAGTGCTCTCAAAACTATATTCCCATGTAGGAGACCCATTCTGACATTCTAACAAGCCCCTACACAGGTTTCTCACTCTGTAACATTCACAGGGCTGCCCTGGCCAGGATCTGTCAATTTCCTCCCATTTGTGTCTAGAATAGGTTAGAAGTTTAGTATGAAGTTTTTCGATGTTAAGTCATAGGGTTGGACTTTGGCCTTGATGAAAATGTTGCAGGGGTTAGAGCTGAGAGCTGATGTGAGGAATATTATCAGAGAACAAGTCTATATGAGTTTCCTCCTTCCTAAAGCCTCTTTGACCATGGCTTCCTCACCTGAGAGTTGTGAGGATCAGCAGGAACCTGGGCAAAGTCGTCCCTGAAAGGGGTTCATTCCCTGAGGGCATAATCGCTTCCCACAGGCGACACTCAGGTTAATGTGGTCTGACTTGTTGAAGAAGGCCAAGTCCCTCCCTGGGGCTGGAAAGGAGTGAAGGAAATGAGGTTGGGGCAGCCTGGCCAAAGGGGACTTTGTCAAAGGGTATCTCTAGAATAACAGAGCCTCTGTCTATAACTCTCCTCCTGAGACGGGATTTACAAATCAACTGTTTCAACACTATGTAAGGTTAGTTTTGGCTGAAATCAGAGCTTTGGGGGAGGCACTTTTTGCTCTCATCCACAAAGTAGCACAAAGGTCAGGAGAGGCTGCGGACAGACAACTTTAAATCAGTACTTGATGGGCGATTAGGGCTGCTTACTCTGCACTCAGGCTCTCTGGGGCGCTAGGACCCGCTTCTCCCGATTCCGAAACAGGCGAAAGGGAGATTCCCTAGATTTCCCGCGGCAGCTCCTTGTGGAATCCCTCGGTCAGGGGCCGTGTCTAAAGAGAGACCCCAATTTCGGCGTCTAGCTCCGGCCTCCTCCCCCAGCCCGCGCCCCAGCCGCCTCGCACCTTGACCGTATCCAGCGGGTGCCCCACGAACACCAGGCACATGCCGCCAAAGCCTCCGGCCAGCAGGTTCTTAAGAGGACTGATGGGCTTCGCCTGGTCTGCCATGGTCTGTCCTTCAGGGTGTCTGTCTGTTCCCAGCCGGTCCCGCTCCACCGCCCCAGCCTCAGCGCCGCACCGCGCACCTTTCACCCACTTTCGGTTGGGCGGGGCTAGGGGCCGGGACTGGGCGGGACCCAGCTAGCCGGGCCGGACTTCCGCCCCCACGGCTGCTTCCGGTCGTGGCCCCGCCCTCAGTGGGTGTGGCTTGAGGGTAAGTGGCAGTATTTGGGAGTGCCAGGCGGAGGGATGTGCTCCTCTTGAAAGTTTTCCCTACTTTAACTATTTCCTGCTGTTTTGATTCAATTCTTTCTCTCTGTCCAATTTCTTATATCTCCCATAAGTCGATTGCGCCCTGCTACGTGCCATGAGCCTTTCCAGGAAGGAACTGGAGACACACGGGTGCCTGTCAATGTGTTCATAGACCACACAGAGTGAAAAATGCATAGTGTGTCAAGTAGTCATAACTGCTATAGAGAAAAATATATCCAAAGAGAATTAAAAAATATGGGAGGCTAGTAATTTGCAATGTTAATTAGGTGAGTAAGGGAGGGTTTCACTGACAGTGTGACTGCATTCAAGATCTGATAAGGTGAAGGAGTCCTGTCCACAGATATGAGGTGGGGGGTGAGAGACCTTTCAAGAACAGTAACAAAATGCAGAAACCCTGGGCTGTGCCCGAAGAGCTATGCCTGGCCATTTGACGAACAGGCAGACCTTTGTGGCTACAGCAGAGTGAAGGGGAGGAAGAAGAGTAGCTGATTGACATGGAAGGCAATAGTGGTATATCAAACAGGGCTTTGTGCCACTGGGAGGACATCAGCCTATCCTCTGAAGATGAGAACCATTCTGGGGTTTTGAACTGGGCAGTGACATATTCTGACTTACAAGTTAACAGGGTCCCTCTGACTGCTAGGTAAGAATAGATAGCAAGGAGGAAGCAGGGAGCCTTGAAGAACAAAAGGAGGGGCCTCCCCAAGAAATAGAACAATTATTGATGAAATTCATATGGAAGCACCAAAAACCCCGAATAGCCAAAGCTCTTCTGAAAAAAAAAAAAAAAAGAAGGGAATGGAGGCATCACACTCCCAGACTTCAAACTACACTACAAAGCCATAATCATCAAAACTGCATGGTATTGGAACAAGAACAGACACACAGACCAATGGAATCGAATAGAAAATCCAGAAATAAACCCACAGATTTATGGTCAATTAATATTTGATAAAGGAGCAAAAAATATGCACTGGAGCAAAGAAAGTTTGTTCAATAAATGGTGCTGGGAAAACTGGGTCGCTACATGCAAAAGAATGAAGATTGACCACTACCTCACACCATGCACAAAAACCAACTCAAAATGGATTAAAGAACTAGACATAAGACCTGAAACCATAAAATACATAGAAGAAAATATAGGCAAAACACTACATGACATGCACCTCAAAGACATCTTTACAGACACATCACCCAAAGCAGTGATAGTGAAGGCAAAGATAAACAGCTGGGACTACATCAAATTAAAGAGCTTCTGCAAAGCAAAAGAGACAATAACCAAAACAAAGAGAAACCCCACTGACTGGGAGAAAATTTTTGCACACAACACTAACAATAAAGGACTGATCACAAAAATCTACAAAGAGCTGATGAGACTCAACAAAAACAAAGAAAACAATCCAGTTAAAAAATGGGCAGAAGAGCTAAAAAGAAACTTCTCTGAAGAAGAAATGCAAATGGCCAACAGATGAAAAAATGTTCAACATCACTTGTATTCAGGGAAATGCAAATCAAAACTACCATGAGATACCATCTCACACCAGTGAGAATGGCATATATTAAAAAAACTAGCAACAACAAGTGTTGGCAAGGTTGTAGAGAAAAAGGAACTCTCCTGCACTGCTGGTGGGAGTGCAAACTGGTCCAACCACTATGGAGAGCTGTGTGGAGATTTCTTGAACTACTAAACATAGAGCTTCCATATGATCCAGCAATTCCACTCCTAGGTATTTACCCAAAGGACACAGAAACATTAATTCCAAATACCACCTGCACCCCTATGTTTATAGCAGCACTATTTACAATAGCTAAGCTTTGGTAACAACCCAAATGCCCAAAAATAGATGACTGGATCAAGAAAATGTGGTACATTTACACAATGGAATATTACTCAGCAATCAAAAAAGATAAACACATGCAGTTTGCAGCAACATGGATGGAGCTAGAAGGGATCATGCTCAGCAAAATAAGTCAGAAAAAAAAGAAAAATACCGGATGGTCTCACTCATAGCAGGAATTTAGAAAATCTAAATAAGAGACCAGGAAAAAGACTAATCAATACAAAGTAAAGATCAAAATCAACAAGCAACTATAAACCAGAGTCACACTGGGTGGGGCGGGGCAGAGAAAGGAAGGACTAGAGTCAAAATAAGGGGGGAGGTGCAATTGTATGGGGAATATAACCAAAATGAAAATGCATACATTGTGCAAAGATGAAAAAATATGTAAGAATTATATAAAATAAAATATTTAAATTAAAAAATAAATAAAGTGTTTCAATTCTGGGCCCCCCTGGTGGCGCAGGCAGTTGAGCACAGCGCTGTGAAGCTGTCCACGGCCTCTGCAGCGCGGGTTTCATCCTGGCCGGCAAGCGAGAACTCCATATGGTGTGGCAGAAGTCTCTGTCTCACCCGCTGCTCCCCTCAGCAGTGTATTTCAGTAGATCTACCTGTTCTGCTCCCTGCTCTGTCTCTGGTGAATCCTCTCATCCTCCCCTGCATCTGGCCTGTACCCCGGTTCTTGTATGCATGAATAAATAAATCTTTTTAAAAAATAGTGTTTCGGTTCTACATATGTTCTGAAGAACTTAAAAGGAATTGTTAATGGATAGAAAATAAGATGTGTGAGAACAGTTAAGAATGATGCTAATAGTTTTTGCCTTATTGATTCTAGATACAGTATCCAAGTATTCACTATATTATTCTTTCACCATTTCTGTATGTTTGAAGATTTTCAAATTAAAAAAAAAAAAGTTTCCTTGCCCAAGGCAACATGCTAGGAAGTTGCCTAACAGGGATTTTAACCTTGCATATCTGTCTCCCCATCCTTTTCTCTGTAGGCCTGTATGTCAAAACCTGTGCTAGAAAGTTTTGGGTGGTTTGAACAGGGAAATGGTATCTTTTATGCTTTTAAAAGATCTTTCTGGACAATGTATAGAACAGGTATCAGCAAAATAATGTACCAAATAGGACAGTTCTACTTTTGGATAGCAGGGAAAATCTGTGCTCCTCATAGCAATTTCATGCTTATTTAACTATTCCTCTCATTTGTGCATCATCTTCTAGAAGAAAGTTCCTTGACTGCATGACTGTGGTCTCCTTTACTCACTATTATATTTAACAACATGGTGAATTGCCTTTAGTTGGACTCAAAGAAACAGACATTTTTATTTTATTTTTTTAAAGATTTATTTATTTTTATACAGGCCAGATGTGCGGGAGGGTGAGAAGATTCACCAGAGACAGAGTGGGGAACAGAACAGGCAGACTTACGAAATACGCTGCTGAGGGGAACAGCAGGTAAGACAGGAGAGGTCTGCCGTGCCATGTGGGATTCTCACTGGCTGGTGGGGATCAAACCCGCACTGCAGAGGCTGCCAACAACTTCACAGTGTGACGCTCAACTGCCTGTGCCACCAGGGAAGCCCGAAACAGATATGTTTAAAAGGTGATTTGGCAGTATGTATCACCATGTAAAATGAGCATAATAGTTAACTCACCAGGGCCTCCCCGGTGGCGCAGTGGTTGAACGCTGGGTTGCGAAGCTGCCCGCGGCCTCTGCGGCGCAGGCTCGATCCCCGGAGGCTCCCCGGCCACCAGAGGAGGGTCCCACATGGCACGCAGACCTCTCCTGCCGCCCGCTGCTCCCCTCAGCAGTGTACTTCGGTCCTTCTGCCTGCTCTGCTCCCTGCTCTGGCTCTGGTGAATCCTCTCACCCTCCCGGGCTTCTGACTGTACCCAGTGCATGTATAAACAAAACAAAACAAACAAACAAATAAATAAATAAAACATGCCTCTATTAAAAAAAAAAATAGTTAACTCACCAATTCCATTCCGAGGAATATAACTCAAAGCATTTTCACATATATGCAAACAGAAGTCCATCCAGGAGTGTTCACTGCCATATTTGTAATGGTGACAAATTGGAAACAGATGACCAGCAAAAGGAGAAATGGTCAATTAGATGACAATACATTCATAATAGGAAATGCTGAGATAGGGTTCAATACTATGGAAAGAGAACAGGCTTTGGAGAGAGCCAGAATGAGAATCTTACCTTTGCTACTTTCTAACATTATGACCTTGGGCAATTATCAAAAACCCTTTGGGCAAAACCTGTCTTAATTTGCTCATTTGTCAACTGGGCTAAGAATAGCAACTTCTACTAAATGAAAAAAAATCAGAATTATGTATAGATTATAAATGACTTAATGAAAAGTTTGTGTAAAAGTGTATATAGCTGTAAATATAGATATGCATATACATGTAAAGAGAGGGTCCTAGAAGAATGTGCAATAAACTCTGGGCAATGAGTAGAGAGCTGCAGTGAGTTCATGGGAAATTCACATGTTGCTATCTATATTGTTCTATATTAAATATTTTTACATTTATTTATATTTAATATGTTCTATATTTAATTTTTAAAACTTCAATGTATCATATTAATTGTATAGTTAATACAGTTGTATAATTACTACAGGTAAAGAGGAGTAAGATAAAGGATATATGTATGAGATAAATCTACTGTGACAAGATTTTTTTCCAGATGACCATATCAACATAGGTCCCACTAGATATACTTTTTTTTTAACATTTTATTTATTTATTTATTTATTTATTTATTTATTAAAGATTTATTTATTTATTTATTTAAATAAGCACTGGGCACAGTTAGAAGCGCGGGAGGGTGAGAATTCACCAGGGTCAGAGCAGAGAGCAGCAGAGCAGGCAGACTGATGAAGCACACGGCTGAGGGGAGCAGCGGGCAGCAGGAGAGGTCTGTGCACCATGTGGGACCCTCACCGGTGGTGGGGGATCAAACAGGCACCGCAGAGGCTGCGGGTAGCCTTGCAACCCAGCGCTCAACCACTGAGCCACCGGGGAGGCCCTATACATTTTTTACAAGGTGAAATGCAGTTAGTATTCCCTGAGCAAGAGTGGGACTTCATTTCCTCCCCTTGAACTTGAGAGGACCTTTGTAGCTGCTTAGACCAATAAAACGTGGTAGAAGTAAAACTGTTTGATTTTAAGCCTAGGTCATAAAAAGAGATAGTTTCCACTTGACTCAAAGACACATGCTTGGAACCCAGCCACCATGTTACTAGGCCACATGAAGAGGTCATCTGTATGTGTATTCTGGCTAACAGTGCCAGCTAAGCTCCAAGCTGACAGCCACCATCCGATGTATGAGTAACTCTTCCCATGATTCCTGTTTTCAGCCTTTGAGTCTTTTAGCTGAGGGTAGACAGCAAGGACCTGAGATACAGTATTCCTACTGTGGTCAGCTGGAATCCCACAGAAACCGCTGAAAAACTTCACATTTTATATTTATACATATAAGATGTATATATACTTTGAAAATGGGATAGTTTATATTGTTTCACTTGCCACTTAAGAATATATCACAGGGCCTCCCCTGGTGGCGCAGCGGTTGAGTGCTGGGCTGCGAGGCTACCTGCAGCCTCTGCAGCACCGGTTAGTTCCCTGGCCGCCGGCGAGGGGCCCACAAAAAAATTAAAAATTTAAAAAATTTAAAAAATAAGAATATATCACAAATACCTTTCCTTGTCAAGAGATGCCTTAACACAGCAGCATTTTTTTTTTAAGATTTATTTTATTCATGCATACAAGAACCGGGTACAAGCCAGATGCGCGGGAGGGTGGGAGGATTCACCAGGGACAGAGGGGGAGGGGGGAAGAACAGGCAGACTGACTAAAATACACTGCTGAGGGGAGCAGCGGGAGAGACAGGAGAGGTCTGCTGCGCCAAGTGGGGATCTCCGCGTCAGGCAGGTATCCAACCCGCGCTTCCTGGAGAGGTTGCGGCCAGCTTCATAGCGCTGTGCTCAACAGCCTGCGCCACCAGGGGAGGCCCACACAGCAGCATTTTTTATGGCTTTATCACATATTACATACTAAAACGAAACCTTACTTTTGGACATTTGGAATGCAGCAAACTTCTTCCTATTAGAATCATCGTTCCAGGGCCTCCCTGGTGGCGCAGGCGGTTGAGCGCCGCACTGAGAAGCTGGCCGCAGCCTCTGCAGCGCCAGTTTGATCCTGGCCGGGCAGCGAGGGTCCCACACGGAGCGGCAGTCCTCTCCTGTCTCGCCCGCTGCTCCCCTCAGCAGTATATTTAAGTCACTCTGTCTGTTCTGTTCCTCACTCTGTCTGTGGTGAATCCTCTCACCCTCCTGCACATCTGGCCTGTACCCCAGTTCTTGTATAAATAAATTAAAAAAAAAACTTAAAAAAAAATCATCATTCCAAAAAACATATGTGAACATGTTTTTATCCATAGTCTTACAAGTTTTGGCTTGATTTTAAAATATTTTCTAGAAATCGCCACTGAAGATAGTATTATCCTCAGTACAATACATGTTTGATAGCGTAATATTGAAAGTAAGTAGGATCTATGCCCTTAGGAAACTCACCTTTGGGGGAGTGGAAGACAGGTGAACAAATAAACATTAACACATGGCATTCCAATATACTGCACTTGCATTCTTGTACTTGATGTGTCTTCATTCTCTAATTTGCAAATCCACTAATTCTATAGAAGACTGTTTCCCTTTTATTAATTGGAGAGAATTTATTATATGTAACCTGAAGTGAGAACTTCTAATTGATATTTATTTCATTTGCCAAAAAATACATTTTGGGTCTTCTGCTAACATAGAGAGATGTTTTACCAAAAGAAGTTAAATAAGGGCCTCCCTGGTGGCGCAGCGGTTGAGCGCTGGGTTGCGAACCTGCCCGCAGCCTCTGCGACGCCGGTTCGATCCCCGGCTGCTCCCCGGCCACAGGAGGAGGGTCCCACATGGCGCGCAGACCTCTCCTGCGGCCCGCTGCTCCCCTCAGCAGTGTACTTCGGTCCTTCTGCCTGCTCTGCTCCCCGCTCTGGCTCTGGTGAATTCTCTCGCCCTCCCGCGCTTCTGACTGTACCCAGTGCATGTATAAACAAAAAACAAACAAACAAACAAATAAATAAATAAACATGCCTCTATAAAAAAAAAAAAAAAAAGAATAAAAAAAAAAAAAAAAAAGAAGTTAAATAAGTACACTGGATTACAGTATACTTTTAAGTTGCTAATATATAAAATTCGTGACCCTACAATATATTACTTGGTACTACTAATTTCACTCCAAATTAACTTGGGGCTTTATAGCATTTGATTGCACCTGATTTAGATATATGCTGAGTGAAAATGATGCTGAAAATCATGTAATATAGACAAGTACATGCAAGAAGCAAAAACTAAATGAGAGCCTGCCACACACAAGATATCTCGAACATAAGTACATAAACAACTTGTGTGTAGGTGGAAATGGTTTGGGTTATCTATGGGCTTGCACAGGGAGTCAGGAGGCTTCCTGACATCACCGACATCACACAAGTCATTTCAACTGCTGTGCAGCAGCAACTTGAGTAAGTCCCCGTGGCTCGCTCTATGCATACTTGACAAAACGTCTTAGAAGGTACTGGAAATCACAATGGTATTCCCTGTAGTGTTTGAAGAAACTGCAACAAGGCAGTTATATTCAACCTTGTCCAGTGAAGGAGAAATGGGCGGCGAAGCTGGTCGCGGAGAGGGAAGTAAACGTCCGGCGTGGTGGCCCAACAGGCTACAGCCTTCGAGCGCAGGCAGATATTCTCGGCGTTTGGATCCGACCACCCAGTCAGCGGCGGGGAAACAATCCTTTATCCACTCCTCAATCGTCAGGCGGTCTTCTCCGTGCCCGACATTCGGGTACAGAGGAATGAGGAGTCCACGGAAAACACTGGTTGAAAATTCCGGTTAAAAACGTCCGGCGGGCGGAGCTGGCAGGAGGAAGCCGGAAGAGCTGCCCTGAACACCGCCACAAACCCTCTCCTCGGCTGCCTGCCGCGACAGTCGGGGCTGGCCGTGCTCCGGTCAGATTCAGGGTTGGCGCATTGGGTTGCACAGCAGCTGCCACCTAAGAGCGCCACTACTCAGCGATTGTGCGACCCGGGCGACCGCGGGCCGACCCCGGGCCGGAAATGACGCAACAGCGCCGAGCACTTCCGGAGTGCGGAGACGGCTCCTCCGGGCGAAGCAGCGCGGGCCTTGACCGGCGTCGGCCCGCAACCTCTGCCGCCGCTGCACCTGGGTCCGATCTCTGGCCCGGCCCGACCCGGACTGGCCCACCCGGGCTCAGCGGCCGCCGGGTCGCGACTCCCGGTGAGTGCTCGGCGCGAGTCCGGGCCTTGTTTACCCTGGCGGGCCGGGGGAGGGAGTGGGTTCTCCGCGCGCCTCCTAGCCGGGCCGGGGCTCCGCCTTCATCGCCGCCCGCGAGGCCCGGGGTTCCCCGGCCACCCGTAGTCGGTCTCGGGTCTCACCGTCGTCCCAGCCGCGGAGAGGCAGCTAAAGGCTGCGGTCGGTGCGGGCTGGCACCCGGCGTCTCTCCTTTCCCCCTCCACCCGCTGCCTTTTCAGCTCGCGGAGAGGTCGGAGGCCAGCGCCTCTGACCGACTGGCGCCGGCGCTTCTAGGCCCTTGGCTGCCGGGTACGCCTGGGGAACGCACCGCCTTTGGGACTCCCCACTCGAGTCATCTTTGGGAGCTCTCAAAGTGCCGCCCGCGCGGTTAGTTAACGCCCGCCTGTGGAGGGTCCCCCAGCGCGTGGGCTCCAGGTCCTCGAGGTTATCCCGCCACTTCGCAAGGGACTTGGGGCCCGGGAGCTGCGCTGCTGCCTCGTCGGACGTTGTGCTAGTTGCGAGACAGTAGGCAGCATTCTCTGATGACTTCACTTCAGTGGTGATCGTTGCTCTGGCCCATAGAACTCTGTGCCACAATGGACATATTCTGTACTTTGCTGTTAAGTAGGGCAGCCACCTGCCACACGTCGAGCATTTGACTTGTGACTGAAAAAACAAATTTTAAACTTTATATAACTTTTTAAATTAAGTTTTAAATTCACAAGTCGAGAGTGGCTACCATGTTAGATAGGACAGAAAGGATATGGAAACTGAGTTGCTGATTTATGTTTATGGTTAGGTAGTTTTCTGAGACGATCAGTATCATTAGTGGAGTAAATAAACATCATCGTAATTAAATGTCTGTGTTTTGCTGTTAATCAGTTTTAAGCCGAGAAATCTTCAGCTTGGGTCCTTTACCTCAGGGTGGGTTCTTCTGAACAAGTGATTTTGGCTCTGGAGAAAGGTGATTTCTGTTATTCCTTTCCTGTCCAGGATGTAGGAATGACGTTTAACATTTAAAGAAAATCAAGGCATTGCCGTCATTTCTTCTAATCAGACAATAACATACCGGCCCTTTGGAGCAGTGTCCACACTTTTTCAAGTAGAATAGAGATACTTCGAAAAGATTAAATACTAAGTATTTATTAAAATTTAATCCACAGCACCCAGTAAGTACAGTATTTTAATTTTTGGACGGGAGGCTGAAGTTCTCCCTTGCTTCTTGAATATTTTTTTGTTGAGAAAGCCTGTGTCTGTGGTCAGCTGCTTAACCCAAATCCTCAGGAGAAATCCTTAGAATATGAAAAACATACCCATTCTTGTGATTCTGGGCATAGCTAGCTGTGTGGATAGTATCAGGTTCTTGGGGTGGAGAGGAAGGAGTTGTTGGGGAGTTATGAATTCCCAGAGGAGATGGATCTGGTGGAAATATGACTGGACTCTACTGGTTCCCAGCAGCTTGGTTCTCGGTAAGTTACATAACCTATTTTGAATTCTAATTTCCTCTTTTGTTGAGGGATTGATAGCCACTTTGTAAGGTTGTGAAGGTTTAATGAGAAATTTATCTTGAAATTGGCTCTTGTTGAATGACAACTATTTTTTTTTAAGATGTATTTATTTACGCATATAAGAACTGGGGTATAAGCCAGAGGTGCGGGGTTGGGGTGATGTTGAGAGGATTCACCAGAGAGAGTGGGGAACAGAACAGGCAAATGTACTGAAATACACTGCTGAGGGGAACAGCAGGGCAGAAAGGAGAGGTCTGCTTGACCATGTGGGTTGTTCCCTTGCTGGGGATCGAACTTGCGCTGCAGTGGCTGGCAGTAGCTTGATAGTGCTGTCTTTAACCCCTGTGCATATTATTGGTAATGCTATTTTGTAGATGAGAGCAACATTCATAGATTCTGTTTGCCCATGAAACAGTGTCTTAAATTAACAAACAGTTAAAAAAAAAAAAGGTTTAAAATAATCAATTACTCTTTTACTATTTTGAAAATAATTTTCTACAATTATTGCTTGAGCTTTAATTTTCATTTAGTTTATATTTGCCTGTCTGTTTTCAAGTATTTTTTTAAAGATTTATTTATTTATGCATACAAGAATTGGAGTACAGGCCAGAGGTGTGGAAGGTGAGAGAATTCACCAGAGACAGAGTGAGGAACAGAACAGGCAGACTGACTGAAATATACTGCTGAGGGTAGCAGCGGGCAAGACAGGAGAGGTCTGGCACGCCATGTGGGTATCTCCCCAGCCGGCAGGGATCGAACTCGAGCTGCAGAGGCTGCAGAAAGCTTCCCAGCGCTGCGCTCAATCACCTGTGCCACCAGGGAGGTTGGGCATCCATTTCTATTATCACACTCTATCTAGTACCCTAGGTTAAATTATTGTCACCTGTTTAGTTTGAATACTTTCTTGTTTTAGGGTGCTACTTGTGAATATAATTTTGACATGGATTTCTATGGGACTTACAGTGATGTTGTATTGCTGCTTATAATTTAAAAATGCTTCTTCTTTTTCAAAATTTATAAAAGCAGGGCTCCCATTTCAAAATACATAAATAGATATCTTTCTTTTCATTTTAGATGGAAATCATATGACGTAGAATATTTGGGTGACATCTTCCTGAAAGATTTCCAAGAATAACAGGTATTTTTTTTTTAATTTAAAGATAATTTTTTCTCCTGAAGGAAAGTTACTTAAGTTCATTTGTGATTAAATGGTTATACCAAACAAAACAATTTCTGAGAAGTCCAACTGAAAATATATTGCTGTGACCTCACTAACATGACTTTTTTAAAATTTGAGCATTTATAGTTGACATCAAATTTGGATTCAGTGATATTTTTATTATATCATTTTACAGTGGCTCTGTAATCCTTTATTCTAGTTGCATATTTAGTACATACTATTTATCTTTATTTTAATGTTTTAAAGAAAGCAATTATCTTTTTCAAATAAACTTATATTTATTGTTGTGTTTAATGCAGGTTTGTTTCTGTAATTTTTTGCCCCACACCATTCAATCCAAATATTCTTAATTTCTAAGGTCCTGTTAATTTTTAGATTTAAGTCACTATTTGATACTGTTCTTGCAAATGATCACTTGAAATAGTACTTATACAGAGAAGTAAATGGGTACTTGTGAAATCTCTGAGATGAAGTTAGGACCTTTTGTATTTTGCTTCCTCAGCTAGTGTTCTCTTTTCATGTATATGTAATTGAGTAGCACTTTGATCTGTGAATATTTTTCAGTAGCTGGATCCATTTAAACACTTGTTTCTTCAGCTTAAATAGATTCTGGTTTTCCTTAGCCTTGATCCTGCTAAGGCCAAATAGCTGTAGTTTTCTGTTTGGTCAATTTCTTTTACCTCTAAGTACTCCTTTTAAAAAATGATCAGTACCACCCTTTCAAACTGAAAAATCAGTTAACTTTTCAGATTCTAGGCGAAGAATATTGAAGTGCTCTGTGGCTTTTCTTTTTTCTTCACTAACTACACACTGTTTTCTAGATATTTGAGGGTAATGTCTGTGAAACAGTGGATTCTTTTCCTAGATGTTATATTGGGAAGACTAATGTCCCTATTTTTGAACAGTTTTACCACTCAGTGGGGCATGATGAGCAAAGAGATTTTAAACTTTGGTAAATAAGCCTTTAGGTTACTTTCCCAGTGGGCGGCTATGGGGATTTGCTTCTTTCTTAAGGACTCTGACAGGAAGGACATGTCCATGGAATTTTTTTTCAAAGATTTATTTATTTATGCATACAAGAGCTGGGGTGTAGGGCAGAGGTACAGGGGTGTGAGGATTCACCAGAGACAGAGTGGGGAGCTGAACAGGCAGATCTACTGAAATACACTGCGGAGGGAAGCAGCATGCAAGATAGGAGAGGTCTGCTGTGCCATGTGGGTCAGCTCCCTGGCCTGGTATCTAACTTGTGCTGCAGTGGCTGCGGATCGCTTCATAGTGTTAAGACTTAGCCCCTTGCCACCAGGGCCACCAGGGAGGCCCAGTCCATGGAATTTGATTCCTTGAGGTGGACCAGACAACCTTTTTCTTTCATGCCAGCCTCTTTGTGTGTAGTTAACCATTGTCAGCCACTTCTACCACTCCAGAAAAGGATTTCACTTTGATAAGCCTGGGCAGAGATGATGGTGAAGTTTCTTAAATGAGACCAGAGTTAGAATAGACAATAGTGGAGGTATCCTTGATTCCTGAATAGCTTATATTATAATTTCTCATAGTGAAAGTAACACTTACTTTTTTCTTTTCCTTCCTTAGAAGACAAAAACACTAATGCATTTGAAAAAGTGGTAATATTTGGGGAGAGGGGAAAAAACTGCTTTCTTGATCTGCAACTTGACTGGATGCTAAGATGTCTGTGGACATGAATAGCCAGGGATCTGACAGCAATGAAGAGGACTATGATCCAAATTGTGAGGAGGAGGAGGAGGAAGAGGATGAGGACCCTGGGGACATAGAGGACTATTATGTGGGAGTAGCCAGCGATGTGGAACAGCAGGGTGCTGATGCCTTTGACCCTGAGGAGTACCAGTTTACCTGCTTGACCTACAAGGAGTCCGAGAGTGCCCTCAACGAGCATATGACCAGCTTAGCCTCTGTCCTAAAGGTGAGCAGTGCTATCACTTCCCCATGTAACCTTCCCAATTTAAACGTAAATGTAAATACAAGCTGTTGTTAACTAATGTCTCCTCTAGACTACTGAATGGCCCTGTAACTTGAAACCAAATTTAAGAATAAGTTGTACCATTTGGACATTTTTTTTTTTTTAAGATTTATTTATTTATGCATACAAGAGCTGGGGCACGGGCCAGAGATGCAGGGGAGTGAGAGGATTCACCAGAGACAGAGTGGGGAACAGAACACAGGCAGAATGACAGAAATACACTGCTGAGGGGAGTAGCTGGCGAGACAGAAGAGGTCTGCTTCGCCATGTGGGTTTCTCCCTGGCCGGCAGGGGATTGAACTTGTGCTGCAGATGCTGTGGATTGCTTCATAGTGCGGTGCTTAACCCCTTGCACCACCAGGGAGGCCCATTTGGACATATTTGATACATCTTCTTTGTTTTCTAATATATGTGTATCTAAGGCCCTCAGATTCCCAAATTGCTAAAAATTAGAAAGGAGGGATGGGGTGATTTCAGAAAAGAGAGATCAGAAGTATATAGAACAGAACTGCATAAATTAGCACTTGTTTCAGAAAGTGGGTCTTAAGGAACTTTATGAGGTAAGATACGACAAGCATCAGAATCACCATCTTCTGCACAACCATGTGTGACTGGTAAATGTCCTGAGAGTACCCAGATCCCCCTGGTTCTTCCTGAATAATCATAGCCGTTCAGGGCTAATGAACTCATTTGTTTTATACATTGATAACTAATACCTAGTGTTGAGAGGAATTTTAGTAATAAGAATAAAGTAAGTTCACAGAACTTGTATTTCGCTGATTTTGGAGGGTGTTTATAATGGAAATTTTAAAGAATTAACAAAGTTGGACATTCCAGTAAGAATCCTATTTTTAATACTTTAGTGTACTTTTCAATGTCTTGCACCTCAGGCCAGTTATTGTCCTCACTATATATATATTTTTTCTACTATGTAGTATTATACTAGTGCAGAGTATATATACTCACACAATATGCTATGTGCGGTGAATATTTTTACAGTCATTTAGACAGTTTCCCAGCATGTTTCGTTCTCTTCTAACTCTGGCCATTATGTGAAAGTGGGGACATTCCTTTTACTGTTTTCAATAAAAAAGACCTTCCTTCAGAAACCATTTGGATTTTTTCTGTTCAAATCGAAGGTCAGGGGCACATAGACATTATTTCAACAAATAATTTTCTTGTTGGTGTTTAAAGGGAAATAACTAAGGTGTTCCATGAATGATTTCTACAAAATTTGCTTTATTTACAGTTTAGGAATTTGTTTTTCCAGGTGGTCAGCAAAGGCTAACTAATACCTTGACTTTAGATCTACTCAAGCCTTTATTAGCTGGAAGTTGAAAGCTCAAACTTTTTTTTGTGACTCCTTGAAGTGACTGCAGACTTCCTCTCATGTGCTCAGTAGAACACTGAAAAATGGAAATCCTGTGGAATTTCTGGGTTTGGGATTTGTATACGATAATAAAGTAAAATCACTGGGACCCCTGCCTCCAGAGGGCATTTCCCTGTTAGAAGAGGCATCAGATCTCCTCACCATACATACCTTCCTCTGTGTAGTCAGTTTTTTTAATTTTAATTATTTGTCAGGTTGTTATTTAGAAGTAGAAGAGGAACTATCAAGTGTGTAAAATGTATTGGACAGTATTGATTGATTCAATTAATCAGAATGTTTCCATCTCTGCATAGGAATTCTCAGTTTGTCAAGCCCTCTGTGCTGACTTTCTTTTTTTTTTTTTTTTTTTTTAATAGAGGCATGCTTTATTTATTTGTTTGCTGGTTTGTTTGTTTGTTTTGTTTATACATGCACTGGGTACAGTCAGAAGCGCGGGAGGGTGAGAGAATTCACCAGAGCCAGAGCGGGGAGCAGAGCAGGCAGAAGGACCGAAGGACACTGCTGAGGGGAGCAGCGGGCGGCAGGAGAGGTCTGCGCGCCATGTGGGACCCTCCTCCGGTGGCCGGGGAGCAGCCGGGGATCGAACCGGCGCCGCAGAGGCCGCGGGCAGCTTCGCAACCCAGCGCTCAACCGCTGTGCCACCGGGGAGGCCCTGTGCTGACTTTCTACCTGCTGGAGAGAGTTCAGTGATCCAGGCACCTGTCTGTTCTTTTTTCAGAAGCTGTGTTAAAATATATGTAATAAAAAATTTACCATTCTGTGTCTAACTTATTAGACTGATACAGGGTCAGCCCTCCTCATCTCTCAGTGTCCTCGGGGCTCCTTCAAAGTATAGTCTAGCTTGTGTCTTCTCTGAACCTTGTCAAGACATCCTAGAACACAGTGTTTGTGCCCTCTTTTGGTTTCAGTGCTCAAACATATCCCATGAATTCTAGATCATATATGGCAGTCTTCTGACTAGTTTATTGTTTTATCTTTTCAAGTTTTTTTGCATAATCTCTCCCAACAATATTGTCACTTCTTGGAGGGTAGAAACTACTTCATGCCTTATTTCCTCCATCGTTCTGATCACAGCGTTTCATATAGTAGGTATGGAATATTTGATTGGATACTTGATGTTAGTGGCTGATGCTGCTGGTGTGGCTAGATTCCCTAGTCCTTGATGTGTACCTCCTTCTCTACTGTCCTTATTCTGACCCTGATTATCATGATAGAGCAAAAAGAACTTGGAGGTGAAGGAGTAAAGAGATGGGAGAAAGTTGAAACGCAAGGAAAAGATTAAAGAGAAAATGGGGCAAAGAGCAAAATAATCCACAAAAATGTAGATAATGGTGGAAGATATCTTTTTACCCCTTCCTTAGACCTCTCTGAGTAGCATGTTAACACCATTCTTTTTCTGGTCTAGGCACAAGGATCTTGGCTTTTTGTTGCTACATATAAAGATCTCAGGAATTTGACCAAGAGGTTCGAGTACATTAGAAGTAATCACACACAATCTTCCTTTTCCAGGATGATTAAAAACTAACATTGTGTCTAGTTTTGTAATTTTTTGAGATGGGAGGGAATAAATGAAGTTCTGAATTTACAGAATGGTATTTACAGGTACTATAGGCTGCTTTGAAAGTGGAGATCACAAAAAAAAAAAAAGTGGAGATCAATAGTCATCACCCAGGTCACTCGTGATTTCCCACATTGGTCTGTTTGTACAACTCTGTGACATATTGAGATACTTAATTTAATATGACTTGGGTGCTATGTGGCTAGTAGAAAATATAACATTAATGCCTAAAGTTACATAGCCTTATGAACAGCTGTCTGGACAACGCTTAAAGAGTGACTTGAATTTTCACTGATACTTAGGTCTTTGTTACCTGTTTTGTTTTGTGCTGGCCGTTGCCTATCGATAAGTCATAGTCTAACATAAAGTTAAAATCTTTTATTGCCTTTTGGAATGTATTGCTTTTTGGAAGAAGACTCTTAGGTATAAATATCCCAGTTGTCTGGGACACTGCCTTATGGTTTAGTAAAGGGTCCCTGGTGTCCAGCGGGTAACTTCCAGTATGTGTTCAGGAACCAATTCATAAAGTAAGATCATTAATTGAGAAAATCAAATCAAGGGTTAAGGGAGACAATAGAGTCCATGCTTGTCTATTATTGCAGGAAACAACTATTGTTCAGATAATGGTGAAACACAAGCATTGTTTTAAAAATGAGCTATCATCCTACACAAATGGGAGTTGCTGCCAAGTTGGGCATTATGTTGTAGAAAGGGAAAAATCTCTGAGAAAAAAGTATTCTTTGTGATTGTGTATGAATTTTTTTAAAAGATTTATTTATTTATGCATATAAGAACTGGGGTATAGGCCAGAGGTGTGGGGTGTGAGAGGATTCACCAGAGATAGAGTGGGGAACAGAAAGGGTGGATTGACTGAAATACACTGCTGAGGGGAGCAGCAGGTAAGTCAGGAGAAGTCTGCTGCACCATGTGGGTCACCTCGCTGGCCAGGTATCCAACTTGTGCTGCAGTGGCCGCGGATAGCTCCACAGTGCTGCGGCTTAACCGCTTGCACCACTAGAAAGACCCCCGTGTATGAATCTTTAAAGAAACAAAACTAACTTTTTAATAAACTGTATTTTGTATGACACACAGAATATTTTTACTGTTGTTACAGAGGAGAGGCTCTTTCTAGTCATAACATGCATTTTTATTGCAAAATGTACAGTAGTTAGCCAAGAAGAATTTTGTCACCCAGTGAATCCTATTACGACTTGCATAAACTTATGAGGCATTTGCTGTCACACTGCTTAGGAGGACTTAGCCATGATAGAGTCCCAGACAGAGCCCATCGGCTTTCATTGGTGATGTGCTAGAGGTTTCCCTTATCATGTGCTCCTTCTCTCAGAAGCATGTAGGATTGTAGGTAGGAGAGGTAGAATGTTGTTCAGGGCTCTACCCAATTGCTTAAGAGGGGAGGAGAAGACAATTGTTACCTCAGTTTGAAAGAAAAAATCTTGGGTTAGAGCTAGTCCCTGGAGCTATCTGAACTTTATATTGCCATAGGAGAACCTTAAAGATGGTGTAAAACAGTGTCAGTAACAGAGGACAGGACCCACAGTGGATAAGCATGGAGGAGGGAAAGTTACCTCCTGGGCTAGAGTCGGAGACTTAAGATGTATAGGTAAAAAGGAATAAAATGTGGAAGATTATGAGATAACTTTTCTACTTGAACAAAGGAATAGATTTCTAAAATTTCTTCAACACTGAACCGTGCTGCTTAGTTCTCAAGGCTGGTGTTTCCCAGGTAGAATTGGGGAACTATGCTGGTTATTTTGAGTGTTTTTTACTACAGTTCCTCTTGCTTATGAATTGCTGTGTTAAATGCAGTACAGCAGGGAAAATGTCCCCTAGAACACTCTATTCTGGCACCCATTTGCTTGAATTTGTTTTACAATATGATGTTTACTATTTAGCAAAATGTAACTGGAAGATCTCTTAAGATTCTTTTGTGGATCATTTTTCCCCTGTAGGGATGAACCATGAGTTTTTTACGGCTCCTGTCTCTTTATGTGCAGAAGTCTTTATAATCCTGGGTTCAGAGCAGCCTGTTTCTATGCATTTGTTACTTGTCATATGCTCAGTTGATTCTCTTAACACGGAAGACCTTATATTTAGCTTTTCACTTAAGTGACACCAAGTTTCTGGAAAATACTTCAATTTTACTTATCAAATCAACTTTCTTGTATTCTGGTACAGTGAATTTTAAGCCCATTTTATTTTTATGTATTCAGTAAGTAAAGGTCTGGTTTTTTGTTAATACTCATGGGGAAGTCTGTCAAAGCTAGGCCTAGCAAAACTGAGTGTGTACTGAGCAGCCTTCTATTTTTATGAGCTGATGTCAGGTTTCTTTGCATGCCTTTATATTCGTAGAATCTAGGGAGAATTCCTGTATTTCAAATGATTGTTGTTAGTGGGTGTGTTGACATATCTCATGATGCTTTAGTCTGAAAAGCTGATGTATTTTACTAATGTATAAATATATTTTTAAAGGCAAATGAGAAGTGTTCAGAGTGACATTGAGAATTGCCTAAGTACAAATAGTGCTAGAGTCATCTCTATCTTGCCAGCTTAGAAAGGTTATTGCCATCGTTGACTTTGTATGCTCACTGTGTACCTGGCACCACATATAACATGCTCATCAGCTTCCAGAAAAGAAACTCTTCATTCGATTCAGGGCCAACTTTCATTCTAGTTTTTTTGTTTTGTTTTCATACTACCTTAGGAACCACATAAACTGTGTAATCAAGGAGTAATTCTAATCCTGAATTTATTTATATTTAACTTTCTAACATTAAGATGTTATAATAGTATTGTTTTAAAGATTTTATTTATTTATACAAGAACTGGGGTACAGGTCAGAGGCACCGGAGGGCGGGAGAATTCACCAGAGACACAGCAGAGAGCAGAGCAGGCAGACGGACCAAAGACATTGCTGAGGGGAGCAGTGGGCGAGGCAGGAGAGGTTTGCCACGCCATGTGGGTTTCTCCCTGGCTGGTTGGGAATCGAACCTGCACTGCAGAGGGTATGGACAGCTTCACAGCGCCGCATTCAACCTGCTGCGCCACCAGGGAGGCCCCTGTTATAATAGTATTTTTTTTAAAGATTTATTTACTTATGCATACAAGTACTGGGGTACAGGCCAGAGGTGTGGGGAGAGAGAGGATTCACCAGAGACAGAGTGGGGAACAGAAAAATTGGACTGACTGAAATATATTGCTGAGGGGAACAGCGGGTAAGTCAGAAGAGGTCTGCTGCGCCATGTGTGTCACCTCCCTGGCTAGGAATTGAACTCGTGCTCCAGTGGCTGTGGATAGCTTCATGCTGAGTCTTAACCCCTTGCGCCACCAGGGAGCCCCAAGATGTTATAATAGTATTAGAAAATATCATTGTTTATAATTCAGTTAACCTAAAATAAAAGTTTTCCTTTTTGCTTATTCCTTTGGGTCTTACCCATATTCATATTCATTACTGTGTTGTGATTCATTCATTCATTCTCGAATGTTTATTGAGCACCTGCTATGTGCTAGGCACTAGAAAAATAGCTATTTACAAAATAGAAAAAGATCCCTGGTCTAGTCAACATTTCATGTATTTATACATTTTGCATTTTTCATGCATATTTCAAATACTTTTTCTTGTTTTTACTGCATTCTCATAAATTACTTTTCTTTTTTCAAAGATTTATTTATGTATGCATACAAGAGCTGGGGTACAGGCCAGAGGTGCAGGGGGTGAGAGGATTCACCAGAGGCAGAGTGGGGAACAGGCAGATTGACTGAAATACACTGCTGAGGGGAGCAGCAGGCAAGTCAAGAGAGGTCTGCTGTACCATGTGTGTAGCTCCCTGGCTGGGGATTGAACTCATGCTGCAGTGGCTGCGGATTGCTTCATAGGTTGCACCTTAACCCCTTGCGCCACCAGGGAGGCCCTCATAAATTACTTTAAATGGCTCTGTAGTACATCATCTTGATCTTGAACCATCTTTTGCTCAGGCCACCCCTTTGGGCAATTGGGTGAGTACTTGATGGCTATGGTGATACTGCTATGAGCATTTTCATGGATGTGGCCTTTGTTTCTATTGGGCATTGGTCATAACCCGGGTTAGTGGTCATATGATTGGGTTTCTGTCCCTTTTCTGCCATAGAATGTGAAGTTTGGCAAGTTCCTCAACATTTCTAAGCTTTAGTTTTCACATAAATAAAATAATGACGATAGCCTCCTTCACAGTATTGACTGAGATGGTAAATGTGAAGTGCCTAGAATAGGACCAAACAAATATGACTTAGTCATAGTAGAGCCAAATAGTGAGAATCCTGTTTATACACTGTTTGCTATGGCTACTTTTTAATTTTTTTAACATAACCTCAAGATTTTATTGTGTTCATAATAAACAAAAAATGGAAATTAGAACTGGATCACTTGGACCTTTCTCTTCTTACCTCCTCCCAGCTCAAAACATTTCCATCTCTTAATTAGTCAGCATTCTTTTAGATCTGCAGTTGGGTCAACACATTTAAGCCTCAGCACACTTCTGTAGTTTTAGACTTTTTCTGGAAAAAAATTGGCTTAGTCTGCCCACTCCAGAGCCATTGTGCTTCCTGTCATAACATTGCTTTTTCTGAGCACACAGAATCCTTGACCTTATTGTGATGCGTCACTTTGTGAGATTGATTTTCTGCACTTATTACAGAAAGTCTGGTAGGTTTTAGGAATGTTCATCATACTTGTGAAAGCATTATAGACACAGAAAGCGCTGTGTGGATCCTTGGACACATTCAGGATTGTACATCTTGAGTCATAGGAGTGGAGCCACATCAGGAAAAGTTCTGGGTGACATACTGCTAACTGATGCTTCTGAATGTGCATGTGGTAGGTGGGTCATATACTTTGGATTCTTTTGCATTCATCCAGAGCCAGTGGTGCCCTTCTCTTGGGACTCGCTGATAAGTAAAAATAATACAAAATGAAATTTGAACTGGAACCAGGAAAGGTTACAGGGGAATAAAGCTGGTCCTTTTTTTTTTTTTTTAAAGGTTTATTTAATCATACAAGAACGGGGGTACAGGCCAGAGGTGTGGGGGGTGAGAGAATTCACCAGAGAGAGTGGAGAACAGAACAGGCAGATCCACTGAACTACACTGCTGAGCGGAGCAGCGGGTGAGACAGGAGAGGTCTGCTGCGCCATGTGGGTTGCTCCCTGGCCAGGGATCAAACTGTGGTTTGCTTCATAGGTTGTGTCTTAACCTCTGCGCCACCAGGGAGGCCCCACTGGTCTGTTTTACATTTGTGGTGGAGTTCATGAATGATCTTGTGCCTTCATGACAGCACTGCTTAATGAAGTGCTTAGTTGATTTTAGGGTCCTTGTTATTGAGGTACTGTCTCATTTTTCTTTAACTTTGTCAAGTCTGTTCCATCTCTCTCTTTCTCTCACTCTGTCTTTGCCCCTCTGCCCCAAAGAGGAGAGAGTGGTAGTGAAAAATTTGAGGAAGGTACAGAATGAGACAGCAGGAAACTTCTCTGTTTGTTCTTCCTGAAATTTGTCTCACTGTGGCTTTATCTCTTAAACTGACACAAATTGTCAGAATCTGAAACTTATTTTATGTTCCATTTTCTTTAAACTATCATGAACCTTTACAGACATAAAATGGTTTTACTGTGATAACAACAAGTTATCAACCATAAATAGAGAAAATATAGGCAAGATGAGCAAGGTTTATCTGGAGATTTCAACAGAAGAACAGAGCTGTCCTTATAATTTAAACTGGTCTCTATCTGGGAAAGTTGCTATCTTACTAGCAGTTTCTTTATGGGCTAGTACATATTCTACCCCCTTATTTCTTTTGTTGGCCCATAATTTAGGCTTTTATTGATTTCTTCGATGCTGTCACCATCATTTTCCAAAGTCCCTCTATAGCTAACCTTCTTTTATGAGAAATAGCTCCAATGCCATCATATTTGGCTTCCTGGATTCTCATAAGTGGTGATACCGCCATCTACTTTCACCCCCTTCTCCCATGAAGTGTCCTGCCTGATTCCAAGGCAGAGTTGGACACTCTTGGCCTCTGTACTACTTTGTGCAAAATTCTTAGTAAATGCTTATGTTGATTGGAAATTGGTTGGTTGTAAGCCAGGACTTGAATTCTTTCACATAGAGTTCTACATTTTTTGTTGTTTGGATAACAGTACCTAGCAAAAAATACTTTTAATATATTTTGTTCTCAGTAAGTGCTGCAAAAGTTGAGAGTTTAACACCAAAGCTCTAATTCTGTATGTCCCCAGTTGTAGTTAGGTGACCGTTGTCAAAGGAATTCCATGAAGTCAGTTAACTTCTAAGTAGAATTAATATATTCATAGCAGATATATTGTTCCCATCTTGGGGTATATGTCAGAATTAGTTTTGACAATTCTGATGCAAAAGTCTGAACTTCATGGAAGATTCAGAGGTAAGGCCTAGATATTTTATATTATATTTATGTGGAAGTACCAAAAAATTGTGTAATGATTGAGGTTATCATAGTGAGAGAGTAGCGTGTCCTTTCTTTGGCTGCTGCAAGAATGTGTCCTGGTTTTGTAACCAGGGTGTGAGTAGGATATAAATTGCCCAGCTGCACTTACAAGTTGGCTAGGTTTCCAGTAGCATGGATGTTTAAGTCTACTTCATATTTCACTGATTATCAAGATAAAATTGAGTTCTTATGTCCATTTTGATGAGTAGCTGTAAAATGACTAATTGTATCACCAACTATAACGTTGTGGAGTTTACAATACTGTAGTAAAACACGTCAAATCTTTTTTTGCTTGCTGATTAACCTTGGCTTCTAATTGAAGATGGTTGGCTACCCTCATATAACCTTTCTCTCCTGTCCATTTGTTTTTATTTTGTTGTCAGATGTCTGTAGCAGCTTTATTTGCAATAGCCAAAAACTGGAAACAACCCAAAGATCCACAAACGAATGATCAAATAAATAGTAGCATACCCTTAGAATACATACTTCTCAGAAATATATAAATAATGAACAGCTTGTATAAGCTTCATGGATAAATCTCAAAATAAGTACTCCACATGAGGGGAAAATAGTAAATATGATTTTAATCATAAAGTTTTATATGATTATATAAAAATTTCAGAAAATGCTAGCTAATCTATTTATGTATGTATGGATGGATGGATGGATTTTTAAAGATTTATTTATTTATTTATTTATACAAGCACTGGGTACAGTCAGAAGTGCAGGAGGGTGAGAATTCTCCAGAGCCAGAGCGGGAAATAGAACAGGCAGACTGATGAAACACACTGCTGAGGGGAGCAGCGGGCGTGGCAGGAGAGGTCTGTCGTGCCATGTGGGACCCTCACCAGTGGCCGGGGATCGAACAGGTGCTGAAGAGGCTGCGGGCAGCTTTGCAACTGAGCGCTCAACCGCTGTGCCACCAGGGGAGACCCATAATCTTTTGTAAAAGGAAGTGAATTAATGGTTGTGAAGGGCTGGAGAGAGAAGATTATTATTTAAGAGCATGAAGTAAATATAAGGGTCTTCCTTCATTTAAGTACCCTGAAAATGAAAATAAAGATATATGTAAGTTATAAATTGGTAATAACAAAGGGGATGGGGAAGGGCTTGGCATGTTGGGACATTGCACATGGAAGCTAGTTTGTTCTGAAGATTTTACAAGGACTGAAAGAGATAAATGTGCTGCAAATGGGAAAGATTAATTAGGTCTGTATGTAGAACAGTCAACCCTACCCCCAGAAGGTCTCTTGGTAAAATAATCTGCTTATTTTTTAAAAATAGAACAGCCTGGGTGGAAATAGGGCCTTTACAAGTGTGAGGGTTGACTGACCTCATTTGTCATTTTTGGGGTTCTGGATCTTGAGTAATAACTGTCTCTGATTGATCACCCTGAAGAAAGCCCTGTCAGTTGACAAGTTCTGTCCATGTACACAGAATAAGAATTTGTTTTCCCAAACCCACTGTTTTAAGAAATTATAGTAGTCTTATAAAATAAACCATTTTTAAGTATGCAGTCTAGTGGCATTTAGTATATTTACATTGTTGTGCTGTCATTATCGCCATCTAGGTTCAAAACATTTATTACCTTAGAAGTAAACTTGATGCCCATTAAGCATTTACTCTTCCCCCACCCCACCTACCCCTCGAAACCACAAATGTGTATAATATGTGACCTTTTATACCTTCCTGCTGTTATTTAGCATAGTGTTTTTAAATTTCTCTAAGTTGTAGCACATATCAGTACTTCTTTTTTTGGTAACTTTTTTTTTTTTTTTTAAAGATTCATTTTATTTATTTATACAAGCACTGGGTGCAGTCAGAAGCGCGGGAGGGTGAGAGAATTCACCAGAGCCAGAGCGGGGAGCAGAGCAGGCAGAAGGACTGAAGTACACGGCAGGAGAGGTCTGCGCGCCATGTGGGACCCTCCTCCGGTGGCCGGGGAGCAGCCGGGGTGCTGTAGAGGCTGCGGGCAGCTTTGCAACCCAGCACTCAACCACTGCGCCACCGGGGAGGGCCCCCCCTTTTTTTTTTTTTTTTTTTTTTTTTGTGGGACCCTCACCGGTAGCCTGGGACCGAACCAGCGCTGCAGAGGCTGCGGGCAGCTTCGCAACCCAGCGCTCAACCGCTGCGCCACCAGGGGAGGCCCTCGGTAACTTTTTTTTTTTTTTTTTTTAAAGATTTATTTATTTATTTATACAAGCACTGGGTACGGTCAGAAGCGCGGGAGGGTGAGAGAATTCACCAGAGCCAGAGCGGGGAACAGAACAGGCAGACTGACGAAGTTCACTGCTGAGGGGAGCAGCGGGTGGCAGGAGAGATCTGCGCCATGTGGGACCCTCGCCCTGCAGCCGGGGATCGAACTGACACTGCAGAGGCTGCCGGCAGCTTCGCAGCCCAGCGTTCAACCGCTGCGCCACCAGGGAGGCCCTAGGTAACCATTTTTTAATGTGAATGGCTAACCAGGAATCACCTGACATTCGAGGAAAACATGCAAAAATGAAAAAGAAACAGAAAAATTGACCTTAGCTGAAACAAATCAATACATAATTTTATTTTTAAAAGTGTACTACTTAGAGCTCATGACATTGGCATCCATAAAACGAGATACCATCAGAAAGAAACAATCAGAAAATAAAAAGAGATTATGAAAGTGAATTATAAGTTTGCCAAGTTAAAAAAAAGCTCTGTAGATAGATAAAGGGGGAAAAAATCAAGCTCTCTTAATATAAAGCCGAAGCACAGGCAAAAAAAAAAATATATATATATATATATATATATATATATATATATATCACAAAAAAGAGATATAGAGGATCAATTTAGAGATCCAACATTTCTGGAATTTCTAGGAAATAAGAACAAAAAATTGAAGAGAGGAAAATCTTAAAAAGCATATGAAAATGAAAATTTCTTATAACTAAAAAGAGGGGGCACTCTTCATATTTACAGAGTCTACCCTTTCCCAAAACAATAAAGATGCACTGCTGGAATTATTACTGTGAAGTTTCAGAAAAACAGGATTGAGAGAAAATCCTAACAATTTTCATGAAGATATACTGGGTTTTCTTGGGGAAAAATAAAAGGAAATCAGCTGTCTCATCAGTAGTAGTGACAACTAGAAGACAATGAAGCAATTGTCTTTAAAATCCTGAGGAAAAATAGTTTTAAACATAGAATTCTGTCATTGCACAATGAATGCATATTCAGGTGTATAATGACATCCAAAACTTACTCCCTTATACCTTTTCTGAAGTAGTTACTTGAAGATGAAAATCAAAAAAAGAGGAAAATAAGGAATTTAAGAAATGGATGCGCTATAACCTGGTGGTCCAATGAAGAGTCCTATGTACCCCGTACAATAGGCTTAGAAAGCTGTCAACCCAAATTTGAATAGAATTTTGGTGGGATTCAAGGAAAAATTTCTTTATAGGAATAGGGTAGGTTCTAAACTAGAGGGAGAATGAAGAAGCTAGAAATTTGTTGGGATATGGTGAAGAAACCATAGAGCTGCTTACAAAGAGCAGGTGAATTTAAATTCCCATACAAAGCAGAAAAACAGAAAAAAATCAAAAGCCAAATATAAAGCAAACATATGGCACAAGTATAAGTAATTGGTGGCAACTGAATAATATGTATGTGCCTAATATGTTAATATTCTCCAGTGTCCAACAGCAGTGACATTGGAACCATAGGGAAGTAAATGCAATCCTGTCCTGTAAACAGTAATCTTAGAGTTATAAAGGTAATTGATAGAGAAACTGAAAATAGTGATTTAAATAAAAGCTGGGACTTGGAAACGAGGGATGTAGGAGATGGCTTAAGTAAGCTGAGTCTGGTGGAGCATTATGAACATACTCAGTATTGTTGGTAACAACCAGAAGAACCTAGACAAATGACTCATAGAGATTTCTGCTGGATAGGAAGACTAGTGGGTGGGGAGCAGGGAGATTGGTGGCGGCGGAATGGAATGGAGTGGTGGTTGGTGTTCCTTTCCATCAAAGTACTTTTTCCAAGCCATTTGATTATTTTGTTGACTGGTAAATGGGATAGGTCAAGAGTTTGCTGATCCCTATAAACAAATGTTTCCTGAGTGTCTGCTGCTATTTTAACTTTCAGGTAGATGTTAGGAAATATGGGGGGAAAATAGTTTGATTTCTATTGTAACAGAGATCTCTTTTCCTTTGGATTTTGTCCACTCCTTTTATAAAATGATGAGAAAGGAGGTATAAATAAACAAAACCTTTTCACTTCTTCATATTTCTTAAAAATTTAGTGAATTTTCATATCCACTAAAAGTACCACCTTATCTTGCTCTGAAAAACTGAAGTGACTTCTCCAGATGCCAGCCTGAACCCCTTCCTGTTGCTCCCCTCTCTCCCCCTAATCCCTTTGCCTGGTTTTTATCTCCTCACACCTCCTGTCAGCATCTCTGACTTTTCTGTACTCCTCAGAAGACCTCTTACCCCTCTCTCCTTTTCACTTTTTTAAACCTTCCTCAGAGAAACTGTATGTGGCCTCTCCTGCTGGATTGTGCATCCTCTGAGGGTTTGGAAGACCTTAATGCCTCCTTGGGCTCTGGAGTAGGGAGGGTATGGATGTGCAGTGACTTGAGAAGACACTGCAGGAGACAAGCAGAGGGTAGTATTATCATGCAGAACCTAGTGCTGGCACAGGCACTGTTCTGGTGCTTGAGTATGGCAGAGAAGGAAATTGTATTAAAAAAAAATCTGCCCTCAAGGAACTTCCATTGATGGAGTTTTATATAAACAAAGGTTGCAAAAGCAGGGGTATATGTTTTGAGTGTGCTAAGGCTAGCAGGCAGTAGCTCAGCATTTGAAACATGCTGTTGGAGTCTGTGGCTTTGTCAGTAAGATGTGCTGGTCTGAGTTGTACCCCTGAAGAGAGGGTGGGACCTGGGTGGTACTGCCTAGATGATACTTGATACCACTCTTCCCATGCCTCCTCAAAGTAGCATTATTTGAAATCCATCTTGGATAAGATAGGTTTATGACTGTAAGAACATGATAGTAAACTTGGCTTTTAGTCTTGCTATGTTGCCCTCTGCATTTCTTTTGGCTGCAGTTAATTAGACCAGACCTTGGTTCACTGAAATGATAATTCATCTCCCTCTATGGCATACCCTTGGAAAACTATTGGAATCCTAGAAGGGGCTGTAAACAGCCTTTTGTACTAAGTACTTCCCAGATGATTTTCACTGAAATGCACTCTCTAATATATGCTGACTGGGGTGTGCTTCTCAATGGGGTAGTGGGCAGTACGGGTACAGTAGACCTATTGATGTTGGAGCTAGGTGATCAGTACATGGATTTCATTATAATCTTCACTTTTGTGAAGGTCAAGGAATTATGACATTCATGTTTTCACTTTATTATATTTTTCATAAGTAATTTTTTACTTAGTGAAGTCTTTGGAGGTTTTTTTGGCATTGATTTTAATCATCAGAGACCGTAACAGGGCTAAATTAAGGTTAGACTAGAGAAAAATCTTCAATTTTTTATTTTTTTTTCAAGATTTATTTACTTATACACACAAGAACTGGGGTACAGGCCAGCATTTTGGGGGGTGAGAGGACTCACCAGAGACAGAGTGGGGAACAGAACAGGCAGATTGACTGAAATACACTGCTGAGGGGAGCAGCGGGCGAGTCAGGAGAGGTCTGCTGCGCCATGTGGGTTAGCTCCCTGGCCGGGGATCAAACTCTTGCTGCAGTGGCTGCAGATAACTTCGTAGGTTGCATCTTAACCCCTTGCGCCACCAGAGAGGTCCCAAATTTTTATTTTTTTAATCAGGTTTTTAAAAGCACATATAACGTGGGCTGCTTCAGTTACCATTGGCCTCCCTCATGGAAACCTGAAAAGAAAAACTGAAAGGAAGCAATGTTATGATCAGGTGCTAGAGAGTTGACCTTTTTGAGTCTGGGAATATGTAGGTGTGAAGCATAGGGAAAGTGGTTGCCCAACACTAAGATTAGACTTTAGGAGATAAACCATGAGAAAGGTCAGAGGCCCTCGGGAACCCCACTACCACTGCTGGCTGATTTTGCCCCATCTTAAGCTGGTGTTCAGCTACTCCTTTGTACTTGAGCCTTGTTTCTTCCTCTTATCCTTTCATTGCCCTCTCACTTTCCTGCCAAGACTTGAATCCATCCATCTTGATCTCCTTAGGCAGTTTTCCTGTGTCATGTCCCTCTCTGCCCCAGACCCAAGAATCTGGCCCCACAGTTCTTTCCTTTCCTTCATCTCTGCTTTTTAGTGAATGACCACTAGTGTTTGTTAACAAATGTGACTGGACCACGAAGTGGCTTAACACAGGCTGAGGCATGGAGACCCATTCTTGTAGCCTTAAGAGATTTCAGGCAGTTGGCAAGTAAGAATTCTAAATAAAAATTGAAACTACCACCTGTATTTTTTCAGGCCGTTGATGCTCACTGCCATCAGCTGCATCCTCCCTATGGCACTGGTAAGTGTGGGAAGGGCTGGTGACAGTTTTGGTGGGCTGCTGGATTTCTTTTTTCTGGGGGAAAAAATCTGGGTTATTAACTTGTCTTTGAGGGCTGGACAACTTGAACCAGCTATAGGAGGCTAAAAACATGAAGAAGAAGCAGTGGACTATACTAATGGGTTTTCTTGGAAAACCGTTGTCAGGAGCAGAGGCTATTCATGTGTGCCTTGAACCATGTATAAAATTTGCATGTTCTGTATACTATTTTGAATAATAAACATATACTATCCAAGTGCTCTGGGAGGTCAAGTAGTAACTTTTAAATTTCCTGAAACTCTGACATTTTTCCCAATGATAGATGTTGGCTCTATATTAGGAAGGGTAGTGAATGTCATATGTTCTTAATTTTTCCTTCAGTAGCAGGTATTTTAAGTTCTTTGTGGTCAGGTGATCACATATTGGAATGTTTATTCCAATGATTAATATAAAATTCTGATAGAGACTTACTTGAATTTGGGGGAAGAGGGAAGGGCTTGGTAGAAACCAGAAACTTGTGGCTGGCACAAACTTCAGGTGGACTTGAGGACCTGCGGTTTCAGATATTATTTTAGCAGTCTGCTTTCTGCTTTGGAACCTAATGAAGGAAATCCACACAATACAGGTGAAACATAGAGCAAGTCACAATATTGCTAAAGTTAAAAACTGATAACCAAATGACTGCTTGAATTTCTTTATCTAAGCTCCTGAAGTCCTGTGGCGGTCTTCTTATAATGAAAGGATCAGAGGCCACACAATTCAAAAAATTTTATCACAGTGGTCTCCCTTCCTGGCCAATAGTGAGACTGTTTCATTAGGTTAGCTAATGAAATAACTGAAGTTGTAGGCTTACTTGCTGTTAACCATGTCAGGAACTACTTGCTGGCAACAGTGGCTAAAGCATTCATAAATACTTCACTACATGTCTGAGAAAATCTTAGCATCCTTGGCCCGTATCCTGAATTTCTCTTGGTCCCTATCCCCAGCCCTGCTTATGAAGCAGATAAGAATTGTGTAGCACACTAACTACATTCTTTGTTTAAACCTACACATGCATGCACAGAACCAGAAAGAACTCTCCAGGAGCTGTCTAGTCTTTTAGGTATCTGTTCACAAGTGATGATTGAGCACGTTTTGAAGACCTGTGTCAGGGAACTAACTTTTGAAGTCTGCCGCAGACACAGACTATAGAGGATGACAAAAAGTGTTTGCCTGTGACCTTTGGAAAATAGTGATTGCCAGCAGCAGAGTCTTTTTTGACATGCTTATAGCTCAGTGCTTCCTGAAATAAAGATCTGGAAACCATCTGAGATTGTAAATGCAATGGCAAAACAAGGCTAAATCAGATTGATAATGAAGGGCACGTCCAGGGTAAATGACAACAGAGGTGAACCCTCAGTGCTTTCAAGCTAGAAAGGATGCTGCTCAGAACTCTTGACTGGTTGTGGGACAGGTTGGAGGGCAAAGGAAAGAGGGGGAAAAGGCAGGGCCTCTGATCTAACCTCATCTTTGACTCTGAAAACCTTTGGGCCACCCTAGACTTACAGGCACTTTGCAATCTGATGAAATTTATACACCTACTTGCCTCCTTTCCCCACTTTGATCAATCACAATCCCTCCTCCAACTCCTAGGAAAAATAAGAGGAATACTTATCTTTGGGGTATGCATTCACACTAACCTAGACTTAGACATGTGAGATTGCTCATAGAGGCCAGGGTGTAAGAAGGCAGGCCTGAGAATTGTGCCCTGTGGAACTGTAACACTTAGGGATCTACAGACTGGGAGCAGAGCATCCAGTGGAACACCAAGAAGGACTTAAGCTGGGAGGTGGTTAGAGAGCCAGAGAGTGTTGTGAAGTCATCAGTATTATAGACTTGTGTGGAAACTGTATCTAATTATCCTGAAATTCCTATTATATAATCAGTTAACCTTTTAAAACTGTGAAGGACAGTTTTTCATTTTGAGATGTAAGTAAAGGTCATAGTGAACTATTTGATGCAATAATACGAGAGTTAACCCTTTACTGTGACACTTGTTTATGCAAGTTATGGCCATGTAATTAAATATGGCAGACTTTCCCTACCTAGTGCCTATGAAAAATTTAAAACAGAAAATTTAAAGAATTATACTGTGGGCATCAACCTACCTACCATCTAGATATACAGTTGCTAACATTTTGCTTCTTTGGCTTTATCATAACTTTTCATCAGTCAATTTTATCTTATTCAGCTTTGTTGAATCATTATTTACATTCCATTCAACTCATTTTCAAGTGTACCATTAGATAAATTTTAGTAAATTTATACAACTGTGCAACCATCACCAAGATCCAAACTTCAGAGCATTTTCATTACCCACAAAGTTTTCTTGTGTTAATTTGTAATCAGTTCCCACTCCCAACCCCAGGCAACTACTGATTATCTTTTTGTCTCTATAGTTTCACCTTTTCTAGAAATTTCATATAAGTGAAATTATACAATATGTAATCCTTTGTATGGCTTCTTTCACTCAGCGTAATGGTTTTAGGTTCATCCATGTTATATCTTTTGTCATTACTGCTTTCCTGTTTATTGCCAAATAATAACTTTCTGTTTTATAGATATACCACATTTTGTTCATCCATTCATTCAATTGTTGATGGATATTTGAGTTTCCTTTTTTTTTTTAAAGATAGATTTATTTATTTATAGAATAACTGGGGTGTAGGCCAGAGGTATGTGGGATGAGACGATTTACCAGAGACAGAGTTGGGAGCCAAACAGGTGGATCTAGTGAAATACACTGCTGAGGGGAGCAGTGGGCGAGACAAGAGAGGTCTGCTGTGCCATATGTGCGTTAGCTCCCAGGCGTGGGATCCAACTCACGCAGCAGTGATAGCACTGAGACTTAACGCCTATGCCACCAGGGAGGTCCCCTGTTTCCAATTTTTGACTGTTATAAGAAATATGCTGCTATGACCACTCATGATCAGGGCTTTATATGGACATGTTTTTTCATTTCTCTCAGGTATAGATCTGGGAGTAGATTGCTAGGTCATAGCAATGGTAAGTGTGTGTTTAATGTTTTCAGAAACTGCCAGACTATTCACTGAAGTGACTTTACTGTTTTACATTCCCACTAGCATTAGATAAGTTTTGTAACTTTTTTTTTTTTATAGAGGCATGTTTTATTTATTTTGTTTGTTTGTTTGTTTGCTTTGTTTATACATGCACTGGGTACAGTCAGAAGCGCGGGAGGGTGAGAGAATTCACCAGAGCCAGAGCGGGGAGCAGAGCAGGCAGAAGGACTGAAGTACACTGCTGAGGGGAGCAGCGGGCGGCAGGAGAGGTCTGCGCGCCATGTGGGACCCTCCTCTGGTGGCCGGGGAGCAGCCGGGGATGGAACCCGCGCCACAGAGGCCGCGGGCAGCTTCGCAACCCAGCGCTCAACCGCTGCGCCACCAGGGAGGCCCCTGTAACTTTTTTTTTTATATACATTCCAGTTTCTCTGGCACTTGGCACTGTCTGTCTTTTGGATTATAATCATTCTAGTGAGTGTGAAGTGGTATCTTGTATTTCCCTAATGATTAAGGTTATAATAAATATTTTCTTGTACTTATTTGCTATTCATATATTATTTTTTTTTGGGTCAGGCATCTGTTCAAATCTTTTGCCCATTTTTAAAAACTTGGCTCTTTGCTCATTACGTTGTATGAGTTCTTAATATATTCTGAATCCTTTATCAAATACACGATTTGCAGTTATTTTTTCCACCATCTGTGGTTTGTCTCCTCTGTTTTCTTACTAATGTCTTTTGAAGAGTGTCTAATTTTGATGGGACTTCAGTTTATAAATGTTTTTCTTTCAGAATTGTGCTTTTGGTGTCTTATATAAGAAATCTTTGCCTAAACCAAGGTCACAGAAATTTTCTTCTAGAAGTTTTCAATTTTATTAATTTTTTTCCTAAAGATTTATTTTATTTATGCTTACAAGAACTGGGGTACAGGCCAGAGGTGCGGGAGGTGAGAGGATTCACCATAGACAGAGTGGGGAACAGAATAGGCAGACTGCTGAGGGGAGCAGTGGGCAAGACAGGAGAGGTCTGCCTCGCCAAGTGGGTTTCTCCCTGGCTGGCAGGGGATAGAACTCGTGCTGCAGTGGCTGTGGATAACTTCACCGTGCTGTGCTTGACCCCTGGCGCCACCAGGGAAGACCGAAGTTTTCAATTTTATATTTAAATTTGTGAACTCTATTGAGTTAATTTTAGTATGGTACAAAGTGTCTACATTCTGTGTTTCATGTCTTTGTTTCATGTGATGGTGTTCAGTTATTCCAGAACCATAAACTGTCCTACACTTGAATTGCTGTGGCATCTTTGTTGAAAATGAACCATGAATGTATAAGGTTACTTTTGAAGTCTGTTTCATTGGTCTGTATGACTGTCCTTAAGTCAGTATGACCACTGTCTTAATTATTGTAGTTTTAATAGTAAGTCTTGAAGTCAGATAGTGTAACTATTAATTTGTACCAAAAGAAGATCTGTTTTGATTTTAATTTTGATTGTTGTGTTCAGTGAATAGCTGTGTTAACCTGGTATGGTAGCTATAACTATATGTAATAACCATTGGGTGTTTTAAATGTGTCCAGTTGGAATTGGTATGTATTATAATTATATATTTTTGTGATTGGGCTAAATGAAATATATATTAAAATTTTAGCTTTCATTTGTTTGCTGCCATCTAGAAATACATTTGATTTTTATGTATTGATCTTGTACTATAGGATTTTTTTATCTTGTATTTTATTACTACATTAAATTCATTTATTCTAGTAGTAGTATTGTAGATTAGTTTAAGAACTTCTGTGTAAAGAGTCATTTAGGAATAGAGACAATTGCTTTCTTCCCAGTTTTTTATTAGGTCTTTTACTTTGCCTTTTTTCCCTCCTTTCCTTGTTGCCCTACTAGGGCCTCTGATATAATGTTAATTAAAGGAAATGGTGAAAGTGGTCATCCCCCCATTTTCCTGATCTTGGATTTATGTTTTTCGTCAGTATAGATGTCCTGTATTAGATTTCACTTTTCTTCCTAATTTGCTGAGAATTTTTATCTTGAAAGAATTTGGATTTTGTCTGATGAGTTTTCTACATCTGTTGAAATGATCATTTGTCACCGCCCTCTCCCCACAAGCCATCCCCTTCTTTTGTTAAGAGGTTTTTGCATGTTAGGTCAGTCTTAACATTCCTGGGATAAACCTTAACTTGATACATCCTTTTTCTATATTAATGACTTAAAATTTGCTCAAATATTTGGATTGATTTTTGTGTCTATATTCATTTATGTATTTGTTAGATTTGTGTATCAGGGTTATGTTAGTCTTTCTTTTTTTTAAGATTTATTTATGCAGGGCCTCCCCGGTGGTGCAGTGGTTGAGCACTGGGTTGTGAAGCTGCTCGCAGCCTCTGCAGCGCGCAGACCTGCCGCTGGCAAGGGTCCCACATGGCGCAACAGACCTCTCCTGCTGTGTCCACCGCTCCCCTCAGCAGTGTACTTCGTCAGTCTGTCTGTTCTGGTCTCCGCTCTGGCTCTGGTGAATTCTCTCACCCTCCCGTGCTTCTGACTGTACCCCCCAGTGCTTGTATAAATAAATAAATAAATCTTTTTTTTAATAGATAAATAAATCTTTAAAAAAATTATTTATGCATACAAGAGCTGAGGTGTAGGCAAGAGGTATGGGGGTTGAGAAGATTCACAAGAGACAGAGTGGGGAGCAGAACAGGTGGTTTGACTGAAATACACTGCTGAGGGGAGCAGCAGGCAAGACAGGAGAAGTCTGCTGTGCCTTGTAGGTTAGCTATGGAGCTCATGCTGCAGTGGCTGGCAATAGCTTGATAGCTGAGACTTTAACCCCTGCACCACCAGGGAGGCCCAATTTTGTGAGAATTTTTGATCATGAATTCAATGTATTAAAAATGGAAGGCTATTCAATTTTTTTTTTAATTTTGTGTTAGTTTCGGTTAAATATTTTTTCAAGGAACTTTCCAATTTCGCCTAAGATATCAAATTGCTTAGAGTTGTTCATAATTTTCCACTGTTTTCCTTTGAATATGTAAGATTTATAGGATTAATCTTTTACCTGGTTATTGGTAATTTGTATTTTTCAAAGTAATTGTTCTGAAGTTTTTATCAATTTTGTTGACCTTTTAAAAAATCAATTTTTGAATGATTGGTTTTCACTGTTCTATTTCTGTTTTATTTATATTCTTTTCACTTTGAGTATAGTCATCCTTCTAGCTTCTTATCATGAGCCCTTATATCATGATTTTTGGATCTTTCTTTTCTAGTATAAACGTTTACAATTGTAAATTTCGCCATAGGCATTATATTGGTTGCTATCATGTAACTCAAAACATTTGCTAATTTATCTTGTGACTTCTTTGACACACAGGTTGTATATATGTGTGTTCTTTAATTTCCAAATATTTGCTACAAAGAATGGCATTCTTTTTATGTATATATTTTTGCATCATTTTTCATTTTTGCACAATGTATGCTTTTTCATCTTGGTTATAGTCCCCATACAACTCCCACCCCCCTTATTGTGACTATAATCCCTCCTACCTTCCTACACTCTCCCCTAGTGTGTCTCTGGCTTATAGTTGCTTGTTGATTTTGACTTTTACTTTATTATAACTAGTCTTTCTCCTGGTCCCTTATTTAGATTTTCTAAATTCCTGCTATGAGTGAGACCATCCAGTATTTTTCTTTTTCTTTCTGGCTTAATTTGCTGAGCATGATCCCTTCCAACTCCATCCATGTTGCTGCAAATTACAAGAGTTTATCTTTTTTGGTTGCTGAGTAGTATTCCATTGTGTACATGTACCACATCTTCTTGATCCTGTCATCTATTTTTGTGCATTTGGGTTGTTTCCATAGCTTAGCTATTGTAAATAGTGCCGCTATAAACATGGGGGTGCAGGTGCCCTTTGGAATTAATGTTTCTGTGTCCTTTGGGTAAATACCTAGGAGTGGAATTGCTGGGTCATAAAGAAGCTCCATCTTTAGCAGGATGAGGAATCTCCACACAACTCTCCATAGTGGTTGGACCAGTTTGCACTGCCACCAGCAGTGCAGGAGAGTTCCTTTTTCTCCACATCCTCACCAACATTTGTTGTTGCTAGTTTTGCTAGAATTGCTAGTTGCTAGTGTTGCTAGAATCTCCTCCTCTAGAATTGCCATTCTCACTGGCATAAGGTGGTATCTCATCGTAGTTTTGATTTGCATTTCCCTGATTGCAAGTGATGCTGAACATTTTTTCATGTGCCTGTTGGCTATTCGCCTTTCCTCTTTAGAGAAGTTCTTTTTTAGCTCTTCTGCCCATGGCATTCTTGACAGAGAACAGTAAGGGAACTATATGGACTCCAGGGGGACATGGTTCAAGGGTAGATCCTGATCACTTTTCCACTAAAGCTTAAGGTTTGCCTTGTCAGCATCAGAGAACAGTAATGGGTTTTAAACAGGGTGAAATGGATGCTAGCAAGATGTAAGAACTCTGTAAGAATTGTCAGTTACTGTTACTATTACGTGGAGGCCTCTGGAAATTTATCCTGAGGATTGTGGAGCTGGAGGGATACAGACAGTAGGTACTGGTGTATGAATATAGGATTCTTTTCCCTTGTCCAGTGAGGCTCTTCTGATGGGAATACTTAGGAAATGCAGAATTCCGAATGGTAAGGAAGAGTGAGGCAAAAGAAAAGGCCAAGGATCTTAGCTTGGAAGTGTGATGCCTCCAGAGAGGAAGTAGAAGAGCACATTTAGAGTACCTGAACAGGTTTTATAAGAGACTCATCACATGAGCCCAAGCGGGGTGTTAAGGCAGAGGGAATTTAAGTGTCAGATTCTACCAATAAGATATAAAGCTTGAGAAAAGTTTTTTGAATTTGGCAACAAGTGCATTTATATTGCTTGGTTTATGTGTATAAAGAATACTTTAGTATATCTTCTGTTAGCAATTCTGAGCAGATTGAAATTCAGCAATGAAAGTCAATATATTGTCAAATTATGAATCAAATTGAATTAAAATAAGAAATAATCCATGGGTTTTTGACTTCTGATTTTGGTAGTTAGGCTATTAAACTTTCTTCTTTTTTTTGTGGGACCCTCGCTGTTGGCTGGGGAATGACTCGGAGCTGCAGAGGCTGCAGGCAGCCTCGCAGCCCAGCACTCAACTGCTGCACCACCAGGGGAGGCCCCTAGGCTATTAAACTTTCTAAAGTATTATATATAAATTATCAAACATGATTCTTGAGAATAGAATGATTGGGAGTGGAGAGAGGAAAACATATTGTTTAATCTATATTTTAATTCATTGTAACGTCTCTTTGTTTTGTTTTCTCAAATTTTATACCTATGTGGTTTGAGGCATTATAACTATTCTTAACCCATAGTCTTATCAATGTTCAAAGTGACTCAAAGATATTACCAGTTTAGGGTTTGCAGTTTCTACAGGTGAGACTAGGCACATTGGAAATAATGACCCATACCCATTGAGAGAGCCCTTCTATGGCCTCTCAGATGGAAAAAATGGTAGGTTGTTTCTTTCTTTTTTTTTTTTTTTTTAAGATTTATTTATTTATACAAGCACTGGGTACAGTCAGAAGCGCAGGAGGGTGAGAGAATTCACCAGAGCCAGAGCGGGGAGCAGAGCAGGCAGAAGGACCGAAGTACACTGCTGAGGGGAGCAGCGGGCGGTAGGAGAGGTCTGCGCGCCATGTGGGACCCTCCTCCGGTGACCGGGGAGCAGCCAGGGATCGAACCGGTGCTGCAGAGGCTGCAGGCAGCTTCGCAACCCAGCGCTCAACCGCTGTGCCACCAGGGAGGCCCCGGTTGTTTCTTTCTTAATGAGTAGAGACTCAGATTAATATGGAATTACCTTAGTGCTCTAAATTTTTGGGTAAGAAATTTCCTAGTTTCTTGTTTCTAGTCTTCCACTGGTATTTCCAAAAATAGAAAAAGGACTCATAAATCAACAAGACTTATAATCTTATTATTTTTACCTCACAGGTCTGCAGATTTATCTCAAATATGACAAAGCTATATATGCTTCTTCTTGAGTCATTAGGTTTGTATTGCTAGTTGGTTGGTGGTTGGTTTGCTCACTTTTCCAAGGTTGATTACCCATTTTCCTTTTGGAGGTTTGACCTTTTCATTATAAGTCCTTTTTGATAATACATGATACTGACTACTAACCAGTTGTAGTTTCTTGATCAAAACAGTTTGGCAAGAGTTCCTCTTGGCTCTGCTAAAAAGTTTTTTTTTCCTCCATAATTGAACACATACAGAAGAGTGGAAGACTTTGACTTCCTCAGTTGTGAATTGTTGATTCAGAATGGATTGCTGGGCTCCTTGAGCACTGAACACTAATAGGTATTATATTTTTTTTTTTTTTTTTAAAGATTTATTTATTTATTTATACAAGCACTGGGTACAGTCAGAAGCGCGGGAGGATGAGAAAATTCACCAGAGCCAGAGCGGAGAGCAGAACAGGCAGGACTGAGGTACACTGCTGAGGGGAGCAGCGGGCGGCAGGAGAGGTCTGCGCGCCATGTGGGACCCTCCTCCGGTGGCCGGGGAGCAGCCGGGGATCGAACCGGCACTGCAGAGGCTGCGGGCAGCCTCGCAGCCCAGCGCTCAACCACTGCGCCACCAGGGAGGCCCAATAGGTATTATATTCTTAAGACAAGAATTTTATCTTAAATGTTTTAATGTCCATATCATTTGTCCTGGCCCTCCTGCTGAAGGTGGGTTAAGTATTGGCTGCTCCCCCAATCTGTTGCTGCCTACAAATTACCTGAAGTCACTTCCTCTAGGAAATTGGTGGGGGCTTGGGTGTACTGCCTTATTTTTCCTATGATCTAAATCAGGGAGGAGATGACCTGCCTGCTTATAATACTTTAAAAAAAAATAAAGATTGATTGATTGATTTAGACAAGAACTGGGGTACAGGCCAGAGGTGCGGGGTGGTGGGGGAGGTGGAGGTGAGAGGATGCACCAGAAACAGAGTGGGAAGCAGAACAGGCAGACTAACTGAAATACACTGTTGAAGGGAGCAGTGGGCCAGTCAGGAGAGGTCTGCTGGCCAGGGATTAAATTCGTGCTGCAGAGGCTGTGGATAGCTTCACAGTCCTGTGCTTGCACCACCAGGGAGGCCCTGATAATACTTTTTAGCATGAATTCTAGGCACGCCACTTCTGTGCTGCTTTTGCTCAGAGAACCTTTGGAACCTGACTTCCCTAAGGATCTTCCCTGGTGTCCTTTACTGGGTGAAGTGCATTGTTGCATAAGTTAATATCTCAGAATTCTTTCAGGTTTATAATGAATTATTATTTTTTTTTTAAATAGAGGCATGCTTTATTTATTTATTTGTTTGTTTGTTTGTTTGTTTGTTTGTTTTGTTTATGCAAGCACTGGGTACAGTCAGTAGTGCGGGAGGGTGAGAGAATTCACCAGAGCCAGAGCGGGGAGCAGAGCAGGCAGAGGGACCGAAGTACACTGCTGAGGGGAGCAGCGGGCGGCAGGAGAGGTCTGCACGCCATGTGGGACCCTCCTCCGGTGGTAGGGGAGCAGCCGGGGATCGAACCGGCGCCGCAGAGGCCGCGGGCAGCTTCGCAACCCAGCGTTCAACCGCTGCGCCACCGGGGAGGCCCTATAATGAATTATTAAGGGAAAGAATCACTGTGTCTATAATATACTATCAATATAATATGGGCAGTTCTTACATTCCCATTTGTGATGTGGGAATCACAGTAGTGCCTCCTGCAGAAGGCTGGTGGGAGGTGTGTACAGCTGAGACATGTGTGCTTACTGTCTTGTATATATTGATATATTGGTGGCTGTTGGCACTAAAAGAATAGATTCATACCACTTGCCTGTTCCTTTTATAAAGTGCTACATGCACCCTTCACATTTTCTTTTCTCCCCAGAATCTCCTCCTCTAGGATATTCTGAGTTACTCATCAGTGGACTTGTGGACTTAGACTGCTGTACATGGCTAGGACTCCTCTGTGTTTTTTTGGGTAGGGAGTGCCTTTACTGAGACCTTTAATAAAATTTTCAGTTTCAACAGAGGGCTGTGTTGTTTTCTACTAACTGCACCTGGTGTGCTAATTCTGAAGGTTTGTTGCTGCTATTGGTAATATTGAGATCAAGGAATCACCAGGTATAGTGTTAAAATTCTGTTTCTTCAGGAAGGTTCTAAAATTCCACAGATTAAAAATGAAATGATCAGTTTGTATTGAGTGTGCTTAATATATATATTGAATTCTGTGTTGAGTTAAATTCTGGATTATGTGGATTGGTGAGAGGCAACCTGACTCCAGTTCTTTAAAACTATCTATGAAAGTGACTGCTGTACATGGCTAGGACTCCTCTGTGTTTTCCGGGTGGGGAGTGCCTATGCTGAGACCTGGTAGACACTGCGTGGTGGAACATTTAGAAACCAGGACAGAAAGCAGTTGGGTGTAAGGCTGAGTAGGCCTAATTGAGTAAGAAATGACAGAAAAAGTTCCAACAAGGAACTCATCCAAAAATAGTGTCACTATCAAAAAAAAAAAAAAAAAAAAAGTGTCACTATCATGTTTTTTAAAAAATATTTGTAATCAAAAGCTACATTCAAGCAGTTCTTAAGTATAAACTAAATGTTTTATTTATTTTCACTTTGTGATAGTGTTCTATTGTGGACAAATAGTTTTGATGCAGTTAGAAGAAATGTCAGCTATATAATTCAAGAGTCCAGGACCTAAAGTCTGTGGGCCTCAGTAAGAAAATATAGCAGTGTACTTTGGCAGATGTTTCTTACCTTGCAGGGAAGGTAACTGAAGTCTCAGCCCTTACTGAAGTTCTTATTTTCTCCAGATGTACCTGGGTTATAGAACAGAAAGAAACTGCACAGTCTTTGATACTAATTCTGAATTAGGAATGACTTGAGTTCTAAGAACAGGGCTCATGTATTGGTCACTATATATTTTCTCCCCTGCAATTGTATCAGTGTAGCAGGTATGCTGTACCTTACAGGTCCTTGGTAGCTCCTATTGAAAGACTAACTCCACTGAACAGAGTACCGAATCCAGTGTATGATCTCTTCACTCCTAACCACAAGTGCTCTCCTCTTTTCTCCTTGATACAGTAGCACCCTCTTGCTGTGTGGTATTATCTGGGGAAGCCTTATGTAGGCCTCTAGACATATTGAGTGACATACCAGTCTTGACACTCAGGATATTCTGTTTTGTAAGTAGCTTACCTTCCTCCACCCCCATTAACAAAATGCCTCGAATATAACATATACATGCTATCTTGTGATTATCTTCTTTAACCTAACTTGAAATGTGAGCATCTTTCTTTTTCATTGAATTTACTTCTGCAACATCCTTTTCACTGGCTGCATAGTCGTCCATTTCATGGATCTGCCATGCATTATTTATCTAGTTCCTTTCTCTTGGACAATTATTTCTAATTTTTTGCTCTTGTAAATAACACTGTAGTGCACATATCTTTGAACATTACTGAAGAATTTACAAAAGTAGAATTGCTAACTTAAAGCACCTATTAAGGCTCTTTGATAACCATAACCAATTTGCCTTAAATGTCCCCTAAGAGAATATAAGGGCCAGAAAGATTGCCCACAGATTTTTTAATTATTCTTGCAGTAAAAAAAAAAAGGAGGGAGTTGGGGGAGTCTTGTTTGCAGGGTTTATATAGGAGAATACAAGATTGGACATTTTCTGCAAGTAACAGGTCTAATTAGAGGTGACTTCCCAAGTGTGTTGTCCGACAGCAGCTTGAGAGGTCATGTAGCCTATTCAGGAATCCATAGCTCTTTTGCTTAGTTTAGGCATTGGGTTATTTTCTGTGGATGGGGTGGTTTCAAATCAAACCAATTTATTGGAAGGGTTGTTGAGGAAAACAAAGAGAAAAATCAAGAGATCCATGAAACCCCTGATATTGTAAGAGGAACTTAAAAGAACAAAAAGTAGAACCATGGAAAAGAATTTGGAAATCAAGCCTGGGCCTGGTATAGACACAACTGTATACATTTCTCAAAATGTGGAGTACTCTGTAAGAAACTACAGTTATATATATATTTTTTTCTTTCTCCTTTCTAGGTATCTCATTCAGTTGCTAAACTTATATTAGTTAATTTCCACTGGCAAGTCACAGAGATATTGGACAGGTAAGGTGTTTGGGGGAGGAGAGAAGGCATCTCCCATACATAGCTCCTCTCTGCCCACCACCAGTGATGGAATCTGTCCTTACAATATGTATATTGTGTTTTTAAAACACTGGGTCATGTTGTTTATCCTTTTCCCCTCTCAATATATTGGGAACATTTCCTCATGTTTTCAACATTATACCCCATTTTTAATGCTGGCAAGTATTCCTTCACATAGATATTCTATACTTTTCCCAAACTCCTAATGTTGAACAGGGCATTTAGTGACAATTTGTGTGCCATTGTTAATTTTTAGCTAGTGCCTTTCTAAATAACTCTTGCCATCGTCTCTAGTTATTTCTTTTGTCTACATGAAGTGAGGAATGAAGCATAACATACATATTACCTTCAGAAAAGGTTTGCCAGTTTACTACCCACTTCCAGTACCAGAGCTCTCACCCCTCTGCAAGTCTGGCCTACACCCTAGTTCTTCTACGCAAAAATAAATAAAATCTTTAAAAAAAAAAATGCTAGTGTGAAAACTAGGAATAAAAAATAATTGAAGAAGGCATCCTGACTAGGTAAAATAAGGAAATCTTGTATATGAAGACACAATTGTTCCCTGCTCAGATTCTTGGTATCCCGGTAATGTATTTACCTGGGCTTTAGGTAACACTTGTATTGCCACATGATAATTGTTTTCGTTTAACTGATGTATTGTTGGTTTACATGTGTTTTTTTAAATGAGCTTTTTAAAAAAGATTTTATTTTATTTATTTATGCATGCAAGAACTGGCATGTGGGCTAGAGGTGCAGAGGGGTGAGAGGATTCACCGAAACAGAGTGGGAAGCAGAACAGGCAGATCTACTGAAATACACTGCTTTGAGGGGAGCAGCGGGCAAGACAAGAGAGGTTTGCTTTGCTATATGGGTTAGCTCCCTGGCCGGGGTTCAAAAACTCATGCTGCAGTGGCTGGCGATCGCTTGATAGTACTGAGACTTTTACCCCTGCACCACCAGGGAGGCCTCAATTTGCATATTTTTATTTTTAAATTTATTTATGTCATACACCTTTCTGGAAAAGGATTAAATTTTTATTATAAAATACTTCCTTTTTAAAAGTAAGTGTGAAACAACTATGAACCAGAGACACACTTTGGGGTGGAGAGGGAGGGATTGGGGTCAAAATCGGGGGGGGGGGTTGCAATTGTATGGGGAATATAAAAAAAAAGTAAGTGTGAGGGCCTCCTCAGTGGCGCAGCGTATTGAGCGCAGCGCTATGAAGCTGTCCACAGCCTCTGCAGCGTGGGTTCGATTTCCGGCCAGCCAGGGAGATTCCCACATGTCACGGCAGACCTCTCCTGTTGTGCCTGCTGCTCCCCTTAGCAGTGCTTTCCGTCTGTCTGCCTCTTCTGCTCCCCACTCTGGTGAATCCTCTCACCTCTGGCACCTCTGGCCTGTACCCCTGCTCTTGTATAAATAAAAAATAAATCTTAAAAAAAAAAGAAAGTGAGGTGGGGGGAAACACAAAGGTTTTTTGTTGTTTTTTTTTTTAAAGATTTATTTATACAAGCACTGGGTACAGTCAGAAGCGCAGGAGGGTGAGAGAATTCACCAGAGCCAGAGCTGGGAGCAGAGCAGGCAGAAGGACCAAAGTACACTGCTGAGGGGAGCAGTGGGCAGCAGGAGAGGTCTGCACGCCATGTGGGACCCTCCTCCAGTGGCCAGGGAGCAGCCGGGAATCGAACCGGAGCTGCAGAGGCTGCGGGCAGCTTCGCAACCCAGCGCTCCACCGCTGCGCCACCGGGGAGGCCCCAGACAGACATAGGTTTTAAAGAATAAAGAGAATACCCAATTAGGAAACTCTCTGACCTTCATTCAGAGTTCCATGGTCATGGTCTCTGCTTGACCACAATTCCTCCTTACTTTCTAACGGGATTGGTATTGATCATTTTCTTATTTATTCTAACTTATGTATCTTTCAGGTTTGTATGCTTTTAGAATTTTATAGACAGACATGGAATCATACTGTATATGTTTTTCAACTTTTTAAATTAACAAGTTTGCATATTTTGATATCCTATCCTCCTGTTAAAAGCCATTTGTGAGTTTTTAGTTTTTTGCTATTATAATAATGTAGCTCTGAAAACTCTTGTATGTAAAACTCCTAGTGTCACATAATTTTTTTAGGGTTAAGGCTAGAAAATAAATTGCTGGCCTATAACTTTACTAGATAATACCAAAGTGTTTTCGAATATGATTGCACCATACTGCATGCCCACCAGTGATGTTTGAATGTTCCTGACACTGTCAGACTCAAAGTTTTGCATTTTGTTGGTGGGTGTAAATGGTACTTGTCTTTTCATTTCAATGTCCCAGATTGTTAAGGAGGTTGAGCCTCTTTTCATATTTAATGGCCATTTGTGCTTCCTCTTCTGTGACATGCTCGTTAATGTCTTTTGCCCATTTTTAAAGTTACTTTATTTATTCAAATACACTTTCAGGAGTTTTTATTTTCTGTTTATCAGTCCTTTGCCAGTTGGGCCTGTGTTGAATTCACTTCAGTTTATAACTTAGTGACCACTTTATGGTGTCTTCTGATGAACTGAAATTCTTAAATGTAGCATAATTTGTCAGACTTTTCCTTGTCTTAAATCCTTCCCTATTCCTAAGACATAGAGATATGTGATGTCTATATTTTCAAAAAGGGTTTGAAGTAGATATGGTCCTGCATAAGTATTTTTCTTTACAGTTCAGTGCATTTGAAGTAGGGTTTTATTTTCATACCAGTTGAGAACTAAAAAAATTGAAAGGGAACAAAATATTTGTACCAAGGTAAAAGGAAGCCTGGTTCTGTGAGAAGAAAATTAGACACAAAGACACTTCAGTATGACCACAACACATGTTGATCTATCCTATTTTTGTTCAGAGGCAAAAATGTCTTCACTTTCTGATTCCCTTTATTTTGTTTTGTAGATACAAGTCTAATTCTGCACAACTCCTTGTTGAAGCTCAAGTTCAGCCCAATCCATCAAAACATGTAAGTGTCTCCTGCTTGAGCGAAGCTTCTCCTAATGTACCTGATTCTCGTGTGGTTTACAGTGTTACTGAAAGAGATCTTGTTTTGTTTATTATAGTATAATATGCCCAAGGTATTTGTTCAACTGTATAACTAATTTCCATTTCCATTGTAGTTTGAAAAATTACCTCATCAATGAGGAGTAAATCACAGCCAGTGAATCAAGGCTCTCTCCAGCTTTGCCTTCCTCTGTGCTAACAGCCTGCACGCCATTCCTGAAGGGTTCCTTGGTGTTCTCAAGCTGACTTTTTACTGCTTGTGCTTTCCCTGGCCTCTAATTTCCAGAGGCTATCTCTATTTATAGGAATGGAATTCACCTTTATAGACCCAGATGCAAGCTGCCTGTCATAAAACCTGTCTCCTATGATGACTCCTTTCCAAACATCTCTAGTTATATCTTTAATCCTTCACAAATACGTTGCTGTGATTCACTCGTAACTTTTCAATCCCCTATCAGACTATAAGTACCTTAAGAATAGGAACTGTGTCTTACAATGCATGGCAGTTTTCAGTGTACCAAGGAGTTCAACAAATATTTGCTGAATGAACGAGGGTCATGTCAAAAAACTCTCAGGAGGGAGAATTAAGGCTCTGATCACCATATAACGTTTGTAGCCTCTAAGGGGTAAAAGTTTCAGGGACATACTGGATAAATATGAGAACATAGTCTTTTTCCTCAAATTGTTTTTTTGTATTCCTAGGAACTAACAAAAAGCTTGTGTAAACTTGTAGTGGACTTTTCTGTTGGTTTGTAGTTTTGACTGGATTTCTTTGTGAGTTTGTGTACCTTGGAATTCATAATTTAAAGTTACGTGTTCGTATCCTAGAAGAGTTTCTTCCCTAGTAGGACTCTTTCTCAACCTCTAGATCGATTGTATGTCACATCTTTTTGATATGGTAAGGATGAACTTGGTAAAAGCCATATTTTTTGTTTGGGGCATATTGATATGGGAAAACCACTGTCCTTGACAAGTAAAACTGTACTTTGAGCTATTAGAGGCTATTACATGCTCAGCCTGTAAGAACCTTTGTGACTAGGTTTGTAGTACTTTTGAGAGACAACCCTGTGCTGTGCTGAATGGTGGCAATTTACAAAAGAAACTCAGTAGCTATTAAAAGAAGTTGGACTGTATGATTCTGTTGCCAATTCTGAAATCCTGAGCTTTTCAGCCTGACAGTTTTATAAGTCACTGTAAATTCTCATTTCAGCCTTCTCTCTGCCTCTCAGAATCCTAGTGATTCTGTAATCCAGCCCTTCAGGAAGCCTTCCTGATAAATGCTCTGCTTAGAAATCTTAGGACTTGTAGAATCCACGCATTGCAGTGAGTTCTAACACTGTTACAGGGTCAGGATCCTCCCATGCCTGTTATGGCTCTGCCTCTCTCTCCCCAGGTCCCCACAGCCCATCCCCCTCACCATTGTGCAGTGTGTATGCAGTTTGTACGGAAAGAAAACCTACTCTCTTTGGCCTGTCAGCACCAGTTTTGCCGCAGCTGCTGGGAACAGCACTGCTCAGTACTTGTCAAGGACGGCGTGGGTGTTGGTGAGTCTGTTGTAGAATTTGTAAAAAGTTGGCATGAAGTATTTATCTTCATCTCTGTCCTTTTGGGTACTCAGGTCAACTGAGTGTTTTCTTCTGAGCCTGATTGAGTTTTTTATTTTTAGAACCATTGATTTTCCAAACACATCAGTCTGACCAGTGGCAAGGTTTCCCTAGCCTTCAGCAAAATTAGAATATTAAATCCTATTGTTGGAGCATATATATATATATATAAAATAGTGTAAGGGCAAGGCTACTTCTCTTACCTTTTGGGAGAAATGTTCTTTAAACTGCCTACCCTATCTCGTTCTTCAAGTGGCAGCCATAACTCTGAAACACCCAGAGCTTGCTGCTGTTTAGGTAACAGCACAAATCAAATTTGATGATCAGCTACAGGGTATTTATTATACTATGACTTGATAATAATACTAAATCAGCATCCCATTAATTGTATTTGCAAAATTCATTGTGTTGGTGATAATCACTTATATACAATGTCACAAAGCTAAATTGTTAATCAAGAACCCTATAGAATTTTTTAAATGATTTTATTTTTTAGTGGTACTACTTGTGATAAATATATAATTTGGGGTATTGTAGTTGTATCACTGTGAAAATATTAGTTTGTCTTTGAATAAAATGTTCCTTCAGGTGTCCCCATGTGAAATTAATTTGTGATTGAACTCTGGGCAAATAAATTACAGTCTGTCTTCTGGAATACTGATTTCCATTGGGTTGTATTTGTTCAACAGGAGTCTCTTGCATGGCTCAAGACTGCCCACTCCGAACACCAGAGGACTTTGTGTTTCCGTTGCTGCCCAATGAAGAACTGAGAGACAAATACAGGCGCTACCTCTTCAGGGACTATGTGGAGGTATGGCCAGTGTTTATTGTTGTGTCCTCTGTCTTCTTAGGCCTGCTTTCCGTAAGATGCGCACCACAATGACTATAGACTAGACTACCATAGGTGCTGTCATTTGAAGAAAGAGCTCCATGGCTCTAATAAAAATGTTAAATCAGTAGAGTGCTAGTGAAGAACACAGGCGCCCTGGAGTCTGTTGTGTGCATCCCAGGTCTGTTGCTTATCACCATCAACCCCTCTGAGCCTTGGGATTCTTTTATAGAATGGCCAGGCATCCCACCTTACACATAGTTATTTTAGCTATTCTGTGTCAGGGAATGAACACAGATCAGGGGTGGTTACTCCTCGTGGCTCATTGGGTATTTCAGAACAGAGAAGGAATATTGCGTCTGGTGCAATTTGGAAATTTATCCAGGATTCCAGCACAGTCACTTTGGGGGTCTTTGCCTCTATTGGACTAGACCTGGTGGTCTAGTGGATGGGGCTTGCTTATTTCATGCAGCATAGTTTCCATCTTTTATGTCTATGCTTATTAGATTGAGTAATAGTTTGGGTCTTCTCGTGCACATGTGGCAGGATAAACAAAGTGCCTTGTTCCTTATATTGTTTGCTGCCTTTGGTAGATGCCTTATAATTGAGCTCCAGAGTCTTCTGCACAGCTGATTGGAATCTTTCTAAAGTCCCTATGCACTTTTTACCTCAGAGATACAGTTCTGTATTACATTTTGTAATTTAACCATACATCATTCTACTGAGTTGCTACATAGTTTAAGGTAAACATTCAAACGTCCTCTTTAGTATCTGGCTAATGTCCAGTCTTCATGGTATCCATCCTGAATTTCAATAGCTTCTTGATACAAATCATCAATTGAAAGAACAGAAGGCATTTAAGCACTCAGGGAGATCTAATTTGGAGGCAACAATTAGGGGATGTCTTCATTGTTTCCTCTTGATGTGTTCACAGAGTCACTACCAGCTCCAGCTATGCCCTGGTGCAGACTGCCCCATGGTTATCCGGGTACAGGAGCCCAGAGCTCGCCGAGTGCAGTGTAATCGGTGCAATGAGGTCTTCTGGTAAGAGTGAGTGTGGGTGCCGAGCAGTCCTGGGCTCGTGATTTATCCTCCTCCAAAACACCACTGCTGTCACTCTGAGGGTGGGGTTGGGAGCAACAAGGTCTTTGAGCCAGAAGAGCAGTTCTGCTCCAATCAGAGTTTGTACCTAGCACTGCCTGTTCCGTGAGGTGTTTAATAAAGCTTATTCTGGTGACAAGAGTGGCATAGATTCTTAGTATATATGTTATAGTTAATGCTACTAAAACTGGCTCAGAGTTTGTGTCTGGGTGTCCGTCTACCTATACAGATAATTCACATAATCCTATCTTTGAAAATTTGCAACTTCTGGCATTTTAATCTTTGTTTGGCCTTTCTTGGCTAATTCCTTTAAACTATCGTTCATGAAAGTAGTTACATCTACTTGGGTAAACATTTACCCTTGTTTAGGAAATATGACAGGAATAGTTAATATGTACTGAAGTCGTAGCAGGAAAAGGCACTATCTTTTTTACCTTTCTTCCCACAACTGTGCATGATTGCTACTGTTGTTACCCTTATGTTATAGGTGAGGAAATTGAGTACAAGGTAATGACAGAGCCTAATTAGGTTGTCCGCCCTCATCACACCTCCCTAGAAGATTCACGGTGGGGCTTCAGAGAAACAACATGGAAAATATGTGTGCACTTACGCCTGCCTTTCGTGACTTTGTTGGAAAGATCATAGTTGAGCATCACTAATAGAATTGCTACCCATCTTTTGCAATCCACATTGTGAACTTTCCCCCCTGGGCTATGTATTAGACTAACTGCCTGAGAGCCTTTACTATCCACAAAGAGGTGCTGGCTTGGACAAAAGGGAAATCCAAGCCACAGGAGCCTAAACCAGATGAGTGCTGAGGATTGTTTTGCTTATTTTAAGTTTCAAGTGTCATCAGGTCTATCACACCCCTACATGTTTCACAAATTCTGGTGTTTGTGCTTCCTGTGTGCAGATCTGGCTGGGAGGCAAACTTGGGCTCCCAAAAGTAGATCTCAGTCTTGCCTTGGGTCTGAGCCAAAGTATCCTTTTCAGAGCACCTCCCCATGCCCTTTGAGAGACTGGGTTCTGAATTTGAAATCCTTTCAGGGAGGGTTGACAACACATAGGTATTTCAAACAGAAGTAATGAATTTGGGTTTATTAAGAGTATGTCTTAGAAGAGCTTAGATTGAAGAGGAGGTCTCACAGTATTTGAGTGTAATTCTGGGTAAGTAAAGATTCCAAAGGCCTTGAGAGGTGACTACCTCTTTGAACAGCTCTAATTCAGGACTTGTTCACTTGGACAGAAGGAAAATGAAAAACATTAGGACCCTGAGTTAACAATTATTTTGAATGTTTTTCTTTTTTGATTTTAAGTTTCAAGTGTCGTCAGATGTATCACGCCCCCACAGACTGCGCCACAATCCGGAAATGGCTCACGAAGTGTGCAGACGACTCTGAAACAGCCAACTACATTAGTGCTCACACTAAAGACGTAAGGACTATATCTTACCTGTCATGGAAATGCCCGCGTTAGTGCTACCCAGGGCCTGGCCTGGGAGATTTGCCATCTGAGAATAGAACACCCAGAGTCCCAAACCCACTGCTGAGGGCTACAAGCCCTTGCTCTGATTTGGTAGACTTTGAAGTGTTTTCTCACAGTATGCATTGGGCGCATTTATTTTCATAAAATGCTGAAATGTCTGGAAAACTTTGGCCCATAGCAGAACTAATTAGGAGGAAAATAGGTTTTATTAAGTGCTTTCAGGCTTTAATCCCCCTGGGAGGGTAGTGGTTGATAGGGTAGCCACACCTAATAAATTGCAAGGTATAATGCAAGTCCAGGCCTGCCCAATTCTCATTGTGAAACTTTCCAATGGAAAGCATGGTCCACAGTCTGTTGAATTCTGAATGACTCAGTACCCAAGGGTATAATCTGTGCCAGTCATGCACTAAGTTGTTACACTTTCAAGGACAGCTGTGACCATGACATCATTAAACATAGTCCACATGTGGCAAAGGGAGAACATAGCATCACACTTCTGCATTGCTGCCTGGAATTGCCAGCATCTCAAATGAAAGCCAGTGAACTATAGTGATTGTTTCCTTGCCATCCTCTGGAAACTAAAGTCCAGGCAAGATGGCCAGGACTTAGTCCAGTGTGGCAGCTTGTAACTGCCTTGACATTCCTTCCAAGTAGGCAGGCTTTCTGCTGACTCAGCGTGTGTTTAATCTGAGTAGCCTCCTGGCAGGGACAGATGGTGGAAGACTTAGTGCGGCTCAGCTGGTGGTTGGAGTGTTTCAGAACCAAACATGCTGACCTCATTTCCTTGAATTACTGTTCCAGCCTCAGCGACCTGCCACATTTAAGTGAGATGCTCCTCCCCAGAAGTGCTCGCACGATGAGCTGCTGGGCACGGGTGCCAGGAGCTTTGTGTAATTTGTCTTAGAACCGGCCTGATGGTGCGTGAGCCTAACGGCGCCCTTCTGTCTCCTCAGTGTCCCAAGTGCAACATCTGCATTGAGAAGAATGGAGGCTGCAATCACATGGTGAGCAGAGGCCTGTACCCTTTGCATGTGTGACATGGAACCTTTGGTCAGCGTGCTCTTAACATGTTCTCTTCTGTTTCCCTCTGACAGCAATGCTCAAAGTGTAAACACGGTGAGTCCCAGGCTTGGTGCACAGGAGCCAGTGGCACGGTGTGTTTCTTGTGATTGGGTCTCCGTTGCTTGTTTAGTCAGTACTTTTTAGTGAAATGATAAAGCAGAGGAGAGCCTCAGTCACATATAGTCATGATAAGCAGCATAAAGCAACTATTTATTATTTTTTGATTCCTCCCACTGCCATCTTGCTGACACATGTAATCAGAAGTCAAGTTTGGAATGACTCTTAGACCTGATGATCCTCAGTCATCCGAAATGTTAGCTTGTTTTTTAATTTTTGCCAAGGTAGGTAAGTAGCATGGGGCTTATCTATGGTACCTTACATTAATTTTTAGAGCAGCCAGTACATGGTCTTACTGGAGGTTATGAAACAATAGTTTTCCTTTGGAGTTATAGTTTCCAGAGGGGGTTTGTTTTGGCTTCTCAAGACCTCCTTCATCGGTTAGAAATAATTACATAGACAGAACCTATTGGTTTTGCTTTCCTTCCCGCCAAATTAAGTGAAGAAACAAAATTCCTTCAAGTAGAAAGTGTATCCAAATAGGTCTCCTATGTAGCTGCTTAGATGCTGACCAGGAGACCATGAGAGTTTCTCCTGGTAAGGGCCTGTCTAATGCTATTCTTGTGTTTTGCAGGGATTCACTCTAGTCAGAGTGGACATGGCAAGTTCTTAGAGGGGAGCACTCTGAAGTGTAGATAGGTCAAGTGTAGTGGCATATTTCCTCATTTCCACTCTCTCTCTTTCTGTGTATGTGCGAGGGATGGTACTGTTCACTTACACCATCAGGCAGTTTTTTTTTTTTTTTTTTTTAAATAGAGGCATGTTTATTTATTTATTAATTATATTTGTTTGTTTGTTTTGTTTATACATGCACTGGGTACAGTCAGAAGCGCGGGAGGGTGAGAGAATTCACCAGAGCCAGAGCGGGGAGCAGAGCAGGCAGAAGGACCGAAGTACACTGCTGAGGGGAGCAGCGGGTGGCAGGAGAGGTCTGCGCACCATGTGGGACCCTCCTCCGGTGGCCGGGGAGCAGCCGGGGATCGAACCGGCGCCGCAGAGGCCGCGGGCAGCTTCGCAACCCAGCGCTCAACCGCTGCGCCACCGGGGAGGCCCACCATCAGGCAGTTTAAAGAGAAATGACAACGTGAACGTGCCCCAACACCCCAGTGCATTCCTAGTACCTGAGAAGTCCCCTGTGTTCTTCCCCAGTCAGAGTCTCCCTGTCCCTTGCCACTTTTAGAATTAATTGCCATCCCTTGCATTGCTGCATAGTTTTACCACCTACATGGACAGCCCTGAGCAGGGACTTCTTATTTAAAACAATGGTAAGCATAGTGTGGTTGACTCAGGAGAGCGCAGTATTGCCGTTATTCAGTGAAGTTTCCCACAAGAAGAGAAGTAAATGACTGCGTTGGGTCTCTGGGTTTGGCTTTAGCTTCCTTGAGTTCTGCATGGGCCCCTTTTGGGAAGTCAGCCAAGTTATGAGAATAAATTTTGGAAAGTAATGTTTACCACTGTTGGGGTCTCTAGCAGAGACAGAGTATTGCTGTACCAGTACTGGCTCTCTCTCCTTTCAACCACAGTAGTTGTTTGGATATATGGCATCCTCAGGGGATCTTTATATTTCCCTCTTTGCTTTCTCAGTGTGGAATTAGAGTCATAATTCTGAGTATGAGCTACATGCTGTATGAGTATAAAGCTGTAGATTTTTTAGAAATATACTCTTTTTTTTTTAAACATGATAAACAACTATGTTGTATTTTATTTTATTTTTTTAAGATTTATTTATTTATTTATTTATACAAGCACTGGGTACAGTCAGAAGCGCGAGAGGGTGAGAGAATTCACCAGAGCCAGAGTGGGGAGCAGAACAGGCAGAAGGACCGAAGTACACTGCTGAGGGGAGCAGCGGGCAGCAGGAGAGATCTGCGCGCCATGTGGGACCCTCACCCAATGGCCGGGGACCGAACCGGCGCTGCAGAGGCTGCGGGCAGCTTCGCAACCCAGCGCTCAACCGCTGCACCACCAGGGAGGCCCTAGAAATATACTCTTTAAAAAAAGAAGAAAAAGGGGTAAAGCCATTAATCCCAGATTTATGCACAACAATCTTCCTAGGCCAGATGTTGTGAAGGTTGGGGATTGTCAGGAAAGCAAATGTGTTTTCTGAATGACCAGATGGGTTACAGTTGGACAAGTTCCTGCTTGTCACAGTGGCACTGCCCCAGCAGGCCAGTATCTGTTAAATTAAAAAGGTACAACAATAGGTACAAAATGTCCGTGAGAATATCTGTAGACTGAGAACACGAGATTAACAAGGATAGTTACAGGGACAGCAGAATGTAGCAGGGAGGTGAGGTGCACAGCACACTCCCTCTGAAAAGAAGCAGCCTTGGGAAGTTCTGCTCAGGTGACTCCCCAACCCCCGCCCAACTCCTGGAGCAGGATCTGTCTGTCCACTGCTTTGCCGGTGCCTATGCCTTTGCCTATTGTGCGCTTGTCTTGTGGATATCAATGACTTTCTTTTCTGTGCAGACTTCTGCTGGATGTGTCTAGGAGATTGGAAGACTCATGGCAGTGAGTACTATGAGTGCAGTCGGTACAAAGAGAATCCCGACATTGTCAACCAGAGCCAGCAAGCCCAAGCCAGGGAAGCCCTAAAGAAGTACTTATTCTACTTTGAGAGGGTAAGTGTCCTCTCCTGCAATCCTTCTTAAGGGTGAGTTTCTTCCACTTGGCCTACTGGATTGTAATTGCCAGTGACTGGTAGCCAGAGCCAGTGCATATATACAGAAGTCAAGGAATAGGGCTTCTGCAATGGCCATGGGTGCTGCCTCTATAGATAGGACTTTTGGCCTCCATCGGGAGCCAGAGGCAACAAGAAAGGGTGAGGCACTGATCTTGTTTGAACAGTGGAGTAAAGGACCATCACAGTCTTTTCTATCAAATATCATCTTAATATAGTCATGCCTTGCAGCAACATAAAGACTGCCAACAGAGGACTCTCTTATATAGTAGTGTGCCCAAAATTCCTATTGCCCAGTGATGTCATAGTGTTTTATGAAGGCAGCAGCCACATGCATCATGTGTTTGCTCTGCTCCTGATAGCATCATTTTTCCCTTGTGCTTGATTTAATTTTGTTTTCCCTATGCATATAAAATTGACTGATAAATGTTGTATTCACAAGAGGATGAAATCCCCTGACGCATTTCTCAGAACATATCCCCTTCATTTTTTTTAAAGATTTATTTTATTTATTTATGCAAACAAGAACTGGGGTCCAGGCCAGAGTTGTGGGGAGGTGAGAGGATTCACCAGAGACAGAGTGGGGAGCAGAACAGATTGATCTACTGAAATACACTGCTGAGGGGAGCAGTGGGCAAGACAGGAGAGGTCTGCTATGCCATGTAGGTTAGCTCCTGGCTGGGGATTGAACTCATGCCACAGTGGCTGGTGATAACTTGATAGAACTGAGACTTTAACCTCTGTGCCACCAGGGAGACCCACAGATCCCCATTGTTAAGTGATGCCTGACTATTGTCAGGTTTAGAGTTTATTTCTTCCCAGGGACCCTTTTAGAAACTCACAGAGCATGGCACATTTTCTGAGAATAGTACATCAATGTGTATGTATCTTTGCTTAGTCCTCAGGACTAGTGCCCTTTTGCCTTGAAGGGATAGAATTATCTGGCAGGCAGGGACCTCCCTGATATCCTAGGGGTAAAGCTCAGTGCTACCACTGAGAAGGCCCACCAGGATAGCCCAAGGGACAGCCTGAGTTTGTTCCCTGGCCAGGGAGCTAACCCACATGGTGCAGCAGACCTCTTCTGTTTTTTGCCCATTGCTCCCCTCAGCAGTGTATTTCAGTTGATCTGCCTGTTCTGCTCCCTACACTCTCTGGTAAATTCTCTCACCCCTGCACCTCTGGCCTATACCCCAGTTCTTCTACGCAGAAATAAATAAAACCTTAAAAAAAAAATAATCTGGCAGGCAGAAAGCTCTTCAGCACAGGGCTAAAGGTGTAGAATGAAGTCCCCCTTCTGCACTCTCCAGGACACACAGTCCCCATTAAGTTATATGAGGCTGTGCCCATTCCCTGCCTGCCAGGATATTTATTCAGCACTCCTGTGTGCACCTCTGTACCTTCTTGGGATTCCTGCAGCTTTCTCTTTCCTCTGTGCCCTGTAGTGGGAAAACCACAACAAGAGCTTGCAGCTGGAGGCACAGACATACCAGCGGATTCATGAGAAAATTCAGGAGAGGGTCATGAATAATCTGGGGACGTGGATCGACTGGCAGTACCTACAGAATGCTGCCAAGCTCTTGGCCAAGGTCTGTAACCACCTCACTGTTCTGAGCCGCGGTCCAGTGCCTGGCCCTGTCAGGTCTCTGAGGGTGGGAGGCACTATAGAGGGTAAGGGGATTCAGCACCCTGTGCAGCCCTGCATGCTTCTGCTTATTGTTCCACAATTCCCTGGACTGTCTTCTGTGGGCACAGTCATCTTGTGGGTGTCCAGGGGATTTCCAGGAAGAATGTTCCATTGTCTCTCCCTGCAGGGGAAGGAACTACAGGGAAAACTAGAGCCCTTTTTTTCTTTTGTCCCATCCATGCATCACTCAAAGGAAAATAAGAGATTGTCTTTGGACAAGTATTGAGATAGATGTGTGGACTCTGATGTCCGACTCAAGAGGGAAGAGCCATTGAGGCAGCTGCTGGTAATAAATCAAAGTTTGAAAAAGGAACTGTGGGTTTTCTGTGGCCATTTTTGTTTCTGTTTTCCCCATGTTGTCCCCCAATTCATTCTTTCTTTGGCTTGGCCTCATTTCTTTCAGGCCCATATCTGTAGAACCAGGCTAATTTGCATGGTGGGGTAAGAATTGTAGAAGCCACCAAGATATCTGGCATACATTAATGTCACAAAGGTCCCTTTTTTCCTCCTATTTCAGTGTCGATACACCCTGCAGTACACCTACCCATATGCATACTACATGGAGTCTGGACCCAGGAAGAAGCTGGTAAGGCAAAGCTATTCTCTACTCTGCCCTCTTAGCTTCAGTGGTGCCCTTGTCTACAGAACTTTGCAGGAGAGCAGGTATCAGACCCTGATTGTGGAGAGCACAAAAATCAGAATAAAGCTGTCAGTTGTAACGTTTCATTTCTCCTTTAGGCATCTCTAAAATAGATGATATTGGCATTTTGTTTAATAGTCAAGCAGGTATTAAAGTTCCTAAACAAATGCATTTATAGGGCGACTGCTGCAAAGGTCTGTAGCCATCAGAAGGCCAGCACCCATGTTTTGGGAGGATGTCCATGCATGATCCTAAATTATAGAGAGTTGATTTTTTTCACATCAGTTTATTGTTGGAGCTGTCATTTACTAGACTGGTAAATACCATTTTTTAACAGTTGCATAGATGTTCCTTTATATAATCGTACCATCGTTGAGGATATTGTTTCTAATTTTAACTATTATTACAATAAGACGTTTAGGAACATCTTTGTGTATAAAGCATAAATACACAGAGTATTAAGTTGAATGATTTGTGTATTTTAGGGCTCTTGATTGTAGAAGTGCTAAAACACCAGAAATGTTTGCTTCTGAACACTTGAAGTTCTTTGAAGATGCCTTTGTTTTTGCAGCCTCTGTTCCCTGCATGTTGGGAGCATTCTAATCAGTGGCTGTTCTTGGGAGTGGAAGTGGATTTGACCTTGTCATTTGACTGTACTCTTTGGGTAGCCTTTTAAATGGATACTGGCTCTGGGCATAGAGGCTAGCACTGTGCTCTGAGGACAGTTAAGGGTTGTCTGTGGCTCATGCGAGCCTGAGGTGCTGCGTCTGCCCCTCCATCTGCAGGCCCTGCCCCGGCTGCAGCCCCCTCTCCTTTTGACCCTCCTGCTCTACCCATACAGTTTGAATACCAGCAGGCTCAGCTGGAGGCTGAGATTGAGAACCTGTCATGGAAGGTGGAGCGTGCAGACAGCTATGACAGAGGGGTAAGTGCCTGCTACCCTCTTGGACCCTCTAATGCAGGTGAGGGAGAGCTCACATGCTAGGAGGCATGTGGTTTGTTGGCATGTGGACTGGAAACTGCTGCTGAGAAGGGTGGGGAGGGTAGTGCTTTTGGTGCCTCAAAGCTCGTGATGTGGTGGGCATGGCTTTGGCTGTTCCCTGTTGTGGTACTTGGCCATGCAAGCAGCCATCTTGCTTCCCTGGTACAGGACTTAGAGAACCAGATGCACATAGCAGAACAGCGGAGGAGAACCCTGTTGAAGGATTTCCATGACACCTAGATTAAATCAAGAATGTACCGGAGTGAGGAAGATGTGGCTGCGAGGTCTCCCGACTGCCATACTGCATGCTGCAGGCTCTGCCTTTCACGACCCAGGCAACGGCCAGGGCCCCACTCCTGAGAGACACTGGCCACACACCTCTTAGTTGATTTCTGTTTTCTTCTCATCTTTTTGCTTTTTGTTTCTACCAGGGTAGAGGCCATGTTGAATTGGCATCTTTTCAGGACTTTATTCCCCCTGGATGGTTGGGAGGGAGGGAAAGATTTTCTGAATGACTATTAATAGCATTAGATCATTACAACTTATATAATTTTCAATGGTTGTACAATTATACAAAAACATGGCAAACAAACCATAGAATTACACAGAACCCTTTTTAAAAATAAATTGGCATTGGAGTGTTTTACCCTCTAGCTATTTTACTTAGAACGTAACATATGCCACCCACCTTCCCTGCCTCAGGATGTCTACTGCAAGAGGGCCCCAGCGTGGTCTCTGGTTTCCAGAGTCTCATGTGTTTGGCCACAGCAGGAGTCCCACAGGAAGAGCATGGGTGGCAGATGGCGGGGAATTGAGGTCGCCTATGTAACAGGCATGGCGCCTAGGGAATCGCATCATACTTCCTGCCTGGTCTTTGTAGATGCTTGTGGTCGGGTAGACCCGCCATGCACTGGCAGTCGAGGAGACAGTACAGTGAGCCACAGGACAGGGTCTTGCCTTGACGTGTCGTCGTCCCTGGTGGCATGTGTATTTGTGGGCTCATGTTCATTCTGGAAAGTGAGGTTTACCTGGGTGTCTGGCTCCACAGCATAGCATAGGGGAGCTTGTGGCCCTCCAGACCAGAGGACATGAGTTCAACAGTGTTTCCTTTTGTTTCCTAAGGATAGAGATCCTCTTTTAAAGGGAATTGTTCCTCAAAATAAATTTGTTTTATCTTGGTCCCTTCTTTCATGCCAGTGGTGTAACCCTGACCGGGGTCCCATGTGGCCACAGCTGATATTGTCCTGCTCTGTCCTCTGGTGAACTTCAGGGGCAGAGTCCAGCATGGCCCTCCTGAGGGCACTGGTCTTCCTGGCTCAGGGTCCAGGTTTGCACAAGTTGTTTTCCTGTTTCCTGGAATGTATCCAGTGACTGCTGTGGGGGTGGGGTACTCTGCCCACTTTCCTGGTCCGGGCAATTGGAGGACACCACCCTTCGGGTCTGGGAATTTGAGGTCAGGAGGGTGCTTGGTTTGTGCTCTCAACCCCTATACTGGCCAGGGAAGAGGGCCGGTTTTTGCACAAAGGAATGCAAAGGAGCAAGTGTTTTGAGTGTCTACTGCTGTCCTGAACCTAGTCCTGTGGGCCTTTGAAAAGCTACATCTGTGATTCCTGGGGTTTCTCTGGCTTTTGTTCAGTGCCTCCACTCTGAGGCTGACAGAGCTGTCTGTACTTGACAGGGCCTCCTTGATCTCCCGGAAGAGTTGCTAGGGAGATCTATGAATATTATGTTGAAAATTCTTTGATACTCAAACATTTTCACCTCCAGTCAGCGATTCCCCAGGTACCATGTAAGCTGTAAAACTGAATCACTCTTGAAAACAGAGGACACCTGTGGTCCTTGGGGTCATGAGGCTCATGGTTGGCTGCAGGCTCCCTTTCCCTCCCCATTGGGTTTTATCTCTTCCTGTCATCTCCAGCAAGGGAGGGGTTGTGGGGTGAATTGGGAAAACAGTTAGGATTGTAGCAGATAAGTCTGGAACTGGATAGTGCAGAGCCAGTTGTGAACAAGGAGAGTACTTGCTGCAGGACCTAGGGCTGGAGTGTGACGCTGTGTTGGCACATGGAAGATCCTCGCATCTGAAGCCTTTACCTCTTCTCTCCATCAAGTCATTTTTGTGTCACTGCCATGACACAGGACCTGAGTTGCAGCCCTGCACTTTAAGTCACACCCTGGGCATCGTTGGGCCTTTTTTGGACTTTACACTTACTACATAGTGCGCTTGATTCATCTGTGGCCCCAGCCACTGGCACTGCAGGAGGTTCTGTGCCCAGACTGCAGCCTGCAGCCCTGACAGAGGTTCCTTTTGTGCCCCCCAGTGGCTGTCCTTTGTTAACATCATCAGGAAGATGAAAAAAATCTGGCAGAATTTTTCTGCCCTACAAAGGATAAAGACAAAGGAAGGCACAGTGTTTTCATGAATTTACGAGATAACTGTTTTTCTTCAAAGAAAAGATTAATAGAGGCAATGTCATCTGCTCAAAGTTGAGTGGTTTATTCAAAATAAACTGAAATTTTCTGATTATAAGCATGTGTGTATAGTCTTTCTTCAGAGGATCCAAGTAGTCTCCTGAGCCAATGCCCCAGGGGGTTCTGGCCAAATAGCACCAAACAAGGGCCTTCCTATTGGCCAGCCTCTCCTCCAGAGGGTTGTGAAGGCCCCTTTGGCTTGACTGCTCTACCTTTCTGGCTTTCTGGGGAGGGGGCTGCTGTGGAGGGAAGTAGAATATCCTGATGCTTTTGGCTGTCCTCTCAGACCCTGGGTGCCGGCCAAACCATTCCTTACCACAAATAGATCCCAAAATTGTGGTAAGGTACTGATCTGAATACAGTCCTTGCTGAAATCCTAAGCCCCTCATTTGAAACACCCCTGGGTCACTTCAAAGCAGATGTGAGAACACAGAGACTATGGAGTATGGCAGTGGGAGGGTTGGGGAGTGAGATGTGACTTCACAGGGGCCCTGAGAGCTATGAAGAGGACTCTAGATAGAAGCTGGTAGTGTCTGCAGTTTAACCCCAAGGCTTGAGGACAGCAAATGGCATTGGGTTTCAGTTGGACTTCCACATTTGCTGTGTCAGGAGTGGCTACACCTTCAATGATTAGCCCAGGGGTGAAGCCTTCAAAGCTATGGGCAGCATGCACAGGGCAGTCATAGAGGTTCCAGACACTGCTGGTCTGAACTCCACAGCTGTTCCTCTTTGGACCTTAGTTAGATGTGCCAAACCCCATGCCTGGCACCTGAGCATACAGTGGTGCCAAAGATACATAACTTTACCCTCTAGGAGTCTCCGTATCATGAGGGACACAGATGGAATTGATCACTAGAGAATATTTTCACTGGAGCAAAGTGTCATTGCTACCGGCCAGTGAGCAGGGGCACCACAGCCTTGATGGTCTTAACAAATAAGAGAAAATAGCACTTGCTGGCAAAATCAGAAGTAGGGATTCTCTACATAGCCCTCCCCTCCCACATAGCAATCTAAGCATTGCCTGTGCACTGGGTTCTATTTCAAGCACTGAGGATATAGCCATGGATCTTGCCTTCTTAGACCAGTTTCTGTCACCACAAGACAATCTCTTAACAGTGACTGAGCATATATCCACTTAGTCATCCCGTCTGAATTAGGTGCTGTTGTATGCACATCACATAACTATTCAAAATGTGGTCGCCATGGGCCTCCCTGGTGGCGCAAGGCGTTAAGACTCAACCTATGAAGTTTGCAACCACTGCAGCACGAGTTCGATCCCCGGCCTGCCAGGGAGCTACCCACATGGTGCAGCAGACCTCTCCTGACTCGCCTGCTGTTCCTCTCAGCAGTGTACTTCAGTCTGCCTGTTCTGTTCCCCACTCTGTCTCTGGTGAATCCTCTTACCCCCCACACCTCTGGCCTGTGCCCCAGCTCTTGTATGCATAAATAAATAAATCTTTTAAAAAAAAATGTGGTCACCAATGCCCTGCTAGTAAATAGCAAAATAATAATATATTCACTGTTAGCAACTGGATGGTTAGCAACTGGATGGTAATACAGATGAGAACACCGTTCAGCATAAAGCCTAGATTTGACTGCATCAGCAAAATAGGTCAGAAGTAGGAGGGAACTGCCACCACCCCACCCCCACCCCCGAAATGAGCCAGGCTGAGTGATGAGAGGTTTTAGGCATCAAAATGGCCCCCGGCTTCAAAAGGTGCAGAAATTAGGATGTGGTTGTGAACTTCCCAGAGGCAGCAGCAGGTGGAGCAGAACTGGGGGTGAGGCAGTCCACTTCCCTCCTTGTTTCCTACCTGCTAGCTTTCTGGCCTCCAGTGCTGAGTTAGCAGAGCAGTAACAGCGTACAGTGGCAGATATACCTCAGTGGACACAGGTTATAGAAATGTGGGGGAATAGAGTTCACAAAAATAAGGAACATCTTGTGGGGATCTATATAAAGTTTTTAAAAGACAGAGAAAAAGGTAGCAGCATTCATGGATACCAGAAAACCATGATATCCTTGGTAAGATTATGATTTAGTTGGTATTTACCATATTTCAGAAAGTTAGGAGATTCATATAATTTTGTAAAAAATTTACTTGTTTCTACTCTTGTGTGTTGTACTCAAAAATTGAGAGACTTCTGACCTAATGAGTGAATTAAAGACAAGCTACAGAAAATCCCAGTACTCCTAAATTGATGACTGGATTTTCATCTAAATCGGAAACATTTCTTTTTCAGCAATTCCATTTCTTTGGGAATTCAGAGAGAAGGGGTGAGGTTCTTGCTGCTGATGTCTTTACCTCCATGCAGGAGTCCTGGCTTCAGCATCCCAGCCTTGGCTGAGCCACAACAGCTCCAGCTGACACCTGCTCTCCCTCCCCCAAGAAAATGCCCAGAACTTCTGTATTTGTTGCAACAGGTGATCCCTAAGGATGACTAGATGAATGAATACACCCATGTGCTTGGTCACTAGTAAAACCTACCTCTGTGTAGAATCTTTGAGTAAAGTAGATAGACTTGCCCTAAGATCAGAAAACACAGACTGCTTTTCTGGGAGAGCAGGTTGTAACATGATATTGAGAAGCCACAGTTGGGACTTGACTTCAGTGGTGTTGCTCTTGTCTGCGCGTCCACCTGGGGTTTGGGCTTGTGCTCTGGGGCCTGCACATCTCTGCTTGGGCATAACCCAGCCCCAAAAGGGCAAGGAGACTGAAAATGAAAATAACCAGGCTCTGGCAGTTGGCCACTGTTCTGCCCCCCCACATCCACACTTAGCAATAATTTGATCTTTCTCTGAGGTGATGGTGTCTCGGTTATGGAAAAGTTCCATTCCACTCTTTACCTGTGCCAGCTCTGAGGCAAGGTGTGTTTCTGTGTATCTGATCACCTGCTGCATTCCTGTGGGTTAGTTAAGGGTCTGACTTTCCCTGGTGCTGGCTGAGGTTTCTCCAGGAAGCCCGCCTGTCTGCAGACTGGAGCCCACCGTCCCACAACAGACAGCGTCTTCCTAAAACCTGGCTCGGGAGGGCCACCCTGGGAGGTCCAGACCGGCAGCAGAGCTGGCCTCCAACGTGTTCTTGGCCTCTGGCGAGTGTCAGTACCGGTCCCACAGCATTCATGCGCAGTCATCGGCTTCGGAGGCGCCCCCAAACCTCCGCAGTATTAAGTCATCTTTTGGCGCTGCCTCCTTGCTGCCACCCTGCTCCCGGGAGCAAGAAAATGCAGGCCACATTTTTCCGGGAGGAAGGAAGGGTGTCTTAATCGGGCCACGGAGAAGTTACCAACGTTTGGTTGGTTGGTTTTTTAACGGAGCTGCTACTGTCTGCATCTCCACTTGGGGGGCTCGGCTTCTGCCCCGGGGAGTGTCCATCTCCGCCCAGCGATAAGCCAGCTGGGGAAGAGGAACCAGAGCGGGCCAGAGCCCCGGGCGCAGAGACCCTGAGCGCGGCGCGGCGCGGGAGCCCCCGGCCGGCGCAGCATCCGAGGCGGCCGGCGCAGCATCCGAGGCGCCGTCTCCGGGCGAAGGCGGCGCGCGCGGCCCGGGCCGCGGTTGTCCGGGCGACGGCGCGGCGCGGGCATCCCCGCCGCCCCTCCCCTGAGCGCGCGCGCGACCTGGGGCGCCATGGCTGCGGCGGCGGCGGCAACCCCGCGGCCCGAGGCCGGCGCGGCCGGCGAGGCCAGGAGTCCGCCATGGGTGCCGCGCGAGCACGACCGGGCCCGGGCAGCGGCCGGGCTGGGCGACTGCGAGGACGCGCCGGTGCGGCCGCTGTGCAAGCCCCGCGGCATCTGCTCGCGCGCGTACTTCCTGGTGCTGATGGTGTTCGTGCACCTGTACCTGGGCAACGTGCTGGCGCTGCTGCTCTTCGTGCACTACAGCAACGGCGATGAGAGCAGCGACCCCGGGCCCCAGCGCCGCGCCCAGAGCCCCGGGCCCGCGCCAGCCTTGGGTCCCCTCGCCCGGCTCGAGGGCATCAAGGTGAGGGCCCCCGCCTCTCCCCGCGCCGGGCCCGGCCCCGCCGAGCGGGTGCTTGGGCGCGCATTCCCGGGGCTGAGCAGCTCCGGGCCCGCGGCGCGCACATCCTCCCCCGGCCCGGGGGCTCTGTCCCCCCACCCGGGCGGCGCGGCCTGCACCCAAGCTGCCCCGCTGCGCCCCTTTCTCATAGGTGGGGCACGAGCGTAAGGTCCAGCTGGTCGCCGACAGGGATCACTTCATCCGAACCCTCAGCCTCAAGCCGCTGCTCTTCGGTAAGTCCGCTGGGCGCTCCTGGGTAGGGCCGGGGGCTGGCTCGCTGGCAGCCTTGAGGCGCATTCTGACCACGTGACTTCTGTTTTGAAAATGGCTGCCTCAAAGTAGCCCTTTCTTTTTCCACCCAGATGTTTTCCACAATGAAGTTCCAACATTCACCTCCCGTAATAGGATAATAAGGTGACCTTTCCACAACCCCCTCTTGGGCCCCTGCTCTCTGCTGCTGATGCTTCCATCAGCGGGCCGCGCAGTGTGGCCCAGAAGCTGGTGTCTAAACAGATTGTTGAAATTGTGAACCCGCCCTGCCACCACTGATTCTGTCACATTCCAGAATAGGGAGAGGGAGAGAGAGAGGCTGGTAATTAGGTCCTAGCTGATCTCAGGGCAGGGAGGGATATTCCCCAAATGGACCCTGTCATCTGATGAGAAGCAGACTGTTTAAATGCTCCCACGCCTGCCCCCAGGGCACCAGTGTGTTACCCGTACTCCGGTATCCTTCTCAGACTGGAGTCTTCCTAAAACCTGGCTCCAGCAGGCCACCCTGGGCCTGTGTCAGTACCGATCCTACCCTTAAGGGTCTGACTTAACAGCTGTTCAGCTGTAGCAGACAAAGTCTTCCAGGGTGACCTCATTTGGTGCCTGCATCATAGCTCACATTTTTCTGAGCTCTTGTTATGTGCTGGCTTCATGGGACCTTTTCATTTTATTCTTACAACCCCTCTGTGAGGTGGGCTAATGTCAGAGTGAGGCCGGAGAGCTAACTTTAGACCCCAGGCCGCCTGCCTGTAGAGCCTGCCCTCTAAACGCCAACATGTTAGCTGTGAAGACTGAAATCCTTCAGAGACCACCAGTGTCGAAAACGTGATCCTTGCCCCAGATAGGTTTGCCCACCCTAGCCCTGGGGACCCAGACTTTTCATCTGCAGACCCTGAACTGGTTCTGGCTGCTGGGGCATGGAGGGGGAAGGGAACTTTAAGAAGGGGCCTCCGAACCAAAGAACACTTGCTGTTACCCCTGAGATATCTATAATCCCTGAACTCCTGAGAGTGATGGATCTCATGTGCATGCTGTTACCCATACTCTGGGGTTATACGTTACCTCAGTCCTGTTGTGGGAGTGACCTTAAAAGGTTATTATAATTTATTACTATTACTATTATAAAGTTGAAGTCTGTACCAAGCACTATTTGAAGTGCTGGGAAAACAGCACTGAACAAGAGGAAGAAAAGAACAAGCACCAAAATCTGAAATGGACATTTGAATGAGGAGTTAGACAATAAACAAATATACTTGTTTCAGATGGTGATAAATGATTGTAGACAAGTGAGGCAGAATTTCAGCTGGGGTTGAAACTCTTAAAAAGGTGACTAAGGTGGACCTCTCTGAGAAAGATATTTGAGCACAGACCTGTAGGAGGTGTGAGATCAAGCCAGTTGGCCGTCAGGAAAAAGAGAACACTCTTACCACTTGACTGCTACACTGCAGTGAACAGACACATCTGTCCTCCCATCAGCCTTGTTGGGACTGTATGTATTAATTCAGAAAATATTAGGTTAAGTGAACCATGAGGCCAAAATCCTCCTACTGTGCAGCTTATTTTATCCAAGTCCTAAAAAGCAGAGAATGAGAAACCCAGAGTCACCAAGAGGAAATTATGGGAGGCAGAAGAGATTTGACAACTGCCCCCATTAAATTGTCAGATGGGTGTCTGTTTCTACCGATAGATTACAAAAGGCATTTTTGAATTGGGCATTTAGAGTTGGGCAGCTGCAGCAAGAGCTTCCCACTTGTGGTCCTTCCTCCAAAATGCTTGCATATGAATCTGTTGTTTTTACCCAGAAAGTCCGGGGGCTTGCTGCTTGGTGAAATGAAGTGAGATGATTGAAGAAGAGATGAGTGTTTTAGTCCCATTGTAAGAGAGGAAACCCAGGGAGAGTTTGTTCAAGGAGGGGCAGTTCCCAAATGCTCTGGGTGAATCCCAATACAGAAGCCTCACCCCTCGAGGGAGCCGAGTCTATTTCTGTGCCTGTCCATCTGACCACTGGTCGCTATCCACTGTCACCCTAAGGAGGCAGGCAGAGGCTGAGGAAAGGCATGTAGTGGGGGTTCTGCCACCTGTACTCTGCTGCTCTTAGCTCCAAACTTGTGACCCTCCAGCCTTGGGCACCCAAGGTGCCAGGGTTTGAGGAGTATTCTGGATGTGCACTGGGCCAAGCGGATTGGGTTCTAGCCCAGGGGCCTCCATCTTCAACATCCCCTCTCCCTTTGGGAAACAATTTCTGTTTCCCATCTTTGTCTCTAAGGACAGATGGGACCTGGGTTCCTGGCAAGTACATGCATGACTATAGTGGGCATTTCCAAAGAATTGGGCCATCTGAAGAAGACTGCATCCTGCCCAGGGGAAATGGCTTTCTTTCATGTAGTTCATTTCTCCCTCCAGCTCTCCCCAACCCACTCATTCTCTCTTCAAACCGCAGATCAGATCTCATCTTTCCCTGCCTTACACGCCCAAGATTTCCCATTTTACTTCTAAGTCTCATTTGGTGCCCCAAGGCCCTCTCACCTCTAAGACCTCATTCCTGCCACCCCCTGTCACTCCCTGCTGATTCTTAGCTCAGTGCTGTCTCAGACCTGGCTCTTCCCATAGTGAGTACCTTCAGCTTCATCAGGCCTCTGCAGACACCCCATCCTCAGAGGCTGCTCTGGACCTCAAACTGGTATGAAGAGTTTCCGAGTGCTCGGTTGCATCAACCAGCTGGGTTTTCTTCTCAGCACTTAGCATCATTGGAAATTATTGTCTCAATTTTATTTGTGTCTTTTGCATCTCTCAAGATGAACTGCAGGGCCTGATTTGTTCTGGCCAGAGTCTTGTCTACTGCTGATAATTGTTGGCAGGCTGGAGGGGCTTACTGGGCACCTCCTCTACTTCAGCAGCTGTCTCCTTGCTCCTGGTGGCCTCCACTGCCTCTCTGTGCAGGTGCCTCCTGACTTGGGACCCTCTCCAGGAGCAGCATGCTGGTGGCACTTCCAGTGGGCCAGCAAGAGTGTTAGTTCATTTTCTTTTTAAAAAAAGATTTATTTATTTATACAAGAGCTGCGGTACAGATCAGAGACATGGGGGCGGGAGATGACTCACAGGAGAGGTCTGTCACGCCATGTGGGTTGCTCCCTGGCTGGCCAGGAATCGAACCCACACACTGCAGAGGCTGCGGACAGCTTCACAGTGCTGCCCTCAACCCGCTGCCCCACCAGCGTGGCCCCTGAGTTCATTTTCTTAACCATTTGAGGTAAATGCATAATTTGACATCAGTACACAAAACAATTTATATTAAAATCATGACCTCTTTATTACAGAGTTTCCAAATACTTCCTTTTACAGCTTAAGAAAACAGGCAGCTACTTAAGACCTCTGTGCTCTGGATAAACATGGAAGGCTCAGAAATAGGGAAAGAATTTTAGTGTGCCTAACAGGTCAGGTTTTTAGTTAAGGCAATTTAATGTAGCTTCCTGCAAGGAACCCCCTCTCTGTCCTTCTGTGCCTGTTCCTTGGCAGAACTGTGGACTCAGTAAAGGTCAGGCAGGTGTAACTGAGTCTGCCTGAGGCTTGACAAGTAGCATCCTGCTCAGGGCGAGCATAACCGAGGCTTTATGCCTGCCCTGAGACTCAGCGTGGGATGCCGAGGTGTAGGGCAGTAGCTAGGCTGTCATCCCAGGCCTGGGGAGAAGAGTAAGGCATTCTTGCCCCCAGCACACACAACTGCTAGGGAGCTGGCCAGCCTTTGTCCAGGCAGAGCACTGCCGGCTCAGGAAGGGTCCCCTAGCTGTGACCATGGAATGGGCTTCCACCCTGCTCACCCACTCCTAAGCCAGCCTGGGGACTTCTCTGGACTCTGGCCTGTAAATCTCCATGGGGGTTTTGGGAGGTTACATGTGTTCAGGGGAGCATACACCCTGTGTGGCAACTACAGCCCTTGCCTGCGTTAGCCCCTATTCTGGGCACCGGTGGTGGTGCCACCTGCGCATGGCCAGCTGCAGATTTCGGTGGCTCTGGCTCCAAGGATAGGCTGTGGTTACCAGCAGCCGGTGGTCCTGCACCTCCCCACTCAGCACATAGGTCCCAGCATGCCTTCCACGAAGAAGGTTGTGCACACATGTGGCATCCAGCTGCAGCCAGAGTCGCAGAGTTGGCACCAGCTCCTCAGGGGGCAGTGGGCCTGCCTTAAGCACCTCTAGCCGAGAGTCCAGATCGCGGTCTGAGGGGCTGGAGGATGACCCGTTGCGCCAGGAAAGCCGAACTTTCACCGCTGAATGGGGTGAAAGAGGCTGGAGATGAGTACCATGGGAATGCCCCTCCCTGTGGGCTCCCCCTACCGAACCAAACCCTCTTGTCTGAGGCTCTGCCCTTGTGATCCGTGTCCTAGAAAACAGCTGTTCTCCTGGATGCCACTCTTCTTAGCAGATTGTTTTGTTGTTTTAGCAACACCCCACACTTATTAAAAGAATTTTTTTTCAGTTCTAACCAGGCATAGCATTTAGGTATATCCTGTCCCATTTGTCCCGGCACCAAGCTAAGGCGGAGGCCCTTGTAAGGGGGGCTCACCAAAGTCGTTGGTACAGAGCGTGTCCAGCACCTCCCTGGATGAGCGGGCCTCCTGCAACTCGCAGTCCTTGCAGCTGGCACGTGGCACTGTGGGGAGGAGGGGCCTAGTGAGGCTCCCAGTGGGCCCCAAGTGTGTGGGGGGGAGTCATCAGCACTGGTCCCCTCCGCTCTCCCCTCCTTTTTTACCGTTTTTGAGGAAGGCAGCTGCTGTGGCTGGTCCCTTCCCCTCCTGAGAGACCATTTGGCTGAACCCCGTGGGAAGTGACGTGAAAGGGTTCAGCTGATGGTCCCTGTGGCTGCCCAGGGGGCAGAGCGAGGGCAAAACCTACAAGTCATTCAGAGACTCACGTGAACGGCCGGGGCGGGAGCCGTTGGAGATGGCTGCGACACAGAGGCCGTGACCGGTAGGGAAGCGCTCACAGTGCAGGATGGCTGGCCAGGGGTAACCGTAGCAGGCCATGATGGGGGCACAGCTGGCTTGCACAGCCTCACACAGACTGCGGCACGGGTAGATGACCCTGCAGGGGAAAGGGTTGGATCAGTGGGGTGCTTTGGACCAGGGCTCATGGCTGGGCTTTGAGCGTTCCTAATACTGAGGCACGGCCAGTAACTCCACAGTTGCTGGGCAACGATGCCCTGGTCACCTAGCAACGGCCCTGCTGCCTGGCTTTCTGCATGCTGGAATCTCCACTCTCAGCCCTGCTCTACTCTCATACCCACTCCCAGCACTTATGTCTTCTATCTCCTCACCTCTCTTCCCCATGCCTAGGCTGCTTTCCAGTGCACCTCCCTCTCCAGCTCCAGAGAACAGACGTGCCTGGGGGAGGGCGGGAGAGGCCCTGCTTTCTGGACCTTTGCTCCTGAGCTTAGAGGGAGAAAGGCCTGTAGGACACTGGACTCGCCAAGGCTGGTGTTGATAAAGAGTACAGGACAGGTGCTTGGATTCTGAAAGAGCCCCTTTTTTGGGCCTTCCTGGTGGCTCAGGGGTTAAAATCTCAGCGCTGTGAAGCTATCACCAGCCACTGCAGCATGAGTTCGATCCCCAGCCAGGGATGTAACCCACATGGCGCAGCAGACGTCTCCTGCCTCACCTGCTTCTCCTCTCAGCAGTGTGTTTCAGTTGATCCACCTGTTCTGCTCCCCACTCTGTCTTTGGTGAATCCTCTCACCCCCCCATCACCGGCCTGTACCCCAGTTCTTGTATGCATAAATAAATAAATCTTAAAAAAAAAAAAAAGAAAGAAACTTTTTGCCACTACTGGCATGGTCACCCTGAGGCTCTGGCAATGGCCCTCACTCTGTAAAGAGGAATTGAAGAATGTGTTCACTGCATAGGTTAGGCTAGGGAGGAGGCGTCGGCCTTGCTATCTCTAGACTGTCTGGGAGAAAAAGCCTCCCAGTTGATCTGGAGCTCCTGCCACCCCCAGCCTAAAGCAACCTCCCCATTTGTCCTACCTTGAAATTCAAGAGCCCTGATGATTTGTGGGTCCAGACCAAGCGTGCTCACCGCCGGGGATCCCCTGACTATTGTCTCCTCTGTCCCCTGGGACCTGTCCCCTCTGCCAGGAATACTAACGAAACGATCCTTCACCTTCTGTCCCACCCCGTCAGCACCCAGCACTGACAGGTGCACAGTGCCAGAGACTCCCCTACCCCCTCCCCATACCTGGGAGCCTCAGCCCTACCTGTCAAGGCACACAGGTGCAAAGAGGGAGCAGAGAAAGAGGCGGGCGTCAGGGTGGCATTCCCGGGCTAGCAGGGGCAGCCAGCTGGCTGATTGTTGGATGGCTTCTGCTGTGGTGTCATGGTCCAGCAGGTTGGGCAGCCGCATCTCTGTGTATCCAATGTCATGGCACAGTGCCATGGTGGGGGGGATGGGCGTGCACCGTGTGGGGCCCCAGGGAACCCCTGCCCCAGCATCACCCCACAGCACCACCAGAACTACCAACAGCCACAGCCCTTGATCCATCACCTGCTTCTCGGACTTGGTCTTAGTGGGCTGAGACTGAGGGCTTTATAGGGCTGTATCCACATACCACATACCCCAGGAGCCAATTTTTGCCCCTCAGGTGTTTGGACCCATCTGGGTAGGCTCCAGCCCGCTGGCCTGGGCTATTTGCATTTGATTAGCACTTGGCAGGGGATTGTAGAGGTTGGCCTTGCGCCTGGGCCTGTGGATAACTGGATAACCTTATAAACAGCACCTAATAAACTGAAGAAACCTGGGCCTGTGTTTTCTTTTCTTAATCTGGCTTACTTTTCTTCCTTACTTATTTTTTTAAGCTATCAGGAGGTGATTCTCTTGATTAGCAATTGGTGTAGCCCATTGTCCAGCAGCACTGCCCCCACCCCTACTCCGTGGGTAGCTCACACCCTTCCAGAGCTACCCAGGTTGGTGTTAAGCAGGCCAGGGGTGGCAGCCTTTGTCTTGCCCTCAGTCATCACATCTGGGTCACCTCCCTGTGGATCTGATTCTTGTCCTGAGTGTGAAGCCTGGAGTACAACAGCCTGGGTGACCCAGGGCAAGTCACTAATCTCTTCCTGCTTGGCTTGCCTCTTGGATAGGATGGAAAATTAATGGTACCTATCTTCCGAGGATAAGTATACAGAGAAAGGAGTTGATGATGTGCTTAGGATAGCACCTCACACAGACTGCTACTAAGGTGTGATCCGCTGTAATCACTTAAAAAAATAGCTGTATTACTATCACTTTTTGAAACTGGCTCAGAATGGCCATTTTAAAACTGGCTCAGTCTTGACAGTGCCTGGAGCTTCCTTCTGGGAGTATAATCGGGAAGTGGCTGATCTCTCTGCAGGTTTATGACAGTTACAGTGGCAGCATGGCCCATTCTCTGATCAGTTCCTGTGTGGACCTCTTGGTCCCGCCTGAGGAAGTCCGGTCTCCCAGGAATGAGGGCATGAAGCAGGGCCCAGGCTTCTGCTCTGAAAGTGCCTGGGACCAGTGTGATGTGGGCTCTCTGGGTATGCGGCTGGTATGCAGCTCTACCAAGCTACTTGCAGAGATGAGTGTGGGGACCTCCAAGCACTGAAGCCCATCCTGAGGCCCGACTGATCTTTACTCAGGGCCTTCGCGGCACTGCTCTGAGTGTACTGCAGTGGACATTTGCTTACAAAGGATGCTGGCAAAGCAGTTATTCTTCAACCAGGCTTCAATCAAGGTTATAAGGAAGGTGCAAAAGTCATTATAAAGAGCCTCCCCAGTGGCGCAGCGGGTTAAACGCAGCACTGTGAAGCTGTCCACAGCCTCTGCAGCGCAAGTTCGATTCCCTGGCCGGCCAGGGAGATTCCCACATGGCGCAGCAGACCTCTCCTGTCTTGCCCGCTGCTCCCTTCAGCAGTGTACTTCGGTCGATCTGCCTGTTCTGTTCCCTGCTCTGTCTCTGGTGAATCCTCTCACCCTCCCACACCTCTGGCCTATACCCCAGCTCTTGTATAAATAAAATAAATCTTTAAAAAAAAGTCATTATAAACTATGGACAACTCAGGGGGACTCTGAGAAACTATGCAGTCATACAAGGGGAAATCTAAAATCAGAAAAAGTAGATGTGGCTCTGTGAAGAAGTGCTTTGCTCTCCTGGAGTCACCTTCATGATGATAGTTCAGCTTTAATCAGTAAAATAAATATTCTTCTGGATGCAGTTGGCCAGTGTGAAGAGTATGTGCTCAAACATCTGAAATCAATCACTCCGCAACCCCATGTAATAGATTTATTGGACTCCATTCAAGATATGGACCTTTGTCATGTAGTTCCAGCTGAGATAAAGACTGATGAAGCTAGAGATGAAAGACTCTGTGAAAATAATGCTGAGTTTAACAAAAGCTGTAGAGAGAGTCTTAGTGGGGTAGATTGTTGTTCATCTTTAGAATGTTGTAGAACACAGGAGCATGCACATTCTGAAAACCCAAGCCTCACTTGGATTTTAGAACAGACAGACAATTTAGTGAAACAGCTGGGTCTATCAGTAGAGGTATTACAGCATCTCAGACCACTATAAAAAGTATCTTCACTTCCAATGAAAATAATATTCAGAACATTTCTTAGATCATTCTGTTTCTTAACATGCTAGCCAAAAATTGTACTTGTTTCTACATTGAACATTTCACTACAGGGTTAGCCTTCATGGGAGTTTGAAATGTCTTCAATATTAACACTATTAAATGTAGTAACTCTTTGTTACTGAAAATTTTTATGTAGTTTAAGATACACTTACGTCTTTGTGTTTTTCATTTTCATTATGACAGTGTATCATTGTCATTTTCAAATTTCTGATTAACACTAGGTTTTTTCAGCGCTCAACCGCTGCGCCACCGGGGAGGCCCAAGAAATTATTTTTAAAGATTTATTTATTTATATAAGCACTGGGTACAGTCAGAAGCGCTGGAGGGTGAGAGGATTCACCAGAGCCAGAGCAGGGAACAGAACAGGCAGACTGATGAAATACACTGCTGAGGGGAGCAGTGGGCGCTGCAGGAGAGGTCTGCGTGCCATGTGGGACCCTTGCCGGCAGCCGGCGATCGAACCAGAGCTGCAGAGGCCGTGGGCAGCTTCGCAGCCCAGCGCTCAACCGCTGCACCACTAGGGGAGGCCCGGAACTGAAGAAATGTTAAACAGAATACTAGAAATTGATACTAGTTTCCCATTGATTAAAAGAAACAGCATACTGTTTCAGAAAAAAATACAAAAAATGTATTTCATGCTCAAGTACCTACTTAGGCCTTCCAAGTATTCAGGAATTAGTACTGTTGATCTAACAAAGTGCCAGATTATTTCTAAACTGCAGTTTTGTTTTATATTTATACAAGAATAAAACACTCAAATGACTGATTTCTAAAAAACAAAACAAAACAAAGGATTGGGGAAGCAAAGAACACCTAGGGCGTCTTCTCAGAGGCCAGCATCTGACAAAAACCTGAGTGACCCCCACTGACCTTAGAGTCGGGGCAACTCAGCCCACTCTGTGGCTGCATGATGACCCATGGTCAGCCATATGGTCAGCACCCGTTCATGTAGGAGAGTACACGGCAAGGGTTGGCCTAGAGCATTGAGTGTCTCGCATTGTTTTTACTGGAACGATGCTGAAAAGCAAGAATCGAGCCACCATCCCCTTTACTTTAAGAATATACATTGGGCCTCCCTGGTGGTGCAGGGGTTGAGCGCTGGGCTTTGAAGCTGCCCGCAGCCCCTGCAGCACCGGTTCGATCCATGGCCACCAGCGAGGGTCCCACATGGTCCTCCTGCTTCCCTCAGCAGTGTACTTCGTCAGTCTGCCTGCTCTGCTCTCCCCTCTGGCTCTGGTGAATTCTCTAACCCTCCTGTGCTTCTGACTGTACCCAGTGCTTGTATAAATAAATAAATAAATCTTTAAAAAAAAAAAAATTGGAGGCTAACCTTCAAGTACATGCTTCGGTTCCACCCTAAGGTGAATTAACCCATGGCCTGCTTAGACCTGGCTCACCTCCCAAACTCTCCTAGAAAATGTGTTCTCTCAGCTTCAAAGAGAGAGGCCCCATGTTTTAAACATTGGCCAACATCTGCATAAGAACCCAGCCTTGGTGTCAGGATCCAGAGCAGATATAAAGGGGTGTATGAAGTTCTCCTGACATGGTGGCTACCGGGGGACGGGGCGTACCCATGAGCCCTCAAAGAGGAGACACTGGATGCACCAGTGCTCTGGCTCCATCCTTGGCCTCACCCGCGTCCTCTTCTGACAGAAATCCCTGGCTTCCTGAGTGATGAGGAGTGTCGGCTTATCATCCACTTGGCACAGATGAAGGGGTTACAGCGCAGCCAGATCCTGCCCACAGAAGAGTACGAAGAGGCCATGGGCACAATGCAGGTCAGCCAGGTGGACCTCTTCCGGCTGCTGGATCAGAACCGTGATGGTCGCCTACAGCTCCGTGAGGTTGGGATCTTGGTGCCTGTACTAGGCACAGGGTGGGGGTGTCCAGAATTGTCTTTCTGGTGACCAGGTCATTTGTCTAGCTCAGCCCCAGCCCCAAGAGTCAGATGCCACCCCAGGTCAGCTTGGGCATATGTAGATCCGAGGTCCCTTTACTTCTTGGAGAGCTGTTACTGTGTTGGGAACCCCAGAAGGTGGCACCAGGGGGATGGTGCCATTTCTTGTCACAGTACCAGGGTGGTGTACTGTCTGAGATCTGGATTTCTTGCTATTGTGGCTGGGAGCCCCAAAGAACTCATGTTGGATGGGGTGGCAGCTCTGAGGTGGCTAGAAGTCTCCATCTCTCTTTGCATGCTCCTGATACTCAGGATTCCAAGGGAGGTCTTAGTGGCGTGTGGGGTCCCTGGCATACACAGAGTGCTCTACTGAGTCTGGTCTTCCTGAGGTGCCCGGTGGTTAGTGGTCATACCCTAGTCAGGTCACCCCCTCGTGCCGATTACCTCATCATACCCAGGCCTTGGCTTATCCCACCTCACCTGTGGTATCTGTCTCCCGCCAGCCAACAATGATCACCATGGAGGTCACACTTCCAGTAGCACTGGGAGTGCCCATGACCTTCAGTTCTTTGACGGCTCTCCTGGTCTTCTCCCCAGATGCCTCTAGACCTTCTACCTACCCTCATTTCAGCTCAGGGGACTTCGACTCTATCCTGTGTCCTTGTTTATGTCCTATCATCTGAACCCTTAGCTCTATAGCAAGAACTGGGCAGCTGTCTGTGTTTTTGTGACATTCCGTCATCGGGGTCACCCCAGTGAGAGACCATCTTGTGCTTCAGGTCCTGGCCCAGACTCGCCTGGGGAATGGGCGGTGGATGACTCCAGAGAACATTCAGGAGATGTACTCTGCAATCAAGGCTGACCCAGATGGTGATGGTGAGCTCACATCCTGCCACAATTCTGTCCCTGTGAACTTCCTGTCCCCAAGCCAGGTAGCCTGAGATGAGGAGATGAGGACTAGCCTTGCCCTCACCCCGGGGAGATACAGGAGCCTGACCTTCCCATTCCCCTTGGTGCCATCTAGAGAGCAGTTCTCAGAGACACTTTGACCTCATCAGACCTACAAGAAGTAGGGTTGCTGGGTGTCAGAGAGCAGCAGCAAAGAGAGAGTAAGGCCAGCTTGACTAAGCTGTTCACCCTGCTCTATCCACCTCTCCCCAGCAAGACATGGGATGCACCTCAGCAGACAGCCTCCCTGCTCTAACCCATGTCTCCCTTGCCTCCTCCTTGCCCACCTGAAATTATGCTAACTGGAGGAAGGTTTGGGCAGGGAAGCTGTCGTGTTACTCCTGTGGTAATAACACTAGGAGGTTTCCAAGATATAGTTATCATCCTCACACCCAATTAGAAAGATAGTACAAATTGGACTCAGAATGAACTTGTGCCTGGTGAAAAGAGCAGAGAATCTGGTTGGAGGAACATCTTGCTGCTACTGTCCCCATGTACAGAGCTGGTAACAGGCTCAACACACTGTACACCTGAGTGAGCCCCATGCTCAAAGAAATCTAGGCCAAAGGGTGGAGGGTGGCTTCCTTGAGTCAGCAGGGAACATGGAACAAAGACATCAGCTAGTCTTTTAGTACCCCCGAAAGGTAGAGCCCTTGCTTTGTGGGTTGAACAGGAACAGAGGGCAAGTGTTCTCATTTGAGAGCATGGCTTGGCTTCCTCTGCTGAGGGAGACTGGTAACCCAGTGGCAGGGGCCAGGTATATTCCAGTCTGGATAGAACCTGGTGTCATAAGGGAACCCCTAGGAACCAGCCCCAGTTTACATTCTGTAGTGTGGAAGGCCCTGGACAAAACCCAGCTCCCATTGCTCTGTTTCTTCACCCTCTACAGGACAGGACCGGAGGATGGCCACCACACTCTATAGAGCCAGGCTGGAGGACCAGGGGCAGTTCTTGACCGAGGGTTCTGGCCACATGACTCAAGCTTCCTTTGGAGCTCTGGCCAATATAGTAGTGGTTGGGCTCCTTCCTTTGGGGGGCCAAATCAGGGTTTAAACTGAGGAAATCAACTTCTCTGGGCCTTCCTATAGGGCCTGATATTACAGAATCCAGTTTCATGTGACCCAGAAGTCCAGATGGGGAGCAGGTGCACATGCCCCCCCCCCAGTGCCTAAAGCCAGGAACTACTGGCCCCTTTGGGGTAGGTAGGAAGGTGCAGCCTGCCAAGGGGGCTTCCCAGTGAGCTTGGTGGGCATTGATGGTGGGTGCCCTGTGCAGGAGTGCTGAGCCTGCAGGAGTTCTCCAACATGGACCTTCGGGATTTCCACAAGTACATGAGGAACCACAAGGCGGAGTCCAGTGAGCTGGTTCGAAACAGCCACCACACATGGCTCTACCAGGGTGAAGGGGCCCACCACGTCATGCGAGCCATACGCCAGAGGTGAGCCCCTGAAGCTGTCCTCCATGGTGCAGAGCCCCCACAGAAGTCCTTGACTGGAGCCCAGAGGACAGAATTGATTAGCCAACTCAGGGCTGTGAGACAAGGATAGAATCCATTCAAAGACAGGCAATTAACAAAGGCAAATGAACCCTAATTGTGGGCAAACAGTACACATTTGGGATTAGAAATAGATGTTTGTTTTCTGCTAATTAGAGAAATGAACTGTTATCTCTGTCAACAGGACCCTTTGCTCCTGAGCAGCTAGGGGTTTTAGATAATCTCCTTCTTTGGAGGAGTGCCCCCCAAATTAATGAAAATCTCATTTTCCCCACCCAGTGGACATCATGAGTAACTCCTTCCTACTCCTATAGGGCCAGCGAGGGGCGTCTTAGGGGGCTTTCAGGGGCAGGAGCAGAGCTTGTGGCAGGCCCAGAGCCTACTTGGCTGGCTCCTTCAGGGTGCCACCATGGGTGGGGTTGCTCAGTTGAATGCTCACTACTCCCCAGGGTGCTGCGCCTCACCCGCTTGTCACCTGAGATCGTGGAGCTCAGTGAGCCGCTGCAGGTTGTGCGGTATGGTGAGGGAGGCCACTACCATGCCCACGTGGACAGCGGGCCTGTGTACCCAGAGACCATCTGCTCCCATACCAAGCTGGTAGCCAACGAGTCTGTGCCCTTCGAGACCTCCTGCCGGCAAGTACCTCTCATCTGCCTTCAACTCCACAACAGGCATCCCCATGATGACACAAGTACAGTCATGCCCTGTGGGCACAGTTCTTGGCATGGGGCCAGGAGGGAGCTCTGGGCAGTCTGGTCAAGGACACCCCTGTCTTTCCCCTTGGACTGTCTACCAAGTGACAGTAAAGTGGTGGCCATGATGTCTTAGTGGCCAGACTAAGGTACCCACAGATGCTGAAACCTGTCTCCAGAGGTCTGAGGCAAGGGAAGGCTGGATCCCCAGATCTTTCTGCCCATTTCCCTGTGTGCTGAACCTGCTTCCACTAATGGAGGACTCAGCCTTTCCCTTTGAAGCTGTGACCCCCTCCTCTGCCAAGGTGCACAGGCAGGTCTCGCTTGTTGGTGTGGCTGCTCTGGCTCAGCCCTTAAGAGTACAAACTGCATGAACTTGCTGCTCTGCTAGCCAATCTTTCCCAGCTGGCCCTGGTCAGGGCCACATCATTTAGCCAAGTGTACTTGTGATCTTGGCCACAAAAACATTGACTGGGCTTGTCAAAGGGCTGGCTAGGAGCATCTTAGCACTGTTGTCACTGACCCTAGTCTGCCCCTCTGGCCCTTGGGAACCTGGGCAGCTTATCCTGCCCACAGGATACTGGGAACGCCTGCAACTGGGGACCTGCTCAACAGCCCCCCTGCCTTTCAGCTACATGACTGTGCTGTTTTATTTGAACAACGTCACCGGTGGAGGTGAGACTGTCTTCCCTGTAGCAGACAACAGAACCTATGATGAAATGGTAAGGGCCAACTGGGCTCTTCCTATGGTGGGATGGCAGGGCCTGGGACAAATTAGTACCACTTCCTCCAGACCTGGGGTGAGGGTCCCCGGGGCACATCTGACTGGTTTCCCTCTGGCCAACTTTGGCTTCCTGGCCTTGGTTCCTGGCAATACAATGGGGCAGCATGAAAACCTCGCCACCCTGCTGCCCACAGAGTCTGATTCAGGATGACGTCGACCTCCGTGACACGCGGAGGCACTGTGACAAGGGGAACCTACGTGTCAAGCCCCGGCAGGGCACAGCAGTCTTCTGGTACAACTACCTGCCTGATGGACAGGGTAAGGGCCTATGGCCAAGCCAGGTGTACCCGGAGGGAAGTTTCCCATTACTCAGCCCCATCCTTGTCACCCTGATGGGCTGTTTATGGCCACCCTACAAATGGTTTTCTACCCCTAGTGCTTCCCAAAGACCATCCTCAGTGACTTTAGCAGCCTACACCTGTGCGGCCTCCTGGGCTGTCATCACCCTTGTGATCCCCTGGTGATAGTCTTCTGGTTCACTGGGGCTGGGATCATAGCTCCCTCATCACCCCAGGTGAGGAAGGGTTTGTGGACAGTCCTGGCAGCAAGCAAGCAGGGTGCAGAGTTCCAGTGTTGTTGGTCAGATATTAGCTGGAGAGAAATGCTGAGCCCCCAGGGAGGCCAGGGGCCAGGTAATGCTACTGAAGGTGTGCACAGCTGGTTGCGCCGGGCCATGCCCTGTGTTAGGAATGCATGAAGTCAAGCTCAGGTCAGGCCATCCGGTCCCTGTCCTTGCTCACACCATCTTCCTCTCCTAGGTTGGGTGGGCGACGTGGACGACTACTCCTTGCACGGGGGCTGTCTGGTCACGCGGGGCACCAAGTGGATCGCCAACAACTGGATCAATGTGGATCCCAGCAAGGCACGGCAGGCCCTGTACCAGCAGGAGATGGCTCGCCTGGCCCGCGAAGGGGGCGCGGACTCGCAGTCGGAGTGGGCCCTGGACCGGGCCTACCGCGACGCGCGCGTGGAGCTCTGAGGGGCGCGCGGGCCCGGCCGGCCCCGAACCCCGGGAGGGGCGTCTGCGCCCGAGGCGGGTGGGCGGGGGAGGGGCCTGCCGTCCCCTAGGCCAGCTCCAGGCCCAGGGCCTGGCCGATATCTTGTCCCACCCCCAACTCCAGCGCGGAGAGGACGCAGCCCTATATTCATATATTTATTGTGTACAGACCCTGCTGCCCCATTAAATAAAAATCACACGGCTTTGAGCCGCTGGGCCGAGAAGCTCGGGTGGGCGGGAGGGGGCCGGGGCCGGGGCCGGAGCCGGCGGATCCGCGAGGTCACGTGAGGGGCGGGGCGGGGAGACCCCTGCCAATCACGAGCTGGGGTGCGAGGGGCGAAGGGTCGTCATTGGCCGTCGGCCGGGAGACCCGGGCTCGGCTACCTGTTGCTAAGGGCTCCGGGGAGCGGCGCGCGGCGCGGGGCAGGCTCGTTCTCGCGAGAGCGGAGCTGCCTGTCCGGCCGTGGCTGTGGCGGCGGCTCCGGGGCGACATGGACGCTCACGAGGACTACGTTTGGCCGCGGGCTACCTCGGAGCTCATCCTTCTGCCGGTCACGGGCCTGGAGTGCGTGGGCGACCGGCTGTTGGCGGGTGAGGTTTGGCTTTAGGCGCGCGCTGGCCGGTGCAGACGCTGCGCCCGCCTGGGGTGGGCCGTAAGGACAAAGGGATGCCCCGAGGAGGAGGGCGGGCGGCGGGCGGGGGCCGGACAGGGGGTGCGGGGAGCCCAGTAGATGGCGGGAATGGGGCCGGGTCGGAGGGGCCCAAGGGACAAAAAGCTGATATGGCCGCCGAGGTCCTTCACGAACTGCAGCCGCTATGGAAAGGGCGGTTGTGCCCGCGGGAAGGTGCGGGGAATGGGAAGGAGGGGCGTGTGGCCCCACCGAGGTGCTGGCGGGAAGCGGGTGGGGGGGCGCCCTCCCCTAGCCGGAGGGGGAGGGGGAAGGGTGGAGGGGTACCCCCCCCCGGCTGGGGGGCCCAGAGGTGTGGTCTTTGGGGGGGTGGGGCCGGCAATCGCGGAGGTGTGGCCTCGGGGTGGGGGGCGGGTGAAGTACCTTTCTGCAAGGTGGATATGGAAGATTCTTTGAAGAGGATGGAATCGCGGGAAACCAGGGATGAGACTTTGCAGTGCTTGGGGAAGAGAGGGTTGAGGACCCCCCCCAAGGTTGTGGGGTCCAGGTGATCCTATGTCAGTGCCTCTCCAAGGAGTGTCCTGTCGAGCAGCACAGGCCAGCCCTGGGGAGTGAGAGGCCTGATAACGTTTCTGAGTTTCTTGAGGGTTCCTGAGGCAGTCACACCTTGAGTGGGCTGCTCCCAGTCCTACCAGAGGCAGGGATGTGTGTGTGTGTGTGTGTGTGTGTGTGTGTAGGAATATCCCAGTTTTGATCTGGTATGGAGACTCGGGAACGCTAGGATCTCAGGGTTTCTGCTCTGCTAAACTCCTAAGACCCCTGGGGGGAGGGGGGAAGCTAAGCAGAAACCCAAAGAAACACCAGAGTGAACAGGAGAAGAAAAGGATTGCGTTCTTGGCAGAGGGTAAGCATACCAAGGGCCTTGACGCTGGGAGATTTTGTTACTTTTGGGATAAGGAGGGAAGTTTTGTGAGGCTGGAGTAGGGGCAGGGCTTGGGAGAAGCAGCTGGAGAAATGAACACAGGCATATCATTTTAGGCCTTGATATGACTATGCCTCAAGGCGGTGGGAGGCACTGTTGAACAGTTTTAAGCAGGGGAATGATTTGGGTAATTAATTGTAAGTTAAAAAACTCTAAGTGAAATCACCTGCTCCTGTGACTTGCAAAGTGACTTTTCTAGTGCTTCATTTCTCAAATTCCATGTGTGTGCATTTAAACTTTGAATTCCCAGTCATGTTCTCCTGTGAGTTCCAGGCTTAAATAGGTGCCTACAAATTGAAATACTCTTACCACTTTCAGTGGTCCTCCCGAGCTCACAAGGTGGAACACCAGCCCCTCAGGTGCCCAAGCCTCACTCCCCATATCAGCCAGTCTGGTTGATTTTGACTTAATATATGAGACACCTCTCTATTTTTCTACCTTTATTGCCATCATTCAAGGCCATGCAGTTATGTCTCCCTGACCCCCCACTATAGCATTGTCTGTAGCCAATCCTTGTGTCCTTCATTTCCTATTCTATCCAGACTTGCTGTTTTCCCTGCCAAAAAAGGCTCATTTCCCGCTTGTCCCCTGCCTGCTCTTCCTCTAGCTAATTGCTAACATGCCTTTGGGGAGACCTCCCCTGACACTCTCCCATTCTGTTTAGAGTAGACCAGGGCCTCTCAGCTGGGCACTGGTGACATTTTGGATCAGGTACTTCTGTGTATGAAGGGTTGTTTGTGCATTTTTGCACTGTAGATGTTTAGCAGTATCCCTAGTCCCCACTCTACCAATAGTAGGTGCCCAGTGTGACAACTGAAAAATGTCTGCAAACTGATTCTCAGCCTTTGGCTAATAGCAAGTGTGAAAAATGCCTGCAGCCACTGCTAAATATATATATATTTTTTAAAGATTTATTTTTATTTATGCAAGAGCCAGGGTACAGTCCAGATGTGCAGGAGGGTGAGAGGATTCACCAGAGGCAGAGCGGGGAACAGAACAGGCAGACTGACGAAATACACTGCTGAGGGGAGCAGCGGGTGAGGCAGGAGAGGTCTGCCTCTCCATGTGGGTTGTTGCTCCGAGGCCGGCGGGATCGAACCGGCGCGGCAGAGCCTGAGGACAGCTTCACAGCGCTGCTTAACCGCTGAGCTTAACTGCCGAGCTTAACTGCCTGCGCCACCAGGGAGGCCCCCGCTGCTAAATATCTTATGGTGGGGAAGCTGCTCCTTGCTGAGAGCTAGTGGAATAGACTTTCCCATTTTATTTTTTTTCCCTACCCCTAATCCCTCTCCCATTTTATTTTAAAGCAGCCTATATGTTCTTTCCTGGAATTTACCAAAATTAAAATGGTGTAGTTTACTTGTGTGATGATATTTAGTGTTTGTCTAATCCATAGGAGCATAGTCTGTGCTTGTTTTATTCACTAATCCAGCATATAGTTTTTTGGTTTATAATCAATAGTGAACACATTTATAAAATATTGATTGAGATTGCTAGGACTAGCATGAGGGGCAATTATTATCATCTCAGGTTAACAGGTTACATTGTATAGCAAAGCAACCCTGGGGGGAATATTTATAAAATCTTTAGAAAATGAAGTCCACAGAATTTGGAGACAGAATTTGTGGGAAATTAAGAAGAGAAAGCTGTGTGCTCCTTGGTTTGGGGCTGGGGGATGGACAGAGGGTGGTAATGGTCATTTGGTATGGGGCATCTAGAGAAATTGAAGATGAGGTAGTAGAGTGGGAGGTGCCTATGGGGCAGCCAGAAGGCATCTGAGGGTCCATTTCTGGAGACATCTGGGTTGATATGGGTGAGTTCTGTTGCTGCCCAGAAAGCATGTGCGTAGTTATGTTGAAGGAGGTGCTGGACAAGCCTCAGGGAGCACCAGTATGTAGAGGAGGCACTGAGGAAAGGGGAGGAGAAAAATTAGGAGAATAGGTATCTTAGAAGAGAAAAAGTGTTTCCTTGGCCTATACTTATGCCTTTGTGGCTTGCCAGACTTTATACCCTTGATGTCTGTATCTCATCTCCTCCTCCCGAGGGTGTGATGTGCTGCTGCTCGGCTGAGGCTAAGTCTAGACTTCTATACCCTGGGGGAGGCTCCAGCTGGCCAATAACAGGGCCAAGGTCTCCAGCCTAAGCCTCTACCATTAAAGTGTGGCCTGCTTCTTTTAGTTCTCATCCATAATGAGCACACTCACATCTTATGAGATACAGGGAAGACTCACTGGAAATCAGGAGGGGTTCTGCTGCCACCCCAAGGTAGAAAGATTACTTCAGTGGGATACCCTCTTTGCTGGTTGGGGTGGCAGAGGCTTAAGTGGAAGAATGCAAGTAGAGGTAGACGAGGCTAAGGATTTGGGATCTAGAGCTGAGAGGATTCTTCTCTGAAGCATGACAGGTTAGGTGAGTCTGGGGAATTCATGATTGACTTGAATGTCAGGAGAGACTGATGAGGGGATTTGAAAATCTAGCTGAAACTGAGACCTACGATTTTCAAATCTTTAGGATTGTGTGTCCTAATACATTCAAAGGTATGCTGAGAATTTGCCCTGTTCCCTGTCTCTTCTCTCATGATGTCTTACATATCAATGTTAGATGAGGAGTTCTGGCCTCCCTGGTGGCGCAGTGGGTTGAGCGCAGCGCTGTGAAGCTGTCCACAGCCTCTGCAGCATGGTTTTGATTCCCAGCCGGCCAGGGAGATTCCCACATGCCACAGCAGACCTTTCCTGTCTTGCCTGCTGCTCCCCTCAGCAGTGTACATTGGTCCATCGGCCTGTTCTGCCCCCCACTCTGTCTCTGGTGAATCCTCTCACCCTCCTATGCCGCTGGCCTGTACCCCAGCTCTTATATAAAAATAAATCTTAAGGGCCTCCCCGGTGGCGCAGCGGTTGAGCGCTGGGTTGCGAAGCTGCCCGCGGCCTCTGCGGCGCCAGTTCGATCCCCGGCTGCTCCCCGGCCACCGGAGGAGGGTCCCACATGGCGCGCAGACCTCTCCTGCCGCCCGCTGCTCCCCTCAGCAGTGTACTTCGGTCCTTCTGCCTGCTCTGCTCCCCGCTCTGGCTCTGGTGAATTCTCTCACCCTCCCGCGCTTCTGACTGTACCCAGTGCTTGTATAAACAAAACAAACAAACAAATAAATAAATAAAAACATGCCTCTAAAAAAAAAAATAAATAAATCTTAAAAAAAAATAGATGAGGGGTTCTGATAGGACTTTTTTGCCTTTCTCTAGGTGAGGGGCCAGATGTCCTGGTGTACGGCTTGGATTTTGGAGGACATCTGCGGATGATGAAGCGAGTGCAGAACCTGCTTGGCCACTACCTTATCCATGGGTTCCGGGTTCGACCAGAGCCCAATGGAGACACTGACATAGAGGCTATGGTGGCTGTGTTTGGGAGCAAGGGACTCCGAATTGTGAAAATTAACTGGGGGCAGGGTCGCTTCCGGGAGCTCTGGCGCTCTGGCCTATGGAACATGTCTGACTGGATCTGGGATGCACGTTGGCTTGAGGGGAACATGGCCTTGGCTCTGGGCCACAACTCAGTGGTGCTATATGACCCTGTGGTAGGGTGTATCCTACAGGAGGTGCCCTGCACAGACAGATGCACCCTCTCCTCAGCCTGTCTGATCGGAGACACCTGGAAGGAGTTAACCATAGTAGCTGGTGCTGTTTCCAACCAACTTCTGGTCTGGTACCCAGCAACTGGTTTAACAGACAAACCTGTGGCCCCTGACCGAAGGGTCAGTGGGCATGTGGGTGTCATCTTCAGCATGTCATACCTGGAAAGTAAGGGCTTGCTGGCCACGGCTTCAGAAGATCGAAGTGTTCGCATCTGGAAGGTGGGTGATCTACGAGTGCCTGGGGGTCGGGTGCAGAATATTGGGCACTGCTTTGGGCACAGTGCCCGTGTGTGGCAGGTCAAGCTCCTAGAGAATTACCTTATCAGTGCAGGAGAGGACTGTGTCTGCTTGGTATGGAGCCACGAAGGTGAGATCCTCCAGGCCTTCCGGGGCCACCAGGGCCGTGGGATCCGGGCCATAGCTGCCCATGAGAGACAGGCCTGGGTGATCACTGGGGGCGATGACTCAGGCATCCGGCTGTGGCATCTGGTAGGACGTGGGTATCCAGGTTCGGGGGTCTCTGCTCTTTCCTTCAAATCCCGTAGCAGGCCAGGTGCCCTCAAGGCTGTGACACTGGCTGGCTCATGGCGACTTCTGGCGGTGACTGACACAGGGTCGTTGTACCTCTATGATCTCGAGGTCAAATGCTGGGAGCAGCTGCTGGAGGACAAGCGCTTTCAGTCCTACTGCCTCCTAGAGGCAGCCCCTGGCCCTGAGGGCTTTGGACTGTGTGCCATGGCCAACGGGGAGGGGTGTGTCAAAGTTGTCCCCATCAACACGCCAACTGCAGCCGTGGACCTGACCCTGTTCCCTGGGAAGGTGCACAGCCTGAGTTGGGCCCTGCGTGGCTATGAAGAGCTGCTTTTGCTGGCATCAGGCCCTGGTGGGGTGGTGGCTTGCCTGGAGATCTCAGCTGCGCCCTCTGGCAAGGCCATCTTTGTCAAGGAACGTTGCCGGTACCTGCTACCTCCAAGCAAGCAGAGATGGCACACATGCAGTGCCTTCCTACCCCCTGGTGACTTCCTGGTATGCGGGGACCGCCGCGGCTCTGTGTTGTTGTTCCCCTCTAGACCAGGTCTGCTCAAGGATCTTGGCATTGGAGGCAAAGCTGGGGCTGGTACTGGAGCACTTGGAGTGGGGAGTGGTAGTGGAGAGGGTGAGGATGCCTTGGCTGAGTGGGGCCCTGTATCCACCCTTCCTTCGCTGCATGGGAAGCAGGGTGTCACCTCAGTCACCTGCCACAGTGGCTATGTATACACTACAGGTCGTGATGGCACCTACTACCAGCTCTTTGTGCGAAGCGGCCAGCTCCACCCAGTCCTAAGGCAGAAGTCCTGTCGAGGCATGAACTGGGTGGCTGGGCTCCGCATTATGGCCGATGGGAGCATGGTCATCTTGGGTTTCCATGCCAATGAATTTGTTGTGTGGAGCCCCAGGTCGCATGAAAAGCTGCACATCATCAACTGTGGTGGAGGGCATCGGTCCTGGGCCTTCTCTGATACTGAGGCAGCTATGGCCTTTGCCTACCTCAAGGATGGGGACGTCATGCTGTACCGGGCTCTGGGTGGTTGCACCCGACCACATGTGATTCTCCGGGAGAGTCTGCATGGTCGCGAGATCACTTGTGTAAAGCGTGTGGGCACTATCACCCTGGGGCCTGAATATGGGGTGCCCAGCCTTATGCAGCCTGACCACTCGGAGCCCGGCAGCGAAGGACCCGGCCTGACTGACATTGTGATCACGTGCAGTGAGGACACGACTGTCTGTGTCCTGGCGCTCCCTACAGCCACTGGCTCGGCCCATGCGCTTACTGCTGTCTGTAACCATATTTCTTCTGTGCGTGCACTGGCTGTGTGGGGTGTTGGCACCCTAGGTAGCTCTCAGGATCCGCGGCCAGGCCTTACTGCTCATGTGGTATCTGCTGGGGGCCGGGCTGAGATGCACTGCTTCAGTATCATGGTCACTCCAGACCCCTGCACCCCAAGCCGCCTCGCCTGCCACGTCATGCACCTTTCATCCCACCGGCTAGATGAGTACTGGGACCGGCAGCGCAATCGGCACCGGATGGTCAAGGTGGACCCAGAGACCAGGTGATGTGCGCTGCCTGCCTGGGGCTTGAGGTGGGCACTTGTGGGGGGGGTGGGGCAAGCCTCTTACAGCTACTCCCAGGCTCCCCCTGATGGCTCTGTGTTGTCTCTGCAGGTACATGTCCCTGGCTGTGTGTGAGCTTGACCGGCCTGGCCTTGGCCCCCTTGTGGCTGCTGCCTGTAGTGACGGAGCCGTGAGGTGAGAACACAGTGCCTGGGGACCAGGAGACATAAGGTTGTTTAGAATGGGTTCTGAACAACTCCTGTGCCCCCAGGCTCTTTCTTTTACAGGATTCTGGGCGGAGGCTGCAGCTCTTAGCTGAAACTTTCCACCACAAGCGGTGTGTCCTCAAGGTCCACTCATTTACTCATGAAGCACCCAACCAGCGTCGGTGAGGAGAGCTATGTGATGGTCCAGCATGGGTTGGGTGGGGGCTCTTGTTCTTTTTCTCTCACTGACCTAGCTGCCTTTTTTTCTGGCTCCCAGGAGGATGTTTCTGTGCAGTGCAGCCACTGATGGCAGCTTGGCCTTCTGGGATCTCACCACTATACTGGATCATAGCTCTACTGCCTTGGAGCCTCCAGCTGATCCTGGACTTCCCTATCGTGAGTGGCTAGCATGCAACTGTCTTTCCCCTCCCACCTCTCACTTTGCCCTCACCTGTGTGGCACACTAAGCCCTGACAACCATCTTCTCCCTCCAGAGCTGGGCACCCCCTGCCTGACCCTCCAGGCTCACAGCTGTGGAGTCAACAGCCTGCATTCCTTGCCCACACGTGAGGGCCACCTAGTAGCCAGTGGCAGTGAAGACGGCTCCCTTCACATCTTTGTGCTTGCTGTGGAGATGCCAGAGCTGGAAGAGGCTGTAGGGGGTGCTGAGCTGGTGCCCCAGTTGCATGTGCTAGAGGAATACTCTGTTCCCTGTGCACATGCTGCCCATGTGACAGGCCTCAAGATCCTAAGTCCAAGCCTCATGGTTTCAGCCTCCATTGACCAACGGCTGACCTTTTGGCGTCTGGGGCATGGTGAACCCACCTTCATGAACAGTACAGTGTACCATGTACCAGACGTGGCTGACATGGACTGCTGGCCTGTGAGCCCCGAATTTGGCCACCGCTGTGCTCTTGGGGGCCAGGGGCTTGAGGTTTACAATTGGTATGACTGAGGTATCCCGTGGCAGCTGGCATCCTGGGCATGGGTCCTGCTCGTGGACAGAGGAGCAGGAGTAACTGTGCCTGTGCCCATCATGCTTTAAGGGAGGAGGAGGCAGCTGCAGGTCCCTGATTTCAGGGCAGGAGCTGGAGGTGAGTAGAGTGCTGCCTAGCCAACCAAGAATACGTCCCATCCCCTAGTTAGGACCAAGCTTTGAAACAAGCAATTTATTTTGGTTCCAGGTCTCTAGCAAAATCTGTGGGGTTTTTATTTTCCCTCAGTTGATGACTTTGTGGCTACTCCCAGATACTGGGGCCTCTGTGGCCTTAGATGTGGCTCAGTGGAGGTAGACCCAGCAGGGCCAGGCCAGTGTGGAGCACTTCACGCACAGCTTGTAGAAGCTGCAGACGGGCAAACATTTGACCAAACAGGTGTGGTTGAGGCTCCTGGAGAAGAAAAGTATCCTGCTGGTCTCATCCCTTTGCTTCCCCCCGCACCCCACCCCCTTCCTTCTGCTGTGTGCTTGCTTACCCCTAGGATGTGTACACGGTTATAGTATGAGCTGAAATCCATGCTGAGCTGCACCAAGAACTTGCACACCTAGAGAGAGAAACTGAGTTACTGGCCTGTCTCTTTGTTGTTGTGCTCCAGACCATAATAAAGACTAGAACATGCAGTGTTTGTTCTGGTTTTCTCTGCCTCACCATCTCTGTGCGTGTAGTAACGTGGCGCCCTGGGGCTGTGCAGGCCAGGGCTGCTGTCTGGTTCAGCAGGTCTGGGAAGGGGAGGACACTGTTGAAGAGCAGCAACCACTCACCCTGTGGGGAGAAGGGTGCTGGGAGGGAAGAGTTCACGTCTCCTGCATGTACTAGCTGCCCGCGAGGGGCACTTACCTCGTCATGCAGCAGTGAGAAGTCCAGGCTGCTCACGGGTGGAAAAGAAGGGTAGAGACCTTGTTCCTTGCTGTGCTTGTAACTCTCAAAGAGTGTGGCGAGACGAGCACAGTTATACATGACAAAGGTGCCGCTCTTAGTGCCCTTTGTGGAAATGCTGCTGTCAGCCAGGGCCAGGAGGAGCTAGGGAAGGGAGGCATAGCTGCAGGAAGGGAGGACAGCCACCATGCACCAGCCACCTGCCCTGGTCCTGTGGGGCGCCTTGGCTCACCTGACTCTGTGGGGCAGTGCTGAGCATCTCAAATTTGATGGTTGCCACAGAGAGAACCCTGAAGATTTCTGTCCATGCTGGGTCTGAGGGAGTATAGGTAGGTCGGTCATTCTTTGGGCAGGGGCGCAAATGACCTGCCCCCACCCAAATTAGAGCCAGGTCTCCCAGGCACACCTTGCGCTATGTCCATGCCATGCTTCAGTGCTGAGGCTTTACACACCTGGGCGTGTCGGAGCCTGCATTTTGGAAAAGAATGAGAGAAGGGGGGCCTCCCTGGTGGCGCAAGGGGTTGTTTCAGCACTATGAAGCTATCACCAGGCACTGCAGCCAGAGAGCTACCCACATGGCGTAGCAGACCTCGCCTCACCTGCTGTTCCCCTCAGCAGTGCATTTCAATCAGTCCGCCTGTTCTGTCCCCACCCCCACCCCCGCCACACACACACACACCTCTGGCCTACATCCCAAATCTTGTGAGCATAAATAAATAATTTTTTTTTTTTTAAAAGAGAAGGGACAGGGGTCAGGGCCCCCCACCCCCACCTCAGCTACCCAGGCTTGGTGGCCTGCCTTCCAGCTCACTTACTCATAGTACTCAGGGGCAGTCAGGGTACCAGGTGCATGAGGTACTTTCACTGGACCACAGACCACGTGCTTCTGTCAGGAAGATAGCAGTGGCTCAGCCAGGTAGTGATAGTCTCCACAATAAACCCCCCACCACAAGGGCCTCCCTTGTGGTGCATGGGTTAAGTCTCAGCACTATCAAGCTTATTGCCAATCACTGCTGCACGAGTTCAATCCCTCACCAGGGAGCTACCCACATGGCACAGCAGACCTGTCTCGCCAGCTGCTCCCCTCAGCAGTGTATTTCAGTAGATCCGCCTATTCTGCTCCCCACTCTGTCTCTGGTGACTCCTCTCACCCCTGCCCTCCACCTCTGGCCTGTACCCCAGTTCTTGTATGCATAAATAAATCTCAAAAAAAAAAAAAACAAACATGGGCCTCCCCAGTGGCGCAGCGGTTGAGCGCTGGGTTGTGAAGCTGCCCGCAGCCTCTGCAGCGCCAGTTCGATCCCCGGCTACTCCCCGGCCACCGGAGGAGGGTCCCGCATGGCGCGCAGACCTCTCCTGCCGCCCGCTGCTCCCCTCAGCAGTGTGCTTCGGTCGTTCTGCCTGCTCTGCTCCCCGCTCTGGCTCTGGTGAATTCTCTCACCCTCCCACGCTTCTGACTGTACCCAGTGCTTGTATAAAAAAAAAAAAAAAATCTAATAAATAAATCTTTAAAAAAAAAAAGAAGAAAAAAAACCCCAAACCTCTACCCACCTTAAGGAACCTAAGTCAGGTGCTTGAACTTTATCATCAGGTTTAGGGCCTCCCTCCTAATTTCAGTCCCTCATCCCTCAGAACATGTCCAGCCTGTTCAACCTCTTCCATGTCCTCTGGGTTGTGCCTTCAGAGCCTGCCCTCTCCTAGGCCTCTGTACCTGCTGCATGTGTCCATTCACCAAACCTAACATTTCACCCATGGTCAAGTGTCACCTAGACTGGCTGCTAAGATCCCTTGGATGGGTTTTCAAGGGCACTCTGAAGTTCCACTGGGGACTCCGCCATCTCTAACCGACCTGTATGAGAGGAGCCTGGTCATCTAGCTTCCACCAAAGCAAGTCCAACTTTTGTTGCTGGAACTCCTCCTCACAGTTCACCACATGAACAACCATGCAGCTGTCTGTACCAGCATCTGGGGCTGCAGCCTATGGGGAATGAGGACAGTCACTGCAGGGAAACTTTTACAGAGGCCTAAGGGATGAGGAGTCAGTCACTAACCAGGCCTTGGGAGGTGTCCTCATGCCAGTGCTGCACAGCCTCCTGCAGTTCAGCCAGCACAGAGAGCAGATCCTCAGTTACTGCAGAGAATGTAGGGCCCTGAGGCTAGGTGAGCGCCCAGACGCCCCACCTTCTTTCAGGCCCTGCTAAGCAAGAGGTCTTACCCAGACAATTCGTCAGGCTGGGGTCATAGCCAACTGTGCGTCCTCGTTCTTCTACCAGTTCTTTCAGACACACACTGCCCAGGGCACCTGGGGGCAAGGTTCCTCTGTCGCGGGCAGGGCTAAGCTCTGCAAGTGCTCGGGTCCTCAGGGCTTCAGAAGCAAACCTCTTCGAGGTAGTGGGCCAGTCCACCCGCAGTTGCTGCAGGAAGGTCACCATGCAAGGGTCCCGCACAGCGGGCACAAGGCGCACACACACCCTGCGAAGCGAAAGCAGCCACCTCAGCCTGGGCCAGCCCACCCTACCCTCTCTAGCCCCCAGGCCAATTTTAAAGGGCCGCGGGTTCTCGGCCTGCAACTGCCCCGCGTCCCTGCTCACCCGTGAGCGTTCAGCGCTCGCGCCAGGTGGTCGGCCACAAGCACAGCACGCAGTTGGCTCAGGCTGAGCACGCTGGGAGCGCCGCGCAGCGCCGGGCAGTGCAGGACGACGCGCGAGCACTGAGCGGCGGGCGCGGCGGGCGCGGCGTAGGCGGTTACGGCGCCGAGGACGCGCTCGAAAACAGCGGGCCGCTGCAGCTGGAGCGCCAGGCCCGCGGGGGTCGGCGCGCAACGCAGCACCGGGGCCACGCCGGGGCCCTGCAGGGCGGCCACCGCTCGGACCACGCGCTCGGGCACCTGTGGGTGGACAAGGGGGTGAACGGGATCTCAGTGACCCCCGCCCACGTCTCCCCGGCTCCCGCCTACCTGTCCGTCCCCGAAGCGCGCCTGGAGCGCGCGCCGCGGCGCTAGGAAGTCTCGAGCGCGCAGGTGGCGGGCGCGAGTCTCCTTGTACCACACTGGGCCGCCAGGCCCGAGAGCCGCATTCAGGGCCCCCAGCGTCTCCTCAACCCCAAGGCGCCTCGTCGCCATGGCGACCGGAAGGAGAGAGCGGAACCGGAAGCAATGTCGGGAGACCGAATTTCCGGGAGGCCGGAAGAGCGGGGCGGGGACTTGGCGGCGTTCCCTGAGTGGACAGGTGCGCCAGAGCCCCGCTTGCAGCAGTCAACCTATGACCCCCGCCCCGCCCTCCCCCCGCAGGGCCCTCCCCGCGCAGGGCCCTCCAGCTCTGCTCCGCCAGGAGTCCCATTCCCGGGGCTACTGTTCTTTCCGAGCCATCCGCTTCAACAAACAGGGAAAGCGTCCTCGCGATCACCTGATCGTGGGGCTCAGAGGGGGCCCTCTCTTCCTCGAAGTCTTATATAGCTTGTGATGTTTCATTTCCCGCATTTTACACGTGATAAAGACACCAAAAATTCTGAGTGAATTGTTACTGAAATAGAGCGGCTAACTTTAAGGCCACTTTCACAACCTACTAAAAAATTTTAAAAGTCGTGTCCTGGGCCTCCCTGGTGGTGCAAGGGGTTAAGCACCGCACTGCGAAGCAATCTGCAGCCTCTGCAGCACGAGTTCAATCCCCGCCGGCCAGGGAGCTACCCACATGGCGCAGCAGACCTCGCCTGACTCTCCCGCTGCTCCCCTCAGAAGTATATTTTGGTCAGTCTATGTGTTCTGTTCCCCACTCTGTCTCTGGTGGATCCTCTCACCCTCCCCCACCTCTGGCCTGTACCCCAGCTCTTGTATGCATAAATAAATCTTAAAAAAAAAAATAAAGAGTGTCCTGGGTCTTTAGGTTATTTGTAAGCATTTCCTCCTTTGAGGTATGGGCCATCTTTATTCCCGATTAGTGCCCACTCTGATGTAACTGCTGCTTTTCTTCTCTTGGGGAATTAGAACATGAGAGTTTCCAGAATTGCCAGCTTTCAATGCTTCTCCTTTAACCCGGTGTACTTTAACAGGGATCCTCCCGCTTCCTGGTCTAGGCAAGGAGCCATTATGGGCCAACTAAACAATGTGACTATGGAAAGCCCCAGCTAAAGGACAGCTCTTGGTCGGAATATCTCACTCCTCTACTAGCGCTTGCAGAAAGCACTTCTGACCCATGAAGACTCCCAACTGCTTTCACTTTAGTGTCATTCAAATCCCCTTTTTCTTTCTTTTAATGGAGATTAAATTTGAGGTATCAGAGCACAAACCCAGCATCTCTGCCCTGGAGCAGTGAGTACTCAGCAGCTCAGAAAGAGAGGGGTGAATCCTAGGGACAGGAAAATCTTGGCAAGACCCCTTTCTGAATTAGGACTGCAAGGCCCTACTGGGAGGCTCCGAAAGAGCACTGGGCGGACACGACATTCCCGATGGCTTCTTGGGTGCCCACTCAACGGGAGTGATCGTGTCATTCCAAAGCGCTTTCCATATCGCAGGCTTAACACCCGGGAAAAGCTGTTAATAGGGTCAGAAGCCCGAGGCCGACCTGGGGACTTCAGCTACTTTCGGTACCAGAAGACGGTTGGGGTGGTTTTTCCCCAGGAAGTGAAGGGCTATCTTTAGCGAGCTGCAGGCTGGGGCGGCCCTATGGGACTCACCGCCACTGCAGCCTTATTCGGAGGCCCGTCAGCCCTCCCTCGCCAATGCTACCCCGGTATTCAGAGATGGCCACCGCCCCGGCTCACCGACGTTCGCACCCGTCACTTCCAGCCTGAGGGCGCACCTGAGAGGGATGGAGACCAGAGCGACCCAATGAAGTATGTCTGGGGGATCAGGACTAGCCCACCCCATCTCGGCCGGGACGCTGCTCAGGCAGGAGAGCAGGGAACGAAATCCAAGCGCAGCTGGAATGCTCTGGAGACAACAGCTGCTTTTGGGATTCCGTTGCCCGCTGTCCAGCCATGGGGGGCGGGGGTACCGGAGGGAGGGTCGCTCGTCCTGGGGCCAGAACAGAAACCCCCACTCCCAGTCCCACGAGGCGGACACAGGATTAGGCGGTGAAACCGAGTCTAGTGGGAACGAGGCGCTCACCTGGGTCCCAAAACAATAGGAGGGGCGGTGGGACCTCCCCTGGGACCGGGTCCCGATCCGGATTAGATCCGCCGGGCAGGATTAGTCCTGTTGGTTGGTCACACGCAGCCAGGGCCACTGAAGCGGTGACGGTGGCGGGGCGGGCTTCGGGATCAGCCAAGAGGGAAGCGCACCCATGGGGTCGGAGAGGAAGTAAACCCGCGCGCCCGCCTCAGGGACACCCTCGCACCCCGGGCCCTTTGTCCGATGACGCTGCCAGCGCCCGGAGCGCTATGGGCCCAATGGGCCCACACGGCGGCGGCCCGACCCCCTGGAATCCACTGCGACCGTCCTCGGCTGTGCCGAGCCTCCCGCCCGCTGGTAGTAGACGCCACAACGGCCCCCCGAGGCCACAAGGTGGGCGCGCGGAGATGCCCGAACCCGGTACGGGCGCCAGCGACTCTCGTGCCAGGAGGCCCTCCGATTCGGCCGGAGACGGGGGGCGGGAAATTCTCCGGACGCAAGCTGATTGAGTGAGGACAGGGCGATGCTCCGGCCGCCGCCTAGTTCAGTGTCTGGTCCGGTTCGGCCCGGTCGGTCCCACCGGAACGGAGCTACAAGTCCCCCACCACGGCGTCCCCTTCCGCTTGCTCTGACTGCGGACTTGGAGCCATTTTAAGGAGCAGCCACCCGGACACGCCCACTCGCGCTCCTAAGAGGCCAATCCACGCGCGGCCACGCCCCGCGCGACGCGCGGAGGCGACGCCAACGGTCGCGCGGGTGACGGTTAGGGAGGGGCGTGATTCGGCGGCGAGCTGGGGAAACTCGACCCACCCGCCCCGCCCCCGGAACCTGACGCCCCAAAGGCTGGGATTAGGGGCTTGGAGACTGGCACCACGCCCTGGCCAGGTGTTCGGGACTGCACCAGGTGCGCGGCTGCCCCGCCCCCGGCCCCGTGAGCCCTGCGTAATGGCTGAGAGTCGGGGGCCCAGGTCGCGGCTGGGGCCCAGGCAGTGCCCTGAGGTCGGCCCGGCCACCAGGTGTCCGGCTCCCCCAGGACGGTCTGCGGGGGCCCAGGGCGGGCCGGGCGGCAGGTGCAGACATCAGAGCCGCGCTGGGGGACGCGCCCTCCTGGGACTTAAAGCTCCGGCCTGCTCCTGCGCCCGCGCCCGCGCCCGGGCTAGCGAGCTGCTCCTTGCCCTCCGGGACGCAGGGGGGCACTGCAGCTGCGCGGCGCTGGGCTCCGCTACAACCCCTTTGACCCTGCGCCGCTCCCGCTGCGCGCTGGTCAGCCATGGCTGCTGCTCTCCGGCTCCGCGGCGTGTTCCGATCGCGACCCACGTTGCGCTGTCGGCCCTCGGAGATGCTATGGTGAGCCCGGAGTCAGGGTCCTTGGCCATCCCGCCTTTTACGGCCGGCGACCTCCGGCCTCATTCCTCTGGCCCTCTAGACCCTGACCACAGCCCTCCGCAGGGTGCCACGGCGTGGGCATCGGCTCACGCCCGCCGATGATGAGCTGTATCAGCGGACGCGCATCTCTATGCTGCAGCGCGAGTCCCCGCACGCCATGTACATCGACAGCTACAACAACTGCGGCTTCACGATCAACGGGAATCGTGTGTTTGGGCCCTGCGCGCTGCTTCCGAACTCAGTGGTGCAGTGGAACGTGAGCCCTCCCTTGCGAGCAAACCGGGGCCCAGAGTCACAGGCCGGCCCTCTTTGATTTCATCCCCGGCATACATTCCCCTGTTGTTGAACAGGTGAGGGGGTTGTGGGCAGAACAGCGTGGGTCGTTTTAACCTGCTTGTTCCCCATACAGGTAGGATCCCACCAGGATATTACCGAAGAGAGCTTCTCCCTCTTCTGGATGCTAGAGCCTGGAATAGGTATCAAAGGAGAGGAGGGATGGCGTGCTCTAAACCCCAGAAATCCACCCCCACCCGACTCGACCTGTCTGTAGATTAGATTAGCCATGCTCATCCTTCCCTAGAAATTGTGGTGGTGGGCACTGGAGACCGGACTGAGCGGCTGCAATCCCAGGTGCTGCAAGCCATGAGGCAGAGGGGCATCGCTTTGGAGGTGCAGGACACGGTAAGTTCACCAGCTCCCAGGGAGGGGAGCCTATACCTAGCCCTACCCAAATTAATGGTAGCTTTCTTTTTGCAGCCCAATGCATGTGCCACTTTCAACTTCCTGTGTCACGAAGGCCGAGTGACAGGAGCTGCTCTCATTCCCCCACTGGGAGGGACTATGCTTACACCTCTGGCCCAAGATTCAGAATGCGCCAACAGGACCTGAGTGTGCCTTTTCAAGGAAGAACGGGGCACATTTTGCAGCGCCCAGGGGTCCCCAACACTTTCACTAGTCCCTTCCCTTTGGCACTATAACATTAGTCTTTCGCAAACTAATACTTGATCCACTTCACCCATTTTGTACTAGGTGTGTTGCTGGCCAGGGGCTGCTCTCTTAATGAACTTTTCGTAGGGGCTGTGAAGAAATCAAAGGGGTCATTTTTTCATCTAGGCTACTTGGGACTCCCATGGCTTCTTTGAAGCCAAGAGGCTGTATGTGCATTTGCTCCAAACTGCAGATCTTTCTACTTTAGCACATGAAGATTTGAGGAGGGACCTCAGAATTTTCTCCACAAAATCCTTTGTGGAGATTCATGCTAGAGAATAAGTATATACGTCTTAATTTGGTCCTGTGTGACCAAGCTTGGGGGTAGCAGGAGGCACTGAGGATTACAGTCTAAAGCCTTGTTCTGTGATTTCAGTGTGAACCTAGACTTGGCGAACCAGAGCTGATCAGAATTGGCTTGTGAGTTCTGGGACTTTTTGAACCTAAAAACCTTAACCTCAGGGCCCGAGGCTTCCCCTGTTATTAAGGGTGTTACATGCATCTGTGATGGTGGCAGCCACAGAGCCTTGCCTTCCCCTTATCCTAAAAAAAAAGTCAAGCATCACATTTTTTTCAAACTTTTATTGAAAAACCAGGGTGTGTGTGTGTGTGTGTGTGCGTGTGCGCGCGCGTGCTGTATCCCTTTTCAGAAAAGCCGTTTCTCATACCTGTAGACAGAAGGACCAGCTATGAGGTGAGGGCAGGAGAAGAGGCATGGCAGACACCACCCAGGGACAGAGGGGTAGAAGAGGGTCGGTTACTTACGAATGGAGGCCGTGGACACCACCTTCTACCTGAGCTGAGGATGTTCTCTTCTCAAACTTGAGTTCCCCAGAATACATCATGGCTCTGAAGAGAGGCAGATGTCAGATGTAGCTAACTGACCCTGGACCAAGCTGGCTCCTCATGTCCCAGCGCCCCAACCTTACCGGACTTGTGTCAAACTCTTGGCACCAATGTCCTGGCATGAGTGCTGGATGCCGGCAATCAGGTAGGGAACAAATTTGTGGATGGACCCTTTGTCTTGCACAGCCCCAGACACCCCCTGAGCTACTTTGATTTTGTCAGCTTCACTGCAGGGAGAGGCAAAAAACAAAAAAAGAGGTAAGATCAAAACACAGATGGTCAGGGCAAGGATAGATTGACATAATTGACCTTGCTGTCCCACCTGAAATATCGGTTCTGGCTGCTGAGATGTTTGTCCATGGCATCGAGAGACCCCATTCCACGGTATTTCTTTAGGCGAATCCCATCAGAGAAGAAATATTCTCCAGGGGCCTCAGTGGTAGCAGCCAGGAGGGAGCCCATCATGACTATGAACAGACAGAATGCTGGGGGCAGAACCTGTGTGGCAATGGAGGAGTCCCCCCAGTCTCTTAGGGTACTGGACCTCACCTGTGGAGGCCCCAAGGGCCAAAGCTTTGGCAATGTGGCCCACGTTTTGGATTCCTCCGTCAGCGATGACAGGAACACCAAAACGCCGTGCATATTCTGACACCTTATATACTGCTGTTGCTTGGGGCCGTCCACAGGCCAGCACTGTTGAAAGATGAACAGATGGATGGGTGGAGTCAGTGTGGATAGACAAGGGGCCCTGCGGCTACAACTCAGCACCTAGGAGCTCTCAGCTACAACTGCACCAGAACTGCAGCCTGGCTGAGGGTGGGTCATGTTTGGATGGCTGCTGGCCCACCTGCCTTGAACAAGACAAACAGCTGTGATGGCCTCCACTCGCCCTTGCGTGTGCACGTGCATGTATGCATGGCCCAGAGCAGCCTCAGGCACATGCAGTCAGCAGCCGGGAAAGCCCCGCCCAGCTGCTAGGTGGCACCGTGCAGTTAGTACCCAGAGACCCACCCTTTTTCTCCCTGTTTGGTGGGCAGCTCAGACAAGATCAGGACAGTGTTCTGTGGAAGTGGGGTTCACAGATGGTTCTGGAGCTGTGCCTACACTGCAGGAGATATGGGCAGAGCAGGGCCTACCTGGAGGAGGTGCCACCCTATAAGCACCCCAGGAAAAGTAGGGAGCTGTGTTCTTGAGCAGCCCCCAAAACCATGGTCTGTCATTGTTTGCCTGCCCACCCATCAGCACCACAAACCCCGGGAGCTACAGCTACAGTCAACCAAGCCAGCCGGGCAGTGGGCAGCTGGGCCGGGCCGCTGGGCCGGGCCGAACTTACTATAGCAGCCCGTGACAGTAGAAGGGCATTTGGGGCTGTGGGACTTTATGTCTGGAGGGATCTTGGGAGCCGCTAAATAAAAAAACAGACCAGAGTTTAGAGAGGGCGCAGAGCAGGAGCAAGGAGGCCAGGCTAGGCAAGGGGAGTGGCAGGTGAGGAATGACGAGAGCTCGTCTTGCTTCTGGGCAAGTCACCCATCCAGAGGGGCCCATTTGGCCCAGGGGCTGCCCCTTTGGAAGACTTAATATAGTCCCCATAAGAGCTCTTGGCTCTAGGGCACGTAGGGCTCAAAGCCCTGACAAAGGATCTTACCTTCCTGGGTGATACAGATGGAACCACTGCCCATGCCCACACGCAAAGCATCTACACCAGCATCAATGAGGTTCTTGGCCTGAGCAGCTGTGACCACTGCAGTGAGAAGAGGGAAATGATCACATGAAGGTCTAGGTGGGGACCTAGCTTCCTCACACTTTCCCCACATCCTTCAGAGCCCAGTCTTGTCTCACCATTTCCTCCGATAACTTGGAGACTGGGGTATTTCTCTTTGATGTACTTGATCATGTTGATCTGAAAAATGGAGTTTCCCTGGGAAGAGTCCTAGGCAGGGAAGACGTTCCAATGAGACTGGTATGGCAATTACACCCACCATCCCACCCTGCCTGTGTGTCAACTCACCAAAACCACTACGTCTACACCAGCCTGCGCTAATAAGTCTAGTCGATACTTGTCATCCTCATGAGTGCCAATAGCTGCTCCACATAGCAGCTGCTTTTTGGCATCTTTAGAGGCCAGTGGGTAATCACGGTTCTTCTTCAGGTCTGTCCGGGCAATGATGGCCACCAGCTCATCGTCTTCATTTACAATGGGCAACTTTCCTGGGGGCAGGACATGAATCAGGACCCTGGTCTTTCTTGGTTGCTTGACAATTCCTACCTCTATAACTTACCTTTTTTGCTGCGCTGCAGAATTTCATTTGCTTCCTTCAATGTGATGCCTGCAGGGGCTACCACCAAGTCTTCTCTCTTTGTCATGATCTAAGAAGGAGAGGAGCTGTGAGGCAGGGCCAATCAGAGAGCAGACCTCTCAACAGACTGCCTTAACTCAAGGTGAGTTTCCAAGGACCACCATATTCATGTAACCACATCCAAACCACCCTCCTCAAGGGAAGCCACAAGTTTCTGTAGCAATCTAGTGGGAAGAGAGTTGAGTAGAAAGGACAACATGGTACGCATTACACTGCGGAGAAAAAGAGGGCCATGCTGGAGCTGCGACTAGACATTAAAAGAGGATGCTGACATTGGTCCTTTATATTTCCCACTAGGGGCTGGGATTTGCGGCAGCAAAAAACAGTATGCACTAGCAAATATTGGCACAAAGTGTTTGATAAGGAAAGGATGTGGAAATTTCATGGAGCGGTTAGAAAGCTGGAAGGGTATTCATCTTTGCTAGAAAGCAGAGGCCCTCAGAGATGTCATTCAGCCAACAAAAACCTTCCTGTCATTAACCTGGACTACCAGAGTTTGGTTTTGCTCTGCTAGTAACACCCACCTCTTCCAAACAACGATCGTGCTCCTCCTCCTTGAGGAAATCAATATCCCTTGAGGAGATGATGCCCACCAGACGGCTCCCCATCCGGCCTGTGTCAGTGATGGGTATACCACAGAAGCCATGTCGGGCCTTAGCTTCAAACACATCCCGCACTCGATCCCTGGGGCTGAGGACCACAGGGTCCGTGATGAATCCCTGTTCATATTTCTGGAAATGATAGAAAGAAAGGGTGTTTCTGAACCACTTTCATCAGGCTCTTGGCATGAAGTCCAAGTCTGTGCCAACTTCCCCTTCAGCACTGCCACAAGACCAATGCACACCCAACACTTCAAACCCTAGGGTTAGGAGACATGGGTGGCTGTCAGCACTGTCCACCTGATGTTCTTCTATTGCCTTATGACATAGGGTATTGGATCTTATCAGGAATTCACAGTAGGAAGAAATGATCCTAAATTAGGAGCAGAAAAATTCCTTGCTCCCGTCCCACTCAATGTAATTCCCAGGAACTCTTGAACACAATCCATGCCCGTCTGACCTTCACTTTCCGAACTTCATTGGCCTGGAATTCAGGTGTACAGTTATGGTGAATGAAGCCAATACCACCAGTAAGCTGCAAGATAAATGGACAGAAAAGAGTTGACAAAGAATAAGAGAAGCATGATTGTATGCCTTTGAAAAGAGAGCTGGGCCTCTGCCCTCATACCCTGAGGAGCTCACCGCCATTGCTATGGCCATCCCAGCCTCTGTGACTGTGTCCATGGGTGAAGAAACCAGTGGAGTCTTCAGAGTGATCTTTTTGGTCAGAGCAGAAGTCAGGTCCTGGAAAATAAAGCCAACTAATGTGGGAAAGAATTATATATATTGCAGGGTGATGTCAGTTATCCCACAAAACAGGCGGCGCCCTGTATTACTTGCATGCCAGCAAGACCATTCCACAGAATCCACCCCCAAGCCCAATCTGGTGAGGTAGCCCAGAGACCAGGGGACAGCAGCATTCTTGGCCATACTCACCACCTGGTCTGCAGTGAAGTCGATGTACCCAGGGAGAATGAGAAAGTCACTATGGGGGAGGGGAGCGAATTGAGAGTAAGGCTCAGGCTTAGCGCAGCCTGAGAGTCCATCCTCAAAAATCACCTCATAAGGCATTTGGGCAGAGTGGCACTAGCCCATGTGTCACAGGCAGGGCAAAGGACAAAGTCGTGACGGTGGCAGGGGACCGTTTCTGCCACCTAGCTGTCATCGGCACCCTTGGCACCGACAACTCCATGTGCACAGAGAATGAAGTTTCAAGCCTGAAATCCCAAGCACTAAGATGCCTCCTCCATCCCACCCTTCAGTTCTGTAAAACGAACCGCAGAGATGTGCGGGGAATTTGCGGTAACTCTAGCCACGCCCGCACCCGTGCAGGCTCAATGGGGGTCCCATCCGCCCTGCCAGCCCATCGCACCGCCCCTCCTCGCCCAGGTGAGCCCGTTAGGCCCGCACTTGTAGGTGAGGCCGTCCCCGCAGTTGAACAGCTGCTGTGCGGTGAGCCCGTCGTCTGGCACGTAGGACGTGCCCCCGCTAATCAGGTAGTCGGCCATGGCCGGAACCGGGAAGAGCCGCGTGTCTCCGAGGACCGCGCCGCAGAGGCCTCTGCCGCCTGGGCCGCGCCAATATAAACCCGCGGATTAGCGTCACTGCGTCCTACGCATCGCTGACGTCAGGACGCAGCGCGCATGGGCGGTGCCTCCACCCCCGGGGCGGGGCTGCCTAGAGGGGAAGCGCATGCGCACAACACACCCTAACCATTTCACCGGGGAATTGGTTTCCGGTTGCTGCCCCTTCTGCACCTTAGCCCGTTTCAATTAATCTAAGTGATTGTGTTTCCACTGTCCCGCCAGACTCCTCCCAAATAAAGAGGCGTTGTTCACTAGCATGTTGAAAAGACGTGCTTGTCATTCTTAATAAACAACTAGATTAAGAATACATAAGAGAAACAGAGTGGTATCTTTATATGATACACAAGTGTATGTTACAAGAATTCCATCAGGCACAGGAGCCTCAGGTTTAAGGCCTCAATGTTAGGCCGGAAAAAAAAAAAAAAGGCATGGTAAAGTTTTTACTTTAACATCTAAAATGTCACTTGTCATAAAGGAGGGTGTAATAGAAATTGTCTTTAATAAATCATAATTAAAGTTCCCCTCATTTTCCTTCCATTAAGATGCTAAGTTTCTGTCTCAGCATGAAGAAAGAAAAGACCGCGGCTCCCCTGTAGTCAGCGAAGTCTGCCAGTGAGAGTGGAAGCCAGCTGGGGAAGATTCCATGGAGGGGCCATCCATCATTAATTCCACCTTTCTGAAGGAAGGGAAGGGGCCACATGTCTCCTAACAGTCCAAGCCCTTTCCTCAGATTCAAGACAAAAAAACAAAAAAGTCTGCCAGCAACTTTCTAGGACATCTGGCTCTCAGGAAATCCAGAGCCCCCATGGGCTGAGGAGTCTACCGCAGCAGGTTTATGAAGATGCATGGGGCAAGTTTCCTTTTACATTTTAAACAGAAGCAGCCTGAAAGGCTTCGTAACTACACCAATAAAAAAGAAAAGAAAAAATGGAGGCCTCTTCTTTAGTGTGAAAATAAGTCCTTTTTTCCTGGATGGTCTCCTTTGCACCATGGCTGAGGGATTTCAGTGCATGGTGTTTGCACTGGCCACAGCAATGGCCTCCTGAATTTCTCGTATCACCAGGATCCGAGTGAGCATCTGTCCCATCTGCTCTCTGCTGATAGGCTGAACTGAGTACCAGATTGGGCTGTTGGGGGCCACCACCGGCTCAGGCGTCAGGTAAAAGGTGTCATTCCGGCCTTTCACACTCTGGGGGCTGAAGAATACATTGGTAAAAGCAGGGTAAAACTACCACAATCTCAACTCTCCCACCCTCAATTTTCCAGAGATATGCTGCCTACAAACACTGCAAAGGCAGTAACTCTTGAAGGTGTGGTGGCACTGCTACTTAATTCCAAGCAGTCAACACATTATTACCTTTAAGACTTCCTTTGGGGTCACTGCAAATGCCAGCAATAAGCAGCCTTCCTTCTGCTTCTCCTTCATATACTGCCACCTTCAAGCTAATCATCTGCCCAGGGTTCACCTGCCTTGATTCCAGACAAATCCCACCTGGAACCAACCACTGCCCAGAAGTCACTGGCAGACTTCTGCGTCTGTTCACTTGGTTTCTTCTACCCAATGCAATGGTAAGTTTTTAAATTCTACCAGAGGGACTCCATCTGCTCTCCCATAGGAAGTTCAGCTATAATGCTGGGGGGTCCTTACCTGCACTAACCTTGACGGGGTGCCTTCAATGTTATGCTGTACCTCTCAAGTACAGAGCACATGCCATCTTATGTTACTCATTCATCCAGTCAAGATGTGTCCAAGGACTACTGTGTGCTAGGTGTGTACTAGGTGTGAATGGTACACAAATGAGTACGACTCAACGACCCCTACCTCACAAAGCTTACAGAAAAGAGGGAGACAGACAGCAACTGAACAGTTACACAAATACACACAAAATGAAAAAATGTGTTAAGTGCTACAGAGGAAAAACCCAAGGGAACAGGAAGAGAATCTGGAATCTGATAAAGTCGTGTTTGAGAAGAGGGAAGGACAGGAGCTAAGCAGTCAAATGATGCATGCGTGGGGATGGTGTGGGGGGGGGGGGGCGCGGAAACTTTCCCTACAGGGAGACACTGTGCCAACACCTTGAGGAAGGAAAAGCATGATGCCTGAGTGGAGAGAGGCCAGTGTGGCTAGAGAACCAAGAGCTACATGAATATGAGGTTAGTAAGAGGGAGTACATGAAGGCCTTATTTGCAACATTATGATTACTGTCCCTTCTCTGCAAAGTAAAGGAAAACCAATGATGGTTACCATCTAGCTAACATGGCATGACCTATAACATACAGAACTTACTCTGGAATTGTCATGAAGATGACATGCAAACTGCTGGGACCAGAGAGAATAAAAGCTAGGGTAAAGATTCCTCCCTAGGTTGATGGTGCTAGTGACAAAAGGTCAAGGCCAAGAAAATGTTGGGCTATGAATGTGTGATAGAGGCAGGCTTTCTACATATTCCTCTCTACCTTCATGTGACCCTTAGGGAACCCTTTTATACTCACGGTGCAAGGGACATATCATGCTTGGGGAAAAACAGTAAGACTGCTTCTGTATTTAGCTTTTTTGAAGTGTTTTTACTCGGACTGGACCTAGAGAACACACATACACATAACAAGAATCCTCACCATTTAAAGAGGTAGAAATCATACAGCTTGATGGGACATCTCAGTGGATTTTCTGGATTTTCCGTCTGTTCTGCATACATGTCATCTGTAACTATAAAACACACACACAGACCACAGACATGGCATCAAACTGCCTTTTCAGGCCCACAATAGGAACCTTGGAATACCAGCTATCCTACTCCAACCAGGAAATATTGGGAAGCAAAAGAGTGTGAGGCATGGGCAGTGACGATGAAGGGAAAAGGAAGCTATCTTTTCTGAGGCATTTCTGTGTCTAGCAGTTTGAAACTTTTGGTTGGAGAGAAAGGAACAGAGAATTCCTATGTAACAAATCCCAACCTTCACAATCATCACTACTTCCCCATGCCACCCTAGAACACAAAGGTAAGTAGCATCTGTTTCTGCAGCCCCTGTTACTTCCCCTACCTTTCTGTCCAGTCTGATGTATCCCAAGTGCCTTCAGGTACCGAATACTCGTGCTTTTATCCTTAGGATTAGAGGGGTTCTTCTTTGTCTGACGCAATACCTTGGAGAAGGCCAATTTCATGTGCTGGTCCACGGTCTTCAAAAGGAAGTACCTGCACCACAAGCAAAAGCAAAGCAAAGGGAAGGGTGCCAGGAGGAGACCATGACTTCCCCTCTGCATTCAGTGCTTTGGAGGAGCTGCTACCCACATTCCCAGCATCTGGGCAGGTCTACCCCAAACACACTGTCTAGTGTAAGAACCACATCAAGATGGTGGGGGTCTGGCAAAGATGTCTGCCTCATTGGTCACCACACAAAACACAAATGGGGCCAAAGGCTTTCAGTAGCCCAAAGGTTCTTAAGTATGTGTCAATGAAATTCAGAAGTTCACCTGGAGACTCTCCACCCTCTTCACTGGGCAGATGCCAGCAATGGCTAAGCATGAAGCCTCTAGAACACTTACTTGGTGTTAAAGAACATGAGGGTGGTCAGCAGGGTGGAAGGGGAGTGAGCCCCGAGCTGCTTGCACTCCCACAGCATCTCCTCAGTCACATGGCTGGGCAGGACATAGCCTAGGAGGAATAGAGTACTGCTACAACAAGAGGATGACAGGAAGTCCCTCCAAGGTTCAGGATGAGAGGTATGAGGCACAAGGATCATATAGGAATACAAATTTAACGAGAGAAGTCTCCTTAGGGAATGGCAGAATCCTTTGGCAAGCTTGCTTAAAACACAAATAGCTGGGTCCCAACCCAAGTTTATGGGGTAGGACCTGACAATATGCACATATGAACTTCTAATAAATTCCTAAGACCACATTTTGATAACCACTGCCATACATAAAAGTTCTTACTCTTACCTGATGTTACTACTTCTAATCCCAGGTTAACATGGGGCAAAAGGAAAGCCTGCAGAAGAATGACACACTTTATACTATAAATCAAATTCTACACGTTTGGAAAGTGGGTTCAGAGCTTTCATAATACTTTCAAAGATGTGTAGGGCCCAAAGAACTGGTACTCACGCCCATCTGCCCTTGCTAATAAACATTCTCTCATGTCTTCTATTTCTAGAAGGCAAGCCCATTCTTACTCCCTCTGAATCAAGGGCAGACTAAAATAAAGAACTATTACAGGTTTCTCCCTGAAAGCAGTTTTTACTATATATGAACCTGGTTTATAAGTGAACTGCGAACTGGGCTGAGGTAAAAAAAGGCCAGTGATTTGATCAAGAATCCTGAGCAGCCACATCTACTACACCAAAGACAACACTGGGAATAATCATCAAGCTCGCTTCATCTTCTCATTCAACAGTAAATGTGCAAGTGTTTCAGCATTCTCCAGGAAGGCAATGAGTGCCACTTCCTAAAAGCAGGGGATGAAACATTCCATCCAGTACATTTCTTTTTTTTTTATAGAGGCATGTTTTATTTATTTATTTATTTATTTATTCATTCATTCATTCATTCATTCATTCAGTTAGTTTATACAAGCACTGGGTACAGTCAGAAGCGCGGGAGGGTGACAGAATTCACCAGAGCCAGAGCGGGGAGCAGAGCAGGCAGAAGGACCGAGGTACACTGCTGAGGGGAGCAGCGGGCGGCAGGAGAGGTCTGCGTGCCATGTGGGACCCTCCTCCGGTGGCCAGGGAGCAGCCGGGGATCGAACCAGTGCCGCAGAGGCCACGGGCAGCTTCGCAACCCAGCGCTCAACCGCTGCGCCACCGGGGAGGCCCCCATCCAATACATTTCTCATCTCTCTTCTTGCCAAAGATGGTCCTCGGGCTCCATCAGTGTACTTTCATCTCTTTAGGACAGTTCTTCTTTCTACCTTTTTTTTTTTTTTTTTTGGTGGGACCCTCGCAGGCGGCCGGGGAATGAACCAGCGCTGCAGAGGCTGTGGGCAGCCTTGCAGCCCAGCGCTCATCCGCTGCGCCACCAGGGGAGGCCCCTTCCTCTACTTTTGTGTTTTGTAGTTCAGTGGGAACAAGATAAGCTTCCTTGCTCTTAGTCACGTCTGAAGCAGGATGAGTGGCAGAAGACAACCCTCCTTAGGGAAGAACAGCAGGTATAACTTGGCATACCCTTTTTCTCCAGGCTCACTCAGCTATCTGCTATCACTTCACTAACTTTAATCATTGCTTGATTACACAAGGTAAAAATGAAATTTAATGCCTGAAAAACAGAATTCCTGAGAGAAGTTCCCAGGACTTCTGGGAGAAGAGAATACAGATGGAGACATAGAAAAGTTCTCTTCTGGACTGAATTGCCATCATCAAAATGATTTATTTTTAAATTTTTTAGAACTGCCCAGTGAAAAGTCTAGAAACAATGACTAGTCTAGGGAAAATGAGCCCCCTTAGCATCTAAACTGTGGTAATGAAATACCATTTACCATAAAAAGGAGAAAGGCTCCATGGAGAATTGAGATTCCACGCTGGAACAGGAAATGTCCAAGATGAGCCTCAAACATTTTGACAAACCAGAAATCAGGGCAGTAAGGTCATATCAAAAGAACTTAAGAGCCAATCTTAAGAAGTTCCAAATGGTCAAAGATTTGCTTAACATAAACATAATGCAATATACCAAATCATGCTAAAGGGTACAAATAAATTAGCTCACACTGATTCTTAAAAACCAACTAACTTGTCATCATTGGTGAAACAACTCATTACTGTGACAACTGATAAACAAAGGAGAAAAACAAATCCTCCTCCTGCCTCTTCTGTATTTCTGGGAATTCAAAGAGTTGACAAAGGAAAATTTCTCCTATCATTTCAGTTAATGGAGAAATAACAACATTAGAATACCATCACTTGCAACTCTCAGTGAACTAATGGATCTAGACATTGCAGGCATCTGATTGAAATAAATATCTATGTTGTAACCTTGCCAAAAAGAAAACACACATCCACAGTAAGAAAAGCAAAACAAGCAAACTAAAAACCCCACAAAATCTGATCAAGTATTTATAAAGAGCTACCAAACATAAAAACAGGGGACAGAAAAACATGTTAAACCACATCAAGTGGATGCAGTCAGCAAAAATTAGTGCAACATTTAAAAGGCTAGTTTCTTCCACAAATAAATTGCAAGAAATAAAATCAAGAGGGGAATTTAAGAATAAAGATTACTATTACAAGGTATATCAGTAATTTCAATGTAAAGACTTTATCTGCACCATGACTAGGATAAACGAAATTATGACATTAGATAATTGGAAAACAAAAAAGGGGGCCTGCTTGGTGGCGCAAGGGGTTAAGATACAGCACTATGAAGCTACCCAAGCCACTGCAGCTCCAGCTAGCCAGGGAGCTAAACCACATGGCGTAGCAGCGCTATCCTGTCTCGCTCACTGCTCTCCTCAGCAGTGTCTATCAGTCTGCCTGTTCTGTTCCCCACGCTGTCTCTGGTGAATCCTCTCACCCCTCCGCACCTCTGGGCTGTACTCCAGTTCTTGTATGCATAAATAATCTTAAAAAAAAAAAAAAAAGGAAATTTAGATGACATTATATAATTATGCTATTTACCCTTTTTTTTTTTTGAAAAGAAAAAAAAAGGTATGCTAGTGGCATTATGGTATGTAGATCATACGAATTAAAATATTTACAAAGCGGGGCCTCCCCGGTGGCACAGTGGTTGAGCACTGGGTTGTGAAGCTGCCTGCAGCCTCTGCAGTGCCGGTTCGACCTGCGGCCACCAGTGAGGGTCCCACATGGCGTGCAGACCTCTCCTGCCGCCTGCTGCTCCCCTCAGCAGTGTATTTCATCTGTCTGCCTGTTCTGCTCCCCACTCTGGCTCTGGTGAATTCTCTCACCCTCCTGCGCTTCTGACTATACCCAGTGCTTGTATAAATAAATAAATAAATCTTAAAAAAAAAAATTTACAAAGTGTTTGGGATTTACTTCAAAATAGTATGTGGGCATGGAGGAAATAGGTGAGTATAAACATAAAAAAAATTTGCCATGGTGAGTGGGTACATGGGAGTATCATTAAGCTACTGTTTTCTTTTATAGATGCTCAAAATTTCCATAGTAAAAACTTCCAAGAAGCAAATTTTGCATTGGCACACTTCGCTTAAAAATTGGCAAATCATGTAAAGAGAGATTCATTCACTCAAGTCCTTGTTCTAATGACAGAGAAGGCTCCCTAATGCTCAATACTTCAATCCCTTATAATATGTACTTTATTACTCATAAATTTGACTATACATTGTGTCCCCAATTAGACTGTTAGCTCTATTTTATTCACTACTACATTACATTATCTACAACTGGAATACCACCTGGCATATAGTAGATACTCAAAAGTATTTGTCCAATAACTTTTTTAGAAGATTAAGCATATATGGGCCTCCCTGGTGGCACAGGTGGTTGAGTACCACACTGTGAAGCTGTCCACAGCCTCTGCAGTACCGGTTCCATCCCCGCTGGCCTCGCAGCAACCCACATGGTGAGCAGACGTTTCCTGTCTCACCCTCTGCTCCCCTCAGCAGTGTATTTCGTCAGTCTGCCTGTTCTGTTCCCCACTCTGTCTCTGGTGAATCCTCTCACCCTCCTGCGCATCTGGCCTGTGCCCCGGCTCTTGTATTTAAAAAAAAAAAAAAAAAAAAAAGGTTAAGCATATAACTGTATAGTGACTGATGTTAACTAGATCATTTCTAATATGTATGCATTCTGAACCACTGCAGTACACTTGAACTAGTATGTTATGTTACATACAGCAATTTAAAAAAAATAGGTCACAGGCCTCCCTGGTGGTGCAATGGGTTAAGTTGCAGCACTATGAAGCTATCTGCAGCCACTGCAGGACGAGTTCAATCCCTGGCCAGGGAAGTGGCCCAATGGCTCAGCAGAACTCTCCTGTCTTGACTGCTGCTCCCCTCAGCAGTATATTTCGGTAGATCCACCTGTTCTGCTCCCCAATGTCTCTGGTAAATCCTTTCATCCCTACACCTCTGGCCTACACCCCAGCTCTTATATGCATAAATAAATAAAATAAATCTTACCCAAAAAAGTCAAATTTATCATTTTTTTTTTCTTTCATAGATTATGCTTTTGGTGCTATACCTAAAAAAAAAATCACCGCCAAACCCAAGGTAACCTAGATTTTCTCATACATTACCTTGTAAGTTTTATAGTTTTGCCTTTTATACATTTAGGTTTCAGGTTCATTTTTTTTTTTTTTTTTTAATAGAGGCATGCTTTATTTATTTGTTTGCTGGTTTGTTTGTTTGTTTTGTTTATACATGCACTGGGTACAGTCAGAAGAGGGTGAGAGACTTCACCAGAGCCAGAGCGGGAGCAGAGCAGGCAGAAGGACCGAAGTACACTGCTGAGGGAGCAGCGGCGGCAGGAGAGGTTGCACGCCATGTGGGACCCTCCTCTGGTGATTTACCCAGCGCTCAACCGCTGCGCCACCGGGGAGGCCCTTCAGGTTCATTTTTGAGTTAATTTTGTAAAGAGTGTAAGGTCTGTATCTGGATTTTTAAAATGTGGATGTTTGGTTGTTCTAGCATCATTTGTTGAAAAGAGTTATCCTTTTTCTATTGAATTGTCTTTGCTCCTTTGTCAAAAAAAAAAAAAAAAAAAAAGCTGTATTTGTTTGCCTCTATTTTCTAGAATCTATTCTGTTCCATCGAGCCTTCTATTCTTCCACCAAAAACCTGCACACAGTATGCCAGCTTCATCCATTAGTTGCCAAAACTTGGAAGCAGGCAAGATATTCTTCAACAGGTGAACAGATAAGCTGTAGTATATCCTTAAATAACATATTATTTAGCAATAAAAAATAATGAGTTATCAAGAAACATTAAGTGCATATTACTAAGTGAAAGAAAACAATCTGAAAAGACTACAGGCTACAATTCCAACTACATGATATTCTGGAAAAGATAAAACCATGGAGATAATAAAAAGATCTGTGTTAACTAGGGACTCAGGGAGGGATGAAGGGATGAACAGGTGAAACACAATGGATTTTAGAGCAGCAAAACTACTATATAATACTTTGTAAATACATGACATAGGTTTGCTGAAACCCACACAATATATAACAAAGAGTGAATCCTAATGTAAATTATACTTTAATTATAATAATGTATCAATATTGGCTCATGAATTCTAACAAATATATCAGATTAATATAAGATACCAGGAATAGGGGAAACTGTGTGAGATATGTGGGAATTCTCTAGTACCTCCCAATGCTCAATTTTTCTATAAACCTAAAACTGCTCTTTAAAAAAAAGGAAACCAACAACTCCCCCACTCCTCCGCCCAACCAAGATACTCTATTGCAAAATTCATGTTCTTTCCAACACAACATGCTGCCCCAGATGTTACCCATAGGTAAAGCAAATGTTATGTTCTATAGATATACGCCATATATTCAAACCTGAAATCTAACATGAATAACCTACAGGTGAAACAGTTCCTAGTTCTTAATTTTTGCAATATTCTAGTTTCAATCAATGTATTTTTAGGTAAAAATAAATAGTAACTACCTCACTCACACACTGCATGCCCCATCTCCTTTGTACACTGAGAACAACTGGCTCTTCTATCTGGTGAGCAGTGCCCCTTCCATAGGAGGTCAAGCAGCACAGAGGTTGATGTTGGGGCTTGAGATTTACACCTTCTTTACCAACATGTGGTGTCATAGCCAGTCCACACAATCTTTTTAAAACCCAGGTAAGAAAGACATTCAAGGACAAGGAAGACTCTTACCAAGTGGAGTGACTCGGGGCTGAACATCCTTTAGAACTTCATGTAGCCACTCCGTGAATCGAACATAATAAAGATCGGAGAAAATGTCATCAACCCGCCCATTTTCAAAAAGATACTAAAAGAAAAACAATAGAAGTTGTTGGTAGACTTTCAAAGAAAATAAACTTGTTTCTCTACCAGTACTATCAACTCTCCCCACTCATTCATTTCCCTTTAACATGCCTATGTCAGGTCAAAACTGTCCAGCGAGTGACATTTCCATAATGTAGTTCACATCATGTGGACCAACTCTTTAGAACAATTCTGAGAATTCAGTCAATAAGGCAGATTTTGTGAGTGTTATTTCTGTGGGATAGACTTCTTAATAGATACGGTGTAAGTTAAGTAAGTATTTTAAAGTATTTTAACTTTTAGGGCTCAGTTTCCTTGTCTGTAAATGGAGATGACTGTGTGTGCTGCTTTCCAGTACTGGGGAGAGCATGGATGAGACAGAGAGGTAAAGAAATCACCCAGTGCCCTGGATAACGAGAAAGAGGAACAAACTGGAAGACAAGATTTTTCTTAGTCTTAGGACACCCAACAAGGTAAATTCCAAATTAGTTCTTTTCTATCATACTGTGAACTTCTTCATGAGAGCATTCAAACACTAAGAAATTAATCTCTGCTCTCCTAAGCTGTCAGTCCAAAGTAAGTTTCTGTTATGCTTTCATCTTAGCTATCCAAAAAAAATCTAACCACAGTTGTATATTCTAATAATGATTTTGTATTGATGTAGAAACAAAGATAAGTTGTATTTTAATATCAAATGTTCTGGATAAATAACTTTTTTTTTTTAAAGATTTATTTATTTATTATTTATACAAGCACTGGGTACAGTCAGAAGCGCGGGAGGGTGAAAGAATTCACCAGAGCCAGAGCAGGGAGCAGAGCAGGCAGAAGGACCGAAGTACACTGCTGAGGGGAGCAGCGGGCAGCAGGAGAGGCCTGCGCGCCATGTGGGACCCTCCTCCGGTGGCCGGGGAGCAGCCGGGGATCGAACCAGCACTGCAGAGGCTGTGGGCAGCTTCGCAACCCAGCGCTCAACTGCCGCGCCACTGGGGAGGCCCTGGATAAATAACTTTTATACAAACCACATGTTTAACAAAAAGTTAAGAAATGATGTGATTTTAATAAAAGGCTATAAAGTAATACAATTAACTTTTACAGAAGTTTTTCTAGGTGGCAGAATTAATAAAAATTGTTTATTTTCTAAAGTGAACATAAGTTCTTAGGAATTCTGACAACCCATAACAAAAGCAGGTCCTTAAATAAATAATGTAGTTTCAAGGTGGGCCGGGAGATTTCCCCTCCCCCCATCACTGTTATAATGAAACAAATTTGAATAAAACATTTTTTGAGTACCTGTTTATACAGCTGAAAGAGGACATCCTTATTACAGCCATTTGCTTGTCATTTTACTGTTCCTGTGAAAAACTATTTCTTACCTTTTGAATACACAGGAAAATATAGTAGAGCACATCTGGATCATATGGTTCACCTTCTCCATTTCGAGCTTCCCGTGTCATTAGACAGAGTCCATAATTCAACTCAGCCACAGCAGAAGAGATGAGATCTTCCTGGAATCGAAGCAGTTGGCGCCCTGCAACACAAACCCTAAAGGTGAATGGGGATCCTGGCAACAGTCATCTCTTTACTGGGTGTTCATAACCCTAGAAGGAGGACTCAGAGCAAACACTGCTGATCAGGATGCTGGGATGAAAACAGTCACTTGTATCTATGATCAGAACTGGCTTATACAAGTTTCCTTCCATAAACCTCTGTACCCTCAAATCCCCAAAAATATTAGGCCCAAGAAATGAATCCCCAACCCCCCAACAAATCTACCTTTTGTAATATGGAGAAGTATACGAGCATAATACTAAGAGAAAGGGGGCCTCCCCTGGTGGCGCAGTGGTTGAACGCTGGGCTGCAAGGCTGCCCGCAGCCTCTGCAGCGCCGGTTCGATCCCCAGCCGCCGGCGAGGGTCCCACATGGCGCGCAGACCTCTCCTGCTGCGCCCACTGCTCCCCTCATCAGTGTATTTCGTCAGTCTGCCTGTTCTGTTCCCCGCTCTGGCGAGTTCTCTCACCCTCTTGTGCTTCTGACTGTACCCAGTGCTTGTATAAATAAATAAATAAATCTTAAAAAAAAAAAAAAAAAAAGAGAGAGAAAAGACCTTGGGCATATTCACTGATAAAATTTCTCTCCTTCCAGAAATTGAGCTGCCCAAATCTGCTAGGTTGACTTCAGAAATCCATGTGCAAAAATGCATGGTCTTGGGCAAACCCCACAAATCTTGTTCATTTGCAGGTCAGGCCTACTTGTTGCTTGTCTTCAATTAAACATGGTGCTCCCTAGACCTCAGTCAACTTCTGCCATTCTGAACTCCTGCTGATTCAGTGCTGATGTACTATAGAAAGAGTCCACCCAACTCCCCGCCCCACCCAAACACTCACTTCCAATGGGTGCCAGTCTGTTCTGAGCATCCTTCTCTAGCTCAGCATTCTTGGTCTGGGCCCAGTTTTTCCATACTTCAAGCCCTTCTTCTGGCTTCAGAGAATTTGGAAGCAGAAGTTCTGGAGAAGGTTGTGGTTGTGACTGTGGTTCAACTTCAGCAACCTGTACAGTTTGAGCCTATGAGGGGGAAACCATTAAAATATGTCAATACTGTTTTACACCAGACCCTTTGGCAAAAATGTCAGACAAAAATGTCACTTGTATTTCTTCTACTTTCAAGAACCTCCGAAGTTAATAGCTCTTACCCCGGGGACAGGAAAGGCTGGTGCAGTGCTTCTCAGCCTTGGCTATACTTGGCTATACTTCTGAATCTCTGACTTAAAAATACCAGTACCTGGGTATTTTTACCCAGAACCTCTTTTTAAATAGGCAGAACATCTTTTTAAATAGGCAGAGGCATCAGTCTTTTTAAAACTTTTCATCATAAAAAGGCAATTCTAATGTCTAGTCACTCTTGAGAACTACTGGCCCACACTATAATGGGTTAAACTACTGGCTCATCAAACTGTAATGTGTAAACAAACCACTTGGGGATTTTATTAAAGTACAGATTCTGATGTGAGAGGTCTCAGAGGATAGCACCTGAGCTTCTGCCTTTCTAACAAACTCCCAAGGAGGAAAGTGGTCTGCAGACCACACTAGAGGAGTGAAAGTTAAACCTGATTGCACTTTAAAATGAACCAGGTTACATTCATTCATTTGTTTGGGAGCATGAGGAGCTGCTTTTACAAATTGTCCTTGCCTGAGTCTTAGTTCCAGAGTTCTGATTTCACTGGTCTAAGGTGGAAGCCTGCCGTCAGTATTTTAAAAATGTTCCCAGGTGATTCTAATGTCATGTTTGAAAATCAATGTTTAGAGAATGAAAGGTACAACATACAAGTTGTGTCCTCCTACCTGTCATTGTAAGATAAAAGGCAAGATAAATGGCTCTACCTCTATGGTTTCTCTAGCTATATATAAGGCTCCATTTTTCTTCATGTTTCTTCTCTATAATACTGCTGTGGCTGGAAAGGACATTTTCTGAAGGCAGGAGGGACTGCTCTACCTTCCTGCCTCCAAAGGAAGAGTGGTCCCATCTTCAAAGGTACTTACAGCCAAGTGATGTAGGCAAAGGGGCAGAGATTATTCAAGAGCCTCGATCATAATGCACATCAGGTGGCACAGATACCAAACACAAGTTCCTGTGTCTCATACACCTGTCTATAATCTGAACAAATTCCCTTGAGCAATTCTCCATGCCAGGGCATAACCAAAATGCCCAAGGAAGGTGAAATCACTCAAACTGAAGGCAAAAGTATTTATATATAACATATGAGTTCACTTATCAACAAATAAAAACTACTCTATTAGCTCTGATAAGATATATTAAACAAGGAGATAAAGCAATACCAATTCTAGGCCCCTAAATGTCAACTCTGGGACTCCATTTTAGACCTACTTCTCAATTAAACTGCCATTCTCTCTGTTCATTCTCACCTGCTTTCCTGGTTTGGATTTACATGTTTGTAGAAATTTCTAACTATGCACCTCCCATCTATACCTCCTTTTAATACACCCAATGGGTGCTATGCATCTCCAACCAAACATCTCACAACTTCAAACTTCAGAACTTATCACCTTCCCTGTCCAGAACTACTTTCCTCAGAGTCCCCTCCCTACCTCATTTAATAGCAACACCATTATCCAAGCTGGAAATCTAGGAGTCTGACTAGACAAGCAGACGGGGCCAGAAAATGTGGGGAAGGGCTGCTCTACTGGGTTTAGCCAGGCCCCTTTCATTGCGTACCTCCGCCTACTAAATGTAACAATCCTAAGCATCTTAACCAGAATTCTTCCACATGATCCAATTGTGGGTACAGGTGGCAGTGCTTCCACTCAGACTGAAAATAACCGATGTAAGAAGGATCTTGTGCACTATGGCATAGTTTTCCCTATTTGCAATAGAGCTCTTGAATTATAAGGTAGAAATGATGTAATCTAATACTTTAGGAAAACTATTCTTGCTGATCTATGGACAGTGGATTGAAGGGAAAAAATAGAAGCAGGGACTAAGGACCTGGATTAAGATATTCTGAGAAATTTGGTGGTAGAACCAACATGGCTTGATGAACTGGCCATGAGCAACAAGGGAAAAAAGACTCAAGTCTGACGCTAGGGTTTCTGGCTTAAACGATGTTTGATGATGGTGCCACTTTCTGAGATGGGGTAAGCTTTTGATAGTGGTTATGATGCTAATGAAGAGCTGAGGTATTGTCAATAAATCTAAGTAAATGATAACAATGTCCAAAGGGGGAAAGGTATTATCTAGTGATAAAGATCTGTGTGTCAATTTGGCATAGGGATTAAGATATGGGATCCAGTCTGTCCAGGGTTGATTGCCAAATTTGCTACTTGCTAGTGATGGCTTTAGCAAGGTCATTTAATCTCTGTGACTCAGTTCCCTTATTTGTAAAAATGGAGATTATATTAAACACCTTATAAGGTTGGTGTGAGAATTAAATGACTAAATATCTTTAGTAATCAGAACAGTGGTTGTTGGCAGATAGTGGCTGTGATTATCATCTTTAGGTGAAGCCATGGTCATCTAGAAGATGCTGAAAATCATAACAATAAACAGAAATTCCTTAGGGAGAACAGAGTGCTAGTACTGAGCTTTAAGGAACATCAACACATACTGTTCAGTTACAGGAGGAGGAAGTAAACACCAGCAAAGTCTCCTGCAAAGGAAAAAGAATCAGTATGGTAGCATGAAAAATAGGAGTGTATGATGACATGCAAGCCCAGGGTAAAGGGTTTCAAGAGCAGGTGTGGTTTGCCATGTCATGTGTTGTTTTAAGTGAGATAAAACCAGACATGTCTGTTGAATCTGGTCACAGGGAGGTCACCTCGGACCTTGACAAGAACAGACTCAGTTGTGAACTGAAAACTAGTTAGTCAGTGGAGTCAGTTTGTATAGCCAATGCTTTTGAGAACTCTGGGAATCAAGCTGAGTGGAAAGACCAGGGCAACAGCTAGAGATGGATGGTGAGGTCAAGGGAGGACAGTTTTACCATGAATCTGGTTTTAAAGGCAGAAATAAAAGAGCTCTCATAAAAGGCATGCCAGGTAAAGGAAAACACCTTGTGATCAGCTCTCTTCTCATGTCAATTATCTTCCCCATGGGCAGTGAGTGCTCCAAGGGCAGAGAATGTTATTCATCTCTGCTCTGCAACATTTAAGCATAGAGCCCGATAAGGAGGGTACATGGATGTATATGGTATAAATCCATACACATAAATCCATCCATCTTTTCCCGATTGCTGGATGTTCTCCCCCTATTTTCTTTTTCTGGTAATAGTACTTGACTTAAGTTCCTATAAGAAATTTCCCACAGGAGATACAGCCTGTGAAGAACATGGGCCTACTAAAAGAACTCCAGAAAAGATCTGCTGGAGGGCCCAGATTTGTAAATTACAAAGGCCAGTAAGAACCAAAATAGGCCCAACCTGCAATTGGACCATCAGGCCAAAGAGAGTAGAGGGGAGGCCTCATGATCTCCTTCCCTGTGAGCAAAAGCCCCATTACAAGTCTCCTAGCTGGTTTCTCCTACACACAATCAATTCTATATACCTGTATTGATCTCCCCTGCAGTCACATATCTTGGGATTCTGGAAAATTTTGCTAGCATAGATCAGAATAAACTCAATTCCTTGAGTTAGGAGGAGAATCTCTTTGCTCCCTATACTAATGACTCCTCTCATGTTGCCCTAGGCCAGGTCCCTTATGTACATCCCTGGATCTCTAGTCATGCTGCTCCATTCTTCTCTATTTAAGCCATAAACCAGACAGCAAATGCCACTTTTCCCATAAAGAAGTCTGTGCTGACTTTTTAACCTAGAATGGTTTATGGCTTCTCAACTTGTCTTTGTGTATGTGTAGCTTAATTATGCTGCTTTATAAATAATCCAAATAACTAGAAATCATGTTCTTACTCCTAATCTATGAGTTACCTGATAAGCAATGACTATTTTGATCTACTTCTAGGCCTGCCAGTTACATATTTAATAGGTCCTTAACAAAGACAACTGATACAGTATGTTGATGTTATACCTGCCTTTATGAAAGCAACTGGTTAGCCTCTGCTTACTCAGTCACTTATGGACTGAGTTTCTGAATGTGGTCTCTCTTCTAATGCTGTCTTGTTTGTGCCAGCTCCCTTACATGCATTCCCAGGAGCCCTTGCCCTGAGACACTGCCTTCATCATCCCATGAGACCAGAGGCCCTATATTCACTCCAAAGGTCTGCTAAACAAGGGACCACAAAGTTTACTAATATTCTTAAGATGAATCTATCTACATCTCTGTGATAGCCTTAAGGTGTTAACAATTAAAAAAGACAGAAAGCCAAGCAATTTTAAAGTTAAAATTACTTTTGCAACTTTTCTGTAAATCTAAAATTATTTCAAATAAGAAAGTTAAAAAAAATTTCAACATAGGACCCCAACAGAAAACTCAATTAACTAAGGATTATTTTGACTATTTTCAAGGAGTACTGGGAAATCCTAATGCATAAGTGGCTTATTCAAGACCCCTAAAGGTGATCACAGGCCCAACAGGAGGTATTTTAGATTTTCAAATTCATCTACACTGTGTCCACAGATGACAACTAAAGAAGAAACAACTTCATAGCCTCTCCAGTGGGCTGAATTTACAGCCTGTGGCCTAAACTGTAAGAATTCCTCTAGATTCATTCATTTGTGATGCAGAAAGCTCACTGGATGTAGATAATTCTTGAGGTATCCCATTAGTCTCTACATAGAATTTTACCCTTACTAAACAGAAATGAGTAATACCCCAGGTATATACCCCGAAAACAGGTGTTGGTCATTTCATTTACCTCCAGGTACTATGACAGAACTCCTGCCTTCAGTTGTATAGCTTCACTGCTGCTTCTGTGCCTCCACCCCCCCACCCCAACTAAAATATTAAACATTAAGTTACTTCAAGACCAACATGATTGCCGTAAATAAGCCAGAGGTGCCAGAGGTTGCCAGGCAAGTTCTATGTTGCACTGGGTCCTAAGGGAGCAAGCTGCCCAAAGGTAAGATTCACTTACAGAACAAGTAACCTGAAGCTGTTGCTGTTGCTGTTGCTGTGGTGGTGGTGTCTGTTCCTGGGGAGTTTGTTGTTGCGGCTGCTGTTGGGGGTCCCATATATGGACAGTCTGAGCTGTATTCTGGTATGTGCCTGCCACGGCCTGCACAGCCACTGGAATGTGGATGTTGCCATTCATGAACTGTGCTGGAAAGAGAGAGTTTGCAAGGGTCTGCACTACCTCTTCATGGGAGTTTTTCACTACAGACGTGGTGCCCACCATCTTCTCCTTGTCATCCTCCAGCTTTACAGCTGCCAGGGCTGTGGGTGAGCCACTGACGTGAACTGTGTTGTAGGCTTCCTGGGGAATGGCAATGTGGGTAATGCTCTGCTGCTGAGGGTCCCCCCGGGGCTGGGCAGAATAAACAGGGATGGTCCAGGTTTCTCCTGTAGGGCTAGTAATGGTCCCAGTGGCACTGTATAGGTGGGCACTGTCTACTGTCAGTAAGTCTGGCCTCAAAGACACGTAACTCTGCTGCTGGCCCTGTGGAATGGCCAGCACGGTGGCCACTGGTTGCCCTGAGATGGCGTAGGACACAGTGATAGGCAGGTCCACTTTGCGCTTCTTCACTGGCTGGAGGACACTGGCTGTTCCAACCCGCCGCTCCCCTTCCCGGGGTGAGCCCTGCTGGGACGGTGGTGGGGAAAGGGCACCCACGGTCTGGATTTGGATCTGCTGACCCCCAGCAAGAGACTGGCCAGCCACCAGCTGAGCCTGGATTTGTTGATGTGGGATGTGCTCCTCTGGGATCTCTGTAGCTTGAATCTGCTGGGCCGCCTGTACGTGTTGCACCTGGATCTGGGCCGCCTGCAGCTGTGAGGGGCTGGGGTTCTGCAGAGATGGGGTCTGGATGGAGGGGGCTGCAGGCTGTGGTGCTTGGCCTTGGATCTGCACCTGGACCTGGATGGGCTGTTCAGTAGGCTGGTGAACAGTGAGCTGCGGTGAGAGTTGCTGAGCCAAGACCTGCTGCGGAGACTGCTGTACCTGCACCTGTACCTGTGACAACAAGATTCATCGTGAGTGAAATCAGGCAACATTAAAAATCTACACACAAAGGGAAGAAGAGACCTCGGGCACAGGCATTGAATAATACAAAGAAGAGGGGTTGGCTGCCAGACCCAAGGCTTCTGAGGAGGTCACAATCCCTAAATTATATGTAAAATTCTCTACCATCACATTGCAGGGCACAAATACGCACCCAAAAGTAAGCTTGACTATCAAATGGGGCCTATCACAACATTAGGTTTTTTTTTTTAAAGATTTATTTTTATTTATTTATGCACAGAAGAACTGGGGTGTAGACCAGAGGTGCGGAGGGTGAGAGTATTCACCAGAGACAGACGAGGATGCAAAACAGGCAGATCTACTGAAATACACTGCTAAGGGGAGCAGCAGGCAAGACAAGAGAGATCTACTGTGCCATAAGTGGGTGAGCTCCCTGGCCAGGGATTGAACTCAGGAAGCAGTGGTAATAGCATGAAAGCACTGAGACTTAACCCCAATGCCACCTGGGAGGCCCCAGTTTTCAAGTTTTTTTATCTCAGGACACTCAAAAAAAAAATTATTGAGAACCTAAAAGAGCTTTTGTACAGATACCAGTATTTACTACATTAGACATTAAAGTTAGGAACCTTAACCACAAAAATTGAATATTTAAAAGTAACAAAGCAATTATATGTTAATATGTTCTTATGAAAAGCAACTATTTGTGGGACCTCCCTGGTGGCACAAGGGGTTAAGACAAAGCACTATGAAGCTATCTGCAGATTCTGCGGCATAAGTTTGATCCCCAGCCAGGAAGGCAGTCATGGCGCAGCAGACCTCTTCTGTCTCGCCTGCTGCTCCCCTCAGCAGTGTATTTCAGTACATCTGTCTGTTCTGCTCCCACTGTCGCTGGTGAATCCCCTCACCCCCCGCATCTCTGGCCTGCACCTTGGCTCTTGTATGCATAAATAAATAAATCTTCAAAAAAAAAAAGCCAAAAACAAGTATTTGCTCAAACAAAACACTTATAAGCTATCCTGTTTTACATTTTTGCAAATACCTTTAGTGGCTAACTTAATTGAAGACAGTTGGAGATCTGCCTCTGCATTTAACCTGTTGTACTATCATATATCACATATTGCCTTTGCAAAACTCAACTGTATATTCATGAGAATGAAAAAGGCAAATAATATCTAATAGTATTATAATAAAAATAGAACTTTAATACTGAGGAACTCAGAGAGTACTGGGGGCTCCCAGTCCCTAAACCATCCTTTAAGAACTATTGCTGTGCAGTTAAATACACAGTATGTTTTACAATTATTACTACTTGCTAAAACACAAAATTTTAAAAATCTAGTTATTATCACTGAATTGTAGCTCATATGCTTCATGCTTTACTGGATTTTTCTTAGGAACCATTAATGAACACTCAAGTTTCCAAGTGACACAAGTAGCTCCTAAATTAGCAGAAACACTAAGAATCAAAAACTAGGGCATCTACTTCCTCACTCCAGAAAAAATAAGTACAAATAATTTTATGTCATTTTCTATTACAAAGCAGTAAGAATTTTAAATTAGGGGAGTAAGCGTTAAAGAATTTTCTGATAGGGGCTGCCCGGTGGCGCAGCGGTTGAGTGCTGGGCTGCGAAGCTGCCCGCAGCCTGTGCAGCCCCGGTTTGTTCCCCGGCTGCCAATGAGGGTCCCACATGGTGCGACAGACCTCTCCTGCCACGCCCGCTGCTCCCCTCAGCAGTGTATTTCGTCAGTCTGCCTGTTCTGTTCCCTGCTCTGTCTCTGGTGAATCCTCTCACCCTCCTGTGAATCTTGCCAGGTGTTGGGTCTCCTTCCGGACAAAAGTAATGGAATCTTTTTCTTTCTTTCTTTTTTTTTTAAAGATTTATTTATTTATTTATTCAAGAACCGGGGTACAAGCTAGATTCGCGGGAGGGTGAGAGGATTCACCAGAGACAGAGCAGGGAACAGAACAGACAGGATGACGAAATACACTCTGAGGGGAGCAGTGTGAGCAACAGGAGAGGTTCGCCGCGCCATGTGGGACCCTCGCCGGCCGTCCAGGATTGAACCTGCACGGCAGAGGCTGCGGACAGCTTCCCAGAGCTGCGCTTAACCGCCTGTGTCACCAGGGGAGGCCCTAGTTCATAGATATTACCCTTTAAATAAAGACTATTAAATTTCATTTGAACTTAAGAGGAAACAAAACTGAAGTTAATTGAAGCAACTGCTAAACATCAGGTAAGTATTTCACAATAAAATACTTCCTAAAAGATTCCCCTAAGTGGGGGAAAAAAGGGAAAAACCCAAAAACCTAGAAAGGTATTCAGAGGTTGGTATTGTACTTTATGAATTCTGTTTCTATTCTATATTGTGAAACTTAAGCCAATTGTTTAAAAAACTGTCACAGTGATATCTACACAAACAAATAAAAAGAGCAGCTTGAAAACTTGAGGTCTAGCGGTTAAGGTGTTTCTCAAGAGACACAAAACTAAGAGATACAAGACATTCCTAAGCCTAGTACATTCTAGAAAAGTAATACAACAAGGGAGGGGAACCTTTCTCGGGAAATGAAACTGGTTTTATTGATTCAAAAAACAGTTTCTTCTAGAAGGCACTCATAAATCACAATGTATTTTTTTTTTAATGATTTCTTTGTTGTGAAATTTCTTTTTTTTTTTTAAGATTTATTTATTTATTTATTATTTTTTTTTTATACAAGCACTGGGTACAGTCAGAAGTGCAGGAGGGTGAGAGAATTCACCAGAGCCAGAGTGGGGAGCAGAGCAGGCAGAAGGGCGAAGTACACTGCTGAGGGGAGCAGCGGGCGGCAGGAGAGGTCTGCACGCCATGTGGGACCCTCCTCCGGTGGCCAGGGAGCAGCCGGGGATTGAACTGGTGCTGCAGAGGCTGCGGGCAGCTTCGCAACCCAGTGCTCAACCGCTGCGCCACCGGGGAGGCCCAATCACAATGTATTTTAGTTCCTTTAAAAAAAAATATTTTCGGGCCTCCGTGGTAGCACTAGGGGTTAAGCACTGCACTATGAAGCAATCCACAGCCTCTGCAGCTCCCCGGCCGGACAGGGAGCAACCCACATTGTGCAGCAGACCTCTTCTGTTTAGCCCACTGCTCCCCTCAGCAGTGTGTTTCAGCCAGTCTGCCTGTTCTGTTCCCCACTCTGCCGCTGGTGAATCCTCTCACCTCCCGCATCTCTGGCCTGTACCAAGCTTTTATATGCATAAATAAGTAAATCTAAAAAAAATAAAAAATTTTAAAAATTATTTTCTTACATTGTTTTTCATTTTTGAACAGTATTTGATTTCTCCCCTCAGGTATAGTCCATAGTTCTTCCACCACCATGCACCCATGACCCATCTCCATAGTCTTCTATTCTTTCCCGCCCCTACCCCGGCTGTATGCCTCAGATCTATGGTCAGATAGCAATTTCTGTGTAAAATTTTCCTGACCTGTTTGTTTGGTTTCTCTATATTCCACATATAAGTGAAACCATCCAACATTTATTTTTTTTCCTTCTGACTTATTTTGCTTAACATCAACCCTTTCTAGCTCTATCCATTTGCCATAAATAGCATGAGTTTTATCTTTTCTGATTCCTGAGTAGTATTCCATTGTGTATATACCACATCTTGGCCCATTCAATATTTTGGGGTATTTAGGAGTTTCAGTTACTTTCACATATGAATCATTTTCTCATTCAACTTCCCTTTCCCTTTTCTAGTTTTTAACTCCCTCCCCCCCCCCACCCCCAACACAAGAGGTATACTTAAAATAGCTATACTTCTGGGCTCCTGATCACATTATATGCACAGTGCTAGTTACTTTTTTATTAAGAACTCTGACTTTTCAACTTGAAAAGACTACTTTCTACATGTTCTGTGCAGTCATCAAACTGGGATTAGATCTCAATTCTGTCAATTCTGAGTCCGATCTATCATTTCTTTTATTGTCATGATTTCTTTCCCAGATCCTTTGTTTCACTTAGTAATTAAGTTTTTCAGAAATTAAGTCTGAATGTGTTCCAGTTAAGCAGCTGCAGGGTTTTTTTTTTTCCATAAGATTTATTTATATATGCATACAAGAGCTGGGGTATAGGCCAGAGGTGCGGAAGGTGAGAGGATTCACCAGAGACAGAGTGGGAAACAACAGGCAGATTGACCGAAGTATACTGCTGAGGGGTCAGGAGAGGTCTGCTGCACCATGTGGGTTGCTCCCTGGCCAGCTGGGGATCGAACTCGTGTTGTGGAGGTTGCGGATAGCTTCACAGATCAACCCCTTGCGCCACCAGGGAGGCCCAGCAGCTGCAGTTTCAACCTAGGAGTTTATTAGAAAGGCAAATTCTCGGGCCTCCCCGGTGGCGCAGCGGTTGAGCGCTGGGTTGCAAAGCTGCCCGCAGCCTCTGCAGCGCCAGTTCGATCCCCGGCTGCTCCCCGGCCACCAGAGGAGGGTCCCACATGGCACGCAGACCTCTCCTGCCGCCCGCTGCTCCCCTCAGCAGTGTACTTCGGTCCTTCTGCCTCCTCTGCTCCCTGCTCTGGCTCTGGTGAATTCTCTCACCCTCCCGCGCTTCTGACTGTACCCAGTGCTTGTATAAATAAATAAATAAATCTTAAAAAAAAAAAAAAAAAAAAAGAAAGGCAAATTCTCTGGAAACAAGAACACTATGCTAAAGAAGAGATAACTGCATCCCCATGTTCACAGAAGAACTATTTACAATAGTCAAGATATGGAAACAATCAACAGAGAATGGACAAAAGAAGATTTGGAATACATAAATGTATGCGTATATGCATATATATACATGCACAGAACGGAATATTATTCAATGACAAAAAAGGAGAAAATCCTGCTATCTGCAACAACATGGATGGACATTTAGAGCATTAAGTTAAGTGAATTAAGTTAGAGACTGTACAGTCTCACATACGTGAAATTTTCCTAAAAACAAGGTAACAAAAACAACCTCATAGAAAAGAGGTCAAATTTGTGGCTACCAGAGGTAGGTGGGGAGGAAGAATTGGATGAAGATGGTCAAAAGGTACAAACTTTCAGTAATAAAATAAATAAGGGCTAGGAATATAATGTACAACTTGATGACTGATTAATACTACTGAATAGTAAATGTGAAAGTTAAGAGAGTAAGTGTGCCTCCCTGGTGGCGCAGGGTTAGGATGCAACCTATGAAGCTGTCTGCAGCCTCTACAGCGAGAATTTGATTCCCGGCCAGTCAGGGAGCAACTCACACGGTGCAGCAGACCTCTCCTGCCTCACCCGCTTCTCCCCTCAGCAGTGTACTTCATTCGATCTGTCTATTCTGTTCCCCACTCTGTCTCTAGTGAATCCTCACCCCCCTACACCCTCCCACACACTTCTGGCCTGTACCCCAGCTCTTGTATGCATAAATAAATAAATCTTTAAAAAAAAGTTAAGAGAATAAGTCCTAAGAGTTCTCAACACAAGAAAAGATGTATTTGTCATTTTTTTTTGTGGGGGGGGAGGGTTTGACTCCCGGCCGGCCAGGGAAATTCCCATATGGCTTGCAGACCTCTCCTGTCTCACCAGCTGCTTCCCTCAGCAGTGTGTTTCAGTCAATCTGTATGTTCTGTTCCCCACTTTGTCTCTGGTGAATCCTCTCACTGCCCACATCTCTGGCCTGTATTCCCATTCTTGTATGCATAAATAAATCTTTAAAAATAAAAAAATAAATAAAATAGGGCCTCCCCGGTGGCGCAGCGGTTGAGCGCTGGGTTGCAAAGCTGCCCGCGGCCTCTGCGGCGCCGGTTCGATCCCCGGCTGCTCCCCAGCCACCGGAGGAGGGTCCCACATGGCGCGCAGACCTCTCCTGCTACCCGCTGCTCCCCTCAGCAGTGTACTTCGGTCCTTCTGCCTGCTCTGCTCCCCGCTCTGGCTCTGGTGAATTCTGTCACCCTCCCGCGCTTCTGACTGTACCCAGTGCATGTATAAACAAAAAACAAACAAATAATAAATAAAATAAAAAATAAAAACATGCCTCTACAAAATAAATAAATAAATAAATAAATAAAATAGCTGGGGCAGACTAAGCTTGTGTTTGTCTAAAGTCTGGCAATTCTGTGAGGGGTCCAGGGACTATCCTGGCATGGAAGAAATATGCACCAGCAAGAGGAAGAGGAAAGGAAGTTGGGATGGCATGATTTAGAGCTGTACTTTGAGCCACTGCAAACTACCTTCTAGCAGCAGAAGTTGAGAACTGCCGCATCCTAAAGTATCCTTTACTTAGTGGTACTGGATTAACCAGAGACAGAGTGGGGAGCAGAACAGGCAGATCTACTGAAATACACTGCTGAGGGGAACAGCAGGTGAGACAGGAAGGGTCTGCTGTGCCATGTGGGTAGCTCCCTGGAGGGCCGAAGATCAAATTCACGCTGCAGTGGCTGTGGATAGCTTCACAGTGCTGTGCTTAACCCTTTGCGCCACCAGGAAGACCCAACACTTTAATTTTTTAATTCAAAAGTCATTCCTATTAAATTTAAAAAATTCAAGCTTTCCTCAGCACCCCAGGCTCAAACCCAATTACTATTTCACAATTTACTATTACTGTTCAAGGACTACTACTTTCTACATATATTAAAAATCAGATACAAAGCCAGTTTCGACACTCAACAATCTGTCAAAGTACATAGATATACTTTGCTCTTAAAGCTGCACAGGCCAACACACTAAACTATACCATTATCCGCCATTTCCCTTAACGAAGGAGGGCTTGTTTCTAGTATTACTGTAAGCAATGCGGCTATAAATAATTCTTATGTACATATATCTACGGACATAAATACAAGGTGAAAGGTACATGCACTTAAATATTTAAGAACTACTGATAATTTCACTTCCACAAAAGTTACACTAGTTTATCATTTATCCTCTCATACCCTTACTGCTCTGATATAAATTTTATAAATATTTTTCTGTTTATTTTATTTTTAAAGATTTATTTATTTATACAAGTACTGGGGTACAGGCCAGAGACTCGGGAGGGTGAGAGAATTCACCAGAGACAGAGCAGGGAGAAGGACCAAAGTACACTGCTGAGGGGAGCAGCAGGAAGACAAGAGAGGTCTGCCTCACCATGTGGGAATCTTCCTGGCCGGCTGGGAATCAAACTGGTGCTGCAGAGGCTGCAGACAGCTTCATAGCGCTGCGCTCAACCTGCTGCACCACCGGGGAGGCCCCTGTTTATTTGTTTAAAGATTTAAACAAGTTGGCTAAAGTGTAGATCCATAGGGGGAAAAATGAACATTGACAATGAAAAAATGAAAAAAGAACACTGACAATTATTATTGACTTAATTCTCAAACTTGCTGATAAAGGTAATGTACAGGTAATGATCTTTGGGCTATAAGTAAAATACTTTTTATGCAGGGGTTTCCCCAAGTCTTGACAGTTATTTCAAGGATTTTTCCAGGGCAAAAAAGATTGAGGAAAGTAAGTTCAGAGTTTACACCATTCCTTAGAATGGCTTTCTAAAACAACCTAAAATTACAAAATATTCTACTCTGCCTTTGAACATTTATGTCTTGAATTAAAATGTCTTGAACATAATGTTTCAAACAGTGCGTCAAAAATCAAATCCCATTTAATATTATGACAAAGAAGGTCCATGTTGTAAAATTTCTTAAACCAAAAAGACAGTATTCTTTATTCTACCTTTCTTGTATCCTTCCTTCCTTACAAAGACTGGAATAAACAAAGACTGCATCCCTCCATGTGCCATACACTTTCCTCTCTATTATCTCATTCAGCATTACCCCCTATTTGATATCAAAGATATCAGGGCTAAAAAGACTAAGGTCACATCAACAAGAAAAAGGTCAAGCCAAATTTAAAATGAAGAATGCAACTCCAGAGTCTATGTTCTTCCAATATACCTGCCTATACTCCCAAGGGGTAGGGGAATCATAGTCAAATCTTCTATCTCACCAGATTCACCTCTCCACTCTCCTACCCCTCCATCACGTTCCACTTCCTTTTCTAGTCTCCTTGTAAAAAAAAGCATCAAAGACAAAATGAAATGCAATCACAAAGACAGTAGCAAGAAAGCAGTATTTGTAACTGGAAGAGACTGTATTATTAATTATTAATTTCTCCTTTCAGTGAGTTTATTATCAATTAGCATTATTTCTTAATCTTATAAGTAGCAAATGCAACCTAGAAATCTACAGGCCACCTGAATCATGGAACCACACAACTAAGTGATTATAACTAAAATATGTCCACCTTTCCATTTTAAAACAAGTCCCATGCTTTTAGTAATGAGATAACATCTATGTTCTTGATCTGCCAAGGATGACATAGACAGAAGGGAAGCTTTCAGTTATACATGGCTGTGCCACATTCAAATCCAGTTCAAAGAAGACCTCTGATTCCTATACTGTTCATTTCTCCAAAACAAATGGCAAGTATCTGTGGTATTTTCAGTTTCCAATGGTGCAAATTTTTTTAATCTGTATTAACTATGAAAGCCTTTGTGTTAAAGAAAATGTTTCAAACAAACAATATTCCTCATAGTGAAAATAACCTCTAAAATCTGTATATGGATGTGATGTTCCTAATAACCAAAACACTGACAGCAAATAAGGTCTACTAAATAAGCTTTATCTTAACATTTTCCTTTTACCTGAACCTGCTGTGGCTGCTGAACCTGGATCTGCTGTTCTTGCTGGGTTTGTGGCTGAACACTGGTGGTGACGGGACAGGCAAGTTCAAGCAAAGACCCAGCCACTTCAGTGCTGTCTGTATAAATGCAGTTCCCACCCTGTTGGTAAACCATGGTAGTGGTAGCCGTCTGCTGGAACTCCTGAAGGGCTTCTGGCCCCTTAGAGGCTAATGAGTCTAGAAATTCCTTCATCCTGTGTTGCGGGACAGACCGCGCCTTCACTCGGATGTACTCTTCAAAGGAGATGGTGTTCTCCAAAGAATTATTCATATTGCAGAGTCCTTAAGGTTCCTAAAAATAAATGGACAGAATTCAAAATTATGCTATTGTTTTTATATTTTGAAATGCACAGAGCAATCACTCTTGCATCAGAATGGAATTTTCAGGGCAGCTGTATACATCTGGAATTCAAAGTAAAGCTTTATTAGAATACCTCATTTTTTCAATTTATGGCATTTCAAAATTGTTTCCATTTTCTTAAATAAAACAATCACACTGAAAACAAAATAAAGGCATGCATCATAGTACTAGATGAAACAGGCTGAAAACACACTCTCCATCCAGCACGAGGCCAATTCCATCTTCTCCGCAGAGCCAAGCAGTAAACTAGACAGAAATAAAATCACATGCAAAAATGCTCTGTGACCATCTGAAGAGTATAGCAAGGAAGCAAAGAACAGAGATTCCCACTAACACCTTTTATTTCCACAGCCAACTATGTCCTACAGTGAAGGGACAGGTATGTCACCAACCTGCTGCAAAATCCGAGAAGGAATTTGTTCTTCACTCCCATCCGAAACACCTAAAACCCACTTGGTCATATACTGCTCATCTTCTTTTGTAGCACAGCTTATGAGTTTAGAACATAAATTTTGGAGACAGATTGCCTGGGTTGAAACCCAGTTCAATTTCTCCTTAGCTGTATAACCCTGGACAAATTAATCTTATTTTTCTCATCTATAAAATGGGGATAAAATAGCTTTTACCTCCCAGAGTTGACATGAGGATTAGCTATATGTAAAGCACTTGGAAAAGTACCTGACACAGACAGTGCTACATCAATGCTAACTAACATTACTGAAATAATTTGGGGGAGGAGTGGAACAGTGCCTTAAATAACTAGGTCATGACAAAAATTCAGAAATCAATTCTGCAAGTTTTTCACTGAGGTATTTACCTTAAAAATTAATAAGCAAGGGTGGTTAGTAACTCTCAATTACCTGGGGGACAATCTTACAATCTGTTGACCACTAGTGCTCTGCTGCTGTCACACCATTCTCTCTTGATCAGTACCACCTCCAGAATAAAGAAGTAGCAGGATAAGAGAGTAACACAAACCAAGTGAAACTTTTTTGCCAAAAAGGACTCTCAGTAAATCTCAAGTGTCTAGAAAAGTGATTTGTTTCCATGAGCCACCAGGCTAGAAATATCAGTCTCTTATTGGCTTTCACTAGGCTCTGTTTAGTGTTAAAGATATATAGGTAATTATTCCACCTCTCCCAACTGGCTCTAACAACACCGTGCCATGTCCTTTCTCACCTGCTGCTCCCCTCAGCAGTGTATTTCAGTAGATCCACTTGTTCTGCTCCCTACTCTGTCTCTCACCCCCCACACACCTCTGGCCTACACACACACCCCCTCTTCTTGTATGCATAAATAAACAAAATAAATCTTGAAAAAAAAAAAAAAACAAATAGAACAACACTGCGCCATGGTCCTTTCTGAATGGCTGACAAATGGTAGGTGCTTCACATGTACCTGTTGCATTTGGAATTTAATGTGTAACAAGCAGAAGCATGACCCTTTGCTCTTGTAACAACTATGATTTACAACCTATGTGTTATGCTTTTCCCTAGTAATTGGTTAATTTATAGTGGGGGGGAGGGAGCTACATATCCATGACAAGAGTGAAATTAAAGAAAAAGTATGATTCTTACTGCCATTAATTCATAGACACCAGCAATATTTCAGTGGGATGCTGTATAAGTATAGTATACAAATTTATATTCATCTACTTTTGAACAGAACAGACAGGACTAAATCTTTAACAATGCACATAATAGGGCCTCCCTGGTGGCGCAGGCGGTTGACCGCCGCACTGTGAAGCTGTTCACAGCCTCTGCAGTGCGGGTTCGATCCCAGCCAGCCGGCAAGAATCCCACATGGTGAGGCAGACCTCTCCTGTCTTGCCCGCTGCTCCCCTCGGCAGTATGTTTCAGTCAGTCTGTTCTGTTCCCCGCTGTCACATTCCCATGCATCTGGCCTGTACCCCAGCACTTGTATAAATAAAAAATAAATCTTTAAAAAAAAATGCACATAATACATTATAAATCTATTTCTTCATAAAGAAAGAACACCATATATACCTTATTCTATCTAAAACCAAAATTTCTGGGCCACTGCTCTCAGGAGAATCTCCAGTTCTCATAAAACCCCAAGCACAATAGAGTGTAGAGCATAGCAAGCTCAGGCCAGGAAGTGCAAGGTAAACCCATCCAAGGCTAATAGCCTCTTGTCCTCTGAAATTTAATTCTTGTTCCTTTTGCACTTCTCTTCTGATGATTTCCCTTGTCCAGCACTCCCTTCTCTCTGCTACAGGAGCTTTTATTTATTTATTTGGAAAGATTTATCGATTTATGCATACAAGAACTGGGGTACAGGCCACAGGTGTGGGAAGTGAGAGGATTCACCAAAGACAGAGTGGGGAGCAGAACAGGCAGATCTACTGAAATACATTGCTGAGGGGAGCAGCAGGCGAGGCAGGAGAGGTCTGCTGTGCCATGTGGGTCTCCTCCCTGGTGCTTCAGTGGCTATGGATAGCTTCATAGGCTGTGTCTTAACCCTGCTACAGGGGCTTTTAGAGTAGAAAGTTAGGAGGTCTGCTACAAGACGTCAAGATTAAGCTATTCATGATGTTATGATACATGAGTAAGAACAGCATAAGATCAAGCACACTATCCCTACATTACATATTCAGGTAAGGCCACTCCAGTGTAGATGACCCACAACCGACCACATTGGCACAGAATGTGTCAATGCTACCCTTTATTAAGTGCATTACTGCTGGAATTCCCTTCAGAAGGTTATGTCCGGGGAAGAAAAAAAAAGACAGCATCTTTCAAAATACAGACTCAGTAAGTTCAGAACATGTGACTCTATACCTAATTACACATACCCTTCTGCTCAAAAGGGGACAAAAGAGCAATTACATGAAGACCCATTAACCAATTCTCCACCATGATGATATATCAGTTTTTACCTCTCATAACTAAAAAGCAGAGGTCAACTGAAATTTCCATTTTTCAAAATTTACCTTCACAATTAGTGGCAATCCCATAAAACAGAGGGACTGCTTGAAGCTTAAAGATTGCCTATGCTATAATCCTAGCTATGTGCCAAAGTTAAAAAAAAAAAAGAAAAACAAAAGTACAGAGAACCATTCGGCAAAAACCCAGTCTTAGATCTGGTGTCTAAACAAACAGAAATACAGAAACACTCCAAATTAAGTTGATAAAACTAAAAAAACCTTCATTTAAATGCCACTTGGTAAAGGAAGTTCCTTGACTCTCCTAGTGACCTTATTTCTCTTTGCTCTTTCAAGTTCAGTAATTCAAGAGGTTAAAGCCTTATCTGAAATCTAATGCATAAAGGAGAACTGCACCAACACTTCTTCCTAGAAATCAGCTTTTTCCAATGCAGAATTCCACTTAGTATTTATTTGCTTTTTCGGGGGGAGGGTGGGGGGGGAAAGGGGTAAAAACAATACATACATTTTTCCTAAGAAAAAAATGTTCAAATAGTATAGGAAGTTATAAAATGAAAAGTAAACACAGTTAAGCATCCTCAGATCTCTGGTTCTTGGTCTACCAATTTTAAACACTGATTTCTCCTTTAAAAAAAGTGAGTTTAGGGCCTCCCCGGTGGCGCAGCGGTTGAGCGCTGGGTTGCGAAGCCTCTGCGGCCTCTGCGGTGCCGGTTCGATCCCCGGCTGCTCCCCGGCCACCGCAGGAGGGTCCCACATGGCGCGCAGGCCTCTCCTGCCGCCCGCTGCTCCCCTCGGCAGTGTGCTTCGGTCCTTCTGCCTGCTCTGCTCCCCACTCTGGCTCTGGTGAGTTCTCTCGCCCTCCCGCGCTTCTGACTGTACCCAGTGCATGTATAAACAAACAAACAAATAAATAAATAAATAAATAAATTCATAAAAAAAAAAAAAAAAAAAAGTGAGTTTAGGGCCTCCCCGGTGGCGCAGCAGTTGAGCGCTGGGTTGCGAAGCTGCCCGCTGCCTCTTTGGCGCTCTTTGGCGCCGGTTCGATCCCCGGCTGCTCCCCGGCCACCGGAGGAGGGTCCCACATGGCGCGCAGACCTCTCCTGCCGCCTGCTGCTCCCCTCAGCAGTGTACTTTGGTCCTTCTGCCTGCTCTGCTCCCTGCTCTGGCTCTGGTGAATTCTCTCACCCTCCCACGCTTCTGACTCTACCCAGTGCTTGCATAAACAAATAAATAAATAAACAAACATGCCTCTATAAAAAAAAAAATTTAAAAAAAAAAAGTGAGTTTAGGGGCCCCTCTGGTGGCGCAAGGGGTTAGGCACTATGCTGTGAAGCTATCCGCAGCCTCTGCAGCACGAGAGCTCAATCCCCTGCCAGCCAGGGTGAGAGAATTCACCAGAGCGGGGAGCAGAGCAGGCAGAAGGACCGAAGTACACTGCTGAGGGGAGCAGCGGGTGGCAGGAGAGGTCTGCGCACCATGTGGGACCCTCTTCTGGTGGCCGGGGAGCAGCCGGGGATCGAACCGGCGCTGCAGAGGCTGCGGGCAGCTTTGCAACCCAGCGCTCAACCACTGCGCCACCGGGGAGGCCCTCATTTTGATAGTTTTAAACCTCTATTTGTAAATACATTAATATTAGAAATCTCTGACTTTCCACTATGTAAGAAAAAGAAATGAGTCTCATGTCCTTTATTTTTGAAAAGTACTTTCTTGAGGACAGTGTCTGTTTAATCTATCTTTTAGTTTTAGAATATAACACTTCATACCAAACAAAATTCAGAAAACTTTTTTTAACTAAGGTTCCAAAAAAAATGGTAAAAACCATTCTGCTCCCAACAAATCCTTTATTTCTAGAATAATGTCCGGTTCGTTCCCTGCTGGCCAGAGAGGGTCCCACATGGCGCAGCAGACCTCTCCTGTCTCGCCTGCTGCTCCCCTTAGCAGTGTATTTCGTCAGTCTGCCTGTTCTATTCCCTGCTCTGTCTCTGGTGAATCCTCTCACCCTCCTGTGCATCTGGCCTGTACCTCAGTTCTTGTATAAATAAATAAATAAATAAATAAATCTTTTTTTTTTAAAAAAAAGTTACTACAAGCAACTCCAGTCCAAATATAATTTCCTCAGCAGAAGGGCAAGTAAGATAGATACTCAGCTCTCAGAAAGAATGGTTGGAAAATTATCTGCCAAAAAGTATCAAAGATTATTATTTCAGCTTTTATAGTAAAAAAAAAAGGGGGGTGGGAACAAGTTTCCAGAAGGAAAAATTCAACAAAACTTAGAATAAAAGTTGATAAATGTTCATACACAGATATTCATTACACTGTTCTCTATTCTTGTGGCAATCTTAGGAATATTCTATGATAAAAAACATATAGCAATAGCTAGACATGTTTTAAGTAGGTCAGACTCTGAAGTATAAAACCCTGCATAGGGATCCAAGCTTAAGGGCCTACTACGGCAAGGTGGGCTTCAAGCAGAAATCATTGCTTCCAAGAGGTTTCTTTCTTTCATTAAGTCTGCAGGAGGTTCTTGACTGATTCAGTACAAGTCCACAAAATCATTTGAGGACCACTGAATTACAGGAAGCTAAAAAATATTAATAAATAATGGAATTGGGGCCTCCCCTGGTGGCACAGTGGTTGAGCGCTGGGCTGAGAAGCTGCCCGCAGCCTCTGCAGCGCCGGTTTGATCCCAGCTACCAGGTGAGGGTCCCACATGGCGTGCAGACCTCTCCTGCCACACCCGCAGCTTCCCTCAGCAGTGTATTTAGTTACTCTGCCTGTTCTGTTCCCCACTCTGGCTCTGGTGAATTCTCTCATCCTCCTGCGCTTCTGACTATACCCAGTGCTTATAAAAATAAATAAATCTTAAAAAAAAAAAAATCAATATGTGAAAAGAATAAATAAATAATGGAATTAATGGATTACTTAAAAAAGAAGTTAATGGAGAGACCTCCCTGGTGACGCAGGGTGGGGTTAGGATGCAACTTATGAAGCTATCCACATGCACTCCCCGGCCAGGGAGGTGACCCACATGGCACAGCAGACCTCACCTGTCTCGCCCACTTTTCCCCTTAGCAGTGTATTTTTGTAGATCTGCCTGTTCTGTTCTCCACTGTCTTGGGTGAATCCTCTCACCTCCCACACCTCTGGCCTGTACCCCAGTTCTTGTGTGCATAAATAAATCTTAAGAAAAACGAAAGAAGTTAATGGACAAGGCCAACATTTTTTGTTCTTTTAAGTTGCTTACTTGATCCACTGGACTGACATATCCCACTAATGAAAGTATACTAAGTCAAGTTTGACCTGACACAAAAGGTCTGCTTAGAAGGACAAAAAATCTCCAGAAATATGTTTAAATAGGGCCTCCCTGGTGGCGCAAGGGGTTAAGCACATTATGAAGCAATCCACAGCCTCTGCAGCATGAGTTCGATCCCTGGCCGGCCAGGGAGCAACCCATGTGGCCCAGCAGACCTCTCCTGACTCGCCTGCCGCTCCCCTCAGCAGAGTACTTTGGTCAATCTGCCTGTTCTGTCCCCCACTCTGTCTCTGGTGAATCCTCTCACCCCCCATATCTCTGGCCTTTACCCCAGCTCTTGTATGCATAAATAAATAAATCTTAAAAAAAAAAGTATGTTTAAATAGTTCACACTAATGAATGAGTAATGAAAAATACTGAGAAAAATTAAATTCTCAGCAGTGATGATGTTTCTTTTTTGTTTTATCGGTTAGCAGAAGTCCTCCTTACAATAAGATCAGGTCATTCTTCATGTATAATTTCATAATTTACAGTGCAATTTTTCATACAATGTTTTGCTTCATATGGAATCTACTTTGCAAAGTATGAGGTAAAAGTCTAATTATTTTACAAAGACTATTGAAATCACTTTACCCACTGACTTGAAATACTGCTGCCATTATAAATCAAACTCACAGGGAGACAGTCTGTTTATAAGCTTTTTGTGTGCAATTTGACTGCTCTTTCTCTAACAGGGCAACTTTGAAACCGCATGTTAATACCTGAAGGATTCCCTGCTGTTCCCCCCCTCAAATTTTTTTAGTATTTAATGACCAGGGGAAGTCATGGGTGAACCTTTAAAATTATATTTATAACCCAAGTATTGTTTAATTATATACATAAAAAGGTAATTAAAAAGCAATCTTTTTTTGCTCAGTGGTTACACCAGAGTAATGGTAACAGATATACAAACATTCTGGTTGATTATAGTTAAGTTCTCCTCAAAATCCAAAACTTTTTAAAGACAAAAGCATCAAGCCACCAGAAGTCTGCATAATAATGAAGATTACTGACTGCTTCAAGATGCTGCTCAGAAGATACACAAGGCTAACCCTTGATAATAATTTGGATAAACTTGGGCCTCCCTGGTGGCACAGGAGTCGAGCGCTGGGTTGCGAAGCTGCCCACAGCCTCGGCAGCTTCCTGGCCACCAGGTGAGGGTCCCACATGGCACGCAGACCTCTCCTACTGCCCGCTGCTCCCCTCAGCAGTATACTTTGGTCCTTCTGCCTGCTCTGCTCCCTGCTCTGGCTCTGGTGAATTCTCTCACCCTCCCGCGCTTCTGACTGTACCCAGTGCTTGTATAAATAAATAAATAAATCTTCTAAAAAAAATTTTTGGATAAACTTAAAAAAACTACTCTCTATGACCCTGAAAGAAGCAAGATTCTTAATTAGCTCCAAGTCAAAGATTTAGTGAGAGCGTTAAATAAATTAACTAAAATATTTCTTAAGTTAGAAGAAAAAAGATAAACATCAGATGTTTTCACTTATATGTTGAATATAAATAAACTAAACAAAGTGCCAGACAAGAAAAGTCAATGCTGACCACAGATAGGAGGCATCCAGGAGAGGGGGAGGGGCGAAACAGGGGTGGTAGAAGAGCACAAGCAGCTATGGTGATGGACATCGAGTGTTTTGGTGATGGGAGAACTATGGTGACCACACCTGGGGGAGAAATCATATATTGTCGAAAAATTAACAACGATGTAAGAAAAAAGTACTAAAATAAAAAATAATAAAGTATTTCTGAAAAACATGAAGCCGGAGAGACAGCTGAACACTCACAATTTCTCGGAATCACAAATGGAAAAAAAAAAAAAGAAACAGTCAGATGCTCACTAGGGTGGGAAAGTCTGTAAACAAGCATTTGCTTCTGAATACTTTAAGCATAGCTGCTTTGCAAAACAATAAAGAGACAATCCAGTCTCCCACCTACAGACCCCGGAAATTTTCACTTGTATGCACACATTGATCACTGGTATTTCCCTTTACCTCCTTCTCCTGACAAAAAATAGGCCCTCAATATATGAAAATCATTATTTTTATTAATTTGTTACTAGCACATTAAATAGTATCACAGACAAAGTTATCCCAGAACAGGCCTGTCTGCTGATTTCTTTCTTTCGACATTTCGACAACAAAGGGAAGACCTAAGCACTCACCAGAATCACCCTTTCTTGGGTCCCCTCATATGAGATACCTGTTCCCAGTTCTCCATGCAGCTTTGCAGAATGACTCCTGAATACATGATGAACTAAGAGAAGACGCTGGAGCAGCCTCAGAGCCGTGCCTCTTTCTGTTTATCCAATAGTCATGTTCTTGTCCCTCTCAAGGCTCACATATACTCTAGCAATGGCTTCTAATAGCTTACTAAGTCTGGTTTTTGACTATGTCTTGTTTCCCATGGGGAAAAAAATGATATCCATTTTATGGAAATGCATTTGTTCTAATTAACACATGGTGTTAATTCAAAGCACATTGGGAGACATTTTCCTATTGCTAAACATACTGTTATCCCAATTTCAGGTTGTCAGATATGGTCTCCCAGACAGGAATCGATCATAGGCAGTGGTGGCAGTGACTCTATATTAACCCACTCTAGGGTTTGTAATAGAAATTATTCTATTTAGCCATTTATCTGCCCCAAGCCTCACCAGAGAAACCCCTATATAGGGGCAGTTTCACCATGGGTTCTATTTTTGGACAACTCACTTTCAACTGGGAATTTAAGGTCACATTCCTACCAAAGACTGATTCCTAGATATATATGACACACACATATACAAAGATACTTACACGTGAATGTTCACAGCAGCATTGTTAATAATAACCCCAAAACATTTAATTTAAATATCTATCAGGGGCCTCCCTGGTAGCGCAAGGGGTTAAGACACAGCACTATGAAGTTATCCTCAGCCACTGCAGAATGAGATCGATTCCAGGCCAGGGAGGTGACCCACATGGTGCAGTAGACGTCTCCTGTCTTGCCCGCTGCTCCCCTCAGCAGTGTATTTCAGTACATCTGCCTATTCTGCTCCCCACTCTGTCTCTGCTAAATCCTCTCATGCCCCCCCATCTCTGGCCTGCACCCCAACTCTTGTATACATAAATAAATAAATCTGTAAAAAAAAAAACCTATCAATAGCAAAATAAATTATGGTACATTCGTATACTAGAATACTATACAGAAATGGAGATGAACTAGTAACGCACACTATGTGAATCAACTTCACAATGCTAAAATGCAAAATACAGCATGATTTCATTGAAAATGAAAAAAACAAACAAAACAACACTGGTGATGGATATAAAGACGGTGAAACTAAAAAGAAAAACAAAGAACATTATCATTATTGAAGTTAGAATAGCAGTTGTTTCTATGAGTTAAGAAGCTATGACCAGGAAAGGATTAACGAAGGGTTCAGGGATTCTGGCAATATTCTATTTCTTGAAAAGGTGATAGTTAAACAATGGTTCACTTTTTAAAATTAGATTAATTAAATTATATACAGAGCATATGAATTTATATATAAACATTTCACAAATTTAAAAATAATAAGGGCCTCCCCAGCGGCATAGCGGTTTGAGCGCTGTGCTGTGAAGCTGTGCACAGCCTCTGCAGCGCGAACTTGATTTCCTATTGGTCAGGGAGAAACCCACATGGAGTGGCAGACCTCTCCTGTCTCACCCGCTGCTCCCCTCAGCAGTGTCCTGGGTCTATCTACCTGTTCTGCTCCCTGCTCTTTCTGGTGGATTCTCTCACCCTCCTGCGCCTCTGACCTGTATCCCAGTTCTTGTATAAATAAATAAATCTTTAAAATAATAATAACAATAAAAATAATAAAAAGAGCTTTCTGCACAGTCTAAACAGCTCTTCCTACAGTTTTACCGTGGTCTAAAGTGTGAGACCAAAAGACCATTCTCTCCCCCTTTCAGAAAACCAGTAAGTTGATGTATCATTCCTTCATGCATCCACAATCAGAAGTGACAATCCAAAGAGATAAAAACAAATGAAGCATTTAAGTGAAGCCTGGAGAGGACTTAACATGTCATGTCTGCAACAAAGTATAGGGCAAATATATATACAAAGTAACAGAAATGAACAGGTGTTCCTTTAGCACCTCATTGGGAAGATGAGAAGTTAGAAACCCTTACTGGATAAGGTGGTCATTTAACAAGTAGACAAGCAAGAAGAGTGTGGCAAGGTCTAATCGCAACTGATTAAATTAAAAGGCATGCAACTTGAAGGAAGACATCCCTGATTCTGAAGTTGTCATAATGGAAGAAAGCCACACCTAAATCCCCTGACGAGGCTACATTTTTAGAGCAATTCAAATTTACTGCAATCTTCAATCACTACTTGCTCTTTTGTTTGAAATGGCAATATAATCTGAAAGGGGATGTGGAAAGGCAGAAGGGTTGATGAGAGGTACACAAATTTTTCATCACAGGGTACTAAAAGTAGGCCATCTATTAGGTAAATCTTAATGAGCTTACAAAAAATATTATCTACAAGCACCAACTTAAAATACAGATTTAAAACTTAATAAACACAAAGATATTCCAGAACAAGCAAGTCCAAAAGGTGTATTGAACGATTAAGTGTAATCTAGTTCAACTTGACTGCTTTTCTTTGAACCATTTAGGGTCTTAGAACAGCTGATGCCTTGTCATGCTAAAGCCTAAACGTTGTTCTGACTTATATTTTAAAAACTGTTCAAGCAGCAAAGTATGGCTGAATGCAAAGATGCAGTTCTCCCACAGCAAATTTCTTCTCAATTTTCCAGCGCCTAGTAGTTTCTGGCAGACAGTACCCAGAATGACTGACAGGATTTGTAATGTTTCAATATTACCAGGAAACAACTGCACACATACTCCCAGCATATGAACATTTTAACTCACCAGTCACCATGTTGCATGTATTTCTGTTGCTTGTCCTGAGTTCTTAAGACTTGTAACATTCTGAAGAAGATAGAACAAAGAAGTTCCTTCCATCCTCAGCCTCTTTTTATGCTTTAACTTTGTTATTAAAATAATACAGCATTAGAAAGAACTACCCCCACCATTATCTGATTTGATTTCTAATTTTACTTATTCTTAGCCTTTTTCCTTAAACTTAATGAAGCAAGACTACAAAACATACATTAGCAATGTTTTGCCTTAGGGTGCATTATTTCTCTAGGGCAATGCCAGAACTCCGCTAGCACGAGAACACAGGACTGGGATTTTAAAAAAAAAAAAAATCTAGCTGAAAAGGATGGAAACTCTGTATTAAAGGTGCTTATGCAGCGATACAGCGACAGATTTTAGGAATTTCTGATGGGGAATTTTGCAAAGCATTTCAGGTTGTTCAGTTTTGTTCTGGGCAACTTTTTGTGCAAGTTGCGGGTCCTTAGTCTGAGTACAAACAAGTAAGCCCCTCCCACTCGCACAGAAGAAAAGACTGCATTAAGGATTTGAAGTAATATTTTACAGCTTGGGTAGTTTCACAACGTCCCCTTCCCGAGCGCAAAGGTGACGTGTGGGAACTGCGCTTATGGAATAACTACTTTCTAAAGACAAGAAAGCAAGTAACACTGTATGCCTTCCTGTATTAATCTCCCACCCCCCCACACACACACACACCCCACACACACACCCCCCCCCCCCCGCCGCCAACCCCCCACCCCACGCCACCCCGCCCCTCCCCAGCACAAAGCACCAGAACAAGGTATGGAAACTCAAGGGGGCTCGCTGCTCTCGCAAACTAACATGGTTCGGTTTCATAAGCACTGCAACCCTCTCTCCAAGCACCCACCCAGTACATGGTCCTCGGGGTCACCGCATTCTTAGAGGAGAACGAGCAATCTCGCCCTCCTCGGAGAAGAGCGGGGCCGAAAGCCAGACCGCAAAGCCGGTTGGTTTCTCCCCAGGCCTAGGCCACAGTGGTCTGGGGACGTCACCAGAGCAGGAAGGGCCCAACCCGAGCCATCCTCACAGAGAGCCGCCCGCCCGCCGCCCCTCGGCTCAGCAGGGGTGTCCTGCGCGCTCTCGCGGCGGCGCCGCCACCCAACAGCACAGCGCGCGCCCCGAAGCCGGGGGTCGCGGGCGGACGCGCGCCTCAGAAAGCCGCTCTTGCTCACGGGCCGTAGCTCCAGGAGCCGATATCCGGGCCAAGAACGCGCACGTCGGCGGCCACGCGCACTAGGAGAGCCGCACAACGCGCGCGCGCGCATAAACAAGCCCGGCCAGCGCGAGCACCAGCGCGCGTTCCCGCGCCGCGCCCACCCAAAACCCCGACCAGCCCCTCCCCCACCCAAGGGGCGGGGGCGCGCGAGCCCAGGGACGTTCTCCGCTCCGGAACCGCCCCGAGGTCTCCTGGGCCCAGCGGTAGCGGCCCGCCCGCCCCCGCCCGCCGTTGTGTGGGGTGGGCCCGCTGTTTTAGGCCCGCAGCCTCGCCGCATCCTTGCCCCCACTGGAGTCCTCACCCGGCGACGTCGCCGCCGTCGCGCTGCCGCTCTACCCGCCGGCCCCGCCGCACCGCTCGGGGCCCCGGTTCTGCCGTAGCCGCTCCAACACCGACAGGATTTTCTCCTCACAGCTCCCTGGGCGCCATCTTACATTCAACCCTCACAGCCAATGGGTGCCGAATGCCCCTCTCGCGATAATAGGAACCTCGGATCCCGCGAGAGTTGAGGCTGCCTTCTGACCAGACTTAAAGGGAACGCTTCTACCGAGGAGGGAGGCCTGGCCTTGGGCTGCAGTGGCGCGGTGAGTCCCGGGTGTGGGGCGGAACGCCCCGCCCTCAGACGCCCCTCCATACGGGGCGGAGCCTGGGCTGGAGCTTGGCCTAGCCTGGGAGGCTCGACAGGCTGGAGCTGGGAGCTTGCTCTCTGGACCCACCTGCCGCCCGCAGCGGGGCCTCCTAAGCGTGCACAAACCCAGGATGGGCGGGGCACGGCCTCTCGCTTAAGGTGGTCCCCACAGCCCCTAGTCTAGGCCAGGCATCATCCCCAGCATTTTCCTGCCCGGAAAGCCCCGGAGCGCTCTCCTCCTGGATTCCCTAGCTTCTGGGAACCCTCAGTCTGCCATGATCCTAATTTATACTGCAGCAGTCAGTCCACCTTAAAGCAGGCCTTGGGTAACCTGGTGTTTGTATACAGGGAAAATGTGGAGGGTGTTAAAGCTGCAGGCACGCATAGGCCACACTAGTTGCCCACACTGCCCTAAAAGGCCAGCAGCATGAGGTAGTTCCTGCTTGCCAGGCTCCCATAGGTAGGGAGCCTGGCAAACATCCCCTAACCCTTCTGAGTTCTCCGAAGCCACTTCCTGAGTAGTCTTGTGAGACCCTGGCCCAGGGGAGAACTCTCCTGCAGTGCCCGACCTTCCCAACTAGAAGGTGAACTTAGAAGGTACTGCACAAGTCTTCCTCATCTCACTGAGTCAATATTTTTGAACAATGGGATTGGGAGCTAGGCTTCTCTTCATCTATCTGGGCACGAAGCAGACACAAAGTTACAGATCCCTCAGGCACAGGGTTCCTACAAGTGGAAGAGCATCCCAGCACCCACCATTCCCTAAGACCAGGTGGGCAGGATATCCTATCAGGCCCCAGGCCCCTGCTCTGGCGCACCAATAAGTGTACCAGTGGTTCAAAGTTGTCAGTACTGCTCTGTGTACAGTGTACCTTCCCACCACCACCAAACCCCATCATGTCAAAAAGCCCACAGGTCTGGGGGCGCAGACACATTACACAGACTCCAGGGAGATTTAGCTGTTCTTTATTGACATGGAGTCTGAATACCACTAGCCTCCAAGAAGATGAGGTAGGTCCATGGGGCTTCCAGCTCATACTTTTCCTGGGTCCTCCTTCAGTGTGACAGTCCGGTTGAAGACAAGCTGGAAAGCAGAAGGGGAAGAATGACCACCCAGTCAGTAGCTGGTCAGGTGGCCCAAGTGGGTCTCAACCGTGACACCTCACTTCTACTCCTACCTCATCCCAGAGTAGCTGAGGGTCAGGAAACAGGTTCATAATAACTTTGTGACTTTAGGTAAGGGACTGGATAGCTCTGGGCCTCCATTTTATAAGGATTAAAGTAATCTCTATAAGATGCCCTGCACCTTGAAGTGTAAGAAAGGCAGGGTCCATACAAAATCTTGTGCATGGTCTTAACCACTAGGCTTGCTTTCTTCTCAGCAGAAAAGGTACTCCACCTCAGGTGGTAAGGAATAATTAAGGGAATATAGGTAGGGTGCTTGGCACAGTGAGTGGCAGCCACCAGTCACTGTTGTAGAAAGGGCAGGTGGGTAAAGTCAAGCACCTGTCCCTGGCAACTGTCTGGATCCACGGAGAAGTAGCCAAGTCTCTCAAACTGGAACTTGTCGTAGGGCTTTGCCAGGGCTACAGAACAGTCCACTAATGCTGCCTCCACCACTTGCAGTGATACCTGCAGACAGAAAAATTAGGTGGTCATCCAACCAGGAGGACCCACTCCCCTCACTCCACATCCCCTGAGCATACCGGGTTCAGGTCAGTTAAGAATCCACCAGGCACCTCCGCAGGATCCTCAGGGTTCTTGTGCTGAAAGCTGTAGCCACAGTGAAAGTCAGACTCCAGATAGGCAATGCCCATCTTCAACCTGTTCCCACCCCAATTCTGTATACTTACAGTCGCTCATAGAGGCGAATCTCACACTTAAGAGGCTGTGACACCCAGTGAATAAAGGCTTTGGGCTTTTCTCCAGCATCAGCACGTCTGCAGGTCACCTCCAGGCTCTCCACAAAGCCACTAGGGCCCTGGAAGATGAGAGGGAGAGGCCTGCAATCAAACCTGAGGACCCCTACCAAGACTACAGGTTGCATCACGTCCTGGGCCTACCAGACACTGGTGGGAAGGATGCAGCTGACTCTCACCTTGACAACATGCTGCAGCTGGATGACATAGCCTGTGTGTCTCAGGCCCACAGGCTGGCCCCATGCCAGGCGCTTATAGCCTGACTCTGGCTCCTAGAGGTAGAAAATGGAGTGAACACAAAAGGTTCAAGCGTCAGTCGTACAAAATGCTTCTCTCCCACCCCTATGTGTGGGAGGGGTTGGTTTGTCTGAAGTAGGAAGTAAATGAACTGACAGAAGAGATATAAGGATCTCAGGACTGATCTCAGCAACATACACACCCTCCACCCCCATTCACCTCCTTGAAGTCAGTCCTCTCAATGAAGACAGTAGGTCCAAAGGGAACCTGATGGAAGCCCTTGGTCTCATCAGCTGGGAAGTTGGGCACCTGGATGTCCAAGGCCTACAGAAGGAGATGGATGTCTGAATCACACCAGGTAGGCACTGGGAACCCCCTCCTCATCCTCCCCAAGCCCAGCTGCATTCACCCACATATACACAATAAGGTGAACCTACCTTAGCAGCAGGAAAGTTGGTGATAATGACCTGTAATGGCTCCAGCACAGCCATGGCCCGTGGAGCTGTGTCATTTAGCACATCACGCACACAGGCTTCTAGCAGATGTGGCTCCATTGTGGTCTGTGCCACTGTCACTCCCACCTAACAGGAAAGTCAGTATCAATCACAGCCATAACCAAAGCCATCACCATGTTTAGCCCATACCTGATACCCAGGCCAACAGACTATACCCGAGCACAGAAGTTGTTGATGGCCTCAGGTGGGAAGCCACGCCGCCGTAGGGCTGTGAGTGTGAAGAGTCGAGGGTCGTCCCAGTCCCTGTACGCAAAGACATGGTAAGAACTCTTTTGGAGGCCTCCCTGGTGGCACAGGGGTTAAGCACAACACTCTGAAGCTATCCACAGCCTCTGCAATACAAGTGCAATCCCTGGCTGGCCAGGGAGCTACCCACATGGTGCAGCAGACCTCTCCTGTCTCGTCTGCTGCTCCTCTCAGCAGTGTATTTCAGTAGATCTCCCTGTTCTGCTCCCAGCTATCTCTCTGGTGAATCCTCTCACCCTCATCACCTTTGGCTTATACCCCAGTTCTTGTATGCATAAATAAATAATTCTTAAAAAAAAACAACAACAAACTCTTTTGGGAGCACATGCCACTAGTACCACCAATCTTTGATGAGCTAAATAGCCATACCTACCGCACAGCACCAGCAGCCACAAGCTGGAGAATCTTTCTCTTGGAGACAACAGCATAGTGCAGGTTGAGGCGGCCATACTCCCACTGCACAGGGCAATAGACATCCAGCGCGTTGCATAGCCAAAAGTAGGAAGAGCGTCTAGGGTGGGATGGTAGAGTCAGGACCAGCTATCTTACCAGAGAGACATTACAGGATGGGCTATTGGGATACTACTGTTCCTACCCACCCCACGGGCCCAGCCCCCTCACCGGGCCTGGAATTCCTTGGTGCAGAGTGAGTGGGTGATGTGCTCGATGGAATCACAGAGGCAGTGTGTGTAGTCATAGGTGGGGTAGATGCACCTATGGGGCACAAGCAGTAGGCCCCATCATACAGTCCTGTTCTGCCCTACCTGTGTCCCACCTCCCCACCCTATGCTCACACCTACCAGGTATCCCCTGTGCGATGATGTGGTGTATACTTGACTCGATAGGCCACAGGATCCATCTTGCCATCCTCCATCACCAGCTTCATCCGCAGAGTGGCCTCACCCTCTGCAAATTTGCCCTTGCGCATTGCCTGAGGGGAGTAAAGGCTCAGGCTGTCTCTCAACACAGAGGTATCTTTTCCTTAGCACCCTAGCCCACCCAGACTCAGATGTTCCTCCAGAACCCCACCTCAAAGAGTAGCAGTGACTCCTCTATGGGACGGTCTCTCCAGGGTGAGGGTGGCGCGTTGTGGCCTTTGAGCTCCTCTCCTCGCTGGTGGCACACATAGGCCTCGCCCCTAGGAGGAAAGGGTATGAATACCAACCATAGCTGTTTCCCAGTCAGCCTGCCTGGCTGCACATCATGGTTCTGGCCTCACCTGTGGATGAGTTCTACAGCCCAGGCATATAACTGGTCAAAATAGTCAGAGGCATATGTCACCTTGTAAGGTGTGTAACCTGAGGCACAATGAGACACAGTTATTAGCAACTAGCCAGGGACGCCCAATGATAGCCCACAGCCTAAATGAGGCCCACTGATAACTGGCTCTGCCCAGGCCTTGCCCAGCCCATACCTAGCCAGGCCACCATGTCGCTGATGGCAGTGAAGAACTTTGCTTCCTCCTTCTCAGGATTGGTATCATCAAAGCGCAGAAAACAGATCCCATTATTGGCCTAGGAGAGTTGCAGTGTCTGTCAGCTCCCATATCAGCAGTTCCTACAGTCCAGCTCATCAAACTGGGACATTCTCAACTCTCTCCTATGTCAAAACTGGAAATGCTTTCAAGGGGTTCATTCATCTTTATTTCTAAATATCCTAAGCAAGACATCTGTTTGATCAATTAGCAGAAACAGCATAACCTCTTCCTAAGTCTGAGAGGTTGCACTGAGAATTTCCCCAAATTTGAACTCACTGGCTCACCTCAGATCTTTTTCCCTAGGAGCCCAGTGTATTCTTGGTATCTGCCACATCTACCATTCCCCACCATGGCCTCTGTCCACTCTGGGCACATTATGGGAGCAGCAGGGAAGGCAGGGACACCTCTCTCATGACCAGTCTTAGCAGCAATAAGTAGCCACCCTGCTTGCCAATCCCTGGAGATACACACACCTTGGCATAGCCGAAGTTGAAATTGATGGCTTTGGCATGTCCAATGTGCAGGATTCCATTGGGTTCTGGGGGAAATCGGGTACGTACCTGAGATAGAGGGAATGGGAATAGAGAAATTAGGTCAGAATTCAGATTATCCTAAAGTAACAGATGTCCCTTCCCAGGGAGGCTACAGTGATCAGTGAGATGAGGCAGTATGGAGGCAGCCCACGCCCCAGGCAATTGCTGATGGCACTACACCCACACACCTGTCCCCCAGTGATCTCCAGGTGCTGCTTTAGTAGATCCATGGTGTGTGGAGTGGTCACATAGCCTGGAGTCTTGTAGTTCTCACCTGCCAGCACCAGAACACATCTGAGGATCCAGTTGCAGCCCCAGGCTCCCAATCTCAGGGATGCCAGAATGGCTGTTAAGATCCAGTCCTCCCAAGAATTTCAACCTGCCTGCTCACCAGGTTTGTGGAACTTAAGTGCCTCCCCTCGGAGTTGTTCCATCAGAGATAGTGTCTGGCCAGCAGCCTCACCTGTGGAGAAGAGACTAAGGAAAATTTATCCTCTGAATAGAGCTACCACACCCAGCTCAGGGAGATGCCTGTACTACCCATAGCCTACAACCAGAACAGAAACAGACAGACCTTCCCCAAAACTCAGAAACAAGGGATACAGAGCCAGTGCTGCTGGGGCCAGTCTCTGGGTAAAGTAAACAAAGGAAACACAGGGTATCAAATAAGTCAATGGCCTGACTGGACTGGGCTGTAAGGAAGGTGGAAAGCCCAGAAGCCAGGTTGTTAAATGCGACAGAAGCCTCTCACCATTCTCTACCACATCTTTTGCTGCCCTCCGGTCTGCTTCTTCTGGTCGAATCTTTGCCACCTGAAAGAAGCGCAGGGTCAGGGCCTCTCCCAGGCAGGCTGTTGGGATCACAAAGGTCAGATACTCCTTCCCCAGCCTGAAATCTCACCCCTGCCCCCCACTCTCACAGACTCAGGCCATGCTCAGCCCCACCTTGGACTTCTTTTCCAGATCAGTCTCCGTCTTGGGACCCAAAAGGTGGAGCACCTGAGCAGAGATGAGAGTAAAATTTGGGATAGGAGTGTTCTCTTCCTATAATCCGCTGGCTGAAACTCAGCCATCCTGAGGACTTCCTGGACTATCTACCAGCACCACTTTGAAAAACCTACCTAGACCAACCCACCTCTGCTCTTCACATGGTTCTGCTGGCCTCTTTCCCTCCTGAGGGTCCATGCAGGCTTAGGTAACAAAAAAGTGCCATTTACAGAGAGGATATGGACCCAGCATCAAGATAAGCAATCTACCTCATCCATCACCATCTTGTGATTCTATGCCAGCATCCTGAGATGAAGGCCACATTACCCCTATTTACAAGATGATGAAACAGAGGTTCAAGAAAAGCAACTCACCCCCAGTTAGATACAACCCAGAGGCTCAAGTCTTTCACTGCCCACCCTCCATATCAGGCTCTACTATCCACTGTCAACACAGGTCCTCCCCCACACCCCATCTCTCAGTGGACTCTAGGTCCTGTCCATGTCAGGGTCTTTGCCTGCTTTAATTCAAGAAGATGCCCACCTGCATGTCCACTTCATGCTTGATCATTTTGCCATCTGCCCATTTGAGCACAGCCCGAGCCTCTCCTAGGAATATGGGCACAAGGAACTGCAGAAAGGCAAAGGAGGGCACTTCCCATCCCTTTCCCAAGAAAAGGTCCTGGCTAACTCAGACACCAGAGCCTGTGCCCAGGCCAGACCACTTTTAAGGTGTTCTTACTCCTCCCCCCTCCCCCCAGGTCCCTCTCACTCATACCCAGAAGAGAAGTCATCACCAGAGGAAACAACATAGTTCCCTGCCCAGACCCTACTCACCCATCAGCAGCCCCATGTTAAAATGATAACGCTCCACCAGGAGCTGGGGCCTGTGACGATTTATGGCAGCCTCCACCTGCAGAAAGTCAAACCACTTGGGTCAGGAAATGTGCTAGGGATCCACACCCTCACCCCGGGTCTTCCTGGGTGGAGAAACATAGCCACTCCTTTCCAGGGTCAGTACTAAGGAAGCAGCAGATGCCTGGGGAAGACTCACAGCCTCCTCAATCTGCTCTGGGGTCACCATGATGCCCACGCCACATTCCTGTTCAAAGTCCACGGTGTTGATGGGGTCCAGGGGATGACTTCGCACATACTCAAGGGCAGCTGAGAAAGGAGGGCCAGTAAGTTTGTGGCATCTCAGCTCCCAGAAGCAGACGGGGCCCTAATCTCACGAAACCCAACTACAGTTTAACTTCTTAAACCTTGAGACTTAAGCCTTGCACCACCCTAGAGAAGCCCGAGGGCACAGTAAAGAAACATATGTTCTGAGGGAGGCTCCCCCCCGCTGACCTCAGTTCCTGTCAGTCTTACCAGAAACGGCCCCCGCTCTATACTCTGTCAGGGCCCCGGTTTCCAGGGGAGCGTAGAATTAGGCATCTAGAGAGACACTGGGGGACTTGGCAGAAAGGATACGTGGGCGTCTGGGCTGAAGGGAAGAAATGGAGGTGGACATGGCAGGACAGGCAGGGGCTCTCACCGCTCAGCTGGAGCTCGCTGTGGATCTTCTTACTGGCTATGTAGCTCACGAGAAAAGAAAGACGCCGGGGATCCCTGAGCCGGGAGGCCAAGCCATATAGCAGGGTCCCGGTAGCCTTGTCTATGGTGGCGCCCAGAGTCTGATGCGCCTGGAGTCAGAGGGGTCAGGAGAGAAACCCCACGCCGAGTAAGAAAGGTAAGACTGAAACATGGTGGGCAGGTCGGGATTGGGACGCGGCCCGGCGCTGCGCCGAGGGACGGTGGAAAGTCAGGAGCAGAAGGGCTCGCACCTGGGTGGCGGCATCGCGCAGCTGCGCGCTCAGAGCCGAGTTCTTGAGCGTCTCGCGGGCCTTGTGCTCGCTCAGGCCGAGGCCAGTGAAGAGCGACAGGGAGTCCAGAGTCGCCATCACGGGGACACCGGAAGCCGAAAGGAAACTTTGGGGCCAATCTGTGCGTTGGCTTTAGCCCGCTGGCGAATAGAAGAGCGGAGCCTCCAGGGAGAACCAATAGTGTTCCTCGTTGGAAGGAGAGGGCGGGGCTCTCCGGGGCTGTCGGCGCCATTTAAAGGACCGAGAGCGGCCAAACCGGCTCTTCCACACGCCCCCGCACTTCACTTCCGCCTGCGCGTTCTCGGTGGCTTCGAGATACAAGGCGCCCCAGGGCTCCAGGGATGATTTGCCGCGGGCCTGAAGGGAAGGCTTTCAGCACCGAGGCAGGAGGTAGATGCGGGCGTGGCCTTTTGCTCTTGGACATTTCTCCTTTCGTCCCGAAAGTCTTGAGACGACCGCACCTCTGTTTTGGACCAAATGAGTCCCTACCGCGTTTCTGATGTCATCGTGGAGTTGTCATGGCAACATTTGAGCGAAAAGAAGCCCGGGAATCTAGTTAAGACTCAAACCCCTGTGACAAAGTGTTGAGAGGTCGCTGGCCGGGTGTGTGTGTGCGCGCCCCCTAAATCTGGCGCTTTTGGAGCTTCCATCTAGACATGCCTGGTCAATAGCGGTAGGGACTGGAGCAGGAGGGACCTCGCATTAGTTCTGTGATTTTTTTAAATTTAAAATCTCCTGACACAGAGCCTCCCCGGTGGTGCAGCAGGTTGAGCTCAGCGCTGTGAATCTGTCCGCAGCCTCTGCAGCGCAGGTTCGATACCCATCCAGCCGGTGAGAATCCCACATGGTGCGGCAGACCTCTCCTGTCTCCCCCGCTGCTCCCTTCAGCAGTGTTTCCAGTGCATCTACCTGTTCTGTTACCCGCTCTGTCTCTGGTGAATTCTCTCACTCTCCCCGTGCCTCTGGCCTGTACCCCAGTTCTTGTACAAATAAATCTTAAAAAAAAATCTCTTGACACATACAATAGGTAAGCTATGGAAACAACCCAAATACCCAAAAACAGTTGAATGTATCAAAAAGATGTGGTTCATATACACAATGGAATGTTACTCAGCAATCAAAAAAGATAAACCCCTGCCATTTGCAGCAACTTTGATGGAGCTGGAAGGGATCATACTCAGTGAAATAAGCCAGAAAGAAAAATACCAGATGGTCTCACTTTTAGGAGGAATGTAGAGGATCCAAATAAGGGATCAGGAAAATAAATAAATAGTAATTATAATAAAGTAAATGTCAAAATTAGCAGGCAACTATAAACCAGAGCATTCTACAGGGGGGAAAGAGGAGCAGGATCAAAACAGGGGTAGGGGGCCTCCCTGGTGGTGCAAGGGGGTGAGACACAGCACTGTCAAGCTGTCGCCAGCCACTGCAGCACAAGTTCAATCCCAGGCCAGGGAGCTACCCATATGGCACGGCAGACCTCTCCTGTCTCCCCGCTGCTCCCCTCAGCAGTGTATTTCAGTGGATCTGCCTGTTCTGCTCCCCACTCCGCCTCTGGTGAATCCTCCCCACCCCCCAACCTCTGGCACCCAGTCTTTGTATGCATAAATAAATCTTTAAAACAAAACAAAACAAAACAGGGGTGGGAAGAGCACAAAGGACTAGGGTGATGGTACACTGGTGAATTAGTGGTGGGAATTTCACTAGGACTATAACCGAGATGAGAAAGCATACATTATACAAAAATGGAGAATGATGCATAAAATACATAATTTAAAAAATAATAAAGTTCATAGTTAAAATAATTTTGTCAGCTACTATTTTAACAAGAAACATAGCTGACAAACCAATATTATATTAAGGACATATAAGAAAACAGAATAAATTCCTTGAAGATTATATCAGGTCATCTGTAATCTATAGGTTCAAGTGTATTAAGAACTTTTATATCCTTAATATCACATACTTCATAAAATAAAATAAATCTGTCACACTTAACCCTGCCTTGCCAGTGTCATGAAATCCCCTGCAGGGTTTTTACAAAATTTTAAAGTTGGGACAGGTTGGAGTAGAGGAAATAGATCCTCATGTACTTGGGGATTTCCTGATAGTCTCTCACTAGACTTCCAGGATCCACAGGGAATCATCAAGCTAGAACAGTACAAAGTGTTTTCTTTATGGAATTAAGAGTTACTAGCAGTGAGATGTTGAGGAAGAGTCCCAAATTTGAAATTAGAACACATACTCTTGGAAGCCTTGGTATCACTAATATTAGTGGGCCTCCAGGGATTGGACAAGATCCTACCTGCAGTCTCTATTCATAGTGTGTCCTGTTTTGTGGTCATATCCCACTAAGAAACAAGTGTCACTTCTGGGGTCACATCTTGGTGTTACATAAATGACCACATGCTAGATTCTGCCCAGAGCCACATACACTGCATCTGTCCAGTCCTCTGTCTTGGATCTTCTCACCTCCCCATGGTCCCTTGGCTCCAGCCTGATCCTCTGCCAGCCTTATGCTGAGTCCACAGCTGCAGCTGCCTGGCCCACCATAAGCATGCCTGTGATGAGCACAGCATTGTCCTTGCCACTGTCTCCTCTGTACCTGATGCTATAGGATTCATTATGTAACCACCATCACTGCGTATCTGGTGATGGCCCACTCAGTGGGGTCAGGGTCTTTATCCCATTTACTGGTTCCCTAATAGTGCCTACCCTATGACTCCCTTGTCACAGGATGAGGCAGTAGCCCCACTAGGGCTATCAAGATGCCACTAGTGGCAGCGGCAGGTCAACTAAGTCCTCTGGAGTCCTGTGACATGTAGAGCAGAACCATCAAGTTGTATAGACACAGTCTGGGGTCTGGCCTGTGATTTGTTTGCATAAGAAATTCTTCCAGGGAAATCAAGAAAAAGATGACCAAGGAGAAAAGGCAGGCATTAGCCAGCAAAGCCCCACTGTGGGATAGCAAGAGGCAAGGTCCAGCAGCCAGGACAGGCCTATGGACAGGTACTTGTGGCACAAAATGACAGGGAGTACTGAGGCAGGAGAGGCCACAGTGCTAGTGGCCACAGATGGCCTCAGAAGGCTCAGCACTTTCCCTCCTACAAGAAGCCAGGCAAGATTAAATCTGGTCCTCTTGGCATGTCCTCCTTTTAGAGTAGGGTCACATGTCCCCACAGCAAATTTTTCCTGCTCTGTTCACTGAGGGACCCAGATGGTTTTCAAATGACAGCAAATATAGACCTGAAAAAAGGGAAGGACAGTGCCTTCTGTACTTCAAGACTTTCCTGACCAACTGTCTGTCAGCCCCAGGCTACTTCAGTGCCTGTACATTTTACCCCATGCTGTCAGCTTCCGGAGTCTCAGATATGGGGTGTTCTTCCTGGGGTGTGAGATATTGACTACAATGTGAGCCACAACCACCTCCATATGGGACCCAAAACCAGTGGGATCAAAGGGCAGGAGAACTAATAGAACTGGGGACACCACAATCTCCTCAGACCAGAGCACTTTCAAGTCTTTTACATACCCATAGATACATATACACAAACACACACCCCAGATGATAGGAATGGGGAGGTGGCCACAGCACCTGGTGCATCACAGTCACCAAATCTGCTTATTTATCATTTATTTTTAAAATATATTTAAACAGCAGCAATCACCTCCAAAATGCAAAAAAAAAAAAAAAAAGTTACAATTTTTAGAATAAAATTATAACGTTTATAATGCGAGTCAGAAAGAATTGAAGGTACAACTGAATCAAATCACGTAGCACTGGGAGTGGCTGAAGGAGCCAAGGCTCACTGGTTGAGGGGTCAAGATGACAGGAGGATCCAAACTGCCAAGTTCCCACCCCCAAATCACACCCCCCATATCCCCCGTTGATGAAGCCAGTGTCCTCTAGGTTAGAGAAGGAGAAGCGGCAAAAAGCTGGCCCTCTGTGGGGATCCCCAAACCCAACTCCCCCACCAGCAAGGGACCTGCTAATCGACCTCCTCCATGTTGCTGTAGGTGGGGGCTGGGCGGTCCACAGAGGGGGCGAAGCGTTCAGGGGCTGTCCTCGTGGGGGCCACCTCGGGGGCCTGGCCAGGGCCTAGTCCCTGCAACAGAATATGAGGACAGGGGTTGGGGGCTGCCCAGTATGCCGCCTGGCATCCCGGGGGTGCTGGCTTGGAGCCCTGGCACCCAAGGGAGGGCCCCAAGGCGCAGACAGCAGTGGCATTGAGACAGAGAGACGAGATCGGGCCTGAATAGTCTCACTTTATTAACACTTTAAATACAGTAAGCTGCCTGGGCAGGGCTAAGCCCCAGGGCAAGGGTCAGAGCAGCAGGATGAGTGGACAGACAGCTGGATGGGAAAACCATATTAAAATGCTCTGCCCCTGCAGAGGCCACAGTCCCCACCATCCCCCCATGATGCACACACTGAGGCCCATGCCCGGAACTGGTCCCCACCACAGAGGCAGGAATGGGCCTGTTGAGCAGGCAGGTGGGCCAGCTCATAGGAGCTGCCTGCAGGCGAGCTCATCTCCAGCGACTCTGGGATACCAGAGGATAGAACACGTTGAGTACGAGGGCCACCAAAGCTGCCACGGTGCCCAGAACAAAGTACCGGAGGCAGCCCTCATCTGGTGTGGTAGGGCCACGTGGTGGTGGGCCCACCCAGTCTTGAGGCCCCCAGGGACCCAGGGGCCCAGGCCCCTCAGGTACTGGCTCCTCCTCTGCCTCCAGCTCCTGCCAAATCCGGGAAGCCTATGGTGTGTGGAAACGGCCATTGTTACCTGGGGGTGAGGGAAGGGGTGGGGAAGGGGAGGGCACCCGGTGTCCCAAAGACCCCTGGCCATGACAGTCCACCCTCAGTGACTAGCACTAATCCTCTACATCCCAGTTCTAACAGCAGAGGTGAGCAGGTGGGAGCCAACTGGGCCATTCACAGGGTGGTCTAGACTGAGAGCACAAAAGTAGGCAAGTCTTGACAGGACTCTGACCTCAAAAAGATTCCTAGCATATATGCAGGTTCCCAATTAGTGGGTCATTTTTCCGCCCAGGAATCCCAGAGGGGACTGGCTCATGAGGATAGAGCTGCCAACCCCAAAGTAATACCCTGGCTCACTCCCATCCACGTCCACAATCTGACTACTGCCTTCTGCAGGAATTTCGCTGAATCTGAGCATAGAGGAGGGGAGGAAAGCTGGAATAAACCATTCCAGAAAAGAGGTGCTGGTGTGCCCCAAGGCCAGGCCTGTCATACCCCACATCAGTAAAAAAAAAGACAGAAGACAGCAGGGACAGACGCTTACCTTATAAAAAGTAACAGCCACCCTATGCCATGGCCAACCAGGATAGCCCTGGTTCTGAGCTCACATCACAATCACATGTGAGGGTCTGTGGGCTGCTAAGTGGGCAGTGTGCACAGGAAAGGTGGAGATTGTCAGGTACAGTCTCTTCTGGCATTGTACCCAGTGAGGTTCAGAACAATTGCTTTGCCTGTGCCAAGTGGGTGCCCATGTGCCTGCCAATGGCAACATATTGGTGTGCGCACACCTCTGTAAGTGTCCCGACAGCATGACGATCCTTTTGGCTAAAGCTTTAATGTAAGGGAACCATATCTGTGACTCACATACATCTAAGGTTTCAAGGGTCTTCAGCTAGAGGAAGGGAAGTTGTGCCCAGCCTCCTCCCATCTCTGAGTTGGGCCCCACCTGCCTGTAAAGCCTCCCCCCATGCCTCACCTGGCTGGCAGCAGCCTCAGCTGCAGGGCCTAGGTCTGGGTGGTGCTCAGAGTGACCTGCCCGGGGGGGCCTCTCCACAGGAGAGTTCCGCCGGCGGTAGAAGAGTACATAGGCATAACGCGTCACGACCTGGCTCTCGTCTACTGTTGTCACCGTGCTGTCGTCAAACAAGCGCCAGCCTATAGCAAGGTGGGAAGAGTGTGAACATAACTTGCACCACCACCCCTACCACCTATCGTGCTGGCTGTGTGTGCCCTCACCCACGTCACTGCGCTGGCTGCTGCGATCATTGGGCAGGCGTGCACAGGCGGTGTAGTGGCCACCAATCATGCCTCCATAGTGGTTGATGACAGCGTACAGGTCGTAGCTGGGCAGCTGCTCCTCTTTCTGACCAATGCAGAATTTGCTCAGGTCCAGGTTCCTGTGGTCCCAGCCAGAGAGAGGTGAGACAATTAGCAGGTACCCAGGATGTCTACCCTGCACCCATAGTCTGCCTTCAGTCACCAGGGCCTATTGCTCACCGAACAGGGAACTCCACCAAGTCATTGATCTTGTCCCGCCAGATAAAACTACGAAAAGAGAAGCGCTTGAGCTGCACAATGAGCACATTTGGCAGACGCCACAGCAACAGTTGTTTGGAGGCCTCACGGTGTTGTTTGCACTGCGGGCAGTACCTGAGAAGGGATGGAGGTAGGGTCAGTACCAGCATACCTCCACTCCACCCTGTCCTGCCATCTGCTTGCTACCCTGTTCTTACCAGGCCTCCTCAGGTGCCAGCACCTCAGGCCTCGTGAAGAGGTTTAGGCACTGGTCCAGGGTGAAGTGGCCAGCACGTGCAGCCTCACCAGCAGAGCCAGGATCCTCGGCACATTCCAGTTCCTTGGAGGCTACCAACACAAATTCCTGCAGGCGCTCATTGTTTCGCCAGACTAGAGCCAGGCTACACTCATCACCCAGCTCCAATGGAGTATCTCCTAGAAATGGGCAGGAAGAGGGGTCACAAAGCTGTGGCAAGCAGTCAGTCCAACCCACCCCATGACTACCACCCACAGTCTCAGACACCTTTGTCCTCTAGTCGCTGCTCTCTGTTGGATGCATCAATTTTATAAATGAAGAACTGGGGTGTGTGGGCATTCATGGCTTCACATGGGTGTTGGTACCCAGGCACAGCAGCTACGAGAGAACATGACAATCTGAGCTCCCCTACTGACAGGGGCCAAAACAAGCTTCCCACAACCTCCCCTACCCTAGCTCCCAGAGCCTTTCAGCAGACTCTTACCTTCAGGCCGAGACACCCTCTCACCAGCAGGCAAAGATCCAACTTCAACAGGCCCACTGGCCAACATCTCAGAAGAAACTCCACTGGTGCTGGGCACAGGGCCCCGATCAGGGGCTGCCCATGCCCGGAGGACCCCTGTGTCCCCCTCAGCCACAGTGTTCACCAACTGGAGCTCAGGTGGCTGAATAGGGTCCCTCTCGCTATCTCCCCCCTCTAGGGAGCTAGTAGAGAGCAGTGTGGAGCAGCCAGGGCCCTGGGACTCCAATGCCATGCGACCAGGCTGGAAAGGTGGCTGGAATACGCTCACTGAGTACCTGACAACAGGCAGGAAGGCAAGTAAGAACCTTGATCAGCCTGTCCAGCACCTCTGTTCCACAACTACCCCACCCTAATCCAACCACTGGGCACTTACCGGGCATAGCCCTCTAGCAATTGAGCAAGTCGGGCGTAAGTGAGGCGTGAAGCAGGCACACTGACCAGGAAGGGGTAGCCAATATTCTCAGGTCGGCAGAGGCCCTTGTGATCAGGCCAATGGGTTTTCTGGCAGAGCCTGGAGGGAAAAACGATGTAAGCGCCACCTCCTATGACTCTATACTGGGGGCTAGCCTCAGGTTCTGGAAACTAGGAACTAGGCATGCCAACCCTCTCCCAGGGCCTGAGAGAATAGGATGGCAAGTGGATAAATTAAAACGTAAGTGTTGTGGGCCTTCCCGGTGACGCAGGAGTTAAAGTTTCAGTGCTATCAAGCTATCGCCAGCCATGGCAGCCTGAGTTCGATCCCTAATCACAGAGCTAACGCGCATGGTGCAGCAGACATCTCCTGTCTCACCCACTGCTCCCCTCAGCAATGTATTTCAGTAGATCCACTTGTTCTGCTCCCCACTCTGTCTCTGGTGAATCCTCTCATCTCCCACACCCCTGGACTAACCCTAGTTTTTGTATGCAAAAATAAAAATGAATCTTTAAAGAAAAGTGTCTTTATGAGCCCCGCCAGGAGGGGAGGTAGGGTGGCAAGCAGAGAGGAGGGACGTGGGAGACCATGGGTGTCCTCACTGGTTGCAGTAGCCCACACGGTAGCACCGGGTACAGCGTTTCAACTTCTCATCCTCTGACTGTTGCTTCCGCTGGCAAGCCGCACACTTGGAGATGGGGACACTGGGTACCTGGGGGCGCTAGGGTGGATCATCTGGCTCAGTGAGGTCAGGTTGGGTGGGAATGCCCCCTCTGCCACCCCATGTTGGCCTGATGCTATCAGGTTGGCCACCTACTCACCTGTTGTACCTCTAGTACCACCACTCGCTCCTTAGCCAGCTCTGGGGATAGCAGCTCAAAACAGAGAAGCATGTCAGATGGGGACACAGTGTCCAGTGAGTGGGAGGGCAGGAACACTCGGTGGAAGCGATTCTTAATCACCTGGGGACAGAGAACACACAGAACTTATGTGAAGCCCTTTCCCTGGCACTGCCCCAGAGCACAAGATGACTTGGTCCTGATCTTGGGTCTATGAGAGCAGTGTTGGAGACTGTCACCCAAAAGAAACATACACTTCTATTGGTACCTGCCTCAGAACAAGAAGCCTAGTGCATGATAGTGTCTGAAAGACCAGAACGGGGGCCGGGATCAACTATACCAGTTCTCTACACTGCTATTGACTAATGAGGCCCTGATGAAACTATAACATGGTTATTAGGGAGGGACTATAACTGAGGCTAAACCTCCTGCCCCAGCCCAGCCAGAGAAAAAGGGTACTACCAGGCTAAAAGCAGGAAACCTGTAGGGAAGAACTGCACACAGATCAGGGGTAATATGACAGAGCAACAGGATGGAGGGAAAGCCATACCTAATGGAAGGATATTCCTGCTTCTCAAGTTCCTTGTTAAGAGGGAAAAGCAGTTGGGGGCCATCACCAAAGGGGGCAGTAAACCCTGACATCAGCTAGGAACGGAGGCATCTCTGTTGCACAGCCCAAATCCCAGTTTTCAACCATGTCTCAGCCAATAGCACAATACTTGTTTTTGTGCCGCCACAAGCACATTCATGTGCACATGTGCTGATGCCAATAACTGCAGGTGTGTCTACGTGCTATGAGTACACTCAAGTGTCGGCACGCTTAAGAGCCTGGGGAAGGACAGACATACCTCAGCCAGACGTAGGTTCTCAGGTTTCACGTGGACACTCTGAGAAAGAGAGTCCAACACTTCGCTTGCACTAGAGTTCTCCTTGCTGATGCTCACCAGGAACTGTGATGACAAGAGTAGAGTCCATGAGGAAGATGGACCAAGGTCTCAGGGATAACCCGGAAGTAGGGACTTACTTCTCACCTTAATGGGCTTGCTGTGGGGCTCCCGGGCAAAATAGAAGATGGGGAGAACCTTTTGCTTCTGTGGCAAGGGCACCGGCAAGTAAAGGAATGGGTCAAAAGTGATGGAGACCTGCAGATGCAGAGGTGGCACTGGGTGGACCCACGGGGATAGGGGGCAGGATGCACATCCCCAGAACCCCCAGTCCAGGCCCTCAAATGGCTCTCAGGGCACCACAGTCAATCAGAAACTCCCAAGCTTCAGAATACTGGATGGATCAAGAGTGCCACCAGGGGAGAACAATCCCGCCTTCTGATACTTGCTGCCAGCTCAACCTAGCCATTTTATCAATTTGTCCCTCACTTATACCCTATATGCCTCCAATCTTATCCAAACCCCAGCCTCACCTTACATCATCGGGCCCAACCATCACTTTGGCCTCAGCCAGGAAGTCTACCCAGCCTGACCTCTAGGATACACATAGGAGCCTGAGGTCTCCCCATCAGCTTCCTTGGCCTGCAGCACCTCAAGATGCATGCACCTGACCCCAATCTCAACAGGCTACTACTTCAAGCTGGAGGGCCTCTTTTCAGGGAAGAACATCATACCTTGGCACACACAGGGCACACCAGTTTTGACTTGTACTGGCCCTGAAATAGGTCCACAATGAAGGAGTCATTCCTCATCTTGTGTCTCTGCCATGCTTCCTCAGCTACCACCTGAGGGGCAAAGTGGTGAGGACCAAGGAGACCTGGGGACTAGGATGTGCATGAGACATACCCAGCTCTGCCCCCAACCCTGACCTCATCAGGACGCCCATCTGAGTCCACAGTCTCTGTGTAGGGCTTGTTCTGGATGCGATTCAGGTCCTCATGCAGCCCATCCAGCAGGAAAGCCATGAACTCCTGGGCATCGTGCTGTGCATAGCCTGTGAACTGGCTGGCCTTGCTTGCCACGATGGTCTGGATACAGGAGCCGAGGTGTGAGCATGGAACCCCAACACCCACTGTGCACCCAAGTGGTTGGCCCTCCCCGCCCTCTCCAGCCAAGGAAGGGAGTTCACCACACATCACCTTTAACTTGGAAGGCTGGAAGGCATGGTGGGTTCCCTTCCACAGAGCCCGGAGCAACACAGCAAAGCCAATGGCCAGACGGCCACCAGTCCCCAGTGGGTTGTTATAGTTGATCTCAGCCTCAAAGGAACGGTCTGGGGACAGCAGTCAAGTAGAGGCATTAGTAAGGAAAAGTCATTCCTTCTACCCACGGCCTGGGCGCTAGGCCCTGTTCTCACCATGGAAGAAGTCCCGGAGCTCCCGAGTGTTGGACAGAGACTGAATTACACTGTTCATGAAGCAGGTGTTGCCTAGATTGACAAGGCCAGTGAAGCCAGGCAGACACACCTTCTTCTCTTCCTCCTCCTCTTCCTCCACGCTGTCTCCACTCACAGGGCTGTGGGGCATTGGAGGCACCATGCATGTGGGCTTTGGCTGTGGGAACAAGGAGGGGCGTGAGAGGCAGCCCGGAGGCTCCTCAGCCTCCAACTTTGGCCCTCTTCATCCTGGGATTCTTACTGAGGCCAGGTGTGGCTCTGGCTTTGGGGCTACATGCTCCATGGGGTTGCGGGCCACCACACCATCCAGCCCTGTGTCCTCAGAACAAGCCTTGGGTTTCTCTTTCTCCACAGCACGGGCTTCTTCCTGGCCTGCCAGAGGGTGGGGAGCACCCCCTGGTGGAGTTGAATCCAGAGGGGTTGGGCCTGTCGGCACGGCAACCTTTGCACCACCCACTGCACCTTAAAAAGGGGGAATAAGGGGGCTGGTGGTTAGCAGCATGTAGCAGCGGGTGGGGTGCCCTGGTCACACAGGCTAGGCAATGAAGGGAGCTCGTGTGCAGACCTTGTGCAGCTGGGGCCTCCAGGCCCCCCCAGCGCTGACTCTGTCGCTTACGGAGGCAGATATCGATGCGAGAGGCTGTGAAGCAGAAGGTGCACTGCTCTGGTTCAATCAGGTTCCTGCAAGAAAAGACTGATCTCAGGAACTTAGGTGGAGTGGTATCAGGATAGATGGGCCAAGGAGATGGAGAACAAGGAGGCACAGGCAGAGTAGTAAGGCTGGGCACCACCCACCTGAGCTTCACCTGCCAACGGAAGATGGTGTGGGGCCCGCAGCCTGGGTGTAGTCTCAGGAAGTTTCCATCCCTGCCAAGGCAGAGCAGAGGCAGGACAGGAAGAGGAGCAGAAGAAAGAGCATGAGACATGCTATTTTGCATAAAGCACACTGCCTGCCCCATCTCCTGCCCACCCACCCACCTGGTCTGGAAGATAAGTGTGAAGTCCTGCTCGCGGAAAAGCACTCGAGAGGCATCCCTGCAGATTTCCTTCACGTACACGTGCACCACCACTGAGTCCGGCCCCTTCTCATACGAATCATTCTTGACAAATGCCAGGTTCACCATGGACTCAGGCTCTATGTTGAGACCACAGCTCAGTGCCACCCAGGACAGGTTCCAGCCTGTTGTTATTCTAGTCCCTACCCACCCACCAACCTTGCAACCCAATCTAGGGCTCTGCCTACCCATCCCCAGCCCCACCTTTACCATCCACCAAGGCTGCAGCATCTGCCGTTACTGCCATCTCGTCTTTGGAACGGTCACCTTTCTCAGAGTCTCTACTCCGTGCCATGGTTGAAGAGACTAGGTCATTCCTAGGGGACACTGCCTTCTCTCCTACCAAAAGTGCTAGGTTCTCCTCTGAGCCCAGAAGGCAAGTTTGAGGGTTCAGCGGTGGTACCCGGAGCTGTTCCTCAGTATCAGCCTATTCATGGCAAGATTATGGGCAAAATCACTCCTAGGTCTAGCAAATGCTTCCCCCAACTTCTGGCCATACCCTCCCCCCACCTTCCAACTTCCAAACAAGCATCCCACTCTCACCTGAGTGGTTGATTCGGCCAGGAAAGGAGGGGCATCACCCCGAGGTCCAGGGCCATCTCTGGACCCTTCCCCTTCTGGCCCTCTGCAGAGATGCACAGCCCTCTTGGCGCTGGGCCCTGCCTGAGCCCCAGGGCCAGCCCCCACGCCTACCTCACCACGGCCCTGGGCCCGCTTTTGGTTCCGGGCCTCCTGCTTAGCTCGGCGGGGTTCGGGGCCTGGCTCCAGGCCAACAGGAGACAGCTCCTGCCCATTCTCTTGGCACAGCCCTGGCACCAACTCCTGTGACCCTAGAGGTTTCTTCTGCCAAAGACACACAAGTCAGGTCTTGTCAACAACACTGGGTATCCCCTAACCTACCCTGCTTTGGAACTTACCAAGAGAGAGGGCCACGTGAGCAGAGGTACTTTCTTAGGCAGTGCCAGCTGCAGGAGGCTGCCTTTGCGGGCCTGCACTTTGGCGCAAGAACTTTCTATCTCAGCATAAAAAACACCACCCCACTGCCGACCATCTGGAGACAGAGTAGGGCAGTGAGCTGGGGTAAGGTTATCAGAAGATTCAAAGAGACAGCTTTGGCTTTGGATAGATGGACACACCTGGAAGCCTCACCACACAGTCTGTGTCTGTGAAAGCTGCATCCACCTCCTCCAGTCGCAAGGGGCCCGTTCCCACACGCAATTTGACAATCACCTCGTCTGCATTCTGACTCCAATCAAGCAACAACTCTGCAGGAGGAGTGTCAAAGATATCATGAGGGTCTCGATGAACTCCTAATAGGAATAAGCAGGTACTAGAGACCCAGTCCTAATGGGGCTACTCAAATGTATGCTATACTCCAGGGCATGCCCTTCTCCCCTCGCATTCCAGCACCCAAATGTCTATTTATCACTCACCCTCTTTGGTCTGCTCCTCCCGAGAAGTGGATGCTGATCCTGACAACAAAAGGGGAAACAAAAAAGAAAATAATGATGGGGATTTCAGCCACGTACCCAGACCTCAAAGCTGAGGCTCTACCCAGCCTGCCACAGATTCTTCTCTCAGCACCAAAAATAGAGAGAACAGCAAAAAAGTCACCTCTTAACCCCCAATCTGTATATTCAGCAGGCAGGGAGGAGAAGGCAACAACCACTCTGGGAATGTCACTACCACCTTTCCTAGGATCTCCATCCTTGCTCTCCTGGTTTGCTCGATCTTTTTGCTTCTTCTTACTGGTGGCCTCCTCCAGTCCTGGGGGCCCTCTCCTTGGGCCTGTGGCACTGGCCCCGCCAGACATCTTGAGCCGCTTGGTCGACAGCCAGAGTGCCCTGGGGTCGGCAACGGCGTCTGGGTCAGGGCTACGGCGCTTTCTTCCTGGCCCAGCTATCTTGGCAACTCTTTGTGGCCAAATTCTCCAGCAAGGAACCAACAGCCTAATGAGAAGGGACCAATGATCACTACCAACAATTTGCGACAATTTGCTTCTTGGCTACAGTCAGGGCTCGATAACCCAGGATACTCCTACCCCTACAAGGGACTATCTCTCCACCCTCTAATGTAGCTTTGGTACACTATTCCAAAGGGGGAATAAATAATGCAAATAACAGCAAGCACTTCTGGCCAAGGATTCCAGATGTCTGCCATACAGACCCATAAAGATGGGAGACTCACTAAGGTGCCAGATCAAGGCAGCTGTGGGCAGGGACTAGGCTCCTCCACCAATCTGGAGAGAAGCCATGGCTCCAGCCCACAGGGCTGGCACTCTGAGCAGGGTGCTCACTTTTCCCTCACTCTCACTGGCTGCTTAGTCACCACCCAAGAAGTAGGAGGTGGAGGAGGAAGGCAGGAGAGGAGGAGACAAGCAAGCAGCAGGAGGACCAGGCTCTATGGCTGACAACATGCCCAGCTCAGGTGCTACCACTGTCCCAGCAAGGTTCAGGCACCTCACCTGCTGCCTGCCAGGTCCCACCCTGCTCTGACCCTGCTCCTATGCACTGCCTGATTGTTTCTTTCCTACATCCTAAGAAAGACTCCTCTCTCCAGCTGCGGTCCCAGGGAGGGGCCTGTAAAAGCTCATTGAAAGGATATCCAGATGCCGCATCACGCCTTCAAGTAGCAAGCCTGCCCAAAGGCAAGGCAGGGCAGACATCCAGTTTGATAATGAAGCATCATCCCTATTTTCTTCCCAGGTCCACTCACATCAGCTCAGAGCCAGAGACCCTTTATCCAGTTTCCCACAGGATTCTGGGCCGTTTCTCCACTCAAAATAAAGTTCTCAAAACTGAGATAAAGGAAGGGATGAAGCAGGGGACCAGGACCCCTGGCAGCTCAAGCTCAGCCTTACAGTAGAGTGGCAGGGCAGAGAGTGAATAGTCTGTGGTCCCCAGGTTGGGGGAGCGGGCAGACATCCTTCTATGGGTCAGATGTGGGACTGGTGGGCTGGGTCTTTAATGAGGGCAGGTCCTGAACCGAGCAGCAGACACCCTCCCTCCGCCACCTTGCACGCAAGCTCCGGCAGAAGGTCGTGCCTCCTCCCACCCTCCTGGGACATCAAAGCGAGGAAGGGGCTGCCCAGAGACCCAAAGCAGCCTGAGAAGGCCGCGCGGAGTTACTGACCACTAAACAGCGCCCGGCCGGGGCGGAGACCCAGTTCCAGCCTTCAAACCCGCGCTCGCCAGCACCTCCTCTAGGAAGCAGTCCTCGCCCGCCGCCAGTCCTGTCCGCGGCAGGGGATCGGCTACCGGCGGCGCATAACGGCCCGGCCTGCAGCGGGGGCCCAGGCACGACGCGCGGCTCCCAGAGTCGCGGCTGGCACGTCCGTGACCTTGAGCAGGCCGCCCGGGGCCCGCGCCGCGGCCTCCCCGCTGCGGCCCGGCAGGCAGGGGCCGCCAGTCCTACTCACCGAGAGAGGCCGCCGCCGCCGCCAGCCCTCTTCGGGCCCTGGCAACCCGCTCTCGGTTCCGGTTCCGGCGTCAGGTCGGTTCCGGTTCCGGCGCGCCCCTCCCCCGTCCCGGCGCCGCCGCCGCTGCCACTGCCTCAGCGGCTTGTTTTGTTTCGATCTAGTTACGGCCGCGGGCGGCGGGGCCGAGCGGCTGACGCACTTCCGGCGGGAGCGGGCGCGCAGCGGCGGTCGGCTCGGGGGGGGCGGGGCGGCCGGCCGGGGGCGGGGCTCCGGTGCCTCGGCTTCACCCCGGTCGTGGCCGCCTGAGGTTCTGCCCGGAGACCCCGCCCTTCCCCAATCAGAATCCAGACGACACAATAGGGATTCGCATCTGTTTATTGGGGGCCTTGCCAAGCTGGGAACTATTCCATGCATGGGCAGCACCGTGTGCAGAGCTGGGCCGGGCCGGGGGCTGGGAAGTGGGAAGGCCTCAGGCCGGGGTCACTGGCAGGTGTTGTAGATCTGAACCTGCAAGTTGATGGCTTGAAGCACGCTACGCATCCTGGCCTCCAGCCCGTCCAGCTGGGCTGCTTTGCCCTCCAGTGCACGTTCATTCTCCTCATAGGTGCCTTCCAGCTCTAGGAAAGACAGGGCACAGGTGAAGAAGGGTACCACTACCGTAGCCCCATATCTCTGGCACCCAATCACCCCATCCCTCACCTTGCAGCCGCTGTAGCTTGTCCTGAGCAGCCTGCAACAGGCTCTGAGCTTCATTCCGTAGTTGCTTTGCCCGCTCCTGGGCAGCCAGCACACCCTGGGCCTTGCGCTCAGCAAGGGCCTTCACTGTCTGGTACTGGTCACCTAGTGGGCCCTGCAGCAGCTGGGGATGAGGCAGGGAATGTCAGTGTGTGGTCCAATGGAAGCCCAGCTTCTCCTCCCACCACACCCCTTCCAGCTGACTCTGTCCCAACCCACCTGCTCAGCCTCCCTGGCACGACCCTGGGCATTGCTGGCAGTTTCTTCAGCGCTAGAGGCAGCCAGGCTATTTCCTGCTCGTTTCAATTTTAGAGCTTCCAGGAGACCATCCAACTGTTGAGTTCGCTCACCAGCAGAGCTCAGTGCCTGCTCTGCACCTGCCATCCTCTCCTGTACCTGCGATAGGTGAGCCCAGGGTTAAACAGGTCTATAAGACAAACCTATAAATTTACCCCCACTGATGTCCCAGAGAGACCACACCTGGTGCAAGGTCTGTTCTGTGTCCTGTGTGTCAACCACTGCCCCCTGGATGGCACCCTGAGCAATGCCCTGTGCCCGCTGGGCCTCCTCCAGTGCTGCCTGTACTGTCTCTGCCTTCTGTTTCTCACCCTCAGCCCGGCTCCTGGGGAAGAAAGGGAATCAGGGCCTGCAAATATCAGGACCAAGTATCAAGGATGGGGGTCAGGGTTGGGGTCAGACCGTGCCCGCTGTGCATCTTGTAGCAACTGCTCAGCCCGACGCACATCCCCCATAGTACGCGCCAGAATCGCATCCACATCTTCCAGATTCCGGACCCGTTCTGCAATCTCGCCCGCCAGGTGCTGGATCTGCTCAGGTGATGCTGGGATGGAGAGCTGCAGCACCCGTGTGGCTACCATCTCAATGCTATCTGGATCAGCCCCTTCCTCTATGGGGACACAGGCAAGCACTTAAGGACACAGATTCTCCAGCATGGGCATGGGGACGGGAACACACTCTTGGGTTATGGACTCAGGGACCACACACGGGATACGGGTTTGCCAATAGGCATAAGCATGTAGCCACACAAGGACAGGGAACTCTACATGGGGCACAGATACAAGATGATGGATTTGGGGACCACTTATGACAAGGACTCAGACAAGAGGTGATAAACACAGGTCCAGCGCAGGCCTTGACAAATATGAATCCAGGGAGAGAGACACAGACACAGGGGAAACAACCACATGGCCTGGACTACACGGAGGCTCACGGCTGAGGAAGTCCTTCACACTCTGGATAAGTTCCCGAAGTTCCTGGTTGGCCTGCTCCACCTGTCCTCTGGAAGCATTAGCCTTGTCCAGTGCCGCCTGGGCCCGCTGCTGTGCCTCGCCTGCTTGCCGACGGGTTTCAGCCACCTGACTGAGGATGCCACCACCTTCTTCCAGTGCCCGCTGCAGCTCTGCCTGTGTGTGCCGGGCTCGACCCAAAGCCAGGTCTGCAACGGCTGCTGCCCCACTGCAGCTCAGGCCCCCACAGCGAGGCTGCCCATCCTCATCCCGACAGCCAGCACCTCCACAAGGGCTTGTAGCACAGGGTAGATCTCCTGGGGACCCACAAACCTGCCAGGTATAGAACAAGTCAGGGCTTTGTGAAAGGACAGCCATACCCATATGTCCCACCCTATGCTCGTGCCTCACCAATTCATTTATGCCTGTCAGACTCAGGGCATGGGTTCGTGCAGAGAGATCGCCAAGTGCCCGTTGGTTGGCCAGGTGTTTTCTGTTGAAGTTGTCCCTCTGGGTTTCCATCAGCATCTCTGTTCGGCGCCGGGTGCCTGCTGAGTGGCTCACAGGACTGGGCACTGTCAGAGCCGAGGTGTTAGCACGACGTTCTGCTTCTGCAGATAGGCTATAGGCTTGGCGGATGCTGTCATAGGCACCTAAGTTGGCCAGAAGCAGGCAGTCAGCTGAAGATCAACCAATCCTGGTCCACCTGCCTAGTTGGCCAGCAACTCACCCAGGAAATTTGAATGCTTGAGCAGGTCCAGATGCTGATCAAGCTGCCGCAACGTAAGATTAAGTGCAAGCCCGTCTCGTTCCAGACTGCTTAGTGCATGGTTGGCATTGAAGTTCTCATCCTGCACATCTGTCAGTTTTGCCTCCAGCTGGGTCAAATGCTCAGTGGCCTCCCCGATTTCACGCCTGTGTCGATGAGAAGTGGGGGTTATGTTTAGAGATGCTTTCCCCCTTTCCACTGGGTCCCTGCACCATCCCACCATGTAGCCTCAGGTCCATCCACACATACCGCAGATCCTCTGTGGCCTTCACAAGCTGTGCAGTGGAGGCAGCTGAGGTGTTGCAGGCACCCACAATCCCCTGCACAATGCCCAGCTTCTCCTGAATCTTCCAGAAGCTGCTCTCAAAGGCACCCATCACACCCGTCTGCTGCAGCTCCTGCACCCGCTGCTCCAGGCGCCGTGTACGGGCAGCCAAGTCCTGTACCACGCGGTCCCAGTCCCCGAAGCATGCATGGCAGGGGTGGCAAGCAGGAAAGACACCCGAGAAGCCCCGGGCACATTGGTCACAGCGCACACCAGACACGCCTGGGCGGCAGCTGCAGTGGCCTGTGGAGCGGTGACACTGAGGTGTGTCTATTCCACGAGGGTCACAATCACAGGCTATAGAAAAAGGCAGACCACAGAGTTAGGATGTGCATGGGAATAACCACCACCCATCTGCCCTGGCCTTGCTGACTTCCTTACCACGGCACTGTAACCCAGGGTCTCCCCAGTGGAGCTCCTGGCACTCAGAACAGGTTCGCCCACCGAAGCCAGCATGGCAGTGGCACTGCCCTGTGAACTAGAGGGGGACCAAGCAGATGTCAAAAAATCAAAGGCTGAGCACTCAAGACTTGAGGCAGACAGCTAGTCATAGCCACTCAGGGATCCAGAGGAGGGTCCCATACCTCATTGCAGGTGGGGCCTCTGGCTCGGCTTGGGTGGCAGGCACAGGGCTGGCAGCCATGGCCACTGGTAAGGTTCCAGTAGTTTGGGACACAGCGATCACAGCTAGGGCCCTGGACATTGGGAAGGCAAGGGCACTGCCCACTGCTTGGGTCACAGTGGCACTGGTCGGTGGATGGGCACTGCTGGGGATCTGTGCCCAATTGGTTGCAGGTACATCCTGTGTCAGCCAAGATTAGCACAGTAATCAAGGGGAGCCAGGGCAGCAGAGCCCCACCTCAGCCATACCCTCCCATCCCCACACTTACGGTGACAGCTCTGTCGGGCAGCTTGTCCATGGAAGCCAGGTTTGCAGTGGGCACAGTGAGGCCCCTCTGTGTGGTGTAAGCAGCGTAGGCATTGCCCCGTGTGGGGGTCACAGGCATCAGGGTCCATGGGGTCAATGTTCCCACTACACTCACATGGTTGGCATTGGCCGCCTGGTCGTGATGGATCCCCAAAGTGCCCAGGGGCACAAGCCTCACACCGCAACCCTGCCCATAATCAAGGGATAGGCATGAGTCCTCAGCCCAGCTGCCCTACCCTGATCCCATACCTGCACCTTACCCCCTCACCTGTGTAGCCTGCCCTGCAGTGACACACCATCTGCTGGGAGTACCCATCCCGATGGCAGGAAGTAGCAAAGTGCCGCTGGCTCCCAGGGCCCTCAGGGCAGGGACAGGGCCGACACTGGCCCCCATATGGCAGCCTTGGGTCCCCATGGAAACCAGCAATGCACCTGCCGGGAAGGACAGGAAGAGATGTGTCATCCTTAAGCAGCCTGTCTACCCACCAACCCACTCATAGCTGCTCCAGGCTCAGAGGCTCACCTTTCACAGTGCTCGCCCCCTGTGTGATCACGGCAGCCCAGGCAAGCACCCGTGTGGGTGTCACACTCATCGGCATGCCCATTGCAGACACATGGCCGGCAGCTAGGGAATCCCCATTGACCACGCTGGCAGCGGTCACAGCGAAGTCCAAAGGCACCAGTTCGGCAAGGGCATTGCCCACTAGTCCCTTCACACAGGCCACTGAGTGCCCCTTCAGGACTGCATTGGCAGGCTGGGGGCAAGGCAGAGGCCGAAGTGGGTTGGTATGGGAGGAGGTGTTGAGAGAAAATGGGGGTAGGGAGGTTCATGGTGGGAAGATCATAGAATGGAAGAGAACTTCAAGGACCAAGGGCTGAGAGCTCAGTGTTAGAGGAAGAAAGAAGCAGAGGCAAGAGGGAAAACAATAGTGGAAAGGGGAGAAAGGAATAGAAGGGAAGAGGGGCAAGCAAGTACCTTGACAGCCTGCAGGACCAAAGCCATAGTAGCCAGGGGCACAGCGGTCACAGCGACGCCCAACCACCGCAGGTTTGCACAGGCACTGACCGCCATGGGGGTTACACTCAGAACTCACTGAGCCCTGGGGGTCGCACTGACAAGCTGTAGGGAATGGGGGTAGGGTCAAGTCAGGCTAGACCCCCTCACACTTCTGCCCCACCAATCTATATCACAGACACTCACGCAGGGCACCATTATAGAGCACGGCAGAAAGACTGATGAGGAGAGGAGCACAGGCCTCAGAGGGAGGGCTCTTGCTGGGCACCAGACCCTCCTCACGACAGCGGTAGCGTTCAAAGGTGGCACGGCGCTCCAGAGCAGCAGCATCACCCCCACTGAACATTTCCAGCACCAGGACTTGGGGCAGCAGCACCAGCTGAAGAAATCAGCAAGGAAGAGTAAAGTTCAGACCTGGAACCATAATTGGCACTGCCAGAGCACACAGCTTAGCATCACCCACAGGTCTATCTCTTCTCTCCAGACCCCAACTATCTACAGGTCCCATCCTATAGACCCTGCCATTTTGGTTGGTATGGGGAGAGGACTGTTCACCGAGTCAATGAGTAGGCTGGGTCCAGAGTGGGGAGCCTCAGATGGGGTACGTCCTCCTGTTCGCACCAGCTTCAGATGCAGCTTGTAGGATGTGCCAGGCTCAAGGCATACAGGTCTTGGAAGCACCATGTACCTGGTGGGAGGTGAGGATAGGTACAGTGGCTTCTCCAAGGCCCTGTACCCATCATCCTGGGCCTCCTTCAACCCCAAACAGCCACCAAAACATCAGCCAAGAAAAAGACTAGAGGGCCTCCCTGGTGGTGCAGGCGGTTGAGCACAGCACTGTGAAGCTGTCCGCAGCCTCTGCAGTGCGGGTTCGATCCCGGCTGGCCGGGAAGGTACCCACATGTTGTGGCAGACCTCTCCTGTCTTGCCCGCTGCTCCCGTCAGCAGTGTATTTCAGTCGGTCTGCCTGTTCTGTTCCCCACTCTGTCTCCGGTGAATCCTCTCACCCACCTGCATCTGGCCTGTACCCCGGTTCTTGTATGCGTGAATAAAAATAAAATCTTTAAAAAAAAAAAAAACTGGGACTAGGCCAAAGTAGGCTGGGCAGGGTTTGGCCAACAAGACAATTTGACAACCCTGCAGAAAACCTCTATCAAAGATTTCCACAAATGTGTCTCATGGGAAACGTATATCTGTGCAGACCAGTGTCACTGAAAACACTCCACAGCACCTACAGCCCCACAGCACTTCCCTCACACAACACTTTCAAATTTTCCCTCAACAACCTTTCACACTTTCCCCAACTTCAACCTCTGCTCCTCTTCACCAAAACTGCACCACTTCCCCCTCTCTCCCTCTTTTCTCGGTCATTGCCGTTAGTTTGCAAACCCATTCTTGGTGGTGTTTTTTTTTTATCCTCCCCCACCCCCTGAAAAAAATCTTCTCAGTCTTGACTCTCCCCTCACTCTCCTGCCCAACAAATTCCTAAAATTCGACTACAGTCACTGCTTCTACGCACTGGCCTCCCACTCTAGTGGAATTTCTGCCCCCGCATGCCATGGAGATAGCCTGTGCCAAGGTCACTGATGAACTCCATGTAGCCAAAGTTGGTGGTCACTTCTCCACTCTAATCTTCCAGCATTCAGCAACATGCAATGAGATCAGTGTGCTTTCTTTCCTGAGTCACTCTGCTCTTTGTTTCTGGGACTCTATCCACATTCTTGAATTCCCCTCACCTTCACCTTGTCCTTCTCTACTGGTCTCTAACACTAGAGTGCTCTAGCCCTCCTTCCTTTCTCTGGTCCTTCCATTCAGACTCACTTTTTTAGGGAAAACAACAAATACAAGTCTTCAACTGGACTCCCCCCAGTAATTGCAGATGCAGGAATCCAGTCACCCACTAGCCTTCTCTCTCATGTCTAAGCACCTCAGATCTGCTCTTCTCTCTGTCTTTATCTGAGATACTTAAGTCTTTTTTTTTTTTAAGATTTATTTATTTATGCATACAAGAGCTAGGGTATAGGCCAGAGGTGCAGGGAGTGAGAGGACTCACCAGAGACAGAGTGGGTAACAGAGCAGGCAGACTGACTGACATACACTGCTGAGGGGAGTGGTGGGCGAGTCAGGAGAGGTCTGCTGTGCCATGTGGGTCACCTCCCTGGCCGGGGATCAAACTCGTGCTACAGAGGCTGCAGACAGCTTCATAGGTTGTGTCTTAACCCCTTGCACCACCAGGAAGACCCGATACTTACATCTTTACCCCAATTGAGATACCTAAGCCAAACCCTAGAGTCACTCTCTACTCTCTGTACCTTTCCTCAATATTCAAGCCATCATCTCTGCCACTGCAACCCTCTGGAAACTCCCTCTTTTCATGACCTCTAGTATAATACCTCCGTCCAATCCACTGTCACTTGGCCAACTCAACAACTAGTAGGTCTTCCAGCTTCCACCTTGACCTCTAAGTCTATAGGCATCTTTGCTAAACACAAGTCACAGTTGGCAAAATGTCTGTTATGGGTATAGCCAGTCATTATGCAATTCTCTCAGCTTCTGTGCATGTTTGAATATTTATATGATAAAAAGTTTAAAAAGAAGAGATGAGGGGCCTCTCTGGTGGCGCAAGGGGTTAGGACACCACTGTGAAGCTATCCGCGGCCACTGCAGCACAAATTCAATCTCCAGCCAGGGAGCTACCCACATGGCACAGCAGACCTCTCCTGTCTCACCCGCTGCTCCTTTCTGCTGTGTATTTCAGTGGATCTGCCTGTTCTGTTCCCCACTTTCTCTCTAGTGAGTCTTCTCACTCCTCCGCACCTTTGGCCGATACCCCAGTTCTGGTATGTATAAATAAATAAATCTTTTAAAAAATAAAAAGAAGAGATAAAAAAGATGTGTAATAAAACATTAATGAGACCAGCCATGTCCCTGCTTATAGTACTTGGAGGCCCTCCCTTCTCCCTGTGGGCATTCTCTACAGTGATGAATTCCTGTGTTATCCTCTGGAACTTAGAGCCCCGAAAGAGCAAGCCTTGTCTTCTGACCAGTGCCATGCCCACCAACACCTGGCAAACAATACTTAGAGGAGGCATTGACTAAATAGAAGGATGAGCAGCAGGAGCTTAAAACTGATGCACAATACCTCACAGTTGTGGGGGAAGTCGTGAGTGCCCTCACCTGGTGTCTGGTTGCAGAGTCCCTGCGATGCGGTCATCTTTGGGCAGTACATGCCCACAAGGGCTGTGAGCAGACACAGGTCCTGGGCGCTGCACAGTCAGTTCTATTTCTGCCCATTGTTCAGGGACCTGGGGGGGAAGGGATGATGGAAGAGATGCCCCTACACCCAACCGTTCAGTTCTGGGTGAGGTGTCATGGGGTCTGACCTGGGGCTCCAAGTGCAGCAGCAGGTCATAGTCCATGGCTTTTGGTACAGAAGCCACCTGGAACTCTAGTACTTGGCCTTCTCGCAGCCTAACGAAGCCTGGGCCCGTCCAGGATAAAGCTGCCCCGGGAGATGCCAGGCGCTCCACCACATCCAGCATCTGGAAGGCAAATTGGTGGGAAGTGGATGCTCAGACAAGATACCCGCTTCTTCTGCCACAACCTGCCCCCATATCCCAACTCTCTAGCTGAAACCCTGCCCAATGCAGGGCATCCTCCCCAACCAAGGCACTGCCCCAAACCCCGCCTCTCTTGCCACAGTCCCACTGTGCTCTGCCCTCTAACACTGCACCTCTACCTGCCCTCGTGTGTCTTCAGCTTCCCAAGTTAGGTGGTCTAGGAAGGGTCGGAAGTAGCCAGGCTGCACTTGTTCACAACGTCGCCCTACCATGTGCTGGCGGCACTGGCACTGACCTGTGGCCTCGTTGCACCTGGGAATACACAGTTACTTAAGAAGGACTCCCTATCCTGCCCAGTATCTTTTCCCACCCTGCCAGGGCCACATATACAGCACTCACTGGGGATCCAAGGCACCACCTACGTCGCAGTCACATGGACGGCAGCCAAGCAGATCATGGCTTAGGCCCCAGTGGCCAGGCTGTAAGAGAGGAAGTTGCTGGGGGGCAGAAACAGACCCCTCTCGCCACTCAGCAGGTAAATCAAGGATGTTTTCACCCTCTACCCTCCCTTGGTAAAAATATGATCCCTAGACCACTGGCTCCCACCCATGGCCTCCCAGACCTGCAGCCTCTCAAGGATAACAGAATCCTAAGCAATAAGCACCCACCCATTAGGGCATGGAAACTACCCCCAGGTCTGTGCTCTGAGGTTAAGTGCAGGACCTCAGAACCCCTGCCCCCTCCAGTCGCACCAGACAGCGATTGCAGCCACGTCCAGTCACAAGACGCTTGCAGAAACAGATTCCACTGTTGGGATCACAAGGGGTATGCCCAGGTACTGTGCCCCGTGCATCACATTGACACTCTGCAAGGAAAGAGACCTGTCAGCACATTGGGGAGTGATGGCAGTGTTCATATTAAATTAGGTCAAGAATAAGATGTCAAGGGGCCTCCCTGGTGGTGCATGGGGTTAAGACGCAGCACTATGAAGCTATCCATAGTCACTGCAGCACGAGTTCAATCCCCGGCCAGGGAGGTGGCCCCCACGGCGCAGCAGACCTCTCCTGTCTCACCCATAGCTCCCCTAAGTGGTGTATTTCAGACAGTCCACCTGTTCTGCTCCCCATTCTGTCTCTGGTGAATCCTCTCACACACCCGCCCCCACACCTCTGGCCTGCACCCCAGCTCTTGTATACATAAATAAATAGATCTTAAAAAAAATAAGATGTCAAGGGTTAAGTTCAGCAGAGGAATTAGGGTGGGAGGCACATACGCTGGCAGCCTGCAGGATCATTGGCACTGAGCCCAAAGAAGCCGTCACGGCACTGCTGACAGCGAGGGCCCACCACATGTTCTTTGCAGCGACACTGGCCTGAGACTAGTCCTAGTGCAGGATCATCATGCGCATCACAGCGACCACCATCTTGGGAACCCATGGGGTCACAATCACAGGCTGAGGGCAAAAAGAGAGACACAGGGTCATCTTATCCCAATTAGCCCAGCACCTCCCAAGACTTCACCCTGGAATCCCAGACTGATTCCACCTTGTGTCATTCACCCTAAATCCCTGCAACTTGCATAGTGGTATGGTTACCCAGCTCCTACCCTAAGCTCAGCCTTCCCTCTCCCATGCCCAATTCCAGTCTCACAGCGACACACAGCCGGGTCCCGCAGGTCCTTGGTTGGGTCACGGTAGAAGAAGGGCCGGCAAAGCTCACAGTGACGCCCAGCTGTATTGTGCTGACATCCATCACACACACCTCCACTCATGTTGCCAGATGCCAGATATACTGCCATGTCGAAGTGGCAGCTGTGGGCGTGCCCATGGCACTCACACTCTTGGGGGAGGAGAAAGGAAGGCAGGGAAAAAGTCACTTGAGGGACCATGTCCTGAAAGGGGCATATGAGGCCCTAGTGCCACCTTAGGTTCCTGCTAGGTCAGAATTTGTTCTGGGCCCTTACCCAGAACAGGTTGTGGAGGAAGGTTGAGGGGGTGACAAGGTCATCAAGGCCTGGATACCCTTTGAACACAGTCTAGGTATTAGGGGCTTGACCATGCAGCTCTAGCTTCTACCCAGGGCATGGGGTTTAGGGGACCAGGGTCTCACTCACTTCTGCAGGCGTGACTATGACCATCCTCAGCTGGATGCCAGGGCAGGTCATGATAGAAATCTTGACACTGCTCACAGTTCAGACCACGGGTATTGTGCTTGCAGATGCAGGCCCCATGAACCTAGGAGGGTGGGCAGGCAAGTGATCAGAACTGTCCAGCCATGCCTGCCCCTGCCCCAAGTCCTACTCCAGCCAGCAGAAGCCCCTCACCATGCCCTCAGCATGGGCTGGTGCCCCTGGGGCGGGTGCACACTGTGAGGCATGTCCGTAGCAGAAGCAGTTGCCACGCACAACCAGCTCGTAGAGGGCATAATAGTACTTCTCTCGGATCTCCCGTCGTGGGTCAAGCAAGTTGTCTCCCAGCGTGTGGAGTCGTGTCAGGTTCACCCGTAGGTTGGTGATCTTTAGCAAGTCTAAGGTGGGGCAGAGTGGAGTGGGGCAGCTGACCAAACAGGTTCTTGCTGCCCCATCCCCACTTAGGGGCTGCTGCAGATGCCAAGGTCACCTTGGGATACCTCCTGTCTACTGTTATCTGAGCTAAATTGGTCTTGGAACGTGCCTTAGGAAGCACCCAAAATAGCTACTGAGGCCCTAAATAGTCACTAGCCGGACACTGGGACTGCCAGGCTCTAAGGGTGGAACACTCACTCTGGATCCGTGGGCTGTAGGGGTCTGGAATAGGGATTGCAGGGTCCAGCACACGGTAGATGACCTAGAGGGGCATGGAGTCCACAGAGACACTAAACCTCAGACCCATCAGCCCTCTCTTCCTGCCCCAAACCCAGATGCCAGCCCTCACCTCGCCTTCAGTGGATGGTTCGATCTCTGAGTAGCGGGACTCACAGACTACATCATCCCAGTGTCGTGGAGGGGCCAGTGGGACTCCTGGGAAGTCAGCCCCACAGTCATAGGAGAAATAACGGTACACATGCCAGGTGCGGCCAAAGTCTGCTGAGCGTTCCACCAGCATGGCAGCAGGGCGAAATGTCTGGGGGGCGGGGGGAGGGATGGCTGATCAGTATGCACCAGGACCCAAATCCAGTCCAGGCTCATCAAGAAGCCTGCCCAGCTGGAGCCTGCTCATGGACAGGTAAAAGTGACCAGTAGAAGAGCAGCAATGATCAAGGAGAATAGCCATATTTAGGGGAGGTTCAAGGATCATGAGGCCTAGAAAAGCAGCGCCTGATTCAGCCTGGAATTGGGACAGCATGAGCAAAGGCCTGGAGGTGGAAGGTATCAGAAGGTGTGAGAAATGAAGTAGCCTTCCTTGCAACCAGAGCACAGCACATGAACTTAGGGAGGCTGGACTGAGGATCTAGGACTCTGTTCAGGGGTAATGAGGGCCAAGCAGGGCGATTCAAGCAAGCTCCCAGACATGCAGGCACCTTGAAGGTCATAATGAGGTGTGTGAAATGGAACTCAGCCTCCAAGTCCAGCTGGATGGTGACCACGGGGACACCTGAAGCAGGAGTCAGAGGTCAGGGACTTGAGGCTATTGGTGGGCAGCCCTGCTCATCCCATGCCCCACCCACAACCTCACCATTTTCTGACTGCCACCAGGCTGTCCTGCGCTGTGGTGCAAAGCTGGTGACTACATTCTGGATGCGATGGCTGTTTGGGTTGTCTCGAGCAGAGAAGGGGCGACGGGAGTCACACAGGAAGCATTTCTTCTCATCCTGGGTTAGGTCAGCATCAGAGTAAGTGCCTCAGCAAGTGCCAGCCCCACTTGACCCGACTCCCTCCTCTCCCCCCAAAGCACACCTGCAGGTGACTGACGATGCAGTAGGGTTCGGGGCCCTGCAAGCCACAGGTGGATGAGGCGGTCAGTCGGTCAGCACGGCCCACCAGCAGATCACCTGTAGCTGGGTAGCAGCTTCCCCGCGAACAGCCTGGCACATCCGGAGCCGGGGCCTGGGCCAGGGCGGTGGCCAGCACTGGGAACAGTGGATCAGCTAGTTCCGCTCTGCTCCTACACTGTAGCTCCAGGGGCAGCTACCCCAGGCCCCACCATCGCATCCCCAAATTCCCAGGCCTTCCCCAGGCTTCTCACCGCACAGCAGCAGGCCCAGTCGAAGTTCCCAGGGCACAAGCTGGTCCCTCCCTCCTTCCCCTGAGGCCCGCTCCATCCTGAAGAAACGGGAAAGGACAGGAGGGGTAAGAAGGGTATTCGAGGTCTGAGGCCAGTGCCCACCCACCCACCCCTCCCTTCGTACCCCATGCAGACCCTGCCAGTGAGGTCCTTAGCTGATTCCCCTTCCAGCCCTGTCCCTCAATCCGGTGTCCCTCCACTAGCTCTGAGTCCGGCAACTTTCAGCAAAGTTGGAAGGAGGGCAGGAAGGAAAGCATGGAGCGGATTTCAGGAGCGAAACACCATGCGGCGCTCCCTCCATTTCTCCAGAAAGGGCCCTCACTCTAGAAAGCAGACACAGGAAGGCTCAACTGCAAATCTTTATTGTGTCTCCCGGCCCAGACCTGTGCCAGAGATAGGAAAAGGTAGGGATTTGGGGCTTTAGGTCACCACAGTTAGCAGGGAACAGCAAGTGAGGCTCATGGCATGGGTAAAGATCAGACTCCTAGCCTGTATCCCTAGCATTGTGGGTGCTATGGAAGTTGCCATCTACTAGGCTCTCCAGTTCCAGGGCTCCAGCATCAGCGGGGTGGTGGAAAGGTAGAACAAGGGACATCAAGCTCCCCTATTCAGAGATGTGAGACGTTTTAGGCTGTAGAATAAGATAGGGCGGAGATATGGGGGAGATATGGGGCAAGCCATGCCCTACTCAGTGTTCCAAGGTCTCCGCCTCCCTTAGTCACTACAGCAAGCAGGCATGAGAAGTGCCAATCTCAGCTTGCCGGTATGGACAGCCTGCAACAGTCCGGAGTAGCAGTGAGTGCATCCAGTTCTCACGGCTGGCTACTCATCCACTCCGGACCTTCTGGCCCACCAGGAACTCCGGAGCTGGAGCTGGGGGTTGGAATGCAGGAGCTGCCGCCTTGTGCCCCACCCAGGCTCCTGGGACTAGACTGGGACCACAGACATTATAGAGCCTGATCAGGGTGGCTCTGGGCTGTCACAGCTGTGCCCAATCTGTCTAGTACCCAGAGCTAGGCGCCCAGGAGAGAAAGCTGGAGGTTCCCAAGAGGAGTCTGGGCAGTCTATCTGAAAGCTCCTGGGCCCCAGGGAATTACTCCATTAACATGAGAAAGAGTCTCCAGTTACCCTGGAGCTCATATGTAGTCGATCTGGGGGGCCCAGGGATAGGAGAGGTGACTCCAATTTTAAGTCACTCAGCGAAAATAATTTGTCAGGGCCACTAGATGTCTTTAGGGAATTTTACAGGCTCTCTCTCTGGTTTCTTAAGGTCAGAGGCCGCTGAAAGATTTCACGGGTCACACATGAATTAGGATCAGTGGGCACTCAGTGGGGTCTCTCAAGGTCAGGATATTCCTGGGTAACTCTGAAGTCATTTTGGGTCATTCAGGTAGTTCCAGAGTCTCTCTTACTGGCATCCAGACAGCAGTCAGCAGGTGGCAGACGCACTGGCCCACAGCTGTATGTGCTCAAGCTGCTCTGCTGCCCTCTGTTCCAGGGCCCACAGGATGGCCACCTTCTTGTCCAGTGTCTGCTCATTCTGTTCCAGGCATACCATCTCTTGCCCCAAATTGGCAAAACATGTAGCCTTTCTACATCAATTTATCACAAGAATTGCTCTACCTTGCAAAAATCCCGCATTCCCATGCTGAAAGCTCCTTCAGGGCAGCCTAGCCCCGTGGTGGATCATATGCCTGCCCCGCTCACCTCTGCACTCCGGATCACCCCAGAACCCATCCTGACAGCAGGAGCATGTTCGGCACCCAAATCCTGCCTGGCAGGGGCACTGACCTGTGGCCTGAGGAAAGAGTGCAGGCCAGTAAGCAGGAACAAACTGCCTCCTTTGGGAGGACATGTGTGCTCAGAAGCAGCACACACACACTCTAGCACACCCTCTTCTCCCTGTCGCCCTGCTCCCACCCCAGGCAGCACCCATACCTGTGCTTGCCTGAGGAATTGCCCCCTCTTGCTTCCTCTGGTCTGACCCCCTTAGCCAGACCCTACCTTCCCACATTACCAGATTTGCCTCCTATAGACCTTCTGGACCACCGTTCCCCTGCTGCCCTTTGCTCCTGTGTCCTGAGTTGAGCACCCCATTGTCTCCATACTCCCATCCCATGTCTCTCTCAAGCCTGACGCCCACCCTCTCTGCACTAAGGAAGGACACCAGAACATGAGGCTTCAGGCCTCAGCTCTAACCATTCTCCGGGAAGGCTCCTTTTTCATGACCATGCCTCTCTGCCTGAACCAGCTCTTGGTCCTAACCCTTCTGTGTCACCTCATCTACACACACTCCACTCCTCCCTTACCAGGACACAGAGCTTCTCCCACACTCCAATGTTTGGTGCACTTGGGCTTGGCCTCTTGTCTGCTCTCCTCCAGGCCTTGCCATGAGCTCATAAAAACATCCCACAGAAGAGCACAGACTCACACTGTTGTTTGCAGTCACACACACTAGTGTTGGTGGCACATGAACACTCACACCTGTTACAGGCACATACACATTCATTTACCACTGGCTGTTGCTACATGCTACATGCAACATGGGCTTACTCACCGGGTGACGCATCAGCTGCAAAGTATGTTGGGCATGGCAGCTGCAGGGCTTGCAGCCCCTGGGCACCCCCAGGTTCCAGAAGAGGGGGGCACTGAGGCTGCAGTCCCCCCCCCCAGTGTGTGGTGGTGGCAGGGGCACTGCCCGCTGACATGGTTGCAAAAGCAGGCTTTAGCCCCAGAGGGGCACCATGTGGGTACAGTGCCCCAGGGGTCACAGCTGCAGCCTGTGAACAGGAAAGGTTGGTATGGTGTGAAGAGGGAGAACCCACCCATTCTAGGATACCCCCAACTACTCCGACCCACACACTCATGCCTGCAGCCTCATGGGCTCAGGGCACTCCCGTGGAAGCCATGCCTGCAGGGGGCACAACCAGGGCCATGGCTGTGGTGTAGACAGCGCTGGCAGTGCCCACTTTGGGGGTCACAAGTGGCAGGATATAGGGATCAATATTGTTGTTGCACTGGCTGGGCCAGCGTGGACTCCTTCTGGGGTCTCCTCCTGGCCAAGGGCGCCCAAAGTAGCCAGAGGAGCAGCAGTCACAGCGGGGACCTGGAGTGGATTGGGGTACATGTACGTTGTCTGGTGGTCTCAGGTGTCTTTCTGTATGCTTTGGGCTTGTGGTTTCTACATACTCAGGCAGAAAGTCTGAGATCTAGCCAGGGGGACAGAGAAAACAATAACTACATTATGGCCCATATAAGAGGCTTACAAGGTTCATGCCTATAATTCCTCACATTTGACCTTCCTCCCCAGCACAGGAGCTGCTGGAAGAGCTTACAACTCAATATACAGGGGATACTGGCAAAGACTTGCCTCGTGGATCGGATGGGATTGTGAACAAACGAGAAGGAACATGGGGTTACCACGGCTGACCATGCCTCACCTGCATAACCAGGTGCACAGAGGCACAGGACACGTCCACTCATGCTGTCCACATGGCAGGAACTCCCATGATAGAGGCTAGAATCAGGGTGCCCTGGACAGACGCAGGGCAGCACTGCTGGTCTGAGTCCAGGGTAGGGTCTCCGTGGTAACCATCCAAACACCTGGGGGCAGTAGTCCATGGAATAGGGCCTGTTCCACTCAAATCCTGCCCAACCCTTCCAGGGACAGTGCTCACCTCTCACAGTGCCTACCCATGGTGGCTCCATGGCAGCCCTGGAAAATGCCTATAAGTGGGTGGCACAACTCAGCATGCCCATTGCAGATACAGGGTTGGCAATGAGGGAAGCCCCACCAGCCAGGGAGGCAGAGGTCACAGCAGCGACCAGTAAGGCCTGCTCTGCATGTGCACTGTCCACTCATGGGGTTACAGATGGCACTGGTGGCACCCTCAGTATGGCAGTGGCACTCTATGGGGGGTGCCAAGCCATGAAGAGAAAGGATATAGCTGGTCTCACACCCCAAACCCATCCATAACCACTGTTCCTGAAGGCTCACCACTGCAGCTGGTGGGCCTGAAGCCATATGTTCCAGGAATGCAGTGGTCACAGGTACGACCAATGATGTTAGGACGGCAGGGGCACTGCCCACCCAGAAGGGCACACTCAGTGCTCAGTGAGCCCTGGGGGTGGTACTCACATGCTGGCAAAAAAAAAAAAAAAGCAAGACCAGATAAATCTCAAGGTGCTTCCTGAGGCCCCCTTAAGCCAGGAGCACAAACTCACCAAGGCTGCTCCCATAGAGCAGGGCCAAGATGCTGCAAATGAGGTGGGCACAGGTCTCAGGCATAGTGCTGGAAAAGCCTGTCCTTGCTGCCTCCATGCAGCCCGCCTTGTGAAGCTCCTGCAAGCGCCCCGTGGCCCCAGGGTCCATGGATCTCAGTCCAGGTAACTCCTTCAGCTGGGGCAGGAGCACAATCTAGCAGAGGGTAGAGGGTGGCAGGCAGGGGACAGTGAAGCCAGTCCCACTCATAACACCTGCCACCCCTCCTTGCACTGACACCCACAACCCCTCTCTGCCCTCTTCCTGTTTCCCTTTTGAGTCTATTTCTCCTTCCTCTCCAGTTGCCCCAATCTACTATAATCAATGCACCTCTCACTTTGAATCACTGCAGTCTCCCCCTAACAATCCATTTTCCCCATGTGTCTCCCCTGCTCAAATCCCTTTCATGGCTCCCTACTGCTCCATGATAAAGGTTAAGTCCTTCGGGCCCACAATGTGAGGTTGAGCACCTGCTTAGTCACATCTTCTATCTTGGCATGTGCTCTTCCTGCCTGGATGTCCCACCCCACACACCACCTGTCTCAACCCTGTGGGTGCAACTCTAGGGCTCTGGAATCCCCAATTTCCTGACCCCATAGCATCCATATTGTCCTGCTGTCATTTATATCTCCTCAGATGTAGGGTAGAACCCCATTATCTCACTGAATCCAGAAGGATAGTGCCCCTCTCAGGCTTCCACACTCCCTTGGTCTGCCATAGCCGCAGGGTTAGGGTATAGGGTGTTCCTGGTTCAAAACACAAAGGTTTGGATAGAACCACAGCCCTGCAGGGAGAGGCAAAGCAGTAGGGGTGGGTTAAGGAGGTGATGATCATGTAGTCACAGGCGTGTCCCATTTGTGTTGTGTAGTTATTGGTTCCAACATTTCATCATACAAGCAAGGGAAAAAGACCAACTTCTTAAATCCTATTGTTTCAAATAAGTCCCTGTTTTGATTGTTTTATGACAGGATGATTTTCCATATTGGGAATTTTCCACCTTGTCTGGGTGTTGTTTTGAATGTCTTGGCAGCACAATAGGATCTTGGTATTGGTGGTGACAGATGAGGAGGTAACAGGGTTCTGCCTACCTATGTGCATGGGTCAAGGTCACCTGGAACAACTGCTCTGAAGGCAAGAGATGGGCACAGTGGGAACTGCTAGGCAGGGATTGGGCCTGGACACTGATTAACGCCTGCCAGTCTTCAGGTGCCTAGGGTCAGGGGTTAGCAGTCACAGAATCATTGCTACCCACCACCCACCACCACCCATCTACTTGTTTTGCACCCATGGCACTGACCTGGGTCTCATAACGCAGGACAATGTCATAAGCCAGGGTACGAGGGACCATGGGTGTCATCAGAGAGAGGCCAGCCCCATCAACCACGCGAGCAAAGCCCAAGCCAGTCCATGATGCAGAGCCAGCTCTCTGATGCAGGGTTAGGGTTTCCTCTGGGGCCTGGATATGAGATACAGACCCCCCAGGACCTAAGACCCTCAGGACTTAGGTTTGCGTTCCCTCTAGATCCCCAAAACCCATATCCCCAAGGCTTGGGCCCCCATCCCTACTAATATCCTGGTGACCTGTGATCTGACCTTATTCCTCAGGTTCCTCACCTTGGGCTGCTGGTGGCTATAATGAACTCGCCTAGCTGGGTGGCGGGCACATTGAGGGTCACGCTGTCTCCAAAGTCGGGGCCAGAGCCAACTAGGGGAGTCAATGGGGCTTGTGTACAGTGGGGAGAATCAGGCCTAGGGGCTCCCTGGGGGCAAGTGGGGTGTCAGTTTCCTTTTAATATTCTGGTCCTATTCTCTCCAACAGGGTTCGGAGAATATGCCCTCTCTACAAGACATCAGACTTGACCATGCTGATACCCTCACTTGTACTTCCTAACCTTGTAAATCCTGCCCAGCCTTTCTTCAAATAGCTCTCTGGACACTCCCTCTTTCCCCTGAGCCTGATTTCCTCCTGTCCCTGCCCTTCCTGGACACTCACAGGAAGTTGGGGGTCAGCTGGCTGAAGACTCTGGCCAAGCTTGGCCTCAGCTGTAGCCTGGTCAAGGGCAGCACAAAAGTATCCAGATTGGAGTTCATGGCAGCGATGACCAAGGAGATGGGGGTGGCACAGGCAGAGGCCCTCCCCTGCAGAACATCTGAACAAGTGTGGGGAGGGGACAATCATTTCTCTGATTTTCACCTCTTGACCCTGACCCACAGGTCCTGTCCCGTACCTGTTGCTGTAGGCACCCCCAAAGTCACAGGGCCAGCAGCCTGGAGAGTCACTATTCAGACCCCAGAACTCAGGCTGCAAGAGAGAATAGGTGGGTAGAGAGAGGACAGGAAAATGTGGCCAGGGAGAGGAAGGTCAGGGGCTTGGAAGGTCATCTATACTGGCAAGGCCTGTTTTGAGAGTGAAGGGGGCGAATGCAGGACTTGAATGCTCCTCTGCCTGCAGCTGAGAGAGGGAAGAGACCTGATCACTCCTGCATGGCTTCGTGGAGGGGAGGTAAAAAGATGAGGACGCAGCCAAGGTTAAATAAAGGTTAAATAAATAAATTAGGCATAGGATTTGTAAAGTTGTCTCTTACACTGTCTCGTCCTTCAAACACACTTACTGTAAAACATTTAAATCCAGCATACAATACAATGCTCGTGACGTGATATTGGTTTAACAGCTCTTCCTTCTTTTGTTCCCAAGTTTCCGAAAGAATGTGTTGTTTCTGCCAGCCAAAGTGGTGCTGACCCTGGTGACCAGGCCAGGAAGTGGTACCAACCCATGTGCAAGACTCATTGTACAGTTACATTGATTATAGTCTTATACGTGTGAGCTTCTAGAAACTCAGTCCCTAAGAACACAGTCAAATCAGAATGCTAGTCAAGGCTCACCTGACAATGGCTGCAGACCCGTCCAGAAACAAAACGTTTGCAGTGACAGGTACCACTGGAGAGGTACCCACTCACAGGCATGAGTGCCAGGGACCTGGCCCCGGGTGTTGCACCTGCATGCTAAGGCACAGGGTTATTCGGTGCTAATGAGGCTGCTGCAGTGGGTAGGTGGATACAGGTGATATCAGGGTAGTGACTGAGGGAAGAACTGGGAGGGCAATATGTGGGGGCCCACTCTTAGTGTTACTCACACTGGCAGCCTTCTGACTGGCTGGGGTTTCAGGCCACAGTGACCAGGCTGGCAGGAGTCACAGCGCTGGCCCCAGACGTGGAATTTGCAGCGACACTGCCCAGAAACGTGGCCACGGGTCTTATTCATGTGGGTATCACACAAACCCCCTTCCAAGGTACCCACAGGGTCACAGTCACAGGCTGGGCCAGGGGTCAGAAATAAGGAGAGTTAGGTCAGAGTTCACCAGGGAGCTGAAGGATTAGAGTCAGTACTGGGATGGGGGTTGGAGGGCTCACGTCTGCAGGAGTGAAGGGAGCGAGGTTCCTCCCGAGGATCTCAGTAGAAGAAGGGTTGGCAGAGCTCACAGTGGCACCCAGCTGTGTTGTGCTGACATGCACCACACACGCCTCCACTCATATTGCCAGATGCCAGATACAAGGCCATGTCTAAGTGACAACTGCAGGCATGCCCTTGGCATTCACATTCTGAACAAGATAGATATGGAGTGGACTGACCCATGGCAAGTGTAGCTGGGCAGTGTAGGGCATGGCACCTACCCTGGCAGGTGTGGGGATGCCCAGGCTCTGCTGCATGCCGTGGGTGGTCCTGGTGCAGGTCCTGGCAGCACTCACAGTGGGTACCCGCAGTGTGGTGGCAACAGACACAAAGGCCATGCACCTGGGCAGGAAGGAGGGCAAGGCAAGTTTGCCTCAGCTCTTCAGCTTTCCTACCCCACCGGTCACAGGACGCCCCTCCTAGGGTCCTCACCATGCCTTCCACACTGTTTGGGGCCCCAGGTGCCAGCCTGCACTCAGAGGCATGGCCATGGCACAGGCAGCTGCCTTGAGCCACAAACTCATAGAGGGCATAGTAGTGGCAGGGATGTTATTTGAAATCCTCTAGGGGCCTATCACCCAGTGTGTGCAGTTTGAAGTCGGCACAGAGATTAGTCACGTGCAGGAGCTCTGCAAACAGATGGTGAGATGTCAGTGCATTGGTTGTCATCCCTTTATAACTTGGATGGGGGGTTGGTGGGAGGAATTAGAGGGGTATCTCTCTCCTCTGTGTACATCATTGCTGCCCTTCCTACAGCACCTATGCTGTGGTATTCCCCCACCCCTGCTACCCTGGGCAAACTATTAAGAATGACCACAGCCTAATAAATGATAATTTCACCTTTGTACCTCTCTAGCCCTGGTATCACTCCTGAGCTGAGGACCTGTACATCCCACTGCTTCCCGGACATTTTTTTTATATCTAGATATTTAACACCGGTTTCCTCAATGTAGTAAATAACTCCATTCCCCAGTTCATCATCCAAACTAGAAATCAGCGTACCACCCAGCCAATCCACATAAGATGTTATTTGTTTATCTATCAACTTTCTATCAGGTCCACTACAAGAAGACAAATGCCTTAACTGTTCCCCACTGAGCTCTCTTCAGATGCCTGGCACACAATGGTGCTCAGTGGGCACTAGTTAAATGTAAACATGGATGAAGGGATAGGATGAATGCTCCCTTTTCTACTCTATAGTTTGTCAGTTACCCACTTGAACTATCTTTTGTATCTCTCCTATGCCTTGCTTCCCCTTTCTCATGGTTAGAGAACCTAAAACAGCTGCTCAGGGAACTAGTGTGGAGGCTCAGGGTGAATCGTTGGTAATAACCACAGTCAAGATGGGCAGAGGACAAAGAGAAAAAATTATAATGGAGTTTGTCCTCACCTGGCCTGGCTCTAGGCTGTCTTGCTAAGTATGTGGCTGTATCATGCTTTAAGAACTTTTGTTTTACTAGGAAGAGGTCACAGCTAGACACCCTGGTGCCACCTAGAGGCAGTTTCAGGGATGAGGGACACGAACTAAGAACAGGATCTCAAATCAACAGGCAGGATACTGATAGGGAGAAGTGATGCAGGATGGTAATGGAGGCTCACAAAGGAGAGTTATGTGCAACTGTAATGGGAACTGGCATGGGAAGCAGAGATGGGGACAATGGGGTGCCACAACGGAGTGGAGTAATAGAACAGAGATGGAAACTGGTATTCGTGCCAGTCTCTAGGCACTGGCATGGGAAAGTGATGGAACAGGAACGGGGGAGGACATGTCCACAGCAGGGACCACAACAGAGAACCATGAGGCAGAGCTTTGGGGACTGAGCTGGCTTGCTTGCCACCCTATCCCATGGGTGCCCCAATCCAGGCAGGACTTCACCTCCCCTCAGCATCTGGCTGTTCTGACATGCAAAGTACAGAATTGGCTGTGGGGATGGTTACCCTGAATCTTGGGGTTGTATGGGTCCTCCACCAGAATGGCTGGGTCGAAAACTTTGAAAATTACCTGAGAGGAAAAAGCAAGCCTGAGCCACTGGCTTTACACCAGGACCCAGCCCCACCCCCTCTGGACCTGACCTGGCCCTCAGTGAAAGATTCAATATCTGAGAAATGCTGGTCACAAGATGAGGTCCCTGACTCTGTGGCCAGGGGTAGGAGGGTCCCCAGGGAAGATGCCTGAGCAGTTGTTGGTAAAATATCAGTATGTGCCAGGAGTGGCCGTGGTCCACTGAGCGTTCAAGCAGAGCTGCTGGGCGGAATGTCTGGGGACAAGTGGAGAAGGGATGTTTTTGGGTCACCAGGGGCACACATCACAGGTGGCCATCAGACAGGAAAGCAGGGCAAGCCTTCAGGCTGGAAAAACGGGGTCACCTTGAAAATCATGATGAGGTGAGTAAAGTAGAAGGCACCCTCCAGGTCCAGCTGGATGGTAACATTCTCAACACCTGGAACTACAAGGACTTGTCAGTGCCTGGCACCTGACCCCAGACCTACACACAGGTACACTGGCACCCTCACCACTCTCTGCTTGCCACCAGGTCTTGATGCTGTCATGACCACTCTGGGGGATCACATTCTCAATGCCATGATCTCCCTGGTCCCAAGAGTCACAGAAGAAGCAATCCTCAGAGTCCTGGAGGATAGTCCAAAGAGCTTGACTAGGCAAGAGGTCCATGGTTTCCACCCTCCCCCAGCCCAAAGTTTCACAGCATGGTTCTCTTCCTCCAGCTCCCAACAATGAACTCATACAGGGCTGAATCTCCTCAGGAAGTCAGTGACACCATCTCCAGAGCCCTCACCCTCCTGCCTACCTGAAGGTAAGTGACAACGCAGCGGGGTTCAGGGCCATGTAGGCCACAGGTTGATGGTTTGAAGGCTGTGCCTACGGCCAACAATCAGGTTGCCAGTGGGTGGGTAGCAGCTGCCACCCAAGCAGCCAGATGGGGGCAGTATGTCCAGCACCTCCTGGGCATTTGTTCTGGGAGCCTGGACTGGGAGGGACAGGGTCTGAATAGAAACGCTAGAGAACCTCCCCACCTTACCCCACCCTGGGAGGCTGAGATTTCTACTATCCCCATGGCTGGCTCTCGGTGAAAAACCAAACCCCTTATTCATCTGTGGCAGCGGCAGCAGCAGGAGGGGGCCTAGCCCTGCTGGGGGTCCTGGGTGATGGGAGCAGGAATCAGGCCTGAGAGAGGATGCAGAGTGGGCACCAAGCTGAGAGGCTCTTGAGGTGAGTGTGGCCCTCCAGCGTTTCCCCATACTCACATGGATGAAGAAAGCAGGGCTACCAGAAGCAAGGAGCATGAAGGGCTGTGTGATCAAGGTGCAGCTTGGTGTGAGGGCGTTCCCAGACTGGGGAACCAAGGGGATTTTAATGGCAGCCACCAATGTAGAAGAAATGTGGGGAGGGGGTAGTGAGAAGCAGGCAGAGTTTCTCTACAGGTCTACCCTCCAATGCAGCGGAGTTAGTGGGGCCAGGGTTCAGACCAACCCACAGTTCCAAGTCTCATTTAAATGAGGCCCCCAACCCTACCCGAGAGACTGTTCGTCTCCAGGAGCCTCTGGGGGAACATGTTCCCCTCCCTGCCAGTTCCAGCCATGTTCCGGGCTAGGGCCCAGAGCCCAGCCCTCCCCTCCAAAGCCAGAAGACCAGATAATGCCTGAAACACACAGGCCCATTGGGAGGGAAGATGAGGCTGGACTTGGGAATAAAGTAATAGGGACACAGGCAGAATGTACTGCTGATGAGCAAGGCAGTCAGAGAAACACTCCTGGCTCAGCTAAAGTGGTACCCCACCTATCTAAGGTAAAAATTTCATTGTCTGTGAGGGCAGATTCTGTGATCCTACAACCCAGAACCCACCTCTTAACACCAACTGGGTAAGCTGAAGCTAGTCACTCTCTCCTGGAAGAGCAGAGGTGAGACGAGGCAGAGGTACTTCAGTCAATTTGGGCCTGGTCCTACCCTGGACACGCCCAGGCACAACCCCAAGGTTTCAGGCAGAATAGGCTTGGAGACAAGGCCAGACAGTCTGCTAGCCCTTGGGGAGCAACACCACAAACTCTCCTATCCCTGACCTAAAAATCTGCTGGCAGCAAGGTTCCCCACAGAGCCACCTATTGTATTCCTGCATCTGGGCCTATCTGGATAACAAATCAGGGCAGCCCCAAGGGGAGTGGTCCCACCTCAGAGTGGCTCTGCCAGTCCTTGCACAACCACACACACACACACAAGACCCTGAAGGGTGGGCAGGGAGACTGGAAGGTGGAAAGGTATAAAACGTGATAGATGGAACAGTGGACATACAACTTGAAGAGTTAACAAGTCACAGTGCATCGCGCCAGGAGAACACCCTTCCCACCCACCCCACCCCACGTCCTCCAGTCTCTTAAAGGAGGCCAGTGGTTGCCAGGGACCTAAAGAGGCACCAGGAGTCCTTGGGGTTGTGGAGTCCTTGGGTAGTTCACACTGTGCCACTGGTCAGACAGCTGGGCTGAGTTTCCCCAAACACTACATGATGGAATCACGGTGCTGAGTATGGCAACAATGGCTGGAGCCGTATTACAGGGGACAAGTTCACATGGAGGATCCTTTGAGCCCACTGCCGTACCTCATCATCTGAGGACTGCCTGTCCACCTTGATAGCCCGGAATTTCAGTAACTTTGCTGTTCCAGGTCCTACCCTTGACTTAGGGGATTGAGGTCCTCGCCGTGTTCTCTTCTGAGGAGGAAGATCCTTTGCTTCCTCAGCCCTTTTCCTCTTCTGCCCTCCAGTCTCAGGGTGGCTTTTCTGGCCCCTCCTTGCAGTCCTGGCCTGAACAGACCCTTTTGGCCTGCCCCTGCCCCTGGGCTGGGCCCGAGACATCTTGGCCTTGGCACGTATTGCCTTAGCTTTGGCCTTGGCCCGTACTGCCTTCGCCTTGGCCTTGATCCGTGCTGCCTTGGCCTTGGCCCTGATCTGTGCTGCCTTGGCTTTGGCCTTGATCCGTGCTGCCTTGGCTTTTGCTCTGGCCTTGGCAGCTTTGGTCTGTGTTCGAGCCACCTTGGCTTGGGCATGGGCAGCTCTGGCCAGTGTTCGTGCTGTCTTGGTGCCCAGAGCAGAGCAAACTTTCATTCGCTGGCCACTGAGGGACCCAGAGGCTTTGCAGGTCTTGCTCTGGGGCCCATTGCCTTGTCGGGGTCCAGCCCTGGGGCCTCTATGAGACGGACACTTGGGGCCTTTGCTGGTAGCTTTTCTGGGAGCCTTGGGGTGAAGGATTCCTGGTCCCTTCCCTGCACCTTTCCGCAGCTTCAGAGGAGACTCTGCAAGTGAAAGCTGCAGTGCTTTGTGCTTGGCACCCAAGCAGGGCATGGGAGTCTTGAGTGGAACCAGGGCCTCAAGGACAACGGAGAGCCGCATGGCAGGGTAGACACCTGGATAGAGTCGGGCGGGGAAGCCCACTGCCGCACCCCGGGCACGGCTGGCACTTGATTGCTTCAGAGAGCTCAGCAGCAAGTTGGTGGTAGCATGCTTGGTGAGGGTTGGTGTGGATGCTTTGGCCAGTCTGCCAGACAGTGGCATGGGAAGCAATGTGGCCCGGCCAGCAGGCAGCCGCACTGCAGTCCGGGGAGCACTGGCTGGAGGTGAAGTGGTAGCTGGGGTAGGGGCACGAGCTTGCAGCTTCGTCTGACTTGGGGGGTTGGCTGTACATGAGCTATAGCCATAGACATCACCACTGCGTAGAATAGTAGGTTGGAAGCCATCATCCCGCAGGCCTTGCAGGAAGGCCACAAGCTGGGCCTCTGTGGCACTGAGATCCTGGCTCATGGGGTTAAAGACAAGCAGTGCCTCCTCCAAGGCCTTCTTCCCTGCTGTGGAGATCCGTGACCAGGAGTGCACAGCTTTCTCCTCCACATGCTGCACTACCACGCTCATGGCATTAGGCACTGCAGATCTGCCTGGGTATCCGCAAACCAGCGCTCAGCACCTCCAAGGCAAGAGGAAGAAAGTAAATAAAAATGGCACCAAGATATGGACCAACACAGGTAGACAGGTCAATCAGGGCCTGTACACTCCATGGGAACATCCACTGACACAGAAGGGCCTGACCAGAGCAAGCCATTTCCTGGAGCAAAACCCTGGACTCCTGAACTAGCACAGTGGTAGAGGAGTCACATGGGTCAGAGGCAGTTTCTTTAAGAGACATGCCCACAGGTTCAGCAGAGCCATCCAACCAGCTGTTGGATCCCTTGAAAGGCTTTGTCTTGGTGGGCCCAATTTAATTCAAGACTGTATTTTCTGAAGTCAGAAACCCAGTAAGACTCAACCCTGGGAACACAGGCAAATATCTCTCTCCTCAAGGATCCCTGAACAGTGTGCAAGACAGACATCACCAAAGTTCTTGAGAGTGGTACCCAATTCACTGAGTGCGCCAATGAATCAAAGAGAGATCACACCCAGTTGTGATGAGTAATGAAGAGATGAAAATGGAGCAAAAAGGGAAACAGCCTATGCAATGGCTCAGAAGTGAGAAAGAGTAAGGCATACTTTGTGTGACTGGACTCGAGGGTGAGGGTTGGGAGGTCAAACTGGAATAACAGGTGAAAGCAGAGCAACACCAGCCTTGAATGCTGGCCAAAGGGTCCAGACTTATATCCAAGTCCATCTCCATCTCTTCTTCCAGTTCTCACCCCAGGGGTGAATCTCCCAGTCTACCATCTACCAGATGTTCTGCGTTCAGAGTCCCCAAACAGGCTACTTGCAGCTCCAATTCCCAGCACTAGAATCATGGAGATGAAGCTCAAGGAGAGTCAGGCTCTCCTTCAACAGGAACTAAAAAGATGAGTAGCAGATACAAATGACATCTTTAGGGAATGAGGCAGCCAGACCAAGTCCAAGGTCTGACAGTGGGAGCCAAAGAATCTAAGTAGGATGGTTAATAAGTTGGACACTAGAAATTTGAGCTGTCCCAACCTGCGTTTGGACTGTCACGGACTGTGGTACAGCCCAAAGGGAGCTGTTAGGCAACACAAGTTGTCCCGGGCTTCACTGAAGCTGTGGCTGTCAATCATGGCTCATATCTAAAGCCCAACCCAACACTTAGGGCCCAAGAGCCTAGAACGGCAGCTCCCCAGCTACACCAGAGCATTAAAAGATCAACTGGGATCAGGAAGATCCCTGGGGCCAGGAGGTGCTTCTGTGCAGCTTCTTTCTACAGCACTAAGGGGCAAAGAAAGTTTTCAGAATCCCCTGGAGAAAGTGTTTGGAAACACTCTTGGATCCTCAGGTGTCTCAGGCACTTCCCCTCTCCAGAGGCTATTCCCCAACCACAATCCTTGCACATGACTTCAGGTGTTTTGTTTTTTTTTTTATTGTTATTATTTTTTTTTTCTAGGGGGTGTAGTTCCCACGGCTGTGAACGGTAGAACAGAGGGGCCTGTTTTCCCCCAAGCACAAATACTGGGGGTGAAATGGAGGCTCTTCCGCCCAAATCTGTCTGGGCCTTTAGGAGGGGTCTTCTGGGCTTTCCTAGAAGCTCCGGAAACAGGTTGCAGCCCGGCCCCCGACTTCCCTTCTTCTCTCGTGCCCCCCGGGGCTGGCAGGGGAAGTTGATGAAAGATAGGGACGAGAAAGGCCCCATCCAAGCCAACCCGGGGTGGAAGCAGATCAGGGCCTTCGGGCTGGGAATACGGAGCACCAGAACCCGAGCTGCAGCAGGAGCTGAGGTGCTGAAAGAAGCTAAAAGCCTGGGATAGGCGGTGCGAGCCCGACCCCGACACGCAGCCCCAGGGTGGAGTCGCTGGGCACCGGGTAGGGGTGGGGGAGGGGATGGGGTTGCGGCCAGGGCGGCGGAAGGCGCGAGTCCGGGAAGAGCCGGTCGCCCGGCCCATCCACCCTGCCGCTTCGTGGACGGCCCCTCCACGGCGCGGCTAGGCCCGCGGCCCCAACCTACCGGCGCCGCCGCGGGGACCCAGGACGCACCTCTGCGCCGCCTCCGCTGCTCCAACATGGCCGCCCGCTGCGCACCGGAAGTGTGCTATGCTTCCGCTTCCGGGATCTGGACCGTCCTAATGACCCTTGACCCCCGGAGACCCGTTCCCCACTATATCTGGGGGCGGGGCAGGTGGGTACCAAGGAGGGCTTCCTGGAGGTGGTGGTCACGTGGTTTGCCCTGAGCCCATCTGGACCTATATTGAAGTGAGAGGTGCAGAGGGGTTCTCTGATATAGCCCCAACAGAACTGCATAGGAGTCTGGTTAGGACTGAATTAGGGATATTACTGAAACCCTCACTGAGGTATCTCATCGTGTGGTGACATCTGAGAGGGACTTTTAAGGGACTCCTGGCAAGATCCAAGACATCCTCCTCTCTTTGCTACTCTGGCAACCACTGATAAGACCTGCATTTGTCCCAGATGCCTAATGTTCCCAGAGGACAAAAGAGTGGCTCTTAGCCTGGTTGTTGCATGGCGTTGTTTTGCATAAGGGATATCTCTTCTAGAGGCATCAGGCCCTGCTTTCTTCCCAAGAATGAGGCCCCTAGCATGTGATATGAGAGACTGTATATGCACACAAGTGCTACACATAAGCTAAAAGCTGGATATGGCCAATCTGAGAGCCCCAGTGTATCAGTGTGGGCCTAAATGTACTTGCCCAGGAAGGTGTACATGGGTGTAGTGGAAGTACCTGTCCTAGCTTCAGTCCCCACAAAGGAGAAAGTCCTGCCTCCAGTGTTAACTCTGTTTAGAATCCCTGTCCTTTTGCCTAGGAGATTGACACCTCAGTCTTTTCACCTTACCTGGGGGTGTACAAAGCTGTAGTGGTTACAGTGCCCACTGGTCAAACAGCACCAAATGAGAGGACACAGGTCAAATTTAACTCCAGGAGTCAGAGGGTCAGAATAACACCCATAGTTCTGACCAAAGACCCCAATTTGGTCAAGGATCCCCAAATCCAGGTCAGGGGGCATCACAGGAGAACTGGTTTCATGGATGAGGTGATCAGGGCATTTGCCCTTGAGTCAAATCCTCAACTAGGAGGTAGAAATACTGCCACTACTCTTGGGCCCTGACATGGGTAATGGTGCCAAATTAGGTAACTGGGGGCAAGTGGAAACCTCTGGGAAGTCACATGAAGGTGACTGCCTATACCTAATCAGAGGGGTCTAGGCACACCTAAAAAGAAACACCCATCTAATCTTAGGCTTCACCTGGTACTGCTGAGCTTCCCAGAGCCTTAGCACTGGTGGTTAGGACCTCAGTGCCTTCAAGTATAGCCACAGCATCCATCAGGAAACATAACCCTCCTCCTCCTCTGGGGCAGTGCTTCTAGCTCCTGGTTGCAGTAGAGAGTAAGGAAGGATAAAGTTCCAAGGGCTAAAGTTCCAGGGGTGGGCCTCCCTGGTGGTGCAGCGGTTGAGCGCTGGGTTGCGAAGCTGCCCACAGCCTCTGCAGCACCAGTTCGATCCCCGGCTGCTCCCTGGTCACCGGAGGAGGGGCCCACATGGCGCGCAGACCTCTCCTGCCGCCCACTGCTCCCCTCAGCAGTGTACTTCGGTCCTTCTGCCTGCTCTGTTCCCTGCTATGGCTCTGGTGAATTCCCTCACCCTCCCGTGCTTCTGACTGTACCCAGTGCTTGTAAAAATAAATAAATAAATCTTAAAAAGAAAAAAAAAAAAAGTTCTGGGGGTGTAATTAGGAAATCCCACCATAGCACTCTGTGTTCCCAGTCCCTAGTTGTACTGAGTTTTAGGTGTGAGTGGGAGTGATCACCCCAGGACAGAGTCTGTATGCCAGAAAGAAAACCCAGGGCTGGATTTTGAGTATCCACTTCCTAGGGCAGAAGAGGAAGCAGGGCCTATAAAAGACTTCAAGAGGCAAGACAAGCAGTAGGCGGAAGACAAGAACACAGGAGTTTGAAACTGAAAATGTCAGCAAGATTTCACTTGAGATAAAGACCACAGGGCCCCCCTAATTTTACCTGTATGATGTTCTATGATTACTTTGGCAAGAAAAATTTTTGGGGAGCAGTGGCAGCAGACATAAGGAGGCAGATATCAAGGTAGTAGAACCTGAGAGAGCAAATGGCTTCAAGAGTTTGACTGCAAGGGAGGGAGAGAGACAGGAGGAATTTGGAGTGCTAAAAGGTATCTAGAGGGGTGCTAGAAAGGAGATGGGAGGGGATTTGGAAAAGGAATAATGGGAAATATGAGGAGATCTGCAGGGTTTTGTGAGAACACCCTACGGGGGGTTGGTACCAGTGTCCCAAGTAAGGAGCAAGTGGAGTGGGAACAAACCTAGCCAGGAACTGTACTACCATTTCCACGCAGGCCTTCCACTTTAACTGCCAGCACTTGAAAGGGACTGAAGACTCTCTGGACATGCAAAAGGCTCTGCCCACACTCTGGGCAGCCCAGACATTAAGCCATCCAGGGAATTAATACCCCCAAGCAGCCCTCAACTTGTGGCTGATAAGAGATTTGAGAATGAGTACCTCAGCAACCCTTGCTCTGTGTGTAGAAAGGGGCATGGTGGTGATGGGGTAGATAATATGAAGTCAATTTGCTATACTGGCTTCGAAAGTCCCCTGCAGGATTTGGTCCCAGTTCAACTTGCTTGACACACACGTTCCTGACTGTTTCCCCTGTCTCTACCACTCCTCTGCTGGTGTTTCCTGGCCCAACCTCAGTTCCCACATTAACAATATGCACTTGATTCTTTGTCTCCAGGTGTGTTTCTGGGGTAAGTCAGAAAGCCATAGTACCTGAAAGAGGGACAAGGTAGTAGCAAGCACAGATAATCACAAGGACCTCTTTTCAAAGGTAACCACTAACCTGTATAAACGGACCCCTAGTCTATCACAGACTTAATCAATACTAGGCTAGGATCTGGGTCTGGGTTTGAGGTAGGTGGGCCTCTGTCATGCCAACTTGCTCTTTTTTATTATTATTATTATTTTGAAAGATTAATTTATTTATTTATACAAGAACCGGGGTGCAGGCCAGATGCGGGTGAGGGTGAGAGGATTCACCAGGGACAGAGCGGGGAACAGAACAGGCAGACTGACGAAATACACTGCTGAGGGGAGCAGCGGGCGAGGCAGGAGAGGTCTGCCATGCTATGTGGGACCCTCTCTGGCCAGCAGGGATGGAAACGACGCTGCAGAGGCTGCGCTGCACTCAACCACCTGCGCCACCAGGGGAGGTTCCAATTGTTCTTGACCCCCGATTTGGCTACAGACAAACCCAGGATCCTGACGATGGATAGTTACAGTTGCCTTGAACCCCAGAGCAACCCAGGCCTCAGACCCTACAGAATGAGGCCAGAATAACCTCCCTTGGAAGTCCTTAGGCCTCTGACTCAAAGCTCTTTCTCTGCTCGGAGCTACCTTCCCCCACAAAAAACCCTCCCACCCAGGCCTATCAAGTCCTAGGTAAGGGCCTATCAAGCCCGGAGGCTAGCACTGCCTGCTTCTGGACCTCTTGCTAGCCTCAGTGTGCACCTTAGGACCTATTCTCTGCCGTGCTCCGTGCCTGGGGAAGGAAGGGCCCCTATCCACCAGCCCTACCAGATGCGCAGGCCGCGCCCCAAATGGCCTCCAGGGGGCGCCGCCGCTAAGCCAGTCATTGGGTTCCTCCGCGCTCAGGGACGGTGGGCGGGCATCCACCCCTAGAGCCCGCAGGTTCTGCTGGGTCACTCCATTACCCAGGCGAGATTCCGCACTTAACGCCCCCACCCTCATCACATACGCGTTGTGCTGCTCACCGCTGCCTCATTTCTCCCCCCGCCCGAGGTCGGACCCAATCCCGGGCAGGCCCAGTTCTCACTTCTTTCTGTCCACCCTTTTGCAGGTGATGATGGGTCTGAGCTCCCTGCTCTGACCACGGCAGGTGCAGGGTTAAGGCTGGGGGCGGGGGTTGGGGGAGGTTTTACATAGCTGAAAGGGAGGGGAAGGGGGACGAGGGGCGGACCCCGTCCAGCCCCGCCCCGCGCCAAAGCCGAGCCGAAGCCCCGCCGGAGCCCGGCCTCAGTCCCAGCCAAAGCCGGTACCTGCGGAGCCAGAACGGTGGGCCCCGAGCCCTGGCGGCGCCGGATCCCCGCCCGGTGAGTCCCGCGGGAGCCGCGCTCAGGGGAAGTTTGGGGCGCGGGATACGGAACCCCAAGCGCACTCACCCGGACCCCGCCCCCCCCTCCCGCAAGCTGGAAGTTTGGGGCCAGGAGGCCTTTGCTCCAGGGGTCCTGGTAGTGTGGCCCTCTCAGGAAAGGTGAACTGGGGGATCTTGTGTAAGGAGGCTTAGAAATTCAAATGCCTAAGCCTCCTCGAAATGCCTTGGACTCTGGGACCCTATAGTCCTGTGCTCCTGGGATCCCCAAATCATCTCCCTTTCCTCCCTCTGCACACCACGGAGGCTACCCTCTGAGGGCCTGGCATGGGTAAACCCCTGAGGCGCCATCCCTTCCCCAAACGCCCTGATCTTAGCCTTGTGCTGGTGGGAATAGATGAACTCTATGGAATGGCCTCCAAAGGGGCTGTAAGGCTACCTCAGAACCTGATCCCTGGCAGCAGATGGGAGACCCTGATGGCTACCCAGAGCGTACTGGAAGCTGGTAAGGAGGAGGGTGGAATAGGACTCTCTTCTTGCAGAGCACCTAGTGAGGACTGTTAGAGGAAGGAGAGGGTGCTAGGGTGGAGAGTACTATCATTTACCGGATGCCTATACCCAGATTTGACTGAGTAGCTCCTAGGTGAGGGCAAGGAGTTGGAGGAGAATCCCTCATGCCCCGTAGGAAGGGGGAAAGTTGCCTAGGTATCTGGGAGTCTGCCCTCTTTCCTGCTCCTGGACAGCCTCCACAGTGGTGTGCTGGCCAACAGGGTGGGTCCTCCCCTGCCTTTCCCACCAGTGATTTTGGGCCATCCCTATCCTTAGTCAAAGGCTGCTCTTCAGTTCCCTGAGAGGCTGGTCAGTGGCCCTGACCCTTTGTCTTCCCTTTCTCCTCCAGGTGAAGGCAAGGTCCCTGGACTGGTCAGACCCTGGTAGAGTCAAGATGTGGCCCAGTCACACCCCTCATTGAGGCCTGCATACTGAGAAGATAGCATGACCTGCCACTGGAGGTGAACACCATGGCTGCAGGAGGTGGCCGGGCCTTTGCTTGGCAGGTGTTCCCACCCATGCCCACCTGTCGGGTATATGGCACAGTGGCATATCAGGATGGGCATCTGCTAGTGTTGGGAGGCTGTGGCCGGGCTGGACTGCCCCTGGACACTGCTGAGAAACTGGACATGGCCTCCCACACATGGCTGGCTCTGGCGCCCCTGCCCACTGCCCGGGCTGGTGCAGCTGCTGTGGTGCTGGGCAAGCAGGTGCTTGTAGTGGGTGGTGTGGATGAGGGCCAAAGCCCAGTAGCTGCTGTGGAGGCCTTCCTGGCTGACGAGGGCCGCTGGGAGCGTCGGGCCACCCTCCCTCAGGCAGCCATGGGGGTTGCAACTGTGGAGAGAGGTGAGTGGCCTCCCAAGGAAGGTCCCTCCAATGCCCCAACACCCTCCTGACTTTTACCCTTACTCTCAGATAATGGGCAAGATCTGTAATTTTTGCCTGGGTGCCCTGGATACGTCTTTGCCTCTTGTCTCTTCTTCTACCTACCCTGAGCTCGGTTTTCAGCAGCCTTAAGTGCCTTTTCTGACTGTGAGGTGGGAGGCAGAGCCTAGGCTGGCACCTCCCTGTCCCATTTCTCCTAAGAGACAAGGAGGGTGGCCCAATGACTCCCAGGGTTATAAATAGTCTGGGGGAAGGGGAGGTGAGCCAGAGCCTTGGCTCAGAGCCCAGCAAGTGCGTAGATTCCTCTACCCCCTTTTACTCCCCCCGCATACACACACCAGGAGCCTGATGGACAAAGGCCAAGCTGGCTTAGGGACAGTTGCCATGGAAGCCTCCAGCTGACTGGTCCATTTCCCCAGGACCCCCAGACATGCCCCCAACTAACCCTTGAGAGTGTAATCCACTTTAGTGAGAGGGTGAGGTGCAGAGGTACTGGAAGGACACTTGGGTAGAAAGCTTGAGATCAATATCCCCATCCTGCAGGTCCAAGCCCCTCTCCTACCCCCCTCACTCCCCTCCTCCCTTTCCTCCATCACCCCCCCCCCAAGTCCCCAGAGACCTCACTCCCTAATCAGAGCGCCATGCAGAGCAGATTCACTTATGCCCCCAACCCTGGGGGAACCATCTTTCACCGCCCCTCCCCTTAGAGAGCCCCCACCTGTGGCCTCCAGGTCTGACCACCGGTCTGCTTGGATGCCAGAGTTGGTTGCCATAGCGTCTCCAGGGAGACGGAGATGGGTTATAATTAGATCAGCTCCCTCCTGTTTTTCACTTGGAGGGGCCCTGGCCAGAGGGGGAATCCAAACACTCCCAGCCCCCACTCCAGGATGGCAGCAGGGTTTCTTCTGCTGGGGAAGAGTATCACAAACATGTGGGCTCCAGTCACCCCCAGACCTGAACAGGACAGCTGTTAGGGTGAGATGCCTTGACCAGGCTGGGGTACAGTATGGACTACTCTTTTCTATGCAGATGGTATGGTATATGCCCTGGGGGGAATGGGCCCTGATACGGCCCCCCAGGCCCAGGTACGGGTGTATGAACCCCGCCGAGACTGCTGGCTTTCACTACCTTCCATGCCCACACCCTGCTACGGGGCCTCCACCTTCCTGCATGGGAACAAGATCTATGTCCTGGGTAAGGTCTGGGGAATGTGGGGAAGGAGAGAGACTGCCTCTGCGTGTGTGTGTGTGTGTGTGCGTGCACGCATGTGCCTAGAAATTCGTATTTCTGTAGGTTGGCTGGGCTCAATCTTAGTTTGGTGGGACAAGAACAATTTTGTTGGGGTAAGCAGGGCTGTTCAGAGGCTCTGACTTCTGGTAGTCCTGCTGAGGCTGGGAAGCCAAACCCCAGTGCCTGAGGGTCTGTGGGGTGGGTGATCCATGCTCCCATGTAGATATAGCTAGGCTGGTTGTCTGGGGGCGGGGTGGGGGCAGCGTGTTGGGGGTGGAGGAGGGGGTGGCTTAGCAACCTGGTGAAGGAGGAACCCTCCTGAGTACCCCAATTCCATTGGCAGGGGGCCGCCAGGGCAAGCTCCCAGTGACTGCTTTTGAGGCCTTTGACCTGGAGGCCCGTACCTGGACCCGGCATCCAAGCCTACCCAGCCGCCGGGCCTTCGCTGGCTGCGCCATGGCCGAAGGCAGCGTCTTTAGCCTGGGTGGCCTGCAGCAGCCAGGGCCCCACAACTTCTATTCCCGCCCACATTTTGTCAACACTGTGGAGATGTTTGACCTGGAGCATGGTGAGCAGTGACTGGCTTGGCCTGTTTTCCTGCTCTTTGTGGGGTAGAGGGGGTCAGTGTATATGGGAGGGCTAGATCTATCTTTCCCTTTCCTGCAGGGTCCTGGACCAAACTGCCCCGCAGTCTGCGCATGAGGGATAAGAGGGCCGACTTTGTGGTTGGCTCCCTTGGGGGCCACATCGTGGCCATTGGGGGCCTTGGTGAGTCTCTGTGGGGCTAGGAATGGGAGGGGAGGGACCATTGGGGACCTTGGTGAGTCTCTGTGGGGCCAAGAATGGGAATGGAGGCTCAAGATATGAGGGAGTAGTTCCCAGTCTTAGTATTGCCTCCTGCCTTCTCTAAGCACTATAAAGGTGACAGGCTTTCCAGTCTGTGAACCTGGTGGGGTATGGTCTGTGTGGCCCAATTCTTGGGGTATCCCTCCTCAGCACCTGACTGAGGGCTCTGTGCCAGGAGCCTAGGAGAAGAAGCAGGGCAAATGAATGATATATGAATAGATATGTGAATAGGAATGAGTGAACATGAGTAAAGAATGAATAATAAATGGGGGCAATGAGTGGAAAGGCACTGATAACCCACCCTGGAGTGATACTTGTTGGATCATGTTCAGGGAGCAAAAGAGGGGAATCCCTGCAATCTGTGCTCTTTACAGCCTCTGTCTCCTTCCTACAGGAAACCAGCCGTGCCCTCTGGGCTCTGTGGAAGGCTTCAGCCTTGCACGGCGGCGCTGGGAGGCACTGCCTACCATGCCCACAGCCCGCTGCTCCTGTTCTAGTCTGCAAGCTGGGCCCCGGCTGTTTGTCATTGGGGGTGTGGCCCAGGGTCCCAGCCAAGCTGTGGAGGCACTGTGTCTTCGTGATGGGGTCTGAATGCCTAATGGAACCTGTCTACCAGAGGCAGATATATATGCTTTTGCTGCTGACGAAGCTCACTGGCTCTCTGGGATGAGGGAGGCACTGGGGTGGGCACTGGAAACACTGCCTTGGAGACTTGGGGGGCCTTTATCTTTAGTGCAAGACACATATATGCTTACACCCACTTACACCCATTCATTCATGGACCATGCCTAGCTCACCCTTGCTCTGGAACCTACTGAGCCCTCTGTCCAGCTGGGAAGTAGTAGGAGGGGAGAGCTGGCTTCCTGCCCCATAGGGTCAGTGCCTATCTGGAGATGACCAGGTCTACCCCAATGGTATTTCAGGTTAGTCCTGAAAAATCCCAGCTGTCAGCAGCCTACCTTGAAGGCCCCTGTGGACCCAGAAGAGTTCAGAGAGGGTAGAGGACACAAAGGCATGGATGCAGGAATATCAAGAAGGCCAGAGAAATGTTGACCTTGGGCCCTTTATATTACTGGCTGTGTGACCTTGGGCAAGTCATTTCACCTCTCTGTGCCTCAGCATCCTCATCTGTAAATGGGGATCTCTGAAACCTTCCTACCCTACCTACCTCACAGGGCTGTTGTGAGGACCCGGGGAGTTCCGATGTGGAAGTAAAAGTGCTGCTAACATCTGGTATGTGGTCCCTGGTGTGGACTCCTGTGTTGCCCCTGCAGCCTCTGGTCCTTTTTAGGGGCCTCCACAAGAGGATGCAAAAGGAGCCCCTTGGGTCTGGCCTCTGCCCCCAAAGTCTTCTAATGTCTTAGCCTCACCTAAACGTTGGCTTCTCTTTTAGTGACATAGGGTGAATAATGTCCTTTACTGTCCTGGGTGTTAGGGAGCACTCACAGGATAACCAGAGAAGAGCCCAGAAAGCTACAACAAAATGTCACAGGGTGAGGATAACCTCCAGGGTTATGTTCACCTCAAAGGCTATGTTCACCTCCACTGGAGAGTGGCCCAGAAGGAGAGTAACCAGGGCAGTCTCCCTTTGTCCCAATCATGAGGAAGTTGTCTTTTAGGCAGGGCTATGTGGCCACCTGCCAGATCCCTCAAGGCAGTGGCCTCCCTGAGAAGCAAGGCTGCCAGCCCTTGCTTCCCACTCCTGCCTTTGCTGACCAGTAGAAGGGCCCACTGGCTTACTTTTCTCTATAGCTGCACTGAGTGCAGGGAATCATAGTTGGGTTTGCTCAAAAACAGATTTTGGGGCTCTGTGGCCATTGTAGCCCCTTGTCCCCTTAGCCTCCTGCAGATCCTTACCCCTTCTTACTTAGTGGCAGAGCTTCCAGGGCCCAGCACACAAATACCATGGGAGCCATTTGCAGGGCCTGGCAATACCCACTGCTTTCCAGCCTCTGAGATCTCTCAGGCTGCAAGCACAGACAGGCCTCTGTGTCATCCATCCTAGTTTAATGCTTTGGACCAGTTAAGACATTCGGAGACCCCAGCATGAAGGTAGTGCTGCAGCAGCTTGGGTCTTGGGATCCCTGGGAGGTCAGGCAGCGTGTTGGTGACTGGAGCCTGGGATCCCACGTTGTCACTGCCACAGTGGCCACCTCGGGATGGCTGGCAGAAGTTCTGCTGGTAGGTGGTGCTGACATGGGGAGGCTGGAGCTGCATAAAGTGGACAAGGCGCTGGGGGAGCTCACTGAGTCCTGGGCCTGACCGGAAATTGTTCTGGTAGGAGGACTTAAAGGGCCGCTGCTGTTGCAACTCCAGCTCACAGGGTGCCCAGTGCAGAAAGGTATGCTGCTGCCACAGACGCTCCAGGTCTTTCCGCTTCCCGATTCCCTGCAGCAGGCAGTAGGGGCCCTTCTCAAAGGTATGGGCCTTTGGCCCACAGTCTTGGCACCAGGCACTTTCTTGGGTCCCTCCTAAGCCTAAGCCTGGCTTGTACCCTGTCCTCTCTGGCCTGTCTTCTCAGCCATGCTTTCCATTCTAAAGTGAAGCCCCCCCCCCCCCAGAAGTCAGAAGCTCCTGAGGTATTTGCACATTATCTGGCAAACTGGAGCAGGACACCAAAGCAGAGCTCCCTTTGGGAGAATGGGCTGTCCTAGAGGAGAGAGGTTGTCAGGAAGACAGACCTCTGTATAAGGAGTCCTCCCTCCTGGAATGTCTTACCACTTCATTGCTACCTTAACTTCCCTCTGGGCTTGGGGCTTACCCACTCTCCTCTCCAGCACTCACTTTGTCGAAGGAAGTACGGTTGTCATGCTTGGAGAAGAAGTGTTGCCGTGCTGGCTTCTTGAAAGACAGTGAGAAAGGAGGTGAATGAGGGAAAATGATGTTTACCTGCTATCAAGACAGTACCGCAGGATTCATACTAGAGGGGAGCTGCCAGGAGCTACTGCCCCTGAGCTGCCAACTACCAACACCTTGAAAGGGCAGATAAAAATGAAAGCAATGCCTCACTACTGGGACTTCTCATCCTGGCACTTGCCCCCAAAGCAGAGGCCTCTGGGGCTATTGATTGAGGAAAGAAGGGGCTAAAGCAGTTTCCAGGACACCCTGCCATAGGTTCAAGTTTTACAATGGACCCTTTAACCTGGCTCCTGGCCTTAAACAGCACCTAGAAAGTGACATTTCTGTCTCTAGCTCAATCTCTCTTGAACTCTGGAATCAATAGTCAACTACCTACTCCACATCTCCATGTAGATGTCTAACAGCCATCTCCAAAAATCATTCCCCAAACCTCCCCCTCTAACAGCCTCTCCCAGCTCAGGTCATGGCAGCTAGATCTTGCCAAACACCTTGATCCTTTTTCTTTCGTACCATACATCCTGTTGATACTTCCTTTTATATATACCTAGGATGGGAACACTCCTTAGCACGGACATTGCTTTCTTGTCTAAGCCACTTTCCTCTCTTGACTGAATTAAGCAAGCAATTGCCCCCCTGGTTCCTTGCTTCCAAACTTGCCCCTCTGATCTGTTGTCCGCACAGTAGCCAGAATGATTATTTTGATACATAAATCAGACCGTGTCCCTTGTATGCTGAAAATCCACAAACGGTTCCTCATGTTTGTAAGTCAAAGTCATAATAGTGGTCCATGAAACCCAAAAGATATTGAACCCTCTGTTGGCTCCAGCCTCTTCCACCTCGGATCTGTTCCTTCTGCCTGGACCCCTCTCCCAGATGGCCATGATTTCTAACCTGTCTCTTGGGAGGCCTTCCTTGAGTGTTACCTCAGCAGTATCTTCATTTTCACCCCCTAATACATGATTTTATAGCATGATATTGCTTATCATCTGGTGCCCCTGATTAGGACATACGATCCTTGTAGGCAAAGATTATCGTCTGCTTTCTCACAGCAATAACTCTAACACTGAGAAGAGTACCTGACACTGTGCTCAACATCTGTTTGCTGTTAAATCAGTGCACAGAGACAGAAGGTCCCCAGGGCATTTCCTTTGGGCCAGCTGGGACCAGAGGGCCATGCCCTATGCCCAGGCAGAGAAAGACCATCTCTCCACCTCAGCAGCAATCTCTCCTAAGACTGTTCACCTTTCCTTTGTGCCTAGTCTCTGCCCCCAGAGCCCCTCCTTTGCCAATCACTAGGCTTCTCCAGCTGCAGATCTAAACAAAGTGCCTACTCTTGTAGATCAGGCTTTGCTGGGTTGGGTTATGAGCCAAAGCTCATAGCAGTTTCCTACATAACAGGTAGGAGCCAGTTCCACCCTGGATCCCTGAACCATAATCTTCAGGGTAGAGTCTGTTATGTCTTTAACAAGCTCCTCTTTAGGAACAGATGCCTTAGTTGCAGGTAGCCTCCTATAGAATGAAAGCTCCATGAGGTGGGAAGCCAGCTGTCCTTATCTTTCATTCCCCACCATGTTAAGCTGACACAACAGGGATTTGAAAAACCCAGGGCCCTTTTAGAAAACAAAACAAAACAGTAGGACATCTTCAGAACCTACGGGCTAGGTAAAGAATCCTTAAGCTTGACCCCAAAAGCAAGAGCCGTAAAAGAAAAAGTTGATAAATTAGACCTCATCAAAATTTTAAAAAAGTTTTGCTCTGTGGGACTACATGTGGAGAGGATGAAAAGCCAAGCTAAGGAAGAGAAAATATTAATAAATTACATATCCAATAAATGATTAGTATCTAGAATGTATGAAGAATTCTCTCAACTCTCAATTCCAAAATAAAATAACAGAAAATGGGTAAATGACCTGAAGACACTTCACCAAAGAAGATAAACAGATGGTAACATCATTAAACATTAGGGAAATACAAATTAAATCAGAATGACTTAAAAAAAAACCCTGAATTTTGGTCAGTATGCAAAGAAACCTGGATTATTCATACATTGATGATAGGAATGTGAAATAGTATCACCATTCTAGAAAGCAGTTTTGCAGTTTCTTTTTTAAAAAAACTAGACATGCAGCTACCATATGACCTAGCAATTGTACCTCTAGGCATTCACCCAAATAAATGAAAACTGATATCACCCTCAAAAACCTGTAAATAAATGTTTATAAGCAACTTTATTTATTAAAGCCAAAAAGTGGAACCAGCCTGGGTATCTCTTAACAGGTGAGTAAACTGGTGTATATGTATTCATTACTCAGTAATGAAAAAGAACCAATCACTGATAATACAACTTGGAAGACTCTCTAGGAAATTATTCTGAGCGAGAATAGCTGATTTCTAAAGGTTGTCTTATGTATTATTCCATTTATAAATATTTCTGAAGTGACAAAATTTTAGAAACCTTGGAAAGATCAATGCTTGCCAGAGTTTAGGGGCAGAGGAAGGGGTAGGCATGCGGGAGGCTGGTGGTGTGGTCATAAAAGGGCAGCACTGGGATTCTTTTGATAATATCTTGACAGTGGTGATGAATACATAAACCTGCATGGGTGATAGCTATTACAGATCTTAATATATACACAGAGATGAATACAAGTAAACTGGGGAAATAAGGAGGAGATGGGTGGAGCCTCGATATGAATCTCCTGGTTGGGATATTATACTATAGCTTTGCAAAATGTTACCACTGGGCAAAGTGTGGAAGCAATTTGTATTATTTATAACTGCTTATGAAATTACTATTATCTCAGTAAAATTTTTAATTAAAAAAACAGTGGGGATCTGGGGCAAGTTCCAGTTGACTTTCACATTTCTCTCCCTTCTCTATTCTCAGCTAAAATGTGGATGTTTCCCTTGTTGGAGGCAGCTCTGACTTTGAAATCCACTATTGTTACAGTGGCAGGATAACTATTGACTCCCACTGATTCAAGTTTTGTTCTCACAACTGTGGGTGCCTGGTGAGAAGTGCAGTCATTTCCTCTCCACCCAGGCTGTTCTGAGAATTCTTGCCCCTGCGGATAATTTTATCTGCATCTTTGCTTCTAAGCCATCCAAGATTCCTTTTCCACCAGAATGGTGAAACCCATGGTCCCTTAGCAGGTGGGGCTTGGGTTGGGGTTCTAGCCTAAGAGGGGGCAGTATTTCCTGGCATGGGGCAGTGTTTGTGCATGGGACAGTCAGGGCCCCTGTGGAGGCAGGGCAGACTGCTGTCAGTGGGGTGCTGCAACAGATGGAGGCATGGTTATGTGGGGTTGTTGGAGCAGGGAAACAGCAATCCTGGCACCACCAAAGATCTACCTGCCCCCTCGGACTCTTATCTGTTCTCAAGAACAAACAGAACCAGGATTACGTTTGCCGAGGGTCAGATAGGTAAGGCTAGAATTAAATTCTCTGGTTTAAGAGAAAAAAAGGAAGAAAAAAAGAATTTTCTTGCATCTGAATGACACGGATAAAATTTCTACCTGCCCCAAAGAAAAGGAAAGTAAATGCTACATCTTGGAACATTTTCAACAATTACTCCACTCAGCTGAAACCTGGTCTCTCTCAGCTAATAATATGCATCTTCTCTGAGCAGTCGCACACATTAAAACATCTTTAGACCTAGAAAGAACCATGAGACTTGGCTTTTATACAACCTGAACTCAAGACACACAGATATGCTATTTGGGGCTGCTGCTAATGCCAGTAAATGCTTTATGTAGCAAGTCTTCACTTCGGTTAAAGCATGTCTCCTTCTCTGTTCCTGGGGTGAAGATTGAGAGAGAATATTCCAGTCTTTGGAACAAGAACTGCCACTGAGGGCTAATACAAACACCCAACAGTGAGTCCCCAGATTGCCTCTATCCCTGCACTACTCCAGCCCTGTCATTCTCAAAGGGGAGATGACCTCTAATGTGCAATGTGGAGTTGCGTTTGGCTCTGGCTCAGTAGGCAATGCCCGGCAGCCTACTGTTCCAAATGGGAATACTAAGGAAGGTCAGGTTCTATAACATGGCAGACTCCAGGTCCCTGCTCTTGGCCTCGGAAAGAAATTCCTAGAGAATATAGGTACAAATCAAATAGGAACTGGCTAGAGAAACTTCAGTGGACAGAGCATGTTCTAAGCTCCCTCCAAGTCTATCTCTACCTCCTCCACCCTGTTCCTACCTAGGACTGCACTGCTCACCAGGCTGCCTTTCCACTGGGAAGCCTGGGGAAGGGGTGGAAGGAAGGAGGAAGGAAGTGTTTTTTCTTTCGGCTTCCTCCCAGATCAGTCCTCACCTGGCCATGTCTTCCCACCTAAAATCACCACTCATCTCAGGCAGGCCCTGTCCACACCACTCTTTCATTCTGGGTTCTTGGAGTAAAGCCTTCCATCAGTCCCTTTGGACAGGCTGTACTAATCATTTGGTTGTGACCCACCTGTAAGACCATCTTTCCCTGCAGTTGCCTCACCTATTCCTTTGTATGCTTATTATGCACATCCTCCTAAGTTCTCTTGCTTTGAGCCTTCTTTTTACTTTTTGGACCCTGAGAAATGCACAATTCCTCCTTCTTCTCTCTAGGCCTCAAGGCAGTAGAAGGCCTGTGCTCCTCTGGCTCTCGTATTTTCTGGAAGCTTTTCCAGCCACCTCTGCAATTAATTACTAATTTCTAGCCCTCCTTGGCCAGACATGTGGGTGGGTACCCAATCACTTTCTATGCCTCTTCCCTGACCACTCACTCCTGAATCCTTGGACTATGAAGCTGGTTGAGGGTTAGATCATAGACTTTTTTTTTTTTTTTTTTTTTTAAGATTTATTTATTTATTTATATAAGCACTGGGTATAGTCAGAAGTGCAGGAGGGTGAGAGAATTCACCAGAGCCAGAGCGGGAAACAGAACAGGCAGACTGAGAGGAGCAGTGGGTGGCAGGAGAGGTCTGCACACCATGTGGGACCCTTGCCCGGCGGCCAGGGATCGATCCAGTGCTTCAGAGGCAGGCAGCTTCGCAACCCAGCGCTCAACCGCTGCGCCACCATGGAGGCCCTAGACCATAGACTTTTATGGCATCAAGACATCTGGGCTTGAAGGCAATTGTCTACAAAACTCAAGGCTTACTTTCTGTGTTCTAGAGGATTTCTTCCTATGACCTTTCACTCTCACCTGGGCTATGATCCTTCTCCATCTAACAGGAATGTTGAGCAAGATGGTTCAGCCTGGTATTGAATCTCTTTCAACTTGTCTGTAGGGGGATCCCCTGACATTCAGGAAGACAGGCCAGACCTCATGTGTGTCCTGGGGATAGGCTGGCTTCAGGTGTTCATCCAGCTGTGGAAGGCTGGGGATGATACTCTTAAGGCCTGGGCGAAGGAAAATGTTTACCCAGGGCCTCTCTGGTGGCTCAAGGGTTAAAGACACAGCACTATGACGCTATCCGTAGCCACTGCAGCACAAGTTCGATCCCTGACCAGGGAGGTGACTCACATTGTGCAGCAGACCTCTCTTGTCTTGCCCGCTGCTCCCGTCAGCAGTGTATTTCAGTAGATCCGCCTGTTCTGCTCCCCACTCTCTCTGGTGACTCCTCTCCCCCCACCCCCCTGTCACCCGCATACCTCTGGCTTACAGCCCAGTTCTTGTATGCATAAATAAATAAATCTTAAAAAAAGAAAAGTTTACCCAGCCACCCCAACTGTCCCCAAGGTGGCCTTGTACCTGACATCGCTGTAGGAATACTGCTGGAGGCTGAGGCTTGGCTGCAAGGCGGTATTCTTGAGCATGTTCACTCTTGAATTGGCCCCTGTAGTGCCCATAGAAGCCAGTGTTGTGCTATAACAAGGCAGATAGGAGGGTGAATTTCACCTAAACCCCCACTTTGAGTCTCAAACTCAGATGCCCCAGATCAAAAGCCTCTCCTGGGAGTTTCTGACACAATAGAAAGACTCTGAGGAGGTGGTACCTCCCTGGACAAGGGCCAGCAGAGAGGTGGCCACCATTCATCATTAAAACAGTTGACCTCAACAGTACTGGTTCACCTGGGAGGGCTGTGTGTGTGTGTGTGAGAAAGCAGCACCTTTCTTTCTTCCTTCTTTCTCTTTCTCTCTCTCTCTTTCTTTAATAAACTCCTAATATGGGCTGGGGAAGACATCAGAGGAAAGACAGAATAGTCCTGGGCCATATAAACATTCTTTCTGGTGGCAGAGTCAGAAAGAGCAAGTAGTGTCAGGAAGAAATAACTAGACCCAGAGTGGCAAGGAACAAGGGCAGTCTCCTCATGAAAATGGGAGTAGGATGGAAGCAGGAGGAGAGTCAGTCATGAGAGGAGCAGTAGAAGAGCATTCTATGCAGTGAGAACTCCACCAGCAAAGGTTCAAAGTCCAGAGAGAGACGTATTGAAAGAAATAGAGGCCTTATTACTAAAGGATTGTGAATAAGCTGGTGAAAAGTGAGATGAGGTCAGGGAGGGACAGGGCCTAAACTGTATTAGGAATATTGATATTCTTCTAAGACTCCGGGAAGATTTTTCAATAGGGGGACCAGTCAGGTTCTGAGTTGGGATGACTTAGAACACTGAGCAATTTTGAGCATAGGACAGCTGTCTGGTGGTATGGTTCTTTTTTTTTTTTTTTTTTAAAGATTTATTTATTTATTTATACAAGCACTGGGTATAGTCAGAAGCGCGGGAGGGTGAGAGAATTCACCAGAGCCAGAGTGGGGAGCAGAGCAGGCAGAAGGACCGAAGTACACTGCTGAGGGGAGCAGCGGGCGGCAGGAGAGGTCTGCGCGCCATGCGGGACCCTCCTCTGGTGGCCGGGGAGCAGCCGGGGATCGAACCAGTGCTGCAGAGGCTGTGGGCAGCTTCGCAACCCAGTGCTCAACCGCTGCACCACCAGGGAGGCCCGGTGGTATGATTCTTCCATGAGGAGTTTAGGAAGTTCCCTTAGTTGTCTTCCCCCAATGTTAATAGTAGGTCAGGGGTCCCTGAAGAGTAAGGATTGAACAGATCATCCTCTGCATCCACTGACAAAGTTGTGAACACCTATTTGCCACACTTTATTATTCTGGGTCAAGAAGATTCTGAAACTGGAGCATCTAAGCAAAGGATGAAATATTTCCAAAAGAAATTTCCCTTTGCCTTGTAGCATCTGACATAGCAAGATAGGTCACCAACAGCTTTGTTGGAGTCATCTGAGAAAATTTGGCCAGGGTTCTTCCACTTACCATGTCTGCTTCAAACAACAGTCTGATCAAGAGATACAATATGACCTCAATATGGTTCCATTAGTACATAAAGGGTTTAGGCTTCATTAAGTTAGACTACATGAACTTCCTTGAATTGGTCATTCAATATACCTACCTTGTGGCAGAAACAATGCTAGCTCTTTGTGTATAAAAATAAAAAAGAAATACTGCAGTTAAAAAAATGACCAACAGTGCATACTTTTTGGAGAGAATTTCAGAGCCAGGCACTGGCGGAAGACAGATATGATTACCTGTCAGGGATCTAAGGAGGCATTATTAGGTGGACACTCTTTGAATGACTGTGTCTGAGTAGCAGATACCTATGACTCAAGCTCTCTATCCTGAGTGCTCCCTGAAGATGACAGGTGTCTGGTCCACCATGCTCATGGCCCTGAGCAGAAAGAACCTACCCTGAACTAGCTTCTGGCCATCATGTTGGGCTTGTAAATATAACTGGGAAGCCTCTGAAGCCCCTTTTCATCCCACTGAGTGCTTAAGTCATCTTGCTTGTCCGTCCATTCTTCTACTATCTGTCAAACAGCTCTTGCTCTCTACTTAGTTTTAGTTAAGCAGTATTTAATGAGCCTTTCCTGTATTTCAGGGCACAAGTATGGGGTATACAGATGGAAGAAAACACACTTTGCCCTCAACATGTTCCCAGTATAGAGAACAGTCAAACTCCAGAAGTTTGGGGGTTATCAAGCAAATGACTAGTAATAAATAGGGTGACCAGAAGACTTGGAGGTTCAGTTAGTTAAGCATGATAACAGAATACATAGAATGAGGCATGGTGACAGGAAGACTAGATAGGTTCCAGGGGTGACTTCAGGAGGAGAAAGGGGAAGTGGAAATTTCAGCATCTTCCACTAGCCTGGATGAAGAATGAAACCCTTTTTACTTTACTCTCATGATTCATTTAAATTTCAGGTATTGGGGCCTCCCTGGCGGGGTAAGGGATTAAGCGTCAGCACTTTGAAGCTATCAGCAGCCACTGCAGCACTAGTTCAATGCCTGGCCAGGGAGCTGACCCACATGGCTCAGCAGACCTCTCCTGTCGTGTATTTCAGTCAATCTGCCTGTTCTGTTGCCCACTCTGTCTCTGGTGAATCCTCTCAACACCCCCACCCCCTGCCCCGGGCACTTCTGGCCTGTACCCCAGTTCTTGTATGCATAAATAAAAAATCTTTTTAAAAAATAATAAATTCCAGGTACTATCCTAGGGTCAGAGGTCAGGATGAACTGTAAAGTGTACTCTTACCCAGGAGCCTACTAAAGCGTCTTGCATCGTTCCAGGGAGGTAGTAGAAAAGGCAAATTTCCCTCTTGTCTTTTGAGGCTAAATGTGAGGAAAGAGAATGTGAGGAGGTCAATTTCTTGTTGCTTAGTGACAAAGGGAGGTGGTGACTGCACAATGCTACTGATTGTTGAGGCAGCATCCAGTCTGCTACCCCTCTGTGATTCCTGCTGTTTTGACTTTTCTATGAAGGAAATGTGCCCCTCAGCATTAACAGCCTCAGAGAGTCATATATAAAAAACATAAAGCTCCAAAGTGGAGTCTGATGAACTCAAGCAATGAAATATTAAAGAACATTTTAGAGGTGAATCTTGCATTTTTAAAACTGTGCAACCATATTGCTGGCGATATAAATTTCGAAAGCATTTCAAGGAGTCAGAAAAAAATGTTAAAGGGGTTAGTGGTTTTTAGGATAAAATTGCTGCTTCAGAATAATGCTCTGTCGATTTTTCTCAGAAATTTATGGTGATGGGGAACACTATGGCAGATGAATATTATGAAGACCTGAATGGAGGGTGAACACATAAGAGAGGAGCAAAAGAGGGAGCATACAAATATTTGACATCATGTTTCAAATCCAAGCTATCCCTGGGAAAATTCTTTCATTTGTAACAGGAGGATGTGAATTGTTTGCCCATTTTTCGAGCCAAAAGAAGATGGCAATCAGCCTCTAAAAATGTGCCAATGAAAATTCAACCACAGAAAACACTCAAATCCTGCTGATGTCATTGGCAAAAGCCCTACTAGTCAGAATATGAAGTACTATAGTTACCTTGGAGATCCCCTCTCACATGTTCTCACAGGTGCAAAAAGGTTCATTGTAGCATCTATATAGGGAGAAAACTAAGTGAAAAGGAGCAAACCAGGGGGTACCGGGTTGACCTGGTTGGTGGGACCACACCCACATGCTGAAAAACATAGGACAGTCACAAAAGCAGAGACATGGTGAGAAACAACAATAACAGGATTTATTTACATAGGGACAAACTGAGAAAAGGGAGAGCAGAGAAAGACAGAGGGAGCTTATAGGCTGGCACACGGCCAGATGCCATCTGTCCTATCCCAGATAGCTTCCGCTGAGTAGAGACGGAGGTCCAAGCTGAAGTTGCACGCAGCAAGCTGGCAGCTTCTCCATAGACACCCCTACTCACCAGCAGCTTAACTGCCAAAGCCCAGAGGTTTAACTGCCAAAAGCCTCAGCAGTTTTAACTGCCAAAACCCCCAGCTCCACTCCTATTTACCATCAATTCCTACTCAGAGGGTGGAGTCTTGAAAGCTCCACTTTCTACCTTTGAGTTAGCAATAAGCCCCATGCACTTGTTTGGAGGTTACTCCTCCCTGTTCCTCTTACAATTTCCCTGCCCTCAATTTTTGTTTCCATTTCTATGGTAATGAAAGCTGGGTGCTGGGGTGTAATATCAGAAGACAGTTTTCACTGGGGCTGCAGTGTATTAAAAGGAAAGAGCAGTCAGTCATGAAGCATTGTCCATGCATAGGCAGTGTGGCAAAGTCCTCCACTTCTAGACAGCAGCCAATCAGTTCAAACTAAAAAAGAAAAAAAAAAAATCTCAAAAATGGTTAAGAGGGCCTCCCCGGTGGCGCAGCGGTTGAGTGCTGGGTTGAGAAGCTGCCTGCAGCCTCTGCAGGGCCGGTTTGATCCCCAGCCGCTGGCGAGGGTCCCACATGGTGTGCAGACCTCTCCTGCCGCCCGCTGCTCCCCTCAGCAGTGTACTTCGTTGTTCTGCTCTCCACTCTCTGGCTCTGGTGAATTCTCTCACCCTCCCGCGTTTCTGACTGTACCCCAATGCTTGTATAAATAAATAAATAAATAAATAAATCTTTTAAAAAAATGGTTAAGAGACATGTTACTATTAAAATCATTTTTCTAACTTCACCCCAATTCTATCAAATTCTAAAGCAAAATGCATTTGTAAATTAAATCTAAGTCCAATCTATTTTATTTATTTTTGCATAAGCCCATAGAACAGAATAACCATGTAGACTTTCTATTGACTCTGTTGGAACTTTCCATAACAGATCTTAGATTGAGTTTTCAATATTCGGCCTGTCCAGGCCTTGGGAGTCATGTCATGGGATGGATTTATTTATCCATACCAGACTATTCCTGCAGTATTTGGGTATATTTCCCAAGGCTTTTCTCTCTCAGGTCTCCAGGCCTGCCAATGGAGGAAATTTTCCTACTCTCCTGGGGTCTCTGGAACCCCAGACAAGGTGGCGGGCTCTTTTGTTCTTGGCCTTGCTCAGTCTCAACTCCCAGAAGGTTTGAACTGTGGCATTTCAATAAAATCCTGGTTAATGTAACCATAGTTCCAATTCTCTGATGAGAAACAAATAAAATTCTTTGTTGAAATTTTGCAAAGATAGACACATTGCCATAAGCAATAAGAATAGTTATTACCATTTTTCCATATTATGATGGTATCAAAAGACAGAACTTTATTAAAATCTGGTATGGTGCATATATAACATATACAGTGATGGCTGACCCAAGGTAAGTTGCTCTGCATCATGCAGAAGGCCACGCCTGCAAACATGGAAGTCATGCCCTACTGGTGTTCATTTATTTGGAGAAGTATATGATGGACTGTATTTCTGATTCTAATAACTGGATTACACTTCCAGACTGGATTTCTGTCTCTCCTGCACACAGGTTTGAAAAACTTTCTGGGGTCTGGCTTCCCTAAGACTGGTGCTGAGATCAGTCTTCCTTAATCCAAAGCTTGGGCATTCAGGAGTACAAAACAAAGGTTCTGAGTCTGGACCTTTGAGGGTTTCATTTAGGGGTATTGCTATTAGTCCAAAGTTGGGAATCCACATTTGACAAAATCAGTCATTCCCCAAAGTCCACGTAATTGTCTTCAATTTCTGGGAAATTTAAGAGCTGAGATCACCTGTTTTCTATCTGTCATGAGGCTTTGTTTGCTTTTCTTAATCTCAAATCCCAAATATGCCACCTGTTGTCTGCATATCTGAGCCTTCTGGGGCAACTTGTAATCACATTCTGCCAAATGGTTTAAAACAAATATGGTAGTCTCCAGACAAGATTCATAGTCAGGGACCTCCCTGGTGGTCCAGGGTTAAAGTCTCAGCACTATCAAGCTATCACCAGCCACTGCAGCATAAATTCTATCCCCAGCCAGGGAGCTGACCAACATGGCACAGCAGACCTCTCCTGTCTTGCCCACTTCTCCCTTCAGCAGTGTATTTCAATAGATCTGCCTGTTCTGCTCCCTATTCTATCTCTGGTGAATCCTCTTACCCTGGCCTCATCTCTGGCCTGTACCACAGTTCTTATATGCATAAATAATAAATCTTAAAAAAAATTAAAAATAAATAAGTAAATAATGGCCAAATACCTGAACAGAAGCCATACCAAAGAAGACAATCTGTGGCAAATAAACATATGGGATGATGCTCAACTTTATCTGTCTTTAGGGAAATGCAAGTTGAAACAATGGAGAGTTGCAGGCCTCCCACAGGCTTTCCTGTGGCAAAAAGTGCTGTGGCCAACGTTTTCTACCTGTGCTACTATGCAGGGCACTTGGGCAAGTTTGGCCAGAGTTTCTGGACTTTGAGTTTCCACAGGACAGAAAGCTTAGCTACTCCTTGATATAGTAATTGGAGATGAACACATTTCTTCCATCACATCAAAACAGGTTCTCATATTGATATAAATCAATCAAAGGATCCTGAGGTATTCAAATATTTTACTATTAGGTACAGGAACTGAAATGTTTACTTTCTAGCCTTATTGGATTAGGTTTCAAGATTAAACTGATCTAAATTGTCTTTTGAAGATGTTTGTCTATTTAACAATAGAATAGGTAAGGGAAGGTGTGTCATTTACAATATTGGGATTTTTGTGAATGTGAAACAATTTTTTTATGCAAACTAAAAATAAGAAAATACATAAGCAGGCTTAATGGTTATCTTCGCTAGGGTCCAAGTGGGTTGGAGTGCCCCTACACCCATTAAATTCTTTTTTTTTTAAAGATTTATTTATCCATACAAGAACTGGGGTGTAAGCCAGAGGTTGGGAGGTCAGAGGATTCACCAGAGAGAGTGGGGAGTAGAACAGGCAGATCTACTGAAATACACTGCTGAGGGGAGCAGGAGAGGTCTGCCGTGCCATGTGGGTAGCTCCCGGCTGCAGTGGCTATGGGTAGCTTCACAGTGCTGAGACTTAACCCCTTGCTCCACCAGGGAGGCCCCTCTTTGGCCATTTTTAAATTGGGCTGTTCGTTTCTTATGTTTTAAGCATTCCTTGTATAATCTGACGTCTTTTATCAGCTATGTCTTTTGCATCTACACGCCAGTCAGGTTTTCATCCCACTATGCCACTAAAATTGCTCCTGTCAAGGTCACCAACAACTAATTCTCACTCATCTTCCCCATCTTATCTGCAGCATTTGACATAGCTGAACTCCTCTGCCTCCTTTTGAAGTATAGGCCAGCGAACTTCCACCACAATTTCCTGGAGTCTTTCCCTGTCCCTAACTGCACTCTGGTTCCTTTGCTTTTTCCTCCTCTGGGTGTCTAAACTGCGAGGGCTCAATACATCTGTTTTCCATCCATACTTCTTCATTGTTGATCTCATCCTGTCTCGTGGCGTTAAAAACTCATCTTTAACTATCAAAGGGAGCGTTAAAGAGCCCCCCCCCCACACACACACCCACTGCCCTGGTCCACCCTACCTTCGGACTGCTCCAGCATCTAGCAGGTCAGGAGCCCTGGGGGATTTCTTCCCCTACCCCCCCTTCCACCCCACAGTTCTTTGTGCCCTTCCCCCCACATCCCCCTCTCTCCTCATTGCTCCCCCTGCGCAGCTCTCACTCTAGCCCCCTGGCCACCAAGTCCATTCCACAAGCAGCAGGGTGTTTATCAGGTGACTCGAGACCCAGTCTGCACAGCCTGAGGGGGTGCAGAAGGGTTGTGGCTAGGAAAAGGGTGTGAGTGCTGAGGCGAGTGTGTGTCTTAGGGGATATATGAGGGCTCGGTGTGGCGTGTAGCTGTTTGTGGTCTGAGGGACGCAGCCAGCCTGGACCAGGCCCTCACACTTCCAAGCCTTAGGGGACCGTTAAAACCGTTAGTCACATGGGGCAGCGGGGCGGGGCCCAGAGGGCAGAGGGTAATCCTCATTGGTCAGAGGAGACCCGGGGGCGGGGCCGCGCATGCTTAGGTAGCTTGTCAGGACCCACCGCCCCCTCGGCCAAATCAGTGCAGCCCCAGGGCGCATGCCTTCTGTCACAGGTGGAGAAGGGGGGGAGGGGGGAGTGTCTGGATTCACAAACTGGGAGGGAAGTGGAACCCTCGCTGGGGCGGGTGGGCTGGCAGGCCAGCGGAGGGGGGGGGCGACAGGGGGGACAGGCTTGGGGGATGGGTTGGGGCCTTAAGGAGACCTTCGGAACCGTTTGACTGGGACTTGGAGTTTTGTGAGACTCTGAGTTCTTCGTTTGAGCCTCACCTTGGAGTACGCAGCCGCCCTTTCTTCCCTATGACTGAAGGCCGCTCTGGCGCTTCAGAGAGACGTCTGTGGCCATCCTTAGTTGTTTTTGTCAGACATTCAGGGGCCTCAGCCTCCCATTCAGTCCCAGCTGGGGACAGACAAGGCCCGGAAGCCCGGGTGAACAGGAAGCCCACTTTGATGATTTTTACGAAAAGTCCCTAAGAGGCCCTAGGAAGGACATTGGAGTGATGTAGTCTGGGAGCCCAGAGTGTGTCTCCTGGATGGAGAGGGTGAAAATGAACGAGGAGGCTGTATGAGTTTGAGGAGGGCCTGGTCAAAGCCAGAGAGGCCGCGAAGTCTGATGGACAGATCAGCTTTTTCTGTGCCTACTGGAGGAACAGGATGGGCGCTCAGAAGGCCTCCTACCATGAGGTTGAAGACAGGGTGGGGTGGAGGGGCTCTGCCCTTCAGGGCACCCTCTTCCGCTTGCCGATGCCTATGGCCAGGACCCTGTGGAAACAGCTGCGAGCCGGCTCACACTCAACCTAGGAATGGGAAATGAGGGGGGAGGGAACCCTGCCCTTGAAAGCTTTCAGTATGTGCACTTAAGTTCGCTTGCCTTAGAATGACCAGTGTCCTGTCTGAGAATGATTACCTCTTTATTGCTAGTGTCCCTGTGCCAAGAAGCCCTTGGATTTCTGCTCTCTGGGAACTTAAGCCTCTAAAGGTAGGAGAGAGGTAAACGCACAAGACAGATAAACCTAAGACAGAGCACCTCAAGTCCCATGTGGTTCTTAGACAATCAAAGGGTGTAATCATGGGATTTCTTCAACCGCGTTCAAGAAGCCTCTTAAGTTAGGTCTGAAACCCTGGAAGAAATCATTCTAATCCCCAGGTCGCAGAATATAGAAATTATTCTTAGCATAAACAAAAATGGTAGTTGATAGACGATATAGCATCTAGTTAATAGCCTAGTATTAATGTTCTTAGTGGTTTTGTAGTGATTTTTTTAAAAAGATTTAATTAATTAATTAATTTATACAAGAACTGGGGTACAGGTCAGAAGCACGGGAGGGTGAGAGGATTCACCAGAGACAGAGTGGGGAGCAGAACCGGCAGACGAACCAAAATACACTGCTGCGGGGAGCAGTGGGCGAGGCAGGAGATGTCTGCCCCGTCATGTGGGTTTCTCCCTGGCCGCTGGGGAATCAACCAGGCGCTGCAGAGGCTGCAGAAAGCTTCGCAGCGCGGTGCTCAACCGCTGCACCACCGGGGAGGCCCTCTTGTAGTGATTTGTATAAAATTGTATAGATTCTAAATATTGACTCTAGAAGGGGAAATTTATTTTTTTTAAAGATTTATTTATGCATGCAAGAGCTGTGGTGTAGGCCAGAGGTGGGGGTGGGATGGGGGTGTGGTAGTGAGAGCATTCACCAGAGACAGAATGGGAAACAGAACAGGCAGATTGACTGAAATACACTGCTGAGGGGAGCAACGGGGGAGACAGGAGAGGTCTGCTGCGCCATGCGGGTCACCTATAAACAGGGATAAACAATACTTGTCTCACAAAATCATTAACTTATATCCTGCAACATAGCTCATAGCACTGTGCTTGGCACATAGTAAACGTTGTGAAAATGGTAATGCCCTCATTAGCCTTTTATCCTGTGTTTTACTCTTAACGTGCTTATAAAACATATGTCTATAAACTCCCAAATGCATCTATTTTCTAGAAAATTAAAAAATGTCAATGTAACATGTCTCTTAACAAGGTTAAATTATATTAAAAAATACCAAAATATCTTTATTTGTTTAAAACTTCTGTTTCATTTTATCTAGGTCTATATTGGGACAGTAGTGTTTGATCAGTTATAGCTACATATGTGTGGGAGTCCTTTTCTGATGCCCTCAATGGTAATACATAATATTATAAACATGAATGTTTTGTGATATCAGGGAGAAAGACAAATTTTAGAAATTGGAATTGTTTCAAAGAATCCAAACTATAAACTATAATAAATTATAATAAACATAATAAACTGTAGCATGCAGTGTCTTGGCAATGAACAAAGTAGGCAACTACTTCTAAGAGGTATGGGAAGACACTTTTACCCAGGCCATTGTTCTTTATTCTTTACTGCCCAAATTCCACAGCGCTTGACATCCCATTGTCCTAGGGTCTGGGAAGAACTCATGTTCTTGAGGGTGGTTACAGTCATTGTATCAGACAATGAAAGATGAGATTTATCTGTCCTTTCCTAAAAGTAGAATATTAGTAGGGTGGTAAGGAAAAAAGGAAAAATGGACAGAGGATGGAAGGAAAAATTATTGTTTCATGGTGACTGGGCTTTCCCTGGTATTAAAAAGGGGGGGGAATTATATGCCGTTTAATAGCAAACTGTTTCTGGAACATAGGTAATAGGAATTATCACCAATTGGATGGGTATATAACTGCTGAAATGTCTTCATCTACTTATATGAGTTACCAATAAAGTAATCTTTGGGGAAAATGTTTTAAATTAATATCTCTTCTTTTTAATAGGGTTAACCATAAGAAATGAATTTTAATGTTTGGAATATCAAAGAGATGCTTAGTATTCCCTCAGGCTCTAGGTAAGTATTATGGTTATATTTTCTGATACTTAAAAGGATCTTATAGTAACATCGATTTAATAGGAAGAGGCTCCCATCCTACTTGGTTATAATAAGAATTACTCCATACAGTGTCTAGCTCTTTTCTCCCCTTCTCCTGTCACCACTATACTTTCCCATACTTGCCTTTTTCCTACTGCCTATTTCCTGATTATAAAGATAATGTCAGTTCAGCTGTGTGTGTTAATCAAGCAATGATTCTGTGTTCAGCATTGGGCCTATGGACTGTGAGGCCTGTGAGACTTAGATGTAATCCAACATATAGGAATTCTTACCTCAGTTGGAGCAATTGCTATTGAAACAGAAGGAAGCAAAATCAAGACAATGTTCAGGGATGTATTCAATTGTATATTACAATTCGTAGGTACTATGGAGTTCAGAGTCACTCTAGCTGTTGATAAGGCTCATTGAGATATTGCCCCTACCCCAAACATAATACTTCACTGAGGTACTTACATTGATGTACATCATCCATGCAGTAGGCCTACTATTGCTAATTTGGTGGGTGTGCCCTGTAAGTATATATTTAAGGGATTTCTAATTGCTTTTCTTTTCTTTCTTTCTTTTTTTTTTTCTTTAAAGGGCTTTTCTCTCTCTTTTTTTTTTTTTTAAGATTTATTTATAAAAGCACTGGGTACAGTCAGAGGCGCGGGAGGGTGAGAGAATTCACCAGAGCCAGAGCGGGGAGCAGAGCAGGCAGAAGGACCGAGGTACACTGCTGAGAGGAGCAGCGGGTGGCAGGAGAGGTCTGTGCGCCATGTGGGACCCTCCTCCGGTGGCCTGGGAGCATCTGGGGATCGAACCGGTACTGCAGAGGCCGTGGGCACCTTCGCAACCCAGCGCTCAACCGCTGTGCTACCGGGGAGGCCCTCTAATTGCTTTTCATATGCTTTTATCATTGGATAGTTTCTTTTCTCTTAGAAATGTTCCTAAGGACAGTTTTTAATTCAGCAAAAGCCTAGAACACTGTTCTGTTTAATTCTCAAAAAGAAAAAAAAGTGCTTGTAGTTGACATAGAGTAGGGAAAATCTATCTTTAATTCTAGATCATAGTTTTAAGAGGTAAATCCTCCATGATTTTTATAAGCTCAGTAATGAGCTGGGGTTTTTTTGAATGTAGATAATTTTTCTCTTTGACCTAAAAGGGGAGTCACAGAGAGCTACTTAGCTATTTTGAGCAATGATTATGCAACCCATTATTATATTGCAGCACAATATTATATGTGTGCAGTCCATTACATTAGCTAATCTTAGAAAATCGTTCTGTAATTTGAAATAATTCTTCTTCCCTGTGCTAAACTATTTGAGATATTTTGTTGGTCTCTTATTAGTATATGGAGGTTCCTGTAGCATATAATATGTACTTATAGACTACCTAATTTAAATTTAATATTTGGAAGAGAAATGACTTGTGTTTATGTATACTTTAATGAAAAGCATGTTTTCTCAGGTTACATAATAGTATCACAGATTGTTACTGATATGTATTTTAAATAAAAGCTTGTCTACCTACTTACGTGTTGTCTCTGTAGTAGGCATAGTATACTGGTTCAAGTGTGATTGTGTCATTATCACTAGTCCCATCATATGTGAGGTTTAAAGAGTGGTGCAGATATCCAGGGGAAACAAGTTAAAAGTCCACAGTTAGATGTATTGTTTTTTTGTTTTGTTTTGTTTTAAGATTTATTTATTTATGCATGCAAGAACTGGGGTACAGGCCAGAGGTGTGGTGGGGGAGAGGATTCACCAGAGACACAGTGGAGAACAGAACAGGCAAAATGACTGAAATACACTGCTGAGGGGAGCAGCAGGTGAGCCAGGAGAGGTCTGTTGTGCCCTGTGGGTAGCTGCCTGGTCAGCTGGGGATTGAACTCATGCTGCAGAGGCTGCTGATAGCTTCGTAGTGCTGTGCTTAACCTCTTGCACCACCAGGGAGGCCCCGTTTTGTTTTGTTTTAGATTTTTGTAAATTTATTACATTTCTTACTTTGCTAACTTGAGAAAAGGAAAAAGTGCTATAAAACTTTTGGGTAAGCAGTTGCCTTGTTTTTCCCAAGACAGGAAAATAATTTAACTCTAAACATAATATTAGTTTTGATTATAGGTATATTTCTAAACAGGAGCCTGGATTAATTCATGTTTTATATTTCTGAATACTTAGAATTCGTTCAGATGAAGTATAAGTTAGTATTTAGAACTTTCTTAAATACAACCCTCTTCTTTGAATATGTTATCAAGGATGAGGCCACCAAGCCTCCCTGGTTGTGCAGGGGTTAAAATCTCAGTGCTGGGCCTCCCCTGGTGGCTCAGCAGTTGAGCAGTGGGCTGCAAAGCTGCCCAAAGCCTCTGCAGCACCGGTTTGGTCCCCGGTTGCCAGCGAGAGTCCCATATGGCGAGCAGACCTCTCCTGCAGCGCCTGCTGCTCCCCTTAGCAGTGTATTTCGTCAGTCTGTCTGTTCTGCTCCCCGCCTGGCTCTGGTGAATTCTCTCACCCTCCCGTGCTTCTGACTGTACCCAGTGCTTGTATAAAAAAAAAAAAGTCTCAGTGCTATCAAGCTATTGCCAGCCACTGCAGCATGAGTTCCATCCCCGGCCAGGTAGCTAACCCACATGGTGCAGCAGACCCCTCCTGTTTTGCCAGCTGCTTCCCTCAGCAGTGTATTTCAGTAAATCTGTCTGTTCTGCTCCCCACTCTGTCTCTGGTGAATCCTCTCACCCTCCACACCTCCGGTCTACCCCTCAGTTCTTATATGCGTAAGTAAATAAAATGAATCTTAAAAAAAAAAATAGAAATTCGTTTTCTCACAATTCTGAAAGTTGGGCATCCTGGAACCATAAGCTAGCATGATTGGTTTCTGGTTGAACTCCCATCCTGGTTTGCAGGCAAGCAAGTGCCTCCAATCTGTGTCCTCTCATTTGGAGAAAGAAAGATCGAGTGAGCTCAGTACTGTTTCTTGTTATAAATACACTAATCTCATCATAAGGATTCCACCTTCATAACCTCATCTAACCCTAATTACCTCCCAAAGATCCCATCTCCAATGCCATCACATTAGGGATTAGGGTTTCAACATATGAATTTGGGAAGGACACAACGTTCCATAACAAGGTCTATCTTTTGTTTGCGGCTTTATGGCTCCTTCTCTCCCTCCAATACTGTCCCCTTGCTTTCCTACAGGCACATGCTTTATGAGAGTTTGTGTATGTCATTCTAATTCACCTTGTATACACTCAGTTATATACTTGTTTGGAGTGTCTAATGTAGTTTTTTTTTTTTTTTAAAGATTTATTTATACAAGCACTGGGCACAGTCAGAAGCGCGGGAAGGTGAGAGGCCTCACCAGAGTCAGAGCAGGGAACAGAACAGGCAGACTGACGAAATACACTGCTGAGGGGAGCAGCGGGTGGCAGGAGGGTCTGCGCGCCATGTGGGACCCTCGCCAGTGGCCGGGGATCGAACTGGCGCTGCAGAGGCCGCAGGCAGCTTGGCAGCCCAGCGCTCAACCACTGCGCCACCAGGGGAGGCCCGTGTCTAATGTAGTTTTAAAAATTTACATAAATGATAGAGTATAGAAACCATTTAAAACTATTTTTTTGTGCTCAAAATTATATTTTGAGACTTATCCATGTGGTCATAAATCTAGGTTATTGCTTCTAACTTCCTTCAGTTATATGCACATGCCATGTTTTTTTGATCTACTCACTTAGTGATAAACAGATTAAATTTGTTAAAGGATAATATTTTCTTAATCCCTACAAGTTTTATGAACTTTGATCTCCAAACTTGTGTCATATCCATGGTGCTGTCGTACAAGGAATAAAAGTGGTAATCATTAATACTTGAATTTCCATCTGGTTGTTCCCTAGCTGTTGTAATCAAAATGGTTGCCATTCAAAATTTCCTTGTGTTTCTATATAATAAGTTCTACCAGTGTGTAGGGAACTGGGGGATCATAACATGTTAGCACTTTGCCCAGAATATTCTTAAATGAATAATTGTAATTTATGATTTCATTTGTTAAAAATGTTTGTCAATTTGACATAATTTTCTTCCTTAATTTCAGCACTACTAAGTCATCTAACTGGAATAATAATCAGACTGATTACTCCAGCCTCAGTGATTCTCAGTTCCTCTTTGGATCCCAGTTCTGTCCAGAAAATTCAGAGACCCTCTCAGCACCACTGGATTTTGGTATCCACTTGAGACATCCGAAACTATCACAACAAAATTCTCTGGATGTGAGTCTGATTTCCAGAATTTCTCTGTACACATTTCTCTATAAACTATAAAGAAGATAAACTTTAAAGAAGACTTACTCTTTTGTGTTACATAATAGAATTGACTATCTGTAAGGGTTACTTTTGTAAATGGATTTGTGCTTGATTGGTGTTTCATTTGACTTGGTAGTCTGAAATGAAAAAAATTTTCTACTAAAACTTCTATTCTATTCTATTCTATTCTATTCTATTCTATTCTATTCTATTCTATTCTATTCTAAGTTGCACTTTCTTCTTTCTACTGGAAATGTAGAATAATGTCAGTACCCTGACCTCTCCTAGAGAAAGCTAAATATTGCTTGACTAGTCATACTGTTGTCTGTGAAAAAAAATTTTTTAAAGACTTATTTATTTATGCATGCAAGAACTGGGGTTCAGGTCAGAGGTGGTGGGAGCCAGGGTGGTGAGAGGATTCACCAGAGACAGAGTGAGGAACAGAATAGGCAGACTGACTGAAATACACTGCTGAGGGGAGCAGTAGGTGAGACAGGAGAGGTCTGCTGCTCCGTGTGGGTAGCTCCCTGGCTGGGGGATCGAAATTGTGCTGCAGAGGTTGCGGATAGCTTCATAGGTTGCATCTTAACCCCTTGTGCAACCAGGGAAGCCTTCTGTGAAAATTTCATGAGGATAAAAAGAACTTTAGTAAAGTAGTAATAAAATAACAAATTTTATTTCAGATCTATATTTTTTTCCTAAGAAATTTCAGGTGCTTCATGGATTTCAGTCTACTATGTCATGTTAGCTCCTTGAAAAAGGAAATGATGCTTCTGAGACCTAAATTAATGAATAAGGGCCAATAAAAAAAAAAGCTTCTTTAGTCCTTGAATTTTGAGACTAGCCTGTTTTTGCTTTTGAGTCAGAAATATTTCTATATACTTATTTATTTTTGCTCTAAAACTACACATTGACAAAAACAATGAATAAGCTTAGGTCAGTGCTTTACTTAATAGCATATGCTCAGAGAGAAATATTTTTGTACAAAAATTGGTACCCAGGGGCTCCCTGGTGGCACAGGAGTTAAAGTCTCAGCTCTATCAAGCTATCACCAGCCACTGTGGCGTGAGTTCAATCCCCAGGCAGGGAGCTAACCTACATGTGGCAGCAGCCCTCTCCTGTTTTGCTCGCTGCTCCCCTCAGCAGTATATTTCAGTAGATCTACCTGTTCTGCTCCCCACTCTATCTCTGGTGAATCCTCTCACCTCTGGCCTATACCCCAATTATTATATGCATAAATAAATAAAAATAAATCTTGAAAAAAAATCGGCATCCAGTAATATAAAGGAGTAAATGTATTCTCTGAATGTTTCAGAGCAAGTTTTATTTAAGAATTCAGGAAATGGCTTACTAAGTACCAACATGGCCAGTGTCGAGTTCATGTTAAATTTATCAACAGGTGTAGTGTACCAGAAGTTGAGCAACAGCAATTTAAGTTAAACTTATTAATATGACTGTGACACATCATTATAACAGAGAGTGTTAATAATTCTCTTACTGCCTTTATTTATTTATTTATTTATTTATTTATTTTAAATAGAGGCATGTTTTATTTATTTATTTGTTTGTTTGTTTGTTTTGTTTATACATGCACTGGGTACAGTCAGAAGCGCAGGAGGGTGAGAGAATTCACCAGAGCCAGAGCGGGGAGCAGAGCAGGCAGAAGGACCGAAGTACACTGCTGAGGGAAGCAGTGGGTGGCAGGAGAGGTCTGCGCGCCATGTGGGACCCTCCTCTGGTGGCCGGGGAGCAGCCGGGGGATCGAGCCGGCGCCGCAGAGGCCGCGGGCAGCTTCGCAACCCAGCGCTCAACCACTGCGCCACCGGGGAGGCCCCTCTTACTGCCTTTAAATTTATGCAATTGACTTTAAGCCATTTTATCTGACATTTTAACTATCTTTGTACTGGTCAAATAGAAACTATGCTTTATTTAATATAATTTTTCTGGTGTATATGAAATTAAAAGGAAATACAGGCCTCCCTGGTGGTGTAAGGGGTTGAGTTTCAGCACTATTATGTTTTTCCCAGCCAGGGAGCTACCCACATAGCACAGCAGACCTCTCCTGTCTAGCCCTCTGCTTCCCTCCGCAGTGTATTTCCATAGATCCGCCTGTTCTGCTCCCTGCTCTGTCTCTGGTGAACCTTCTCACCCCCTACACTTCTTGCCTACACCCCAGTTCTTCTATGCATAAATAAATAAATAAATCTTTAAAAAAAGGAAATTTTACGTGCTGTGTTGTTTTTCAGCTTTATGGTTTACACTTAAATATGTCTCTGCCTTGTACAGAAAGTAGTGATTTTTATAAACATTTCTATGTGTGAATTGCGATAAAGATTTTTCTTTAACAGAGTGAACCTAGTATTTTCACAAAGTACCAGACAAAACCACAGCTGTTTGGAGGAGATACGAAAGATGGAGGCTTATTTCCTCTTCCTTCATCAGTTGGAAAATCAAAAGGTCTCTTGGAACAGTTTGAGGAGAAAAAACAAAGGACAAAAGACAAATGTGACAGGTATGCAGACGTTTAAAGTGAATTATGTCTCATATTTTCTTAAGGAAAAGGAAAATGGAAAGTTTGATAGTCAACTAATTCAATTTTAACATGATTTTACTGTTGTCTTTACAACTCATTTATTAATTACTCTTTATTTGCTTTATTATTAACGTGACTCATGACAGATTTGAATATTACTGCCACAGTTTTGGCCCCTCTGGAAAAGAAAAAGATATTTGACTTCTTAGAGAAGTTCAATATTCAATTAATGTTATATTTATTCTGCCCTTTATTTTTTTAAAGATTTATGTATGTATTTATTTATTTATTTTTATTTATACAAGCACTGGGTACAGTCAGAAGCGTGGGAGGGTGGGAGAATTCACCAGAGCCAGAGCGGGGAGCAGAGCAGGCAGAAGGACCAAAGTACACTGCTGAGGGGAGCAGCGGGCGGCAGGAGAGGTCTGCGCGCCATGTGGGATCCTCCTCCGGTGGCCGTGGAGCAGCTGGGGATCGAACTAGCGCTGCAGGGGCTGCGGGCAGCTTCGCAACCCAGCGCTCAACCACTGCACCACCGGGGAGGCCCTATTCTGCCCTTTAATATGTTTTCTTCTCAGATAATCAGGGTAAGAATATTAGATAACATTTGCTTTAACATCAAGAATATAGCAAATATAGTCAAAAGATAATGTGCAAATACTGGGATTTTACCAGTGTTTCCTTGATAGACCTAGTATAGACTTTGAAGTTTTAACATGGGCATCTGAAGTCTACATGAAATAGATGTTTGTAATGTTTAGAATTTACATCAAAATTTAAGTTCCTTGGAAACCATCAAACTTAATAGATTTTCCATTTTATCAACTGGAATGCTATATCTAAGTTTGTTTTTCACTGCACATTCCTCATTTTTCATTCATTTAACTGACCGATTATTTAAATTTTTTTATTGCAAAGTAGTTTTTAATATTTGCTTTTTTTTTTTTTACTTTAATGCCTTTTTAAATGGGCATGTCTTTAAAGTATTTTTCTTCCTTGATTAAAAAGATGTGTGTATGTATGTGTGTGTGTGTGTATATACACTTATATATGTAAATTTTTTTTTAGTCATATTAACTTTACCAAGTGAAACCAAGCCATGCTGTTTTTAAGCTAATTTTGAAAACTGCAATGTTGAAAGTAGCATTTTGGGGTGGTAAACACACAAAGGACCAACTTGTGTTCTGGACTACTGAAAGGAAACCACCATCATGATTTGTTGACAGTTTTAGTGGTGTCTGAAGATATGAGGGAAAGGAATCGATGACTGAGAGTAAGTAAAAAAAGAAGGAAAGGGGGCCTCTCTGGTGGCATGAGGGGTTAAGACATAAGCTGTCCGCAGCTTCTGCAGCACGAGTTCGATCCCTGGCTGGCCAAAGAGAAACCCACATGGCGAGGCAGACCTCTCCTGTCTCGCCTGCTGCTCCACTCAGCAGTGTATTTCAGTCAGTCTGCCTGCTCTGCTCCCCAATCTGTCTCTGGTGAATCCTCTCATCCCCCACACCTCTGGCCTATACCCCAGCTCTTGTATGCATAAATAAATAAATATTAAAAAAAAAAAAGAAGAAGGAAAGGAGAGTAATTTTGTCTGAAGATTAAAATGTCTGGTTGTGCCAGAATGTGAAAGAATAGAGAAAAAGCTAAAATTGAGGGTATGTAGTCAGTTGTAGAAGGTTTGAGGGAAAGTGAATTTTATTTGCCTTGGTTTATAAAACCTGCAAATAATGGGTTTGAAGAGAAACAATGATATGTGTTGGAAATTTGACCGTATTGCATTATTTGTTTGATTTGTTCATATGATAGAAAAAACACTGATTAATCTTTTGGCCAGTGAAAATGAAAACAAACAAACAAACAAACAAAACCTGTCAAGAGATCAATCCAAATGATTTCTCTGTATAAATGAATTATATAATTAAAAAGAATCACACACAATAAAAAAAGAATATACCACATGAATTACCACGTCATAGTTCAAGATGATTTTCTCAACTTGAAAAGTTCATATTTTTAAAGATATATCCTAAATTTTTCATATTCTTATATGTGTCAGTTTTTTAAAAAGATTTATTTATTTATTTATTTTTAAAGATTTATTTATTTATACAAGAACCGGGATACAGGCCAGATGTGCAGGAGGGTGAGGGGATTCAACCAGAGACAGAGTGGGGAACAGAACAGGCAGACTGACTGAAATAGACTGCTGAGGGGAGCAGCAGGTGAGACAGGAGAGGTCTGTCGTGCCATGTGGATATCTCCCCAGCTGGCCGGGATTGAAACCGCACTGCAGAGGCTGTGGACAGCTTCACAGCACTGCGCTCAACTGCCTGCACCACCAGGGAGGCCCAATTTTTATTTATTTATGCATATAAGAGCTAGGGTCTAGGCCAGAGGTGCAGGGTGTGAGAGGATTCACCAGAGACAGGATGGGGAGCAGAACAGACAGATCTACTGAAATACACTACTGAGGGGAACAGCCAGTGAAACAGGAGAGATCTGCTGAGCCATATGGGTCAGCTCCCTGGCCAGGGATCAAACCCAGGCAGGGGCTGTGATAGTGCTGAGATTTAACCCCTGTGCCACCAAGGAGGCCCATACCTCACTCCCTTATTAGCTCATCTGAGAACCAATATTCCAACATTAAACTACATTATACGAATAAAACCATGTATATATAATTTTATATTAAACTGATTTATAGATAACTGATAGGTCTCCTACTATGTTAACTGTTATATTTTGTTGAGTTAACATTCTTTATAACATTATATAGGTTTCAGGTATATACCTTATAAATCACCATCTGTATATGCTGTATTAGGTTCAACAGCAAAGTTCTAGTTTTCATCCATCACCATACAATTGACCCCTTTTACTAATTTTTCATCTACATTCCCCTTCCCTTCTAACCGCTATTTTGTTCTTATAGTAAAAAAAGTTTTTGTTTTGTTCATCTGTTTGGTTTCTCTACCACACATGAGTGAAAACATATGGTATGTCTTTCTCCATCTGACTTATTTCACTAAGCATAATACCCTCTAGTTCCATTTATGTTGTTGCAAATGGCAGGATTTCATTTTTTTAAAAAAATAGCTGAGTAACAGTCCATGTGTATATATACATTTTTTTTTACAGTCCCACAATTTATTTTTGTTTTATTTAGTTCATCTGTTTGTTTTCTCTGTACACTACAGGAGTAAAATCATATGGCATTTGTCTTTCTCTGTCTGATTTATTTCACTAAGGTCCATCCACGCTGTTGAAAATGGGCAGGATTTCATCTCTCTTTTTTAAAAAAAGATTGATTTATTTATACAAGAGCGGGGGTACAGGCCAGAAGTGCAGGAGGGTGAGCGCATTCACCAGAGACAGAGTGGGGAGCAGAACAGGCAGACTGACTGAAATACACTGCTGAGGCGAGCAGCAGGCGAGGCAGGAGAGGTCTGCTGCGCCATGTGGGTTGCTCTCTGCCTGGGGATCGAACTTGTCCTGCAGAGGCTGCGGATTGCTTCATAGTGTGGTGCTTAACCCCTTGCGCCACCAGGGAGACCCTGTGATAGTTTCTTTTTTCTTAGAAATTAATATTGTTCCCAGAATGGTCTCTATACTACTTTATTCTTACAGTCAAAATAATAATCATTAGACGGATATATCCGGGAGTATTGGACTATCAGAAAGAAGTCATTGTGTTCTGAAGTCATTGTTGCCATAAAAATGAAGGTGGATCTGCTCTGCTGTGCTAACCTCAAGTTAAAATTTAACCTCATTTAAGATACTATAGAGTGGATTTTAAAAACAAACAAAAAAAAAATTTGCTTTGGAAATGGACTTGAAAAGTCTATGTTCTTTTCCCCAGCAAAAGTTTTTCTGTTTTGATGCTACACTAGATGGAGGCCTTCCAAGTTCATGGAATCAATTCCAGTACATATTGTTTAAATGTTACACAACAATTTATTTTCTTTTTTCTCTCCTATTATAGTGATACTCTGTACAATTTCATTTCCCATGTCAGAGAGAGCATTAATAGAGTAAGTATATCTATATTTCAAGGAGTTTAGAATGTCTTATATTTTAAAAAGATGCATAATCATACTGCTTTTACTTCAGTTCTTATAGAATAGCAATGTTTTAACTACCCTTTTTAAAAACCATTAAGTGACAATTCCCAAGCTAGCAGAATAAAGCGACAGTTTGTGAATTTTTTCTTAATTTTGGTTTGCTTAGTTGCAGACATCTGTGGAAAAGTCTGAGGAATATCTCAGTTCAAGAAGTCAATCTATTTTGGATTCTTTGGAGACTGTGGCCAAGACAAGTGAGTGCTTCCTGTTTGAGGTTATCAGCAGAGGGCACTGGTGAGCAATAAACATGAACTTTCTGACCCTAGCTAGGTTACTACGGTGGATGAGGTTCCATACAGCAGTTCAGTTAAGAGAATGGGCACTTGGGGTTAGCCCTGAAAATTTATGGAGGACTATATTCTGGGTAGTAGGACCCTCCTCTGTGTGGGAATGCCCCTGGTCCCTAGATGCCTTTTGTGAACATTAATTCTCCTCCTAGTAACTCTAGTACTAACTAGTAATCTAGCTCTGCCAGATTTCTTGCCTCATTGCCTGAATTGAATCAGCAGTATTCCTGAATCCCAAATGAATTGCTGGCTATAATATCTATAAAGACACTGTTCCCTTAGGATTTAGAAATACTCCAGTTTTCTACTGTTCTTCTGGCTGCCTTGGTTTCAGTGAGAACAGTTTTATAATGAATCACAGCATATTTTTCAATTTCAGTTACAGTTTGTGGTTTGTAAAGTCCCCTGCTTGGCCAATGAATGATTTATGTTTAGATGAATTAGAAAGCCATGGTCCTGGCCCTTACTAGACAGAAGAGAGCCATAGCATAACAGATCTTCCTAGGAGGAAATCTCTCAGGAACCATCCACTTCTCAGTTAAATAACAAGATGATGACTGCATCTGTACTTGTTTGCATGTGTCTGTGTGTTTGTTATTCTTTATTTTAAACAAATTGAACATTTATTCAAATGCCATAGAGTAGATTGCTCATGATTTACAAAAATTAATCCTTTTGTGGGGCTTAGAAATTAATCCCCATCTGTCTATAAAGCAGCACTGTACTGTCTGCTGGCTTCCAAACTGAGTATCCCACACACAGGGCAACTGTGCATCTGTTTGGAAATAAGTCCTGGAAGCTTAGGACTATTACCCTCACAAGAAGTAACAAGACAAAGAGAAGGAGCAAATGAAGGATGTTTCCTTCATATAACATGATATAATAACTCATCTGTAAGTACTCAAGGAACTTTTTTTTGTTTTTGTTTTTGCATTCTACATTTTTAATTGGGTGAAGTTCAATAAGGAGGATAGCAACAAAGGCGTGACAGTTAAGGTCCAGAAAAGGAGATGGAAGTGCCCATATTTCCAACACAAAACCAAGGTAGAGACAGGGCTAGAATTAAGTTTAGCTTAGAAGGCACATATATCCTGATCCTTCACCCTGATGGTTTCTTAATTTTCAGCACCTAACATTTAGGAAAGGGAGCCACACTGATAGGGCAAATAGTAATAAATACTGCAGTATCATATTAAACAGAAATCTATTTCAAGTCACCAAGATGGTCTTCACTCTGCTGATTCTTGTCCCAAAGCCTTGTCCAGCACACAGGCCAGGAGCCCCCTCTCTGTCCTCTTTCTTGAGCTCTTCTTCCCTCTTGCTCAATTTGCTGGTTATGTGTTAAAGAAGACTTTGGGTACTCCTTCTAATTCTTCCCATGAAAATACTACTACCAGGCCTCCCTGGTGGCACAAGGGATTAACACACCACTGTGAAGCTATTAGCAACCTCTGCAGCATGAGTTCCATCCTCAGCCGGCCAGGGAGTTACCCACATGGCACAGCAGACCTCTCCTATCTTGCCCGCTGCTCCCCTCAGCAGTGTACCTCAGTCAGTCCTCTCACCCTCCCACACCTCTGGCCTATACCCCAGCTCTTGTATGCATAAAATAAGTAAAATACATCTTTTTTATTTTATTATTTTTATTTTTTATTTTTTAAAGATTTATTTATTTATGCATACAAGAACTGGGGTACAGGCCAGAGGTGTGGGGGGGAGAGGATTCACCAGAGACAGAGTGGGGAGCAGAACAGGCAGATTGACTGAAATACACTGCTGAGGGGAGCAGCGGGCGAGTCAGGAGAGGTCTGCTGCACCATGTGGGTAGCTCCCTGGCCGGGGATCAAACTCTTGCTTCAGTGGCTGCAGACAGCTTCATAGTTTGCATCTCAGGCTTGTGCCACCAGGGAGGCCCTAGTGAATGAATTTTGATGATGATCATGATGTAATGTATACAGGTGTCACATTCTAATGCTGTATACCTGACGCTTATATTATGTTTTAAGCCAATGTTACTACAATGAAAATTATTAAAAAGAAAAAAAAAAGGAATGAGGTCCACTTAGATGGACCACATTGGAGTAATCTATTCATTGTTAACAAAAGCAGTTCATGTGCACATAGTTCGTTTGTTCCAGGACACATCTGTGGAGGAGTTTGACCTGAAAATTGGGAAGGGTATCCCAGAATAAAAGGAGGGTTGAAGAATTGCCTCTTATGCCCTAGAGACTCCCGAGCCTTTCCTCCAGCTCTTATCAGTACAGCAAGGAGAGAAAAACTAAAGAATAAAAGGAAAATCACTGACCATCAGTGAAAAAGCATTCCTTTCCAAGTTGCATCAGAATTTGATCTCTACTGGGCTCTTCTCAAATTACTAAAATAGAAACGACAAAAAAAATCATCTCACAATAAAACCGATATTGTCTAGAATATGAAAGTGGATTTAAAGTGGTATTTTTATTTAAAAAAACAAATTAAATTAGCTTTCTTCTAGAGAACACACACACACATACACACGAGATTTATAATCTATAGATGGATGTGCACACATATTAATGCAAAATTCCAGAAACCTCATAATAATAAATCCAGGAAGTGAACCAAGATCTCCATGGGGGAAATTTGATCATTTTACATTGTATGCCTGTGTATATCCTGCTATGGCTTTGAGTTATTTTCATAAATAAACTTTTTAAAAGAGAAAAAAAAAAAGGCTAGACTTTGGAAGTAATGACCTTGATCCAAAAGGAGAAGAGCCTGAGCATGTTTTCCAGGGGACAAAGAAAGACTATGAGAATATCACCGATTCTTCCAGAACACAGAATCTAGAACACTTGTTTTGTCTTCCTCTTTCTCTGCTTTTGTGGTTGGTAATGTTCACTGTTGCTAAGAAGCATTGCTATTTAGGAACTCATCTAGGATAATTACATTTGCTTTCTACTACAAATATCCACATGGATATCTGGAAAAATATTTGACTAAGTTTAGGAAAAAGAACCCAGTACTTGAAACATAAGTAAACAATCTGCTAAACTGGTTGACACATGGAATTCAACTTGTGAGAAATCGAAGAAAATTTGCCTTCTAAAAAAATTATTTTATTTTGTTTTAATTTAAATGTGGTAAAATACATAGAACATAAATTTTACCATTATTGTTTTTTTTGCAAGATCACACTGGCTTGTCTTCTTAGTCATAATAAGTTCTCTCTTACCTCAGAACATTTGTACTTGCTGTTTCCTCTCCCCCTAGTCGTTGCAGGGCTAACTCCTTTTTATCATTCTGGTTTCCTCTTAGATATCTCTAACTCTGATGACCTTATCTAAAGTAGGTGCCCTCCCATCCTCTTATTTTTATTATAAAACCTGTCATAGCATTTGTCACAATTTTCATTTATTTGTGCACATGTTTGTCTTCTGGATTGGAAAATTCATGTAAGTAGAACATTTTGTTGGAGATTTTATCTGTATGCCTAGTACAGTGTCTGATAATAAATTTTCAGATAAAGCAGCAGCCCTTCTGCCCACCTGTGCCTATGCAGGTGCTTCATTCACTGACCTTATCCCTTTATACCGGGGCAGAGGCAGCTGTTCTCCCAAGGCTGCCTGCCTGTGACTATACAGGCCTCTTTTAGCAAAATTGTCTCTTTGGGGGCAGCTTTTGATGCCTGCTTATGTCTATGCAAGTGTCCTTTATTTTTCTCTCCCTTTTTTTTATACTAACTCTGCCCTTTTGGATATTAAAAAAACTGTTTTCATATAAAATTGTAAATCTATTAATATGTTCAAACATATCAGAAATTCTTTAATTTTCTTATTAGAGACTTCCTGCCTGTTGTTTAGTCTTCCAACTCCAGATGTTATATTATTCTTTAAGGCCTAGTCAGAACTTCTTTTCACCGTCATTCTGAGAATCCTTTTTTCCATGCTGTCTTGGATCTCTTTGTTCCTGAACTTTGACTTGTGTTGGTGGTACACATCTTCTAGTTACTTTTGTGATACATTTCATTATCTTCTAATTCTCGTTTGGTTGTTGGGATGTTTGATGCCATTCTACTTCTTAATTTTTTATGTGTGCCCCCTCTTTTATGGACATTTTCTGAGTCTCATCTTCCCCCTTGGTATTATGAGAATCAACTGAAAAAGTGCCACACGCTTTCTAGATAGTGATATGAATATAAAAATAATACTTGGTATATTATTCCTGATTACTTTCTAATTGTCTTGTGCATTTAAGATCTGCATGAATTTATAATAGTTTACTGTGCTTTCCCTTTTAAAATTCATGTTTATTCTCCAAAATAGAAAAAGCCAGAAAAAAAAATTTGAAATAGCTATTACAATTCTTTGTCCTCTTTCACAGGCTTTGAAACACAGGCTTTGAAACAAGTCTGAATAAGAAATAAAATGCTTCTCATAATTTCTAAACTCTATTGTAAAGTTTTAAAGTTTTTAATAAGATTGGGTAGAGATGCAAATTAATTATCTTGTAAATAGCTGAACAGTTTGTCCCAATGCCACGATTGAATAATCCATCTTTTCCCCACTGATTTCAAATACCCCTTCCTTTTCATTTCAGTCATTTCTGATCTCAGTTTTGGTCTCATATCCAATTTTTCCCCTCCAGTTTATCTTTCATTATGCAGGAAGTGTTCTTTTAAGGAGAAAATGTGACCTTGTCAACCTCTGCTTAACCATGTCTGTGAATAAAATCTTAGAATCAAGGCTATATTAATCTTGACCCACATACCCTTCTGACTATGTCCTCCAATCAAGCCTGCCTCTCCTTTCGTATGCTTTAGCCGTGCTGATCATAGGGTTCATTTTTGGAGAATATGGTCTTTCTTCTGTTGGTAGTTCTGTTGGTCATATTTCCCTCCCATGGGTTATTAATAATTAGGTAAATATCACTTCTTTAGGAAAGTTTTTTTTTTTTTTAAATTTTATTTATTTATTATTCATGCAAGCACTGAGTACAGTCAGAAGCACTGGAAGGTGAACGAATTCACCAGAGCCAGAGCGGGGAGCAGAGCAGGCAGAAGGACCGAAGTACACCGCTGAGGGGAGCAGCGGCGGCAGGAGAGGTCTGCGCACCATGTGGGACCCTCCTCCTGTGGCCGGGGAGCAGCCGGGGATCGAACCGGCGCTGCAGAGACCGCGGGCAGCTTCGCAACCCAGCGCTCAACCGCTGCGCCACCGGGGAGGCCCTCTTTAGGAAAGTTTTAACTCACCCCCAGGATTGGACTAAATTAAGTGGTCTCAAGCTTGATCTACTTTTCCTTTAGAGCTTCTATAACATATCTATAAACAGTTCTTTGTATAATTACTCATTAGCTACTTGATAAGTTTATAGTTTCAAGAAAATTTTATCTTGAGCACTCTTATCCAGTATGCCTTGCCTAATGCCTTGACTATAGTACGAGCCCATTAAGTATTTAATTAGTAATTAGATGAATAAAGGTATCACATGACTTGGAGTTTAGCAATGAAAATGACAATAATTAACTGTAATACAGTATATTATTAAGTGTGTGTTTGTAAGTAAAATCTCCCCAAGCAAAATAGGGTAGTCAATATCAGACTTGAGGGCCTCTCCGGTGGCGCAGCGGTTGAGCGCTGGGTTGCGAAGCTGCCCGCGGCCTCGGAGGCGCCGGTTCGATCCCCGGCTGCTCCCCGGCCACCGGAGGAGGGTCCCACATGGCACGCAGACCTCTCCTGCCGCCCGCTGCTCCCCTCAGCAGTGTACTTCGGTCCTTCTGCCTGCTCTGCTCCCCGCTCTGGCTCTGGTGAATTCTCTCACCCTCCCGCGCTCCTGACTGTACCCAGTGCATGTATAAACAAAAGAAAGAAAGAAAGAAAGAAATACATAAATAAAACATGCCCCTGTTTAAAAAAAAAAAAAAATCAGACTTGAGTAGTTAGCATTCAGTTTGCCAAGCTCATTAAAATCCAAATATAAATAAAGGATTAATAAGAGGAAGGTGATAAGTGATAGTAGATACACAAGTGACACAGCACAAAACAAACTCCCAAACCAGATAGGAGATGATATTTTCTAAGGAGGTGACTGCTGAGAACAGAAGGAGGAAAAGGAGTTATTTGGACTAAGGTGATGGTTGAGGGGATGGATAGGGTGACAAGATAAGCAAGAGTACTCCAAGTCCAGAGAACAGCATGTACAAGGGTCAATGATGAGAAAGATGTTGTTTTGGAAACAACCCAATGACACAGAGGAGGATGGCAGCTAAGAAGAAATGAGCCTGGGTCTTGTTAGTTACTTTAAAGATTTGGATTTCATCCAGTGGCCACTGGAATTCTTTTGAAAGTTTCAGTGAAGGTTTCAGAGGGGGTATGATCATCTCTGCATTCCAGAAAGATCACTCTGAAATAGTACAAAAAGCTTAAAAGAACTCAAACAGTACAAAGAGTGCTAAAGACAGTGCCAAAGAGTGCTAAGAACCAGTGCCTGGGGTAGAGGACAGGTCACTGTCAGTGGGTTCACACAATTGCACACACAGTTGCAAGACCACTCAGGCTCAGGGTCCAACAACAACAGGTTTATTTAACAAACAGGAGATTGGGCCAAGGAAAGTTTTTGAGGCCACAAATGGCTGGCTATCTCACCTCAGATAGTGTCCTTGGTGTCCAGAAGTCCCAAACAAAGGTCACTTGTGGAAGACGAAATGACACTCCAGCAGCCCACAAGAGCAGTGTGGACCAGGCAGAGATGGACTCAACAGCACCAGAAGGTGGTGCAGAAGACCTACAGGCTGTGGTCAGCTCTTTGAGATGCTGGGCCAAGCCTGAGGATGCTCCTTACAGGCACTGTCAGATGCAGGTATAGCGGTTGAGTCTCTGTGAAGTCTACAAAGGTCAATGAAGGTCTACGAAGGTCTAAGAAAGTCTGGTGAATCCCACAGGGGTCAACTGCTCCATATGTCTCTCTCTTCAAGGATCCTTTTTGAAAGTGGTACAAGGAATACTTCCTCTTCAAATGATGGCCACTGACTTCTTCAAAGGTGGTCCAATGAATCCTTCTCTCTTCAGAGGCTGGCTTCATACTCATTGAAGCTGGCTCTGCTTTATATCCCCCTCAGAGTCACCCACTCTACAAGCCTGACTGGATCACTTTCAATCCTAAGCATCTGATTAGATAATTTAACACCAACCAACTTGTTTTCCATTTTTCAATCCAAGAAATTAACTAATAAAGTGGACTTGAATCTAATTGGTCCATTTAGCTCACACCTGATTGTTTCTTTTTTTTTTTAGTATTTTATTTATTTTTTATTTGTATATATTTTACATTATTGTTCATTTTTAAACAATGTTTGCTCCCCACCCCCTTCAGGTGTAGTCCCAATAGAATTTCCTTCACCAGCTCACCTGTGCACCATCACCACAGTCTCCTGTGCTCCTCCCTCCCTTCCTTCACATCCCTCTCCCTCCTCTTTCCCTGCAGGATGTCTCTATAATTGTCTGTTTGTTTTTGTTTTGTTGTGTTGTGTTGTGTTTTGTATTATTATTTTTCCTTGATGCCTTATTTGGTTCCTCTGTATTCCTCCTATAGGAAACTGTCTGATATTTTTCTTTTTCATTCTGACTTATTTCATTGAGCATAATTCCTTCTAGCTCCATCCATGTTGCTGTGAATGGCATGAGTTTGTCTTTTTTGATTGCTGAATAGTATTTCATTGAGATTGGTTCATTTTTTTAATTCTACACTAGATAAAAAGGGGGGCAATATCCCAGCCTGTCCTGCATCCAGGAGCCATGGCCAGAACTGGCCTCACTGAGGAGGGGAGAGGAGGAAAGGGAAAGCCCACAGGCAGTGGGCTGATGCTATCATGCCTCAGCCCCAAAAATGCCATCTTGCCCCATGGCCTTTGGGGAGTATGGATCTGCTAACAACTCTGAAAACAGAGCTGGAAGGAAGGGCAATGGAGAATGTTGTTGCTGACATCTGGGCAACAGGTTTTAGGATCCCCAACAGGACTGAAGTTTGGTCTACCCTAGCCAGGGAGGGAGAGGAGAGACTGTAGAGGAACCACCCTATTTTGGCTTCCTCCCTTCGCCAAACCTAATCTGGGCAGACAGATCTGGCATCTAACAGAGCATGCTCAGGTGACCCATGCCAAATTCCAGATCCTTACTCTCCAATGCGGTGGCCTGGGAATGGTGGGGCATGCTGTAGTTTCATGAGGTGAGTTATCATTGTTCTGTTCTGTATTTAGTGCGAGAAACTGCACAGGCCCAGAGTGATCTAGTATTGGAAGCAATGCAGGACAAAGGCAAGGTGGAACAGGCACTCCTTGAGATGCAGAAGAGATCTGAAGCTGTAAGTGTATACCTTGACTTCTTTCCTTAATGACTTTGTCACTGAGAGACCCAGAGAGATACATTTAAAATTGCCAGTTTTCAGCCAAGAAAAGAGGCCAGCACAGACCCCTTGATAATGGACCAGAGTAGAGGCCAGCTTCTTCCCTCAAGGTTTATCTCCTCCCTCCAGTTTCTCTGGAATGATGTGCAGCCTTGGGCCCCTGCTCCAGGGCCTGTACTTCTCCTATAATGGTCCCAGCAAAGGAGAAGCCTTGGTTCTGATGCAACATCCTTTAGCTTGTTCTCATGTTTTATTGTGCCTTCAAAGTTGCACTTTCCATAACTCCCTTCTTTTTCATTGCCTTTCCCTAGAGACAAGCAGAGTTTATAGAAATGAAGTCCAACTTGAAGCACCTTGAAGTTTTAGTTGCCCAGCAGAGTAAGGACTTTCAGCAGCTGTGTGAACAGCTGGGCCAACTGAAGGTGCCCAATATTCTAGCAGAGCTAAAGAAATTGATCTCACTTCCTGGGGTACCCAGGCATGTAAAAGACAACACTTCCCAGACCTCACCACCTTTGGCCCAGAGCTTCAGTTTTACTAGGGAGGAAAAATATGCCTCTCATGAAACAGTTATGTGGCAGGGCCAAGGCCCCCCTGCTGCAAAGAATCTTACTGTGGGCTCTCTGTGGCCTGGGAAATATGGTGTCTGTGGTGAGGGAACTAAGAGTGATGCTCTCCAAGAAGAGGCTGCGCTGCTGGCAGCTGGAACCAGTACAAGAAACAGGCAAGTAGAGGACAAGGCTGTGCAGACAAACTGCAAGAATTGGGCTAGTAGTGAAACAAGCTCCCAGAGCCATGGCTCTGGCATCCTTGGTCACAAGGTTCCTGGTAATGGGGACCTGGTTTCCCAAGGAGCCTCAGAGCTTTTATCCCTAGATTTTTCAACCAGCATTCAGAACACTTGTCAAAAACATCACACCAAAGGCATGTTTTCATGTGACCCTTGTGAACAAATGTTGGTCACTGAACAGAAAGGCAGAACTGTAGAAAGAAGGGGGAGAAGCAAGAAGCAGCAGCCCAGGAAAGCCCATAGAGGTAGGCTCCTAGCCAGGAAACAGCAAACGCCAAGTAACACCTGTGCTGTCAATTCTAAATATCCTCAACTTCCAGTTTCTGGCCCTAAAAGGCCCCCTCAGAAGCAGCCACTGCACCTGTGGGATCCAAGGAGCCCCACAAAATCAGTGTCTCCTGCTCTGGGAGGAACAGTCTTGCCCAATAAGATAGCAACGGCAGCAGAAGGGAGCCTCTTGCTGTTCAACAGGTTCTCTTCCCAAAACAACAGTTCCCAAGAGGACCACCAGATTAGCTGGTTCAGTGACCTCAACCTTGGAAGTTCAGAGACTCCTCTATGCAAGGACCCGGGGAAGAATCTGCTCTATGACCTGGGCTTTGATAGTAGTGATGATGGTTTCTGACCGGCCCTCAGAGACTTCAGCTGATGCCTTATAGGTCTCAGCCAGAAAGATAAATTATAGAACACTTGGACTGGCCAACTGTAGAGAGTCCTGGAAAACTGCTTGGGGTCCTCAGGGTCAGAGGCCAAGGGGGTCACGACAGGGGTGGGGGTAGATTTGGCAGTTTATGTACCAGGTGCTAGCAGCCCCTGACAAGCATAAGGGAAAGTATATCCTTATTTATTAGAATGAATAGTGATGAGAACTAGGGCAGCCTCCTGGTTGTGGGGCATCAGGAGGGTGCGGTGTTTGGTGAAAGGAGGGCTGACTTCCATATGTTGAGTAGCAGAAGGGCTCTCATAAAACTGTTGCTGTGGCAGCATGACTCCCAAACACAATTTTTTGTCTTCAAAATATTCCCTATACCTAAACTTCCAGATCTCTTTTCTTATTTTCATCCACTTTGCCACCAGAGCTTTTGCATTTTTTTTGGTTATTGGACATATTACAGGACACACTAGGTCAGTCTTGTTGTGAGCAGAGACACAGAGCTGTCAGTGGAGTCCATGGAGGCAGTTAGGGCTGCCAGACAAATACCCAGAGCATCACAGTTCCCAGGCTACTGATTCCACTTTCCTTCCTGTCTGCTTTACCTTTGTCCTATCTTTCAACCACTCTCTTCAAGCAAATGAGACTTCGGTAGAATCTGCGCCATTTCTGGAGAGCAAGGGAATTATATCAGCCTTTGGCTTTCCATTTATATCTTGCTGAAGTTTTAAAATTTTTGCAATACAGATGTATTTCTTTAATAATAACAAATCAAAAATAAAGATGAAACTGTTAAAAGGCATGTGTTTTTTTCTTTTATTAAGGTTATAAAACTGATCTCCCATCAGTTTATTTAAGGAAATCAAATAGATAAGATGGGTGTCAGAAAGAAGTCCATTGTCTCGCTGAGCAGAGATCTGTGAGGCTCCTGCGTCGTCTTCTTCTTTTTTTTTTTTAAACATTTATTTATTTATTTATTTATACAAGCACTGGGTACAGTCAGAAGCGCGGGAGGGTGAGAGAATTCACCAGAGCCAGAGCGGGGAGCAGAACAGGCAGACTGACGAAATACACTGCTGAAGGGAGCAGTGGGCCGCAGGAGAGGTCTGCACGCCAGGTGGGACTCTCGTCCGGCAGTCGGGGATCGAACCGACGCTGCAGAGGCTGCGGGCAGCTTTGCAGCCTAACACTCGATGGCTGCGCTGCCACAGGGAAAGCCCTGAGGCTCCCACTTCTTGATCTGTGCAGGGTATTCATGTGAAGCTTCCTGTTTCAGGATTCTCCAAAGGCAGACAAGAATCGCAAGCAGTTGTCACTTCTGTCTTGCGGGTCTGACAGGGCTGGGAAGGTCTAAGCCTGAGGGCAACTTTTCTTTCTCCCCCACCAGAACACCCATGGCTTGTTACTTGCCTTGAGTTAGGGAATGGTTTGTATTTACCTCTGTAAGTTTATTCATCCTATTAATTTATGTCAAGCTGTTTTTTTGTAGGCAGCTCTCAATTCTTTAAGAGATGACAACAAATTTTGTTTTTCTACTGTTATGTGAGAACGTTAGGCCCCAGCAACAGTTTCATGTGAGGAAAAGAGAGTGCTGCAGCAACCCCCCCTCCCCACCCCAAAAAAACAGTTTTGTCCTCTGGGATCCTCGTAAGACGCCTTTGAATAAACCACACCCTACTCAGGCTGATTTTTCCTTTTTCCTGTATGAAAGTAAAACTCATGGCACAGACTTGCAGAATTTGCCCATTTTCAAGTTTCAATGGAGCCTCTGAATGGACCATTATAAAAAGCAGTGGTTTTGATTTCTTATTTTATATTCTTTATTTTCAGGAGTGTATATCCCACTAAAGTCTGGAGGAGCTGAATTTGCCAGCAGCACCTGGGGCAGGGGTAACAGGCCCCAGCTTCAGCTGTTCTCATTTCCAATCCAGGCCTCCTTTAGCCAGTACTTGGGAACCACAGGCCATGGCAGAGGCCTCTGTGGCTCAGAAAGTGCAGGCTTGGACTCCACCTCAGGCTGCCCTGGCCTCTTCCCTCCCCCTGGGCCTCACTGGAAGTCTCTTCACCCTGCTCTCTACCAGCCCCCACTGCCTTCCCTGCTGGTTTTCTGTGTGTGTACAAGGCAGGCATGGGAGGAAGGAGCCCAGCCACATAAAGGGATCCTTCCCGTCATGCCCAAACTGCCTGTTGAGCAGTTAGCATGAGACTTACAGAGCAGAAAGATTTGTATCTGGAAATCTTTTATTATTAAGTTGAAAAGTTTAATATTTAGTCATTTTAATTCGAGGTTAAAACCCTATTGAGAGAACTCCATCCGTGTTTGTGACCTTATTGAAGGCTCTGTCCACTTTTCAAAAGCAGGACCCTCTGTTCTTTGATTGAGCTGGGGTGAGTTACAAAATCCTGTATTTCTTCAGCAATATTTTGTTTAATGAACTCAAAGGTCAAAGTGATTCAATGATCCATGAGCTGGGTGTTCTTGTAGAAGGAGCAGTAAATTTATCTCCTAACAAAGCTGGGTTAATTAAAGTTACACTGTCTGTCTCTGGCAGTCATCAGGAAAGGATATTGTTTATTTCTAAGGCTTTTTTTTTTTTTAAATAACTACTGTATTCCTGCCAGATTTGGTGAGCGTGACACAGCCCAGACACATCCCTGAAGCATGCACCACTTTTGGCTCTTTGGATGCTGATGGAGATGCATGGAGATACAGGGGTAGAGGTGGTGGAAGGTCTGTGGGTCCACATCCCAGAGAGCCCCCTTAGAGGATCCCTTTGATAGGATGCCAGCTAATCTGAGGGTAACATGGAGCTAATAGCAGCAGCACCTAATTGTCTTGACAGTCAAGTACTGAATTTTTTCTTCCTCCAGTTTTTTATTTAAAGTAACTGAATATATTGTTTTCTTTTGTTTTTGTTTTTCAAGTAGCATATAAATGTCACCTACAGAGAGGCCTTTCCTGATCTTTTCTCCTCTGGAGCTTGCCCTACTCACTGCCCGTTCCCTTAATCCTGCTTTAATGTTCTCCTGCAGCTCCATCTGAAATGATGTAATAATGTGAATACCTTTTTTTACACCAGTGGAATATAAACTCCAAAAGCAAGATCAGCACTAACCTTATCCCTGCAGTATCCGCAGCATCCGGGATGAAGTCTGACAGTAGTAGACCCTTGAAAAATACTGAAGGCAGGGGTTGCTTGCTTATTATTTAAACAGCTCTTCACAGCCCTGAAGTCAGCATCTTCCCTGTTTAGTGTTTTGCCTTCGGGCTCCTGACAGGGGTCTCCTGCAAGATGTCAACTCTTCTCTCTCAGGCCAGCTCCCAGCAACTCCCTTCACCAAAATGCCCAGAAGACACAGCCTTTCTGTCCTCAAAAATGAGACAGTTGTTTTCTACAGGGTTGAACAGTTTTGAACATTTTTTCATTCTGGGCCTTAGGCCAAAACTCTTCATCAAATCATGCATTTTCCAGTTGGCCTAGGACAAGAAGTCCTTCCTCGCCAAAGCTGAGATCCATTGTCAAGTAGATTTCCTGAGCAAAACTTTGTTTCCTCTATAAATATTTAGCTAGAACCTAAAATATTAACATTCTCCCACATACTCCAGGGACAAAGCAAGTTGCCAGAACCTCAGATTGTCTGGGGATAACAGCCTTTTCAATAATTATCTACAAACAGGTGCTACAGTCTCCCTTGTTTACATGCCCCCCTCACTGCTCTTCTCTACTGAATTAAACATCCACCCCTCAGGGGAGGTACCACTCCTATACCAGGTAAGCTCCTGACCTGACCAGGAGGGTTACTGGCCTGAATTAGGTCTCTTTCACAAGTCCTTTCACGAATTTTTTTTTATGCATACGAGAACTGAGGGACAGGCCAGAGGTGTGTGGGGAGGCAGTGAGAGGTTTCACCAGAGACAGAGTGCGGAGCAGAACAGGCAGATTGAAATACACTGCTGAGGGGAGCAGCAGGCGAGACAGGAGAGGTCTGCTGTGCCATGTGGGTCACCTCCCTGGCCAGCCACTCCCTGGCAGTGGCTACAGATAGCTTCATAGTGCTGAGACTTAGCCCCTTGCGCCACCAGGGAGGTCCCTTTTCACCAGGTTTTTTTTTTTTTTTTTTTTTTGACCATTAACAGCTCATAACTCCATAGGTGACAAGATGGTGTTGCCCTACCAGCACATTTCTGGGCACAGAAGTGAGAGACACACTTGTAACCTTGTAACCTTCTCTGGGACTGGAAAAGGAGGGTCTGGAAGAATTTCAAGGTACCAGTGCCGGTGGCTCTCCTCATCCCCTAGTGAAGGGAGGAGGGCAGGGGTAGGGAACCCTGAGACCTACATATAAGTACCCAATTGCGCGGGCTGACGCACACAGAGAAGAGGCATACTAACTTGGCAATAGTTCAGATTCTAGAACTAGACCTACATGCCTGGGAGCCATGCCTGAAACTATAGGAATCACAGCCTGGACAGGGCCGAGGACAGTCACCATTTCCAGCCCATGGTTACCCTTGAATTGTCCTTTTGAAAGAACATGCTGCTCCTTGCTGCACCTTCACTCAGCCAGTCAATCATCTCTTTTTCTCAGCCTTCCTCACCAGTCCCCCAGCCTCTCCTAGGAGCCTCTGCAGACCAGCTCCTGCCTTATACAATTCCTGTCAGCCTGCACACTGAGCTAGTTTCTAGTGCCTTTGGCATCAGTGCTGGTAGGATGTAGCCAGGGGACCTGGAATCCTCTCCTTAGAGGGCTGGGTGGGCCAAACCTCTCACATGCCTTGTGCTGTGGCTTGAATTTGCGGTTTGCGACTGGCAGGTTCCAGGGCTCCTATTTATTCTTGAAACTGTCTTGTTTCTATTTTGATTCTGCTATTCCAAATTGCAGTTTGGTGTTTCCACGGAAACAATTCAGTGATTGTTTAGCTTGCCAAGATGAACTGCGGGGGAGAGAACCGAATGACGTAAAACATGTTTAGTTCCTCAAATATGACTATCAGTGTCTTCCCAAGAAGTCTTCGGCTCCAGCTCCCTGCAAATCTGAGGAAGTTTTATTAAAATAAGGGTCCAGGGTCCCCTCAGCTTAATCCCTATCCCTGTACAGATGAACGTACGCACATGTCCACAGCACTGAGAAATATGACAAAAGCAGGAAGGTGTCCTTGGAGCACCTTGGAGCCAGGGATGCAGCCAGCAGATGTCACCAGGAAAATGAGGAGGCGACCCCTGCTGACCTGGGGCTGGCAAGCCAGAGGTTCAGGAACCTGCTTTCCTGAACAGCTGCGTTTCTGCAGTGAGGAATCCAGGATGCATGACCCTTTGGTAGATCTGAAGGTTTTGCTGAAAGAGGCAGACTTCTCTGTCTGGCCGGAAGAGCCCAGACCCTCCTTCCACCCTACCATCCCCCCAGGCTTAACCCTTCTTCCCAAAGGCCACAGTCTGTCACAGGCAGAAAAAATATCTTACTTCGTTCTTCTAAGGTTAAGGTAAGATCCCCACATCCAGCAGTTCCCTCTACAAAGTCCCTCAAGGGAGAGGGAACTGAGTTCTGAGAAACAGCTCTGTGAGACCAGGAACTGCCAGCCTCGGAGGGTCCCGCATTCTCAGGGAAGGACAACTCCTTAGCAGGTTTCTACTAGGCCCTGCCATTGTGGGTCCTGAAATCTGCCCAATCCCCAAAGCTGTGAAGGTCAGTTCTGACGGAGAAGTAGCTGGTGAGGGATGCCCAGGCTTGGCTGGTGGAGATGAGAGTTTCAAAAAATAAATTTAATTTCTTCTTTCTGAAGAAGTAACCCGTGGCACTGCAGTTAAAATAGAAAATACAGAGAAGAAAAAAACCCCAGCATCACTAAAACTCCTCTCCATGACATTTTTCTTTACATGTGCACATTCATTTTTACAAACTTGGGATCAGCTGCATTAAAAATTTCCCCCTAGTTTTGGAATAACTTTTGGTTTATAAAAATGTTGTAAAGATAATTTTATATGCCCTGCACGCCGCTTCCTCTAATGCCAACATCTTATATAATTGTAGCATATTTGTCAAAACTAAGAGACTAACAAATATATTAATAGTAACTCTAGCCTTTCTTTCAATTTAATCAGTTTTCCACTCATGACTCCTTTCTGTTCCAGGATGCACTCTAGGATACCTCACCGTGTTTAGTCCACTGACCTGTGACAGTATTTGAGTCTTTCCTTGTCCTTCGTGATCTTGACAATCTTGAGTACCAGCCAGGAAACATGCAGAAAATCCCCCAATCTGGGTTCATGTAAATTTTATCTTACTTAGACTGGGGATGTGGATTTTTGGGTAAGAATACTGTGGAGGTGACGCGCCCTTCTCGTCAGATGCTGTCAGGGTGGGTGACATCACTGGTGTTTACTTGGTTCATGACTTTACTTGGTTCAGTGGTGTCTCTAAGCTTCTCCACTGCGAAGTGGTGACTTTCCCTTATCCTCCTCTATTCCTTGGAAGTGAGAAACCAAGTTTAATTGGTACTGGGGTAGGATTGGAGGTAGCTCTACCTCCTTGTGGGAAAATATCCACATCAGCATGTATTATCTGGAACATACACTTTTGAGACCTGTCTTGCTTTTTTTTTTTTTTAAGATTTATTTATTTATGCGTACAAGAACTGGGGTACAGGCCAGAGATGCGGGAGGTGAGAGGATTCACCAGAGACAGAGTGGGGAGCAGAACAGGCAGACTGACCGAAGTACACTGCTGAGGAGCAGCAGGCGAGGCAGGAGAGGTCTGCTGCGCCATGTGGGTCACTTCCCTGGCTGGGAATCAAACTCATGCTGCAGTGGCCGTGGAAGCTTCATAGGTTGTGTCTTAAACCCTTGTGCCACCGGGGAGGCCTGCTTTTTTTCTTTTTAAAGAAAATGATGATGACTCTCCATCCATACAGCCCCTTCTCTACCTGAGTGGGACAACTAAGGATGCTGTGAGCATTTCTCCTCATTTGCTCCTGTCCTTGCTGCCCAAGGAGAAACTGGCCTCCAATTCCACAAGCTGTGAGTACTCACTGAGGGTGCCGCGATCTGTAGGGACTGAGCTCCAGGTGACCAAGAAGCCTCTGGTTAGCCTTGTCCTCCCACTTACCCTACCACTCCATATAGGGCAGTGGTGGTGGCTATAGCCCCAGAGAAGACCCACCTGAAGACATGAACCCAGAGCTGTGGTGAAGGGGGTGACACCTGCTCTGCAGCCTGCCCCACACCATGGTCACTCGCCTAAAACACAGGCTGGCAGGGCAGGCTCCTTGAGCCTTCCTCCCCAGTTTTTTGGTTTGCTTGGTCTTTATAGCTTACAAACAGCCCCTGCACCAGCCTCCTCACCACTGTTCTCCCATAAACCCAGAAGATGGGCACTTCCTTGAGACTCAGTTTCTGGAGGAATCAAACATTGCCTGATAGCTTAGTAGGTTTCCTGAAAGAACATCGCGGTTTTAAGAAACCCAGCCAAGCAATTTCTGACAATGTCCTTTCTTCCCAGCAGTGGGGCTAGAACCAGTCCTACTAAGCTTTTGCTGCTATGCTGACCTCAGGACGGTAATGGCCTTGGCCCTCCATTACTCCCTGCCCAACTTCCCCAGCAGGGTGGTTGCCATGGGAACCACGGGTGGCTTCCAGGGTTTCTGGGCCTGTAATGGGAAGGATGAGGCTCAGCATGAATGTGGATGGGCAGGACATGTGTTTAGCCCCGCCTTACCTCCTCAACTGAGGACTCAAGTGTCTGATGCAGAGTCTGTGGGAAGGCTTCATGAGAATGTCCTGTCAAGAGAGGAGCAGGAATGCTGCCATTCCATCCCCTTGACACAATCAGGAGGCCTCTTGCTGAATGGGACAGGGATGAGGGAATTGAGGAAGGGTAGGTGTGGACATGAGGAGAGCATGGGCCCACGCAGGGAACAGTTAGTTCTGTGCGCAAAATACACAAGGATGGCAGAGGGCTCAGGGCCAAGGGCCCTTTTGACTTCTGATTTCTCTGTACAGGACTGACCTTACCTGGGACAGGCTAGTCCCAGACGTATAGAAAGTCCACCCTGGTTGTATCCCCATTGATTTTTCAGGATTTCAGGGAAAAGAACACCAAGACACACAGCAATGGCCCAGGACCTGCACCTGCCTTGGGTATATTAAACATAAAATTTTTTTTTTTTTTCAAAACATCAAGAAAAATTTTTAAAAATCAACAGAAAGGAGCATTTCAAAACAACAGAACAAAAAAACTGGGCCCTTCGTTCAAAAATAGATACAACTGAACTTAAAACAAGTGTGACAATTTAAGTTCTGCTCATCTTTGAAAAGTGTGGTCTTTGTGACAGTTGTGACTGTTTCTGTACAGATGACTTAACGAGAGCCTTCTGTTGCAAAAAATCAGAAATAAAATCAACCATCCCTTACTCAAGTTGGTATTTAAAAGAGGTCATCAAATTGTAATCCTCTTCCAAGTCCAGAACAGTCTGAATGATATTGTGATCATCGAAGGCCTGCTTCAGGCAGCCAGGATCAGCATCTGTGGCCTTTTGGGGACTCTCGTCCACCAGCAGGGTCCAGGCTTCTTCCTTGAATGGCGAATCTTCACAATGACCACACACACGGTTCAGCTCGTTTTCAAATTCTAGTTTTCCAGCCAATTCTTCAATAGTTCGGATGCTCGTATGGTCTTAAATATAAGAACGTTCAGTTTTACAATTCCGGGGAGAGGTTTCCAAAGACATGTCAAACAAAAGTTAAAAAGCAGGAAAAGTTGGCAATTCTTCTGGGATTTTGCAAAGCAGGGTAGTTCTGCCCAGGGCAGGCAGGTTGCCAGAATGAATGCCAAATTTTAAGAGGACCCTAGAAATTCATCCAGCCCCAACTATCTACCATTCCCCAAGAATGGAGTGAGAGGATACTGAGATACATTTGCCCTGACTTTTAAGGAGCTCCCTGACTTGCAGAGATGATAATACATGGTATGAAAAGAAGGAGGTCTTTTGGGGGTCATCAAAATGCTGCCTGGCACTGGCCCTAGCAAAACCTATGCTGCGCAGAGGCCATGACTTGTTTATCTCTGGGGCTACTGGAGGAGATTCAATCCACTAAAGTAGTGGGCAAGGAGGGGTCTGCTTTATGACTCAGTGTAACTCCCCTTATCAGGCCTCGCTTTCATTCCCCATAACCTGGAGGCCCTTCAATTTTAGCACATATGCTGTCGAAGCAAGCACATGGAGGCCCCCTGAACCAACAACTTCAGGCAGTGCCCAAGGGTATACATCCTTTAGCTATGAGCTATTTGTCCAATGTGTAGTGAGTCATTTAAAAATAGCACATATGCAAGTTATGTAAACAATCTAAATGTCCATAAAGCGAGCAGTGCATGAGGAAGATGGGATACAGCTACACAATGGACTACTACTCAGTTATTTAAAAAAAAAAAAAAGACTCTTGCCATTTGCAACAGCATGGACACAACTGAAGGGGATTATACTAAGTGAGAAAAGTCAGAAGGAGAAAGACAAACACTGGATGATTCGACTCATGTGGATACAAGGGAACAAAACAAAGAACAGACAAAACCAAATAAAAACAAACCCTTGGAATCTGCAGAACTGGGGTTCTCAGAGGGGGAAAGAGGGTAGGAGCAGAGGGTGGAAGGGGCCCAGTGCACTGTGTGGAGGGTCACTGGTACTCTGGTGGTGGGTGTGGTGTGGTAACATACATTTGAAGAGGCAGGTGTGAACATGGACTCCTAAAACAGACAATGTTCTAAACCAATGGTACCTCAATTAAAAAAACAACAACAATATACAGAAGTGTGTGTGAAAAAGCTGTGTCTCAGGGGGTACAGCACTATGTTAATAGTAGCTATTTTTGAATGGTAGAATTGTAGGGGAATTTTGTCTCCTAATTTCTTTTCTAATATTCCATTACCCAGCCCAGCTAGACTCCATTCTTGCCTCCTCTTTGTCTATGTCTTGTTTCCTTCATCCCTAAGTTCAACCACCAAGTTCCAGGGCCCCTGTCCCTTGCCTCCCATTCATTGTAACTAAACATTAATGAAATGACTTGACTGATGTGTGTGACTCCATCAGGCTGTGAGCCCAAGAGGGCTCTATGCACAGAGCCTGCCATGAGCAGAACAAACCTACTGAGCAAATGGATGAGAAATAAGGGATTCTTAAAACCTAAGACACTTGCTGATGCAGGGATCTGCATGATGGACCAAGGAGAAGACAGATGGGCGATCTTCCTTACTCACCAATCATATCAAGCAGATCCTTTGTGACCTCTTGGCTAGAATTGCTTAGTGGCAAGTTTGAGTCAACCTTCAAATCTTTTTCCAAATCTTTCCTGCAGGCCCCCCAGAGAAAAGAAGAAGAAAAAAAAAAAAAAAAAGAGGGGGTGGGGGGATGGTGGCATTAGATCTTCAAGAAAATGTTGGAGGGAAACTCAGTGTCAGATAATGTTAAAGACAAAAACTTACTGGTAACTTTAAAAATTGTCATTTATAATGTGATTAGGAGATAATTAGAAACAGTTAAATCAGCAAAATTGACCAATAGCATCATCATGACTTATGATACAACAGATTGTGGATTAACATCTATGAATCGAGGTAAATATTCATAGTTAAACCAGTTAAATGGTCTCTTCATTCTCTGCCTACAGGACAACCAAGATGGCAATACTTTGAAGCTCCATCCAGTGTGGTCATCCTTCTCCAAATCCAGGTGCCTGGGAGCAGGCAACTTGAGGTACCTGGAAGAAAAGGTCTAGGGTTGACCTTAACTTTGGGGCAGACTAAAAACTTCTGAGGCAGGCAGGGGGCAGAGGCAAGGATGAAACCAGGAAGTAGCATACGACCCAGACACCACTCAGCCTGACCTCAGCATGGGTAAAGGATACTCTTTTTAAGATTTTTGTTTCTGCAGCATAAAAAAAACCAAAAAACCAAAAAAAAAAAACAACCATTAAAAAAAAATCTGGTTAACATTCACTGACCTTTGGGTACTACATTGTGGTTTCCAAGAGATTTAACACCAAGGACACACACACACTGCCTTCGGGGCCAAATTCTGAAGGTTTGTGAACATGGTCTTACACTTGCCAAGAGGAGGCCAGAACAGTGTTATGGACACAATTTAGGATCTTCACCACATATTTTGTATTTCAGAAGGGAGATCCCCTAACTGTAGCTATGAAACTATCCACTTCAAATCACCTTAGAGTTTCTTTTCTCCAGTTCTCCCCATCTCCTGCCACTCTCCAAAACTGTCTTTCAGGTGCCAAAATGGAGGTATGCATCATTACATTTTCCTTGCTGGTCAGAGGTTTTCTTTTGGGGCACAAAGCTGGTGACTTTGCACTCACTGGGGCATGGTTTGGTGCAAAGGCAGAGCTCTCATTCTCAGGAGCACATGGGAGAGGAGGGAAAGGAGCAGCAGAGGCGCAAGCTGCCAGCGGGTGCCTTCTGCAGAGGAGCCGGTGCACAGGGAGGGGGAAAGAGAGCGCGGCTGCGTCCAGCTCCAGCCTCTGCTGGCCTGAGCACTCCTGGGAATGACTGACTCCTTCAAAGGCTCGGTCAATGGCTGCAGTCAGTTCCTTTCTGCATCTTCTCAGTTTTTCAGACATTTTTCCTAAAAGCGACCACGTCTTTATTATGTAAAATAATGCACAAGGCAAAAGGCTAAAGCTACAAATGAGACTGTAAAGCACCCCAGTGGGGTAGGAGGCATTCCTTGAGCTTGATCCTAGCTAGCGGGAAAGCAGGGGAGCCCACCACACTCCAGAGCTCCTCGGGTGTGGCAAGAAGTGCCCGGAAGCTGCCCGCGGGACTCCCGCCCCGCCTTCTGGCCTACAGGCTCCGGCCACCCAGCCAGGAGGTCCCCCAGCCCCGGCTCACGGCCGGCCGTCCCCCCACCCGCCCCTCCCGCGGCAGGAGGCCCGGCCCGAGTCCTCACCCAGCGGCGGCGGCGCGCCCGCACCCCGCCACCCCCAGCACCCCGCCGCTAACGGTCGGTCGCCCGATCGTCGAGTCCCAGATAGGTCGCCCGAGCCAGTAACTGTGCGCACAACCGCTACGGCTCGGGTTAAAGGTCAGACGGCGGGTCGCACAGCCCCGTTCTTAAGCCCACTGGGGAGGGCCCCGAGGGGCGGGGCGGGGCTGCGGCGGGGCGGGCGGGGCACGGGCGCCGTGGGGGTCGGGGTTCGGGAGGGGCAGGGAACTCACTTCTTATGGAAAGTAGGCTAGAACTTGGGAGCCCTTTCGGAACCTGATTAAACTCCCAGGAAGGTTCCTGTTCTCGAGCCAACGTGTAGAAACTACTGGATGGAACACAGTGCCCAGCAGTTTTCTGGACCGACTGCCTTTAAGCGGTGTTGAACAGCAGCTCCACTCGATATCCAACTGTCAGCTCATCAGGGCTGGGGGGGGACATGGCAGAACCGCTATATTCCACACCAGCTTGAGGGGGAAGAATACTGGGAATTCCAAGATGAGTCAAAGGAAACAGAGCGGACGTCAGTGGTACTCTTTAGGGAATTATAAACGCATCTAGGTGCACAGCAAGGGAAAAGGGGACATCAAATTTACTCGAGGCTTGGTTTATGTGGGCAGACTACTGGGGTATCCAGTCATCAGCACCAGAATCAAAAATCCAGAAAGCCAGGGCAGCCTGCAGCAGGCCTTCACCGCCACGCCACACTCAAGCACAGCGCTCCTCGCCATTCTCCGGAAGCCAGCAGACACACTACATTGCGAGCCCCCCTCCCAACTCCCGCGGTGCAGCTCCAGAGGTTTCTCACCACCTGTTTTAAAAAAAAAATAATTCAGCCTCTTGACAGAACCCTTCTGAGCAAACAAGGTCTTTTTTTTTTTTCTTCTGCTCATAAAAGAAGGGAATGTCCTCATTTGGTTTTTAGACTGAACACTAGCAGTCTTCAAAGTGTCAAAGATGTTCTTCAACTGGTGCTGCGGGGTGGCAGGGTCGCAGAGGCAGCATCAGTTGGTGTCCATGCTGCATGTCTCATCATCCCCCAAGCCCTGCTGTGAGCTGGTTGGTCTTGTCCCTCCATCAGAGGACCCAGGAAAACCAAGTGAAGATGTCTTATAAAACTCATCATCTCGACGCTCGTAAAATAGCACATAAGCTGCTTTTGTCTAAAACACAAGAGGGGAAAAATCCATTCACTGATTGGAAAAAAATTACTCCACCCCAGCTTTTCTTTACTGTTCAAGACCCACATCTCAGGGATCTGCCATCTTGCCCTGTGCATCTACATACAGAAGCGACTGAGACCGCCAGTGCCCCTGAAGCTGGCCCACACTGCTCATGCCCAGGGGGTAGAAAAAGTGCCCTGTGGCACACAACCCTAAGGAGTCAAGCTTCTCGTTCAGGAGGGGACCCAGGAGGAATGGCTGTCAACTCATTCACTAGCTCACCTAGTTCCCATTGTCACATCAGGATGACTCAACAACCAACTAGCTCGGGAGAGACTCTTCCCAGTTTTAATCTAAAAAGGTCAGGAGAGGAAACAGGTACTGAGGTCTACTCACCACTATCTGATCCTCAGAAGCCAGGGACACATTGCTATCATCAAAGTAATACCATTTCCCGTTCAGTTTGTTCTTTGCGTGTGCAGTGTCTGCCAAGTCAACAAAGAAAATACTCCAGCCATCAGCAGAGAAGTAATCTGGCTAGTTTATTAGGCTTACACTAAGCAACAACAAAACTTTGATATATGAAATGAAACAGATTCTGAAGTTAGGAGAAATTTATAGCTTGTGTCCTAACACAACCAAAGACAACTCATCCTTTAAAAAAAAATCTGTTCTCTTCAAAAAGGTGCTGAAAAGGTTTTAGGGCCTCCCCTGGTGGTGCAGCGGTTGATCACTGGGCTGTGAAGCTGCCCACAGCCTCTGCAGCACCGGTTCAATCCCCGCCTGCCGGCGAGGGTCCCATATGGCATGACAGACCTCTCTTGCCACACTCGCTGCTCCCCTCAGCAGTGTACTTTGGTCCTTCTGCCTTTCTGCTCCCGGCTCTGGCTCTGGTGAATTCTCTCACCCTCCCGCGCTTCTGACTGTACCCAGTGCTTGTATAAATAAATAAATCTTCAAAAAAAAAATTAAAAAGGTTTTAAATGGAGCTGTTAGGGACCAGTGTTTAAAAATTTGGGCTATGAGCAATAATTCAAAGCTGGGGAAAACATATAAAGGTGGTTATTTTCAAGATCTAAATAAAATAGCTGTCCAAAGAACATACCACACCAAACTCCCCCACTGCATCCAGGAAGATGGCTATTACTGCCTCTCATGGCCTCCGGAGCCTGGGGAAATAATCCTGGTCAGGGGCTCACTGGGCACTTGGATTTACAATCTGCAATTTCTCTAAAACTGTGAGTTTTATTTGTGGCTACAATTGCTCATAATGGTCCAAGTATTTCCCCCAGTCAATACTTCCTGTCTTGAGATATTATTTCCAAGCAGGATATGTCTAAAGTAGCAATTCCCAATTCCTGCTCCACTCAGGCTCTAAGACACAACAGAATCTAATTGAGATCTGGCTTCTAATCTGAACCTACTGTGTGATTTTGGGCAAATCCTTTCACCATTCTAACTATATGCCTTCCACAAGTAGTGGTGGTCAAACACACAGGACAGAAGGGCTGAGGGCCTGTACCCTCTGTCTGTTCGTGACGATATAGCAGCAATGGTGTCTCTCAATCTCAGAGTTCCAACTGTGGATCCCACATAGTCCCTCAATCAGTCTAATCTTGTAGATAAGAAAACTAAAGTAGAAGGCAACTGAGAAACTTGCCCACATAGTGTATTTACATGCTAAAAACAGCAGCTGATCCACTCTAAGTGCAAACTGACACTTCTCAGGGAGTCATCTCTTGGGGGTTCTAACATTGGGTATAGTGGCAGCTGGCATGGTGCAGATGTGACAGGCATGACAGAGACTCACTTCACATCACTAACACCTTTCCATAATTAACAAAAGGTACTAGGTCTTTTCACTGTAAAGTAAACCTATACATTATACAAAATTTGGAAAATAAAATAGAGCAGCAAGAAAAACATTTTGGTGAGAAAAGACAGAAAGGAGGGCCTCCCCTGGTGGCGCAGTGGTTGAGCGCTGGGCTGCGAGGCTGCCCGCAGCCTCTGCAGTGCTGGTTTGTTCCCCCGGCGAGGGTCCCACCAAAAAAAAAAAAAAGAAAAAAGAAAGAAAGAAAGAAAGAAAGAAAGAAAGAAAGAAAAGGTAGAAAGGAGAGTTCTCTCTTCTTCCAGGTTCCCCCCCGCCCCCGCCCAACCAGATTCTTGCTTTTTGTTTTAGTATCACTATGATGCTATCCTCTGGAGTGATATAGTATAGTGTGGCTGTTCTCACTTAACATATCCTATCACGAGCATTTCCCCATGTTATTACCAATTGTATTCTGTAGTGGCTGTGTACTCTCCCACCAAGTAGGTGGGGAATATTGCCAACTGTGTTGAACAACAATGCTGCTACTAAACTTTCATTATTATAAATAGAGAAATAGCGTTATACATAAAGCTACTTGATATCTTCATGTCAAGTAATTTCCTTAATATATCATTCCCAGAGGTGGGATTATTAAAGAAGAAGAATCAAAATCAAGTAAGTCAATAAATAAGAACGGAGGGGCAGCAGTATGGCAAAAGTCTAAAACCTGCAGCCTGTGATGCTGTGTAAAGTGCTTGGGGCAATGCCTGGCATACAAGGAGATGAGGCTGGTGAGTGATGACTAGCTGAGGGTATTTCTATGTCTCAGAGGGAAGCAGACACCAATACTTACAGTGGCCAACCCCCATGGCTCCATAATGATTGGACACAGCAATGAGATCGTACACATAAGGCCTCGCTGACGGGTCACAGACAAACTCGGACATGTTCAGAGCTCTGAGCACAAAACACAGAATCAGCTTTAAATACATTCAACTCAGAGAAAGAAGCCAGAGTAACCCAGCAACACCTTTTATGCACCAGGCTAGAATACAGGGAAGCATCAAAAACTAACTGCAGAAGGAGGGAATGAGCAGACCATGCAAGAAGGGACTCTACGGTCCTCTTTTGACCTCTGACATATTCAGATTAGAAAAGAGAAGTTTCCTGGGTAATTCCAACCACAGACCAAAAAGTGATAAGGGGCCCTGGGCATAGACAAGAGGCCATGCAGAAATGGTTGTTACTATCAAAATACAGCTGGTGCCAGAAAAATGTAAGCTAAATACCAAGACAGACCCCAGAAAGTCTTTTATCCCAATATTTCATTTAAAAAATTTCAGACATACAGAAAAGTAAAATAATTTTACAACTAATACCTATATAGCTACCACCTAGGTTCCACACTGGCACAATGCCTCATCTGTCTATCCGGCACCCCCCAATACCTCCCACATCCCCAAAAAGCATTTTTAGAATGTGCATTTTGTTAAGAAGCTCCTATCTTAGGGATTTATTTCCTGGGTCAGTGACACTCTGTACCCTGGGACCTAAGAACATAACAGCACCTCCAAGAATTCAATTCTCCCTAGAAAACTCTTCTCTGGTTGCCTTGTCCCCCAGTTCATTGTAAGTAACATTATTCATGAGTTGTCCTGCTGGACCCAGGATCCCTGGGACCAATGACTGATGGAAAAAAGTTATTAAGTGGCATGAGGGATTCAAGGCGGGAAGCAGCAGAGGCAGAGAAGATTGGCCTCACCCTAAATCTGGAAAATAACTTCTGTTGGAAACTCTTCCCCAGCAATTGGATAGAGTTAAAGTGAATCAAAGTGTAGCCTCAAAGAATCAAGCAACACACATCGCAGTACAGAAAAGTATGGTGGCAAAACCCTCATCCAATCAGTGCCCACTTTCCTGTTAACACCCAGGAACTCACCTGACTGGGAATTCCACGACTGTGTCTAGTTTATCCCTCCAGTACCTATTGTAGGAGAAACGTTTGAGGTGGACAACCAGAATTCTCGGCAAGGACCAGAGGTCAAACTTCTTTGTGGCCTGTTGATGCTTCTTACAGTTGGGACAGTACCTGAAGAGAAAAGAGAAACCTCCATTCATCGGGGAAGCAGGGAGCCGGTGTGACTGGGTACTCATGCATGGGAGGCACAGCTGCCACCCTACAACAGCCACTCAGCACAATACAGCAAGGAGGCCTCCTAGCCACCTTTCAAAACAGAGCAACGGCTTTCTTTGTGCGGAAAATATAATCCACACAGAAAAGAACCTGTATCACAGGGCTGGCCATATAAAAAAGTGATATGTCCAAGTTCAAAAAGTGAAAAAAAGTGATATGTCCAAGTTTTGTGTGCACAGATGGTTCCAGTGGAGCTGGGAGTCTGGGGGTGTAAGCATGCCTCTGCCTAGAATGGGGAGCTGCATACCAGGGGTCATGTTCCCCAAGGGTCTCCATGGTAGTGAAGAGTTCAATGCAGTCTCTCAGGGCCACCGCTGTCTTCTTCTTCTTCTGCGGCTGCAACATGCTCACGTGCTTTTCGTAGGCCTGTGAGGAACAAAGTGCTGAGTTCTGCTGGAGAAACACAATCTGACCAGGTCAAGTCACAACCTCATGAGTCTCACCCCTGGAATATAAGGTACTCTCTGGAACCTCTGGACATACAGTGATAAAATCTGGAAGTGCTTTTCACTTGTTAACTTGTTAAATTGCCATCTCACTGGTAAGAGTGACATTGATACACGTCCAGAGCAGAAACCAGCATGGACCACTGACCAAGAACGGAGGGACCTACCTCAGATTCTTGTTCATCATAGTAAAGGCTCCGCGACTCACTGTCCCAATCGATGGCCAGTGTGGATCGAGCTGTGGAGGCACACAAAGTGTCCTCATTACTGAACAGCCAACTAGAGGCTCTGAGATGACAGGGTAAGGAGGACCACCCTCAAGCATCACCATCTGAGTGGGGCCAGCCAATTTTGAACTCCTGACCCCCAAATCCTTTGGCAAAGGTTTCCTCAATATGACAGATAAGCTCCAAAGACACTGGCTACATAGAATTCTGAATGGGCATAGGTAAAGGTTGAGTAATACCAACCAAATTTACCTCCATGCCCACAAGAAAACCTGACAACTTATATGAAACAAGGTGATGCGGTCTACTGCCTGGAGGCATTTTCTAGACCAGCTTGGAAGAGAGAGGGAGGGAGAAGAGAAGACTGAGATGAAAAATCAAAGACTAACAAGGTGGCTGGAATTTGCAAGGCACTGTACTAGAGGAGGAAACTGCAAAGAGAGGGCAGAGCTACAGAAAAACAGAGAAACAGATACAGAGATCAAAAAATATTTCAGTAAAGCCATTATTAAAATAATTTTAAAATAATTTTAAAGAGGTATAAAAGGGGGAGGAGGGAATTTTCTTCTCCAATGGAGGGCACTAAAAGACACGAGAGACACTTTTGCAGTTCCCCATCCCAGCCTGTGCAGGGACCTTCTTGGTTCACTGGTGCTCGTCACACAAAACGCACACCCCATGTGGGTGTCCTCCCATCTGTGGGTGTCCTCCATCTGTAATCCTCACTACAGGGCATTACATGTAACAGACACCTTGTAAAATCCATGACCATCCTCTAGACTATCTCTAGATGGATCACATTCCTTGAGCACTCTTATGAACAAAAGAAATACGCATTTTTGTGTCTTTAGTGAAATAAATTTGGGGGAAGTGCTGCCACGAAAGAGGGTCACAAGAAGTGTTATTCATGAGGAGAAAAGCTCCTGAATGGTAACTGGCATCATTGCAACAGTCAGGGACAGAAGGAGTGGATGGAGTGCTCGCTTTCTTCTCAGATCATAACACTGAGAAAAGCCTGATTGGGGGTGTGGGTCAGGTCTCTTTTGAAAGCCTTTAGGAGGCTTCAAACCAAGGACCACATATGTGTCTGTTTCTGGAGCTACTAGAAATTACAAAAGCCCAATGTAATAAGCATTGAGTGCAAGTATTTTCAAATAGATATTAATTCCCCAGAAGTCCAGTTTGAAAGGTCAGAGAAAGTGCTTACAGTTCAGTTTAAGGAATTTTCCATCAGTTGCAAGCGAATTTATGTCGGCTGTTCCATAGGAGTTCACAAGGCTGAAGGTAAAAAGCCTTTTGGGGCAGTGTCGGCCTTTGATCTTTTGGGTGGTCTCACCATGGTCACTTTCCAGGTCATCTTCCCCACTGCCTTCTGTTTCTGAAAGCTGTTCTTTACCTTCTTCCTGATGTTCCATCTCTTCTTCATCCTCTCCTGGCAAATAAATGATAAATAATGTGTATATAATTTACCACTATTTCAATGTTAAAAACTGCATTTCATATAGTTTCCTCCCAGATTTTGTCCTGTGTGTGAAATAGCAGCTACCCCTCTGCATATACAATGCACCTGACTTCAGGCTGTGACAACAGCATATACTTACATGGTATTATTAATAATTGAGCATCTATTACATACAGCATACTTTAAACATATTATCTCACTAAACTGTGACCTCAACTCTTGGAAGGAGAGTAATGCAAATTTAAAGCAAGGTTCAGAGGGATGAAGTGACATGTCCAAAGTCCACCTCTCATCTTTTGCTGGAAATCAGTGATGTAACATACAGAGCACCAAGAACCCATAGGTCACCCAGTGTCTGTTCAAGACTACCGTTACTACTCCAATACCTCTACTTATGGGACCTGTGCGCATAATACACTCCTGTTAAACCCTAGTGTGAGAACATGATACCCTGGGGAAGAATAATAATATGACAATGGGAAATAAACTAAAATAGCAATGATTTTTAATATGCACTGAAGACAGAGCATTGTGGTCATTATTTTTAACACTAATTCTCACTTTCTAGAACTGTACATCTCTGGGAAATCTGGACATTTGGACTGGCAATTAAGAATTTACAAGGCTAGGGCCTCCCTGGTGGCGCAGCAGTTGAGCGCTGGGTTGCGAAGCTGCCCGCGACCTCTGCGGCGCCAGTTCGATCCCCGGCTGCTCCCAGGCCACTGGAGGAGGGTCCCACATGACGCGCAGACCTCTCCTGCCACCCGCTGCTCCCCTCAGCAGTGTACTTCGGTCCTTCTGCCTATTTTGCTCTCTGCTCTGGCTCTGGTGAATTCTCTCACCCTCCTGCACTTCTGACTGTACCCAGTGCATGTATAAACAAAACAAATGAACAAGTAAATAAATAAATAAAACATGCCTCTAAAAAAATTAAAAAAAAAAAAAAAGAATTTACAAGGCTAGCCCAGCAAATAGGGCAGCAGAACGAAGACATAGATATATCCCCAACCAAAATATATCACAACAAAGGTAACCCTTTGAGGCTGATGATACAATTACTGTCCTACATCAGGTGCAATCAGGTGTAAAAGGATAGGGTTGCCTACATTAGGTGTAAAAGGGTAGGGTTGAGAATGGCACATATTAAAAATAACCCCAACAAGTGCGGAAGAGGATGCAGAGAAAGAGGACCCTTATTATACTGCTGGTGAGAATATAAACTGGTGCAGCCATGGTGGGAAGTGATCTGGATTTACCTTAAAAACTAAAACTGGAAATACTGCATGATCTAACAATTCTACTCTTGGGTATCTATTTGAAAAGCATGAAACCATTAACAACTCAAACTGTAAGATTCTGCAATGTTTATTGGACATTATTTATAATAGCTAGACATGAAAACAACCTAAGTGCCCAATAATATGCAGACTGGTCAAGAAGATGTGATACATCCACATAATGGAAGAAAATTAAGCCATAAAGGAAGACAAAATACTGTCATGTATAGCAAAAATGGAAAGAGTTTGAGAGAAATTATGTGTAGGAAAGCCAATCACAATGACAAAGATAAATATAGGACAATTATGTAGCAGATGATTTAAAGTAAAATACTAATAAAAACTAGCAGACACTAAAAAATGAAATGAGGCTTCTAAGGTTCAAAGTGAGGGGACAGAAAAGGGATAAAAAGAGTTTAAGGGATGGTGATTGGGGGGGAAAAGATTTTTCAATATTTTCCTCTATAAATAAAAATCCAGGTCCTCATGGAGCTCCTACTCTAGCTGGGAGAATTAAAGAAAGACTACCTCCTTTTAATGGACACACTGGTAAATAATTGTTTGGCTGAGGTTCCTGACTAATTAGACCTCTTTAAATTGAAGCTTTGGTATAGGTCTTTCTGGGTTTTTTGTTTGTTTTTTAATATTTATTTATTTATGCATACAAGAACTGAGGTACAGGCCAGAGGTGCAGGGGGATGAGAGGATTCACCAGAGACAGAGTGGGTAGCAGAACAGGCAGACTGAAATATACTGCTGAGGGGAGCAGCCGGCGAGACAGGAGAGGTCTGCTGCGCCATGTGTGTCAGCTCCCTGGCTGGGGATGGAACTCGTGCTACAGTGGCTGTGGATAGCTTCATAGTGCTGAGACTTAACCCCTTGTGCCACCAGGGAGGCCCAGGTGCAGTACTTTCTCTGCCAGAAGTTGTTGGTCAGCTTTGGCAGGGAAAGTTAATTTAACAAATTCTCTAAGAAAAATTAAAATGTGTATCAAAACAGAGGGAAAAAATTGTCAAAGAGGTTCCAAATCTCCGTGGCAAGTAGATATTAGGGTTCTCACTAAGGGACAAAGTTGAGATGATTATGCTAAATGAACTAAGTCAGAAGTACAAACACCAGATGATTTCACTCATATATGTGGAATATAAAGAAACAAAGCAAAGAAACAGACAAAACCCAACCAAATCTCTGGATTTGAAGAGCAGAACAAGAGCAGGGGTGTGTTTGAGAGCAAAGGGTAGAACCTCCCCAACAAAAATAAAAAATGTTAAAATGCTAGGGGGTCAGGGGGTGGGGGAGAGAATAATTTGCAACACTAATTTGGAGGACATTTATGCTTTTAATAGGAAAAAAGCCCCATAAGAATGTAGACAGTCACAATGCAGGTCAGACACAGATCCTAGGTCAGGGATGAGTTTGTGATCACTCAGCCACAAAAGAATGATGAAGGCTCTGGGTTTCCTGGAACAAGCCCATCCTACTGCTTTTTGGACAGTGGTTCACTTATCACCCATTGCAGGAGCTGTCTAGCGTCACCTACCACATGCAACTTCCAGAGTAAAAAGAAAAGGAACACCCAAGACAGCCTATTTCTGCCTTCTAATTGGTTGGCCAGGAAACCTGTCCTCCCCAGCAATGATGCTGCACCACAGTGATGGGGAAGGGTCAAGATACATTCTGCTGACAGAGGAAAGTTGATGGAAGCAGTCAAGTGTTGGATAAGCACCCATTCTGCACCCCCAACAGATCAGAATCAAATCCTAACTCTGCCTCATGCCCCGGGGCAGTCCCCGAATTCTGGCAGTGTACCTGAACTAGAACTCAGTCTCATGTCTAAGATGATTCAATGAGGTACTGAAGTGCAGACAGGTACAGAGCTACAGACAGAGCTTCCAGGTTTGCTCGATAGAGAGCCTTCGACCCAGCCTCAGAGCCTCCCTATCCCGTGTATATACCAGCTTTGAAGAGGGAGGTCAGGAGGGATTTGGTCAGTCACAGTCCAGTAATGTGGACAGACTTACCTTCACAGGTACCCCTGGAGCCATTGCAGGTTCCTGGCTCCAAGGACGAGCAGCCAGACTCATCAGACAAAGGCTGTTTTATATATCGGCTTGTGAAAAGGAAAACAAAAAACTGTTAGTTGTATTATTTGCCCGTTTTCCCTTCTATTCAGTTAGAAATAGTTCATAATTTATATGACCAGCCACTCACAAAGCAATTTATGTAAAAAGTGCTTTAAAATCATGTGATGGCTCAACACACCAACAAATTGAGAGGAACCCAAAAGATGAGATGTTAAAACCTCCAAGATTGACTCTGAAAATCTATAAATGTCATGTGGCACCATCATTTTAAAAGTACTTTCTAGTAACACTAATTGCCAGCTTCAGAATGATAGTAGAGTACTTCAGAAGTAGTATTCCAATACAAAATACCACCAGAGCACTGGACTCCTGAAAGCAGACATGATTCCAGGGACCAGTAGAGGCTTAGAATGTATCAGATGCCTCACCTCAACAGTACCTGCCTTTGCCCTCCCCAAGGGTTGGCACAACTGCATTTTTAACAGAAGTAAACACGAGATCGAAACAGACCCTCGGGCCTCCCCCTGGTGGCGCAGCGGTTGAGCGCTGGGCTGCGAAGCTGCCCACAGCCTCTGCAGCACCAGTTCGATCCCTGGCCACTGGTGAGGGTCCCACATGGCGCAACAGACCTCTTCTGCCACACCCGCTGCTCCCCTCAGCAGTGTATTTCTTTGTCAGTCTGCCTGTTCTGTTCCCCACTCTGGTAAATTCTCTCACCCTCCCGCACTTCTGACTGTACCCAGTGCTTGTATAAATAAATAAATCTTCTAAAAAAAAAAAAAAAACAAAAAAAAAAAAAACCAGACCCTCTGCAGGGGACAGTCACTACCATAACTGGGCCTGTCTTGATTTTTGATAACCAGCCAATCGCATTTCTGCCACCAACCTGATACGCTCATAAACAGCCTGGTACAATGATTCAAGGGTTAGCTTGTGCTTAGGGACAGAAACCATCAGTGGCTGTCCATAAAGCACTGCCCCAGAGGAAGTGCTCGAAGGTCTGGACTTCCTCTCCCTGAAGTAGACTGGAAGCGTGACGTATTCTGAGCCATCGGCGGAGGTGCTGCAGACTTCATACCTGTGTCAATCACACAAGAAGGTATATCTTTAGTAGCAAGTGAGTAACGGAGATTTGAGCTGTAGCTAAATGGTGGCCATGACTATCGCTACTAGGACAGAGCATACTTTAACAGAAAAGGTGGATAAACCACTTCCAAGACAATAGAGGCTGGGTCAGGAATCCCAAGGAGGGTCACTATTAGCATAATGTCAATCTATATAACCCCGCTTGGGGCTCACATGATCCTCCTTTCACCAACCATGGCCTAAACCAGGACTCAGTACAGATGATAGCTGTCATCCAGATCATCACTCCAGACACAAAGGCACGCAGGAGTGCTCTGGCCACCAAGTTCACTTTTGTCACCAAACAGCTCAACATTTAAAAAGGCATTCTCGGTGCACTGCCCTTTAATAAAGCCAAACATTATATAAGGGTGTATAACTAGAAAATTAGCCAGACTATTTTAAGTGATGAAGCAAATTTATACAGCTCATTGTTTGCCATCTTTGTTCAAAAACATTGAAGTAAGAGAATCATATCTAACTTGTTAAAAATCATCAGAGATAACCAAAGAAACTGCTAAACACATATCAACGATTTTGAAAAATGTGTCTTACTTAGTGAATACATGGGACTGAGGAGATTTATAGATGTTTTATCCTGGAACAGATGTTACCAAAATTGCTGGCAACCGACTGTAGTCTTTTCCCTCTTCCTATAGGGGGAGACACAAACTTACTGATTCAATTTTTGAAAACTATAAACACAAACATAGACACACATCCCTCCCCAAATGCCTGGCAAGCAATCCTGACTTAGGTATATGCAGAAGGTGTTCTAAGAAAAACACAAAACTATCCAAGGTGTCTCTAGGTTAAGGACCTTGCATAAAGGTCCAGAACCAGCTTTTGGTGTAAGGCTACTACTTTCTGGCTGCTAAGTGTCTTAACTTCTGCGCCTGTTTACTCAGTAGACAATGAGATTACCCACCTTCTAGGACGAAGGTGAGAATTAAATAACTTAGTACATAGGATACTATTACTCAGAAAGTATTAGATTATGATTTTCTTAAGATAATTCCAATTTGGGCCTTCCTGGTGGCACAAGGGGTTAAGACACAGCACTATGAAGCTATTCGTAGTCACGGCAGCATGAGTTCGTTCCCTGGCCATGGAGGTGACCCACATGGCACAGCAGACCTCTCCTGTCTCGCCTGCTGCTCCCCTCAGCAGTGTATTTCAGTTAATCCTCCTGTTCTTCTCCCCACTCTGTCTTTGGTGAATCCTCTCACCCCCTGCATCTCTGGCCTGCACCCCAGCTCTTGTATGCATAAATAAATAAATCTTAAAAAAAAAAGATAATTCCAATTTGTCTTTAAAACAATTTTCTAACCTATTGGTTGGCCCTCAAGCCCTCTGAAAATTCCTAAATTTGTGGCAGGTTTTTCAAGCTCCCCACAGTGTGCCATCCAGCTCCTCTCAGTTCGAGTGCATGCAACTGCTTGTTTCCAGAATTGAGGGAGCCTGTGTTAAGGACTTAGGGTCAGAAAAGGCTATGAAAGCTGACTATGCCATGCCTTATTTCTGCAGTTCGGTATGAGCCTTGGCACCCTCCATTTGTAAAGCGAGGGAGGGCAGCTGTGAGTGGGGAAGCAGCTTACACAGTGGGAATAGAACTAGATTCTTGGGTGCAGTCAAGACACAATTTTTAGAGTGACCTAGAAGTCATAGGCCTTACTGCATTGCTCAGTCAAAAACAAAATCCTAAAATCCTTTCTCAGCTGAAGCAAGTTTCTGTGTGAGAGGGAATGAGAGAGGTGGCATGAGTATGGCCTACATTCAAGCTTACCTGAGCAAGTGCTATCTGGGAGCACAAGCAAGCTCACATTCCACCCTACTCCACCTGGGAGAGGGACACACATGCTAATACGCAGAGCAGCCTTGAAGCAAGAAGACTCAGGATGAGTCAAGACCAGCCACAGTGAAAGTGTACTATTCCCAAAGGGATAAGAAAACTGAGTCTCAAGCTTGTAGGATGTCAGAGCTAAAAAAAGACTGTTAAAATAACCCTTCCTATCATTTCTGAAATGGAGATCAATGGTATGACACCTGGCTAAGAAACCACTGCTAGTGGCAAAGAAAAGACCAGACCTCCCAGTATCATATCCCTTCCCTATCTTCCCATAGCCCCTTACACAGTTGCGACTCTTCTTGAGAAAAACACTTCTGACAGTAAGACCATCTGTAAGACCACTACGCAGGTCTTAATGGGTAGCAACTATTGATAAAAGGTTGTGCACATAATGAGGAAAGTTATCTGGAATATCTAATTATGAAGTGCCTCACCATGCACTGTTTCTTAGCACATGGCTCCCACAATCCCCTGAACGTCCATCTCTTGCACCCAAGCGTCCAAGCAAATCCAGGCAAGCACTGACTGCCAGAACTTCTGCAGTGGAGACACCAATGAGGCAAAGCCTGTTGTTTCCTTTGATTCTGCATCAGAAATCAGAGTACTCACACAAAGATGTCATCCCGAGGCATGATGTGGTTTAAACCTTCATCCATTTGGAAAATTTTGTGGAACCGATGATTATACACATCTGTGACCACCATCTAAGAAACAATAACAAAGATTAAAGGATGAGTAAGAGTGCCCTACTAACCACTTAAAATCCAGGAACAAATGAAAATAGTGTGTTGCCGGCCTCGAGGCTCAAGGGGTTAAACACCACACTATGAAGCAATCCGCAGCCTCTGCAGCACTAGTTCGATCCCCAGCTGGCCAGGAAAAAACCCACATGGCAAGGCAAACCTCTCCTGTCTCACCTGCTGCACCCCTCAGGAGTGTATTTCAGTCAATCTGCCTGTTCTGTTCCCTACTCTGTCTCTAGTGGATCCTCTCACCCCCCACATCTCTGGCCTGTGTCCCAGCTCTCATATGCATAAATAAAAAAATCTTAAAAAAAAAAAAAAAAGAAAGAAAATAGTGTGTCGCTAAAGTGCTGGCCCCAGAGCTCAAGGAACATGTTCCAAGAGGGAGCAGCATGTTTGCCACCAGCAGAGAACAAATTGGTAACATCTCCCCAAAGTTCACAATGGGATCTGCTCTCAAGTGACAGGAAGAGTGAGGCGTGCCAACCAGAGATTGGTAGTCATCCAAAGCCTCTGGGGAAGTTCCTGTGGGACCAGAAGTCTCCACATCATGTCTAGCATATAGTAGAACAGCCTGGAAACAGCATAGGTCCAAGAGAGTAGTGAGGAGCAAGGGTACTGACCAGGAAGGAGTGGGGTTGGGAGGGGAGGGGATGGAGTGGAAGCATCCAGGAGGATGGGTCCTCATGCAAGGGGTAGTCTTCATTTTGCCCACTTCCACACAGGGCCAGGCCCAATAGCAAATTCAGCATGGGTAGTTGTTTCTAAATAAAGATTTCAACTAAGACCTTCTTCATGTCACTCACAGACTTTTGGAAATTAGGATAGAAAAGCACTTCCAGCTTTTCACATTACAGTAGAAGTGGTATAGGAAGAGGTGTAAAAGCTGAGGCACAGCCCTACTCCCGGTCCTCTGGCCATGTTAGTATGATTTTGACAGAGGAAAGACAGAGTTTTCCAGGCAAAAAGGGATGGTGTCAGCCACAGTGGGCACAGTGATCAAGGGCCAGGAAGGCTGGACAACCAGACCTAATCAGCAGGGTCTGCCAAAGTGGCTACAAGGTTGAAAATAAACTCCAAAGGACTATGAAGTGTCCCACTAGGTTAAGTGCCATTGACTACCCCGCCTTACATTTTCCGCAGCAATTCCAGACAGCCTGGAGAGAGCTTCGCACAGGTCAGACACGGCACCCATCAGTGGCACAATCACGCGGTACTGCAAAGGAGAGATGGGCAGAGTGACCAGGGTGCTCTGCAAAGGGTAGGAGATGAGTTGGGAAGAGCAGGAATTGTGGGAGACAGAAGTGGTCTTTCAGAGTCAGTGCATGATAAGGCTAGGGCTCAGATAAGTCGCTGGCAGAGCAAACTGGCAAATCTTTGTCAGCACCTGCCTCTCTATTTGGCGGTTACATAGGAGTTGGGCCATCTCTTTCCCTCCTAAAACAGTTTTACTTTATTCTTAACTTTCGGCAGTCCTGCACTAACCTCCTTTAAAAATTTGTTAAAATTGTACAAACTGCCACCAGTTCTACATGTCATCTTTCTTTAGATAGAAGAAACTAAAGTCAGAAGGCTAAGCAATACTGTCATGCAGTGAGTCATCAGCAGGGTTAAATACTAAGACATGCTGGTCACAGCTCTCATCTGGTCTTTTGTATTGGCCAGCTCTCCAAGCTGATTTAGGGGTGAATGTGACCAGAGAGAGTAACCTGCTTCTGGTTTTCCAATATTAAGATTCAAGGATCACTCCAGGTTATAACAGAGAAGGCTAAAAGGACCTTCATGATATGCCTTGAATGGCACAGATTACAAAAATGTCTGATGAAGTTCAAAGGCACAAACTCAGACAAGCCCACCAGAGGCAACTGACGGGCTTCCAATGCAGGAGATGGAAGTAGTCTCACTGTCCAGGTCTAGAGAGCAGTCACAGCAGGGGGTGCCATGAGGATGCCAATTCTCTTACCTGGGTAGGTCTGCAGCGAGGGTCAGCAGGAACCAGGAAAACTTCCATGACTCGGTCTTTCTTCAAGGGCAGTGGGAGAGTTAAATAGCAAAATGGGTCAAAGGTCACAGAAACCTTAGCACATTCTGGGCAAACCAAAGTAGACTTAAAGAGGCCATGGAACGTGTCCACAATCACAGAGTCATTCCTCAACCTGTGATTCTCCCAGGCTTCCTTTGCTACCACCTGAAAGAAAGGGGAAGGGATAAATAAGACATTCTCAATACCCCTGCATCCATTCACAGAAAAACCTGAGATGGACCTGAAGCAGTCTGTGCAGCCAAAAACTTGGTCCAGGCCAGCCAGGGCTAGGACTGCTCTTAGCATAACGTGGTACTCATAACCACGCCAATGCTACACACAACCCCACATTTAACAGCGTCTCTAAGATTTATGGAAAGCAAGGTGACTGTGTATCCTCTTATGAGAAATAGATGCCCTGAAACAGGGCACACAGACCACCTTGTGTGGTGTTTAAATGATTCAAAGTCCCTTCAGTGAGGTTTTAATCTACAGTGCAGTTCAGCTTTTCATTTAAGAGCTGTTATTTTAGGGGCCTCCCTGGTGGCACAGGGGTTAGGTGTTAAAGTCTCAGTGCTATGAAGCTATCACCAGCCACTGTGGCATGAGTTTGATCCCTGGCCAGGGAGCTGATCCACATGGCATAGCAGACCTCTCCTGTCTCGCCTGTTGCTCCCCTCAGCAATATATCTCAGTAGATCCATCTGTTCTGCTCTCCACTCTGTCTCTGGTGAATCCTCTCATCTCCTGCACCTCTGGCCTAGACCCCATTTCTTGGATACATAAATAAAAATAGATCTAAAAAAAAAAAATCTTGTTATTTTGAAGTGTTCATATTGATCTCTGATCTCCCCAACATGACAGGGTAAGTTAAACACTAATTTCTCCTTTCATAGGTCAGAATAATATTAATAACAAGCTGTTTTAATACACAGATGAATTTTAATGAAAGCCCAAGGGCCCACACTACAGGCACTTTACAGTTTTCAGTGTCCTAGTCTCTGGTTCACCAATTAAATTTATAATAAGCAAACTGACTCTAACTTTGAGAAGCCCAAGAGGAGCATAAGGCGCAGCCAGAGCTTGCTTTTTCTGACCTAGAATACATTTCTTTACCATAGTCCACATCTATATCACCAAAAACAGGGCAAGGCAACTAGGGTCTTGGCACCAATATTTCAAAAGCAGAAAGATGTCCCTGCAACTCTCAACAGGAGGCAGCTTCTTTAGAGTACTGCTATTCAGAAATCTTCAATATCATACCGCATCTGGTCGCCCATTGGCATCCTTCAGCTCCAGGTAGGGTTTCTTCTTCACTCTGTTCAGATCTTCATGTAGTCCATCTAGAAGAAAGGCTAACAGCTCCTGAGAGTCTTGTTGCTGGTAGCCAGAAAACTGAGGGGCGAAACGTCCCACTTGGGTCTACAACAAAAGCAATGACATAAAATATAAAGAATCAATGCAGTCAGACAGGAAACAGCCAGGAAAAATAGCTTTTCACAACCAGCTGGGACAGCAAAGAACTCTACGGTAGCAATGGCCAAGAGTAACTCCTCAAGGGACTAAAGGATGCCAGTAGTTCTCACCACAGAGAAGGCCCAGATCAGAAAGTCAATGACTGACCTAGAACCTGGGTCACTACCCTAAGAGAAGAGTGAAGAGTGATATCTCAGAAAAATCATGCCTCTTAAATACTGGCATGACTCCCTCTCTAACTTCCTTCTTTGGTTCAATCTCTATAAGAACTTTACAAATGTTACCTGCATAAGTCAGAGGAATCCTCCTGATACAAAAAGCCCTCGTATTCCTAGAACCCTCTACACCGGTGACCCTCAGAATGAGGTCCCCAACTAGTGGGAACAGCATCACCTGGGAGTTTATTTTTTTTTAAGATTTATTTATTTACTTATACAAGCACTGGGTATAGTCAGAAGTGCGGGAGGGTGAGAGAACCCACCAGAGCCAGAGTGGGGAACAGAACAGGCAGACTGACGAAGTATACTGCTGAGGGGAGCAGCGGGCAGCAGGAGAGGTCTGCACACCATGTGGGACCGTCGCCTGGTGGCCGAGGATCGAACCGACACTGCAGAGGCTGCGGGCAGCTTTGCAACCCAGCTCTCAACCGCCACCGGTGAGGCCCTCACCTGGGAGTTTATTAGAAAAGCACACTCTTGGGCCCCACCCCAGATCTATACAATCAGAAATTCTGGGGATGGATCCAACAGTCTGTTTTAACAAGTCCTCCTAGAGACTCTGATGCATTGCAAGGTTAGAGACCCACTGCTCTACACCTATGCTCTCCAATACCATAGCCACTAACAACATGTGGCTATTCTTATTTAAATTAAAATAAAAAATAAAAATTTAGTTCCTTGTTCACACTAACCACATTCCAAGTGACTAGCAACTATCACACCAGAAAAGGCAGAGACCATGTACATCACTGAAGAGACTCTATACTATATTCTCTAAATACTTTTTGCCAATTAGCTTGAACACTATGTCCTGTCACCAATTCTAGTCTTTCTATGATCTAATATGTAAATAGGAATTTACATATATTTCTCATAGGCAAATATGACTAAAGAATCAGGTTTTAATTTCAATAAACCATCTAGGGCTTAATTTTCTCATTGAGTTTGAGTACTTTTTTCCCCCCTCATTGAATAAAAAATATGCATATCTTTCCTATAATGGGCTTCATGAAAATTCCATGAACCCCAGGTGGTGCAGGCTCAACAGGATTTCTCAGATTTCAACATACTGAGGAAAGGCCCTCCCCCCTCAGCAGGAGAAAACATTTAGGGTTAAGGGTAAGGGGAAAGCTGAGTTGCTCCAATTATCTACTGCAGTTCATCCTTCTCCTGTTCAATCTTTCCAGTTAATAGACTCCAAGTGAGAACTGTCCCTCACATGACTTCCCAAGAATATGAACCTGATTCCTAACTTAGAGGGCCCAACTCAAACCACAGGTGGTATTGGTTCCAGGCTAAGAAAACCTGGGACTATCCTGCAGATGTCACTGGAGTTTAAATCAAATCTTGATGGTCTGGTTTAGGATAGTGAGCACTGCCACCACCTTTCTGAGCAACCAGCTTACAAATGTACTCTGAAATATCTCTAGCCTAGAGGTGGGGACTAAGGACTTTTTTTTAAAGATTTATTTTATTTATTTATGCATGCAAAAGCTGAGCGTATAGGCCAGAGTTGTGGGAGGTGAGAGGATTCACCAGAGATAGAGTGGGGAGCAGAATAGGCAGACTGACTGAAATATACTGCTGAGGGGAGCAGCAGGCAAGACAGAAGATGTCTGCTGCACCATGTGGGTTAGCTCCCTGGCCGGGAATCGAACTCGTGCTGCAGAGGTTGCAAATAGCTTCCACAGTGCTGAGACTTAACCCCTTGAGCTACCAGTGAGTCCCCCTAAGGACATTTTAAGATAAGTGGGTGCTGAATGACTAGACAATAGAAAAGAAGCATCTGATTCATCATGTGGTGCTTTTAGTCTCAGATCCTATCTTAATCCCAAAATACAGGTAAAGGAATTCCTCATTACAACATTAAACCATTCTCCCTAAAACAGGGAAAAGGAGAATATATTATAAACCTACTTTGAACATTCGAGGTGCCACATGAGCATCCCTTCCAGACCACATCTGCTTAATGAGTTCTGCATAGGCCTCCGCAATTTCCCCTTTCATTCCCAGTGGGTTGTCTCTGTTGATTTCGACCTCATACTCATCTTTGAGAAAGTAGTCAGTCAGCGGTGCAGTGTTGCTCAAGCACTGAAAGAGAACATGATCAGAACTCACACCCCTTCTGGGGAGCACACAGATACAAGATACACCAAGTTCTAAAGGACCAATGAGTGTCAGCTCCAACAAAATGAAGTGCTCAGAAGATTCTTCAACTGGCTCAAAACAGCAAAGCACAGTCTCCCAGAAGTCCAACTGATGGCCTACCTAGTGGGTAACCTCCCAGGGGTATGGTCTTTGAAGAATTCATACTCAACACCTAAGACACCCCAGGAAGATTACAAAGCTTACACTAAAACCTGTGTGTCACCGCCCACCCCTCCCGGCTGCCCAGGTACCTCACAAGCAACTGATTTTCAAGTCAGTAGACGATATTAAGTTTTTTTTTTTTTTTTTTTTTTAAATAGAGGCATGTTTTTTATTTATTTATTTATTTGTTTGTTTGTTTTGTTTACACATGCACTGGGTACAGTCAGAAGCACGGGAGGGTGAGAGAATTCACCAGAGCCAGAGCGGGGAGCAGAGCAGGCAGAGGGACCGAAGTACACTGCTGAGGGGAGCAGAGGGCGGCAGGAGAGGTCTGCGCGCCATGTGGGACCCTCCTCAGGTGGTCGGGGAGCAGCCGGGGATCGAACCAGCGCCGCAGAGGCTGCTGGCAGCTTCGCAACCCAGCGCTCAACCGCTGCACCACCGGGGAGGCCCTAGACGATATTAAGTTTTAAGATTAAAATTTCTTATTCAAAGTGACTGGAACATTCCACTGTTTCATGAGAAGAGTAAAATATAAAGTGAAGAATAAATGTTTTACTAGAGTCAAAACTCTATGGGGGGGGCGGGGAAATCAGGATATTAGATAGTACAGAACCCAATAAACAATATTGTTGTACATGTACATATTAATTTTAACTTTCCAAATTAAAAAATGAAGGTAGATGCTGAACTTCATCAAATAATTTTCCTAAACCTATTGATAGGATCATATGGTTTCCTTCTTTATTCTGCTACTATGTTAAATGACAATGAATAATTCTTCAGGTGTTAAACCAACATAGTTCTCCTGGAACAAACTCCACTTGCCTGTACGGTAATTATTTTATTTAGACATCACTGAATTTGATTTGCTCAACTTTTGTTTATGGAACAGTATCTATCTATTGTATGAGATAACATGGTCTAAAAACTGCCCTTTAAAATGTTCCTTGTCAGAGTTTTGTATCAGAATATGCCACATTATACCAGAGTATATAAAATGATGTTTGGAATTGTACCTCTTCTACTCCTGGGAGAGTATATATGGTTGGTATCACTTCTGCCTAAAGCTCTGTATACATTCACCAATAAAGTCATCCAAAACAAGGATTTTCTCTGTTGTAAGGCTTTCTTTAACAAATACAGGGATATTCAGATTTTCTATTTCTTCTTGTGCAAGTTTAACAAATTGTCCATTTCATCTAAACTGTCTAATTTAATGGCATAAAGTTGTTCTTAGTCCCTAAAAATCAGTTTAATGCCTGTAGGATCTATAGTAATGTTTCTTATTCCATTTCTGGTATAATGATTTGTATTTTCTCTTTTTTCTTCCCAAAGGTTTATCAGTCTTCCTAAAGGTTTATCAATTTTTATTTGTTTTCTTACAAAGTATCAAATTTGTCTATACTATAAATGTACTTTGTATTTCATTAATTTCTGTTATTTCAGTTACTTCCCTTCTTCTATTTCCTTTGGATTTTATCTTTTCCCAGCATCATGAGCTAGAAGCGTAGATCATGAAATTTTTTATTTTCATCTGATATTTATAGCTAGAGCTATAAACCTCCTCATTATTATTATCCTCTTTCAATAGTTCAGAAAAATTGATGATACAAAGAGATTTAAGAAAACATGCCCACGTGAAGTCAAATCTCAAGTCTTTTTTCTTCAGTACTGGGGCTTATTCCCACCTCACCACAGAATAGTTAACTAATCTTTTAACAAACCATCTTATCTTTTCCCTGGTAATCCAACAAAGGTCAAAGTTAGACTGTAAGACTTGTGAGGACAAAAACTGTATTTGATTTGTTCACCACTGAATCCCCAGGTAGAGTAATTGGTTTCTGGGAAGTATTCTGTTGACCCATAGAGTATTTTCCTTGGTAGGAGTATCTTTGTTCACCAGGTCAGAGGGCAGGGTGGAGGGAAGGGACTTTAGGCTCTGATATTGTGATTTAGGGTGACAACTAGACATTCCAGAAAGACCAATAATATGACAGTGTGAGATTTGGGGTCAGATGATATCAGTCCACTGTGAGACTGAATTTAACCATCTGGGCAATCACCAATCATGCCTAGGCAATAAAGCACCGATAAAATTCTGGACACTAAAGCTCGGGTGAGTTTTCAGAGCTGGCAACACTCCATGCCTACACAGTGTTAATTAGATGGACAATCTCCCCCTACCTGCAAAGCGGAGTTCATGAAGCAGGTGTTTCCCAGGTTTCCAAGTCCACAGAGCCCAGGTTGTATATGAGATGATGGGGTTTCCTGATAGTTATATGAAGCAGAGAAGCCAGATCCACTGGAAAACACAATCCACATCAGAAATAAATGTGAGTTCTGTACACATGCTCTGAGAATGCCTTCTGGGGTTCCTCTAGGGCCTGATAATAATGCCATGATACAAGTTCTCTCTACTTCCCTCTCTAGTATCCTGCCATACCCCAGCCTTAACCCTACCCTGGACTTAACAAGATAGTGGGTGTTTAAGCATATCCTTAGGGAGAAAAAAGTTATTCTCCATTTTCAGACTTTGGAAATGGTGATTTTGTATCCCTTCAGAAGGTTAACTACCAGGTAACTTCAGGGAGTAATACTCTGGTTACCAAGATCAAGAGCTTACACCTGCCACCATCCACAAGGCCACGCTCAGTCTTGACTATGCCTGAGTGTTCATGCGTACCTTCTCTCTCGCCTTACCCTCCTCTTCCACACTGTCTATGCTGTGTGGCAGGTATTCTTGAAAACAAAGGATCACAGCCATCGAGAAAGGGACCAAGCAGGACTCTCCCACAGCTGAGAATCATCCCCTCATAGCTACTCTGTCATATGGCTAGCCCTTCCCTTCACAGACAAATGCAGTGATCCCCTATGCCCACCAGTGACTTAGGCTGTGAAGAAAACACCAGCTCTCAGGAGTACAAGTAACGTAAGTCAGAACTAGGAAACACACTTTATTGTGGGTATAAACTGGAGTGAATAACTCATGCAGCACATTCCCCTGGGAAATTCTAATCCCACTAGGCTTAGTGTAGCAGTAGAGCAGCAATCCAGGTACAGTCTGGCCAAGGAATCAGAAGGAAGGGAAGCAAAGTGAAAGGACCTGCTCTTACCCCCTGCTGACACCGGAACTGTGCATCCCAGAGGTGTTAGTGCTATCACCATTTGCAATGGGAGAGGCAGACACTGAGGAATAGGGACTTGCTGATGATTTTGGAGAGGTAGTAAAATTTCTGCTAGGCGCAGTGCTTGATCTGAGAGAGAGAAGCAGAAACAATGCTACTGACTTTTTGCAAAAAGCAAGCCCTATTTAATGCCTTAGGTCTCTTCTCAAGAAATAGTCTCCATATGCACTTACTTTAAATAAATTGCAAAAAGACTATTTTCATGGTACTTACAGATAAATTTTATGTAAGTCAAGAAATTAATTGGTCTTCCTATCTCGTTAATCAACATGGTCATCTACTGAATCTTTCAGTAGGAAAAACCACAAAGATTGATCTTCAGGGCATCCCGATTTGATCTGTAAATCATAAACTTCCCTGAATTTTAACAGTTACCAGTGAAAGACCCAGAAAAGTGGCATGAAGGGATCAATTTCCTCCAAAATAATTAACCCAACTTAAAACAGTTGGCTACAAGTATACTTCCAGTTCTAGAATGTAGACAATGTATTACCAAACATCTTTTTTAGAAATGTTTTTAAAGAAACTTCGATGTGAGATTTTATATCTTTGATTAGTGGTTTAACCCACCTACCGTTATTCTAATTACTTTTAGAGCTGCACTTAATTCAGCCTCCTTATTTCATGTTTTCTAATGACCATACTTCTCAGTTCTTGCCCATGTTTCTTGCATTCCACTGAATTTTCCTTTTTCAGGTTTCTGAGTTGCCTCCTACGATACTGTGATTCACAGTAAGAAATACTTATTTTGATCTTGTCCATGCTCCTGGTACGTAAAACTTATGTAATTTCCTAAGTGGTAAGAGTACTGGGTGCATCTTGTTATGTTTGGTCTTTGGTTCCTGAAATAGCTCCAAAGTGATCACAGTGAAAGGAGAGTCTGGGGGTTGGCTACCAGGAGAACCAAAGATGTGATTAGAGGGTTAACATTTTCAGCCCCATCCATACCCAATCCCACCTCTGGGGAGAGGAGAGAGGCTGGAGATTGAGTTCAGTTACCAATCACCAAGTGATTTAATGAGTCATGCCTACACACTGAAGCCTCCACAAAAACCCTGAAATATGGGGTTTGGATGAATTTCCAAGTTGGTGAACAGTAGAAGTTTTAGAAAGGCAGCACACTTGAAAAGGACATGAAAGCTCCTTGCCCTTCCCCTATACTTGCTTGCTGCAAGTTTTCCACCTTGCTTTTCTGACCTACAACCTTTCATAAGAAACTTATCTAATCAGTAAACTCTTCCTGAGTTCTGTGAACTATTATAGCAAATTAACAAGCCTAAGGAAGGGATCATGGGAACCCATGATTTATAGCTGATCATCAGAAGCACAAGCAATAACCAGATTTGTGACTGGCACCTAACAGGGGGCAGTTTTGTGGGACTGAGTCCTTAATGTGTGGGATCTGATGCTATCTCTCAGGTAGAACTGAGTGAAATTGGAGAACACCCAGCTAGAGTCAGAGAATTAGGCAGTATGGGAAAAGTCCTGACACATTAATAAAGAAGATGTATTGATAAAGAAGGGTTTCTCTTTTCACCTCTCAATGGCTATTCTGACCCCCCTGTTTATAGCTGGATACCTTGCAACCGTGTTAAAAGGTTTTTCCCAGCCTCCCTTGAAGAAAGATAGGTTTAAAAAAAGAGGCTTTCTGGGCCTCCTTGGTGGCGCAGTGGTTGAGCGATGGGTTGCGAAGCTGCCCGCAGCCTCTGCAGCACCAGTTCCATCCCGGGCTGCTCCCGGGCCACCGCAGGAGGGTCCCACATGGTGCGCAGACCTCTCCTGCCGCCCGCTGCTCCCCTCAGCAGTGTACTTCAGTCCTTCTGCCTCTCTGCTCCCGGCTCTGGCTCTGGTGAATTCTCTCACCCTCCCAGGCTTCTGACTGTACCCGGTGCTTGTATAAATAAATACATACATACATACATACATACATACATACATAAAAAATATTGGGGAAAAAAAAAAAAAGGCTTTCTGAGAAACTTCCTAAAAAGGAAGAGGCATGTCCTTCCTGCTTTCTCCTCCTAGCTACTTAAAAGCAGGTATACTTCTAGCTTCAGCTCCAGCAATCATCCAAAACCAAGAGGTAACCACATTTGAAATAGAGCCACCGGGGCCTCCCTGGTGGTGCCGGGATTAAAGTCTCAGTGATATCAAGCTATCTGCCGTATGAGTTTGATCCACAGCCAGGGAGGCTCAGCAGACCTTTCCAGTCTCACCTGCTGCACCCCTCAGCAGTGTATTTCAGTGGATCTGCCTGTTCTGCTCCCCACTCTGTCTCTGGTAAATCCTCTCACCCACCTACCCCTTCCCCAACACCAATAGCCTACACCCCAGTTCTTGTATGCATAAGTAAATAAATAATACCTTTAAAAAAAAAAGAAAGAAATAGAAGCCACATACATCAGGGAAATAGGACAGAGCAGCTGGGTTTCTAATAATACCAGCACTGGAGTGCCCACCTCAGAAATTCTTTTTAGAAAGATATAAACATCTGTCTTATTTAACATACTGATTTTAAGGTCTTTCTTAATTGCTACCATACCTTCCTAACTGATGCAACATGTTTCAAAGTTAGAAATTCCATTTTTATATTTCCAGTACTCCATTTACTTATTAGTATCTATAATTACTTTTATTTTCCTCCATCAATTACTTAAACTTTCATCTATCTACATTTCCCTGTTAAAAAAGAAACAGGTCTCAAATGGAGTCATTTATGCCAAGCCCCACCAAGACTTAAAACCTAATCTTACTAGTTTCTCTCTTAAAAGTAGAATTTTAAAGCAATCAATACTGGAATTTCCTGCTCCATTCTAGTCAGATAACCTGTATAAGACCCTTCTTCCTTTCCCTAAGAGAACATATCTTTGCCTGAAATTTCTTTTAATAGCTTTGTCCCTTTCTATATTAAAACCTTCCACTGCACAACTCCCCAATGTGCCTTCCTACTTGCTAGATGGACTGTGCATGAAGAGTTGAATAAAGCCAATAAGATCTTCAAATTTATTTGGATGAATTTTTTTTAAGTATTTGTTTTTGTATTTGATGTACAAAGAGCTAGCTGCTTCTGCTGTAAGGTAGGTATTTTGAATGACCAATTCAAGGAAGTTCACTTAGTCCAAATTAATGAAGCTTACTTCATTAACATCCTTTGGTTTAACAGAAACAATGGCAGCAGATATCAAGGCCATATCTTTCAGACTGGACAGCACCAATTTGAACAATGTGGTTCAAATTGTGGAATTTTTTGGATGGCTCCAGCTGCTGGCGACTCATCTTGCTTTTTCAGAGGCAGTGAGATAAAAAGATGAATTTTATTTTCTAATATCCCCAAGAGAAGTAGTTCAGGCAGGGCATTCTCATCTCTCTCTGCTCTTTATTGCTTCCTGTCTCTTCATCTGTCTTTCATATTGGGATTACCCAGAACTTATTTCTGGGACTGTTATTGACATTGGTTGTTTTCTTAAACCTTCTTATTATTTCTAAACTTTTTGTTGAAGTATTACATAGGGAAATACAAAAAACATGAGTACAAAAATCAAAGAATTTTCACTAAGTGAACATATCTATGTAACCAAAACCAGTATCAAGAAAGAGGACAACCCCACTCCAGGTGTCCTCCTCAATACCCCTTCAGCTAACCATTATCATGACACCGAGCCCCCACAGATTAGTTCACCCATCCTTAAGCTTTATATCATAAGGATCAGATAGTATGCCCTGCTTTGTGTCTGACTGCTTTCATTCAACATTATTAAAAGACTTAATGTTGCAGCTGTATAAAATTCCATAGTGTGCATACAACCACAATTTATCTATCCACTCTATTATTGTTGGTGGTCACTTGAATTAGCTCGTTTCTAAGAATGAAAAGCAGTGCTGTAGTGAACATCTCTGAACATATGTCAGAAAGAACATGGGCTGTATGTCTATGTGTGGATTGCTGAGTTGCAGAATATGACTAAAATTCTTCATTTAGTACTTGTTGCCAAATCTTCTAAAATCACTGTATCAATTTATATCCACCATCAGCAGGGTACAATAATTCAGGCTACCCCACACCTCAAAAATACTTAGTCATTCTGGTAGGTGTGTAGAAGCCCTACATTGTGATTTAATATACCATTGCTGGAAGACTGTGAGGTTCAGCACCTTGGCATATGCTCACTAGTCATCTGAGGAGTCTCTTTTTGTGAAGTGGCAACCAAAAAGATTTTTTGTCCCCTTTTCTCATAGGGTTGTCTGACTCTTATTGACTTACAGGGATACCTGTGAAATTATGAATATAAGTAATCTGTCAGACACATGTATTGCATATATCTTTTCTTACTCTGCCTTGCCATTTTTACTCTTTGATAAACACAAGGCCTTAACTTAGAAGTTACCAGTTCTATCCATTTCCTCTTTTATGGTTTGCAGAGATGTCTCTTATGTAAGAAATCTTTGCTTGCTAGGCCTCCCTGGAGGCGCAAGGGGTTAAGTCTCAGCACTATGAAGCTATCTGCAACCACTGCAGCACGAGTTCTATCCCCAGCTATGGAGCCAACCCACATGTCGCAACAGACCTTTCCTATTTCACCCACTGCTCCCCTCAGCAGTGCATTTCAGTCAATCTGCCTGTTCTGTTCCCCACTCTGTCTCCTCTCAACACCCACACCTCTGGTCTGCACCCCAGCTCTTGTATGCATAAATAAATAAAATAAATCTTTAAAAAAAGAGAGAAATATCTGCTTACTGCAAAGTCATTGCTTTTCTGGTCAACAGGATACTTGTAGTTGTGAACTCTCCCTCACACCTTACAGATATTACTGCCAATGGACTATCTAACAGTACTTCTACTGTGAGGTTTTTGAAAAGGAGTTCTGCGCGGAAAATGCTCTAACTTCATCTACCTCGGAGAATGAAGATGTATCTTATCTTCACATTTAACTAACAGGTCAGCAGGATATAAACTCCAGATTTAAATTTATTTTACTTTGACACTGAACAGGGACCTCTTGAATTCATTGTTGCTGTTGAGAAGTTTGATATTTACCTGCTTCTTATTTCATTGTAATTTCCTCCAAAAAGATCTGGAATTTTCTCTAAATGTATTGTTAAATTTGACTCTAATGGATCTAGAAGTGAATTATCTTTACTCTGTCATGTATACCATTTTTTAAATTTAAGATTGTTCCTCTTTTAGGATTTCTAAGAAATTCTTGGTCATTTTCTTCCCCTTCCCTTCATAATTTCCTTTCTGCTTCTTGAGATTCCTGTTATGTTGACAATGACAGTTCTACTACCATCTCCACAGCATCTTTCTTCTATAATCTTCCATTAAATCATCTCTTCATAAGGCCTAGTAGAATGCTTCCAACCGGCCTTCCAATTTGTTCATTCAATCTTCAATTACAATAGCTTCTCGGCCATTTGGCTAAGATGAGCTGCAGTCTTCAACTACATTCATTATGCTATTAGACCTACCCCTAAATTCTTTGTTCCTAAATCTGTCTTCCTGTTCCCATTTCCTCCTTTTTGTGAGGATATTCATTATTCTTATTCCATCCTCTTTATGTAGCTGGGAACATAAATTTCATTCCAATTAGCACAGTCTGTCAACTTGTGATTTTCCTTTTATCCCCAACTAGACCTGTCAGCGTCTTCGTTATGGTTTCCCATTGTTTGTGGAGTGAAATCACTCTTTCTCCTCTACTCACTGCACCCATTCCAACAAATTATCTCACCTGGAGAAAAAGCTAGAATCCAGAGTCTCACAAGGACCACAGGTAACCTGTGACCTCCTCCACCCCTCGTCGATCCTCCTAGCTCCAGCAACAAGTTCCTGCTGGTCTTCAAATAGTCCCACTTTTGCCTTAGGAGTTATACAGCTGTTGTCACCTCTGCCTTACAATACTATTCTCCACTAAGCATCACATTCATTGCTGATTCTCTCATCTCTTTCATAACCGCGTTCCAATGACATCTCATTGGGACCACCCCTCATCCTGGTTAAATGTGTCCCTTCCCAAAGTCTAGTACTCACTGATTCTCTTTAGGTTTTCCCCCTGAGTACATAAAAGTCATCAGACATGTGTGTTTTCTTATTTATTTCCTGCTCCCTGAGAGAGGCTTGGCTTTGTTAAGTGCTATATCCTCAGATCTAGAACAGTGTTTGGCATCACTGGGAAGTGGAGGAGGAATATGCTTTAGGAATTCCACACTGGGCAACCTAGCCATTAGCTACCCTTTACCAGGGACTATCAATGAGACGCTGCTCTTTTCCAAAAAATGCCTCCCATCACTAGACTCTCTCAGGCCTCAGGGTGTAGAAATGATGGGGAAAAGCAATTCTGGGAAAAGAAAAAAGGCAAAACTAAAACAGTCCCTCTTGCCCAAAACACTCAGCCTCTTTTCTCTGAGCTGCCAACCCTACCTCACAGACTGAAATCCAACCACCTCTGTCTCTCCAAGGGGTTCTCAGTTTTTATGCTATTTTCTCTCAGTTCTGAGGCATTTCCAATTCCAAGAAAGAAGGTAGCAACTTGGGTTGTAGATTTGTGTCAGCAGCAACTGACTTAAATTACAACACACTTAACAGCTTTAAACAACACAAATTTATTATCTTGGGCCCCAGAATGAGTTTTGAAGATCAGAAAACTGAACTGATTTTCAATGAGCTAAAATCAAGATGTGGGCAGAGCTGTGTTTCTTTGCAGAGATTCTAGAGACTTCAAAGAGCCTGTCCCCATCTCCTGGCTCACGGCCAAGTGAGTCCTTCTCACATTTCATCACTGATTCTGCTTTCGTGCCACACCTCTTCTGACTCTCCTCTCTCCCTCTTTAATTTCTAAGAACCCTGTGATTACAGTGTGCTGACCCAGATAATCTATGATAACCTTCCCATCTCAAGATTCTTAATCACATCTGCAAATTCCCTTTGTCATGTTACCTACATATTCGCAGGTTCTGGAGATTAGGATGTCCACATCCAATGTGGGGGAGGGGTGGGAAAATGTTATTCTGCCTACCACAGCTAATTTTGTCATCTTGTCAGAAAAATGGTGATTCAAGATTTCTTAAACTAGAGTCCATGGCTAGGCTTCAGGGTATCTAAAAAAAACCCTTGAGCTTGTTAGGAAAATGTTGTGTCTTCTTGCATATTTGTCAAGAGTTCATAGCTTTCATGATTCTCAAAGGAGCTACAAGCCCATCACTAGAAAGAGTCTCTCCAAGACCTAACTGAGGGAAGAGATCAAAGACCAAAGCTCTCCTCATAACTGTGAGAACAGACACACTTTCCCCATCTGAAACCCTAAGAAAAAATTCATCACTTCTTTCTCTCTCCTTTTCAGGCATGCACAATTTCATGCCCCACATGAACACTTCCTGAGACAGAGACCAAGAACCCATGTTTAGTAGCAAAATAATTCCACCAGCAAGCTCCAAGGCAACAATGAGTAACAGGCCACTGGGTGATCAAACTATTCCCATTAAGTCATACAAGATGCCATGCCTGAACCCTCTTCTTTATATCAAAGCCTCTCACTATAGGTAGTGAGAAAATAAATGCCCTTGACAGAACAAGGCTACCTCTTAGGAAAGCAGCACTCCCAGGCCCCAGGCCCTTCTCTTCCTTTTCTCTTTTAACAAGGAGCATCTCACCACCTTGTTCACAAATCCTGACAGGTTTCCCTTTAATAGCTGCCCAGCAAGATGCTTACCAAAGACCAGGATCACACCCTTGATATAAACTCAAATGTGTTTTTTTCATCTGATTCAGAAATATTTTTCTTAGCACAAGTAACTGCTTTAGGAAAGAGTATCTCTCTTACACCTGTGTACCCAGCCACAAGGGAGAAAAAGAAAAAATTCACTTACTTTGACTGCAGAGTCTGCCGTGGCCATGTGCCATCCTCATTCTGGGGCTCAATTACTAGCACCTGTATGAAAGGGGAAACCAAAAGAATGAGCAAATCACCTCACTGCTGCTAAAAAGTTATCTGGCCATAAACCCTGGTGTCAGTTAAGGCATGGCTGGGTCCTCCTACCTGTCCCTGGTATAGCCCAGCATCTTGGACAGTGTTGTCGAGCTTGCTCAACTGCTCATAGGTGTTGCTCATGTATTTGTTCCATAGACGTGTTTCGCGTTCAGCAGGGATATTGAATAACTTCCGCATCTCCTTTTCAATGGTTGCTGAGGATAGGCAAAAACACCACTCAGGGCTTTTTCCAGATGCAAGACTAAAGCCAGTTATACAAGCTAATGCTCATCTTCCTTCTTCTCAGATGTTTACAGGATGCCTTGGATCAAAAGTGCTGACTGACCTCAGCCCCCTGGTGAGTCTTAAGACCAAACACCTTCTAGGGGCTATCACTTGTGTTCATATAGCTTCCCAGATACTGCCCCATGCATATCTTTCTTTGACAACAGGGGTCCCATTTATAGTACAGAAGCAACATGGAAAGCTGAGAAAACTTATCTTTGGAATTAAGACAGATCTAGTTTCAAATACTAGCTCTGCCACTTTCTAAGATTTTTTTTAGTAAAATAATTTAATCTCACTGAATCTGCATTTCTTTAACTGTAGTATCGTGTATCAAATGGGCAAGAACAATGCCTGATTTTCTGAAGAATGTGATTCCTAGACTTACTTCTCCATGAGAATCCCCTGGGGAGCAGGCTTCTAGATCAGTACCGGTAACCATACCCCAAGATTATCTAGATATCAAGTCTGAAGAGAGCACCCCTGCTTCTCTCCAATCAGCTTTACCGATCTCACCAGATACATGGAACCCCAAGTCTAGCTACTCACCGATGGTATCTGCCTTGCTGAAATGGCAACTCAAAACATTGGTGGGATCACTATTCTCACAGAGCTTCAGTTCCAGCAAATACACCTCTACCTTGCAGTGCTTGACAAACAGGCCATGCTCCACAACCTATCAGAAAGAGACAGGGTAAGTGCTTTCACATCTGGGTTGTCCTGGAAGCATTATCATCAGTGGTAAAAGGCAGAACCCACATGATAAATTGATTCCCTAAGTGACCATGGGATCAGAAGCAGATTTTTAAAGCAACCAGCAATCTGTTCTAAGAGTTTAAAAGTCTTTTTTCCACTTACTAGTACCAACCAAGAGCACCTTGATGGAAACAGAGGCAGCAACAATACTGCACAACAGTGCAGTAAGTGGGGATCATGAGACTCTCTTACAGAGTTTGTTAGATGACTAAAGAATATAGCTAAATCCCTTGGCAGAACACTCACTACATGGCAGTCCTGTGGGCATGAGGAGGTTGGTGTGCCTCTAACCTGTTGATCACTAACCCACCTCAGGGTCCTAGGTTTCATGCTGGAAAAAGGAAAAAGTCCTTCTGGCCCTGAATAGTGATTCTTAGAAGCATGGTCTCAGGATGGCAGCTCTTTCCTACTCCATAACAGGCAGAAAGAGAAATTTACTCAATGTCTAAATATACACAGGCATGAGAACGCCTATGATTTTCCCTCTGGCATGACAAGCACTTTGAGGGGTCAGGTGGCGATCTCCTGAGTCTTATTTACCAGCGGGGTTAACAATATGAGTTACTCTCCCAAGCCCTACTGCCCCTCAAGAAGCTAATCTTCTCTGGGTTATAAATGTATGCTTTTGGAGTCACTCAATGATGTCGTTGAAGACTCTTAAGCAGAGGAGAAAAGGCAGTATCAGAAAGGTTGCAAGATAAATAAGAACAGTGGTAATACCTAACATCCAAATTCTAATTAAAAACAAATAAATAAAAAGAATATATAAGTAACATGTTACTGTATGTCCACAGAACCCCAAGTGAACTTTCTCTCATAGAGCCTTCCAGACAATGCTCTCACAGCACTGCTGGACACATCCCAAACCAATGGGCAGCTCTCATGGTTGGAAGCCACTCACTGTAACAAAAGAGGTGAACAGCCTCACCACCACCACTCAGAACCAAAACTCTCTAAAGATAAGCAGAAATGAGTCTTCCAATACCTCCATTCAAACATTAAAGTTTGCTTGGTACCTCCAGAAAACCAACATCAGCCAGTGTCCCTCAAGGGAAACCTGCAAACACTGACTAGCAGGTGACAATTCATGCACTCACTTTTCTGACGATGGGCTGCTGGCCTTCTACACAGCCATACCAATTTAGTAACTTGTTCCAGGCCTCAGTTGGGACCAATACATAGTCCATTTCATCAATTAAATGTTCTTTCAAGGTCTGACTCTCAGGATCTGAAAAAGGAAAACAGTATGTAACTCATTGTACTTCAGATATCTTTGTCTTATAAGGTTCTTATGTATTTTTTTAGAAGTATTTAGTGCCTCCCCTGGTGGCACAGCGGTTGAGTGCTGGGGTGCGAGGCTGCCTGCTGGGACTGCAGTGCAGGTTCGTTCCCCGCCCACTGGCGAGGGTCCCACAAAAAAAAAAAAAAAAAAAAAAAAAGAAAAGAAAGAAGTATTTAAGGAAATAGGAACAAAATTCTGTCACTAGCCACAATACAGAGCAGCTCTGACTACTCTTTTCCTAAAAATTTAGCCATGTTTTCTCAATATATTATGGGGAACTTGCATTTCCTCTGTAACTGGAAGGAGAAAGGAACATGAAAGAAAAAAGTTGCAATTTACATTTTCAAAGTGCTTCCAGATTCCATACTCAAACTTCCCCAGTTTACACTCCCATCCCCTTCAGGTCTTGTGCCCTTCTTCAGGATGGGTCTTGAGTCTGATGCACCTCTGCCCTTTTCATTTCCAAGGAAAAAGGAAATGAATTAAACAGTCTTGGAAAATACCGAGATGAATGAGTAGATGAACAAAATGTGGAAGGTCAATAGAGTCTGAAAAAGGAGATAAATTCTAATACATGCTATAACATGGATGAGCCTTGAAGACATTTTACTAAATAAAAAAGCTGGTCACAAAAAGACATTCTATGATTCCATTTACATGCGGTCCCTAGCATAGTCAAATTCAGAGACAGAAAACAGAATGGTGATTGCTAGAGGGCTTGGGGAAAGGAACACTGGGTATGAGTTTCAGTTTTACAAAATGAAAGAGTTCTGGAAGTTGGTTACAACATAATACTACTGAACTTAAAAATGATTAAGATAGTATATTTTATGCACATTTTACAAAAATTAAAAATAAAATGGAGTTTTCTCACTGATAAGCAAACTATCTTCCACAGCAGTTCTGACATAATATTGATCAATTATATTATATCAAGGTGAAGTCTTTTCTGTTTAGCTACAGGAGGATGGTACAGAGGTAGTAGTTATCAGACTGCCTGAGACAAAAGGTTCAAAAAAAGCTGAACCCTGAATGCCAAACTTTTCGGTAATTTACAAATCTAAACTAATGAAAGTTACTTATTCACTTAAATAACTTGGGGAGAGACACTTCCTTTATTTCTAACACTAAGCACCATAGTGCAAACAAGGAAACTTAAGCAGAGGCAAATAAAGGGGGGAAATGAGAGCACAGCTTGGTGGTAAGCACAGGACTTCCATCCAATATACAGTAAAGCACAGGTCAAAATGGTGGAAGAACTATATGAAGACATCACTAAGAACTATGTAGGACACTGTTCAGACCACTCCCATGACCCTAGATGGAAGGTAGTCAAACTGGCAAGTGACTAAGAGCCCGGGAACTAAGAGAACGACTCTCTTTCACCAAAGGTATAGCATTCCTACAATGTCTATTTCCAGGGTCTGAATGGAATGTGCGTCCCATCGCCCAAGCACAAAGCAAATGCTGTAACCAAAGCTACGTGACTTCAAACTGGGGAACCATGGACATAAAATTTGCTCTTAGCTGAAAGTCACGCAAAATTATTTCAGAGGGCCCCTCCAATTGTAGGATTCTCATCATTATTACTATTAAAAGTTCTAAGGGGCCTCCGTGGTGGCTCAAGGGGTTAAGTACAGCACTATGAAGCTATCTGCAGCATGAGTTTGATCCCCAGCCCTCCAGGAAGCAACCCACATGGGGCAGCAGACCTCTCCTGTCTCTCCCGCTGCTCCCCTCAGCAGTGTATTTCAGTCAATCTGCCTGTTCTGTTCCCCACTCTGTCTCTGGTGAATCCTCTCACCCCCCACATCTCTGGCCTATACCCCAGTTCTTGTATGCATAAATAAATAAATCTTTTTTTTTTTTAAAGAGGCATGTTTTATTTATTTATTTGTCTGTCTGTTTTGTTTATACAAGCACTGGGTACAGTCAGAAGCACGGGAGGGTGAGAGAATTCACCAGAGCCAGAGCGGGGAGCAGAGCAGGCAGAAGGACCAAAGTACACTGCTGAGGGGAGCAGCAGGCGGCAGGAGAGGTCCGCGGGCCATGTGGGACCCTCCTCCGGTGGCCAGGAAGCAGCCGGGGATCGAACCGATGCCGCAGAGGCCGCGGGCAGCTTCGCAACCCAGCACTCAACCACTGCGCCACCAGGGAGGCCCTAAATAAATAATTCTTTTTAAAAAAAAAGCTCTGGGCCTCCCCGGTGGTGCAGCAGTTGAGCACTGGGTTGCGAAGCTGCCCGCAGCCTCTGCAGCGCCGGTTCGATCCAGGGCTGCTCCCCAGCCACCGGAGGAGGGTCCCACATGGCGCGCAGACCTCTCCTGCCGCCCGCTACCCCCTTCAGCAGTGTACTTCGGTCCTTCTGCCTGCTCTGCTCCTGCTCTGGCTATGGTGAATTCTCTCACCCTCCCGTGCTTCTGACTGTACCCAGTGCTTGTATAAATAAATAAAATAAATAAAAATAAATCTTTAAAAAAAAAAAAAAAAGATGGTGCTAGAAAATATTATTTAAAAAAAAAAAAAAGCTCTAAGAATTCTCCTTTTCAAAAAAAAAAAAAGGAAAAAGAAAAACATCACAATATTGAGGACAACTTCATGGTGCAACACCACCATCTGACCTACATCAGGAAACAATGCGTTATCACTTAAATATAATGTCATTTAGACCTTCCCTAAAACAAGGCCTAAGCTGAAACACTGCTGATTTTTAAAACCACCCAAGTTAGTACAAGGTACTTGGATTAAACCTCATGCATAGTCTACCTTCTTATTGCACTGATTTTAGTCAGGGGCAACATATCACTCTGTCCTGCTTGCAAGGGAGTTCAAAGTAAGGCAGAACAAAGTCTGGGAAAGCTGACTGTCACCTCTTATGCATCTATAGGTGCAAGCTAAGTTCAAGAGTGTCATGCATCACTTTTTCAATCACTTCTTCCACTTGGGAATGTACTGTGATTATAATTCTACTTCTATCTCTCCTTAAGCTACTTCCATGAAAAACACAGGCATCATAGGAACATATGAAAAAGACTGACAAGTCTACACTTCATTCCACAGCAAAGGTAACAATTCTGGTTTCCAAAATTCAGAATCCAGATGCAATTTCAAAATGAGATCCTATTTTCTTTCCATCCCATATATTAATACAAATCTAAACTCTCTAGCAGACCTCTCCTGCCGCCCGCTGCTCCCCTCAGCAGTGTACTTTGGTCCTTCTGCCTGCTCTGCTCCCCTCTCTGGCTCTGGCGAATTCTCTCACCCTCCCGCGCTTCTGACTGTACCCAGTGCTTGTATAAATGAATGAATGAATGAATAAATAAATAAATAAATCTTTAAAAAAAATAAAAATAAAAAAATAAACTCTCTAGCAGAACAAATTTTCCAAAAATAAAAAGAAATTTTAAATGCTAGATGTGCTCTTGTTAGACACAGTTAGGAAAACAATAGCTTAACTTCTTGAGGGTATGCAAAGACTTCTGGCTACAGGTACAAATCAAGGACACTTGTTTCTATATGCTCACACTGAGAGAGCCAGGTTCATAATGTCCATGTTACAGATAAAGGCAACCTATGTGGACATTTCTGTTAGAAAAGCAACAGCAGAGGGCCTCCCCTGGTGGTGCAGGCGGCTGAGAGACGCACTGTGAAGCTGTCCAGAGTCTCTGCAGCGCTGGGGCCAGCCAGCGAGGGTCCCACATGGCGCAGCAGACCTCTCCTGTCTTGCCCGCTGCTCCCCTCAGCAGTGTATTTCAGTTCAGTCTGCCTGTTCTGTTCCCCGCTCTGTCTCTGGTGAATCCTCTCACCCTCCCGCACATCTGGCCTATACCCCGGTTCTTGTATAAATAAATAAATCTTTAAAAAAAAGAGGGCCTCCCCTGGTGGCACAGCGGTTGAGCACTGGGCTGCAAGGCTGCCCGCAGCCTCTGCAGCACTGGTTCCATCCCCGGCCGCTGGGCGAGGGTCCCACATGGCGCACAGACCTCTCCTGCCGCCCGCTGCGCCCCTCAGCAGTGTACTTCGGTCCTTCTGCCTATTTTGCTCTCTGCTCTGGCTCTGGTGAATTCTCTCACCCTCCCGCACTTCTGACTGTACCCAGTGCTGGTAAAAATAAATAATTAAATCTTTAAAAAAAAGAAAAGAAAAGCAACAGCAGGGCCTCCCTGGTGGCACAAGGGGTTAAGACACAGCACTGTGAAGCTATCCACAGCCTCTGCAGCACGAGTTCGATCCCCAGACGGCCAGGGAAATACACACATGGCACAGCAGATCTCTCCTGTCTCGCCCGCTGCTCCCCTCAGCAGTGTATCTCAGTCAGTCTGCCTGTTCTGCTTCCTACTCTGTCCCTGGTGAATCCTCTTACCCACCCCGCCCCCGCACCTCTGGCCTGTACCCCAGTTCTTATATGCATAAATAAATCTTTAAAAAGAAAAAAGAAAAGCAACAGCATACTGTACCTGAAAAGAGTCCGGAGTTATCTATTGGGCCCGGAAACAGGTTGTGTTCACCCACATTGTACATATCCCAGCTGTCGAAGCCCACATACTTCTTCCACTGCTTGAACCACCGGCTGTCAATAAGATACCTAGAGACAAACAAACATTTACCAGGTAAGTCTAGGTTATAGGTCTCTGCAGCTGCTCCCTTAATTTTTAAATGATCTTTTCACTTGGGGAGCAAGCAATTACCACTAAAAAACGCACTCATAGGAGTAGAAACAGGACCTGGCCCCTCATGGCACAGAGGGCCTGGCCTAGGGCAGGCATCCATTAAGTGAAATGGCTGTTGAAAGAATAAATAAAAGTATATAAGTGACTAGCTTTGAAATGTTTATTCAAATGAAGCCTTTCTATGGGTAAAATCTTGCACCTAATGACCAAATTATTAATTTCATAATGCTCTTTATGATAAAATTTTTTCAGGTAAACAGTTTGATGTGAACAACATGAAACTATTTTTTTTCTTCTGAAAACCTATTTTCCTTTAAGACCAAACAAGACATTAAGTATGTGTGAACGCATTTATTTATACATACACACATAAATATAATAGTGTCTAACTATACTGATTTTGTCAAAAAGCATAAAGTTGATCTAGTTATAGTTTAAAAGTATCACTAGGGCCTCCCCTGGTGGCGCAGTGCTTGAGCGCTGGGTTGCGAAGCTGCCTGTAGCCTCTGCAGCACCAGTTAGATCCCCAGCTGCCAGCGAGGGTCCCACATGGCGCGCAGACCTCTCCTGCCGGCCAGCTGCTCCTCTCAGCAGTGTATTTCGTTGGTCTGCCTGTTCTGTTCCCAGCTCTGGCTCTGGTGAATTCTCTCACCCTCCCATGCTTCTGACTATACCCAGTACTTGTATAAATAAATAAATAAATAAATAAATCTTTAAAAATAAATAAATAAATAAAAAGTATCATTATGCTACTTTACAATTAAGACCAAGGAAACCAGGGCTTCCCCGGTGGCGCAGCGGTTGAGCGCTGGGTTGAGAAGCTGCCCGCGGCCTCTGCAGCGCCGGTTCGATCCCCGGCTGCTCCCCGGCCACCGGAGGAGGGTCCCACATGGCGCGCAGACCTCTCCTGCCACCCGCTGCTCCCCTCAGCAGTGTGCTTCAGTCCTTCTGCCTGCTCTGCTCCCCGCTCTGGCTCTGGTGAATTCTCTCACCCTCCCGCGATTCTGACTGTACCCAGTGCTTGTATAAATAAATAAAAATAAATCTTAAAAAAAAAAAAAAAAAAAAAAAAGACCAAGGAAACCTCTGTGGGGGAACACAGCGCAATTACTCTAACAAACCTCAGATGAGATCAAGGAGATTTCCAGAGGCCACAAGGACCCATAAATGCAGATCTCTAAAATGCTCTTTCATATCCAAACCCCTTGAACAATATTCTCAAAACGTTGGGTGTATGATATCAGTATATCTCAAATTTCCTCTACTTCTGCTGAATATTCATCTATCACCCCTATACAAAGTAACTTCCAAAAGTACCTGCTTTCTCTGCTTTTCACAGCTTGGCTGTGTAAACCCTATCTGAACTCCTAATCCCAATTTCTCTTCACTGTTCTACAAAGGTGAACTCTGACAACATCTCCCTTCCCGAGCCAATTCCTCTAACACTAAAAGTGGCACTGTCAATACCACGATGGCTTTTTTAAAAAAGATTTATTTATTTATGCATACAAGAGCTGGGGTACAGGCCAGAGGTGTGGGGGGTAAGAGGATTCACCAGAGACAGAGTGGGGAACAGGCAGAGTGACTGAAATACACTGCTGAGGGGAGCAGTGGGGAGACAGGAGAGGTGTGCTGCGCCATGTGGGTTAGCTCCCTGGTCAGGGATCGAACTTGTGCTGTAGTGGCTACCGACAGCTTCATAGTGCTGAGACTTAACCCCTGCACCACCAGGGAGGCCCCAGGATGGCTTTTTAAAGAGGGACACTCAATCATGGTCAATGCAAAATCAGGACCTATTTTTCTTTATTTTTTTTTTTAAAAAAGATTTATTTTATTTTTATGCATACAAAAACTGGGGTACAGGCCAGAGGTACGGGGCAGGGGGATGGGGTGCAGGTGGGTGGGTGAGAGGATTCACCAGAGACAGAGAGGGGAGCAGAACAGGCAGACTGACTGAAATACACTGCTGAGGGGAGCAGCGAACGAGTCAGGAGAGGACAAGACCAATTTTTCTACCCCCACACTAAAAGTGGGGGGTAGATACTACTATCCAGGAATCTTCTCAGTGGGAGTATTGCCCCCTCTACCAAACAATTATTAAAAAAACTCTAGTCTCAACTTGCGCTTCCAAATGCTGGACTTTTAAATCTTTTTATTTAGACTATAGGTTATCTTCCTCTCCCACTGAAATGGTGCTGCCACAATTATTTTTGACATTTTCTACCAAAATAATCTGGGGCTCTCAGACATTTGTTCCGTTTCTGACCTTGACATCTGTCGGCAGTTTACAAGTTACAAAGTATCTACTTCTGATCTTCGCCTCAACCCACTGACTGTGGGGAATTGGGGGTGACCTGGTTTTAAAAGTAAGTAATAGCGGTCAGGAAGCCTTCGCACAAGGTCACACAGCGAATCCTCAAAGGCAAAGTGCTCTCCTCATCTTGAAGGTCCTCAAGAGCACAACTTCTCCCCATTCAGAAGTCCTTGCCCCCCTCCGGGCCCGCCCCCTGGAGCTTGGGATGAGCTGGGACTACCCTCCGCTCCACCCGCACTTCCCGAGGGGCGATCCCCGAGTTCCTCTCCGAAAGGGCAGGGGTCAAGCCACTCTCTCGGGGTCACTAACATAGCTTCCCACGGGTCCCAACCCAAGCCGCGAAAGGGGCCTAGCCTGAGGGCCAAGGCCTCAGGCTCTGGCCCTGAGCGGCGGAAAAGCAGGCCCGGCGCTCACCAGTGCGCCCCTCGTTGGAGCGTGGTCCTCATCAAAGCCCCGAGCTCGGATTTCTGGGTCTCCGCATCCGGTCGGTCACGGCAGCCTCCGCCTTCCGCCATCTCGTCCGCGGCCCCGGCCCAGCCGGCCCGGACATCCGCCTCGCGCACAGCGTGCTGTGAGCCGCGCCCACGCACGCACGTACGTACGCACGCACAGCCGTGCGCGCGCGCCGCCGCACCCCGCGCGGCGACCCGGAATGCCCGCCCGCCCGCCTCAGCCATGTCTCCCCGCCCCCCCCCCCCCCACAGCGTTCGTCTCCCTCGGGCGCGCGGTGGAGATAGCAGGGGGCTGGAAGAGGGGGCGGCTGCAGGGGCCGCACCGTCTAGTGGCGGTAGGAGGCGTCAGACAGCAGGCCACGACCCCTCTCCGGCCAGCGGGCGTATCTTGGTCTTAAACGCAGGGCCAAGTGTGAGGAGCCCTGGAACTAGATTTTCTTGTTTTCTTCACTCTGGCCGTGCCTTTTTCTGCTGGGGCCTTTAGGAGACTTTAGCTGCCCAAACGTGGGATTGGGGTTTCTGTCCTGGAGGCCCTAGAGGGATTTTGGGAAGTGCCGGGTTCGTGGACGCCTTAGGAGTGGACTGGAAGCTGTGGTTTAGTCGTTAGCAATCGTCTCAGTTTGGCCTCGAGAAACACCGGAAGCCCTCGACACCGAGCTGGCTGCTTGCCTTGTCAGGGACACACACCCGCAGCGAAGGGGCGATAAGCACCAGGAAGGAGAGGTCCTGGTGTGTTTTCTACGTTAATTGCCCGACTGCTGCTTAATTTGTAGCTGCAATGAGATACATGTCCTGAACGCTCTATGTTTTCCCCTCAACCCAGCACACAAAAACGGCCAGCCCTATTTCTGGAGAAGGAAGTAAGCCCAGTGCAAGGAGGAGGCCTTGCAACTGGCCCAGGTGAGTGTCCACTCACTGGTCTAGCATTCCTGTCCTCAGAAGAAAAAGAAATAATACCCAGTACCTATCCTAATACAATCTAATAGAGAAGAGCTCTTCCATAAATAACCCCGGTTCTAGGCATTGTGTTAAGGGCTATTAAAGGGTGTGAACCAAATACTGTGGACCCAGAGCTGTAAAAGGGAGACTGATTTGAGTAGCATTTGAGGGTGGCCTGGAAAACATAGAAATGAGTGTGCTTGATACTGGAGGAGAGATTAGAGGGGTCAGAGAATTTCTGGGACAGGCAAAACAGGATCAAAGTATGAGAATTAGGTCAATTCTGCTGGGCACAGACTTTTGAAACAAACTGAGATCTAAAGCTAGGAAGGAGGCCAGAGGGGCCACACGTCCTGTTAAAATGGCTGGCAGATAGTATAGGAGGTTTTGGAGCAGAGACAAAATGACTGAGGATGCTTTACACCCACAGTGGTACATAGCCCAGAGAACTGTTAGGAACGTTCCAATGGAGATGTGGCTATGAAGGAAGAGAAGAAACAGATGAGCCACATTCGGTGTTGGGAGTAGAAGGAGAGGTAACCTGGTGAAGGTGTGGTAGGTTACACATACTATTTTATGTTGGGTCTTGGTTAGTTGAAATTAACTTGCACTCCCTGGGACATCCATCATGTACCATCTGGCAACAGAGGCTTCTTTGCAGTTGGGTAGAACAGGAGAGTGGGAGCAAATTTGGAATTAAAATACCTTGTCTAACCACGTAACAATCCCCTGCAGATAAGAATTTCCACCAGGTGATGGATGATTCTTTGGAAATTATTTGAAAAATCTTGTCTAAGGAGAACTATCTTTAGTCCTGTTACATATGGAAAAATAAAGTGGGGTTACTGACATTACTTCAGAACCTCCATTAGAGGGTGCCTGCTTCCTTCTGTTCTGCAGTTTCTCCTATACCATTTATGGCATGGGTCAGTCTTAAATAGGACAAGTCCTCAGCACCAACAGAAAGGGGGACAAAGCCTGATTATAAAAATGAAAGCTTTTAAAGCCAGATGCCTTCATTGCTATTAAAGGGCTATAAAATAGTGCCCAAATTATATGTAATTCTAAAAATATATTGAGATTACAAGTGCCAGTCATTGAAATGCAAGGAATCAAATGACACTTCAAATTGAAAAGGTCATCATTTGCAAAGTTTCAAAATGTTTTAATGAGCTTGATTAAAATGTTAAAAGTTGAGAGAAACAATGACCATCTGTGGGTTCCAGCTCTCAAAGGAGTGATTTAGAATTAGGGTAGAAATGAGTTAAGTGATTCAGCTCAGGACTCCCTGGGTTGTGGGCTGTGTTCTCATTTGGACCATTTTACCTGGGGAGAAGTGTGGCCACTCTCTTGACCCTATAATGAAGCCCCAGAAGTGAAGTGCCTGCCCATCTGTTGCCAGGGAAAATTGAGCCACGGAACTGGAGGAAGACCTGGAAGGCAGCTAAAAGGACCAGGCTAGTTGGTTGGTTGCACAATGCATGATCTTGGACTGTGATGATTTCATTGAGGGTTTGTAATGTTTGAGTGTATGAATTGTAAGCTTTATTTGGTTCCAAATTTTAGAAAGTTATTGCCTTGGCTGGTACAATGGCCTAACTGTTGTTGGCCCTCTCAAGTCACCCTTGGTCCGTACTTACATACAACCACAGAGCACATGTGGCAATATTCACAAGTACTGTATAACTTTTGATTAGAGGTGACATCAGGTGAGAAATATTTTTGTTTTCTTTTTGCCTGTATTTCCTTAACCTGACCAGGAGACTGAGAAAAAGAAAAAGGCTCTAGAACTACTTTTTCGAAGAATTAAACATCCTAAGAGTGACTTTATAACCTCTGTTATATAAGGATTAGTTTATAGGGACAGGTGACAAAAGGAAAAACCTGAAGGAATCTCAGAAGAAGTGGGAATACCTTTCCTATACTGGAGATTTATGCTGTTGGACAAATTCCATTCCTGTTAATCCAGGGTTGGTGACCAGCCCTGATTGGGCAGGGTGGGTGTGACCAGTGCCTTTTCTTCCTCTTCTGCTTCTCTTACCATCAGTGTTTTCATGTAAAACCAAGTATTCAATATTTAGATGTTGATTTGTGTGTGTGGCTTGCCCTTTGCACAGAGCAGATTGTCTTTATGCATTTTTTGGATGGATGCATGAAATGAATCATCATAATGAATAAATGAAAGAATTATCCACATTCCAATAATTTTTTCAGTTGAGTATAATCTGTTACGCACGGATGGTCCCTACCCTCTAGGGATTCACAGCTGGTGTGGTTGGGGAAGATGTTTTCGCATGTAATTACAATGTTGTGTGATAGAAGTGCTACAGGTATGCAGAGGGTCATGTCACATGCTTTGTGGGAAGGAAATTTAATTGGAAAAAAGGTGTACTTAATGTTCCCTCTGTCCTTTGCGGATGCATGATGAGACTGCAAGGGATGTTGAGGGAATCAACATCCTTTTTTGGAATCACACGCATATGTGCTTGGGCATATTAACATACTAGGGACAGAGAAGCCTGAATTAACAGATTCTTCCTTTGAAGGGAAACTCGGTTCCCCTCCATTTGCCTCTCTGTGGAGCCAGGCAGCCTGCAGGACTGTAAGACAGCACCCATGGTTGGCTGCACTTGTCCCAGGGTGTTGCTCGAACTCTAGGCATTTGGGTTAACTGACCTGCTTTGTGGTCTCCTATGTTGGTCCTGTGAGCCACAACTTCACTGGGCTTGGGAGGGGTACTGGAGCTGTCTATAGGATGAGTGATGGAAAGGCTGCTGGGCCCTACAAAGCATATCACTGTCATGTCATGTCAGTCTCAATACTTCTGGGAAAGAAACTAACAAAATATCCACCAGCAAGTAGCCTGCCTAGTTGGTGATTTTTCATTTTGTTTTCTCACATGACATGTCTGGGGTTGAGTCTTAGGTAAGTAAAAGCTGAGGAATGTCAGGGCTCAGTATTTGCTTTTCTGTTTCCCTCTTGGCCTTCTATCTCACCAGGGTACTAAGAGGACTGCCTTGGGGCCTCCCTGGTGGCGCAGCGATTGAGCGCTGGGCTGCGAAGCTGTCTGCAGCCTCTCCAGCGCTGGTTCGATCCCCGGGTGCTTTTAAAAAAGAGGACTGCCTTGGTCTCAAAAACGTACTCAAAAATTCTACTGAAAAGGGGCCTCGCCTGGTGGTGCAGCGGTTGAGTGCTGGGCTATGAGGCTGCCCGCAGCCTCTGCAGAGCCCGTTCGATCTCTGGCTGCCGGTGAGGGTCCCACATGGCGTGCAGACCTCTCCTGCTGTGCCTGCTGCTCCCCTCAGCAGTGTATCTCGTCAGTCAGCCTGTTCTGTTCCCTGCTCTGGCTCTGGTGGGTTCTCTCACCCTCCTGCGCTTCTGACTGTGCCCAGTGCTTGTATAAATAAATGAATAAATCTTTGGGGAAAAAAGGAAGCGAGTAACCCTTTCTCTCCTGCTTTCTGGGATCCTAGGGGCTTTACCAGGAGACCCTGCGCCTCCCTTAGGCCAAGATCATGTTACCTACCTCTAACTGTGCAGTAGGTGAGGCTAGGAAAGTGAATTATGCTATCTGGCCAGGAGGAGGGGCTTAGAATGACTGTCATGTGGAAATTAGCAGTGTGATGTGTACACGGCCTCTCTGGAAGGCAGTGAGAATTATGCCATCCACAGCCGGTGCCCATGAGACCTCATTTCTTGGGCAAGAACTCCTCTCACGTCTGCTCCGAGCTCCCAGTCGTACAGTGCCTGATGTGAGGCATGTGTCTAGTAACTTGTGTGACATGCTGGCCTTTGTTTTAATGCCAGCCCAAGTGTGTCACACCTGTGTGTGAAAGTATGCTTTTCCAGCCTGTTTAGTGAGTGGAATAACAAAAACCTGCCAAACTCTGGGAACTCTCACAGGAATTAATCTTCATGCTTTGTAAATCCATGCTGATTACTCTTACGGAGATCTTTAACCAATATTTTTTAATCAGCATTATCTAAGAGTTAAAACTTTAGAAGTTAAAACTTAGACCAGTCAGGTCAGGAATGCTTCTCTAAAATAAATTTGCTTTAAATGGTATTTGTAGATTTATGTTGAGACAGTTAGAATAAGGAAGTCATCTGATAAAGGGCTAATTGTATAAGTGCCTGACCTCATTTTATCATATTTTTTTCAGCTTTACTGAAGTATTATTATTTTTTTTTTTAAAGATTTATTTATTATTTATTTATTTATTTATTTATTATTTATTTATACAAGCACTGGGTATAGTCAGAAGCATGGGAGGGTGAGAGAATTCACCAGAGCCAGAGCAGGGAGCAGAGCAGGCAGAAGGACCGAAGTACACTGCTGAGGGGAGCAGCGGGCGGCAGGAGAGGTCTGCGCACCATATGGGACCCTCCTCCGGTGGCCGGGGAGCAGCCGGGGATTGAACCGGCGCCGCAGAGGCCGCGGACAGCCTCGCAACCCAGCGCTCAACCGCTGTGCCACCGGGGAGGCCCTACTGAAGTATTATTGACTAATGAAATTGTGAGGTGTTTAAAGTGTACATCATGGCGAGCTGATATATGTAAAAAGAATTTTATTTGATTTAATGTAAAAAAAAAACAAACCGAAAACAAACATGGGCAATAAAAGCATGGCATTTCTGGAAACTTCTGAACCTAGTTGAGTAACAGCAGGGCCCTTCCGCTTCTCAGAAGGTCTGTGGCCTAAATGCTACTGCCTGCTCCCAGATGAAGCAATGTTCTGCAGCTGCTTCTACCAAAGGCTAGGTCCTCAGGCAGGCTCACTATGATTCCTTCACTTTTGCTTGTTTATTTGAGTTGCTGATTCACAGTGATGTGGAGTGAGTACAGGTCAGAGCCAGTACCTGTTACATGGTGGAGTGATAAAGAATATGTAGGTGTTGGGGCCTCCCTGGTGGAACAGGGCTTAAAGTCTCAGTGTTATCACGCTATCACCAGCCACTATGACAGGAGTTTCATCCCTGGCCTGGGAGCTAAGCCACATGGCGCAGCAAACCCCTCCTGTCTTGCCCACTGCTCCCCTCAGCAGTGATTTTAGTAGATCCACCTGTTCTGCTCCCCACTCTGTCTCTGGTGAATCTTCTCACCCCCTGCACTTCAGGCCTACGCTCCAGTTCTTGTATGCATAAATAAATAAAACTTTAAAAAAAAAAAGGAATGTGTAGGTGTGGGAGTGTGTGTTTGTATGTGTTGGGGGAGATGTCCAGTTTCTTGGGAAGGTGAAGTATTAACTAGCTTTAATCTGAGGCTTGCTGAAGAAGAGACAGTTGGAAAATACTTTCACTTAAGGAGGCAGGAAGCTTAAAGCCTGAAAGGAAACTAATCACCAGCAACTCGAGAGAGTTCCCTTTCCTGGAAACTTCAAGGCATAAAATGAGATGGGGGAAAAAAAGTGGGCAAGGAAGGTCATGTATTAGAGGCAGCCTTAGATAAAAGAGGTTGGAGTTGCTTTGTAAAATTCTGGGTTCCTGTCCTGGAAATTAGTGAAAAGTGGCCTGGGCTACACTGACCATTTGCAGGAAAAGAGAAGGTGTTGGAACATGTCTCCTCATGGGTTGCGGGAGTAGGTCCCTGAGCTGGATCCTTGTCCTTAGGCTTTCCAAATCAGCATTTCTGGATGTGGGTCATGGAACTTAAGTTTTAATGAGCAGCCAGGTGATTCTTGGGCATTGTATATTTAGCTCCTAGAACAGGACCTGCTACAATCTTGGGCACTTGGTATCTGGCTTTAGCTCCAGCTGCCCCTTTGAAACTGTGCTTGCTGGGCCTCCCTGGTGGCACAGCAGTTGAGTGTTGGGTTGCGAAACTGCCAGCAGCTTCTGCAGTGCCGGTTCGATCCCTGGCTGCTCCCCGGCCACCGGAGGAGGGTCCCACGTGGCGCGCAGACCTCTCCTGCCGCCCGCTGCTCCCCTCAGCAGTGTACTTTGGTCCTTCTGCGTGCTCTGCTCCCCGCTCTGGCTCTGGTGGATTCTCTCACCCTCCCGCGCTTCTGACTGTACCCAGTGCTTGTATAAATAAATAAATAAATCTTTAAAAAAAAAAAAAAAAAGGAAAGAAACTGTGCTTGCTGAAGAACACTCAGTGCACAAGAGCTTGTCCCAGCTGACCATTCTTTTTTTTTTTTTTTTAAGATTTATTTTATTTATACCAGCACTGGGTACAGTTAGAAGTGCGGGAGGGTGAGGGAATTCACCAGAGCCAGAGCGGGGAGCCGAATAGGCTGAAGGACCAAAATACACTGCTGAGGGGAGCAGCGGGCGGCAGGAGAGGTCTGCACGCCATGTGGGACCCTCGCCCGGCGGCCGGGGATCGAACCGGTGCTGCAGAGGCTGCGGGCAGCTTCGCAATCCAGTGCTCAACCACTGCGTCACCGGGGAGGCCCTCTTTTTTTTCTTTAAGATTTATTTATGCATATAAGAACTGGGGTACAGGCCAGAGGTGCGGGGGTGAGAGGATTCACCAGAGACAGAGTGGGGAGCAGAACAGGCAGATCTACTGAAATATACTACTGAGGGGAGCAGTGGGCGAGACAGGAGAGGTCTGCTACGCCATGTGGGTCACCTCATGGGGATCAAACTTGGTGCTGCAGTAGTTGCAGATAGCTTCATAGTGCTGACGTTTAACCCCTTGCACCACCAGAGGGCCCCCCCAGCTGACCATTCTGTATGAACCGTCTTTCTTTTTCTTTTTTAAAGATTTATTTATTTATTTATACAAGCACTGGGTACAGTCAGAAGCGCAGGAGGGTGAGAGAATTCACCAGAGCCAGAGCGGGGAGCAGAACAGGCAGAAGGACCGAAGTACACTGCTGAGGGGAGCAGCAGGCGGCAGGAGAGGTCTGAGTGCCGCCATGTGGGACCCTTGCAGGTGGCGGGGGATCGAACCGGTGCTGCAGAGGCTGCGGGCAGCTTCGCAGCCCAGTGTTCAACCACTGTGCCACCGGGGAGGCCCTGAACTGTCTCTTTTGGCTCCTTGACTCTTTACTTGTTCCTTCCAATTGCACCTTTACCACCTTTGTAAATCCATAGTCTTCTGCCCTAGATCCCCTAATCTTTTTCTTGCCACTCTTCCCAGGTGACCACATCCTTTCCAGTGGCTACTTACTCTCTCCTTGGCTAGACTTTTGTTTCCAGCCCATATTCCTTCTCCAAGCCACTTGTGACCATTTGCCCCAGATAGCGCTATCTTGCTGTTTCAGGCAACACATCTGAGGCCAAACACATCTTCTCCTCTAATCTGTTCCTCCTTGTGTTGTCCAACTCAGTCAGTGATGCCACCTTCCCACCTCAGGTCCTCACACACTCCCTATCAACCCTCTATCAGCTTCTTCCTTGGCTATGGCAGTTGATCTTACAGCTTCACTGGGCCAGCCTTCTTATTTATTCTCAAAGTATCCATACTACTGCATAGAACTAAACATGTAGTTTTAGTAATTATTCATCTTTCTGTTTTCCTGAGGTTTGTATCCCTGGCATCCTGCAGAACACATGGTACAGGACTCACTGATGAGTGTGGCAGGATTTAAAGAAAGGATTTTGGAGAAGTCAAGGTTAAGGAGGTCACGGATGGCCTGCATATACACCCAGATGTGTAGGTTGCTACCCACCATTCCAGGAGTCAGGTTTGATGTCTACAAATGATCCTCAAAAAGCCCTGACCCTGTTTGAGTGAAAAGTTCTCTTTATATTAATTGACAAACATTTGCTAGGCCCTGTGAACCTGGAAAGGCCAATCCCATTTCACCTCCTCAACTCTCACCTACTCTGGAAGCAGCCTGGTCTGCTGAACCCCTGGTCTGGAAGCCAGTGCAATCAAAATGAGTTCTGAGGGGAGTATAGGTAGGCTGTGACCTAAAGTGGGGACAGTTCTGCCTTGGTCACCTAGAGGAACTGCAGAGCTGAACTCCCTCATAGCCACGGGGAGTTATGATAAGGAGGAGCCATAGGGGCCAGCCTGGTTGGTGCAGGGGTTAAAGTCTCAGTGCTATCAAGCTATCAACAGTCACTGTGATCTGAGTTCGATCCCTGGCCACATGGCACAGTAGACCTCTCCAGTTTCACCCACTTGCTCTCCCTCGGCAGTGTATTTCAGCACATCTGCCTATTCTGCTCCCCACTCTGTCTCTAGTGAATCCTCTCACCCTCCGCACCTCTGGTATACACCCCAGTTCTTGTATGCATAAATAAAATGAAAATAAATCTTGAGAGAGAGAGAAAAAGAGAGAGAAAGAGGGAGAGAGCACGTGCGTGAGCCCGAGCGCGCGCACCAGAACAGGTGCTTAATTCCTGAAAGATGTGAGGGCACACTGAAAGGGAGGACAGCAGCAAAGATTCATGCTTAGGATTGGAGAAAAAGGTTTTGATGTTTTCTTCAGACACAGAAGGGACTTGAGCCACAAATACGAACTCTAAAGTCAATGTGAGCAAAAATATGGATCGGAAAGCCTCTGACCCATATTCTGGACTGAGTGGCACTGCCAACCTATCTCTGGGTCCTTATCTGCCCAGAAGCAGAGTTGTATCCAAGCCCTGAAGAGTGCACTGTACTATGTATTATAGTCAGTGGTTCCAGGTCTGTCTAGAAAGATTATTGACAGCAGGACCAACAGATGGAGAGAATGGATTTGAGCCATGCCTGAGAAGCAGCAGCTGGCCTCTAAGATAGGACCCTACCTACCCTGAGTTTGATGACTGCAACTGCTAAGTGAAGTGCAAGGCATGGTGAGGTTTCTTCCTCTGAAGACAGGAGAGGTGTTTAATTGGGGCTTTTGTGGAGCAGGCCATCCAAAGACTCTAGGTGGGCTCTTCCTCGGTTCGTCTTTGGTAACTAAAGAATTCAATGTCAGGACCAGAGTTACAGATAAGCAAGAGGTTTAGTGATAGACAGGTAGGGAGCATAGGAAATCTCCCCGAGTGGAGAGGGGTCCTGAATGTGTAGCCACTGAGGTGACAAGTAGGTACAGTGGGCAAGGAGTGGGGGTTTGGCCATTTGGTGTCTCAGCTTTGTGTGTCATTGATTGGCTGGGCCCGAGGGGGTCTCCTAGGCTACTGAGGCACACTGAGTTTTCCGTTACCCAGCCTTCTTCTCTGAAACCAGCTTTGGTCCAGCCAGCTTTAGTCCGTTGCTGTTGTGCTATTATGTTGGTATTCTGAACATTCCTTTTTTTTTTTTTTTTAAAAGATTGATTGATTGATTCATTTATTTATTTATACAAGCACTGGGTACAGTCAGAAGTGCGGGAGGGTGAGAGAATTCACCAGAGCCAGAGCAGGGAGCAGAGCAGGCAGAAGGACCGAAGTACACTGCTGAGGGGAGCAATGGGCGGCAGGAGAGGTCTGCGCCATGTGGGACCCTCCTCCAGTGGCCGGGGAGCAGCCTGGGATCGAACCGTTGCTGCAGAGGCTGCGGGCAGCTTTGCAACCCAGTGCTCAACTGCTGCGCCACTGCGCCACCGGGGAGGCCCTGAACATTCCATTTTAATTGAATTGGAAGTGGGGGCACCCTCCTGGTGTGCAGTTGTTTCTCAATCAGGCTGTAAAAGACTTAGGGGCTTAGGGCACCCTGTTCCTGACTGTCTATGCCCATTTCCTAGCTTCCTCCTGCAGTATCAACTAGTAATGGCAGCTTCAGAGCAAATGTCAACACTGAGCACGGATACTCAAAAGATTTAGCATAGTAATGGGAAAAGAATTTATAATATTGCAAGAGCTTCAAACTGCCTAAAATGGGTTGTGTGGGCCTCTCTGAATGTAAGAACCCAGGGTGTTACTTTTTGTGAAAGGCATTTCCAGCAAACACTCAGGAAGGAGAGGCTTACCATGGGGGTTAGGCAATCAGTCTTTGACTTGTCTTCCTATTTTTGGAATAAGGGCTTTCCTGGGCCTCCTGCGTGACCTCAGGGTTCAGTCTTAGCACTATCACTGCTACCACCTGAGTGCTATCACCAGCCCCAGCCAGGGAGGTGACCCGCATATGGCGCAGCAGCCCTCTCATCTCACCCACTGTTCCCCACAGCAGTGTATTTCAGTAGATCCACCTGTTCTGCTTCCCATTCTGTCTCTGGTGAATCCTTACACACACACACACACACACACACACACACACACACACACCCTCTCCCGCACCTCTAGCCTACATCCCAGTTCTTCTACACAAAAATTAAAAGAAAATTAAAAAGGACTTTCCTAACGGCATTGGAGTGGCCCCAGTGCATGTCCTGGCAGAGGGCGAAACAATGGAACAGGAGCCAGGCTTCCTATCATGTGGCTAGGAGGAGGCTTAAGCCCCAGCACTACGTCAGTGAAAATATACAGGAAATGTCCCCAGTTGGCACTCACAAAGGACATGCACAAAGTTCTGTTGCACTTGGCACTTTATTAGTGAGGAGCGTTGTTCTGGACAAGGTTAGCACCCACCTCAGGGGATTTTCCCGGATATCAGGTGTTTCTCCATACAGGTTTAGAGAAAACACCGTCATGGATAAAATCCCCCGAGGACAGCACTGTGACTGCCAGAAACAGCAGGGATGGAAGGGCGCCCTAAGCACTGCCGGACCCCTGGGACAACAGGGCTTGGATGTCGGACTCGATGTCGATGGTGGGAAAGAGACGGCTGTACCTGCGCACAGGCACACCGTCCCGGCCCACCAGGAACTTCTCAAAGTTCCAGGATACGTCGTTGCGGCACACCGGAGACCAGATGATGAACTTGGGGTCGGTCATGAGCGACTTGGGGTCGTCACTGGGCGCCGGGAGAGCCTCCCGCAGAAATGCAAAGAGCGGATGTGCCTGCGCGCCATTCACCTCGCACTTCTCGAAAAGCATGAAGTTGGGCTCGAATCCGCCGCCGGGTCGGACGTACTTGAGAGAATTCAGGATCTCTTCATTCTTGGTATTTTCCTGCGGCGGGGGTAAATGGGGCTGAAACCCGGAGCCGCGAGGGGAAGGGAAACCTTTCTGGCCGCAAACAACTATAAGTCAGCGAGCCCTTGCCCTTCTCGCGTACTCCGGGGTGGAGCTGAATGAATCTCAGCCGGGGCGACGGAGGGAAGCAATGGGTGGCCAGCCTCCCCGAGCCCAGCGGCCGCCGCGCCTGCGCTCCCTCCCGTGGGGCACACCCACCCCTCTCCACCGCGCCAGGCGCACCTGATGTCCGAACTGGTTGCACGGGAAACCGAGCACGACCAGGCCCTGGGGCCCCAAGCGCTGCTGCAGCTCGTTCATCTGGGTGTAGTCCCGGACCGTTGTGCCTCAGAGCGACGCCACATTCTCAATCAGCAGCACCTTGCCCTGCAGGGAGCCCAGGCTCATAGGCTCCCCGCCGGCCAGCGGGCGCGCAGAGAAGGAGTACACGGAGCGCTGGGCCGCAGAAGCGGCCCGGGTGACCTGAGCAGCAGACATGGCGCCAGGCGAGAACGCGAGAATCGAACTAAGCAACTGGGCCCGGCGGCGCCTGCTTTTAACAGGCCGGCGGCGGGGGGTCACATGGCCCAGGCACTTTTCCGGGCGCTCCACCCTCTGTGGTCCCGCCTCATCCGGCCTCCGCCTTCCCTCGGCTGATGTCCGGCTAGGAGGGGGGCTGCGGTCGCGCCGGATGCAGGCACCGCCCTGAATGAGCGGAGCCGCGGGCACGTCTGCTCCTGCCCAGGAAGGGCGGCCTTCTGGCGACCGCTTGAGTCACCACGCCCAGGGCCGGGGCCCAAGAGGCCTCGGTGTTTTCTCAAAGGTTCTTCAGTTAGGGTTTGGGTCCCAGCTCGGGACTGACCAGCAACAGCAGTAGGCACTGCCCCGGGCCACACAGCACTCCCAGCTTATGCCATGTTAGTAATCTTACAGCATATGCCCTGTTGTCGCAAGGTGTATACAGCAAGTTAGTGTGCTGTGGCGGTTGCAGTTGGTGGCAACTGCAAGACAAATTCTGTCTCTTACGAGGCTGTGGCTGTAGGAGTTAGGCAATGGCGGAGACAGCCAGCCTCAGGCTCCTAAAATGGGCTCTAACTCATTTTCCTGCATTCTAGGACTGCCTGGGGCATGTTCATGTCCAAGACCACCAGTCTCCCTCCTTTTACACCCCAGTGCTGCACACAGGCTTTTTTGAGGAGCTCCTCAGGGTCTGCTTCAGACTTCCCAGAGTAAAGGCCAACTGCATGCAGGGCCTCTCAGAGGACCCAGCTAATTTCAGGCCATCCTCAATCCCCGGTCAACTTTAGAGATCAGATATGGAAGTAAAAGACACTTAAAATAGGAACAAAAATGGCACTCTCCTGAGATAAAGCAAGCACTTTGGATTGCCCCATGTGTATCCCCAACAGGCTACATTCCCTATCTCACCACCATTCTGAACTTGAAAGTGATGCAAGATAATCATTTACACTAAGAGGAAGCCCAGACTGGGGGTGGGGGTGGTAGGGTAAGCTGGTACCTTGAACCCTCCAAGGTGAACTAGGCTGAGTCCATCAGGGCCCGCCCCCCACCTCCACTCCCAGCCCTGGAGAGAGTAACACAAACACCAGGATGCAGGAAGTTTAGAAAAAAGCCTTTATTGTTTAGTTGGAAAAATTAACTGGTACAGAAATAAAGTTCAGTCAGCTGGAAGAAAGGAGAAACTGAGTACCACCCAAGAACTGGTGGCGCCTCTGGGAGGGAACCTGGATACAGTGAAGAGATCACGGTGACCTAGAGCCCGATCTTGCAGTCCAGGTGAGATAGGTTATGCCACATTCTTAGCCCAGCTCTGGGGAGGGAGTGCTGGGATTATGTGAGGCCAAAACGGGTGATATGACCATTATCTTTCATGAGAGAAACTGACAAAACGGGAATTTTAAAAAGGAATTTTTCATCTGACTTTATTTTCAAATACACTTTTTTTTTTTTTAAAAAAACCAATACACTTTCTGTGAAGATGACAAACATTGGTATTAGCAAATCCAATTATACAAAAAATACTACATCTAATCTGGAGTAGATATATTTATTTTTGGTAACATACATTAAGTGGCACTAATTACACAGTAACTATAAGGTAACTAACATGAAACCACAGAACTGTAACTTTGCCACAGCTGCATGGACTTGGGTCTTTCTGGTCCAGCACATTTGAAAAAACTGAATACCAACCCCAGAGCTATGCTAATGAAATCTGTTACGGAATAAAGCCCTGAAGTGGTGACTCACCATACCTTGCAGCTGACAGATGATAGGCAGGACATGTTAGTTATAAAGTAGTTACAGCCTAATTCACAAAAGTTACTAACTTTTGTTTCTCTTTCTAGAAAGAAGCAAAAAGTTAAGAAATTCCTTGAATTAGCGCCGGTTGTATCAGGTGGGAGTGCAGAGGGCTGTTAGAGAAGTGTCAGAAGGACCCTGGTAGGTCAGGCAGGTTGAACATCATTAATCATAGTTTGGCTTCTAAATACTGGTAGCAAGATGACTTTGATTTGTAATCTTAGGTAAATTATAGATAAATGAAAAAAGGCCAGTAATCATACACTAAGATTAATAAACAGCACTTCAAAATTAACCGCATGAGGGCTGTGCTTGCAGCAGGGTTTCACAAGACAAGGCACCCAGATTTTTTCTTCCCACGTCTGGCTTGCAGCGCAGCTCTCGTGGCCATTTCAAAAACCTCTCTCACTCCATCTTTGGTCTTTGCTGAACATTCCATGTACCCAAAAGCGCCAATCCTGTTTGCCATATCTCTGCCTTCTTCAGGTTTTACTGGCTCCTGACAAGAGAGAAGAGTGCTTTCAGTTAATAGTGTTTCATACAGAGTAAATAGGCACAGTATATTCAAATTCCGCTGAAAGACTTATTTGAAAAGTTGGCAAGTCCTCAATTTGAGTTCTGTCCCATGAAGTGACCCCCAACCCCAAATATAATCTCTCTCTCAAATGTGTTCTTCTCTGGGAAGTAGAGAGAAAAAAGGAAGAAGTCAGAGGATTGCTGGAAGACTGAGGAGGAATCAAGGGCAAAATTACTCAAGCTGTCAATCCAGAGTAAGCTATGGGTCTTCCTGTGGTTAGCGCAGAGAGGACTGGAGTCCCTGACCCTGAAAGAGAAACCCCAATGGGAGAAGCTAGGCTGTCTCTCTCTCAAGGCACTTCTCCTGCAGTGACAGCCGTCTCAGGGTTAGGGGACTTCTCAGAAGCCAAGACGCCACCTTTATAAAGTATCTGGGCTCTGTCTGAACTCCTTTCCCTCAGATTTCCTGATCCTTCAGTTGTCACCCATTTATTTATCTGTGGCCTCACTTATACCAAGGTATAACTACAAAGAGAAATCGGAGTCTGACAAAGTTCCTCCAACTGGGGCACTGACTACTGTTGTGATGATCCTTTCTCAGGCAGGCAGTGCTTAAGGTCACAGCTCTACTTCACAGGAGGTTCTCTCTCATATGACATGGGAGTCTTAGGGACCCCTGCGTGCTGGCCCCAGACAATGAGGGCCAGATGAGAAGAAACTTCTAGGATGCCAAAATAGCCTGGCATGTGAGGGTTTCTACTGGGTTCCCTGAACCTCCAACTGTGGACTGTTGGAAGAATGCTACAGGAGGACAGCCCTGCCCCAGACCATGCCTGCTTCATTTTGGCCAGCTCCCGCCTTGTGTGCTCATCATTCCGAAGATCCTTCTTGTTCCCAACCAGGATGATGGGCACGTTGGGACAGAAATGCTTGACTTCTGGAGTCCATTTTTCTGGGATGTTTTCTGAAAGAAGCAAAATGTACATAATTGGGGATACATACAATTTTCTCTTGAATTCCAAGACCCCTAGTTAAACTGCAAATAAACTACAAGTATGCTGGACATTTAATGAAATTTCACTGGTTTCATATTTCTTTTTTTTTTTTTTTAATAGAGGCATGTTTTATTTTGTTTGTTTGTTTGTTTTGTTTATACATGCACTGGGTACAGTCAGAAGCGCGGGAGGGTGAGAGAATTCACCAGAGCCAGAGCGGGGAGCAGAGCAGGCAGAAGGACCGAAGTACACTGCTGAGGGGAGCAGCGGGCGGCAGGAGAGGTCTGCGCGCCATGTGGGACCCTCCTCCGGTGGCCGGGGAGAAGCCGGGGATCGAACCGGCGCCGCAGAGGCTGCGGGCAGCTTTGCAACCCAGCGCTCAACCGCTGTGCCACCGGGGAGGCCCGAAATTTCACTGGTTTCAAACTACAAAAAAGCAAAACCTAAGCCCCTACCCTGAAGCACAGAATCGGCAGCTTTTCTCAGCCCCACCAAAGAGTTCAGAAACTCTAGAGGCAGGGCCCAAAGAAAGGCTTGGAGGAACAAATGATTCTGAACACATGGTGGTTCTGTAATGGTGTCACCTGCCCCATGACAGAGGCTGCCCATGGACCATCCCTGTCATTGTCAGCAGATGATTCTGACTAGAGCTCACAGGAGCCCCCGTGCTGGAGCACAGCTGACCCGGGATCTGCATGTTCTCCCTCCACTTTGTTCACAAGCCCTCAGCATGGCCACCACTAAGTGGTATTTCCATGGCTCACGTGTGACTTTTTTTTTGTGGGACCCTCGCCGGCAGCTGGGGAATGAACCGGCATTGCAGAGGCTGCGGGCAGCCTCGCAGCCCAGCGCTCAACCGCTGCACCACCAGGGGAGGCACTCACGTGTGACTTTTGAGAGTGATAACCAATTGTAGCTTCTTGCCAATACTGCATTCATCTAGAAAGGTCGTGTAAGTACATCATGATGGATGAACAGCCCCAGTTCAACCTCTCACATCCACCATATTGGGCCCATCAGTATAGAGATGATTTTAGCAGCTACAGACTTCCTTAGATCACTAGCATGACAACTTGAAACACAAAGCCCAATTCTGGAACAAAAGGGTTCCCAAAGAAGTGTAATGTCTCAATCTTCAAATAAAAAAAAAAGGGCCAGCGTATTTAACAGAAAAGCCAAATAATGCCGAAACATGCCCTAATCTCTGCACCCTGTGGTTATTAGTTTTCAGTTCAGCTGTGACAGCATTCACTTTAAAAGATAAGCAAGGGGCCTCTTCGGTGGCACAGCGATTGAGCGTTGGGTTGTAAGCTGCCCCCAGCCTCTGCAGCGCTGGTTCGATCCCCAGCCACCAGGTGAGGGTCCCACAAGGCGCGCAGACCTCTCCTGCCACCCACTGCTCCCCTCAGCAGTGTACTTTGGTCCTTCTGCCTGCTCTGCTCCCTGCTCTGGCTCTGGTGAATTCTCTCACCCTCCCGTGCTTCTGACTGTACCCAGTGCTTGTATAAATAAATAAATCTTTTAAAAATATATATATATAAGCAAGGTCACATTGTTCCCTTGTTTGAACCTGCCACCTCACAATGAAAGGAGAGTGCCATACTACTATCCACATGGCTCTCCAACTCCTATTCCCACTCCCTCTGCTATGGCTACACAGCATTCCCTTTTTTTTAAAAAAAAGATTTATTTATTTATTTATACAAGCACTGGGTATAGCCAGCAGCGTAGGAGGGTGAGAGGATTCACCGGAGACAGAGCAAGGAACAAAACAGGCAGACTGGCGGAATACACTTCTGAAGGGAGCAGCGGGCGCGGCAGGAGAGGTCTGTCGTGCCATGTGCGACCCTCGCTGGTGGCCAGGGATTGCACCGGCACTGCAGAGGCTGCAGGCAGCCTCACAGCCCAGCACTCAACCGCTGCACCACCAGGGGAGGCCCTGCATTCCTTCTTTTCTCTGCCTCAGTGACCTTGTACTTGGCACCAAAAAGGTTATTTTATTGCATATTGTGATGTCCTTGTTTATCTCCTTCAGGTACCTATTCAGAAATCACCATTTTCAGTGAAGCTCACACCATCCTATGGTCATCCTCTAAAAGGAGTCCGCTAATATGGCTTATTCCATACCTACCTCTACAAAGGTTATTTGTAATATTTACTATTATTGGAATTACTGATACTTGTGTGCAGGGAGGAAGGGGAGTGGTTAATGCTTTTACTCTGCTGCCTCCCTTCATCTAGAATAAAAGTTCCTTAAGTAGGTGCTCAATAATTATTACTGTAACAATCTTCCCTACTCCCCTGCTTTAGGATATATAAACTGCAGTGAATTGTCTCTGTCTTGGCTTTACTTTTCATGAATGACTTATTTTTTTTTTTAACATTTATTTATACAAGAGCTGGGATACAAGGCCAGAGGTGCAGGAGGGTAAGAGGATTCACCAGAGACAGAGCAGGGAGCAGAACAGGCAGAGGGACCGAAGGCACTGCTGAGGGGAGCAGTGGGCAACACAGGAAAGGTCTGCAGGGCCATGTGGGTATCTCCCTGGCTGGCCAGGAATCAAACCCCCACTGCAGAGGCTGCAGACTGCTTCACAGCGCTGCGCTCAACCCACTGAGCCACGGGGGAGGCCCATGACTTTATTGTTTTAAATTAAATTTTACTGATTTATCATTGGTTTATAATATCATAAAAAATTTTAAAACTTTAATTTCTTACTTTTTAATTCAATGATGGCAATTACCTGTAATTTCTATACCCCTAAAGTAGTCTGATCACATTAGGGTATGTCATTTTACATGGGTTTACAGAGCTTTTTGGGAGGGCCTTTGGAAATTGCAGAAAGCCACAGAAAAGGAATACATAATCTAGATTGGGGTTAGCAAATAAAATCTTGTCTGGAGTTTATTTTTATAAGTTTAACTGGAACACAGTGAAGCTCCTTCATTTATTTTCTATGGCTGTTTCATGCTGCAATGGTAACAGAGAACATAGACAACACAATCTAAAATATTATTTGGTCTTTTACAGAAGTTCCTTTTTTTAAAAGATTTATTTATTTATGCATACAAGAGCTGGGGTACAGGCCAGAGATGTGGGGGTAAGAGGATCCACCAGAGACAGAGTAGGGAACAGAACAGGCAGATTGACTGAAATACACTCCTGAGGGGAGCAGCAGGTGCAGCAGGAAAGGTCTGCTGCGCCATGTGGGTAGCTCCCTGGCCGAGGATTGAACTTGTGCTGCAGTGGCTGCGGAAAGCTTCATAGGTTGCGTCTTAACCCCTTGCACCACCAGGGAGGTGCTTCATTTTCATTCTTAATACAGACTTTTGAGTTCCCATAGCACATTGTATTGGAGTAAAACTACTACTGGGATTCCCACCCTACTCCCTAGCCAAGATAAAATTTTTTTTAAAAAGTATTTATTTATGCATATAGGAACTGGGGTCCAGGGTAGAGGAGTAAGGGGTGAGCGGACTCAGAGACAGAGTGGGGAGCAGAACAGGCAGATCTACTGCGAGGTCGCCGGCAGCTTCGCAACCCAGCGCTCAACCACTGCGCCACCGGGGAAGCCCTACTGCAATACATTGTTGAGGGGAACAGTGGGCTAGACAGGAGGTCTGCTGCGCTATGTGGGTCAGCTCCCTGGCAGGGCATCAAACTCATATGCAGTGGCTGGCGATAACTTGATAGCGCTGTCTTTAACTCCTGGGCCACCAGGGAGACCCCCCCAATATAAAACTTTTAAAAGGCCCTTGGCAGGCCTCCCTGCTGTGTATTTCATCAGTTTGCCTATTCTATACCCTGCTTTGTCTCTGGTGAATCCTCTCACCCTCCTGCGCATCTGGCCTATTCCCCGGTTCTTGTATAAATGAATAAATAAATCTTTAAAAAAAAAAAAAGAAGAAAAGAAAGAAAAGGGACCCAAAACCCAGGTTCTATAGTCCCAGGGCTGTGTGACTTCGGCCATTGAGGATTCCTTCTTTGAAACTAATGTCTACTCTTTTGCCACCTGATGCCCAGAAGGTGAGAAACCAGGTGTGAGTTAGGCACAGAGCAGTGAAATCATCACTCTACATACAGCGTCACTCACCTAAACTATCAGGGCTGTCAATAGAGAAACACATCAGTATAACATCAGTGTCTGGGTAGGAGAGGGGCCTCAAGCGATCATAATCTTCCTGCCCAGCTGTGTCCCACAAAGCCAACTCCACCTGTGATGGGAAAAACACAAGAGAGTGCAAGATTAATTCTACTACCCACTTTCCAAAGAGGTAGCCCACTTTCAGTATTATGATTTACCGTGATACATTTGAATGGAAAACTGTCTAAAATAGTAAAACACTTTTGTAAGAATCAAATCTGAAGTTGGAAGGTATACTTAAAAACAATTTAAATTGTTTCTCAATCTTCATATTTAATAAATAGATACCTAGTTCAAAATATGAAATAAAAAATAACTTTGTAGCTATTAAGTTTTTAATTATAAAAAATTTTATAGGAAAGAAAGTGGATGAACAAGAGGAGAAATCAAATTGTAAATAACATTCCACCAAGGCATATAGGAAAGACATGGAAAAACAAGATTGAGTAACATTTTGTAATACATTTCCACACAAACATTTCCTTAGTTTATCTCATCAGTCTGCTCCTTTGTGGAAAACATGGAGACAACACTGCATTTGGTTTGGTAGGTAAGGAACACCATGCTGGGTTTTAGGCAAAATCCGAGCTGACGGGAAAGGCTTCTGACTTTATCTTTACTGTTTAAAAAATGTCTGAATGAATATATCTACTTAAGTAGGAGAGTACTCTCTGTTCACACCTGGGAACCAGGTCACCCTCCTGTGGTCAGAGGGCAAACTATTGCCTGGACTCTGGATATAGGTCTCATTCCACATTGTCCAGCACTGCAGTTAGCCATATCACTCCTTCTTAGAACCAGAGTAGATTTTTAACATCCTCTGCTAAGTGGTCTTTTGGGTCTCAGAGAGCTCTCCCTTCAATGCTAGGAATACCCTTCTTAGCACCTTCACAAACCAAATTTTAGTTTCTAAATATCATTCCTTCCTTACAGTTGATGGGTGGCTAGTCCTTTCTTCCACCTTTAATCTCTGCCCCTAGATGCATCACTCACAACCTCCACAAGGACCACTGTACTTCTATCACATACACATATAATCAGCTTGGTATGTGTATCTATGGTATGTTGATGCCCAATCCTTTTAACAAACCTAATCTCAGAATGGTAGAGTTTATTCCTTCTCTTCTGAACCCTGGCTTTCCAGACCTCATAGGTATAGGTACCGCAGGGTAGAACTCAGACTTTCTCCTGATAAATGACTCTGGGGTGCTGAGCTTGTCTCACATCAGAATGGTACTTCCATTTTTGGTAGGCCTATTTCTGGGACATGATCCCAGAATCAATCTTAGATGACTCCCTTAGGCTCTGTTAATACTGTCAAATTAAAATTCCCAGGTAGGGCCTCCCTGGTGGTGCAAGGGTTGTTAAGCCCAGCATTGTGAAGTTATCCACAGCCTCTGCAGCACGAGTTCAATCCCTGCTGGCCAGGGAGCTCCCACATGGCGCAGTAGACCTCTCCTGTCTCGCCTGCTGCTCCCCTTAGCAGTGTACTTCGGTCAGTACGCCTGTTCTGATCCCCATTTTGTCTCTGGTGAATAAATAAATCTTAAAAAAAAAAAAAATCTTAAAAAAAAAAAAGATGTATTTATTTATGCATACAAGAGCTGGGGTATAGGCCAGAGGTGCAGGGGGTGAGAGGATTCACCAGAGATAGAGTTGGGAACAGAACAGGCAGAACAACCAAAGTACACTGCTGAGGGGAGCAGCGGGTGAGTCAGGAGAGGTCTGCTGTGCCATGTGGGTAGCTCCCTGGCCGGCTAGGGGATCGAACTTGTCCTGTAGAGGCTGCGGATAGCTTTGTAGGTTGTCTTTTTTTTTTTAATAAAAAAAATTTTTTTTAATAGAGGCATGTCTTTTTTATTTTATTTTTTTGTTTGTTTGATTGTTTTGTTTGTACATGCACTGGGTACAGTCAGAAGCGCGGGAGGGTGAGAGAATTCACCGGAGCCACAGCAGGGAGCAGAGCAGGCAGAAGGACCGAAGTACACTGCTGAGGGGAGCAGCGGGCGGCAGGAGAGGTCTGCGCGCCATGTGGGACCCTCCTCCGGTGGCCAGGGAGCAGCCGGGGATCGAACCGGCGCCGCAGAGGCTGCGGGCAGCTTCGCAACCCAGTGCTCAACCGCTGTGCCACCGGGGAGGCCCTGTAGGTTGTGTCTTAACCCCTTGCACCACCAGGGAGTTCCTAAATAAATAAATCTTAAAAAAAAAAAAAAAAAATCCCCAGGCAGCTCCCTCGACCACCTTGAGGAGAGCTGCTCAGAGGGAGGCAGCTAGGCTCTAAGCCTTCCAAATGAACCACCTTTTTTTCAGGGTTTTTCTCCTTGGATGAGAGGGTACTCCTAGGTATCACCAGGGTTAGGCATGTTCCAAGTTGGCAGTGTAAGAATAATATTCAACTATTTCTCAAGCTTTTAAGTCAAGATCTCTAAATTTCTTATGGGGAAGATCCCCATTCCAAAACCACCCAAGCCCAGATGATGTTTACACAAAGACAGAAGAGATACTATTGCCCCCAAAACATGTACTGCTACAGGAGGAAAATATTCCAACTGATGGGCAAGTAGAGACCCAGCAACTCCGAGTCGGATGGAACGACATGATAACACAGCTGCATACACTCTTTTGAGAAATACGCCATGAAAACACCAGCCTGGCTCTGTTTTCCTCAAGTCACCGCGTCTCCGTGTGTGCCAGTAGTGTGAGACACTACTGGTAACAATACCGTTATGCGACAGCAGGCTGAAAGATGTCAGCACATTTCCAAATAACTAGGTCCTGTCTCTATATACAATCAGTCTTCCTATCAGGCCTACGGAAATACCTGTTATCTAAGCACCTGTACAGTAAACCGACAGCAGTTGAATCGGCAATATTCTGTATTGATGGGCCACCGCAGGGTAGAACTCAAGAGTTCTTTCAAGCTGGAATTTATTTGCCTTAGGATTTCTCGTAGCATGAGCGTAATCACTGTGACCCACAATGCAATCAAATAAAAATGGACTACAAATTAAAAAGTTTTGAGTATGCCATTCAACCCAATTTGTAAAGTGCTTTGGTGCTTCCATATGCTTTCATTTACTGAATAGAATCCTGATGTCACCTGTAAAATGGCTTATACCATTTTACAAATAAAGAGCTCAAAATTATTGGGAGACCCTATAATGAGAAGTCATAGAATGGTTAACAGCTATCCTAATATGCTTTCCATATACAGTGAAACAAAAGAGCTAGGGACACTGGGACAAAAAGGCTTAGTAGGTAAAACAGGAAAATGAGAAGGGAGACAGGAGATGGAATTATGCAAGTCAATACTTTATGTACTGGCAGCATGAAATATGTGACTAAATGCCCCAGAGGACTGAATGTGTTGGAGAAGAGCCCTTTGCTCTAGTTTTGTTTTCAGCTGACCCATTTGCAAAGGGAGTTGCACAGAACACTGGGTAAGATGTTATTCTGACACAAAAGGGAGCAGAGATTAAAAAATAAATAAATAAACGAGTTCCAGAAAAGCTTTGCCCCAGTCTTGCCAGTGGGCTTTCAGGATAAACATGGGGGAAAACACTGTTCTCATCACCAAGGTAATAGAAACAAATGTGGCAGTCTATTTATTTTAAAGTTAAAAAAAAAAAAAAAAAAAAAAAACCACCCAAAACTTTTTAAATTAAATATAAGTAAAGATGTTGTTTAAACATCATAGTACTGGTGGTGATCAGTATAGCTGATAAGGACCTCTTGACCTAGTAATTCAATACTCAGTTCTCAATGAATACTATGATAGAATTTATTTTCAAGCCCATCCATCCAAAGAGGTTCATTTTAGCATTTTTCATGTGGCAATAAACTAAAATTGAAATATAAATAAAGCTGAAAAGAATAGATATTAAAGTTTCCCCACATGAAATACATACAGCTGTAGACAAAATCTGGATAGCAGTTAAAAATTAATAAATTTGGGCTAAGATAGGAGGATGACAATGGATTTCTTATTTCAAAATTTTTGTTGTTATATGATGTACAGAAGAGACAAAGGGGCTGAATTCCCCAAAACTTCCTGTTAAGTAACAGTACTAATTATTATGGAAGTTATATTCACCTGCTTTCCATCCACTTCAATATCTGCAACATAGTTCTCAAACACTGTGGGTACATACACCTCTGGGAACTGGTCCTTGCTAAAGACGATGAGCAAGCAAGTCTTGCCACAGGCTCCATCACCAACAATCACCAGTTTCTTCCGGATGGCAGCCATTGCTGAAACATAAAACAAAGGTGTTATATAAAATGCCCAAAAGTCATAATTGCTTCAGGCTATAAATCACACTTTTCTTTTTCTTTTTTAAGATTTATTTGTTTGTTTATTTATTTATGCAAGCACTGGGTACAGTCAGATGCACGGGAGGGTGAGAGAATTCACCAGAGCCAGAGTGGGGAGCAGAGCAGGCAGAAGGACCGAAGTACACTGCTGAGGGGAGCAGCAGGCGGCAGGAGAGGTCTGCGTACCATGTGGGACTCTCCTCCAGTGGCCGGGGAGCAGCCAGGGATCCAACCGGTGTCGCAGAGGCTACGGGCAGCTTCGCAACCCAGCGCTAAACCTCTGCGCCACCGGGGATGCCCTAAATCACACAGCACAGGCCTTTATTAGCATACCCACATACAAAATACTATTATACCTTTCCACTTAGTACCATAATGTCATACCAAAAACTCTAACATTGTATTTAGTGGTGAAAAAAAAAAAATCAAAAGCCTTCCCCAAGATTAGGAATAAGACAAGGATCTCGGGCCTCCCTGGCAGGGCACTGGTTATTATGTCTCAGTGCTAGCAAGCTATCATCAACAACTGCAGCATGAGTTCGATCCCCGGCCAGGGAGCTAACCCACATGGTGCAGCAGACCTTTCCTGTCTCATCTGCTGCTCACCTCAGCAGTGTATTTCAGTAGATCTGCCTGTTCTGCTCCCCACCCAGTCTCTGGTGAATCCTCTTACTCCTACCCCCACACCTCTGGCCTACACCCCAGTTCTTCTAGGCAAAAAAAAATAAATAAAATAAAAGATTAAAAAAAAAAACACACAAAAAACCAAGGATGTCCACTCCTGCGACTTCTATCCAACATGATACTAGAAATTCTAGCCAGGCGATTAGGCAAGAAATAAAAGGCATTTAGACTAGAAAGGAAAAAATAAGACTATTTCAATTCGCAGAAGACATGATTTTATATATGGAATATCTTAAAGAATTCACTAAATATATGTATGTATTAGAATCAACAAATGTTTATGTAAACATAAAAACCAATTATATATTTATATCCTAACAATGAATCAGTGAAATGAAATTTAGAAAAACATTTCACTTACAATGGCATCAAAAAGAACAGGAATAAATTAAAAGTACAAAACATACTCTGAATACTATATTACCGAGAGAAATGAAAACTCTAAAATGGAAGGACATTCATAGCTCATGGATTGGAATATTGTTAAATGGCAATATCCTCTAAGTTAATCTACAAATTCCTGTAAAAAAAAAGCCCAGCTGGTTTCTTTGTAGAAAATGACAAACTGGGGTCTCCCCTGGTGGCGCAGCAGTTGAGCGCTGGGCTGCAAAGCTGCCCGCAGCCTCTGCAGCGCCGGTTTGATCCCCAGCCACCTGCGAGGGTCCCACATGGTGCACAGACATCTCCTGCCATGCCCACTGCTCCCCTTAGCAGTGTGCTTCATCAGTCTGCGTGTTCTACTCCCCGCTCTAGCTCTGGTGAATTCTCTCACCCTCCCGCGCTTCTGCCTGTACCCAGTGCTTGTATAAATAAATAAATAAATCTTAAAAAAAAAAAAAAAAGAAAGAAAGAAAGAAAATGACAAACTGCTCAGAAAATTCACTGGACCCTGAATAGCCAAAACTATCTTGAAAAATAACAAACTTGTAGGAGTCACATTTCCTGATTTTAAAACTTAATACAAAGCTACGGTAATCAAGCTACACAGGCATAAAGATAAAAACATAGGTAAACAGACTCCAAAACAAACAAACAAACAAAAAAAAAACCCGACAAAACAGAATTTCAGAAATTAAACCCTCTGATGTAGGGGCAATTAATTTTCAACAAAGATGCCAAGACAATTTAATGAAGACAAAAAATAATCATTTCACCATATATTGCTGAGAAAACTGAATATACATGCAAAAGCCTGAAGAAAATCCTATCACATCACATACAAAAAATAACTCAAGAGGGATTATACTTAGCTGGAAAAGCTAAAACTGTAAAATACATTCATCTGCTTAATGGACACCAGAGTTGCTTCCACCTTTTATGAATAATGTATTTAGCACAATATACTGCAAATATACTCATCACCAGCAACCAAACAAACAAACAGAGAAAAGATAAACTAGACTTCATAAAAAATTTAAAACACTTGTACTTCAACAGGTACCATCAAGAAAATGAGAAGACAATTCACAGAATAGGAACAGATGTTTGCAAATAAGGTACCTGATAAGGGATTATAACTAAACTATATAAAGAACTTTTACAACTTAACAAAAAAAAAGCAGCATAGATTGGTGGTTTGGCTCAGGGTCCCACCTGAGGTTGCAGTCAAGATGCTGGTTTGGATCCAAATTAAAAAACAAAAAAAACCTTCGACAACTCAGTAGTAAAATAAACAAATAACCCAATTTAAAAATAAACGGTCTGACTAGACATGATCTAGCAGTTCTACTCCTAGATATCCAAGTGAAAACATGTCTACACAAAAACCTGTACACAAATGTTCACAGCAGCATTATCTATCCTTGCCAACAATTGGAAACAAACCAAAGTGCAACTTATGAATGGATGAAACATAGCACAACAATACAATGGAATACTGTTTGGCAATAAAGGGGGAGGGGAATACTGATGGGTGCTACAACACAGATGAACCCTGAAAACATCATATATGTTAAAGAAACTAATTATAAATAAGTATACATTGTGTGATTCCATTCATATGTCCAGAACAGGTAAACAGAGACACAAGGCAAATTAGTGGATGCCTAGGGAAGGCAGTTAAGAGGGGGGGTAATAGGGAATGACAACTAAAGAAGACAAAAAATAGTCACTTTTTAAGAGGATCAAATTTTTCTAAAATGATGAGATGACTGATAGAATTCTGTAAATATACTATAAACCACTGAAGTGCACACTTTATTTTTTTTAATTTAATTTTTTTAAGATTTATTTATACAAGAACTGGGGTATAGGTCAGAGGCATAGGAGGGTGAGAGAATTCACCAGAGAGAATGGGGAGCAGAAAGGCAGACCGAAGACACTGCTTAGGGGAGGAGCAGGCGAGACAGGAGAGGTCCTTCCACACCATGTGGGTTTCTCCTGGCAGGCCAAGAATCGAACCGGCGCTGCAGAGGCTACGGATAGCCTCACAGTGCCACACTCAACCCGCTGCGCCACCAGGGAGGCACTGAAGTGGACACTTTAAATGGGTGAATTATAATTTATGTGGGTTATACTTCATGAAGACTACCTCCATGTGGCAGGGATTAATGATCAGTCACCTGAATTCCTTCCACCCCAAATTTTAGTTGTGCACTGTTACCCAGCTAAAAGAAAAGACTGTATTTCCTCCTAGCTTCCCTTAAAACTAGGTACAGCCACACAAAAAGTTCTAGCTCACAAGATGTAATCAGCATTTATCTTATGGGACTTACAGAATGTATTCCTTATAGTGAAGGCACAATTCCTTTTTCAACTCCTTCCTCCTTCATACTGCTAAGCCCCTGAGTCAAGGCTGTTTTCTAAATAGACAACTTGGAACACAGGGATGAGTGTCACATTCTGGCGTTAGAAAAACAAGAAGTAGAAGGAGCCTGGATCTTCCATAATCTTGGGAGCCATCATCTTAGTCCCAGATTGCCTACTGTCACATTTCTTTATGTGAATGAACTGTCTTGGTGGTGATTATTTTAGGTTTCTGTTACCTACAGTCAAACTAATCCTCAACAATACATATACTCACTAAAATAACTATACTGTCTAAAGTGGGTGGGTGAGATATTCCATTAGGGTACATGAAGGAAACAGAAGTTAATTTTTTCTAGTCTAGAAAACAATTTAGCTTTTAATTTTTTTTTAAAGATTTATTTATTTATGCATACAAGAGCTGGGGTACAGGCCAGAGGTGTGTGGGGGTGAGAGGATTCCCCAGAGCCAGAGCGGGGAACAGAACAGGCAGCTCAACCGAAGTACACTGCTGAGGGGAGTAGCAGGTGAGTCAGGAGAGGTCTGCTGCGCCATGTGGGTTGCTCCCTGACCTGCCGAGGATCAAACTCGTGCTGCAGAGGCTGCTGACAGTTTCACAGGCTGGGTCCTAATCCCTTCTGCCACCAGGGAGGCCCTAGCTTTAAATTTTAATATACATGTTTTATATATGTGCAATATAGAAGCAGAAGGTCCCACAGTGGGAAGGACTGAGAGTTTTGTGATCACTCATTTGTGAGTTCTCAACATAGTGTGACAATACTACATTGAATATGTACCTGGCTGAGTGTCTATAATGAAGTTTTAAACAAACATGTGAAGTGACCTAGGGATTTTAAAAGATTTCAAAATTTTTTTGTAAAAAAAAAATATAGAGTGGGCTGAGGATACTACTAGTAATGAAAGCACATTAAGGAAATACCTAAGGGGAAAATGTGTTCAATTAATTTTTTTAATTAAAGGATCATGCACTCAAGAGAATACTAAGACTAGCTGTTTAAAAGTATAGCCCAGGGCCTCCTTGGTGGCATAGGGGTTAAAGTGCTATCAAGCTATTGCCAGTTCCATTCCCCACAAGGAAGCTAACCCACATGGCACAGCAGATCTCTCCTGTCTCACCTGCTGCTCCCCTTAGCAGTGTTATTATTTCAGTAAATCCACATGTTCTGCTTCCCACTGTCTCTGGTGAATCCTCTCACCCTCTGCACCTCTGGCCTACACCCCAGTTCTTGTATACATAAATCTTGAAAGAAAAAGAAAGAAAAGAAAAGAATCTCTCTCAATCCAATGTGGTTAAAGACGCACAAAATGAAAATGCCTGAGAGCAATCAAAAAGACTCTAGAAAATTTTCCTTGGGGAACATTTGGCCCAGAAAAAAGGTAAAACCACTCAGCCTACATACATGGTAACAAAAAAATTACAAGTGATTCTGGGACAAAATGAAAATGAAAGTCCACAATTACAAGGTGACTTCTGGGATCAGGGGATTATGGCAATACAAGAAGAAAAAAGTCCAAACATCAGAAAATGAAACTGGCTATTTTTCCTGAAATGACCCAGGAAATTTTTTTATTTTAGTATCTTTCCTTTCTACTTTGCTAAAATCCAGCATTTTTTTTTTTCAAGTATGTGGCTTGCCAGCTTCAGAAAGGAAATCACGCTGCGCTCTCAGCCAAATGTATAATTTTCTTTTTTTTTAGATATATAATTTTCTAGGCTCAAATTGGTCCCAGAAATAATTCTTAAGAACTTTGAGTAGAGGTCTGTTTCTCCAGTTAGTTATAACACATCTATGCAAGTTGCCTATAACAGTAAGCAAGTTACTATGTATTTCTTTTAAAACTTATGCTTTACAATTCCACTCTTAGGTATTTACCCAAAGGACACAGAAACATTAATTCCAAAGAGCACCTGAACCCCTATGTTTATAGCAGCACAATTTACAATAGCTAAGCTTTGGAAACAACCCAAATGCCCAAAAATAGATGACTGGATCAAGAAGATGTGGTACATATACACAATGGAATATTACTCAAAAAAGATAAACACATGCAATTTGCAGCAACATGGATGGAGCTGGAAGGGATGTTGCTCAGCGAAATAAGCCAGAAAGAAAAAGAAAAATACCAGATGGTCTCACTCATAACAGGAATCTAGAAAACCTAAATATGGACCAGGAAAAAGAATAACTATAAGAAAGAAAAAAATCAAAATCAACAAACAAATATGAACCAGAGACACTCTTGGGGGGGGGGTGAAGGAGGGATTGGGGTCAAAATCGGGGTTGCAATTGTATGGGAAATATAAAAATAAAAAAATTAAAAAAAGAAAAAAGAAAACAAAAAAATAAAACTTATGCTTTAAAGGTTTGAAACCTTCAGCATAAGTTACTGTGCCACCCTCATTCTAATCAAAAGGGAGCACTCTCCTAGTGCTGAAAAGGTACAGAAAATAGTTCATGTTCTCTGTTATTGCAAAACTAGTCTTCCCCCATATTTCTTTTTTTTTTTTAACTTTTTTTTAAAAAGATTTATTTATTTATTTATACAAGCACTGGGTACAGTCAGAAGTGCAGGAGGGTGAGAGAATTCATCAGAGCCAGAGGGGAGAGCAGAGCAGGCAGACTGACAAAGTACACCCTGAGGGGAGCAGCGGGCGACAGGAGAGGTCTGTGCGCCATGTGGGACCCTCGCCCAGCGGCCAGGGATTGCCGGGGATCGAACCGGAGCTGCTAAGGCTTCGGGCAGCTTTGCAACCCAGCGCTCAACCGCTGCACCACCGGGGAGGCCCCTCCCCCAAATTAAAAAAAAAAAATTTGTTCTGGTTGGGGACCAAACTTCAGCATATTATAATTAAAGTTACTATCAAAGAAAACAAAGACAATAATATCACAATTATCTTTCCCATCTATATACAAACAGAAATGGGTGCCAAAGAAATAGCAGTGTCCTATGTAATTCCACACTTTGTACTCAACAGACTCAAGAGGAGACAGTTCATTGATTCCCAGGAGCCCACATCATAGTTCTGCAATAGAGAAGCCCCTTAGAGTGGAAGTGGGAATCTCAGAAAGCATGAGGTCTGACCACTTACAGGAGGCACCAGGTGAACAGCAATTATTATTAACAAGGGTCTCTTATTCCTGCCTAGACCTAACCTCAGGACATCTATCACCTCTCAATTCATAAATATTGACACTTGTGGCATCCCGAATCTTCTCTCCTTCTCTACTGACTCCCTCCTCTCGGTCTACAATGAAATGCAGGGTGCCTTTCTTTTAAAGCAATAAATATCCCCATATCCATGTTTTCCTCTAGTTACCTTTCTCACTGGCCTGTATATACAGAAGGTATACATTTCTGTAGCTTCATATCCACTCATTTGCTTAAATTCTTCCAAATCTGCCTTCTGCAGAAACCTCTACTGAAATTTTCTCAAGTCACCAATAGCATACCTTCACAAAAAATCTGGGGCTCAATCTCATTGACATTTTTTTGTTACAATTTACATTGACATTTTTTGTTACAATTTACCACCCTGACAAAATATAATGATGTGTTGTCTCAGTCTTCTGTCTCCTTAGCTGTGGTCTCCACATCTAATCAGTCTCCCCAAGGCTGTCCCCTCCACTCAATACTCCACCTGTCTCTGGGGATTTCAATCCTTCAAATACTACTTCTATGCACCTCAACTGCAAATCTCTCTGACCCAGTTCCTATTCTCAAACTCCTGCAAATAAAGTGAGATGTGTTAAGAAATGTATTTAAAACAGGTATGTTAAAGGTCTTGGAAAATTTTGTGTCAAACAAAATGGCTATTTTTGAAAAAAATTGTGCAAAATAGGAAGGAAAAAGTGTTGAAGATCTGAGAGAGGTATCTTAAAAAAATGCTATGTACTAGAATGACTTGTTTTAAAAATATTTAAGTTTGGGTCTCCCTGGTGGTGCAAGGGGTTAAGCACCGCACTAGGAAGCAATCTGCAGCCTCTGTAACATAAGTTCAATCCCCAGCCAGCCAGGGAGCAACCCACCACATGGTACAGCAGACCTTTCCTGGCTCGCCTGCTGCTCTCCTCAGCAGTGTACTTTGGTCAATCTGCCTGTTCTGTTCCCCACTCTGTCTCTGGTGAATCCTCTCATCCCCCACATCTCCGGCCTGTAGCCCAGCTCTTGTATGCATAAATAAATCTTTAAAAAAATACTTAAGTTTATTATCAGTAGTGTACTTACAAAAAAACAAACTTGAATTTCTTTTTCATTTGCAGTAAAGACTCAAGTATTTTTAAACTGCTTTTACTGGTTCTTGATGACAAAAACTGTTTAGGCTATCCACAATCTTGGTTCTCTTTTACCCTCAGACTTGGTTAACTGAAAAATACAGTCCTGTTAGTATTGTTGAGCACTGTAAAAATATATCTACTTTTAAAAAACCTCTAGTTTATCAGTCTGGGTAATTTAGTGTTGTTTTATAAAAATCTATATGTACTTATTTAAGCCTGTGACAAAATTTTTCTTGAAGTCAAATTTCAAAAATAATAAAGTTTTTGATCAGTAAAATGATTTGATGTGTCTTAGGACTCTGAATAAATTATTTTTCCTTGTAGGAAAATGCTAAAACACATTGGACCAATCTAGAGATGTTAAAACTTCATAGAAAAAAACATTGTAATTGAGGGGAAAAGTTACACCTTTTCAGCATATATAAAAATCGGTTAAAGTGTTTTAAAATATATGAGATTTTTAAAACCTAGTATGGTCTGGTATAATATTATTGGACGATTCTGATTATTCTGAAATATATATGTGTGTGTGCATGTCACAAAATTAAGCAAACAGCCTTGTCTTTTGCCTTAAACCATAATTTTAGGTATGGTCATTTTCAAGTTTTTGTTATTTCTTCTTTAAAAAAAAAAAAAAAAAGATTTATTTATTTATTTATACAAGCACTGGGCACAGTCAGAAGCGCGGGAGGGTGAGAGAATTCACCAGAGTCAGAGCAGGGAGCAGAGCAGGCAGAAGGACCGAAGTACACTGCTGAGGGGAGCAGCGGGCGGCAGGAGAGGGCTGCGCGCCATGTGGGACCCTCCTCCAGTGGCCTGGGAGCAGCCAGGGATTGAACCAGCGCTGCAGAGGCTGCGGGCAGCTTCGCAACCCAGCGCTCAACCGCTGTGCCACCGGGTAGGCCACTAGTTTTTGTTATTTCTAAAGGTTACTTGCTGAGCTTTGTCTTCAGAAAACTCACAAAAAGAGTCTGACAATATAGATATGTTTTGGAATTGAGAAGACCTACCAAGCTTATAAAAAAAGGATTTATAAAAAATTACCAACAGAAGATTGAGACTTAATACACGGGAAAAGTACACTGAGGAGGATTTGTATAATATTTAAAGACTTTTTAAAAATAATGGTCTTTAATGTTTTGTTTTGTTTATCTCTAGAAAACTTATTAATTATACCTGCATTGGAGAGTTCATTGCACCTGGGCTGGAAGTTCTGCTGGAATCTTTATTATATTCATTTACTCAATAATATATTTTCACTTCAGCAGCTGTATTTCTGTGTGTCTGACTCACATCCATTCCTGGAGTTTAAGTTCCTGCAGGATAGGAATCACTTCTGACTTAGCCTATCCCATTTGGAGCTATATTTCCTGCTGAATTAATGTGGCAAGGACAGGATGAATAAGATCCATGCAGAGAAGACAAAAAGCTCAAAGAATGGGCATATTTCCCAAGTACACCAATTTTAAAAACCTGATAGCTTGGTACTCTCTGATCAAACTTTCCTGAAGCAATGACTGTTTCACAGGACTCAGCAGTAGGAAACTTAAAAAAGAAAATTTAGGGCCTCCCCAGTGGCGCAGCGGTTGAGCGCTGGGTTGTGAAGCTGCCCGCGGCCTCTGCGGCGCCGGTTCGATCCCCGGCTGCTCCCTGGCAACCGGAGGAGGGTCCCGCATGGCGTGCAGACCTCTCCTGCCGCCCGCTGCTCCCCTCAGCAGTGTACTTCGGTCCTTCTGCCTGCTCTGCTCCCCGCTCTGGCTCTGGTGAATTCTCTCACCCTCCCGCGCTTCTGACTGTACCCAGTGCTCGTATAAATAAATAAATAAATCTTTAAAAAAAAAAAAAGAAAATTTATAGAATGATTTATCAGAAAACTGAAATTCCAGTCAAACTACTACAAGCACAAAAATACTTAAGACTTCAGTGTGGGCCTCCCTGGTGGTGCAGCGGTTGAGCGCTGGGTTGCGAAGCTGCCCGCAGCCTCTGCAGCGCCAGTTCGATCCCCGGCCACCGGCGCGCAGACCTCTCCTGCCGCCTGCTGCTCCCCTCAGCAGTGTACTTCGGTCCTTCTGCCTGTTCTGCTCCCCTCTCTGGCTCTGGTGAATTCTCTCACCCTCCCGCGCTTCTCACTGTACCCAGTGCTTGTATAAATAAAATAAAATAAAAAAAAAAAGTCTTCAGTGTGAAATACAACTTAGGCCTGGATATATAAGAATACTCAATAGAGAATTTCAATGAGATTCCTTTGAAAAAAAGACTACCAAAGTATGTTAACTTGCAACTACTTCTGCCTGGCTTATCAACTACTTCTGCCTGGCTTCCCTTTTAGTCTCATGTACTGGATGCAATGTTTCTTAGGGGTACAATATCCAAAATGTCAGTGCCATTCCTACCCTTTGATTTACAAGGCTAAGAAAATTCTCTGAAAGGGAGTAAAGTGTCATCCAGTGGCTGCTGCATACTCTGAAAACCTACACAACAATGAGAAAAGAAGGTGACTATGACCTGGATATAGAGGAGTCTGCCTTGCATCTGGTACCTTGCTTTTAACAGTACCATTCTTTTTTTTTTTTTTTTTTTAAACTTACATCTGCTTAGTTTTTTATATAAAGGCCCAGTTAATCAACTCATTAGATTGGTCAAGGCAAGACACTTGAACTACACAGCAAGCTTTAAAAAGCGGTAGGTCTTTTAGTAGTTCTCTGGTACACACACACACACACAAATTGGTAGAGTACTCTGGATATAGGATTTCCCCCATAATTGTGTATAATGAATGCACTGTTCACAATCTGTAACAGGAACATTCTATAAGACAACTTGAAAGCCCCACAGTTCACCTAATAGAAGCCTACTCACAAACTTACTGATGACCACATCAAAAAAAGGTCAATACTACGTAATGTGTCCAAAATGCCTGATGCTTTAGGCTACAGCAATAGGGTGAACTCAACAATGCCACATGAATGTCCATCTGTGGCTGGCATTCAAAGATCTGGTGGTTAAAGCATTAAACAGTTAAAAGAAACCTATTAACTGCCATTTCAGAGTTTGTATTAAAAAGCAGGAGGCGGCTTTGTTTTATTTGTTCAAAGACTCAAAGCTTACCAATGTTTGGCTTTTAATCTGAATTCAGGAGGACAAGACTGGCCCTGCTGCTGAGGAACACAGAATGGGAATGAATGGTTTCTGGAAAACACCACCTTCCTTCCACAGGAGGAAATAAAGCTATCTGAACATAAACATCCTCCCCTTAACAGCAGCAGGAAGAGAGGGTGGAATGTCTTTTTTGTGATGTGCAAATCCTAGTTGACATGGTCATAAATACTCAGAGCAATGCCCCCTTTCAGGGTGACTTGTCTGCTGGCATTTTTATGATAATGATGCATTTTCTAAGGTACACACCTCCCTGGTCCCTTCAGAGGACAGCCACAAAATACACTTCACTGCTCTGTCTGATAGTGATACTACCACTAATTACAGTCTGGGGGTCACTCTCAATTACGTTCTGCCTCACCCTATTACCTGATACACTACTTCTTCAAAAAATGTCCTACACTAATTCTTCTGGTCTTCTCTCTAGGAACTAACTTGATCCTAAACTTCCTGAAGCAGGTGTCATTATCATTCATTCTCATTTTACCAATGGGGAAAGAAGTTTTGAGTTACTAGATTTTACTGAGTGTAAGGCCAGTATGTTGTGAACATACATTAATTTTCTTTTTTTAAAAAAAGATTTATTTATGCATACAAGAACTGGAGTACAGGCCAGACGCGTGGAAGGTGAGAGAATTCACCAGAGATAGAGTGGGGAGCAGACTAGAAGGATCTAATGAAATACACTGCTGAGGGGAGCAGCGGGTAAGACAGGAGAGGTCTGCTGCACCACATGGGTTAGCTCCCTGGCGGGGGTTCAAACTCACGTTGGACCTGTGGGCTAGTGTGGTGGTAGTAGCACTGAGACTTAACCCCTAGGCCACCAGGGCGGCCCCTGTTGGAATTCTGATAGGGATTCCTTTAAATCAACAGGCTAATTTGAAGAGCATTGCTACTTTTACAATTTTAAGTCTTCCAACCCATGAACAAGACTGTCTCTCCATTTATTTAGGTCATCTTTTGTTTTTTGCAACCCTCTCCCCAACTTTTTTTTCTTACTTATACCTGGAACCATAGGCATTATTAGCTAAAGGTGGAGATGCCACGTCTCCTGCCGTTTTGTAGAAGATAACAGGAAAAATGCCAGAAAAAGCAAATGTTTTATACTTTTTTACTTTATATTAACATGTTTAATACTCAACTGCTCTATAAGAGTCTAAGACTATCATTTTACAGAAAGGCAAACTTGTCCAATGCCACCAAACTAGCTATCAAGGGGCAAAACTGGACACTGAACTAATTAGGCAATCTATTCCTGAATCCACATTCGTAAACATTTATTTGCCCTCCTCCTCCTACCCCAAAATCATGCAGCACTTAGTGTCCTTTTTCCTTTGCCTAACCAGGCAAACCTTGATGACAACTGCAAAAGATTCAATTAATTAGTTAATATATAACTTAGGGTGACTGATTAACTGAACATCTCTCCTTAACTGGTTGAGTTTCTAATGTACTTGACCAAAGTCTTGTGATTTTAAAAATTATATTTACTTCACATTTCCCCCAGTTCATTTTCTAGCCTTTAAAAAATTTTATTTTTTTAAAAGATGTATTTATTTATGCATACAAGAGCTGGGGTACAGGCTAGAGATGCAGGGGGTGAGAGGATTCACCAGAGACAGAGTGGGGAACAGAACACACAGACTGAGTGAGTGAAATACAGTGCTGAGGGGACCAGCGGGCAAGACAGGAGAGGTCTGCTGCGCCATGTGGGTCAGCTCCCTGGCCGGCAGGGGATTGAACTCGTGCTGCAGAGGCCTCGGATTGCTTCACAGTGTGGTGCTTAACCTCATGCGCCACCAGGGAGGCCCCTTTAAAAAATTTTATAACCCAAATTGTGTTTATTGGGATGATTTCCTATTCGTCTGGATTCAGGGTGCTTTTGTTGCTGCTTTCATCTAAAGGTGCATCTCTCTTGCTCTTCCTCCAGTATGCTAGCAGAGGACAGTACAGCAGTCAACACACAAAACTACCTTTGTGCATGGCAAGATGGTGGTGATTTTATAGCAAGAACCCTGGGCACTTCATGACCATGAGGTAGGAACTGGGGCTCTGCGCCAGGTGCTTCTTCTTGTGTATTTGCCTTTCCTCCTCTGGAGAGGTATGAAGGAAATCCTTTGCATGGATAAACAAGAGGCATGTTCTTATTGGGGAAGCTGTCACCACAGAAAAGGTGTACACTAAAAAAAATATCATTTACATACCAGAGTAGAAGAGAATAACAAATGTCAAGTATGCTGGAGTTGTTATGAAGTCAACCCTTGATTATAGTGTGTTTTAAGTCTATTTATTCTCACTGGGGAACAGGTGATATCAAGCAAGGGTTGTGGCATTCTGAGCTTCAGGAAGCTGAAGCTTCTGCAACAGTAAGACTGATAAAATGGTCAGCCCTTTTCACAATTCTTTTTACAAGTTTGATTCCTTGGGTGACTACAGCCTATTTGCACTTTGCCTGCTTCGCTTACCTAACTGCAAAGTGTGGGAGTGGTCTGTCCATCAGAAGTTTCTTCTGTTGGAGTGGCTGCTGCTTGAATTTGGGTTGGTAAACCACAACCACACATTTACATTCGATTCTCTCCATTTCACACAGCAGTCTTTGGTGATTTCCTCACACTTGTATGACCATGATGTTGATTCACATTTGTCTGAAGAGGTTCCTGAAGCCTTCTGGAGCTATTTATTCAAGCTGTTCATTTAGCCTCGAGTTTAATGTACATTCTAGACTCTTCTAGAATAAACTGAATTAGAAATTAAAAATAATTGCTCACTGGACCAAAAGTAAACATTGTAAGACACTGATGACTGTCTTAATGTCCTATATTCTTTTTTTTTAAAAAAAAGATTTATTTTTATTTATTTATACAATAACTGGGGTACAGGTCAGAAGCGCGGGAGGGTGAGAGAATTCACCAGAGCCAAAGTGGGGAGCAGAACAGGCAGATGAACCGAAGACACTGCTGAGGGGAGCAGCGTGAGAGGCAGGAGAGGTCTGCTGCACCATGTGGGGTTCTCCCTGGCCGGTGGGAATCAAACTGGCGCTGCAGAGGCTGCGGACAGCTTCACAGTGCAGCGCTCAGCTGCTGCGCCAACGGGGAGGCCCAATGTCCTATATTCTTAATCCTTGTAAGCATTAGTTTTCTTTTTTTTTTTTTTTTTTATATAGAGGCATGTTTTCTTTCTTTCTTTCTTTATTTGTTTTTGTTTTTTTTTTGTTTGTTTATACATGCACTGGGTACAGTCAGAAGCGCGGGAGGGTGAGAGAATTCACCAGAACCAGAGCGGAGAACAGAGCAGGCAGAAGGACCGAAGTACACTGCTGAGGGGAGCAGCGGGCGGCAGGAGAGGTCTGCGCGCCATGTGGGACCCTCCTCCGGTGGCCGGGGAGCAGCCGGGGATCGAACCGGCGCCGCAGAGGCCGCGGGCAGCTTCACAACCCAGCGCTCAACCGCTGCGCCACCGGGGAGGCCCTAAGCATTAGTTTTCAATTAACAAAATAATTCCATAGGGATAACCCTCCAACTATGCAGCTTCTTTAAGAATCGCTGTTCTCTATTTGGGGGTTTACAAAGTGATACCCACACCAGTGATATCACTATCACCAAAGAACTCGATAGAAATGCAGATTCTCAGCCCCAACCACACACCTGCTGAATCAAAACCTCTGGTGGTGGGTTCATGAATCTAGGTTTAAACAAAACCTCCAAATGACTGATATACGCTAAACTTTAAGAATCTCTGATTAAGTACCTTTACCATAATGGGTAAAAAGAAACACCAGGTACCCAGGGAGAATCTTAGTGACTATTAATTTCTCTGAAACATTTTTCTTTGCATCTTAGCGATAAGACTTCCTTTGCTATTTCTCTGGCTTCTAACCTCAAACTACATTTTAACATGTTTCATAGGTATCTTACTTTCCCAGTAAGAATGAACTTGTTAGTCCAAATTAATCCTTTTTCACAAAAGCAGCTTTCAAAAATGGCCAAGACACATAGAAAAGGTGTTTATCACCATTAAATCATCAGACGCAAAAACTGAAGTCACAACAAAATTTTTCTACACACATTATCAGCTTGACTGAAATTTAAAAAGTGTTGGATGGAAGCAATTGGAACCCAAATTTACTGCGTGGGTCTGAACAACTACTTTGTAAAACTATTTTAGTGTGTACTAAAGTAGAACATTCTCTTAGCTATAAACTCATAGAAATGTGTAGATAAGTATACCAATGAAAGATTGTTAAACAAAATAAGCCAGGCCCAAAGGTCAAAATCCAAAAAATTTTAAACAAGGTGTTGTTTTGGGAAAGAATGACTTAGGAGGAACGGATGTCGGTTGTGCTGTTTCTTCATCTTAGTGGTGACTGCAAGCATGTGTTCACTCTGAAATTCACTGTACTGTGCACACAATTTTTTTGGTTGGGGGACAGATCAATTCCTCGAGCACAAGTTCTTTAATCTTTATTTAACATTTCTTTCTCCATGACTCATATCATGACATTCTTTATTGTTTTCCTCTGATATCACAAACTCTGTTGACAGAGTTACTAAGGAGGAATCCAGAAAGGTCATCTCCTAATCATCTACTGGAGGTCTGAGCTTTAAAGGCTCTTATAAAATGCAAATGCAACTAACAGAGTGGAGCTTGTCATTTACCCTTTATACAATAGCAATATAATCTTTGTTTTCTTCACACCTAGCTGAATCATTTAAGGAAATGGAATTTGTATTATGGCAAAAGTTGACTTGGGAAGGAAGGAACACCTTTTCTTTTTTTTTTTAAGATTTATTTATTTGTTTATGCATAGAAGAACTGGGATGTAGGCCAGAGGTGTATGTGAGGTGTGCGTGTGTGAGAGAGGGAGGATTCACTAGGACAGAGTAGGGAGCAGAACAGACAGATCTAATGAAATACATTGCTAAGGGGAGCAGCAGACAAGCCATATGTGGGTTAGCTCCCTGATTGGGGATCAAACTCAGGACATAGCGGTGATTGCACTGAGACTTAACCCCTACACCACAAGGCCCCGCTAGTCAGGAAAAATATACAACATAATCCTGCGCTCAAGATTCCAAGGAAAATTTAAAAATTTTAATGTGAGTATCTAAGAAACAAAACTCCTTCAACAAAGCTTAAAGGAGTCATGGTTATTAATATCAAAGAAATAATCAAAGAGGGAAACAGGGAACCAAAGTGAAAATTTTACTTAAATGAAGAACTGTGAAGTCACCTGACAGTTTTTCAAAGGCCCCAGAATGACAAATGTAGCTAACAAATTGTTGCAAATATTGCTGTGATCTGGGATTTTATAAAACACAAAACTGAAGTTTACCTGAAATAAAAAAAAGCAGAAAGCTGCTTAAACTTAGGCAACCACAGGATTCATGAGACACTTCAAATCACAAAATTTATCCAGCACTTACTATATGGTTATAAACCAACCACTAATAACTACATTAACTGTCTACAAAGTCAGTTTTACTAAAGCAATTAAGTTAAAGTGACAAACTAGAACCTTACTGAGAATTAGGTAAGAATTAGATAGTGGGATAGAAATATCAGCTCAAGGATAAAAGTTCAGAAATTTAAGCCTGGATCACAAAGCTACCCACAAGCAGACACCTTCTGCATTTTAAGAACTGCACTACAAGGCCTCCCTGGTGGCGAAGAAGTCTCAGTGCTTCCACGAGTTCAAGGAGCTAACCCACATGTTACAGCAGACCTCTCCTGTCTGGCCTGCTGCTCTCCTCAGCAGTATATTTCAGTAGATCTGCCTGTTCTGCTCCCCACTCTGTCTCTGATGAATCCTCTCACTCCCCCACACCTATGGCCTACACCCCAGTTCTTCTACATAAAATTAAAAAAAAAAAAAAAAAAGGGAGTAATTCTTTAAAAAAAAAATTAGAATAAGAACTGCAGGCCTCCCCGGTGGCACAGCGGGTTGAATGCAGCGCTGCGAAGCTGTCAGCAACCTCTGCAGCACAGGTTCAATTCCCGGCCGGCCAGGGAGAAACCTACATGTTGTGGCAGACCTCTCCTGCCTTGCCCGCTGCTCCCCTCAGCAGCGTCTTTGGTCTGTCTGCCTGTTCTGCTCCCTGCTCTGTTTCTGGTGAATTCTCTCACCCTCCCGCGCCTCTGACTGCACCCCAGTTCTTATATAAATAAATCTTAAAAAAAAAAAAAAAACTGCACTAGAGTAGGAATGTTGCAATTTCAACATCCTTTGAAATAAAAGGTCATCTTCTAAGACTCCAGGTAAAGAATTCAATTCACTGCTAGACCTATTATCACCTGCACTACAATACAAATTTTGTAAAAATAAAGGCATATTTGGCTGAGACACATCTTCCCTCTGCCAAGGAAACCTCCCACCTCATGCCTATCTGGCAAATATTTACCTTTCAAGATAATGAAAGTCACTTTTTTCTGACTTCCCACCCCACACCACCTCTTTATATCCTAACAACTGTACACTTTATTATCATTCCTATTTAATTAAACAAGACTCCCTCTACTTAACTGAAAGCTAATTTAGGGCGGGGATAGTTTTACTCATCTTTATGACACCAATGCCAAGCTAGTAGTGCCAGACACCAGTAGACTCTCTATATGTCTGCTGATGAGTGAACAAAAAAAAAGCCACTGTCTATTTTACCAATAGCTGCTGCATACAAAAGTAAAATTTCAATTTTTAAAAATTTCTTTTATTTATTTATGCACACAAGAACTTAAGTGTAGGCTAGAGGTGTGGGAGGTGAGGATTCACCATATAGAGTGGGAAGCAGAACAGGCAGATCTACTGAAATACACTGCTGAAGGGAGCAGCGGGAGAGACAGGAGAGGTCTGAGGCGCCATGTGGGTCAGCTCCCTGGCAGGGGATCGAATTCATGCTGCAGTGGCTAGCAATAGCGTGGTATTGCTGAGACTTAGCCCCTGCACCACCAGGAAGGCCCACAAAAGTAAAATTTCAGCCCATCTTTCAAAAGAAGCATTTGTGAAATTCTCCTCAACACCCTTAGGTAAGACTTCCCTCATTTTATTTTTTTTTTAATTTATCTTTTATTTATGCATACAAGAGCTGGGGTACAAGCCAAAGGGGTGTGTGTGTGTGTGTGTGTGTGTGTGTGAGAGAGAGAGAGAGAGAGAGAGAGAGAGAGAGAGAGAGAGAGAGAGAGAGAGAGAGAGAGAGGATTCACCAGAGACAGAGTGAGGAGCAGAACAGGCAGACTGACTGAAGTACACTGTTGAAGGAAGCAGCAGGCGATTCAGGAGAGGTCTGCTGTGCCATGTAGGTAGCTCCCTGGCCAGGGATTGAACTCTTGCTACAGTGGCTGGGGTGAGCTTCACAGGTTGTGTCTTAACCCCCCCTGTGCCACCAGGGAGGCCCAAGACTTCCCTCATTTTAATTATTCAAAAGCAGGAAGAAAGTCAAAGACCTAAATGATAATTTTGTCAGAATAAAAAAAGATGAGGGCCATCCCGGTGGTGCAGCAGTTGAGCGCTTGGCTGCGAAGCTGCCCACAGCCTCTGTAGCGCCGGTTCGATCCCCGGCCGCCTGGCGAGGGTCCCACATGGCGTGCAGCCCTCTCCTGCCTCGCCCGCTGCTCTCCTCAGCTGTATCTTTGGTCCATCTGCCTGTTCTGCTCCCCACTCTGGCTCTGGTGAATTCTCTCACCCTCCCGCGCTTCTGACTGTACCCAGTGCTTGTATGTATGTATGTATAAATCAATCAATCAAACAATCTTAAAAAAAAAAAAAAAAAGAGTGAAAGGGGGCATTCACCTGAAGGGTGGTTGCTGGGTTCTGAAAGAGATGCACCAGATGAACTCACTGTGATCTCAGCTACCCAAACTGATATGCAGAGGAACTGGTTTCAAAGACTACCGGGTGGTGTATGTAGTAGGTTGAGCGCAGCGCTATGAGGCTTTCCGCGGCCTCTGCAGCGCGGATTCGATAACGGCCGGCGAGAATCCCACATGGTGCAGCAGACCTCTCCTGCCTTATCCACTGCTCCCCTCAGCAGTGTATTTTGGTCCTTCTGCCTGTTTTGCTCCCTCCTCTGTCTCTGGTGAATTCTCTCACCCTCCTGCACCTCTTACCTATACCCCAGTGCTTGTATAAATAAATAAATCTTTTTTTTTTTTTTAAAGACAGATGTTCAAGTCCAATTTGTAAATATTTCATGATTGTTTCTGGTACTACATTTTTCATTGTTCATGGACAGATGACCATTTATGAAAGATGCTGGGAGTCAGAAGAAACCATCACTGCCAGCATCAAAATAGACACCACTACAGTATGGTCTTATATTAAACCCAGACATCTCTAGGCTTTTTTGCCCTTTTAAAGCCTCTTGAACATTATAAACTGAAAATAAACACAGAAGAGAGAGAATATGTTGGGCTGCATTCACTTCCAAAGCCAGTATCATTAGTTTCACAGCCCAACACAGTAGCCACTAGTCACCTATGACTATTTACTATTTTAATTAAAATTTTAAATCAGTTTCTTGGTCACACTGGTCACATTTCAAATACTCAACAGCCACATGTAACTATCACACTGGATACTGCAAACAAAGAACATGTCCATCATCACATGTCTACAAGACAAAGCTATTCTAATTTCTCCCATGGCTATTTGGCATCAGAATTCTTGCTACAAGGATCTGCCAAAGAAGATATACCCATAATTTTGTTATAGATTTTTCTAGAAAACATTCACAGCAAATATTAAGTTACCCCATCCATCCCCTATGCTTCCTCCTCAGTCACTCTTCCACCCACCACTTCAACACAATGATTACCTCCCTTGCCAGGCCCTGTGGCCTTGTCTCAATTCTTATCTTACACTTGATAAGCCTAACACAAACCAAGGTTTTCCTAAGAACCATTCCCTGTTCTAGGTGCTAAAGAGCAGTCTTATCTGGAAAACACTCATAGAGAAAACAACATAATGTAATTAAGTGCTGTAACAGAAGCTTATCCATGCTGTATGAATAGAGAAAAGCAAGCCAAAGGGCTGCAGAGAAAGTAACATCTGGCCTGGGCCTTGAATAATAAGGACAACTCCTGTAGGAGTTGAGAAACGGTGACTCGTTAACACTTGTAATGTGAGGGAACAGCCTGAAAGACTACTGGAAAATCTGGCTAGAAAGATAAGTAATGGTTACACTGGAGGATCTGAAATGCCATACACAGCAAGCTATATTCTATCGCTAGTATAAACAACAGGAAGCTAATAGAACAGCACAATCAAATCTGTGATTTACAAAGCACCTTGGCAGCAACATAACTAGAAGTGAACCAGACAGGGATGAGAACACCACAGTGAAGTTAATGACAGTACCCAAGAGAAGAGAGAAGATTGATGCAGTAGAATGACCCATATAAGAGACATCTTCCCAATCCTACACACAGTTCTCCTCAACCAGTAAAAAAGATTAGTGCCCAGGTAAAAACAGCACAGTAGAACAGCACAGTCCTCAAGTGCGTGGAATGAGAAGAGACAGTGATCTATCCACAAAGACTGTTAACAACACAAAGAAAGTGGGCATGAAGGAGATGATTTTGGTTTTTGTTTATATATATTGTATTATTGTTATTGAGGTAAAAATAACTCACAACAATGTATATAATTTGGGGGGACAGGGTCATACCTCTTCAGATGTATGTTACACCACCACACCCACCATCTAAACTGCCATAATTCTACACCATAGCCCAGGGGGCCCCTTTTCTCCTTTGTTCTTCCCCACCCTACAGTTTGAATTTTTCCAGATAACACATATGAAAAGAAATCTAACAAAGCAGTTAGATTTCTAGGGTGTTTTGGTTGATTTTCTATTCCTTTGTTTAGTTATTCTACATGCCAGGAGAGAAATCATCCACTATTTGTCTTTCTCTTGCTGACTTATTTCACTTAACAAGCCCCTCCTGGTGCATTCATAATGTCACAAATGGGAAGAGTTCATTTTTTTATAGCTAATTAGTATTCCATTGTGTATATACAGAACATCTTATTAATCCACTCATCTGTCATTGGGCAGATAAAGGAGATATTTGAAGAGAACAGAAAGCTATGAGAACTGTCACCATGAGAAAGGAAGAGGGCATTTCAAGGTAAGGGCTCGTATTACATGACCAGCAAAAAAGGAAATAGGCAGTCTCTAGCAACACAGGAAATCCCTTTCAATTGGCCTTGGGGGAGGAGCAGACAACTGTGGTAGACTGAGATGAGGGCACTGAGGTAGGTGGTATGAAACTTTTTTCCAAGAAGTCAGGAAATACATGTTACAACATGGATGAACCTTCAAAACTTAACATTAAATAAAAACCACTCACAGTTTACTAAATATTATGTGATTACATTTATAATATCCAGAATAGGAAAGTCTACAGAAATGGAAAAATTAGTAGCTGCCTAAGGCTGGGAATAGTGATAGGGAGAATGGTGAGTAACAGCTGAAGAATTTAAGAATGTCTTTTGGGGGTAATGAATGTCCTAAAATTGATTGTTGTGATGAATGTACAACTCTGTGACTATAAAATCCACTGAACTGTACATTTTAAATGAGTGAATTGTTTAGTACATAACTTATATCTCAATGAAACTGTTACCTATAAATGTTAAAGTCCGAAAGGTGTGGCACAGAGACTACTGGCTTGTCTGCCTTAATATTTATCATTCCCTCTCCTGGCCATGGTGTCCAATAATAAAGACCCTATTTCCAGACTTCCCTAGCAGTTTGGTGGGATCACTAAGATCTGGCTAACAAACTGTACACAGAAACTGATGCAGGAGAGGGGAGAACTGTCAGAGCAGCATTTTGAGATCCGCATATTAGTAGAAAAGATGACTTTTGATAGAACCATGAACTCCTAAGAGACTACTCTGCAGTTACAGAAGACCATAATAGCCAAATGCAGGTGAGCTCATAGATGTAGTGGTAGACTCTCTTTTCATTTTTCTCAGTTAAGAAACAAAATCATCAGTGGACAAATGAGGCTAGAAAAAGGAAACAGGCAGTTTAAACTAAAGAAGGTAGTGCTATATTGTCCTAAAACCTGAAGCACAATGACCTAATGTACACTAATGTACACACAGACTGTCAAAAAATACACAAGTAATTCTTAAAATGGTTGCCGTTAGATAAGGACCATAAATCCTTTTCACTATCTGATTCTACTAAATGGATGTATTGTGTTTTTGAAAAAGATTAATAATAAATTTTAAAATGTATGGACTTGGAAAAATCTATGCAGTATATACTATGGTTTTTCTTTTTTAAGGAAGAAACAAAGCAGGGGCCTCCCTGGTGGTCTAGGGGCGAGTCTCAGTGCTGTCACCGCTAAGGCCTGGGTTTGATCCCCAGTCAGGGAGATGGCCTACATGTGGCACAGCAGGCAATTCCTATCTCCCCCACTGTTCCCCTAGCAGTTTATTTCAGTAAATCTGCCTGTTCTGCTTCCCACTCTGAATCTGGTGAATACTCTCACTTCCGCTCAGACCCTGCCACACCTCTACACAAAAATAAACATTAAAAAAAAAAAGGAAGAAAGCAGCATATGTGCAAACATTCATTTTGGGATCTGACCTCCTGGAGGCTACAGAGGAATACTGCCCTCTCTCCCCCACATCGTCCCTTGGCCAACCAACACTGCTCACCCCTTTTCTTTCATACAGAGGTAAAACAAGATTATCTATGTTCAAGTACAGTTTAAAACTGCTAAGTGCAGATTCCTACAACTCTTCACACACACCCCCTTTATCTCTTAAAAAGCTAAGAGTTACACCCTCCCACAGAGATCAACCTGGCTACTCCAATATAAATTCTTCATCCCCAAAACTACTACAGCATTTAGTCTACTAAGTGGTGTTTCTCAAAAGACTATGTAAGCTTACATCACTTGTTGCTTTGTTTGCACTGCTAGACAGGAGGTTCAGGAGCCAGGTGTTAGGTTCAAAACAGCTATGACTCTTGGAAAGCTGGGTGGAGGCTCATCAAATTACTAAAAATGGATCTACCATATTACCCAGCAATTCCACTCCTAGGAATCTACCCAAAGGACAAAAACATTAATTCAAAAGGAAATCTGCACTCCTACGCTTATTGCTGTACTATTTACAATAGGTAGAATATGGAAACCACCTAAATGCCCAAAAACAGATGACTGGCTCAAGATGTGGTATACATACACAACAGAATACTATTCAGCAATCAAAACAGATTGCTCAAATGGCATGCTCAAAATTCATGCCATTTGTTGCAACATGGATGGATGGAGCTGGAAAGGATTATGCTCAGTGAAATACGTTCAGAAGGAAAAAGAAAAAGACCGGATGGTATTACTTAAAGGAGAAATAAAGAGGAATCAAATAAAGGATCAGGAAAAACAAAAGAGAAAAAACCAGCAGGAAACTATAAATGGAGACATTCAGCAAGGGAGGGAGAGGAATTAAAATGGGCCAGAAGAGCACAAGAGACTATGGTGATGGTTCACTGGTGACTTGGTGGTGGGAATTCTCTGGCAACTACACCTGAGAAAAGAAATCAAACACTGTACAAAACATGAATAATGATGTAAAATATATATATAATATTTTTAAAAATCAACAAAACAGCTATGACTTTCTGGGCAAGTTACTTAATACCTGTGTGTTTCCACTTCCTTATCTATACCAACAGCATATGTATATGATGGTTCTTACCCTCACAGGATAGTGGTTATTATTAAATGAGTTAACAGGAAATCACTTAGAATAAACAATACCTAGCACATAACAGCTAATTTTTAACTGTTATCTACTGTTTTCCATAAACACCAATAAAAAAAAGACTGCGTCTTCATTTCCCTACAATGCTTATTAACAGGGTCAAATACAGCACTGAACAGAAATATATGTTCAACTGAGAAGCCTAGTCTTCCCACGTTTGGTATAAAAAGAGTTAATTTTCTAAATTTTTGAAAGGAAACTTTCAAAAGCTCAAGTTACTAATATTAGACATTAAGCTGCAAACTAACTTCCTCTAAGTTACTTCCCTTCTTTTTTGAATTGGGCCTATGTTTTATTCAAGTAGGAAGTTACTTCTTTTCAAACAAGACCTGTAAGTAACAGTAACAATCCTCTGAATATAAAACTAGCTAGTTCCTGCATTCATGTATGAAACAAAACTTAAAAGAGTAGGGAGAGGGGCCTCCCTGGTGGCGCAAGGGGTTAAGTGGCAGCACTATGAAGCAATCGCAGCAGCAGACCTCTCCTGTCTCCCCCACTGCTCCCCTCAGCAGTGTATTTAGTAGATCTGCTCCCCACTCTGTCAAGGTTACCTGAATATAGTAGTGCTTTTCCTAAAATGGAAATTATTATTTAAGGCCAAGCATTTTTAAAGTCTATAGCATTTCCTTCTTGCATTCCAGAAAGTGTTCCCAAGCAGAGAAAGGGCCTGGAATCTGTGCATCACCACCTCTATTATTATACCTTGTGAATAATCATAATTATTTATTGTAGTTGGAGAAAAGTGTAATCACATTCACTACAATCCTTAACCCATGCAAAGACTCTGCCAGAGGCCAGTGAACACATTCTTAGGGGTTTCAGGTGATTCTATTGACCTCACCTCCCCAACTAAAACACGACCACCAATCTTACTTGATCAGATAATACCTTTGGGTTTCAAAATCATAGTTCCATCCTAGGTGTATATGAGCATATGGCATCTACCATAAAAATTACTCAATAAGATCAAAATATTGATTACATGGACAGGCTCCATGTAGACTAGCCAAAGTAAAAGGGTCTATTAGAAATTAATTTTAGTTATAGGCAGCAGTAGAGTAGAAAGGAGGCAATTAACTGTAGTGTTAAAAGCTATACAATGGAAGGCAATCCAGGCTCTATCTGCCCCTTCACAACCATCCCTATCTGTAAAGTGGAGAGTTCAATCTTCTGAATAGGGTTGGTATGAAGAGCATAATAAAATATTACACAAAAAATGTTTAGAGCACTCAATACTCAGAAAGTACACATGCAGTTTGCAGCAACATGGATGGAGCTAGAAGGGATCATGCTCAGCAAAATAAGTTAGAAAGAAAAAGAAAAATACCAGATGGTCTCACTCATAGCAGGAATTTAGAAAACCTAAATAAGGGACCAGGAAAGACTTATTAATACAAAGTAAAAATCAAAATCAACAAGCAACTATAAACCAGAGACACACTATTGGGGGAGGGGGCGGGAGAAAGGACTAGGGTCAAAATAAGGAGGGTGCAATTGTATGGGGAATATAACCAAAATGAAAATGCATACATTGTGCAAAAATGAAAAATGATGTAAGAATTATATAAAATATCTAAAAAAAGGTGTGTAATTAATTGGGCCTTATTTTTGGTTTTGTTTTTTTAACAGTTGTTTATTTTTTTTTTAAGATTTATTTATGCAAGCACTGGGTACAGTCAGAAGTGCGGGAGGGTGAGAGAACTCACCAAAGCCAGAGCGGGGAGCAGAGCAGGCAGAAGGACCGAGGTACACTGCTGAGGGAAGCAGCGGGGCGGCAGGAGAGGTCAGCGCGCCATGTGGGACCGGGTGGGGCGCAGCCAGGGATTGAACCAGCGGGCAGCTTTGCAACCCAGTGCTCAACTGCTGCGCCACCGGGGAAGCCCAGTTGTTTATTTTTTAAAAAGATTTATACATTTATGCATACAAGAACTGGGGTACAGGCCAGAGATGTGGGGGGTAAGAGGATTTGCCAAAGACAAGAGTAGGGAACATAATAGGCAGACTGACTGAAATACACTGCTGAGGGGAGCAGTGGGCTAGACAGGAGAGGTCTGCTGCACCATGTGGATAGGTCCCTGGCCAGCCTGACAACTTCAAAGTGCTGTGCTTAACCTCCTACACCACCAGAGAGACCTAGGCCTTATTTTTGGACATATGGCAATTCCCTCCTTCAAATTTCAACTGTCCAAAATTTGAAGATGAGTTTATAATATCGCCTGACCTCTTTCCCTAAAAAGTTTGTTTTTCCAAAGTGCATATCCCATCTTTACCTCAATTCTACCCTCTTGTTCACACACACACACACACACACACACACACACACACACACCCCACCCCCCTCCACAGAAACCATGTAGCTTATCTCCCACTGCCCAAAAACAATAGGTCCACAATTCTACATCCAAATGTCTTGGGGTCAGAAGTTTTTAAATCCAGAATTTTCAAATTTTAGAAAAGCAATATGATACTAAGACTAAATACTCCATAATAAACCCAATGGGTTAACAGTTATTCAGCAAAATAAATGAACATTCACACTAAGTAGGATAAAAACAAAAATAACTTCTCACCAGTTCAGTTTAGGTTTTGCCATCAAATGTGTTGTGGTTTTCAGAATTTTCTGAATGAGTTAATGAAAATCTTTTAACTCAATGTGATTTGTTGCAAAACACACAAGCATGCATGCACACACAATCAAATCCCTCTCAATACTCTTTTTTTTTTTTTTTTTAAATAGAGGCATGTTTTATTTATTTATTTATTTGTTTGTTTTGTTTATACATGCACTGGGTACAGTCAGAAGCGCAGGAGGGTGAGAGAATTCACCAGAGCCAGAGCAGGGAGCAGAGCAGGCAGAAGGACCGAAGTACACTGCTGAGGGGAGCAGCGGGCGGCAGGAGAGGTCTGCGCGCCATGTGGGACCCTCCTCTGGTGGCCAGGGAGCAGCCGGGGATCGAACCGGCGCCGCAGAGGCCGCGGGCAGCTTCGCAACCCAGCGCTCAACCGCTGCGCCACCGGGGAGGCCCCCTCTCAATACTCTTAAAAAACTTTTTCTAACACCCTCAAGTCTGGTTTTTCCATAACTGATAATCCTGTTATCTCAGAGAATCATCTCCTGCTATTTAACTTGGTAAATTAAAACAAAGAGCCTTTTAATTATGTGAGTTGAGGGCTGAGTATTGTGTAAGTTTAAGCTAAACTGAAGGGTTAACAGCAATTTGAATTCCACAATCTAAATTAAGTGAATAATTTTGATAACTTATTTAGGAACCACACATTTTGCAATACTTACCTCCTTAGAGTCACAGTATATCTGCCTCTCTGCACAATTTCTGCTAATTTTTGGCAAATAAGGAATCACCAAACATGCTTGAGATAGTGCTACTAGGTCATAATGAATGCATTACAGACATTTATCAGCCAAATTTTCATTATAGGCAGGCACAAAACAGTTCTCTAGTCAAGAAACAGGTAGAAATAATTCAACTAACTATGCTTCTTCTGCTAGATCAATATTTTGGAATAAAATATTTAGAATATTTTAGAAAGATAATAAATTTCCATGCAGATAAATCATAGTTTTAAAAATGACTAATTAAGCATACTTGAGATAATTGTAATTTTACCTCAGAAGTCTTCAAAGGGACTAATTACATAAAAGAAACAGTAATGACTACAAGGCTCTACCATTGCTCAACCAGCCAAAATATAAAAATACAATTTAACGTTGGTCATCACTTACTTCTTTTTACTACATTAATTGCTTCAAAGAATTTGAAATACCTAAATATTTAAATTCCCAACAGAAAATGCAAAAGACAATCTCATGTCCCACAGGTTCATCAATAAATCAGAATCCAGAGCCTCCCTGGTGGCGTAAGGGGTTAAAGCACACACTATGAAGTAATTTGCAGCCTCAGCAGCATGAGTTTGATCGCCAGGGAGCAACCCACATGGCTACCCACATGCCGCAGCAGACCTCTCCTGTCTCGCCCGCTGCTCCCCTCAGCAATGTATTTCAGTCAGTCTGCCCGTTCTCTTCCCACTCTGTCTCTGGTGAATCCTCTCAACCCCCGCATCTCTGGCCTGTACCCCAGCTCTTGTATGCATAAATATATAAATCTAAAAATAAATAAATAAATAAATAAATAAATAAAACAGAATCCAGGGCCTCCCTGGTGGCACAAGGGTTTAAGATGCAAACTGCTGTCCGCAACCACTGCAGCATGGGTTCAATCTCTGGCCTGCCAGGGAGCAACCCACATGGCACAGCTGACCTCTCCTCTCTCGCCTTCTGCTCCCCTCAGCAGCGTATTTCAGTCAATCTGCCTGTTCTGTTCCCCACTCTGTCTCTGGTGAATCCTCTCATCTCCTGCACCTTTGGCCTGTACCCCAGTTATGTATGCACAATAAATCTTTTCTAAAAAAGAAACATTTTTAATAATTTGAAAGACAAAAGAAAATAACAGTAAAAAGGGGGGAGAAAATAGTAAGCACAAGAGACTAGAGGTTAACTTCATAAGACTTATGTTGAGACATACATATGCCTCAGTAATGCAATCCAGTTGAAAAGTTTATATATAAACATGTTTCATTTCTTTCTCCAAATTAAGCTGTCATAAATCAGTATTGTACAGATGAGTATAATAAAAGCAAAACTTGCCTAATCTTTTGGAAAGCCTGAAAAATTTTTAAGTAAATTTTATGACACACAAAAATATTATCAACTTCATTATGAGGAATGATGATCCTGTGTACATAAAATCTTCCTCCCAACCCCAAGTTTTGTCAATCCTAGTTTCTGTGGGAAGGAATAGTGTTAATGCAAGTAGTGCCAAAAATATTTAGGATGATTTTCAGCCCAAAATGTCATATTGCAGATAAGGAAATAACTATAAATCTCAAGACTAATTTATGAAAGTATAAAACCTAAACCATATACCCACCCTCAATGAAACTAATAAAATATCCTGGCCAGGGCACTTATTATTTAAGCCATGATTTCTGCCTTCTTTCCTCTATCCTGAATGCAACCTACCCATCCTTCCCCTACTTACATAATCTCATAGTTAAGGCAACTCACTCTCTCAAGATCTTCCCTGAGATCAGGCTCCTTAGGTACTACTCATTCCTAGTACCTGATACCTGTGTGTGTGTGTGTGTGTGTTGGGGGGATGGGGGGGGTAGAAACACCAGAAATCTGTCCTGATAAATCCAGATTCACTCATACTTAGAACTGTGCCTGCCATACAATAAAAAAAATTAAACACTTGGGAAATTAAACTGAAAATATAAAGTCTTTTGTTTACAGTCTGCATAGGATACCCCTGGGGAAAAAAGACTCAAATTATCATCTGTCCATTTGTTCATAATGAGCTTGAGCCTTGTATTATCATTATTTGACCATCCTGATCAAGCACGGTCAAGGACTGAAGTCAGTTCAAGGCTCTCCTTTTTGTAGCAATGGCACTTGGCAACTAAAAACAGTAGGTTGAAGGTACATGAAAGGCAAGCAGAGGAAAATTTAAAAAGCCTTCAATGCCAAGAGAGAATCATTCCAAACTTAAATAAATTCTTCCTGAGGGCAGGGGGTAATGAGGGCAAGAAACACACCTAAACACACCTTAGGGAACATACCTGCTGTCTTCTAAATGAGAGCATAAAATCACCTCAAAATAAAGATTCCAGAGTTAATTTTTTTAATAATTTTTTTTTATTTTGCATATGAGATCTGGGGTGCAGGCCAGAGGTGCACGGGGTAAGAGGATTCACCAGAGACAGAGTGGGGAACAGAACAGGTGGATCTACTGAAATACACTGCTGAGGGGAGCAGCGGCTGAGACAGGGGAGGTCTGCTGTGCCATATATGGTTAGTTCCCTGCCTGGCATCAAACTCAGGCCCCACGGTAGGGAGGCCCTCCAGGGTTAATCTTAAATAGGTATACAGCATCAGGATTTGACATTGTGTAGTCTCACTATCCACTTACACTGCTGTCAAGATAATGCTTGCCTAGAGGATTGATATAGAGAGAAGAATGACCAAGAGGTAGCCCTAATGAGCTGCCTAATGGCCTGTTGGGGTGTTTCAGCAATGACAATCTACATTCAGATACTTTATTTATTTATTTTTAAAGGTTTATTTATTTATTTATACAATACTGGGTACAGTCAGAAGCGCAGGAGGGTGAGAGAATTCACCAGAGCCAGAGTGGGGAGCAGAACAGGCAGAATGATGAAGTATACTGCTGAGGGGAGCAGAGGGCACGGCAGGAGAGGTCTGCGCGCCATGCAGGACACTTGCCAGGCGGCCAGGGATCGGCCAGGGATCGAATCGGCGCTGCAGAGGGAGCGGGCAGCTTCGCAGCCCAGCGCTCAACCGCTGCTCCACCAGGGAGGCCCCATTCAGGTACTTTAGAGCCTGGCTAATACTTCTATTCCTCTCAAGATTCCACAGCTAGCCAGCTGAAAACTCTTCAGGTTAGGCAGGGTCCGAAAATCTATTTAAATATTTTTCTCCTTTTCACTAAGGGGGAAAAAAAAAATCACGTAACCTTTTGAATGTGTATCAAGCTAGCGCCAGCCACTGTGGCATTAGTTCAATCTCCGGCTAAGGAGCTAACCCACATGTTGCAGCAGACCTCTCCTGTCTTGCCCGCAGTTCCTCTCAACAGTGTATATTTCAGTTGATTCCCCTGTTCTACTCCCCACTCTTGTGTCTGGTGAATACTCTCAACCCCCCACCTCTAGCCTACACTGCAGTTTTTCTACGCATAAATAAATAAAAACAATTGTCTTTTTAAAATGTGTACAACAACACTAGTGATAAAGGACTGATCACAAAAATCTACAAAGAGCTGACAAGACTCAACAAAGAAAATAACCCAGTCAAAAAATGGGCAGAGGAACTAAAAAGAAACTGCTCCAAAGAGGAAATGTAAATGGCCAACAGGCATATGAAAAAATGTTCAACATCACTTGTAATCAGGGAAATGCAAATCCAAACTACAATGAGATACCATCTTATACCAGTGAAAAGGGCACATATTAAAAAGACTAGCAACAACAAACATTGGCGAGGATGTGGAGAAAGAGGAACTCTCCTGCACTGTTGGTGGGAGTGCAAACTGGCCCAACCATTTACAGAGAGCTGTGTGGCGGTTCCTCAATCTGCTAAAGTTGGAGCTTCCATATGATCCAGCAATTCCACTCCTAGGTATTTACCCAAAGGACACAGAAACATTAATTCAAAAGGGGACCTGCACCCCTATGTTTATAGCAGCACTATTTACAATAGCTAAGGTTTGGAAACAACCCAAATGCCCAAAAACAGATGACTGGACCAAGAAGATGTGGTACATATACACAATGGAATATTACTCAGCAATCAAAAAAGATAAACTCATGCAATTTGCAGCAACGTGGATGGAGCTGGAAGGGATCATGCTCAGTGAAATAAGCCAGAAAGAAAAAGGAAAATACCGGATGGTCCCACTCATAGCAGTAATTTAGAAAACCTAAATAAGGTACCAGGAAAAGAATTAATTATAATAAAGTAAAAATCAGAATCAATAAGCAACTATAAACCAGGGATACACTACAGAGGTGAGAGAGGGGAATAGGAGCAAAACAAGGATGGTGGGAATTGTATGGGGACCATAACCAAGATGAAAATGCATATACTAGGGCCTCCCCTGGTGGCGCAGGCAGTTGAGTGCAGTGCTGTGAAGCTGTCTGCAGCCTCTGCAGCACTGGTTTGATGCCGGCCGGCAAGGGTCCCACATGGCACAGCAGACCTCTCCTGTTTCGCCTGCTGCTCCCCTCAGCAGTGATTTTCATCAGTCTGCCTGTTCTGCTCCCCGCTCTATCTCTGATGAATCCTCTCACTCTCCCACGCATCTGGCCTGTACCAGATAAATAAATAAAAATAAATCTTAAAAAAAAAAAGAAAATGCATATAAGTGTGCAAAAATGAAAAATGATGTAAGAAATATATAAAATTAAAAAATAATAAAAGTGTGTACAATAGGTAATAATTTAGTACATTCATAATATTGTATAATCACCAACTGTTTAGTTCCAAAACAGATTCACCACGCCAAACTGGTAACCACCAATCTGTTTTCTGTCTATGGATTTACCTCTTCTAGATATTTCACATAGATAGAATAAAACAATGTGTGGCCTCTTGTGTTCAGCTTCCTATATTTAGTATGTTTTCAAGATCCATCATGTTGTAGCACTTCATTTTTCCAAGTAGCTGAATAACAATCCACATTTGTTTTTCCATTCATCTGTTGATAGACATTTGGGCTGTTTTCATCCTTGGGCTATTTGAAGAGTGTTGCTATGAACATTTATGAACAAGCATTTATGTACTTCTTCTCAATTTATATACACATATATGGCAGTGGAACTGCTGTGTCATATGGTAATTTTATAACTATTTAAGGAACTACCTATTTTCCAAAGTGTATACTTTAATAATCACCAAAACTGGGCCTCCCCTGGTGGCACAGCAGTTGAGCGCTGGGCTGCGAAGCTGCCTGCAGCCTCTGCAGCTCTGGTTGGATCCCCAGCCGCCGGCAAGGGTCCCACATGGCGCGCAGACCTCTCCTGCCGCCCGCTGCTCCCCTCATCAGTGTATGTCATCGGTCTGCCTGTTTTGTTCCCCGCTCTGGCTCTGGTGAATTCTCTCACCCTCCCGCGCTTCTGACTATACCCAGTGCTTATAAATAAATAAGTAAGTAAGTAAATAAATAAATAAATAAATATTTTTTTAAAAATCACCAAGACTACTGTTAAAGGGAAAGAATAAAATGTCTAACTGTTGAAGTGCAATAATCTGCATATAAAAAAATTAATGTATGTATGTATATAATATATAGTATCTCTAGATGGATACTAAGGACACAGTTACATGGTTTTCTCTAAAAAAAAAAGGAACTTTGGGACATTAAGGTGGGAAAAGTGCTTACTTCAACACCCTCTACCCCTTTTACATTGTGTTTCATACATACTTGGGTCTCCTGATACTTAGGAACAGTGATTCACAAATATGGCTATTTTCAAACATGGGATTTTTAAAGTCCCAAAGGAAACATTACTATGAGAGCAGGAGGACTACACACTGGGCTATGAAGAAAATAGATCTTTAATTGCAAAACTTGTATGATTTTACTGTTATCTAGTGCATTTTTTTCTTCCAAAGACTAGTAAAATACACATAAAATTAACCATCTTAACCATATTTAAGCACGCAGGTCAGTGGTGTTAAATATTCACATTGTGGGGCCTCCTTGGTGGTACAGTGGGCTGGGTGCAGCACTGTGAAGCTGTCCACAGCCTCTGCAGTGCGGGTTCGATTCCCGGCTGGCCAGGGAGAGACCCACAAGGCGCGGCAGACCTTGTGGGTACATTCTATTGTATACAAATTACACCTCAATAAACATGATTTTGAAAAATCAAAATACCTCTCAAAATAACAATTTTGAGAACTGGAACCCCTGTTTCAGAATAACCAAGTTTTAGAACCACTATTCCTAAATTTCAGGGACCCAGTAGTGAGCCCTCTTCTGTTATCCTAAGAATTCTTAGAACTATACACCACTCTAAAAATGTATCTCTTCCAAATTAAAGTGTGATTGGGGGCCTCCCTGGTGGTGCAAGAGGTTAAGTGACAGCACTATGAAGCTATCCATAGCCACTGCACCAGTACTTTAATCCCCAGCCAGGGAGGCAGCCCACATGGCACGACAGACATCACCTGTCTCGCCCCGTACTACCCTCAGCAGTGTATTTCAGTAGATCTGCCTGTTCTGCTCCCCACTCTGTCTCTGGTAAATCCTTTCACCCCCTGCACCTCTGGCCTGTACCCCAGTTCTTGTATGCATAAATAAATCTTTTAAAAAATTATAAAGTGTGATTATTAGGTAATATAAGCTGTAACTTAAATCATAAAAACTGAAGGGCTACATGACTGATATTGAGGCTATTTGCTTCTCTGTCACTGATTCCTCGTAGTAATTCACTAATATCTCCATTCTATGGAGGAGAAAACTGAGTTACAAAGGGATTATATTACTGTCCAGTCATAATCTACCAAGTTATCAGAGCTAGCATTAACTTGCTCTCAACCTCACAATGGAGCCCATGCTCTTAACAAGACATTATACTCCTTTCTTTTTATGAATATAAGACCTTCAAAAGAGGGCCTCCCTGGTGGTGCAAGGGGTTAAGCACTGCACTATGAAGCAATCCGCAGCCTCTGCAGCAAGAATTCCATTCCGGCTGGCCAGGGAGCAATCCACATGGCGCAGCAGACCTCTCCTGACTCGCCTGCTGCTCCCCTCAGCAGTGTACTTCAGTCAGTCTGCCTGTTCTGTACCCCACTCTGTCTCTGGTGAATCCTCTCACCCCCGCATCTCTGGCCTGTACCCCAGCTCTTATATGCCTAAATAAATAAATCTCAAGATAAAACATTTCCTCCAAAAACTGGAAATTTTAAACATGAGACACTTCATGCAGAAAAGAATTTTCCCACAAAGTACTCTGAACACAGAATTTCCAACAAAATCGTCATATATGATAAAATTGTCTCATGGCAAAAGAAATTGAATTGTTATACAACATTAGGAAGTCACCTTACATGTACTTCACTTTAAAAAGAAAAAGAGGGCCTCCCCGGTGGCGCAGCAGTTGAGTGCTGGGTTGTGAAGCTACCCGCAGCCTCTGCAGTGCCGGTTCCATCCCTGGCTGCTCCCCGGCCACCAGAGGAGGGTCCCACATGGCGCGCAGACCTCTCCTGCCGCCCGCTGCTCCCCTCAGTAGTGTGCTTCGGTCCTTCTGCCTGCTCTGCTCCCCGCTCTGACTCTGGTGAATTCTCTCACCCTCCAGCACTTCTGACTGTACCCAGTGCTTGTATAAATAAATAAATCTTTAAAAAAAAAAAAAAGTGTCTCAGAGGTAGACGCATTCATTTAAAAAAAATAAAAGAAAAGAAAAAGAAAAAGATTTAATTATTTATGCATATAAGAACCAGGGTACAGGCTGGGCAGGGGGAGGGCGGAGAGGACCAGTGAGGGAGCAGCGGATGAGACAAGAGTCTGTGCCCTGTGGGTTATCTCCCTGGCCAGGGATCGAACTCTACAGCTTCACAGTGCTACAACTCAACCCCTTGCGCCACCAGGGAGGTCCCTTAAACGTACTTCTTTAGCCCCTCAAAGCCCATGGGACAAAGAAGGTTACATAAAAGTAAACCAGAAAAGTAGCATGACATTTGCCCAGCGGGTCTATGGAATAGACACCAGAGAACTCATCTACACGATACAGACACAACTGCCAAAAGAACAAGGTAAAAATAACAAAGTACATTAATGAAAGTAGAATTTTCAACCATATGCTTAAAGTCAAAACACTTTTTTTAAATAATGGAATTGGATCTCTGTTTTAGAGCTTCAGCAAATAATTATCACTGTTCTTTAGTTCCTCTTTCTTGCCACCCAGAAAAACAAAAAATCAAGTTTTTATTGGGGGTGGTGGTGGCTGCTTTTTAAGGGCCTCTATTAAACTGACAAAATGGTTCAGAACATTTTCCATTTTCCCAGAAGCTTTAGGGACTATGTCTTAAGATGCTGATCAGGATATAGGGTTAGTAAAACTGGAAAACTTAATCAATGGAAAGTGCAATCTCTAAAGCTTGAAAGATAAATGAAGTGTGCACATAGCTGGCACATGATAAATAAAATGCCTCTGATTTCATTACTAAAGATTCTTCAGCCACAGTTCACAGGAGTACGCTTATGAAGTGGCAAGTTAGACACTGTTCAAGAACCTTTTAATTATAAAAGGTGGTGGCAGCAGATGATAGGAAAAAATCTCCACTCCATTACTTTTCTGCCTTTTCTGTCCACTTGTTGGAGAGTGACATCTCTGCTGCTACTATTTGCTGATGCTTAGAGAGTAGAACTAAATGATCCCAGAGTCAAATAATGGCAGTCACAGCTAGAACCCAAGAGTGAATCTAGACAATTTGTGATTTATATTGGCCAATGTTATCACATTATTATTTATATCAAATAACATTTATAAAATGTTGGTGAAATCCTAGGACATATACTCCTCCAACATACTAAATCCTACAATTAAACAAGCAAAAGCCAAGAAGATGAAAAAGATTAACAAATCATGTTTCTGTTTAGGTGGCACTAAGCTGTAAGCCTCCCACCAATATAATCCTTAACTGTCACTCTCAAAGTAAACAGTCACTATATAATACAATGCACTGATATATTGAAAGACAAACTCTCTTGAAGAATTTAACAGAATTACAAGTATATCACTAAGGTAATAAGTTACTATGCATTGAGCCCTGTGGTCATATACTATTTAACCTAAAACTCCCATGAAATGGGTGTTACCATTTTACAGATCTAGGTTCTAAGGGGCAGAGAAATAAAATAATCTGACAGAGTTTTCTTCTATAGTAGAAATTCTTTGTAATGATAAATCATCAGCATTCCTGGTTTAAGCAAACCTAAAAGAGCAAAGTTTAACCTTGCCTAAAGGCAAAAGATTTTTATTTATTTATGCTTACAAGAACTGGGGTGTACGCCAGAGATGCGGCCAGGTAAAAGGATTCACCAGAGACAGAATGGGGACAATAACAGGCAGATCTACTGAACTACAGTGCTGAGGTGAGCAGCGGGCGAGTTAGGAGAGGTCTGAAGCACCATGTGCATTAGCTCCCTGGCCGGGGATCAAACTTATGTTGCAGTGACTGGCGACAGCATGATAGCACTGAGACTTTAACCCCTGCGCCATTAGGGAGGCCCCTACTTTTTGTTTTTTTAATGTTTTTTTTTTTTTAAATAATTGCAAAAACAACTCTGAGATAGTCTACCCTCTTAGAAGGGAAGCCATCAAATAGACCAGCTTAATGCATTACTCAGAGGTACTTAAAGGAACCATTTCATAGAACAGCAACAAGAATATCATGCCCAGTGGCACAAGACTGTTACCCTTTTATGTCCAGTAGTTGTACTGGGCTTAATCTCTGATCATGGATCAAGGTTTTCAAGAAATCACATCTTCCAATTTATCACCAAAAATTATCAGCATGCTGGGCCTCCCTGGTGGCACAGGGGTTAAGCACCACACTATGAAGCAATCCGCAGCCTCTGAAGCACAAGTTCAATCCCCAGCAGGCCTGGGAGCAACCCACATGGTGTAGCAGTCCTCTCCTGTCTTGCCCGTTGTTCCCCTCAACAGTGTGTTTCGGTCAATCTGCCTGTTCAGTTCCCCACTCTGTCTCTGGTGAATCCCCTCACACACACACCCCCACTTCCGCATCTCTGGCCTGTACCCCAGCTCTTGTATGCATAAATAAATGAATCTTAAAAAAAAAAAATCAGCAGCACGGGCCTCCCCTGGTGGCGCAGGCAGTTGAGTGCAGCGCTGTGAAGCTGTCCACAGCCTCTGCAGTGTGAGTTTGATCCTGGCTGACAGGCGAGAATCCCACATGGTGCCACAGACCTCTCCTATCTCGTCCGCTGCTCCCCTCAGCAGTGTATTTCAGTCAATCTGCTTGTTCTGTTCCCTCCTCTGTCTCTGGTGAATCCTCTCACCCTCCCCCACATCTGGCCTATACCCCGGTTCTTGTATGCATGAATAAATAAATAAATTAAAAGTCTTAAAAAAAAATATCAGTACTCTTTTATAATATCATGAATACCACCACCTCCATTGTTCCTGTTTTTATCCAAGCCACCGTGATTTGTCATTGGGCTTAAAGAATATCCATCATATCTCCCTGCTCCTCCCAAGTCTGCTACCTGATAGTCCATTCTCACAAAGCAGCCAAAAATATAAATTAATCAAATCATATCTTTCCTATTATAAAAACCCTTCAATGGCTTCCCAATGCACTATGAATAGACTTTAGTTCCTGTTTCCTGTAAGATCTGGCCCCTAATAAAGCTATTTCATCCATTCCTCTTGCATACTCTCTAGGCTCCAGCCAATAAAACCTTTCTGCCTCTCCCTAAAAAAGGCAAGCCTGGGCCTCCCTGGTGGCGCAAGAGGTTAAGAGGCAACCTATGAAGCTATTTGTAGCCACTGCAGCAAGAGTTCAATCCCTGGCTAGGGAGCTACCCACATGGCGTAGACCTCTCCTGACTCGCCCGCTGCTCCCCTCAGCAGTGTATTTCAGTCGATCTGCCTGTTCTGTTCCCCACTCTGTCTCTGGTGAATCCTCTCATGCTAAAAAAATAAAATAAAAAAGGCAAGCCCACTCCTTACTTGTCTGTCAGTCTTCCATAGTAGAATAAAAACCAAACGAGCAGAGTTATTAATGATGTGATTACTAACAACTAATATTGAGAAAAGTAGATGGAATGATTCTAAGTTAGGACTTTTCAGTTCCAAATCAAATGTTGTATTTTTAGGAAAATAGTATCAAACAAATAAACAAAATTCCATGAACACAGGGACCTTCTTTATTTTATTCTGATGTATCCTAGAATAGTACCTAACATATAACAACCATTTGTTGAATGAATAATGACACCACCAGCTAGATTGGCTATTCCTCTTACCACAACAAGGAGGACTCAAGTCAACCAAAACTGCTACCATCATACTCCTTTACTGCCAGGTAGCTCATCTCACAGGAAAGAATATTCATCCCCCTAATAAGCTTACTTCCCATATATAGAATGAACAAAGGAGAATTAAAAAAAAAAGGTCAAAACGGTACCAGACTAAGACAGTTTCCATTAAATTAAGATGCTCCTATTCCCCATATTTGTAATCAGTTTAAACTAACAGTCCCTGGATGGGCTATTACACCTGCAGGTAACGTTGCTCCCTACAAGCCACTATCATTTCTGACCCCTCTAGTGAGAGGGAGCACCATCCTTTTATCCTCATTCTCTAGATGGCGTTTTTTTTTTTTTAAATAAATCTTTTTTTTAAGATTTATTTATTTATGCATACAAGATCTAGGGTGTAGGTCAGAGGTGTGGAGGGTGAGAGGATTCACCAGAGACAGGGTGGGGAACAGAACAGGCAGACCGAGTGAAGCACACTGCTGAGGGGAGCAGCAGGCGAGACAGGAGAGGTCTGCTGTGCCATGTGGAAGCTCACTGGCTGACTGGGCATCAACTCGGGCTTCAGTGGCTGTGGATAGCTTCTTGCATCTTAACCCCCTGCACCAACAGGGAGGCCCTGGCTTTTTTTTAGATTTATTTATTTATTTATACAAGCACTGGGTACAGTCAGAAGCACGGGAGGGTGAGAGAATTCACCAGAGCCAGAGCGGGGAGCAGAGCAGGCAGAAGGACCGAAGTACACTGCTGAGGGGAGCAGCGGGCGGCAGGAGAGGTCTGCACGCTATGCGGGACCCTCCTCCGGTGGCCGGGGAGCAGTCGGGGATCAAACCGGCACTGCAGAGGCTGCGGACAGCTTTACAACCCAGTGCTCAACCGCTGCGCCACCAGGGAGGCCCGGCCCTGGCTTATTTTCTACTGATAATTAGATAAACCTACAGCACAGGCAGTAAGACGACCAAACTACTTAATTAAAAACTTGACATTAAAGATACAAAACAGCGGCCTCCCCTGGTGGCGCAAGCGGTTGAACATCACACTGTGGAACTGTCCACAGTCTCTGCAGCGTGGGTTTGATCCCAGCTGGCCAGCAAGAATCCCACATGGCGCAGCAGACCTCTCCTGTCTCGCCCGCTGCTCCCCTCAGCAGTGTATTTCGTCAATCTGCCTGTTCTGCACCCTGCTCTGTCTCTGGTGAACCCTCTCACCCTCCCATGAATATGGCCTGTAACCCAGCCCTTGTGTAAATAAATAAAAATTATGGGGTGGGGAAGCAGGGAGAGGAAGGACTAGAGTCAAAATGGGGGGGGGGGGATGCAACTGTATGGGATATATAACCATAACGAAAATGCATACATTGTGCAAAGATGAAAAATGACGTAAGAATTACATAAAATAAATTATTAGGGCCTCCCTGGTAGCACAGCAGTTGAGCGCTGGGTTGTGAAGCTGCCCGCAGCCTCTGCAGCACCGGTTCAATCCACGGCTGCTCCCCAGCCACTGGAGGAGGGTCCCACATGGCGCGCAGACCTCTCCTGCTGCCCGCTGCTCCCCTCAGCAGTGTACTTCGGTCCTACTGCCTGCTCTGCTCCCCGCACTGGCTCTGGTGAATTCACTCACCCTCCCATGCTTCTGATTGTACCCAGTGCTTGTATAAGTAAATAAATAAATCTTATAAAAAAAATAAAATAAAATATTAAAAAATAATTAAATAAAAATAAATAAATAATTTTTTTAAAGATACAAAATAGAAAGAATGAGAATGGTTCAGAAGTAGGAAAATTATGTGTATAAGATGGTGTGTCAACATCTTTAAAAATTAACTGAGAGGAGAGGAACTGTATCTTCATCTGAAGAAGAAGTATCACTTAGAGGGTCTCCCTGGTGGCACAAGGAATGTCAGCACTATGAAGCAATCCACAGCTACTGCAGCACCAGTTCTATGCCTGGCCAGGGAGCTACCCACATAGTGCAACAGACCTCTCCTGTCTCACCCACTGCTCCCCTCAGCAGTGTATTTCAGTCAATCTGCCTGTTCTGTTCCCTACTCTGTCTCTGGTGAATCCTCTCACCACAACCCCCGCCCCCCTACCCCTAACCTACACCCCAGCTCTTGTACGAATAAATAAATCTTTAAAAAAAAAAAAAAAAAAAAAAAAAAATATATATATATATATATATATATATATATATATATATCACTTTGAAAAGAGAAAAAGGAAGTTAGACGAGTATCTTATGGAGAGGCAGGAAAATAAGACCAGAGAGACAAGATATAGAATAAGATAAAGATCTCTAGATCAGTGGAGAAGGAAACCATTAGTAGTAATGCACCCACATTTCTCTAGAACTTACATTAATATGTAACATATATAATAGTTATCTTTCATGGGGAGAGGCGAATGAAGGTTTACATACCTTACAAATGTGCTGCAAGAACCACGGTGTATATGGCAAAAGTTCTACAGAATCCCTTGAATTTTCAGATGAAAGGCACTAAAAAGTTAAAAAAAAAAAAATCAGGAATTATGTCTCCTCATTTTATAAGGAGAGGGAAAAAAAAGCACAGGATGTAAATGGACTTATCCAAAGTTCCATGAAGTAATTAAAGAGTTCAGCGAGGGAAAAAGTATAGAATTCTTAAATGACACACCATAAAACTTACATTTATATAAACCTAAGCTTCCCTCACTTAACAACATTCATAATCAACCTTACTTTCTCCACATAAACTAATGTTGCCCTTTTAAATGCAAAAATCAAATTGGATGAATACTATAATAATTTTCTAACATTAAAAAGAATTTAAAACATAGAGTGAACATCCATATCCCTACTACTAGACTGTGAGCATTTTAATGTCTTGTTTTATTAAGTTACATTTCTTTTAATACTGGTATTACATAGAAATTACAGGGTGAAAGGCAACTGTCAGAAAATCAATGGCTTAAAAAAAAAAGCTCAAGTCATTAAGTCAAATAAATTAATATTTTATTAATTTATTTAATGCTTATTGCTTAATAATTTAATATTAATTTCCTTGACTCAGTGACTTCATTTCACTTTTTAATATATTAGGAACACTTCTAATATTTTTGCCAGAAATCATCAGTATTAGTTTACTACTTAAAATGAGAAAAGACTCACATCTATTCCTACTTTCCATGAGCAATTACAGTTGTTTAGTATCAGATCACATCATTCTCCTGCTTAAAAACATTCAGATTTCTCACCCCAGAACTTCCCATGTCCTAAAGTCCCTACATGATCTAGTTCCTGTAAAACCTCTCTAATTTCATTTTAGCTACTATTTTCTCCTTCACTCCACTTCACACTTACTTTATTGGCTGCTTATGTTCTTTCCTTTTACATGAATATTAAGATACTATCATAAACATGATTAAAATGTTTACTTTACCCAATCTCTTCAAACAAAAAAAATCAGGCTCAATTTGGGACAAATTGGCTGTAATTTAACAGAGTGTATCTCCTATTTTGGTGATTATTAGGTATAAAAATGTATTCAGAGTCATCAGGAGGAAGCACCTATAAACTCAGACCAACACCCAGAACGAGCAGCTTTAATGCCTACCTGATTTTCAGTCACATGATTACCATAATTATGAGTATATAAGGCCTTCACTTAATACTACAGCACCACAGATTAAAAATGAGTCACTTGAAACAGAAACACTTGAAATAGGAACTTTATAATGATTACAAACTTTAAACTACCTTGGAAAATTAAGATTTAGTTTTCTCACAAATACTTAACAGTGAACATGTCTCCCGAGAGCAGAGTATAAACAAATTTAAAACTTAGTTACATTAATGTGTAGGTGCAGGAAAATTGAGATCCACTGGCCAGGTGCATTAAGGGATAAACTAAATGGTAATGGAAAAGGAAAACAGGGACTTTTTAAAACTACAAATTCATGGCTAATTTTTAAATCTAGTGAATATCTTTACCAGTAGCAGCTGTGATGCAATCAAACCCAAGTTATAATCTATGGAAACCCATCAAGTCCAAATCGATTTAGTCTTTCTTTTGAGTTAACATAAATCTGCCATCTCAAGGACAATGAAGTCGCAAAAGAGCAACTCAACCTCCTCCAGTCACTGCTTGGACTCCACCCCATGGACAGGAAACACCTGAAGATCTACCAGTTTTCACCCTCCTAATAACTTACACCTCCACATAACCAGGATATACTTTTAAAGGAAATTAACTGGCAAACAAAAAAGGAATCAGGACTATGAAAATACTCCAACAAAATCATCACCATGCACATAAACACAGGGAACTATTTACTTGGCAAATCCAGTTTCTCCCCAACCCACCTCCAAATCAATAGTCAAATGAGCCCCCTGCATACTGATAACAAATTAGTTTAACCTAATTATGTTGATTTTGGAGCAGGGGTGTCTGGGTCACCCTCTGAAAGAAGTTGGTACCTCAAGAAGACCCCAATACCTGCAGCAACCCTGTAAACATTTCCCCACATCAACTGCTTCAGGGTCATCCAATTAGAAAGGGCAGTGCTGTGAAAGTTAAAGAATTGAAATTTGTCTATAAAATAAAATTCCCAAATTCTATCAATATATGTAAGAGGAGAAAATATTTGAATGGAATTAAGTCCTAAATCCTGAATTTTAGCAGACTTTAAGCCTGAGGTTTGGGAGTAAATGAAGAATACCTTACAAAGAAAACAGTTCTGGCTTGCAGGAGACTATACATATGACCTTGGAAAATTTACTGAAGACTCTGGGACTCAGTTTCCTCATCTGCAGGTAGTGTAGAACTACAAGTCGTAAAGATTCCTTTCAGGTCTAAAATTTTGGATCTATTAAAAAATTGAATTTCCTATTCTCTTTTTCCTTCCAGTACATATTTTTATGAGAACAGAGGTTTTAAAGCTTTAGACTTTGACTCAAAAAGAAGTTCCATTTTATATTTTTTTTGTATTACCCCAAGAGCCATCAGTGCTCTACAAAAGTAGTAGTATCAAGGCACTTAATAGAAACACTTAAGTAATTTATCCTTTACAACTAAGAACTAGCCTTGTATTTTCAGTCCAATGTCACTTGTGCCAAATGCTCAAAACAGTATCTGTACCAATTTAACCATGTCCAAGGTGACGATCGTGAGTGAGCATGTTACAAACACATCACACATTTGGGTGTGTGACACTAAGTGGCTGAAAAATTCTCTGACCATACACCACTTTAAAGAATAGTTTTTAAAGTACTTTTTCCTCTTCAGATTTGGCAAGGAAGAATATAATCTGATTACACACCTGCAAGAAACATCTACTTCAAAAGACTATTAAAACAAAGATACAAGTCACCAACACGGGAAAAAATTTTAAATCCGAACTGTTAAAAGCCACAAGCGAAACCAACTCTAAGGTAAAAAGGATGTCAATTTTCCACCTTAAACTACTAACCATAGTTTTTGACCAAATCAACTTGAATGCGAAATGCTATTCAGTGGGAGAGCACTTCTAATTGATTTGAATCAGTAATTTAGGATAGATGCTTAGGTGATTCCTAAACAAGACACTAACTTGTTGCAAAACTGCAAGCACTCTATTTTGATGCAACATAGCTGAAATCATGAAAAAATCCTTTCCAACTGACCAACTCCGTTCTTTTCAATACCGAAGATTCCTAATCCTAAAATTTCAACACTACTTTTTACTTACACAATCTCCAACACTATTAAAAAAGAAAAGCTACCGAGACATAACTGGACTTCACCCAGTATAAAACGGTGATTCATATTTCATATTAAATGCAAAAGGCAAAATGGAGTTGTAAAGAGTTTCTTTCCCATTTCAACTCCGACAGCCACGCGCGCTTCGCGGGCCCGGCTCCGAGCCCCCGCCCTGCCCGGCGCCGCCGCGAGCGGAGAGGAAGCGCCGGGAACCGCGGGCGGGAGGCTTGGACTCCAACAGGCCTGGCCGGGCGGGGGAAGGGGCGCCGGAGGCCGCGGGCGCGCTTCCGGGGACTGCCCGGGCGGGGCCGCGGCTTCAGGACGCCGGACTCGAGCCCGGAGTCACGGTCAGGGTCCAGGGTCCAGGGTCCAGGGTCCCAGCCCAGAGCAGCAGGTGGGGCGCGGCCGCATCGGGGCCGCGGCCGGGCGGCCGGAAGAGTGCCGGGCGGGCGGGCCCGGGCGCCGCGGCGCCAGAAGGGACCTTTCTCGCTCACCTCAGGCGACGACTCCGAGTCCGGCCTCTCCGCGCCGAGGACGCCTGTCCGCGAGTCGCAAGCTCGAAGACTAGGGCGGGTGGCTGAGGAGGCGGCAGTGGACTAAACGAGGGAACCGACGGAGGACGGCGACGGCGGGCGGGGAGCGAGAGCGAGGGCGGACGGCTGCGGGAGGGCGGGGAGCGACGTGCGCGCACCCGAGTGCCCTGCGGGCTCGAGCCGGCCGCGGTCGCGTCCCCGCGCGCGCGCGCGCATTTACAGCTCAGCCCCGATTGCTCCGGAGTGCGTCCACGCCCTGAAAGCAAAGCGATTAACCAATCATTACAGCCGCGTGGGGCATCACGGGAAATCCGGGGCTATAAAAGACCTGGTTGCTATTTTATACTCCCCGAGTCACTCATCCTTTAAGTAAGCAGGGTGGGGCTGGGTGCGCGTGCGCAGTTTTAACACTCCTCCCCAAACTGCCAACTCTTCGCGCAAGCGAGGTGGGCGCTCTTTGCTTGGGTACGCGTGCGCAGTAACGGACTTGGCCCCGGAAGACACGACGCCTGCGCAGTGGGAACTACGGTGACAACCTCTCGGGTAGGGCGCGGGCCTGTCATGGCGGAGCCTTGGTCTGGGCAGTCTTTCCAGGCTCTACCCGCCACGGTGCTGGGAGCACTGGGTGCTCTGGGCAGCGATTTCCTGCGGGAATGGGAGGCGCAGGACATGCGTGTGACCCTCTTCAAGCTGCTGCTGCTGTGGTTGGTGTTAAGTCTCCTGGGCATCCAGCTGGCGTGGGGGTTCTACGGGAGCACGGTGACCGGGCTGTATCACCGCCCAGGTGAGGCTCCCCACCAATCTCCGTGAGCCTGTCGCCCCCACCCCCACCAGACTATATCACTGGGCTCCCCAAAGCCCCCCTAGACTACCATTTATCCCCTAAGATCCACATCAGAATTTAATGCTGTGCTCTGATCTATGCCAACAACCATTTCACTCCAGAAGCCCCAGCAATTCATCCATCATATAACTTTCTTTGAACCCCCACCAGACATCACCACTATACTCAAGGCTCCCACCAGACTCCACCAAACAATACCTATAACCTCTAACCTGACCCAGGCTAATGCCTGTTCAGATCCCCACCTCCAGTCTGCTGCAGCTCAGGATGTGTTCCTGCCCCCAGGTCTGGGCGGCCAGAACGGATCCACACCTGATGGCTCCACGCATTTCCCTTCCTGGTGAGTAAATCTGTTCCCAGCCTCGCCCCATGATTGACAGGCTGTGAACACTGTTATGCTAGAGACCAAGTAGGGAAGTTTTCAGAGTAGAAGTCCACTAGAATAGGCCTTTACAGCAAGATCCAGGGTCTTCAAATAGAATACTGTTCTGCAACCTGTGCAGTGGGTGGTATTATCAGTTTCAGAGCGATGAAGTGGCAAGTCTGGCAAGATGAAGTGGATTCCCTCTACTGCAAGTCCCTCAGTTGGAAAGGCAGGAGACTGTCTTTAGTGCACTGACTGGCATCATCAGAGTCCACCTCCTCATCTGTAAAACATGAACTATTAGGGCATTCATTCAGCTTTAGGTCACCCTAAATCCTGAGGATAGCAACAAACTAAATCTTTGTTCACAAGGGGAGCCAGACATTTATCTATTTATTTAGCATAGAACTGGGGTGTAAGCCAGAGGTGCAGGGCGTGAGAGGATTCACCAGAGAGAAAATTGAGAGCAAACAGGCAGATTTATTGAAATACACTGCTGAGGGGAACAGCAGGGGAGACAGGACTGCTGCACCACATGTGGGTTAGCTCCCTGGCCAGGGATCACAACTCAGGTCTTAGCCCTGATAGCGCTGAGACCTAACCTCTAGGCAACCAGGGAGGCCGGAGACAGACATTTAAAAGGGGAGGGCAGGGCCTCCCCGGTGGTGCAGCGGTTGAGCGCTGGGTTGCGAAGCTGCTCGCGGCCTCTGCGGCGCTGGTTCGATCCCCGGCTGCTCCCCGGCCACCGGAGGAGGGTCCCGCATGGCGCGCAGACCTCTCCTGCCGCCCGCTGCTCCCCTCAGCAGTGTACTTCGGTCCTTCTGCCTGCTCTGCTCCCCGCTCTGGCTCTGGTGAATTCTCTCACCCTCCCGCGCTTCTGACTGTACCCAGTGCATGTATAAACAAAACAAATAAATAAATAAATAAATAAAAACATGCCTCTATAAAAAAAATAAAAAAAAAAAATAAAAGGGGAGGGCAGCAGTGCAGATCCAAGTGCATCAGAGGCTTCTCCCATGACAGCCTCGCTGAGGACAAAGACCAAGGGGTGGTAAAGTGTATTTCAGGTTAATAGAATGGGCCCAGAGGCAAAAACAAGGGTGATATAATGGAAGCACAGACAAGGCTCTGATGCTGGAGCTCAAACATGAAGGCATGGAGGGACCTACAAAGCCCTATCCCAAGTCTCAGGGAGCTATTAAAGAATTCAGCAAGGCTGTAGCTAATTGGCCTTTATAACTACCTGATTCGTAGCAAGTAAGATATAGGGGCCCAATTAGCAGATCTGCCACTGCTGAGGTTTGTATTAAATGACTGGAAGTATGGGAACACCATTATAAGTCATTATAAGGGGAGAGGTGGCAGGCTCAGTGCTTGCTGTGGGAGCCCAGCAAAGAGGTCTAAATTACAGTGTGGCTTTACTGAGCCCAGCTCACTCCCCCAAGATAGGACTAAAGAGAGTCGTTATCAGGGACTGGTGTGTAGGCGATGAAATAACCCCTTTTTCTTCTCCCCACTTTTAGGGAAACAGCAGCAAATGAACCTCTCAAAACCCACAGAGAATAAGGAAAGGCAGCAGAGGGGTCTCCAGGGATATCACCAGGTCTTCTGGCTCCTACATTGGGTCCTGCTGTTGCCCAGACCCCAGAGACGACTGCAGGGGTGTCAGGTTGGGGGCAAAGAGTACCTCAGTGTTTACAGGGATTTATCTGCATTGCTCTTGACTGCCTCCAGCAGCTCCAGGTATTGGACAAATAGAGTTTGCCTCTACCCTATCTGGATGTCTTAAGAAGGCATATACCTTCTCTCTCAGGGGTCAGCAACCAAGTCCCTGGGCTGGGAAGGCCAGTAGTACATTTTCTGTCTTGCCTTTTTCCCCTTTCCTGAGATATGGGTCCATATAGATTTGTCCCTCTGAGAGGAAGCCTTGAAGTTGACCAGCTCTGGGATTTGTAAGGAATAGTTAGTGCTCCCCTAAGTATGAATTTAGTTTTTGTTTTATTGTTTTTTTGGTGCCAAAACCTAGGACCAATCCCAAACTTCTTTGGTTTTGCTTTATCAGTAGGAAGGTAGGAACATGACCTTATACTCTGGCTGCTTAGCTAGCCATTTAAGTATAAGGCAAGGGGCAACAAACACCCACCTTCATGGCACCAAGAGCTCTCCAGGTATAAACCAGGCTGTGGAAATTGTCTTTTCCCCAATCATCATACTCATATTCCTCTCAATGCTTCCTGGAGGGAAGCTGGGTGCCTGAAAGAGGCTGAGCCCCAGGAGTGACCTCCCACTGCTTAAGGGCCCATTAGTTGTGGGTTTATATTCCATCCTCTTACAGCAGTTAGTGCAGAGCAACTGCACAGGCCCCATGCCCTGCAGCATCACTTTCTATCTTGACTTGGAACCACAGGCTCATCCTAAGAGCCCACAAGCTCCTCCCTACTAGAACCATCTCAATCCCCAGGAACCCTAAACAGGGAAGAGCCACAGGTCAGGCCAGTCTGCCACTTCCACAGTGGGCCAGGAAAACATCCAAAGGTATGGGTGGCAAACATCAGTTCCTCAAAGCAGTGTGGCCTGGACCTGCCTCCTTCCCTGATAGTGGTACTTCTGTCTGCTTCTCCTGGGCCACCAGCTACCTCAGTGTTGCACTGCCTGCATCCTCTGTTCAATGTCCTGATTCTACCTGGTAGACTTTGCCTATACTGTCTTTGCAACAGAGACTGGAAGTAAGACTAACACTGAACTCATGTATATGTACCTGTTCCAGAGATATCTTCAGGCTGGCAGGATGATGATTTCGTAGCCCCAGACCCACCCACTGATACTACCACACAGAATTAGGGCTTTACATTTCATCCCATGCAAAACTGAGGGTATGGTTTATTAAATATGGAAGTGCATCAGTTGTGTGGTTATTCAGACAACGTAAGGGTGTGCATGCACAGGGAAAACTGGAGAGGACAACCTGGGGGCTACTGTCCCCCCACCCCGGGAACCTAGAATGCAATGCTTTGCATAGATGTCAGTTCCCTAGAAGGGTGGTAAATGCCAATAGGGGCAATATCCCCACTAGTTCTTAAAAGACCTAGCCCCTCTAAGGTCTCAAGGCCAGGGAAGAGGACTGGACTGGCACTCCAGGAACCCTGTGGACAAAGAACGATGATGCTAGAGACAATGGCAAGAAGGAAGCTCATTTAATGTACTTTAGGAATCAGTGGAGGTCAGGAATGGTCCCCGGGGGTGATGGTCAGCCCAGGGTAAAACAAGTCCAGAAAGAGGTTCAGCCTGCCCTATAACAACATTGGGGCTCAGAACAAGTGGTAAACCTGGCACTGTTTGCTACTGGGCAACAGGCTGGACCAACTTGGGAATGTGGAAGAATGAGTTTGTACCCCCTTAACCATCCCAGAGTTTACATATAGGCACAGCAGTCCAACTGGACCAACCCTCTGTGAGTCAGGAATCATTCCCAGGGAGAAGCAACAGACTGAAGGTGGCCAGTACTGCCCAGGTAGTAACCCTTTGCATTGTGAGAAACCATGGTGAGGTAGGTTGGGGAGCCATTATTCTCCCCCTAAAGATGAGCCTTTGCTCCACAGCCAGCAATTGACCAAGTAAGAGAAATACCAGAAGTGGTGCTTCCTATAGCCTTCCAGCAAGTAAGGATGAGACTGGTGGGAGCACAGGCTAAAACAGGACATTTGGTGAGTTGGTCCACTACCCAGAACTGGGTTCTGAAGTTGAGTAGTATGGGAGGAGGGGGAAACAGCTGGTATGGCCATCCTGAAACACAACCAGAACCAACCTCTACTCTAGCCACCACCTACCCCAGGTGTGTTCTGCCTAAGCTTCCTGACAAAACCCTCATAGAATGTTGTCCTAGGCTCCTGGAGGGGAGGGCCATGCCTTTATCCCATCTCACTTGAGGGTATAGTAGTTTGTGGGCACAAAGGGCATCTTGCTGACCACAGCCATTTGCTGCTTCCGCCGCACCTCTACCAGCAGCTGAGTACCTGGGCGACTGTACTCACAGGGCACATACCCCATCGCCACATTCTTCTTCAGGCAAGGCGAGGGGCAACCACTGGTCACAGTACCTGTCCAGGCAGAAGCCATGTATCAGTACTACCCTGCCAGCCCAGTGCTCCCACCCTCCTGAGGAAGGGACAAGGGCTGTCCAACTTCCCTGGTCCACCTACCAATCACAGTACCCTCTGTATTCAGGATGGAGCTGTGTGCCCGCATTGGAGCCCCCTCACACATTAACCCCACGCGCCTCCGCTGCACCTTGCCCTTCAGCTGTGGGACAATGACTGTGGCTCCCGGGAAGTCCTTGGCAGCTCGTCGGCGTTTCCCTGGAGTATAAAACACTAGACTTAAGCCACAGTCCATAGTCCCCTGCAAAGAAAGTCCTAGTTATAAGGAAAAAAGTAACATCCATCCAGCATCAACTACCCTTCATTCAGCTTCCCCATGCCCCAAATCACCCCTGCAATTCAGTCTGCCACCCACCCATCTCCTGCCCCCTCGTCTTAGAGGCCATGTTTTCCCCTCAGTTTGCAGAGAGTCCTCAGCTTTTAATGGGCAGAGCCTCTGTGGAATCTTCAGGGAATGGAGGCTCAGGGAGGCTGAATGGCTTGCTCCGGGCTGACCAACCTTGGCAGCAGCTAGAGGCTCGCCGGTCTCATGAAGGACCACTCCAACCCTCAGGATCCCATTCCTGAGTGCTAGCCCAGCTCACCCAAAGTCCAACTGAGGCTGCCTTCCACAGGCGTGGTATGTTCATCAATGTCATTGCCATACAGGCAGAGGCCTGCCTCTAGGCGCAAGCTGTCCCGGGCAGCCAGCCCTGCCAGCTTCACCTCTGGATTTTCCAGCAGAGCTGTTGCCAGATGGACTGCACCTGCTGCCGGCACCGAGATCTGCATGGGACACAAGAGAGCAGGTGTGGATAACTGGCCCCGTGCCCAGTGCCCCACTCTACCCTGCACCCACTTCTTAACACACCTCCACGCCATCCTCTCCTGTGTAGCCACAGCGCGTCACACGACAGCCAGACACGCCAAACACCTCCATCACAGCGCTGGTCATGAAGGTCAATTTCCTCAAGTCATCTGCCACACCAGCCTGTAGCACCTGGGCCGCTGTGGGGCCTGGGCACAGGGAACCAGTGACCAAGTTTCCAGGCCCCAGTGCCCCTCAAAGCTGAACCATAGCCCTCACTCAGGGACTAGAACAAGTCCTGAACAAGTCTGCAGGTGAGAGAAGACACTCTGGCCCTCAGTCTATAGAGTTTTGTGGCAGGTGGAAGGAGGACACAATACCAAAGTTAAAAATGATGGCAGACTGTTCTGTTCCCCACTCTGTCTCTGGTGAATCCTCTCACCCCTGCACATCTGGCCTGTACTCCAGTTCTTATGTGCATAAATGGATAAATCTTTTTTAAAAAATTATGACAGAAAAACATCACACCATCCACCCCTTCCCCTTGATATGGCCTCTGTGCTAAGCAGTCGAGGAAATCAGAAAGGCAAAGGTCAGCTCCAACCGAAATCTGGCCCACTTACCTTGTAGAGCCAGCAGGGCATTATCCACCACTTCCAGGCCCACATCACTGCCCCTGTTCTGAAGCTCTCTGACCGTGTCCTGAAAGGAAAGACAGAAATACCACATCAGCTTCTGGAACCACTTACTGAGCACCTCCCGTGTGCCAGATACTATAGAGCTGGGCAGATTAAGCCGTTTCCCATCTTACAGGTTAATGTAAATACTAAATGATAGGGCTGACCCAAGCCCAGGTCTGTCAACTCTTACATCAGGCTCTAGCACTCCACCCTCACTTAGAGGCCAAGGTCAGCTTCACCTCCTACCTCCCCCATTCCACCCCTCTAAAACTTGATATGTTTCAGGAAGGACCTGCTCTGACCTACTATTCATTCACTCAGGGAGTCATTATCTGAACTCCTTGTCCATACCAGGCCTGTCCTGGATAATAAGGATACTGCTCTTTGAGCAAGGAAGACAGAGTACACAGAACACAGGGGGCTGTACCTGCATTAGGGCCAAGTCCTTGTCTCGGCAGCCAGCATTGGACACCACATACAGGTACCCCTCAGAAGTGTTGGTCACAATCAAATCATCTAAGATGCCTCCAGCCTCACTGGTAAACAGCGACAGTGTCCCCTGGTATCAAAACAGAACATCTTTGCCTCCAGGTCCAGGAGGACAAGGCTCAGTGTGAGCCAGAAACACTCTTGTACTCACTCAGCCACCACAAACTAGTGAACCCTAATGATAGAGCTGCAGTTATGCAAGGTGCAAGGCTGAGTCCAATCCCAGGGTCTTAGATTCTCAGGCACTGAGAAAATTCTCACTCCTACCCCACTCTATGATCTGATGGGGCCTCTATACCCTCCCAGTCATTTCTGAGAGTCCTACCTCACATTTAACCCATGACTTGCTGCTTCAACCCACCCAGACCTTCCTTGAGACCCATGACAAGAGCTTCAAAGTTCATCTTGATGACTCATGTGCTCCATAGCAGTGCCCCCAAAATATTGTGCAGCTGACCTCAGCAGCCACCTGGGGATCTTGTTAAAATGAAGATTCTAGTTCAGCAGATCTGGGACAGAGCCTGAGAGTGTATTCCTAACAAGATCATAGTGACAAGGAGGTGATTTAGGGAGTACACTTTCAAATGGCAAGGAATTAGGCAGCATGGAAGGTGATAGAACGGAACATAAACCTAGGTTCTGGCCTCCAAGCTTATTGTGGTGAGGACAGGATAGCCAGCCTCCTCACCCCAACCCCCACCTGGCTGTAGGTAGGAAAGATGGCTGGGTATCTGGACATGATTGTGGGACCCTGTCTCCCGAGACTGTAAATCCTGAGAAACTGTGATCCACCTGTGTGTCCCCAAGCCCCAAGTAGGTACTCAGCCAGCTTGCTGGCTCATGACTTAAGAACATCCAATGAGCAGAAATAAAAGTAAAAGGGCCCACCTGGTTTGGTCTTAGCTCTGCAATATCTCCAACCACTAGACTCTCCATCAGCTTCACCCGATCACAACCAAATATCTTGGTCTAAGAAAGAGATCAGAAGTTTCCAGCAATCTGGAAGACCACTGGGCAAGGTGGCATCCTCCATGCTATGCACAGCATGGTTAACCCAGCTAAAATGCATAAGCAGTCTTTTGGTTCTACAGGTGGCAGAAGCCCCACCTTGCAATTCCCCCATAGCCACCTACACAGGATGGGGCATACTGAGGGGATTAGAGAACTTAAAGGGACTGGCACATTCCTGAAAAGCTCCCTTTTCCAAACCAATACCTAGGACAGTAGATGAGAAGGAGTGCCAGTCCTGGAAAATCCAGGATATTAAAGCAAGCCACTAAGTGGAAGCAGCTGGAGAGATAAGAGGGGATGCTCATGAGACCCTCTGAGCTAACTGGGGGCATAGTCTGTGACCCCGAGACTTCCAACTGTTCCGAGGGCTGTCCTTGGAATCCAGTTCCCAGGGTTGCGCAGCCTGAACAAGGAGAAAGCCCTGGCTCACCTGCAGCATGTGAGACACGTCAAAGAGGGAGCAGTGCCGGCGTGTATGCAGGTGTGACTCGACGTGGCTGTCCCGGTACTGCACAGGCAGACTCCAGCCTGCGAACGCCACCATCTTCCCGCCATGGGCCAGGTGGAAGTCATAGAGTGCTGTCCGGCGGAGCACATCCTGCAGGCGGCCAGGCTCAGAGCCACCGGGGCCCAGACCCCAGCCCCCCACCCCCGCCCCCTATGGTTGGCACCACGCCCCAGCACCCTCTATCCCACCTGTGAGCAACTGAACGGACGGCTCAGGGTCCAGGGGAGCGCCTGCAGAGGTAAGCCCAGACGGGCCACCATGCTCACAGCCTGCTGCATTGTTGCCCGCAACTGGTGCAGCCGGCACACACAGGCCACAACTCTGCCAGGCACGCTGGGAGATGTAGTCCGGACCCTGTTTGGATTCGTCTCTCTCTGGCAAGGGGTATCAGAAGAGGGGGCGGGTAGCCCCGAGGGCAGACAACCCCAAGGGCAGGCGGAGCTTAAGAGCACCAAGTGGCATGTCTCTCAGGTGCAGGGAAAAGGGAAAACAGCCGCAGGCACTTCCAGCAGATCAAGGCAGATAGAGCAGCCAGTTAGATGGCTCAGAATCAGGTGGGGGCTAGACCTCCCCCAGCCGACTGCCCATCCTCCAAAGGATCAAAGTTCTGCAAAGGGCTGAAAGGCCTGAATCACCCTTTCAGGACAACAGGAGTATTAAATCAAATGGAGGAGGGGGGAGGGAAGGGAGATTACACAGGAGGGAGGAGCCAGCCTGGCACCACAGGAACCTGGGCTTTTGTGAGGGTCTCCAGCTCTCCCACTGGGCAGACACAGGCAACCAGCACAGTCATGCATTCCACAAGTATTTATTGATCTTGCTGCACACTAGGCCCTGGCGACACAGCTGAATGAAGTACAGCCCCTAACATTCTAGGGACCTCCCTCTCAGTACACACTGAGAGCCCCGGCTCGCTGAGCACAGGGCTAGTCATTATTTCCTCCGCAAAAGCTGAATGAGGCTAAGTAAATGACCAGGCAGGCAAAGATACTCATGGGTGACAGCAAAGGGTGCCCAAAAGGTAGCTGCCCTTCCTCCAGAAGGCCTTGTGTGTTCAGTCACACAATGTGCAATTGTCCAGGTCCAATGCATGTTGCAGTACTGCTTCATAATAGCTCCTGGGGACAAAGCCAAGAAAACCCTAAGAGAAGCAGGATTTTCTTGTAAGAACAGTCTGCCTTATTCAGTGGCTGGCGTGGGGTTGTAGAGGAACTCAGTCTCTTAAAAGATACCAATGAGAACACTTCATCTGAACCCCTTCATCTCCTCCATCCCCCCAACCCCCAAGTTTATCCCTTATCGCTCTGAGCATGACTCTTGGAAGCAGGCAACTGGGAGAAAGGACAAGGATGTGCTTTGGGCTGTGTCAGATGACAGATAGGTCTCAGGCCCGTCTTGCCAGAGGTACCTGCCAACAAGTGGGCCATCTGAAAACCCATCCAGGAGCCAGCTCAGGGGACAAGAGAATTTGGCTTTGATCCCTAAGCATGCAGCAGAAATTTAGATAGGAATTTCTTTTTGTGGGCATAACATGAGGGAAAAGAAGGAAGAAATGAGGTTTCTTTTCTCTCTCAAGCTTCCAAATTACCAGAGTGGCATGGCTACAGTAGCTTCCCAATGCAAGGAAAACAGAGCAGGCTCTAATAGGTCACCAGCCCACTGTACTCAGGATAAGGGGAGCAGGCAGAAGACAGGATGTGCATGTTGGCAGGAGGGGTAGAGGGCACATGAAAATTCTTAGTAAGTATAACTGGAGTGTGTTTAGGATAGAAGAGATGAATCGTAGTTGGGTGAGGACAGCGTGTACTCCCACTAGGAACTCATGCTGAAGTAAAACAGTGAGCCCCTAAGAATCTTGAATCTGTGATATGGCCCAGACAGAATGGGCAAGCAGGCAACATTTGGAATGCCCAGGGAAAGCACTTCGTCCTCTGGTGGCCCAAACCAGTCCTGGGTGGGCATGGAAGGCCAATGTCTTGGCTATGAGCCACAGCTCAAGTGTAGGACAGCAAGTTCAGGTCGTAACAGCCATCCACCTGCAACATAAAAGAGCATCAGATCTGACCCGCAAAGGGAAGTGATCTGACCCGCAAAGCCAAGCAGAGGGAAGTGATCACTCACATCAAAGCGGCCGATCCTTGTGGAGGTGTGACTGGCATGGATCATCTCTGTCAGCGCCCACATCTGCTGCACCTCGGAGGATACCCTGCTGGGGTCTGGGAGACCCTGCTCCAGAAGGAGGGGTCAGTGGCCATGGGTCTTTCCCCAGCAGTGCCCTTAAAGCTCAAGAGAGGCCACATTGGGCTGTGGGGCCCTCCAGCTGACACCAGTAACATTCCCAGGTGACTTGTGAACATGAGGTTTGGGCATGATGTGCAGTAGGTGGTCCAGTCGCACACAAAGATGCCTCAAATCTTATGGAGCACCCAGGAGGAAGGTGGCAAAGAGTCAACCAAGAGCCCTGGGTCCAACCCCAGATTCTTGCAGAAAGGGGCTCGCCTGGGTCTTTGCTAGACACCAGGGCTATTCACACACAGTTCTTACCCAGGGTGAGGGGCTTACCTCCAAGAGGGGAGTAGGCTGATCAAAAGGTACTGGGTGGGAGAGCCACTTAGGGAAGGTCACAGCGGGGCTCTGCAAAGCAAAAGCAAAGGAAGAGTAAGGGAGTCCTGTGACCAAATTCCAAGTTCCTGGGAGCAGAGGGAGAGTCTCAAACACTGGGAAAACCCTGCTCAGGGGTCCACAGAGGCCCAAGGGGCAATAAGATCACCTAAGCTCTTTTGCTACACAGGAGAACCCAGGAACATAAGGAACAGGAATATCTCCTGGTACCTGATGGCCCCAGCTCTGAAAGAAGTGGGTGACCTTAAAAGTCAGGAGATATAGAGACATGGTCTCACCTCTCATCATGAGCTTCCAGCACTCCCACCTAGCTTATTTCCATGAAGGCATCCTTCTGAGTTTCACCATACTTACTGGTCCACTGGCACTTCCACCCCCAGCTCTCCCAGCCATAATTGGGAAAGAGCCAATCAATGGTTCTGAGCTAGTCACTTACCTTTGGTCCTTGTTGGTAGATCTGAAGTTCCTCCACTGTAAAAGACAGCCACAGTGGCGATGGTTGTCTCAGAATCAGGCGTAGCTCCAGTACGCTAGCCATGTCACACAGCATCTAACACACACACACACACACACACACACAAAAGGACTAAGTGAAGCTGGTAAGCTCACTTACCAGAAGCCTCCCAACCAGCAATGAGCCAAGAAGCTACCTCCCCAGGCCTTTAGGAAGGAAAGAACAGCATTCTCTCCAAGGTCAAAGGGCCACAGACCAGGCCATCCTTGGCCCTCCTCTTCCCTCCTGGTCTCCTGGCTCAATCCCCAGGCCTCTGTGAGACTTCATCTGGGTTTCCCTGATTATGCTGAGTCCCAGCTGACCTGGTGCTTGTACAGTGATACATACTCCTGGGCTCCCTCTTCACTGTGTGGGTCAGGCATCAGACAATAGTTCCGTAGGCAGGTCACCCACTTGGATGGTGTGTGTGTCAAGGTATGCTGGCGAACACGGATGCTCAGAAAGGCTGTGTAGTAATTCTTAAACATGATCTCCTGCAACTAGAATATACACAACTGCCATGACAAATCAGACCCAGGTCCAGGGCCTGAGAGGCTCAAAGGCACCATCTCCTCCTCCCCTTTGGAATGGTCTCTTCTACCAACCCAACAATTTCAAAAAGCATCCACTAGGACCAAGAAAAATTTTGCTTTCCTAGAAGAGCTCACAGTCTAAATGAGTAGATCATACAAACAAAACACAACTGCAGAACTTGCCACATGTCCAAGATGCTGCCAGAGGTCAGAGTCCTAACTCTGGAGGAGGCAGAAAATATACACATGAGGCTTGAAGGAGGAAAAGTTCACCCAATGGATCAGGAAAGTTAGTGAGTGTGAAAGCTGCATTTACACAGGCACACAGAAATGTGAGAGGGCTTGGCAGATCTGTTAACAGCAAGTGAATCAGTATACCTACAGCAGTTTTCATCACTGGACACTTACCAGAATCAACCAAGGAAGTATTTTTTAAGATATAAAATATCTTGTATCTCCACCCCAGACCTACTGAATCAGGATTTCCAGGGTTGGGCCCTTTAAAGAAGTGTCCCAGCTAAAGCAAGGAACAGCTTTGGGAGAAAGCACACCTCACAAGACAAAGTGCAGGAGGCTGAATGGCAGGCAGGGCAAACAGAGTGGCCCTGAAAGTGCCACTTAGCAAGTGGACTTTGCTCTCTTTGTTGAGGGCCTGCAGGGTCCAGTTATTCTGCCAGCTGATTTGGAAGCTGGAGCGTCTGGAAGACCTAATGAAGGATAAGATGAATCTAACCTCCCACAGGAACTATTGAAATGGGCAAGAGGCAGGTTTGGGGCTACCTACCAGTCTAATGCTTCCCAGCCAGTGGCCAGAACCTACCTGATCTCTCATCTCTATCTGGTTCACAACATGCCTTGGTCTAGAACCCAGGGCAAGAAGCTGCATTCTAGTAAATGTGTTAAATGAAGTAATAAATAAATGATTAACTGATTCACAAGGGCAGCACGTGGTAGAGGCTTTTAATGAAAGATTAAATACCTAGAGACACGCCCTAGTCCCAGGTAAGCCCCGCCCAGGAGCCCCGTCGCGCCCACGGGGCTAGCTCACCTCGAAGGGCGCGACGCTGGGGAAGGTGACATCGATGACCAACACGCCGGGCCGGCCTTGGGAGGTCCGTACGTCGCCCACCTGCAGGGCCACGGTGCCTTTCACATGGCAGGGCACCGAGACGCGGGACATGATGCTAGCGGCCGCGACCAAGCACAACCGCCGCTCCTGGGCTAGGACCACTGGTCCTTTCCGGCGTCCCAGCAGAAGCCCAACAACTACAACTCCCGGCAGGCCGCGCGCTACGCCAGCCCAGCCAATTACCGATGCTCAGGGTGGGTCAGGAGTCGGAAGTTCCTGAGGAAGTGTTCCTTCAGCCAATCACCTCACAGGCTCTGGGTACCTCCCGGAAACGGAGGTGCCATTCTGTTTCTAAGCTGCCCTGAACCTTCTTTACTTGTCAAGTCACCTTCTGATACTTCTGCCCGGGGTGGTCGTCAGTTAAAATATGTAAAACCTTGAGCGCAAATGGACATAGCGCCTGACCAACGTTGATTGCAAAAGTAGATATTAACACCATTTTTAATAGGCAAAGGATTTAAACAAATAATTCACAAAAGATCACCAATAAGCACTTGAAAAGATGCTGAATGTGATTATTCATTAAGGTAATACAAATTAGAACTCCCATACCCCCACTGAAGACTAAAATTGGGGCCTCCCTGGTGGCGCAAGGGGTTAAGACGCAACCTGTGAAGCTATCTGCAGCCACTGCAACTCCAGTTAGATCCCCGCCCACCCCCAGGATGCTGTGGCGCAGCAGACCTCTCCTGACTCGCCCACTGCTCCCCTCAGCAGTGTATTTCAGTCTATCTGCCTGTTCTGTTCCCCACTCTGTCTCTGGTGACTCCTCTCACCCCCCACACCTCTGGCCTGTACCCCAGTTCTTGTATGCATAAATAATTTTTTTTTTTTTAGGCATGTTTTATTTATTTATTTATTTGTCTGTTTGTTTGTTTATACATGCACTGGGTACAGTCAGAAGTGCGGGAGGGTGAGAGAACTCACCAGAGCCAGAGCGGGGAACAGAGCAGGCAGAAGGACCGAAGTACACTGCTGAGGGGAGCAGCGGGCGGCAGGAGAGGTCTGCGCGCCATGGGGGACCCTCCTCCCATGGCCAGGGAGCAGCCGGGGATTGAACCGGCGCCGCAGAGGCTGCGGGCAGCTTCGCAACCCAGCGCTCAACCGCTGCACCACCAGGGAGGCCCTGCATAAATAAATTAAAAAAAAAAAAAGATAAAACTTACTATGTCTGGCTTCCAACGCAAAATAACAATCATGCAAAGAAGCAGAAAAATATGACCTATAATGAAGAGAAAAATCAAATAATAGAAAGAGGCCCAGAAATAAAAACAGACACAGATAATAGTAGACAAGCCCATTAAAACATGAACATAATATCATAATATTCCATATGTTCAAGAAAGTAAAAATACTGAGTATGTTAGATAGATAGGGATGGATGGATAATATAAGGAACTGATTCATGAGATTATAGAGGAGGCTAAGAATTCCCATGGTCTATATTTTAAGCCTGAAGGGCGGAGAAAGGGGAAGCCAATGGTGTAAATTCCAGTCCAAAAGTTGGCAGGCCTCAAGACCCAAGAAAGCTAATTTTGTAGTCTAAGTACAAAGGCTGGAAAAGACCAATGTGCCAGCTCAAGTCAGGCAAGAGGAGCTTATTCTTACCTAGCTTTTTTGTTTTATTCAGGCCTTCTCATGACTGGATAAAGCCCACCAATATTAGGACAAAGTGCTTTACCCAACCTATTTAAATGTTTATATCACCCAGTAACATGCTTACAGGTATATTTCCAGAGTAACAGTTGGGTAAATATCTAGATATACTGTGATCCAGTCAAGTAGACTTATAAAATTAACCATTGGAGTATGTTTTTACACTTCTACCTATTCTATTGCAACATACTGGGGCAACTGAACTTTGCACTCTGGGGCCCTCAGGGCAGCTGTCCAATTGAAGGACTATACTCCACCCCCCTGACTTCTGGCACCACCCAAGGTGGAGGAGAGGACACCCACACAGTGCCAAGGTCCAAACTCCACTCCTGAGCAAGGAGGCTGCCGGGAAGGGGGCAGAGCCAAGCATTTTTACAAGTGTTAAAAAAAGGTGCAATGGGGCCTCCCTGGTGGTGCAAGGAGTTAAGAGTCAGCACTATGAAGCTATCTGCAGCCACTGCAGCACAAGTTTGATCCCCTGTCAGGGAGCTACCCACATGGCAAAGGAGACCTCTCCTGTCTTATCCACTGCTACCCTCAACAGTGTTATTTCAGTAGATCCACCTATTCTTCTCCCCATTCTGTCTCTGATGAATCCTCTCACCCCCTCCCCCAAACCTCTAGCTGTTACCCTAGCTCTTGTATGCATAAATAAATAAATCTTTAAAAAAAAAAACAAAAGGTGCAATGGACATGAGCCCTCTCTCCTTTCTCTTCAGAGCTGCTGTAGAAGGTAGCCACCCACTTGGCAGCAGGTCTTCATACTCCCCTCCCCCGGGCGGGGATGGAGGTGGGGGAGAGGCCCCTACCTCAGCAGCCACTGGCCTCTGTCACACCTTGTCAATTCCTGTAGCTTCAAATCTACCTCACCCCATTGATCAGTAACTGAACCTTCTCTCTCTATCCTGTTGGTTAGAAAAAATTATTTTGTTTTGCTTTCTTTTTTTTTTTTTAAGATTTATTTATTTATTCTTACAAGCATTGGGTACAGTCAGAGGCACGGGAGGGTGAGAGAATTCACCAGAGCCAGAGTGGAGAGTAGAACAGGCAGACTGACGAAGTACACTGCTGAGGGGAGCAGCGGGCAGCAGGAGAGGTCTGTGCGCTGCGTGGGACCCTCTCCCGGCAGCCGGGGATCGAACCGGTGCTGCAGAGGCTGTGGGCAGCTTCACAGTGCAGTGCTCAACTGCCTGTGCCACCAGGGAGGACCAATTTCTTTCCACTTTTTGAGTAACATCCTGGAGAATGTCCCACATATACACTTGACAAGAATGTGTGTTCTACTCTTGTTGGGTAGAGACTTATCTACATGTGTGTTAGGTCTACCTGGTTTACAGTGTTCAGGCCCTCAATTTCTTTATTTTCTTTCTTTATTAAATGATTCATGAGTTGGACAACACTCTAACTTGATACTGTACCTTTACTAGTTTTCTTTATTTTTAATTATGACTTCAAGTTACTGTTTAGTGTCCTTTCATTTAGACTGAAGGAGTCCCTCTAGCAATTCCTGTAGGATGGGGCTACTGCTGTGTTGTTGTTCTTAAATAGTTTAATTTTTTTTAATTTTCTTTAAATTGGAGACTCCCTGTTGGTGCAGTGGGTTGAACACAGCGCTGTGAAGCTGTCCGCAGTCTCTGTAGTGCGGGTTCAATTTCCAGCCGGCCAGGGAGAGACCCAGAAGGCACGGCAGACCTCTCCTGTCTCGCCTGCTGCTCCCCTCAGCAGTGTATTTCGTCAATCTGCCTGTTCTGTTCCCCACTCTGTCTCTGGTGAATCCTCTCACCCTCCCACATCTGGCCTGTACCCTGGTTCTTGTACAAATAAATCTTTAAAAAAAAAATACCACTGTAATGAGGAAAGGAAGTACTTATTTTACAGTCAAGGTTGAGGGTTAACCAGGGAAATGCGGGCAGCTTGGTAGAAAGAATGTCCCAATAAGCTGCTTGGCCTGCCCACCACCCCCAGCTTGGATCCATTTCATTTATCTTTGGGATAGAGGAGCTATTCTTAACAGAAAAGGAAAAAAAAAATCACATTAAAGCACATAGCAAAATAACAAATCATTTTTTTTCTGGAAAAATTATAATTTTCTGACATCCTAACAGAATAGAAAATGCATACTCTAATTCAGGGAACTGTTATCTCTGTAGCAGATGCCACCTGTGAGAAAAGCAAGAATTTAAGATGCAAAAGTCTATCACAGGAAAAGTCTTTGTTTGGATACGTGGACTTGTCTCTTCAAGTTGGCTGCCAGGTCTGCTGCATTTTGGCAGACACAGCCGCAACGTTTTTCACAACTGATCTTTTTGATATTTCTTTGTTATGGTGCCATCCTATAGATGATTCAAAATCTCTAGTTCAAGCTTTGCTGATTTTCTTCATATGACAATAATCTTTTGAATTGTACCTCTGACCCTCCTCTCCTAATTCTCCTGTGACACTTCTTACTCCCTGCTTCCACTACACTGGCCTCCACATTGTCCTCAGTTTCATGTGTTCATCTACCACTGTTCGTTTACTTTCTCATTTCTGTCACTCCTTAGCCGTGTGGGGAGAGTGGTAAGGGCGAGTCTTCCTTTCCCTCTAGGTTCTTCTAAATTGGATAATAATCAACATCAGGGCTTCCCTGGTGGTGCAAAGGGTTAAGCACCGCACTACGAAGCAATCTGCAGCCTCTGCAGCATAAATTCTATCCCCGGCCAGCCAGGCAGCAACCCACATGGTGCAGCAGACCTCTCCTGTCTCGCCCGCTGCTCCCCTCAGCAGTGTACTTCGGTCAATCTGCCTGTTCTGTTCACCAATTTGTCTCTGGTGGATCCTCTCACCCCCCTCATCTCTGGCCTGTACCCCAGCTCTTGTATGCATGAATAAATAAATCTTTTTTTTAAAATTGACATCAGATAGATGAACAAGAAAACAAACAATCCAAAAAAGTATACCTCCTGTATACATGGGAGAAGCCCAGAAAAACCGAGTAACTCACCAACATGGTTTAAGTCATCTCCTTTAATAACTTCAGCTAAAGACAAAGGATTTGCAGAAGGAAAATGGGAAGGTTAGCAATAGGAGGTTACCAGGAAAGGCACTGTAAACAAGGGTATAAAGGTTATGCACTTATCTTGTTGCCTTCTCCAGTAATGAATGTTAAAGAGACCTGGTCTTCCCAGTATGGTGAGGAAGACACTCTTCCAAGTCAAGATTTTCCTTTGTATAAGTAAATGTCTCCTATAAAAGGGTATCCTCTACCCAGCTTTCAGAGTCCCTTCTATAAAAAAAACCCTTATGGCAGAGACATCTCTATTTCCCTATTCCATGGACATTCCATCCCCACCTGATATCATAGTCCATATTTATTTGTTTATTTACTGTCTATAACAACATTCACTGTTCAGGGACCTCCCAGGTGGCATAGGGATTAAAGTCTCAGTACTATCAACCTATAACCAGCCACTGCAGCACGAGTTTGATCCCCGGCCAGCCAGGGAGCTAACCCACATGGCGCAGCAGGCCTCCCCTGTCTTGCCCACAGCTCCCCTCAGCAGTGTATTTCAGTAGATCTGCCTGTTCTGTGCCTCCATGGTGGCGCAAGGGGTTAAGACACAACCTATGAAGCTATCTGCAGCCACTGCAGCATGAGTTCTATCCCCAGCCAGGAAGCTAACCCACATGATGCAGCAGACCTCTCCTGACTCTCCTGCTGCTCCCCTCAGCAGTGTATTTCAGTCAATATGCCTGTTCTGCTCCCTACTCTGTCTCCGGTGAATCCTCTCACCCCTCACACCTCTGGGCTGTACCCCAGATCTTGTATGCATAAAGAAATACTTTTATATAAGAACCGGGTACAGGCCAGATGCACAGGAGGGTGAGAGCATTCACCGGAGACAGAGCTGGAAACAGAACAGGCAGACTGAAGAAATACACTGCTGAGGGGAGCAGTGGGCGAGACAGGAAAGGGCTGCCGCACCATGTGAGATTCTCGCCAGCCGGCCGGCTGGGATCAAACCCGTGCTGCAGAGGCTGCGGACAGCATCACAGTGAAGCGCTCAACTGCCTGTGCCACCAGGGAGGCCAATAAATAAATAAATCTTTTTTAAAAAATTAAAAAAAAAACAATATTTATAAAAAAGAAAAAGATTTGCCTATTCTGCTCTGGTGAATCCTCTCACCAGGCCCTCCTAACCCCGCACCTCTGGCCTACACCCCAGTTCTTCCACGCAAAAACAAACAACAACAAAAAATTACGGTTCAGAAATATAATGAAAACCATAAATGAGGGCCCCATATATGATTTTGTAATTCCTACAGTGATGATAGAAAAATAAGAGCAGATCATACTATTTTTTTTTTTTAAGTATTTATTTATTTATTTATACAAGCACTGGGTACAGTCAGAAGCACGGGAGGGTGAGAGAATTCACCAGAGTCAGAGCGGGGAGCAGAGCAGGCAGACTGACAAAGTACACTGCTGAGGGGAGCAGTGGGCAGCAGGAGAGGTCTGCGCGCCATGTGGGACCCTCACCTGGTGGCCAGGGATCGAACCGGCGCTGCAGAGGCTGTGGGCAGCTTCGCAACCCAGCGCTCAACCACTGCACCACCGGGGAGGCCCACGTCATACTATTTTTTATCAGATATTTACTTTAACCCAAAACATAATAATTTCAAAAATTAAGAGTTAAAAAATCAGTTTAGGGCCTCCCCAGTGGGGCAACGGGTTGAGCACAGCGCTGTGAAGCTGTCCACAGCCTCTGCAACGTGGATTCCATTCCCAGCCAGCCAGGGAGAAACCCACATGGCTCAGCAGACCTCTCCTGCCTCGCCCGCTGCTCCCCTCAGCAGTGTTTTCAGTCGTCTCCCTGTTCTGCTCCCTGCTCTGTCTCTGGTGAATTCTCTCACCCTTCCACGCCTTTGACTGTACTCCAGTTTTTGTATAAATAAATAAATCTTTTTTAAAAAAGTCTGTTTACCTTATTATTTACTAAGTGTGTGTATTTGACACTTATAGCATTTCTCAATTCAGGCTAGCCACATTCCAAGTGTTCAAAAGCTTCCTGTGGCTAGTGCTTAACATATTTGACAACATATCTAAAAATCTAAGCCCTGCAAACATTGTCTGAATTGATCCTGGTCAAATCTCCAGCACCTTGAACAGAGCCTGGCACAAAGTAGCTGTTCATCTAGTGCTTGCTGAATTCGTGAATGAACAGCTTTGTAACCCCTTGGCACCATCACCTGGGACAAATCACAGTTCCAGGCCTCTAAGAACAAGGTTCCTTCTTGGTAACCCTCAAGCACCGTCGGGACAGCAGCGCCACCTGCTGGTAAGTAGAATCACCTGCCCATGAGAATAAAGCCCCCCTGGTGAGACTCTCTTGGGAGGTAGAATGTTATTTGTTGATATTTGTGTTATTTGTGACCTTAGTATCAACTTTCCAAAGGTCTTTCCCAGATATTATCCCCTAATATTATCAAGGCAACTATTATATAGAGAATCCCATCAATAATCAAAAATAGGCAGCTCTCCTGCCTGCCTGTGACTACTATTCAGGTGTTTCTTTTCACAAACATTTTCCCTTTGCAAAGCAGGAGCAGTAGCTCTCCTGCCCACCTGTGACTATACAAATGCCTCTCTTCTTCCCCTTCTCCTAATAAACCCATCCTTTTTAAAATTTAAAAAAAAATCAAAAACAAGCAGACCAGACCAGGCTCCCTTTCACTTGGCCCACACTTGAATGCTGCCTGAGTCTCCTATAAGCCACCCTCTGCCCAGTCCTTCCCAATTTCTGTTGGCTCTGGACATTTTGAGAACCTGATGAAAGTCAGCCTCCTCTAAGATTGTGCTGTCTGTGCACACACATGCTCATTCCTTGGCATACACGTTGCTCATTGTGTTTGGAGATACAGAAAATCCTTAAATTTGTTTACAACCTCACAATAAGAACTTCCATCTCCAGAGTATATATGTATAAACATGTACTAAATAAATGGTATCCTAGTCAAAAGGCATAGTGGGTCTCTAATAGCAATAAAGTTTCTGATCCAGGTGGGGAAAGCACCTGGCAATACTGACTAAACAAAGCAGGATAACAGCAGCAATAACAATAACCATTAATACTAATTTAGCATTCACTGTATGCCAAGTACTGCTCTCTTGATACTTGTGTTCTTCACTCAATCCACTCCCCTTCAAGGTAGGAATCACAATTATTCTCATATTTCATGTAAGAAAACTGAATGGAAAGGTTGAGTAACTTGCCCACGGCCATGTAGCTGATAATTGACCATCAACTCTGGCAGGAGGGACCTCCCTGGTGGCCTAGGGGTTAAGTTTTAGTACAATTCTATGAACTGAGTTCGATCCAGCCAGGGAGCTAACCCACATGGCACAGCAGACCTGTGTCACCCACTGTTCCCCTTAGTGGTATATTTCAGTCAACCAGCCTATTCTGCTTCCTACTCTGTCTCTGGTGAATCCTCTCACTACCCCCCTACTTCTGGCCTACACTCCAGTTCTTCTACTGAAAATAAATTAATAAAAATTAAAAAAAAAAAACATTCAACTCTGGCAGAAGTAGACCAGATTAGATTGGGAATCAGGTCTTAATTTAAAAAAACATTTATTTATTCATGCATATGAGGACAGGGGTACAGGTCAGAGGTGTGGGGGTGAGAGGATTCACCAGAGACAGAGTGGGGAACAGAACAGGCAGACTGACCGAAATACACTGCTGAGGGGAGCAGCAGGAGAGACAGGAGAGGTCTGCTGCGCCAAGTGGGCCACCTCCCTGGCCAGGGATCGAACTTGTGCTGCAGTGCTTGCAGATAGCTTCACAGTGCTGCTACTTAATCCCTTTCACCACCAGGGAGGCCCCCAAAATATCAGTTTACATATACTGTAATGTCTAGTAGTGTTAAGTCTCTGAACAGAATGGCAAGAAACACAGCCAGCATAACATACCTTACCCTCTTGGATCATAGGACAGAGTTTCTTTCCTCTTCTCTGGTTCAAAGTTGCTAGATGACAGCAGAACATTGCTAGATAACAAGCCGGGGTGGGCCTTGTTAAGGTGAGTAGAGTGGGCTCACTGGGCAGCTTGCCAAAAGCCCTAAATGAATAGAAAAGGGATTCAGTTTCAAAATGGACCAACTGATGGGCAAAGGTTGAGCTGACATGAGATTAAGGCAGGAACCCAGAGTATAGGCATGATTTACATTTGTATTATGCTGAGCGTGAGGCCTGGTTCATAGTAGGTACTCAGTAAATATAGTGAATGACTGATACAGCCAATAAAAGAAAAAAAACCGAAGATGTGTTGATGAGTACATATGTGTGAACGAGAGCCCCCAGCCCTAAAAGTTCCCACAGGCTCGGGCCTTCCTGGTGGCGCAGCAGTTGAGCGCTGGGTTGCGAAGCTGCCCGCGGCCTCTGCAGAGCCGGTTCGATCCCCGGCTGCTCCCCGGCCACCAGAGGAGGGTCCCGCATGGCGCGCAGACCTCTCCTGCCACCCGCTGCTCCCCTCAGCAGTGTACTTCGGTCCTTCTGCCTGCTCTGCTCCCTGCTCTGGCTCTGGTGAATTCTCTCACCCTCCCGCACTTCTGACTGTACCCAGTGCATGTATAAACAAAAACAAACAAATAAATAAATAAAACATGCCTCTAAAAAAAAAAAAAGTTCCCACAGGCTCACAAGTTGGCAACCAGACCCATTCGCATGGGTTAGATTGACAGAAGGTAGGGGGGGCTGGTCACAGATATTGTTGGAAATCTGAGGAAGCCTAGTGTGAGTGGGGCAGCCCAGCCCTGGTGAGCGCAGGTCTAGATTCCCAGCTAGGTCTGCACCTGCTCTTCATTTTACTGTCTGCAGTAGGATGGTTTGAAGTAGCTCCAAGGAGGCAGCAGAGGGGGTGGGCCCCTTGCTCTAGAGGGTAGTGCAAGTCAAGCCTGCCAGAAGCTGCTCCATGACCTACAGCCAATTGGTCCAGAATGAGACTGGAATTTCTTTGACCTTAGGCCCACTATAGGGGGTCTTAACCTAGAGGGCCAGTGAGGGCTACAGGACTTTCTGTTCTGTGACTCTTTTAAATTATAGGCAAGACTGTGTGTATAGGGATTTTTTTAAAAGATTTATTTATTTATTTATTTATACAAGCACTGGGTACAGTCAGAAGCGCAGGAGGGTGAGAGAATTCACCAGAGCCAGAGCAGGGAGCAGAGCAGGCAGAAGGACCGAAGTACACTGCTGAGGGGAGCAGCGGGCGGCAGGAGAGGTCTGCGCGCCATGTGGGACCCTCCTCTGGTGGCCGGGGAGCAGCCGGGGATCGAACCGGCACTGCAGAAGCTGCTGGCAGCTTCGCAACCCAACACTCAACCGCTGTGCCACCGGGGAGGCCCTAGGGGAGGCCCTACAAGAACTGGGGTACAGACCAGAGGCGTGGGGGGCAGTGAGAGGATACACCAGACACAGAGTGGGGAATAAAACAGGCAGATCTACTGAAATACACTGCTGAGGGGAGCAGTGGGTGAGACAGGAGAGGTCTGCTGGGCCATGTGGGTAGCTTCCTGGCTGGAGATAGAACTCTCCTGTTGCAGTGGCTGGGATATCTTCATAGGTTGTGTCTTAACCCCTTGCACCACCAGGGAGGCCCCCTAGGGAGTGCTTTTTTTATGGGGCACATATCAAGTTTTTTTCAGATTATGGAGGTAACAAAGGTTGGGGACCTTATCACAGGGAATGAACCCAAGACAACCCTTTCCCAGGCTCCGTTTCCAGACAGGCCCTAGACTGCCTTCCCAATTGTCTCTTGGCAGCTCCACCACCTCTCTTGGGTCCTACCATGGTGGAATATTCAGCTGCCCCCATTGAGGACTTTGTGTGTCCAATCAGGAAGAAGGCAGAAAATAAAACTTTCTCCAGTCCTTGGGAGCTGCCCGGCACAGCTGGGAGCTTGAAGCAGCTTCCTGCAGCTGCTGGGGACAGGGAGCCAAGGAATGCTTGTGTTTCCCTGGCTTTCCTGGGACCCACTGTCATGCTGCTGAAGTCACTCCACCAGGGTCCGGGTCTCCCTGTTGGTACATTTTATCCTATTATGAAAGGAATCTGAAACGAGATGACTCTAGTGTTGGGCAATGCAGCACCAGCAAGAGGCTGTCCAGCTGGCTATCTTGTCAGTTCCCCTAACTGCTTCCCTGGGCTCTCCTGCTTGGCCCCCACTCCAGATCATTATGCTCAGACTCAGGCAAGTTCCAGCAAAGTCTAGGCTGCCCGCTTGGGGCCTGCTCCCTCAGTCACCTCTGTCCTACTCTTGTCTCACTCCGGTCAGGCCTGGACAGGCTCTGCTTCTGCTCAATCACCCCTGGGGATTCACCCAGCCAGCAGGAAATTCCCCTCCAATGACCCAGCTGCAGTGACCTCTCCTCCAGGTGACTTCCTGAGGTCAGGGCAGGCAGCCTGACTCCCCTCACCTTTTTTGCTGTGCTGTTCCTCCACTGAGGAATGAGAACGTATACTTCTCAGTTGCTCAGGCTATGACTTCTAGTTCTCTGCCTTTGGCCTTCTTGCAAGTATGAGAACAGACTAGGTACTCAGTAAAGGGCTTTGTGATTTGATTTGGCTACTTCCCCTACCTCCGTCCAGTCCTCAGCCTTTGCGTGTGTGTGTGTGTGTGTGTGTGTGTGTGTGTTTGTGTGTGTGTGTGTATGTGTAGAAGAACTGAGGTATAGGCCGAGGCCGAGGTGCAGGAGGTGAGAGGATTCACCAGAGACAGAATAGGGAGCAGAACAGACAGATTTACTGAAATACACCACTGAGGGGAGCAGCGGGCGAGACAGGAGAGGTATATTGCGCCATATGGGGGTTAGCTCCCTGGCTGGGATTGAACTCAGGCCCTTTAAAATTAAAGACTGCAATGGATTAGATTTAAAGACCAGAACTGCAGAAGCAGGCCACCTTGAGAAGACCTTTGTCCAACCCCTATCCCCCAGGCCTTTCTGCTGCTCTTTGTGTTCTTTATTATTACTTTTTTTCTTTTTCTTTTTGTTTTTTGGTTTTTTTTTTGCTGCTCTTTGAAAGGGATTGGCTGGCCAGGAGACCTCTGCGTTTTCTTCACTGAACTTGCCCTTAGTCTCTTCCTTCCTTCACTTCTCCCTGATTACTCCCACAAATCAATAGTGTTAAGATCCTACCTAGGGAAGGTTAGGATGGTTAATGGCCATGTGCGTAAGTGGGGAAGGAGACAGAGACCAGCCAGTTTCTTTTGAGCACAAGGCCTCTGTGACCTGGACCCCAGGGGTGAATGAGTCCTGGCATTTTATAGTTTATGTGACTGTATTCATTTGTTCACTCAGCAAGCATCAGTGAGCCAGGCGTAGTGAAGGTTATAAACATGAACATAGATCCACAGCTTAACCACTTTCTATGTGCCCTCTGGTTAGTGACTTAACCCTTGGGCCTCAATCTTCTCATCCATAGCACAGGGCGAATAATAACAATTCAGCCCAGGGTGGTGTAGGGTGGGCCTTACATTTATTCTGCAGGTGGCTGAAAGTTCCTCAAGGCAATGTTGACCTATGGAATTTGGCTCCAAGATGCCAACTGGACTCTCTGGTGTTGTGGGGGAGGGACAGTATTTTTCCAGAAGGTTACAAGTCTCCAGCACAGATTTAAGCCCCCCAAAAGGTTTCATTTACAATCAAATGTTTATTCTAATTTTATTGGATACCTTCTAGATGCCAGTCCCTGCCTCAAGTGTAGAGGTTTCCATGTCGGAGGAGGGGAATAGGTAGACACAGGTCCTCCACTCTGTCTTTTCTTTTTTTTTTTTTTTTAAGATTTGTTTATTTATTTATACAAGCACTGGGTACAGTCAGAAGCGCGGGAGGATGAGAGAATTCACCAGAGCCAGAGTGAGGAACAGAACAGGCAGACTGACGAAATACACTGCTGAGGGGAGCAGTGGGCATGGCAGGAGAGGTCTGTCGCGCCATGTGGGACCCTTGCCAGGGGCCGGGGATTGAACCGGCATTGCAGAGGCTGCAGGCAGCTTTGCACAGCCCAGCGCTCAACCACCGCGCCATCAGGGGAGGCCCCCTCCACTCTGCCTTAAGGATAAACTATAAATAAGCCATAGTTATGTGGTGGACTAAGCAGAGTGGGGATATTCTCCCCTGCCTGGAAATAAAACAGGGGATGAGCAGGAATGAAGTAGGCCAAGCAGGAGGAAATATCTTACAAGGGTAGGCTTGAGGGGACCTGGCAGACGCCTGACATGTAAAGAGACTTAATGTGCCTGGGGTCACATGCAAAGAAAAACTGGGGTAAAGAGGAACTTAGAGAAGAGAAAGTGGAGATCTAGAGGGAGAAGTGGAGAGCTGAGGAGTAGGGTAAGTTGGAAGGGAGACACCCAACCAGGCAGGTCAGGGTGAAGTGGGAAGTCAGGCAGGATTCGGAGCAGGCTAGGATCACAGATAGATTTGGGTTTGGGACTTAGCTCTGGCTTATGAAGACTAGGTGGTGCCGCTGCAGGCAGTCTTCAGCTGAGGACAGGACCCCATTGCCTGTCTTCCCTTCAGGCCACAGTTCTGGCAGAAAGAAGTGCTCAGAAACCCAAGTGGGCAAGAGGGATGTGCAGGGTAGCGGCTAGCACCTGGCCCTCCAGCTGACTTTGGAGGAAGCCTGGGAACAGCGGCAGCTGTTGCTTCTTCTGGGGGTACAGGCTGCCCACAGCTGTGGTGGGTCTCCAGGATTTGTGGTCAATGACATCTGAAAGATAGGGCTGTGGGTGGGCCAGCAGGGTCATCAAGGCAGGGGTGAAGGAGTCAGTGTCCCATTCTGATCCAGCTGTCTGGGAACAGCTGCTGGCCCGGAAGGGTGAGGGTGGTGGGGGAAGCCTGGGCAGCAACAGGTGAGGGAGCTCCCCGGCTGCAGGGTCATGGGAAAGGAGGTGGAGAGCAAGTGGGGGAGGAAGGGAGGGCATTGGGGGAGGGGAAGCATCTGCCAGCCAGCCAGGCTCTCCAGCATTCCTTCTTGCTTTCTTCTTTTTTAATTTTTTTTTTTTTTTGGCCCCTGTGTATTCTGATGCAACTAGAATTCCTCAGGGAGGGAAGTGTGTGTGGGGGGGGGAGGTAGGGGATGGGAACCAGGAGAGCTAAGTGCTCTCCTCTCCCTTTCAGTGGTTCCCCAAAAATCATCCACTTGGGCTGTACTGCTTCTCTCAGGACTCTTTAGGGACCTTCCCCCACCCTGGTATCTGCCTTGGTTTTTTTCCATTTACCCCACCCCCCCTTCAGCACCTTATCTGCACCTGTGTCCTGGTCCTTCTCCTAGGAAAGAGTAAATAAGCATAGGCTTTTCGGAAAGCTCTGGCCCAGAGGGTGAGAGAAGGAAAGGGTTTAGAGAAGGTTTACCCAAGTCAGTCAGAGGCAGGCACCAGAGCCCCTGCCTGTGTGCACCCAGTCCTCAGGACCTGGACCCTGAGCACCCCACTAGTAACATCTGCTGTGAGGGTAAGTAGGCCTGCCTCCTGGAGCAGAGGGGATTTACTGGTGAGGCTGGCCCCAGTGGTTGTAGGCACAGTAACAAGCAAGGCCTGTGGGCTCCCACTTCTCTGCCCTTCTCAAGCACCAAGATCTGGGTGCTTATATTGAACCAATCCCTGAAGGCCCCAGGCAGCAGGTGAGTACAGGGGAGTTTCAGGCAGAGGGAAGGCAGAGGGTCAGCTGGGGTCAGCCTTCCTTCCTAGAGTCCCCCAACATGGGGTGAGAAGCTGCTGGGCCTTGACTCTGAGGCCAAGGCTTCAGTGCAGCATTGCTTCTGCTGTACCTACCTGTCCCATCTTTGTTCTGTACCTGTTGCCACTTTCCTTCATGTGCTTGGGGACACAGAGATGGGAATGGGGAGGTAGAGATGAAATGTTTCTTTTCTGGAAAAACTCTTGAGACATTTCAGGGCCTTTGAAAAACCCCTTACCATGTCTGCATCCAGCCATGCTGCGCCCCAGAGGCCCTCAGCCCTGGCTTCAACCTGGGGTCTCTTTTACTTTGAGGGCCTATTCTGAGCCCAGCCTCCAGTCCTTTCCATTCCAGATCTTCCTAGTCCCTGGGCTCCTTTATCAGTTACAGTCTACTGAACCCACCTGATGAACAAAGACCCGCTCCTGCCATTCACAGGTGATGGCAGTCAGGGAGGGACCTTTAAAGGTCACCAGCCCTAAGAGCAGGAGGAAGATGGCTGGGGTAGCCAGCTGAGGCCTCACATGCTTGCCAGGTAACACCCCACCTGATCTCCCCTCCTTCCTGTCTATGGCTTGTCTTAGAACCTGATTTGGGGCAGACCTTTCTCTCCTCCCCCATTCTCTCCCTAATTCCACCTTTTCCCAGGGAGTAGGTGCTAGGCCCTCTCTGGTGGACTGTCTCTCCCAAAGCTATCTGATTATTTACTGTCTTTCCTCCTCTTTCCTTTGTTAATTTTTATTTCTTTTTTAAAGATTTATTTTATTTATGGCACATACCAGGAGCTGCCTGAGCACAGGGGAGTCTTTCTTCCCACCACAGGGACATCCCCTCCCCCATATGGCTTCGTCCTCTGTGACTGGAAGGAAGGTTACCTCCTCTTTACATTCCTGGGGGAAGGTGGAGGCAGGGAAAGTGATACCTTTTCTCTCTAGATGCTTGTTCTGACTTGACTTCAGTGCCCTCCCCCGCAGGACCCCCATCTCTGCCCTACACCTGCCTGCTCTCACGCTTCTCTTTCTCCACCTACCAGGGGAAGGAGGGGCTCCTAGGCCCCCCCCCCCCCCCCCCCCCCCCGCTCTCCTCACCAAGCTACATTCCTCCCAGGAGGCCTGAGGGCACTTCCCTACTCCCTTTCTCATTTCATCCCCCTTTAGTTTCCTTGACCCTTGCTCCTGGGATCCTATACATCTCATAAACCCTGCCTGGTTAAATCCAGCCCCAGGGCCTGCCCTCTCACCATCTCTGTTCCGTTCACTGCTTAGGCCATGGCAATATTCAGGGTTCCCCACGCCTGAGCACTTCTTCCTCTGCCTTCACTCAGACCATTCCCTAGGTTTGTTCCTCTCCTTCCCTAAGAAGTCCCAGAACTTTCTCATTCACCTCCTGCAGTCCTCCCTTCCAAGGGAGGACTTCTCAGATGAACTATAATACCCAGTACATCCTGATCTCTTTCCCTGCCCCCCCCATCCCTTTATAACTATCTGATTATTTACTGTCTTCCCCCCCTTTCTTTTAACCTTTATTTCTTTTTTAAAGATTTATTTATTTATGCATACAAGCACTGGGGCACAGGCTAGAGGTGTTGTTGGGGGAAGGCTGAGAAGGACCTGCCAGAGACAGAGTTGGGGAGCAGAACAGGCAGATCCACTGAAACACACTGCTGAGGGAAGCAGCAGGTGAGACGGGAGAGGCCTGCTGCGCTATATATGTGGGTTAGCTCTTACCTGGGGATCAGAACCCAGGCTGGCAAAAGCCTGACAGTGCCCTGAGACTCAACCTCTGTGCCACCAGGGAGGACCCTTGACTTTTTTTTTTTCCTGTCGGCCTTAATAACAGAGTCAGAATCAGCTGTTGTTTGGTAGCCCATCCATGTATCTTGACTGAGGGGACTCCAAGGGGACCCCAGGTTGATGAGACAGGTCAGCTCTGAAATAAAAGGCATCTCTGCACTGGAAGAGCCTCTGGCCTTGCCCTGAGCCAGGCATGGACATATGATTAAGAACAGAGAAGTGCCTCTCAATCCAGTTGAACCAGATTAGTGTAGGTGGCTTCCCCTAAAACTCCATGTTTAGGGGCTTACTGGTCAGCTACCAAAGAGAATTAGCAAGTTTGCTCCTCAGCTTTGCTTGCTTCCATTGGCTGCCAGGTCAGACCAGACCTAATCTTGGCGTTAGTCCAGTATTCAAGGTTACAAATCCAGTGTTTTGAGAACAGTCACCCAAAGTCGACCTTGGGGGACTGTCTTATCTCAGAGTTAGCAGGGAGTGGAATGTGGCTGATGGAGGAGTCAGTGGACATGTGTCTGTCCAGGGGGAAGAAGGGACTTATATTCATATAACTAACACTTACTCTTCCTATGGAGTTCCTGTCCCCTGTCTCTGGAGGGCTAGAGGTGGAGATTATTGCCTGGCTAACAGAGGAAGGCCCATATATCAGACATGTTTTGAAGGGGTCTGGAAGTTGAGGGCCCTGTAAAGGAAGGAACTGGTTTCTGGAAGGCTGGTGGTGACCCACAAACACGCCTGCTGGCAGTTTCTCCCGGATGAACTTATCAGCCCTTTCTTTCTGCCAGAATTGCCAGACAAACTGCCTTCTGTTAAATCCAGACAAAAGGGACCCCTCCCTTGCCCTGACTTGGCTGGTTTTGCTGGTCAGCCCATTGCCCCCAGGCAGACCTGAAGGCTCTGCATTTGGATTAAGAGCCTCCACCCTCAGCCAGCTCTAACTCCTGTCCCTCTCCATTAGCCTGGGACAAAATCAGCAGCTGGGGCCTCCCTCGGACTGAAAGAGTCTGAGGCTGGGCACTGGCGTTTAGCCCTTGGGAATATACCAGAGTAAGAAGTCCTGGAATCCCTAGACCAGAGGGAAGTTTGGTCCATGTAGGTGTCTGTTGAATTTTGTATGAGTTAAAACCAAGGTCTTTAACATAAATCACATCAACCCCAAGTAAGCACTTGGGCTTTGCTCAGGGCTTGGACCCTTAGGGATGATTTCCAGCAAGTGGAAGTGAGGCATGTAGCATTCCCCGATTCTTTCTTTTCCAGACAGAAATTGAGCCTCTGCTATGTGTAGGCTGTTAGGTGATGGTTGAAATGAGTGACAAAGCTGATTGGTTTCTGGCTTCAAGAGTTCATGCTCCAATGGGGGAGACAAACCTTAATGAGAAGATTTCCTGGTCTAAGTGGAGGAAGCAGAAGAAACCATTGGGCTTGAAGAACACCATTCTCCATGATCTCCTGATTAGTTCTACCCAGGCTCACACCACATGGAACCTCAGAGTAGTAGCTCTTGGTATCTTCCAACTGGCTGTGAGCAGCAAACCTGATTTAGGATGGCCTAGACCCCGCTGGGATTCCAGAATGGTTCCTAAAGGAGAGCCCTGGTGATTTGGGGCTGATACCTGGGGTGGGTTGTTCAGTTTCCTGGAAGATAAAAGGATTTGACTCTCATGATACAGCCCCCACCCAACCTAGGGACACATGAAGACAGCTGTCCTCACTTTTTACTTTGCTATGGGCTCCATGGGGACTGGTTGTGCTCAAGAGGGGGCTGGTTAACCCCCAAAAAGTTGGTCCAGCTCTGACCAGCCAGGTCTCCTACATGCTAAGGTCCAAAGGAATAATTCCAGACAAAAAAGAAGAAAAAGAGCAATAAGGCCAGAGGTCAGAGTTATTTTGGCCTGGGCAGAGGAAAACAGGAGAGATCTGCCAAGGTTGGAGGCAGGGGAGGGAGAGAGCATCAGGGCCAGTCTGGGGCTACAGAACCTCCAACTGACCCAACTTGGAGAGGTAGGGACTGGAAAGGATTTGGCTGTAAGGACTTCAGGCTAATTCTGGTTGTCGTACCCTTCGAGGATGGGGAAGGCCCTACTGCACCTTCTGGCAATAGGGCCCTATTGCACTTTCTGGTAGCTGAAATGGAGATCCTCCCTTAGTTAGAGCTTTGCTTGGGCATGGGATGCTGGGTCCTTGCAGGCCAGAATGAAGTTTGGTGTCTCACCTAGCAAGTCCAATGCCAGAAAGGAAGAAGGGGAGCTACTCTCACATCCGTGGATGGTCAGTGAAGAATGAAGAGTGGTGAGCATATTCTGTGCAGATGGCAGGAGGGAGGTGTCTCATGAGGCCAGTATCCACTATATGTGCATATATAAATATATACACATGCATACATATATACATATACACACATATACATATATACATGCATATAATACAATGCACATATAATATATACATATAGATATAGAGTATCATCTATCTATCTACCTACCTACCTACCTACCTAGATACTAAAATACCTAGCAGAATCTAGGGCTGCAAAGCAGTGCCTAGTGTGTGTGTGTTTGGGGGGTGGGGAAGAGACTCTATAAACTGAAGGAGTGAATAAGAAAATTCACTCATTTTGTTTAGAGACTCTGACTTTCTGCATTCTTTGCCTTTTCAAAGCAGAATTTGAGAGCTAGGTTTGAGAGGTCATTAATCTTTCAGTTTTAACATCTAAGGGATGATTTGGGGCCTTTCCCTTTTTTTTTAAGGATTTGTTTATGCATATAAGAACTGGGGTACAGGCCAGAGGTGGATGGTGGTGGTGGTGGTGGTGGTGGTGGTGAGAGGATTCCCCAGAGATAGAGCGGGGAACAGAACAGGCAGACTGACTGAAATACACTGCTGAGGGGAGCAGTGCCAGACAGGAGAGGTCAGCTATGCCATGTGGGTCAGCTCCCTGGCTGCCCAGGTTTGAACTCTGTGCTGCAGAGGCTGCGGATAGCTTCACAGTGCTGTGCTTAACCCCTTGTGCCAGCGAGGCCCCAGGTTTTTCTTTTCTAAGTTATGTGAATGAGCTTTGTAGCATTTAAATATATGTGTATTTGGGACATGGAGAATTTCCTTCTGCTCTCTCTGAAATGTGTGGTTCTCCCAGATGCTTCTAAGGAGTGGAGAAAGCAGAGATCCCCAGAACTATCTGGACGCTGGGAGTTCAGAGAGGGGAGGCCTCCCCATCCGAGCAACTAGTTGTGTTTACAATGTGTTCATGGCAATTCCAGCCCGGCCACAGGAGGGAATAGGCATATCCTGTGCAGGGGCTGACACAGGGAGCAGAGACCACCACGCGTCCCATCCCCAGACTCCTGCAGAAACGGCTCAGTTCCTTTAGTTGTCAGGTACCAGGCCTTTAACCGGCCCCAGGTAGCCCTGTGGTGGGGGACAGGAGGGAGGAGGGGAGAGGTGAAGGCGCTCGTCTTTAGGATCCTACCCCTGAAGGATCTCTAGAGTAGCTCCTGTCCCTTACTCCCCCACTCTCAGAAAGAATGCGGGCCACAAGAAGTGAGTGACTGGAGCCAGCGGGTCAGAGCTATTTTAGGCAGCTGGCCGAGGAGGCTCGGATTCCGGATTCCGGTGTTAGGGGGAGGGGACAAGGGTTAGTCCTGGGGCGCCCCGCCAGCAGGGGCCTAGGACCACAGAGTCAGTCACTCCCTCGCCTCGGTCTCCCCATCCCTGTAAGGGCCGGGCAACAAGACCGTCATCCTCCGCAATATAAAGGACGCTTGCTGGTTGTTTTGAGAGCTTACAAACAGCCCTTGCTTTGCGTGCGAGAGAAGTGAGTCGAACACAGTAGATGGGTGGCCAATGGTGGCGGGGCCAGTTCTCGAGCGTGACCACCCCGGGCTGGCCCGACGCCTCTCAGGCCAACGCGCCCCTCCTCCACTTCGATCCTGAACTCCCCGGGCGACCCGGGGTCGGGGCGTGTCCCGGGGACAGACCGGGCCGGCCGCGGGGCGGGGCCTCCAGGACGGGGCGTGTCCTCGGGCCGGGGCGTGGCGGGCCAATGAGCAGCGCTGCGCGGGCGGAGGCGGGGCCTGCGCGCGGGTGCGGCGCGCTGCGGGCGGCCGACGCAGGCAGAAGCGGTAGTCGCGCGGACTGCCGGTCGGCGCCGCGCGGAGCTGGGCGCGGGATTGGCTGCGGCACTCGCGTGTCAGGCGGTTGCTAGGCTCCGGCCGCGCGCCCCGCCCTCGCGCTCGGCGCCCTCTCACCGCCCGGTACGTGCTCGCGCGGTGGCTGCGGTGCGGCGCTCCTCGGGATCGGCGGCGGCGGCGGCTTCGCGCCGAGTCCCCGGGGAGCGGCGGCGCGGCGGCGGCCGCCTCCGGCAGTCGGGAGGAGGGAGCACCTGCCGCGGCCCGCCCGCCGGCGCTCGGTGAGTGGGCCGGCCGACCCCTGTCGCCGAGCTGGCCGCCCGGGCCCCCATCCCCGTCGCCGTCCGAGCCTCCCGAGGAACACCTGCTGCTGCTCGCTGCTTGGCCGGGGCGGGGACACCGTCGCGGACGTCCTTGCGGCTGAGGCGGCGGCGTGGCCTGGGCAGAGCCGCCCTCTTCCTCGCTGCGCTGGCGAGGGCTCGGGGCGAACAGGGGCCCGGCCGGGCTGCGCGCCTCGGCGAGGGGCCAGGCCTCAGCCCGCCCCGCGCTCCTGGGAACGCCGGGCCTGCGCGTCGGCCGCGGGCGTGTGGGGCCTGCGGGCTGCCTCCCGGGCTGGCGGAGAGGGTCGCGCGGCCCGGTCGGGCTGGAGCCGGAGACTGTTTGGCCCGGGGCGGGGACACTGCAGCCGCTGGGTCCTGAGCTCTTTTGAACCTTGCGGTCGGCCTCTTCCCCCCTTATGCTTCTTTGGAAACCAACTTACTACCTTTTCACCTTTTCACTGGTGTTTCCAAAGCCAAATTCACCCGTGGATATATTTGGAAATGTCCCCAGAGAAATGCTTTCTCGGGTTAGAATCCTTATGCCATCAATTCGAAGTTGATTTCATATAAACTCAATTTGAAATGCAGGATTTAGTTTCTATGACTTGAAGCTTTTTTGGTTTTGTAAACTGACTTCAGCGTTAGTTGCAACAGTGATCAAGAAGATTTTCCTTAGTGAGAGCTAGAGCCTGGGACAGCACCTTGGTAGCCTAGAGTTCTAACTTAAGAGCCCGTCCGGTAGTTTCCTAAATAAGCGAGTGGAAGTGATTCCTGGCGTGGTACCCAGACTTCGCGCAGGGAGGGTGGTGTTTATAGGACGTTTGTCCAGATAAAGAGTTGGATGTGCTACCAGGTATTTTGGAGTCTGGTGTACGTGGAATAGAATTACTGATGAAGTAGCTTTATCAGTTACTTCGTGTTCAAAGATTTTGTTGTTCATGATTTTGTCCCTGTTTTTAAAAAAATTCACCCATGAAGACACAAATCTATAGCTTGAATTTGGAGAAGTTGAATTGAACTTTGCCATGGATCCAACGAATAATAGGATAGTACATGATGTATGTTTTTAAGGCGGTAGAGGAGTTTTTGGAGTTCCAAATAGGAGGAATGTGTTTCTTGCACAATATGAGCTGTTTCAAGGTTTGTGGAATGTTATATGAAAGTAGGGGTAGGTAGTATTATAGGGGCAACAAATACCTGGTTGGAACATGAAAAGAAGCACGGGGCAAGTCTTCACTGTTCTGAAAAATTGAGTTGGCAAAATGCATTTTATTAACTTAACAAATACTCAGCTTTACTACTTGCCAAATTCTGTAGTAGGTTCAGAGGCCCATGTAAGAGAGACTGGTTCTGTCCTTGAGGAATTCAGCTGGGATTGGGGAAGCTATGGTTGATTGTGTCTGCCCACTAGGTGTGCTCACTTGGTGCTTTGGGAGCCTGAGGAGAGAGGGAATTCCTGAACTGGGGATTTCAGAGCCAGCAGGAATTAGCTGGGGGACAGCAAAGTCCAAACATAAGGAACCACATAGACATGAGTGCCTAAAATAGCACCTGTGAGTACTCCAGCTTGACAGGTGGGAACCCTGGGCCTTTCTTGATGTGCGCAGGAGTTCAGACTTCATATTAAGTGTGCTGGAGCCTGGGAAGTCTTTTATTCAGTGGAATGACTTGGTTCAGAGCTGTGTTTGGAAAAATCTTGCTGGTGGTCATGTAGGTAAAGGCAGGGAGAGCTGAGGGTGTTAGGACCTCTAGCTGTAAAGTCAGCCAGTAGAGGAGGTATGAGGAGTCATCTGAGAAGAGAGGCTGAAAAGATTGAACAGAGGGGATGCCAAGCTGTGGGTGGGGGAGGAGCCAGCATTCAGAAGTGTGTGGGCCAGAAGATTAAACATTGAACCGAAGATTTAAATCACCTTTTCTGTAAGTTTCCTGCTGTCTGTTAAATATTGAGTTGAGAATGGTGGGGCTTGGAAGGACTCTGGGACTACTTAGACTGGGTTTATTTGTTTCTTTGTTTGCTTTTAGGCATGGCGCTTGATTGATAAAAGCTTTTATCTCACTTAAATTTGGGGCATGATTGGTATAAACTTTGCAGAGTAGATGTGTGTTCACTGTTCACTCTTGTTGAGACAGATGAGCGAATATTCAGTCCTTTACCTCACACTGTTCTGCTTTTCCTGCTCTCTTGGGTCAGTGATGTGATGGACTGACATCAGCTAGACAAGTGCCTTCTGTGTTTCTGCTCTACATGCACCATTCTTTTTTTTTTTTAAATAAAGATTTATTTATTTATGAATACAAGAACTGGGGCACAGGCCAGAAGTGCATGGTGGGTGAGAGGATTCACCAGAGAGAATGGGGGGCAGAACAGGCAGATTGACTGAAATACACTGCTGCTGAGGGGAGCAGTAGGCGAGACAAGAGAGGTCTGCTGCGCCATGTGCGTCACCTCCCTGGCTGGGTTGGAACACGTGATGCAGTAGTTGTAGATAGCTTTAGTGCTGATGCTTAACCCCTTGTGCCACCAGGGAGGCCCCCTACATGCACCATTCTAATACTTATGAGAATCCTTTATACTGACTGAGGAAAGTGACTCACACATGAAGAAATGTTCCTAATGTCGCACAGCTGTCATCATGTGGCAGCCAGGATTTGAACCCTTGTTGAACATTTGTCTGTACCCATCTTCATTTGTGTTGTATCAAATTAGTAATGGTGGCCTTGGTTGAGTGCTTCTCTGGCAAAGACCATGCCCAGGTAGGCAGAATGCTGGGGTGATATATATGGATGAGATGTTGAGGGACTGCACAGGAATAAGCTTTTGAGGGACCATTCTCAGAAATAAGTGTTTGCCAGTGCCTTCCTGGGGTCTGTACTGGTTGCTCTGGCCACCATGCTGAAGTAACCTAAGGAGATTGGGTTTCCAATCTATCTTTGAATGGAAGGGGCAGGTACGGATAGTGAAAAGAGGTGGATGTGAGGTGACATCAGTCAAGTGCTCAGAATTAAGAGAAGGATCCCTATCTTGCAGAAAGAGAAAGCATGAGTCTTTGAGGCAGACAGGGAAGACTAGGGACTGGTTGGGTGAACAGAAAAGGCCACTGGGGGCTCGAAGACTAGGCTGTGTCTGAGGACAACTTGTGGACAGGCTGGAGGCACAGGAAGTGTCCTCTGGGGAAAAGTGGGGCAACAGACTGAGCTGGGCCAGTGGGGTAGCTCCTGGAAGTTCAGGGTAAGGTAGTGCTCCTGATAGGAAGGGATGAGAAGCCAGGAGACCAGTTTTGAAACTCTCAGGGGTGTAATTGAAGGCCAGGATGGCAGAGAGTAATAGTGAGGAGCCAGTGAACTTATGAAGGAGAATTCATGATTTGTGGACCCATTTGGTGGGATAGGGGACCAATGTATATTAAAATGTCTACAGTTTGGGAGATTAAAAATCATGATGGGCTAATGTGGCTTTAGGCTGGATTGATTGAAAAATTGCCATTGGCTCATAGACTTGACCTATTCACGGCAAATTAAGGGTGACCCATGGTGATCTGGAGTCAGAGCCCCTTTACATGTGTTTGTCTTTTTGGTCATAACTTTCTTGATAAGAGCTGTACAACTAACCTAGGAGAATGGTAAGTGGTGACAAGACCATTTTAGTGGATGGACAAGTACAAGAGTGAGGCATGCCTTTTTTATAGCTTTCATAGGAAGTCAGTGATGGGTAGTTTGACTAAATAGCCAGGTTTCCCTGTGTGTTGTTTCGATTTGAGCACTGCAGAGTGTTACTGCTTGGGGGCTGGAAGCTTCCAGAGTATCAGAGAAGTAAGAAATGCTGGTGTGAGCTTGTTGAGAGAACCCAGATGGGGTCTAAAGAGTATTGAAATTAAAGGGAACTCAGGTGAGAATAAATTCAAGTAGTATGTTCTTTAGTGTGTTGGTCAAGGATTTCTCCCTCCTTTTCTGGAGGAAGTTTTCTCCATACTCCATGTGTTTCTGTGCTTCTGCTGATGTTGTTGTGCTGTTGCTTTATTTTTTTTTTTAAGGGTTTATTTTATTTATTTATGCATACAAGAGCTGGGGTGTGAGCCAGAGGTGTGGGGTGTGTGTGAGAGGATTCACCAGAGACAGAGTGGAAAGCAGAACAGGTGGATCTACTAAAATTCACTGCTGAGGGGAGCAGCCAGCGAGACAGGCGAGTTCTGCTGCGCCATGTGGGTTAGTTCCCTGGCTGGGGATTGAACTTGTGCTTCAGTGGCTGTGGATAGCTTCATAGTGCTGTGACTTAACCCCTTGTGCCACCAGGGAGGCCCTATTTCTTGGGTTTGATAGCTGTGCACTTTCTTTCTTTCTTTTTCTTTTTTTTAAGATTTATTTTATTTATGCATCCAAGAAGTGGGGCATAGGCCAGAGATGTGTGTGTGGGGGGGGTAGGGGGGAGTGAGAGGACTCACCAGAGACAGAGTGGGGAGCAGAACCGGCAGATCGACTGAAATACACTGCTGAGGGGAGCAGCAGGTGATACAGGAGAGTTCTGCTCTGCCATGTGGGTTAGTTCCCTAGGCGGGGATTAAATTCCTACTGTAGTGGCTGCTGATAGCATCATAGTGCTGAGACTTAATGCCTTGTGCCACCAGGGAGGCCCCTAACTGTGCATTTTCTTAGCCTTGCTCTGAGTCAAGAGTGGAAAGATGGATGCAATTGTATGACTGAGGGTGTCTGAGTCGGTGAGGCTGTTTAGCATTCTCTGTTGAGTAAATGAAATCTGAATGGAACTGTAGCAGTGTGTTTATATTTCTATTTTAAAAACAGAATTCTAGTGGGACCAATAAGTTGAATATAAATATCACTTTTATGACTGAATGTCTTTATCCTGTACAGCATGTCTTTATCCTGTGCATTTAGTAGTTGAGGTTTTATTTCTCAGTTGTACCTTCTTGATCTAATTGTTTTCAATAATACTGCTGCCAAAATTTTAGACATTGGAATTTATTTTATATATTTGAAACTTTATAATTTTTGGTCCTGGGTTGGCCCTTTGACGAAGACGGATGACTAATTGGCAGTGTGGGCTAGAGACTGGGTCGCATTCCCCACTTCCTTTGGAGTTGGTCGTTGAAGTAATTGTATTTTGGTTGTGGGCATTCACCAATATTGGTTCCTTCTTTTCCTGCAGGGCCTCTGCTCTCCAGGAAGATAAGACTATTAAAGCCGCATAGCACTAGAAGGTAAGGTAAAGGTATTCAAAAAGAGAGTTTTCTGTAAAATTGAAAGGTTATGAGTAATCCCATTCTCAGCAAATGATTAACCATGGAATTTTATTTTAGTTTAAAGATTTATTTTATTTATTTATGTATGCAAGACCTGGGGTGTAGGCCAGCGGTGCGGGAGGAGGGGAGTGGTGGTAAGAGGATTCACCAGAGACAGAGCTGGGAGCAGAATAGGCAGATTGACTAAAATACACTGCTGAGGGTTGCTGCTCTGCCTTGTGTGTTAGCTCCCTGGCCCAGGATCGAACTTGTGTTGCTTTGTCTGCCAGTAGCTTCATATCGCTGAGACTTAACACTGTGCCACCAGGGAGACCCAACCGTGGGATTTTATTTTATTTTTTTAAAGATTTATTTTATTTATTTATGCATACAAGAGCTGGGGTTTTGGCCAGAGGTGCAGGGAGGTAAGAGGATTCACCAGAGATGGAGTGGGGAGCAGCACAGGTGGATAGACTGTTACACTGCTGAGAGGAGCAGCGGGTGAGACAGGAAAGATCTGCTGTGCCATGTGGACTAGCTCCCTGGGCGGGGATCGAACTCCTCCTGCAGTGGCTGCTGAAAGCATCATTGTGCTGAAACATAACCCCTTGCATCACGAGGGAGGCTCTTGAGAGTTTTTTTCTTTTTTTTAAAGATTTATTTATTTATTTATTTATACGAGCACTGGGTACAGTCAGAAGCGCGGGAGGGTGAGGGAATTCACCAGAGCCAGAGCAGGGAGCAGAGCAGGCAGAAGGACCGAAGTACACTGCTGAGGGGAGCAGCGGGTGGCAGAAGAGGTCTGCGCACCATGCGGGACCCTCCTCCGCTGGCCGGGGAGCAGCCGGGGATCGAACCAGTGTTGCAGAGGCTGCGGGCAGCTTCGCAACCCAGCGCTCAACCGCTGCGCCACCGGGGAGGCCTGGCTCTTGAGAGTTTTATCGTAATATTAAGTATAAAGCTTTTGGAAAAATGAGATGTGACTTACATTTTTGTGGGAGTACTTCAATAATGTCAAGTAAGGCCGGTTTGTGTTGTTGTTATTATTTTAGGATTTATTTATTTATGTATACAAGAACTGGGGTACGGGCCAGAGGTGTGGAGGGGTGGTGAGAGGATTCACCAGAGACAGAGTGGGGAACAGAACAGGCAGACTGACTGAAATACACTGCTGAGGGGAGCAGCGGGCGAGACAGGAGAGGTCTGCTGCGCCATGTGGGTAGCTCCCTGGCCGGCTGGGGATTGAACTCGATTGGGGATTGAACTCGTGCTGCAGTGGCTGCAGACAGCTTCACAGTGCTGTGCTACACCCCTTGTACCACCAGGGATGCCCAAGTATTATTTTTGAATGTTTTCACTAGTCCCTTTTCTGTGACTTGTGTGAGTGTGCAAATTTTATATCCACAAAGAGATCCCATGGTGATGTTCCCTTACTTTGGGAATATCTGTAGCCACAGATTCATTCTTCCTGAGGAAGTCATGGCCCTTGATACTCTAAATACAGGGGAGCGTGTAGATGAGTGAAGCACTTGGGAAGGATGTGTCATATTCAAGAAAACAGTGGGCAGTGCATAGCTTGTTCCCTGTTTTGGCATTAGCTCTTCATTTCTGTGGATGTTGAGTTTATATATATGGTGTATGGTAATCTATGAAGAAGAATCTGCTGGAATTCTTTCTAATTGGTATCTGCATTGAAATAGTGTAGTGGAATTGGAAGGTGTTTGTTTTTGCAAATGTTAGGATCATCTCTGTTTTAAACAACCTCCCACTTGCATTCCAAAGGTTGATAAAGGATTACTTAAAAAGATTCCCAATACTTTTGATGGCAGAAGTGAACCAGCTCTGTGTTGGTTGCCATAAGTGCCTCTTTTAATTAGCTGAATTGTTCTCCAGGGCAGGGTTGATTGTCTAGCCAGTTTTTGCCAAGAAAAATGATATAGTCAATAATGGAATTCCAAATAGCATTTCCATTTTATTTGGCTATTAATCAGAACCTAGGATACCATCCATTTCCTGGGTCCTTGTTTTACTATGGACTGCTTCACTGAATGTCTTGTGTATATTCCTGCTTGTGCTGGTAGGTTGTCTTTTTTTCCTAAATATTTATTTATTTATTTATACAGGAACCAGGTTCAGGCCAGATGTGCGGGAGGGTGAGAGGATTCACCAGAGACAGAGTGGGGAACAGAACAGGCAGACTGACGAAATACACTGCTGAGGGGAGCAGCAGGCGAGACAGGAGAGGTCTGTTACACCATGTGGGTTTCTCTCTGGCCAGCTGGGATCGAACCCACACTGCAGAGGCTGTGGACAGCTTCACAGGGTGGCGCTCAACCGCCTGCGCCACCAGGGAGGCCCTAGATTATTTTTTGAAACTGGAGACTACCCTATAGGTAGCACTTTAGTTGGGGGGGTTTGACAGTCTTGTGGAAAATGAAGAAAACACCGTTGCTCTACCTGTTATGTTAAGCTTGCCTGAATAAATGTCTTATATTTTTATTTTTTTAAAGATTTATTTATTTATGCATACAATAGCTGGGTCACAGGCCAGAGATGCGGGGGGTGAGAGGATCCACCAGAGACAGAGTAGGGAAAAGAACAGGCAGATTGACTGAAATATACTGCTGAGGGGAGCACCGGGCGAGGCAGGAGAGGTCTGCTGCACTGTGTGGGTTTCTCCCTGGCCAGCCGGGGATCGAACTCATGCTGCAGAAGCTGTGGATTGCTTCATAGTGCGGTGCTTAACCCCGTGTGCCACCAGGGAGGCCTGTCTTATATTTTTAGACTTTAGAGTGATGTTTGGAAGATTGAATTAGCCTGAGTAGAGAAATTTGGTGGGAGGAGACTAGAAGAGAAGCGCTTTATTAAAGATCTAAAAATAGAATTCATTAAAGTCACAAATAGATAACAGTAGAATTCCTGTCTTATTTTCTCCTTCTCTGGGTTTGTTCTACCAGCTGTTACTTCCGCTTACCTGGAAAAGATCATAATATTTTGTCAGAAGGGTCAGCAGTATACTCAGAAACACTGTGTTAATGGGAAGATGTATTTTTTCCAGTTTTAAAAGTAGTTTTAAAAGTAACTGAATTTCTTGGTTCTGGAAAGAAATCCTTAGCAGGAAATATTGATTCTTCTGCTCGGAGAACCAGCCCTGTGCTGAGAGGACACGTGGGAGCCCCTTTCTCTCAAAGCCCTGAGGTTTTTTTTTCTTCTGGCTGGGCATTGCTGAGCAGATAGGATATTCCTGTGTAGGCCATCTAATATATTGGAGTTAATCTGGTGACACTTCAGGTCTCCCTTGGAGTTTTCCTAGGAGGGGTCCTTTTTTGATTCATACAGCTGGAAAGGAATATGGCTGCTCATGCTTTCTTCTCATGCCGGCCTCTGGTGCCCTGGGCTGCCTGTGCCCTTTTCTTCCATGCAAGGGGTGAAGGAATGTTCTGGCCTCCCCACTGCTCCTGCCATGAGTTTCCAGGGAGAATGGGGCCCATTGTGGACTGTGCCTACGGGCACAGTCCTTCGTTTCAGTGTCAGGCCTTCTGTGGCCTTTCTGTCCAGTCTGCTGTGGTTACTGGGTGCTGAGGGGCCAGGAGCCCAGAAAGCAGTCACTTCTTTACATGCTGTGCTGCCTTTGCTGTTTAGGAGTGTCTGAGTCATGGGCCTTTACTTTGTTTGTTTTTGGGTCTGCCCTCTCATTTTGTCATTCCTGTGGACCCCTTTGCAGCCTTGAGCGCCTTTCTGCAGCAGTTCTGAGGCTATATTTGGAGAGGCAGGACTGCTGCTCCCAGGGGTGCCGAGTGTCTGGTCACGGGAAGCTGGGTACTCCTTGTAGGTCTTTCTAATGTACGGTCTCACTGGAAGCATAGGATTAGTCTATTTGTGAATGAAATTGGATTTAAATTCTTGTTTTTAAAATTTATTTTGACCTTCAATTATATACCAGTAAAGCTAGAAAAAAATTATTTTGGCCCAAATCAACTGTAAACTCATTAAAGATGTAAAATGCTAGAATATGATTCTCCTGACTGGGGACTTGGCTTTTTTAAAAACAGGTTTGTTCAAGATATGGGTGCTGTCTCCTGATAGCAAACTGCCTTACTCATCAGGAAGTTCTTCTGACCCCAGGCCAGTGATTCCCTGGAGAAAAATGTATGAGGTATTTATGGTGAGAGGCTTCTTTTTGGGGGATGTTGCCTTCAGACAGGGAGCCAGATGTGTCATCAGCTTTTGTGCTAGCAGGTTTTGTGAAGAATACATGAACCAATTGGTGGTTTTAGAGAAGGCCTGGTTAGGTCCTTCTGAAGTTGGTGAAGGGCTTTTCAACTTGAGGTCTCTGTGATTGAGTGCATGACGGCTAAGAACTTTTCTCATCTAATAGAGATAGGTAGATTTGGGAATGGTTTGGAAGTTACACTTGAGCTTCTAAGTAAAATATTCCATTCTTTCCATGGTGCTTAAGTTTATGTGATATCTTTGTCATCTGTGGAAGTGTCTGTGAAAGGAGCAGCTGGCACTGGCGTTACCCTGGATATTTGCCTTCCTCCTACCTTTCTACAGGAAGAAAATCTAATCTGTATTATTCTTCTGCCTGAGCACTACTCTGTTTTAGGATTGGGAGTGGTGTTTTCTTTTTGTCAAATAAAGAAATAAAACATACTTGCCATGCTGAGGTCATACTGCAATTGCCAGCACTTGTTTTAAGATGGTATTGCGTTTTCTAAAGGAGAGCTCTTCTTTCAGAGTGCCTGGTCATACCATGTCTGGTATTTCGGGTCATGACCTCCAAGAGGTGAGGTCTACCCACTGAGGGTCCTTGCTTTTTTGTCAAGGCAGGCAAGATTTTTGGCACAGTGTGATATGGTTGGACAGTGAAAATGCTGGGTACCCTCAGCAGAAGAAATTTGGACCTGAGGTACTGAATTCCCTAGGACTCTCCCATCCTAATGTGGCATTAAGCAAGACCCTTGACCTCTTTTTTTTTTTTAAAGATTTATTTTATTTATGCATACAACAGCTGGGGTACAGGCCAGAGATGCAGGGGAGTGAGAGGATTCACCAGAGACAGAGTAGGGAGCAGAACACAGGCAGACTGACTGAAATACACTGCTGAGTGGAGCAGCGGGCGAGGTGGGAGAGGTCTCCTTCACCATGTGAGTTTTCTTGGCCCGGCCCGGGATCGAACTCGTGCTGCAGAGGCTGCGGATTGCTTCATAGTGTGGTGCTTAACCCCTTGCGCCACCAGGGAGGCCCAGACCCTTGACCTCTTTGCCTCAGTAAAATTGGGGCAGAATATCCTCCTCATAGGCTGAGAGGAGGAAATAAAATACTGTGCCTTGCATCTTTCTATAATTGCTATTTGTTATTTTTGTATCTGTTCTTTTTCTGGGTAAATTAAGTGTCTGATATTAGATGTATTTCTTAATTTGAGAGATAGATTCAGGGTGTGTTTTGTAATTGTGTTTTATAATTATATGAAGTTATTTTATATGTACCAGGTATGTTATGAAATAAAGCAGATTTAGACATGAGCATTGGTACCTCCCGGAAATATGGTCTACCTTGATTGCTCATTCACTTGTGGAGTTCTGCAGTGTTTTGAGGTGGGTGGTCCTGCCTGGGAGGCATCAAAATGAGCAAAGGACTAAAATAGTTTGAGGAGGAAGGTCTTTGTTAACTACAACTTTGTTTAGGTTTTTAGAGTTTCTATAGAGATTCTTTGTTCCCAGAATTGTTTTCTAAAACTTAACCAGTGAGGTAGAAGGATCAGACTGATAGGTTGCCCTGTAAGTTGAGTAACTAGAGGTGCATCCTCTTTTTTTAAATTTGTATAACATTTCTGTTTGAGTTACTATATTGTAGTAGTGCATGCCTGGTATGAAAAACCCTTGGTTTTCAAAAGATTATACCCATATACTTATTTTTTCCTTGTGTGACCATATGATTTCCTTTACTGGGTAAATGATAGAATGATAGAAAACTTTGACTTATCAACCACTAGGTGCATTTTGAGAGATCGAGAGAGAGTGGGTGCTAATGGTTGAAGGTGGTATAGTGGTGGATTGTATACTTGGAACACATTCAGCAAAACTATAGGGTTTGGAACTCTTCAGACAGGAATTTTGAGGGGTTTTTTTTTTTGTTGTTGTTAATAAGATGAACAAGGGGCCTCCCTGGTGGCGCAAGGGGTTAAGCATCAGATGGTGAAACTATCCGCAACTACAACAGCATGAGTTCGATCCCCGGCCAGGGAGGTGACCCACACGGTGCAGCAGCAGATCTCTCCTGTCTCGCTCTCTGCTCCCCTCAGCAGTGTATGTCAGTCAGTCTGCCTGTTCTGCTCCCCACTCTTTCTCTGGTGAATCCTCTCACCCCCTCACCCGCACCTCTGGCCTGTACCCCAGTTCTTGTATGCATAAATAAATAAATCTTAAAAAAAAAAAAGATGAACAATGAAGTTCAGAGTACTATGAAGTTCTGGGCTTCCTTTACTCCTTGAGGTACAAATCTAGCACAGAACTCCAGAGTGTGAGGAGGAAGAGGGTATTGGATACAGCTTGTAAACAACAAATAATTGTCCTAAAGAAAAAATTTGGGTTTCATTCTTTAGGTGATGAAGGCACTGCATTGTATGATTCCATGCTGGGGTAAGCTGCTCTTTGGTTTCCCTGCAGAGAATGCTGCAGGTGATTTCCAAATAATGGTGGCATTTGGTCTCTGACCTTTGTGTTAGAGACTATTATCAGATAAGGACATGACAAGACCAGAGGGGAGCTGAAAATCTCTAAATACTCACTCAATCCTTTGATAAGCCAGAGGGAAGCAGAGCCCACGGGAGTGGTCCTGGGCAGTGCAGACAGAATAAGCAGTGCAGAGGAGGCCTCTGTATTGGAGCTGATTAGAATCTCATTAGAACAGGAGAAACCCACTGTGGAAGCAAGTTCATTTCTATTGCAGCAGTGCGGACTCCATGCGTGTGTGTGTGTGTGTGTGTGTGTGTGTGTGTGTGTGTCAGAGATTAATCTTGGCAGTTTTATTTCATATGTGGATCTGGGGTGGAGAAAGCAGGAACATCCAGTGGTGTACATAGTGATGTCTGTGTTCCTTAGTTTGTCTGCTCATTTTAAGTTGTCTGAAGCACAGAAGCATACCTATAAGAGAATGTGGGTGACAGGATTATTTGTAAACTGTATATATATAAAATATATATATGTAATATATATATATATTTTTAAAGTATGAGGTGCTTTTCTAAGTGCTTTATATGCATTACTCATGTAATGAATCTTTGTTTATAGTCTGAAAAAAGGAATTCGATCTAGGAAGTGTTTAAGAGTAATTATTAAGTAGCTTTACAAAACAGGCTAGCCTGTGGATTTTGGAAGGACTGTTGGTAGGTATCTAGCAGGCAGACCCTGTTGGTACTGGGTTTTAATTGTTTCATTCAATAGATGCTTTTGTTATTATCAAAACATAACTGATGTCTTAGGCACTGTGCTTTGTCCTGGGGATGGATTTGGTAATGGATGAGACAGGTATGAGCCCTAACCCTGCCCTGTCTATGCAAAGAGAGAAAAGTGAAGATTACTTATCCTCAGTTGGTATTTTTCAGAAGAAAGTGTGGCGAGACCGAGGCTTCCTGCCCCTGGCCAGTGACCATGGGTAGTCAGTGTGCCTCTGATTCCTCACAAGGGGGAGTGGGGGACTAGACTTATCTCAGAGGGTGATGTGAGGGATCAGGGAGAGCACCTTAGTTATTGACAGTCAAGACTAGATTATTTTCAAAGCCAGGCTGAGTTTTGGGCACACAGATGAGTTTATGACCTGTTGAACCATTTCTTGTACCTAATGTCATGCCTTAGCTCATTCTGGTGAGGTGGGGTTTCTAGGATTGGTCAAAGTGGAAGGTTGGAAATCCTCTTGGTTTGATGATGACGATGATGGTGGTGGTGGTGATGGGGGTGTGTGAGTGTGTGTGTGTGAGAGAGAGAGAGACTTTGGGGGATAATTGAGGAAGATGCAGAGGGAGAGATTAGAGAAGATGAACCTTTGAAGTGGGGGGTGGGAGAGGAGCATTTACTGTGAGTGGAGGTATTTTGCTGGGTTTGCTCTGTGAGTTCCCAAGTCAGCTGGAGAAAGGTAGGAGGCAGTGGGGACAGTAGAGGTGGTGATTAGGGATCAAACTAGCAATAGGGGTAAGAGGTACAGAGACTTCGGCTAGCCCTGAGACCATGGAGTTAGGGTGGTGTAGATAGAGCCAGCTTGTGAACAGAACTGAGACAGAAGTTGGGCTTGCCCAGAGTTGAGGCATGGAGCAAATTGAAAGGTAGTGCTGGTGTGCTTTTCCAGAGTAGCAAGTTAAACCAAACCTTTTAGGCTGTAGGAGTCAGGAAAACCTACAGGAGGGCCTCCCTGGTGGCACAAGGGTTGTTAAGCACCACACTATGAAGCGATATGCAGCCTCTGCAGCATGAGTTCGATCCCCAGCGTGCCAGGGAGAAACCACATGGTGCAGCAGACCTCTCCTGACTCACCAGCTGTTCCCCTCAGCAGTGTATTTCAGTCAGTCTGCCTGTTCTGTTCCCCGCTCTGTCTCCGGTGAATCATCTCACCCCCCCCCCCCCAACTCTCCGCATCTCTGGTCTGTGCCCCAGCTCTTGTATGCATAAATAAGTAAATCTTTAAAAAAAAAAAAAAACAAAACAACCTACAGGACAGCAAATATGACTGAGGGGGACATGCTGGGATTTTTGGCACCCCGTTAAAAAAAAACCACGCCATAGCTCTATACCATGTAAGTTGTAGTTACAGTGTTAGCCTGACAATCAGCAGAGCTGTTGGAGATAGTGAGTGACCACTGGGGCATTCCTGATGCTGAATCCTGGAATTAGAAAGAGGTGCCCACCCTCTTATTTCCAGGCCACCCTTTTTGTTCACTCCTCCTGCCTCGGTTCTTTTTCTGCATGTGCTGCTTTGCAAAGTATCCAAGCTTTTCCAGGACTGGTCTTATGTTTATTTTATTTTCTTTCATATATTTAAAAACTTTTTTTCATTACATTTTGTAAAATGAAACCAAAAATAACCACCCCCCCCCAAAAAAAAAAGAAAAAAAATTGCTTAGTGAATCATAAGGTCAAGAAATAGATGTTTGCTGGCACCATGAGTGGTTTCTCCCTGGACCCCATTCTTTCCACAGTCCCTTCTCTCCTTTTACAGGTGATCCCCATATTCTCCTTTTGTATCCATTTCTTTCTTTCTTTTTTTTAATTAATTTATTTATTTATACATGCACTAGGTACAGTCAGAAGCACGGGAGGGTGAGAGAATTCACCAGAGCCAGAGCAGGGAGCAGAACAGGCAGAAGGACCAAAGGGGAGCAGCGGGCGGCAGGAGAGGTCTGCGTGCCATGTGGGACCCTCCTGGCAGCCGGGGATTGAACCAGTGCTGCAGAGGCTGCGGGTAGCTTCGCAGCCCAGTACTCAACCGCTGTGCCACTGGGGAGGCCCTGTATCCATTTCTTTATGTTTCTTTATGGTTTTATCTCTGAAATGTGTATCCTTAGGCCTTATAGTTAAATATTGGACTTTTTTTTAGAACTTGTTTTTTTTTTAATCTATAGTTTCCTCCCATTACTTTTCTTTCCTATGATTTCCCTCTATTCCTTTTCCTCACAATTAACTGCTGAAGATCATGGGCCCTCATTAAACTGTGGAGTCTCCCACAGTCTAGATTTAGTAGATTGTGTCTCAGGGTGCAGTAGAGCACTCCTCTTCTCTGTAGTCCTGAATCAGCAGCTGAATCCGAAGGTCGCATTCCTTGTACCCTTTGTACTAAAGGTTGGGGTGGTTTGGGTCTTTCCTCAGGAGTGCTGCTTTCCCATTGTTCCACACTTTGCTTTTAGCAGGTGCCCATAGCACTGCTTCTGGAAGAAGCCAGACCCAGCTCTCCATGTCAGTGCTTTGCAGTAACAGTGTGAAAGGTGTTAGAAGAGCAAATGCCTGCACCTAGTGTCCTGGCCTAATTTTCCAGGGTGGGTTCATAAAGCTATTCCCTCTCAGGTCCTCTCTTCTTCCTTCACATTGTCCTTTTGCCCTAACTCTCAGCCCACCTGCCTTTCATTATCTGTTGCTGCTGTTATCCCTTCTCTTCAATTTTCCCTTCTTCCTTTCCCCCTTTGTTTATAGGGTGTTCTGGTGGGAGAATATTTGTATGAGGTTTAGGAGAGAGATCCTTATCCTGACTGATTGCTCACCATCTGTAGAATGAAGGTGTTGATTTTGATCACCTAAATAGTTGCATGTGCAGAGTCCCTGAACCTTTAGGTGGGAATTGCCCGTGAGAGGAGGTATTATGTGCTCTGCCAGGATTTAGCTGACCTTTCCCCAGAGCTGGTACATTTAGCATGTGCCTGTGGTGTTTTTGCTTGTTTTGCTATTATTCCACAACATTTCAGATTTCATTTATCTTCTACTTAAATAATTTTGAAGCCAAATAAATTGTTGTTTTTGTTGTTGTTTTCTATGTCTACCATGGTTACTCAGGCCTAAGATAGAATAGGTTTTATTTTCTTGCTTTATGAATCCAAATTTACTGAGAGTTACTCTTTTTTTTTTTTTTTTTTTTTATAGAGGCATTTTTATTTATTTATTTATTTATTTGTTCGTTTGTTTCGTTTATACATGCACTGGGTACAGTCAGAAGCGCGGGAGGGTGAGAGAATTCACCAGAGCCAGAGCGGGGAGCAGAGCAGGCAGAAGGACCGAAGTACACGGCTGAGGGGAGCAGCGGGCGGCAGGAGAGGTCTGCCCACCATGTGGGACCCTCCTCTGGTGGCCGGGGAGCAGCCGGGAATCGAACCGGCGCTGCAGAGGCTGCGGGCAGCTTCGCAACCCAGCGCTCAACCGCTGCGCCACCGGGGAGGCCCACTGAGAGTTACTCTTTAGGGAAGAGAATATCAGGAATTCCAGAATCAGGGAGGCGTGGGCTGTGCTGGAGGAAGGACTGCAGAGACTGCAGATAACTGCTCAGGAACTGTCTGTATGAGTGGGTGTCAGGCCCCAACTGCAGGCTTGGTGGTGAGGAGAGGGCTCAATCTCCTATAGGAGAGATTTATACCACTACTTTTAAAAAATGAATAATTCAGAATTTGGTGAGGTCAGGACCACAATTGTGGCTAGTAGCTGAGGTGGTAAGGCAGGAGTTAAAGCTATGTTTTCTGGTGTTGGCTGCTATGGTGTTCTTGGCTAACAGTGAAGATCCTTAGAGGGAGTCCCTGCTTTCACCTCAGGTGTTAGCAGATGTCAGGCCATGACTGAAATTATCCCAGATCAGAATTGAATTTTCTCATCTTTTAGTCTTTGAAAATCTATACTTTTTTTTAAAAAAAAAGATTTATTTATTTATGCATACAAGAACTGGGGTGCAGGCCAGAGGTGTGGGGGGTGAGAGGATTCACCAGAGACAGAGTGGGGAACAGAACAGGCAGATCGACTGAAATACACTGCTGAGGGGAGCAGTGGGCGAGTCAGGAGAGGTCTGCTGCGCCATGTGGATAGCTCCCTGGCTGGGGATCGATGTCATGCTGCAGTGGCTGCGATTGCTTCATAGGTTGCATCTTTACCCCTTGTGCCACCAGGGAGGCCCTGAAAATCTATACTTTTATAGGTAAAGATGTTTTTGGTTAACCTCCTAGTAACTAGTAGTGTTGCTTTTTTCCTTTTTGGATGTTCCTATATATTTATGTTTTTTTTCTGAAGTATAATATGCATGTAGTAAAATGTATAAATCATAAATTCACAGCTTGATCCATTTTTATGTATGTATACACCACTCAGATCAAGATATAGAACCTTTCCATACGGTGCCTGGTGCTCTTCTCCAAATCAACATCTCCTCAAAGGTAACCACTCACTTCTGTCCATGAGCTTTGTTTAGCTGGAATTACAGTATATATACATATACATATATATACATTTTTTTTAAAGATTTATTTATTTATACATATAAGAACTGGGGTACAGGCCAGAGTTTTGGAGGGTGAGAGGATTCACCAGAGATGGAGTGGAGAACAGAATAGGCAGATCGACTAAAACACACTGCTGAGGGGAGCAGTGGGCGAGTCAGGAGAGGTCTGCTGCACCATGTGGGTCACCTCCCTGGCCAGGGATCGAACTTGTGCTGTAGTGGCTGTGGTGAGCTTCATAGGTTGCGTCTTAACCCCTTGCGCCACCCGGGAGGCCCGTGTGTGTGTGTGTGTGTGTGTGTGTGTGTATGTATGTTCTAATACATACATTTTCTTTATGAAACAGTAGGTCTCTGACATCTGTGATTATGTACCAAAGTTTTCTTTTGTTGTTATGTAGTATTTTACACATGAATATACCATAATTTACTACTTTTCTTGTTGGTCAACATTTGGATTGTTCTAGTTTTTCACCATCATAAATGATACTGAGATAGAATTGTTGGACAAATATATTTGCGATTTTAATTACTTGAAATTTTGCTTACATGCCCTTTGTTGTATTCTATTTTTCAACTTTTTGTTATGGAGACTATCAAGTATACCAAAGGACAGAGTAATACAGTGAATCCCATGTGCCTCTTACCAGCCCCAGCAGCCATCAATCAATGATCAGTCTTGAAGTGTTCACACTCCCATGCACTCTCACACCCACATTACTTTGTAGCACATCTCAGCCTGTCCTTTCACCCATCAGTAGTTCAGTGTATATCTCTGGAAGCTAATATAACTACTTCTGCTTCGAGCTCCTCTCTGGTCCTGGTGTTCTCTGGGCATTTGGGTCTTGGTCCTGATGGTGGAGTATGGTTCCCAGTTCCTGTTACTCATCTTGGAGTTTCCTGTGTCCTTTAGCTTTTCTAGGCAGTCTTTGACCCAGGAACCAGGATGGTATAGAGTTGGGAGGGTCACCTTAGGACTTGGAATGTCAGTTGCTCATGTGGGCACCGCTTTCTGTTGGGTTCATTGTTCATGTGTACTAGTGAGGCTGGTTGGAGAGAAAGATAAGTGGGCTGACAAGGACTTCTATGCTTAGACAAATAATTGTCTGACCCAGATGCTGCCTGGTATGGATAGTTCTTTCCCCAGTGCCCCAAGAGTCTGGAGGGTTTGGCCTCCAAGACAGCTGGGTTACAGCAGTCCCCATAGTCCCTGCTGCACAGTTGAAGGACAACATGCGTCACTCTTAGATTTGGAAATATGACTTAGAAGAGGTTAATGTTTTTCTTTTTTCTTTTTTTTTTAAGATTTATTTATTTATTTATACATGCACTGGGTACAGTCAGAAGCGCGGGAGGGTGAGAGACTTCACCAGAGTCAGAGCAGGGAGCAGAGCAGGCAGAAGGACCGAAGCACATTGCTGAGGGGAGCAGCAGGCGGCAGGAGAGGTCTGCGCACCATGTGGGACCCTCCTCTGGTGGCCGGGGAGCAGCCAGGGATCAAACGGGCGCTGCAGAGGCAGAGCCTGTGGGCAGCTTTGCAACCCAGCGCTCAACCGCTGCGCCACTGGGGAGGCTCAGAAGAGGTTAATGTTTTTCAAAACAGTGAAAAAATACTAACTTCCCTCTCCTGTCCTACTTGTGCTCAACACTTGTATCTGTTCCCACTGCTCTGAAGTTGTGGTGGGGCTGGCCCAGGACGTGCCCTGGTCCAGAGGGTGAGGGTTATTAGTCCAGGGATGCACAGTGGGAGCAAGGAGCATCACAGATACCTTATTATTTGGAGTAATTAGCTCATAAATTCTGCATAGCAGTTTTCCTCTGAAGTAGTCGAGTTTGACTAAGAAAAACATAGCACCATGTTTTGATTCATTAGTTGTCTGCGTGCTCACCCTCCCATACTCTCATACCAACTAACTATGAAGTACCGTTACTTCCAGCTTGAATTTATGACATATTCTGCCACCATGCCCATTAATCAAGCAGTAGAGTGGGGCAAATGGCTATCTTGTGTTGTAACCTGCCTCACGTTCCTTTCTCTTCAATCTCATGTTAGTAATGGAGTATGACAATAACTCAATTTTAGTGAAAGTAAGAGAAAAGTCTCATATCGTTAGGAGGGACTGTAAATTTGAAGGCTTTTTTTTTTTTAAGATTTATTTATGCATTCAAGAACTGGGGTGTAGGCCAGAGGTTTGGGGGATTAGAGGATTCACCAGAGACAGAGTAGGGAGCAGAATAGGCAGATCTACTGAAATACACTGCAGCGGGGAGCAGCGGGCAAAACAGGAGAGGTGTACTGCATCATGATGGTCAGCTCCCTAATGGGAGGTCGAACTCATGCTGCAGTGGCTGGTGATGCAAGCGCTGGGACTTTAACCCCTAAGCCACCAGGGAGCCCCAGTTCTAGTAAAATTTAAAAATTACAATTATGAAGTATATGACTTCATTTGAGCTTTAGAAATAAACTAAAAAGAGATGTTCTTATTTTTGTGTTCAGAGGTACATTAAATGACGAAACCAGCCTGCTTAAGCTAAAGAAACCAGCCTGCTTAAGCTGAGGACTTGGGCGGGGTGGGAATCTGCTTTTCACTTCTGCCCTGGTGAGACTGTGTCTTTTGAATTGTGACTGGTGCTCATTAGTGGGGAATCTGATACTGGAAACACTGGATTTAGCTTGCCCAGATCTACCTTTTGCTGTGGGACTTCTGAACTTGGTGAAAGTCTGCTCTGGGATTTTTTTTTTTCCTCCAGGAGGGAAGCTGCTGGGAGGGGAAGATAACTATTTTTAATCTTAAGCAAATATAGCCCCGTGTAGTAATTTCAGGCTCTACTGTGACATTTTCTTCCATTACAACCCAAGTCACTTTTAAAACAAATAAAGTCCTTTTTTGGTATATTTTGTGTTTGTAGTATTTGTGAAGGAAAATGCTTTTAAAATACCCTCATTTTCCCTTACAAACTTGGAGGACTTGGGGGCTCAGTGGGCTGTGTGTTTTGAATCCTGCAGTCTGGGAGTTTGCTCCCTGGAACCTGGAATGCTGCTGGACAGAATGCTGGGGTGTGAGGTGAGTGGTGGAGTGAGGGCTGGAGAGGGTGTCAGTTTAGGAGCTGGTCTGCTGACTTTGCCTCACAACTGTTAAGGAGTATCCCTGCTTTGCCAGGGAAGAACTGAAGTGTAGGGAGGGAAGCAGACCATGTTCCACATTCGTTCCTATGTATTTTCTTTCCATTTTACATAGCATATATTTTTGTGACTTTTAAATTTTAATATAAACTTCAAAATATAGAAAACCTCAGCAACAGTACAGGAACTCCTAAACACTTTTCCCCTAGAATCATCTTTTGTTTATGTTTTGCCTTGTTTGCTTGATGATTCTCTTTTTTCTATCATACATCTTTTTTCCTGAACCATTTACGAGTAATTGGCAGCCATCATGCCCTTTTCCTTCTAAATAATTAATTGTATATTTCCTAAACATAAGGACATCCTCTTACATAATCATAGTACAACTATCAAGATCAAGAATTTGACATAGGGCCTCCCTGGTGGCGCAAGGGGTTAAGTCTCAGCACTATCCCACATGGTGAAGCAGACCTCTTTTGTCTTACCCACGGCTCCCCTTAGCAGTGTATTTCAGTCAATCCACTTGTTTTCCCCACTATCTCTGGTGAATCCTCTCTCCACCACCCACCCCGCCAATACCTCTGGCCTATACCATAGTTCTCAGATGCATAAATAAAATAAATCTTAAAAAAAAAAAAGAATTTGATCTCGGTGTAATATCTAATCTACAGTCCATATTCAAATTTTCTCAGTTGTCTCAGTAGCATCTTTGATAGGTCCCATGTAAGAGGACAAAAGATACTGTTTTGTCCTGATGATCAACTCTGATTAAAAAGGTGCCTGGTAGTTATCTCTATTGTAAAGTTGCTGTTTTTTGTGTTTGCATTGAATAAATAACTTATGGGGGTTATCTTGAGACTGTAACATGTCCTGTTCCTCATCAATTGTTGACCCTTTACTGTCAGCATCCAGTTATGCTACTAAGACCATCATTTCTTTCACATTAGTTGTCTTTCTCACCTCACTGGTTTATTTACATTAGCTCATATTCATATTATTATTCAGTGTGATACACTACATTTTTGCCATTCATTTTGATGCCCAGAATGGCATGGTTTGGCCAATGGGATCCTCTTCAAGATTTCTCTTGTGTTCTTTTTTTTTTTTTTTTCCTAATAGAGGTATGTTTTTATTTATTTATTTTATTTGTTTGTTTTTGTTTATACATGCACTGGGTACAGTCAGAAGCGCGGGAGGGTGAGAGAATTCACCAGAGCCAGAGCGGGGAGCAGAGCAGGCAGAAGGTCCAAAGCACACTGCTGAGGGGAGCAGCGGGCGGCAGGAGAGGTCTGCGCACCATGTGGGACCCGCCTCTGGTGGCCGGGGAGCAGCTGGGGATCGAACTGGCGCCGCAGAGGCTGCGGGCAGCTTTGCAACCCAGCGCTCAACCGCTGCGCCACTGGGGAGGCCCCTCTCCTGTGTTCTTTTGACATGTTCTCATGTTTGACCACTCCCTGATTTTCTGGTGCAACAAAATATATCCAGACTCCTTGCTCCAGCCTAGCATCAGCCCTTTCCACAAGGAGCTTGGTTCCTTTTAATTTTAGAAGGCAGATTATGGATTTTACTGTTTTTTAAAATAAATCTAATTATATATTCTGTTATTTATGTTGCAGTTAAATAAAGGAGCTTCATGAATGTCCAGTTTTTGATTTGTGTTATAAGTGGAACAAATAAAACCTGATATTAACAGTATGATCATATGAACTTGAGCAACAAGTTATTTGTTGAGCAACCTGCCTCAAAAAGAATTTTTTAAGATTTATTTATTTATTTATGCATATAAGAACTGGGGTACAGGCCAGTGGTATGGGGAGGGGGCGATGAACGAATTCACCAGAGACAGAGAGGGGGACAGAAGAGGAAAATCAACTGAAATACACTGCTGAGGGGAGCAGCAGGCAAATCAGGAGTGGTCTGCTGCGCCATGTAGTTAGCTCCCTGGCTAGAGCTTGAGCTCATGTTGCAGTGGCTGCAGATAGCTTCTTAAGTTGCATCTTAACCCCTTGTGCCACCAGGGAGGCCCAAGATTTGTTTATTTACGCATATAAGTACTGGGGTGCAGGCCACAGCAAGCGAAGACAGGAGAGGTCTGCTGTGCCATGTGGGTCAACTCCCTGGCCAGGGATCAAATGCGTGCTGCAGTGGCTGTTGATAGCTTTTTTTTTTTTTTGGCGATAGCTTGATAGCACTGTCTTTAACCCTTGAGCTACCGGGGAGGCCCTCAAAAAGAATTTTGTTTCTACTTAATGCAGGGAAATAATCAGAGCTGAGTTGATTTCTAAATAGGGAGAATATATAGGAATGTTCATAGACAGGCTGTGGACTGCCTGAAGCCCAGCTCCATGACTCTGAGTCAGGGTAATCATGCTGTATCCTTTGAGGTAATGGAGCAGATGTTTCAGGTGATCTTTGTATAGTTCTCTGGCAGGTGGGTACCTGTGTCATGTGAAGACGAAGTTCTGACCTTTGTTTCCTTTCTGTGTATCATTAGACTGTGTGTACAAATCAGATTTGGCCCCTGCTCTCACTTTCATGAAGAAGGAATGATATAAAGGAGGCCTAATCAGATAATGGAGGCTAATTTGGGCAGGTTCCCTGAGGAAGCAGCATTTAAGAACTAGGAACTGGAGGGGGAGTTAGACAAACCTGACAAATGCTTTTTTTTTTTTTGGTGCCAGGCAGGGAGGGTGGATCTGATCCATGAGCAGCTGTCATGAGCTGCCTGGAATGCAAGAGCCACGTGATGGCACTTGTGGCTCAGGCAAGTAACCTGGCAAACTGGGCATCCAAGTCCTGACTCTGCCTCTTCTGCTTCTTCATTGGTGTGAACCTCAGTTTTTTTTCATGTCATAAAGGAAATATTAGCTGTTCTGCAGGGTCACTGTGAAGAGCAGGAGTCACATGCCAGTCTGAAGGTGTTGCAGCATCCAGAACATGATCTTCATTATGGCAGTGGGATGTAGGGTGGACCATGGTCATTGAAAAAGGAAGTCTTTATGGAGAGTGTCATCTGTTCAGGCACTGGACTGAGTCTGAATGGCCGATGTATCACCCCCAGTTCATCCTGACTGAGCCCTGTGAAGACCAGAGACACTATGGTTCCCATTTCATTGATGAGAAAACAAGCTTAGCACCTGGAGGCCAATTTGAGGTGATTGGGCTCATGCCAAAAATCAGAGCAAGGGACTGCTGCAGCCACTGCAACCCTGAGGTGGGTAAAAGAGTAGACACGTCATAAAAGAGAAAATTCTAGTACTATTCCTGGGTATTCCATGTGGTGCCAGTGCTGCCTCTTAGCAGCATTGATGTGCTTTATCAGGGGGCCAGAACATTTAGGAGAAACTTCTGAGACTCTAGTTAGAGAATTTCAGTATAGAGTCCTTGTTCTGGTGAGGATTGGTCAGGTGTGATGATGAACACAAGGGTAAGTCCCTGTGTATTCTAGCCCCTTTCAGTTTTGTGGTTTTTTTTTTAAGATTTTATTTTTTGCATGGAAGAACTGGAGGATAGGCCAGAGGTACAGGGGTAAGAGGATTCACCAGAGACAGAGTGGGGAGCAGAACAGGTACATCTACTGAGACACACTGCTAAGGGAAACAGGAGAGGTCTGCTGCGCTACCTGTGTGTTAGCTCTCTGGCGAGGGATCTAACTCAGGCCATTGTGGTGATAGCGCTGAGACTTAGCCCTGGGCCACTAGGAAGGCCCCTACTTTCAGTTTTTTTTTTTTTTTTTAAAGATTTATTTATTTATGCATACAAGAGCTGGGGTACAGGCCAGAGGTGTGGTGGATGAGAGGATTCACCAGAGACAGAGTGGGTAACAGAACAGGCAGATCGATGGAAATACACTGCTGAGGGGAGCAGTGGGCGAGGCAGGAGACGTCTGCTGTGTCATGTGGGTAGCTCCCTGGCCAGGGATCTAACTCATGCTGCAGTGGCTGCAGACAGCTTCATAGGTTGTATCTTAACCCCTTGCGCCACCAGGGAGGCCCTACTTTCAGTTTTAAATCTCTCTCGGTGCCTATTCATGTGGTGTGGGCTCTAAATCGTACTGCTTATTACCTCCTGTTATGTTTCAGAACTGCTGTCTTAAAAGTAGAGTTTACAGTTGGTGGGAATTTGTGCCCCAATCATTGGGGTGGGTCCCAGGCATCAGCATTCTGTGTCCCTGCTTAGGCGATTTTAATGTGTAGCCATGGTGTAGAACCACCATTCCAAAACTTAGCAGAGCCTGTGTCCTCAGTTGAAGAAATTTAGCCTGCCTCACAGAGGGAGAAGTGGGTGTTACTAAATAAACCTTCCCAATTGGTGGACCAAAATTCACCCAAGGAAGCTGGTCGCTGAGGAAGAAAGCTTACTGGAATTTGGTGGCCAGGCATTAGAAAGGGGTGCCTTCTGCTTCCCTCTTCCTGGGAAAGAACCTCATGCCCGACACTGGAGTTATCTAGGTGTTTTTGAAAAGGTAAAGGAAGGGGAAAGATCGAACTTTGGTATAAAGCCACATTTGAGGAAAAACATTGATTTGTGTTAACTCACCAACTAAATATTTGTTAAGCACCTATTCCAGTTGAAGAGCTGAGTTAGATGTTATGGGAGTAAGCACTTCAGGTTAATTGGCATATAATTGTGCTATAGGAACACCCGTGGTTCTGTGTTCAGGAGAATTTGCTGTGGAACATACTCTTTGTTAAATGAATGGCAGGGATTGTGCATACCTGCATAGAAGAAAAATTCCTGGATTGGTGAAGGAAGGGAGGTCTCTCAGAAAAGTGAGACTTGGAGCCCAATCCTAAAGATAAACTGAGAATCTGAGGGTTCAGTAGTAGACATCTCTGCACTGGACAGTGATGAAATGTCCCAACTTGTAGAAAGTGGAGTCCAGAGTAGAGTGACCAGAGGTCAGGCATGAGCCAGGAATCTTGGACAAGGCGGTGACCAAGACTAGTGGGGTGGGAGTGAAGAGATGACAGGTGAGACTGGAGTGGTCCAGGTGGTGGGAGGGGGAAAAGATCCAGTACATACTCTCTCAGGTCTCAGGCTTGTTTTTTTTTTTTTTTTTAAAGATTTATTTATTGATTGATTGATACATACATACAAGCACTGGGTACAGTCAGAAGCGCGGGAGGGCGAGAGAATTCACCAGAGCCAGAGCGGGGAGCAGAGCAGGCAGAAGGAGCGAAGTACACTGCTGAGGGGAGCAGCGGGCGGCAGGAGAGGTCTGCGCGCCATGTGGGACCCTCCTCCGGTGGCCAGGGAGCAGCCGGGAATCGAACCGGTGCTGCAGAGGCTGAGGGCAGCTTCGCAACCCAGCGCTCAACCGCTGTGCCACTGGGGAGGCCCTCAGGCTTGTTTTTGAACTTGGCTGGGAGGCTGTGTCTTGACCCACATCATTAGGTGGTGATGGTGGGTCCATTTCCCAGGGAAGACCAAGGGGAAACAGGAATCTATCTAGACCCTTATGTCCTTTATCTCCCCATACTCTTGAATGAACAGACAGGTCTGAGAAGTGGAGACCATACTCTGAGGGCTTGAGTTTCCCTGATTGATGCTGATCTGTACTCTCCTTCACCCTAGCCAGGCCCTTCTATTTGGCACCCACTGAACCAGTTTGAGCACAGTATCCAGGTGAATTAGACCCTGTTCCAACCCTCAAGGGACACCTAGTGTAGTAAGGAACGCTTTTTTAATTTTATTTAAAAAAAAGGTTTATTTATGCATACAAGAACGGGTACAGGCCAGAGGCGTGGGGGGTGAGAGGATTCGCCAGAAACAGAGTGGGGAGCAGAACAGGCAGATTGGCTGAAATACACTGCTGAGGGGAGCAGCGGGCGAGACAGGAGAGGTCTGCTGCGCTATGTGGGTCAGCTCCTGGCCAGGGGTTGAACTCATGCCATAGAGGCTGTGGATAGCTTCATAGGCTATGTCTTAACCCCTTGCACCACCAGGAAGGCCCTATTTTTGTTTTTTTTTTTTAAGATTTATTTATTTATGCATACAAGAACTGTGAACTGCTTCATAGTGCAGTGCTTAACCCCTTGTGCCACCAGGGAGGCCTTCACTGAGTCTTAAATGCCCATGGAGGGCCTCCCTGGTGGAGCAGGCGGTTGAGTGCTACACTGTGAAGCTGTCTGCAGACTCTGCAACACAGGTTCGATCCCGGCCGGCCAGGGAGAAACCCACATGGCACAGCCAAACTTTCCTGTCTCGCCTGCTGCTCCCCTCAGCAGTGTATTTCGTCAGTCTGCCTGTTCTCTGATCCCCGCTCTGTCGCTAGTGAATCCTCTCACCCTCCTGCAATCTGACCTGTACTCCGGTTCTTGTATAAATAAATAAATCTCTTAAAAAAAAAATGCCTATGGAGGTTGAGGCCTTGTCACTGCCTTGGCATCACTGTCAGTGTCACACAGATCCTGGATGCATTGCAAGTACTCTGAAAAATATATTTGCAAACTTTAAATTAGCTTTCTTTGAATTAGCTGCAGTTGTTTACAGTGTTGTAGAAGCTGCTTCTCAAGTTTGCAACTTGGGTTTGTGAAGTGGAAACTTTGGTGTCAACAGTGTGTGCTGGGTGACTTCCTGTTTCTTTCTTTTTTTCTTTTTTAAAGGACATCCATGCCCCCCCTTTTTTTTAAGATTAATTTATTTATGCATGCAAGAACTGGAGTACAGGTCAGAGGTACAGAGGGTGAGACGATTAACCAGCGATAGAGTGGGGAACAGAACAGGCAGTTCGACTGAAATACACTGCTGAAGGGAGCAACGGGCGAGTCAGGAGAGGTCTGCTGCGCCATGTGGGTAGCTCCATGGCTGGGGATCAAACTGGTATTGCAGTAGCTGCGGATAGCTTCATAGGTTGTGTCTTAACCTGGTGTACCACCAGGGAGGCCCGACTTCCTGTTTCTTAACCCTAAGTCGCCTAAGGTAAAGAACTTTAGCGACTTTTTGAGGTTTCTGTGAATTGTGAGTTTATAAAGAGAGCTTGATTAAAAAGCAAAAACAAGACTCCCAGCTCTCCAGATAAGTACTACTGTGAATTTGTTATATTTTAAGTTCTTTTTCCCAAAGAAATTTGAATTTTCTGTAAGCATTTGCTGAATGTAGCAGATAATGGTCTAAAAGGTTGGCAGAATACTGGAGGTCTGTGCCCTTCCTTGGCATGAAAAGCATCTTCAAGGAGCCTGTGGCTCCCTATTTATTTCCCCTGTGGTTCTGCTGGTTCATAGCTGGTATACCTACTTGGATTGTAATAGTCAAGGAGATCTGGAAGATATCCTACGGAGAGAGGACTGTTTCTTGCGGCCATTTTCTCAATCAGGTAAGAAACTTCTCAAGCCCAGCATGTCTTGATGCCTTTTGATGAACAACTTGGTAAGGGTGTTGAGGGTGCTTTCCCCTGTTCCTGTTGCAGTTTGGTCTTATCTCAGTATCCCCCTCTCCTCCATACAGAAATTTTATCAAGGGATAATTAGGTGGAGGGACAAATGTAGGGACAAAGGCCAAATCCTGTTTTGTCAGTCAAATGCCACAAAAGCAGCTTTGTCAGAGAAGATGGAATCACAGCTCTATCTAATTTACTCATGTTCTCTATTTTGCCTGTGATTTCTGTGTCTTATCCTTTTCCTCAGGAAGTTCTGAGCAGGGAGGGCACTGGCTGTCCTCATGCCTCTAGGGGTTGGGTTAAGAGCACAGTACCATGAAATCTCTCACAGTATCATATTTACCCTTGCCTGAGCTAGGGTTTATTCCTAAAACTACAGAGCATTTGGTTTAATACAGTAAAACATAAATTTTACCTTTACAAAAGAGGTTGTCCTTTAAATAGAGAGCTTCCAGCACAAGTAATGATTTACATAGAGACTGGGAAGGGCAGCCTCCTGTGTACTGCCTTAGAAGCCAGTTGAAGATTAGTGGGAAATGAAGACAAAGCATGTGAACAATAAAACTGGGTTGGCGGGAGTTCATCCATGCCTGACACTGACCTAGCTTGGAAAATGAGGATATCTCAACACTGTTTGGAGGAAGAAACAACACCTGTGCCCTAGGAGATTGTGGCCACCATGGAAAAGTACTTCATAGCTGCTGGTTTCCCCCTACTACTTGGGAATTTGTAAATTATTGCTAGCTGTACCCTTTTGATGAGACAGAAGATTTCTCTTGCATTTTTTTCTTCTTTCTCTACCCCTTTTTCCTTTTAATTCTTAATGCTTGGATTCGTTTTAAAACAGGAATTTCCAAATAATTATTATTGTGTAGAAATGTATTTTTTCCTTTCGTGTGAAGGGAATGATCAAAGCCTGTAGAAAGAGGAGATTGGACAGCAGGAGGTGAGGACAAAGGCATCTTTTAAAGATTTCTTGAGTTATGTTAACCTTGGTGTAAATCTATCCTGGCAGACAGTGGTTGGGGATCCACTGGAGCTTAGAAGAGGAGAACACTTGGGAATAATGGGTTTTCTCTCTCTTAGTGTTGAGCTATACCTGAACTGGACACTTCTTTAAATTTGTGCTGTGATTCTTAAGGAGCAGCCTAATGTCCTTTGCTTGGGCAAGATCAGCAATGCAGGAGCCAGTGGGACCTGGCCCAGGAATTTTCACCAAGGTCACTGGGAGCTGTTACTTTCAGGTGCTATGCTAGGCAAACCTGATCCCAAGCAGACATGGCAGACTCCCTGTCCTGTTCAGCTTTATTGGCCTTGTGCGCCATTTCGCTGCTTGGTCATAGAGTGTCTGGCATTGTAGAGCAGTTTCCAAGAGTTTGCAAGGACATCTTTTGGCAGTTTTGCTCCAGCCTTTGGAAACACACCAGTAAAAGACTTAGCAGAGAAGTTTGTAATAATTTAGATTTTGTAGCTGTGGCAAGACTGAGGTGGGTAGGAGGGCCAATTAGACCGAGTCATATGTGGGAGGGAAGGAATTTTGCTAGCAAGAAAGCCTGAGCAAAGGGAGTGGGTGCTAGTTGTGTCTTGTCCTTTTATAAACAAGGTTTGTTGATCTCTGACAATGTCTGGTATGAGTGAAATGTTCTTGATGGTTGAGCTTTAAGAATGTGTCCAAAAATGAGAACGTGGCCAAAAGCAGGTCACCACTTTAAATACTAAAGATTGAAGTATTGCATAGATAAACACCGGCTACGATGGGATGGCACATTAACAGTGAAGATGCAAGGTCACTTGGGTCCCTGACACCCCTGTTGGGCTTCTGAGGCGCATACGGAGAGGCAGGGCCAAGGGCTACAGCAAGGGGAACCTGAGTAGGGAGCTGAGGGGTGCCTGGCGCCACTCTGACATTTCATCTCACTCTTCTGTTTCGGAGTCTGATTAGCCAATTAGGTCAAGAAGACCAGCAGTCAGCATACTTTCTAAACTTAATTCATTGAAGTCAGATTAGCATGTTTGTTAGGACCTATAGCATTTATTTTTAATCTTTTATAATGGAAAAAAGTATCAGTTCAGCTTTTAACTTCTAAGTGTGAAAGCAGGTGATTACTGCTTTTGTGCTTGGTGAATAATTTTGGGGATTTAGTAAAACCCTTTTCCTGTTTATGCTGAGTGCCTTCTTGGTGCCATACATCTATTGGGGAAGAGAACAACAAGCTCCTAAGCCTCTAACACCCCTGCCAGGGATCTCTTCTCCCGTCTTCCTCTCTGGACAGCCCTTCATTGGCGTCTAGCTTTGACCTTAACAGACACTGACACTCTGCCTTCACAGTGTAGTCCTCTACCTTTGTACTAAGATGAGCAGGGGAGTTTGGGGCAACTCAAGAGGCAACTTACTTTTTAGTAAGCACCTACTTAGCAAACACCTGTTTACATTAATAATATGTAAGGGGGGCCTCCCCGGTGGCGCAGTGGTTGAGTGCTGGGCTGTGAAGCTGCCCGCAGCCTCTGCAGCACCGGTTTGATCCCCGGCCGCTGGGAGGGTCCCACATGGCGCGCAGACCTCTCTTGCCGTGCCAGCTGCTCCCCTCAGCAGTGTACTTTGTCAATCTGCCTGTTCTGCTCCCCACTCTGTCTGTGGTGAATCCTCCCACCCTCCCGCGAATCTGGCCTGTACCCCTGTTCTTGTATAAATAAATAAATCTTAAAAAAAATTCTCAGAATTTACAATCAAGGAAAATTAAAAAATATATATATATAAGTACTTGGTTCGTTACCTCTGTTTTATGATTTAGTAATGTATGTAAATCTTAATTGAGTATTTTTGGTTGAAAATTGGGAAGACTGCATAGCAAAAGAAGCTTCCTTCACACATAGCACAAGGTAGGTAGTTAATATACACTGAAGTGTTAATTATTGTTGGGCTGTCTTGAGATAACTGTAATTCACTTTTTTTTCACTTTTTTAAATTTTATTTTTTATTTTTTACATTTTTTACATCACTTTAATTGGGTTTTTGGATGCCGCATCCGGATATCCAGTTGTGGTGTAATGCATTCCCACTTGGATTCTACTGAGTCTGCCCACCTCCTGCACTTACTCCCCTACTTCCACCCTCGTCCCTGTTCAGCTGCTGCAGTCAAATGGACAGTTAGAGCTTGGTCCTTTGTCTTTGGACTCATTTTACTTTTTTTGTTCTCAGTACCCTACCTGGGCATTCATAATTAAAAGGCTAGAACTGAGCCTCCTGTTTTTCTTTTTCTTTTTTTTTATTTAAAAAAAGATTTATTTATTTATTTATGCAAGCACTGGGTACAGTCAGAAGCATGGGAGGGTGAGAGAATTCACCAGAGCCAGAGCAGGGAGCAGAACAGGCAGACCGAAGAAATACACTGCTGAGGGGAGCAGCAGGCGTGGCAGGAGAGGTCCATGCGCTGTGTGGGACCCTCGCCAGCGGCCGGGGATCGAACCGGCACTGCAGAGGCCACGGGCAGCTTTGCAGCCCAACACTCAACCGCTGCGCCACCAGGGAGGCCCCTGTTTTTTTAAGTCTAATTTGTATGACCAAGTAGTGTTTTTGTTTTCTAATATTTATTATAATTGTAACATTAACATAACAAAAGTTATCATTTTGGGCATTAAATTTTTGAAATTATGGTAAAAGATGAAGTTTACCATCTTAGCCACTTTTAAGTGACTTTCTTTAGTAATTGAGTAATGTTTAACAGCAGCTTGTGGAGTGCAATGAAGTGTAGAAGGAATAGTTTTTCAGTGAACACATGAGATGTTAAAAATCTACCCAGATTAAAAACCACAGTCCAGTAGAGAGTGACCATTCAGCCCTGGGTTTTGAACCATGTCTTTCTTCACTTTCTGAATTGCACCTGCGTGGGTGTGTACCCAGGTATGGAACCCTTGCTTCCTTCCTGTTTTCATTTAAAAAACTAAACCACCTTCAGCAGAAACCACTGTTCTTCCTGGATCTCTGCTTTTGATATCTGTGATAAGTGAGAGTTTGTAAGAGTTTTCCAAATGAGAAGAGTGTTCAAAATAGCTTTTCTGTTTGATAGACTATAATAGTGCTTTTCTCTCAGATGCTTTTTTCCTCCCATCACATATTCTACATTTAAATTTCTAGCTGACTGGGCCTCCCCTGGTGGCGCAGTGGTTGAGCGCTGGGCTGTGAGGCTGCCCGCAGCCTCTGCAGCGCCGGTTCGATCCCCGGCCGCTGGCGAGGGGCCCACTAAATAAATAAATAACTAAATAACTAACTAAATAAATAAAAATTTCTAGCTAAGTATGTGGCCCTGGACTTCTTTGGTGGACTCCCTAGCCTCTGAGGGTGTCTTGCCAGAGTTGCCCTGACACCTCTGGCACACAGGTCAGTCAGGAAACTTGTCTCTTACCAGGGAAACCTCACCTGCCTCCTGAGATGTGCCTAATTTTAGGGTGACTCCTTCGGTCTTCACCAGTGACTTAGCTTAACATCTTCATCTGATGCCAGGAAATGAAAAAAAAAAAACAAAAAAAAAAACCCTGTTTTTAATCCAGAGTAGTGAAATCTGCTTGTTTTTCTGGTATTTAAAGCCCAAGTTAACAGTAACGTCACATTATTGTTTTCCATTGTGTTGAGTACATCTGGTTGGCCATCAGGTTGAGCAGTTTTGACCTTCCACAAAAATTTTTATATTAATGTGAGACTGACATTTTATTTTTTAAGATTTACTTTATGCATGCAAGAATTGGGGTATAGTCCAGAGGTGTGGGGGGTAGGGTGAGAGTATTCACCATAGACAGAGTAGGGAGCAGAACAGGAGAATTGACTGACATACACTGCTAAGAGGAACAGTGGGCGAGACAGGCAAGGTCTACTGTGCCATGTGGGTAGCTCCCTGGCCAGGATTGGAATTCATGCTGCAGTGGTTGCTGATAGCTTCATAGTACTGAGACTTAACCCCTTGCATCACCAGGGAGGCTGAAGACTTATATTTTATATTCAGTTTTTACTTCTGAGGTGTGGACAAAAGCCTTTTATAGATGGAAACCTAAAGCCATTGCAAAAATTTTGCTTTTGACTTTTTTTCCCCCCTCAAGATTTATTTATTTATTTATACAAGAACCAGGGCACAGGCCAGATGCGCGGGAGGGTGAGAGGATTCACCAGAGACACAGCGGGGAGCAGAACAGGCAGACTGATGAAATACACTGCTGAGGGGAGCAGCGGGCGAGACAGGCGAGGTCTGCTTTGCCATGTGGGTTGCTCCCTGGCCGGTATCGAACGGGTGCTGCAGAGGCTATGGACAGCTTCACAGCGCGGCACTTAACCACCTGTGCCACCAGGGGAGGCCCGCTTTTGACTTTTCTAAAACCATTTCAAACATGCCATTTTATTATTTTAGTTTGGTTTTTATTTTTATTTATTTATTTAATAAACTTTTTTTTTTTAAATAGAGGCATGTTTTATTTATTTATTTGTTTGTTTTGTTTATACAAGCACTGGGTACAGTCAGAAGCACGGGAGGGTGAGAGAATTCACCAGAGTCAGAGTGGGGAGCAGAGCAGGCAGAAGGACCGAAGTACACTGCTGAGGGGAGCAGCGGGCGGCAGGAGAGGTCTGCGCGCCATGTGGGACCCTCCTCTGGTGGCCGGGGAGCTGCCGGGGATCAAACCAGCGCCGCAGAGGCCGCAGGCAGCTTCGCAACCCAGCGCTCAACTGCTGCGCCACCGGGGAGGCCCTGGTTTTTATTTTATTTTTTTAAGAGTTTTTTATTTATACAAGCACTGGGTACAGTCAGAGGCGCAGGAGGGTGAGAGAATTCACCAAAGCCAGAGTGGAGAGTAGAACAGGCAGAGTGACGAAGTACACTGCTGAGGGGAACAGCGGGCGGCAGGAGAGGTCTACGCGCCATGTGGGACCCTCGCCAGCGGTCGGGGATTGAACTGGCGCTGCAGAGGCTGAGGGCAGCTTCGCAGCCCAGCGCTCAACTGCTGCGTCACCGGGGAGACCCTGGTTTTTATTTTTATATTTAAAATTTTTTTTTTTTTAAAAAAGATTTATTTATATAAGAACTGGGGTACAGGACAGATATGCTGGAGGGTGAGAGAATTCACCAGAGACAGAGCGGGGAGCAGAACAGGCAGATGGACTGAGGACCACTGAAGACACTCCTGAGGGGAGCAGCAGAATGAGGACCAAAGACACTGCTGAAGGGAGCAGCGGGCGAGTCAGACGTGTTGCACCACCGGGGAGGTCCTTTAGTTTGGTTTTTAAAAGAAAATCCCATCTTCCTCAAATGTTTTAATTGCTATAGTGAATGGTAGCAATTTGACAGCTTTAAGTACTATTTTTAGCTAACATAGCTATTGGAGAATGGGGGGGCTGCCTCTGTCTCATTTTTGTACAAGTTGAATCACACTTTTTCTTCATTCTTAGAAAGTAAGTTTTTAGTTAAGATTCTTACTTTGATTCTCTGTGGATTTTCTGCATATGAGGTTTTGAGTTGAATTGAGTTCATACCATTTATGTATTTGTTCCTCATATTTACTGAGTGGAAGGTACTTACTGACTGAGCCTCCTGTGGGAGAGGGGCACTTATTTGAACTGGGGAGGCAGCCTAAGTGGAACAGAGCTACTTCCAGGGCTGGGGTTCCAGAGGAATCCCTTTCTAATTCCTAGGAACCCAAGGCTATCTGCCTAGAGTAGTAGGGTTATAACACCTTGTGACTCATGGGCCTGTATCCTTGCCCTGACCCCATCACAAGCCACATACTAAAGTCCAATATAGATGGGGATTAGTATTGGTAATGGGAAGGACCAGAAAGATTCTTTCCAGCCCAGCTCTGACTGGTATGCTTGAGATCCTCACCCATCACTATAAAATGCTTTTTCCCCAGTTGTGTTCCTGCTGAATTATCTGGTAAACTAAAAATATACCTGCCTTTAGGAAGGCTTTTATATATTTTGATTTATAAAGGATGTCGCTTTTTAGGCACTGCTGGAAACTTGAGTTTTTACTTCTATCTACCGGACAGTCCCAATGTCACAGTTGGAGAAAGTAAGCATTGGCAGTGCCATTGGTACGTGCAAAAATCGCAGGCTCACTCCCTTCTATGGTTCCCTTGGGTGAGGGAACTTCCTTGAAGTGAGTTGTAGAGTCTGGGGCTCCCAGGTCTTCATACCCCATACTGTCCTTTCATTGTTGGGTAACTACCCCAGGAGGCTGCCTAGCTCTGCCTTCTTTACCCCCAAGCAACTTTTTGTGGACATGCTGCCTCAGTTGTACTGTTTGCTGCTGAATGTATATCTGGCCTAGGGAGGGGTAAGAGAGGGGTATCTAGGCTACTGTTGGACTTTCTTTCCTAGTGCTGGTGCTCTTGGGGCAAGAGTACAGGCTTTTACTGAAAGTAGAGGGAGAGGGCAGCCTGAGTGAGTGCTCTGGGACAGCAGGGTCCCAGTGGGCTGTATGGTGTCCAGCCTTAGCAGGCTCCAGCACTTTTAGCCTCCCCCAGCCCTCCCCCTCCAGCCCCTGGGTGGAATATCCAGGACTAAAGAGTGGAACTGCCTGATAGCCACTTTGCACACACTGTGTGCCATGGCTATTGAACATGTGTTCATTTAGGTTCTGCAGAGGTCTCTCTTGACAGAATTGGGCTTCCCTGGCCCTGGGGCAGTGCTGAGCATAGGCTTAGTGGTGGACACTGGTGCTGGGTGCTTGCACAGAGGAATGAGATAACTGTTTCCACTACCTATTCTGTAGCTTCTATCAGCCAGACCTTAGTAAGTTCAGCTCAGTTATATCGTTAGCCTATTCTAATACTTCCTAGTGATAAAATGTGAGTGTGTGTACAGTGTTAAATGAGTGACTATGTCAGGAAGACCGGGTGATCTGGCCATAGTCTTTCTCTGGTTTCTGAGCAGCATTTCTCACCATGTTGAGGTCACAGGCTCTGTGTAGACAGTGGATGAGTGCTACCTTTCTTTGGGCGTTGGTCGCTGAAGGGGAGGATCTATGCAGTGCCTCCATCTCCGAATTATCACTGTAAAACCTTCCAGAGGATGTCCTAGTATAGGTGTGTGAATGCAGCCTGCCAAGTTCCTAGCATGGGGAGACTCTTGCTTATAGGAATCCAGCATCAGAAAGACACGAGGCTGTTTTTGCCAACTTGCAAAAAGCTCTTTTCTCCTCAGAGCATAGAAAGCCAACACATAGCAGTTGGAGTTGTGCCCTGGACATTGCCTGCTTGCTAAATGCAGAGCACTTAGTCATGCCTATGAAACAGATACCCCATGTCGTCATGTGCCCACAGATAGCAGACTGAGCTTATGTTCCTGGTAGCACAGGGTGTGTCTCCTACTGTTGCTGTTTTCAAATAAACTGAGAATTTTAAAATGGAGAATGAGATGAGAAATGTAAAAGATCATCTGAATCTAATTAACTAGAAAAGTTAGTAAACTTAAAGAGTAAAGGCACAGGAAGAAACTAAAAGTCTTTTATCGTGTTATTCATTCATTAGGTGTGTGTCTGATAACTGTGTGTGCTTTGGCATACATCAATGATTGCAACAGTGTCTCTGCCCTTCCACAAGTTACAGTCTTGTGGGGTGTTGATTCAGCTGAGCCATTTATTAAATATGAGTTAAATATATAAGAAAGGAAAAGGTCATTAAAGGAAGCACAGTGCAACACTAGAGAAAATGCTGAAGTTACAATTTAAGATAGTATAAAACAAAAGACCTAGAAATTTAAAAAAAGGTGATAAAATAAGCTATAAAAGGGATATAAAAGCACACAGTTAAAATGGGAGATATAAAAAAACACCAAAGAGTTCAAAGAAAAATCTTAAATTTGGAGGTACTTTACAGAGGTCTGAGGAGACTATCACCACCCTAAGTACAGTAAACACTGGATATTGAAGTAAACTCCACATTTCCTACTTGACCTTCTCTGACACTACCTCCTTGGGGGAATATTAAGGAGGCCTTACTGTGATGGATGCCTCAGGTGGAAGTCTAACCTCACACTTAGTCTTTTTCAGCAGAGGCGGGAGTAGGTCGACAGTTTATCTGTGGTGTGCAACTAGAATAGAACTGTTATTGTCTAAACATCTTCTGTTAGGCTATCCCCTTCTGCTCCTTTGGCTAAAGAGAGCAAGCTTTAGTTAGGAACTTTTTCATCTCATCTGTTGGCATTTCTGGGTTGTCAACTTCTTCAGCTCTAGTTCTGAAATATATGAAGCAAAAAGAAAACCCAGGGATTCACCTCTGTGTCTTCCTTGAGCCCTGGGGTCCTTAGCTGACCTATCTTCTCTTGACTTTTTATTCATGTTTATTTTAGATATAGTATCTAGAATTTTTCATAGTATTTAATGGGAAACTAGGGGAAAATATAACTATTCCATCTCCCTAGAAGTGGAAGTCTAGATGTCTTTGTCTTTTATGTTTTGTTTTTTAATGTCTTTTAAAATAAAATCCTTTATTCTGACATTCTGCTATATTCTAAAAAAATTAAGTTGTGATTTTTTTACACTTGTGTATTTGATTCACTTGTGATTTGATTCACCTGTGAGAAGAAGTGAGGAAGGGACCTAATTGTGTTTGTTTTTCTACATAGATGGCAACTTACCCAGTGTTTTTGAGCAGCTCTTTTGCAAGCTGATTTTAGGCTTTCATTCTGGTTCTACAGTCCACTGTCTACTCTGTTAAATACAGTAATTTTGTGATGCCCCTGTTTGCTAGGATAGAATTTCCAGGCTTCAAAATTGTTTTACCTTCTTGGGTTGTAGCTCTGTCTCATGATTTTTAGTTCAAAAACAAAAAACAAACAAACAAACAAAAAAAAAATCCCGTGGGGATTGGCTTGGATTTACATTGACTTTAGAATATACCACCTTGGGCCTCCCCGGTGGCGCAGCGGTTGAGCACTGGGTTGCGAAGCTGCCCGCAGCCTCTGTGGCGCCGGTTCGATCCCCGGCTGCTCCCCGGCCACTGGAGGAGGGTCCCACATGGCGCGCAGACCTCTCCTGCCGCCCGCTGCTCCCCTCAGCAGTGTACTTCGGCCCTTCTGCCTGCTCTGCTCCCCGCTCTGGCTCTGGTGAATTCTCTCACCCTCCCGCGCTTCTGACTGTACCCAGTGCATGTATAAACAAAACAAACAAACAAATAAATAAATAAAGCATGCCTCTATTTAAAAAAAAAAAAAAAAATTAGAATATACCACCTTATTGGGCCTCCCCGGTGGCGCAGCGGTTGAGCGCTGGGTTGCGAAGCTGCCCGTGGCCTCTGTGGCGCTGGTTCGATCCCCGGCTGCTCCCTGGCCACCGGAGGAGGGTCCCACATGGTGCGCAGACCTCTCCTGCCGCCCGCTGCTCCCCTCAGCAGTGTACTTCGGTCCTTCTGCCTGCTCTGCTCCCCGCTCTGGCTCTGGTGAATTCTCTCACCCTCCCGCGCTTCTGACTACCCAGTGCATGTATAAACAAAACAAACAAACAAACAAATAAATAAATAAAACATGCCTCTATTTAAAAAAAAAAAGAATATACCACCTTATTTCAGTAAACTTTTCTTTAGTAATTTTTTTTTTTTTTATTTACCCTGCATTGCTCAGGTTAAAAAAATAAATAAAAAGTAACCTGGCCCCTCAACAGTTTGGCTGAGGGCAGGACTTAATCCTTTTCTAGAATGGGAACCCGTTCCTGATCTTTGGTTACCTTCAGGCACCCAAGTCTGTCAGTGCACCTGTGTGACTACCAGCCTTAGAGCAGGTACCTGAACTAAAGTGGAGGGAGAGGGACACTATGCAGGGTTCTAATTCTGTGGGGCTGGGGGATAAGAGATGCCAAATAAATTTTGTTCACTGGCATGGAGTTTGCATATAATTAAACTTGTGTGTAATAAACAAGGCCTGTGCTTGGGGTATGAGGAACGGGCAGGTGCTTCACTTTTCTTGCAAATATTTGTTCTTTTCTGAAGTATTTTTTAGTGCTTAATAGATCCTATATTTGCCACATTGCTGTATCTCTATAATTATACACATTTCCTTCCCTTGAACCATTTCAAAGTGAGTTGCAGAGTTTTTTGATAAATTCCTAAATACTCAAATTGTTGCTTGTCTCTTACAGAGTCATACCACCACCATCTCACCTAAGAAAAGTAACAATGACTCTTATGTCTAGCCTATATGCAAAATACCCTAATTCATCTTTTGGGATTGTGGGGGGGGTGTGTGTGTGTGTGTGCGCGCGTGCGTGTGCTCGTGCGTGTGTGGTTTTTTTTAAGCAAATCCAGGATCCAGTCAAGATGCACACACTGCATCTGTTTGCTGATTCTAAATTTGTAACAGTCCCTTTGTGCTTAGGGGTATCAACATTTGGACAGATCAGGTCTATTTTTTTTTAAAGATTTGTTTATTTATGCATACAAGAACTATGATACAGCCAGAGGTGTGTGGGAGGGGGTGAAAGGATTCACCAGAGACAGAGTGGGGAGCAGAACAGGCAGATTGACTTAAATACACTGCTGAGGGGAGCAGCGGGCGAGTCAGGAGAGGTCTCTTGTGCCATGTGGGTATCTCCCTGGCTGGGGATTGAACTCATGCTGCAGTGGCTGCGGATAACTTCATAGGTTGCATCTTAACCCCTTGAGCCACCAGAGAGGCCCAGATCAGGCCTGTTGTCTTGTAGAAAGTTTTCTGTTCTAAATTTGTCTGATCTCTTCATGACCCTTATATTTCCTGTATACTAGAAGTTAGGTGGCCAAATAAATACGTGAGCACATGTCATTTAATATTTTCTGGTAGCTACATTAAAAAAAAAGCAGATAGAATTAATCTCAATAACGTTTAATGTATTTACCATTTATTGATATTAATTTATGTATGTTAATGTATTTTATTGTGTCCAAAAGTATTGTTTCAATATAAAATCAATATTTTAAAAGCATTAATAGATATTTTACTTTCTTTTTTTATGCTTAGTTTCCAAAATGCAGTATGTAATTCACTTAATGGGTCAGCCACGTTTCCAGTGCTCAGTAGTTGCATGTAGCTGGTGACAGTACAGGCTGAGGCTTGGTCCATACCACAGTAGATAATTTTGGCAGGTATATTTAGGGAGTAGTCTCTGCTTGTGCACAACTTTGAAACCATGGGTGTTGCTGAAGTTTGAGTCTCCTCTTCTTCTTTTTCAGGCTCTGGGTGCTTTGGGATGGAGCAAGTGTGCAGAGGGTGAGGACCCAGCTGTGGGACTACATCACTTGCTTCCTTTCTTAGTGAGACCATCAACTTAAGCAGACTGCCCACGATGAGAATGTCTGAGGGCCTCTCACTGCTGCTCCCACTTTGGGGGAGGACCTTTCTCCTGCTGCTCACCGTGGCCATGGCGCAGTCCCGCTGGCCCAGCGAACCTTCAGAGGCCATCAGGGACTGGGAGAACCAGCTTGAGGCATCTATGCATTCGGTGTTGTCAGACCTCCACGAGGCTGTTCCCACAGTGGTTGGCATTCCTGATGGCACAGCTGTCGTTGGACGCTCATTTCGAGTGACCATTCCAACAGACTTAATTGCTTCCAATGGAGAAGTCATCAAGGTGAGACTTGGATATAAAGTGTAAATGAGGAAGAATTATCATCTTGCATTTAAGTTTTGATTTTAGTTTTTCAAATTCTAGACTCCAATAGTTTTGAGCACAGTTCTTTAGGATCTTTGCTAATTGTCCCTTAAGAGAAGGATAGCTACTAATGTTCATAAGAGACTCCCCATATATCTCAGAATAACATCATAGGCCTTTATTCTAGTGCCATTTTCAGGGTGTCACTTTTAAAAAGCCTTTTACATCCATATTCTGGAGGATTTCTTGGTCATCAAGTTGTGGATCTGATTTATAGGAAAAAGTCACCTTTCATAAACCATGGGATTAAACCAAAGTAATAGGAACTTTTAAATGTTCTGAACCTTATTTTAAAATAAAGTATAAAATAAAGTATAAACAAGTATAGGAGTATTGCTCTAATTGGTAATGTTTGTTTACCAAAATATTTGATTACTTAACAACCAAAATTAGCCTTTCTTTATCTTCTTTCGGGGAAGCAATCCAGAGAGCAAGGGGATCTGTGACCCATGTAACAGAAGAGTGTCTTGGCTGGCCCAGGATAGAAATTGGGTGAAACAGGAAACTTATGTGTGAAGAAACACCATCCCTTTGTCTGATATTTGACATTTCTACTAGATCCTGAGTCAGTTTGCATGGCGGCCAGGGGATGTTGCGTACCTCTCAATATATGGCCATCTCCTAGAACAGAGATCATCATGCCTTTTCTTAAAGGGCCAGACAGTAAATCTTTTTAGGCTTTGCCAGCCCTGCAGTTTCTGCCATAACACTACCTGTGTACTGCAAAAGTAGCCATAGGTAATATATAAATGAATGGGCATGGCTGTGGACACTGAAACTGAAATATGAATTTTACATCATTTTCACACATCAAATATTATTTTTAAATCATTTGAAAATGAAACAACCATTTCTAGCTCATGGCCCACACAAAAACAGGTAGCAAGCCACAG